>NC_091989.1:137996814-139243108 GCF_044704955.1 Pristiophorus japonicus
GGAGTTCGTTGGGAGGCCGACAAGAGGCCCAGCCGGTGCAGCTGCAGCAGGGAGGCAAAAAAAAGTAGAAAGAAATCGAAAGGTGACGTCACAGCCAAGGGGTTAAATGATTGACTGGTGATTGGTAAGTAGTTTTTCTTTTTCTTTTCTTTATCAGTAAGTAACCTTTAGCATTGTTGTTGCCAAATTAAGTTTATCTAAGGGTTAAGTCATGGCAGGAGTGCTCGGACATGTGTTATGCTCCTCCTGTAGTATGTGGGAAGTCAGGGACGCTTCCAGTGTCCCTGATAACTACGTGTGCGGGAAGTGCATCAGCCTGTAGCTCCTGACGGACCGCATTGCGGCACTGGAGCTGCGGGTGGATTTACTCTGCAACAACCACAAGGCAGAGAATGACGTGAATAGCATGTTTAGTGAGTTGGTCTTACCGCAGGTAAAGGGTACACAACCAGATAGGGAATGAGTGACCAACAGGAAGAGCAGTACAAGGAAGGTAGTGCAGGGGTCCCCTGCAGTCATCCCCCTGCAAAACAGATACAACGCTTTGGGTACTGTTGGTGGGATCACTCATCAGGGGAGGGCAGCAGCAGCCAAGTTCATGGCACCGTGGGTGGCTCTGCTGCACAGGAGGGCAGGAAGAAGAGTGGGAGAGCTATAGCGATAGGGGATTCAATTGTAAGGGGAATAGATAGATGTTTCTGCTGCCGCAACAGAGACTCCAGGATGATATGTTGCCTCCCTGGTGCAAGGGTCAAGGATGTCTCGGAGCGGGTGCAGGGCATTCTGAAAAGGGAGGGTGAACAGCCAGTTGTCGTGGTGCATATAGGTACCAACAATATAGGTAAAAAACGGGATGAGGTCCGACAAGATGAATTTAGGGAGCTAAGAGCTAAATTAAAAAGTAGGACCTCAAAAGTAGTAATCTCAGGATTGCTACCAGTGCCATGTGCTAGTCAAAGTAGGAATCGCAGGATAGCTCAGATGAATACGTAGCTTGAGGAGTGGTGCACAAGGGAGGAATACAAATTCCTGGGACATTGGAACCAGTTCTGGGGGAGGTGGGACCAGTACAAATCGGACGGTCTGCACCTGGGCAGGACCGGAACCAATGTCCTAGGGGGTGTGTTTGCGAATGCTGTTGGGGAGGAGTTAAACTAATATGGCAGGGGGATGGGAACCTATGCAGGGAGACAGAGGGAAGTATAATGGGGGCAGAAGCAAAAGATAGAAAGAAGAAAAGTAAAAGTGGAGGACAGAGAAACCTAAGGCAAAAAGCAAAAAGGGCCACATGACACCAAAATTCTAAAGCGGCAAAGTGTGTTAGATAGACAAGCCTGAAGGCTCTGTGCCTCAATGCGAGGAGAATTCGGAATAAGGTGGACGAATTAACTGTGCAGATAGCAGTTAACGGGTATGACGTAATTGACATAACGGAGACATGGCTCCAGGATGACCAAGGCTGGGAAGTCAACATCTAGGGGTATTCAACATTTAGGAAGATTAGACAGAAAGGAAAAGGAGGCGGGGTGGCATTGCTGGTTAAAGAGGAAATTAATGCAATAGTAAGAAAGGACATTAGCTTGGATGATGTGGAATCGGTATGGGTGGAGCTACAGAATACCAAAGGGCAGAAAACGCTAGTGGGAGTTGTGTACAGACCACCAAACAGTAGTCGTGAGGTTGGGGATAGCATCAAGCAAGAAATTAGGGATGCATGCAATAAAGGTACAGCAGTTATCATGGGTGACTTTAATCTACATATTGATTGGGCTAACCAAACTGGTAGCAATGCAGTGGAGGAGGATTTCCTGGAGTATATTAGGGATGGTTTTCTCGACCAATATGTCGAGGAAACAATTAGGGAGCTGGCCATGCTAGACTGGGTGATGTGTAATGAGAAAGGACTAATTAGCAATCTTGTTGTGCGAGGCCCCTTGGGGAAGAGTGACCATAGCATGGTAGAATTCTTTATTAACATGGAGGGTGACACAGTTAATTCAGAAACTAGGGTCCTGAACTTAAGGAAAGGTAACTTTGATGGTTTGAGGTGTGAATTGGCTAGAATAGACTGGCAAATGATACTTAAAGGGTTGACAGTGGATAGGCAATGGCAAACATTTAAAGATTACATGAATGAACTTCAGCAATTGTACATCCTTGTCTGGAGTAAAAATAAAACGGCGAAGGTGGCTCAACCGTGGCTAACGAAGGAAATTCGGGATAGTGTTAAATCCAAGGAAGACGCATACAAATTGGCCAGAAAAAGCAGCAAACCTGAGGACTGGGAGAAATTTAAAATTCAGCAGAGGAGGACAAAGGGTTTAATTAAGAGGTGGAAAATAGAGTACGAGAAGAAGCTTTCCGGGAACATAAAAACTGACTGCAAAAGCTTCTATAGATATGTGAAGAGAAAAAGATTAGTAAAGACAAACGTAGATCCCTTGCAGTCGGATTCAGGTGAACTTATGATGGGGAACAAAAAAATGGCAGACCAATTGAACAAATACTTTGGTTCTGTCTTCACGATAGAAGACTCAAATAACCTTCCGGAAGTACTAGGGGACCGATGGTCTAGTGAGAAGGAGGAACTGAAGGCTATCCTTATTAGGCGGGAAATTGTGTTAGGGAAATTGATGGGATTGAAGGACGATAAATCCCCGGGGTCTGATAGTCTGCATTTCAGAGTACTTAAGGAAGTGGCCCCAGAAATAGTGGATGCATTGGTGATCATTTTCCAACAGTCTATCGACTCTGGATCAGTTCCTATGGACTGGAGGGTAGCTAATGTAACACCACTTTTTAAAAAAGGAGGGAGAGAGAAACCGGGTAATTATAGACCGGTTAGCCTGACATCAGTAGTGGGGAAAATGTTGGAATCAATTATTAAGGATGAAATAGCAGCGCATTTGGAAAGCAGTGACAGGATCGGTCCAAGTCAGCATGGATTTATGAAGTGGAAATCATGCTTAACAAATCTTCTGGAATTTTTTGAGGATGTAACTAGTAGAGTGGACAAGGGAGAACCAGTGGATGTGGTGTATTTGGACTTTCAAAAGGCTTTTGACAAGGTCCTACATAAAAGATTGGTGTGCAAAATCAAAGCACATGGTAATGGGGGTAATATACTGACATGGATAGAGAACTGGTTGGCAGACAGCAAGCAGAGAGTCAGGATAAACGGGTCCTTTTCAGAATGGCAGGCAGTGACTAGTGGAGTGCCGCAGGGTTCAGTGCTGGGACCCCAGCTCTTTACAATATACATCAATGATTTAGATGAAGGAATTGAGTGTAATATCTCCAAGTTTGCAGATGACACTAAACTGGGTGGCGGTGTGAGCTGTGAGGGGCACGCTAAGAGGCTGCAGGGTGACTTGGACAGGTTAGGTGAGTGGGCAAATGCATGGCAGATGCAGTATAATGTGGATAAATGTGAGGTTATCCACTTTGGGGGCAAAAACACGATGACAGAATATTATCTGAAAGGCGGCAGATTAGGAAAAGGGAAGGTGCAAGGAGACCTGGGTGTCATGGTTCATCAGTCATTGAAAGTTGGCATGCAGGTACAGCAGGCGGTGAAGAAGGCAAATGGTATGTTGGCCTTCATTGCTAGGGGATTTGAGTACAGGAGCAGGGAGGCCTTACTGCAGTTGTACAGGGCCTTAGTGAGGCCTCACCTGGAATATTGTGTTCAGAGTTGGTCTCCTAATCTGAGGAAGGACATTCTTGCTATTGAGGGAGTGCAGCGAAGGTTCACCAGACTGATTCGCGGAATGGCTGGGCTGTCACATGAGGAGAGACTGGATCAACTGGGCCTTTATACATTGGAGTTTAGAAGGATGAGAGGAGATCTCATAGGAACATATAAGATTCTGACGTGACGGGACAGGTTAGATGCGGGAAGAATGTTCCTGATGTTGGGGAAGTCCAGAACCAGGGGACATAGTCTTAGGATAAGGGGTAGGCCATTTAGGACTGAGATGAGGAGAAACTTCTTCACTCAGAGAGTTGTTAACCTGTGGAATTCCCTGCTGCAGAGAGTTGTTGATGCCAGTTCATTGGATATATTCAAGAGGGAGTTAGATATGGCCCTTACAGCTAAAGGGATCAAGGGGTATGGAGAGAAAGCAGGAAAGGGGTACTGAGGGAATGATCAGCCATGATCTTATTGAATGGTGGTGCAGGCTCAAAGGGCCGAATGGCCTACTCCTGCACCTATTTTCTATGTTTCTATGTTTCTGTGACTCCGCGAGGAGCTCCTCAGCCACAGGGAGAAGACGGTTGAGGAGGATTCTAGCGATGACTTTCCCAATGGCTGACAACAGGGAGATTCCTCTGTAGTTGCCGCAGTCGGACATGTCCCCTTTTTTAAAGATGGTCACGATTAATGCATCTCTGAGATCGCCCGGCATGCTCTCCTCCTTCCAGATGAGAGAGATGAGGTCATGCATTTGTGTCAATAGTGCCTCTCCGCCATACTTTAGTGCCTCAGCGGGGATTCCATCTGCTTCCAATGCCTTGTTGTTCTTGAGCTGATGGATGGCCTTTTCTAACTCGTGCAGGGCTGGGGTTTTGTTGAGATGGTGGCGGGTAGCATGCTGCGGGATGGAATCGAGGACACTCATGTCAAAGGCAGAGTCTCGATTAAGGAGATCTTCGAAGTGCTCCTTCCAGCAGGTACTGACTGCCTCCATGTCCTTGATGAGTGTCTCTCCATTCTTGGCCAGCAGTGAGGTGGGGCATTGGGTGCTTGAGCCATAGGTGGACTTGACTGCGGTGAAGAATCCTCGCACGTCATGGCTGTCGACCAGTTGCTTAATCTCCTGTGCTTTCTCCACCCACCATTTATTCTTTAGGTCGCGGGTTTTTTGTTGGACCTCGGCCTTAAGCCGCCTGTAAAGCTGCTTTGTTGCTCCCGAGTTGGGTTGTCGTTTTAGGTTCAGAAATACCCTGCGCTCATCAAACCAGTCCTGGTGTTTCCTGGTTGAGTGACTGAGCGACTTTTCACAGGCACTGATTATGGTGGCCTGGAAGGCTGACCAAGCTCTGTGGGCAATCTGCGTCTCGGGTCATCAAGGTTTTCCAGGTTAGCAGTGAGGCCAAAGACCGCCCTAAGTGGAGGAAGAGCATCCGGGAGGGCGCTGGAGGGTGCTGAGCCCCTCGAGTCTCGTCGCAGAGAGCATGCAGAAACAAGCGCAGGCAGCAGAAGGGGTGTGCGGCAAACCAGACTCCCCAGTCACCCTTTCCTCCAACGACTGTCTGTCCCATCTGAGACAGAGACTGTAATTCCAGAATTGGACTATTTAGTCACCTGAGAACTCACTTTTGGAGTGGAAACAACGATTTTGAGGGACTGCCTATGATGATGATGCCCTGTATCCCTACATTACAACAATGACTACACATCTATCATCATCATCATAGGCAGTCTCTCGGAATCGAGGAAGACTTGCTTCCACTCTTAAAATGAGTTCTTAGGTGGCTGAACAGTCCAATACGAGAGCCACAGTCCCTGTCACAGGTGGGACAGATAGTCGTTGAGGGTAAAGGAGGGTGGGACAGATTTGCCGCACGCTCTTTCTGCTGCCTGCGCTTGATTTCTGCATGCTCTCGCCGATGAGACTCGAGGCTCTCAGTACCATCCCGGATGCACTTCCTCCACTTAGTGCGGTCTTTGGCCAGGGACTCCTAGGTGACGGTGGGGATGTTGCACTTTATCAGGGAGGCTTTGAGGGTGTCCTTGTAACGTTTCCTCTGCCCACCTTTGGCTCGTTTGCAGTGAAGGAGTTCCGAGTAGAGTGCTTGCTTTGGGAGTCTCGTGTCTGGCATGCGGACAATGTGGCCTGCCCAGCGGAGCTGATCAAGTGTGGTCAGTGCTTCAATGCTGGGGATGTTGGCCTGGTCGAGGATGCTAAGGTTGGTGTGTCTGTCCTCCCAGGGGATTTGTAGGATCTTGCGGAGACATCGTTGGTGGTATTTCTCCCGCGACTTGATGTGTCTACTGTACATGGTCCGTGTCTCTGGGCCATACAGGAGGGCCTTTATTACTACAGCCCTGTCAACCATGAGCTTGGTGGTAGATTTGAGGGCATGGTCTTCGAACACTCTTTTCCTCAGGCTGCACTGGCGAACTGGAGACGGTGTTGAATCTCGTCATCAATGTCTGCTCTTGTTGATAAGAGGCTCCCGAGGTATGGGAAATGGTCCACGGTGTCCAGGGCTGCGTCATGGATTTGATGACTGGGGGGCAGTGTTGTGCGGCGAGGACAGGCTGGTGGAGGAACTTTGCTTATAGATGTTTAGCGTAAGGCCCATGCTTTCATACGCCTCAGTAAATACGCCGACTATGTCCTGGAGTTGAGCCTCTGTATGTGCGCAGACGCAGGTGTCGTCCGCGTACTGTAGCTCGACCACAGAGGTTGGGGTGGTCTTGGACCTGGCCTGAAGACGGCGAAGGTTGAACAACTTCCCACTGGTTCTGTAGTTCCACTCCAGCGGGGAGCTTGTTGACTGTGAGATGGAGCAAGGCGACGAGGAAGATTGAGAAAAGAGTTGGGGCGATGACGCAGCCCTGTTTGACCCCGGTCCGGACGTGGATTGGGTCTGTAAAGGATCCGTTGATAAGGATCACGGCCTGCATGTCGTCGTGGAGCAAGATGAGGATGTTGACGAACTTTTGGGGGCATCCAAAATGGAGGAGGACGCTCCATAGACCCTCGCGGTTGACAGTGTCAAAGGCCTTTGTAAGGTCGAAGAAGGCCATGGATAAGGGCTGGTGCTGTTCCCTGCATTTTGCCTGCAGCTGTCGTGCTGCAGAAATCATGTCCGTTGTGCCCTGTGGGGGACGAAATCCGCACTGCGACTCCGGGAGAAGATGGTTGAGGAGGACTCTAGCGACAACTTTCCCAGTGGCTGATAGCAGGGAGATTCCACTGTAGTTGCCGCAGTCGGACTTGTTTTTGAGGGACTGCCTATGATGATGATGCCCTGTATCCCTACATTACAACAATGACTACACATGATAAGTATTTCATTAGCTGTTAAGTACTTCTGAAGTGTAATCACTGTTATAATGAAAGGAATATCCTGAAGTCATGCAAGGCACAATATAATGCAAGTTCTTTCTTTTCCTATATTGAAAATGAGTAACCAGTCAGATTTGATTAAAAAAAACAGCTATATTTCTTGCAATTATATAGTGCACCAGACCACACAACTATTCTATAGTTATGCAATGAGAAATGATTTTGTGTGCAATGTCTATGCATTAGCCCATGGATTTTATTGTGCTGAAATGCTTTAAAAACAAAGTTCTGTTTGTAACTTACAGAAATAGCTTGTGAGAGTTTGCAGTAATAAAACAATTCTTCCTTTGCCAGATTCCTAGGGCTAGAACCTCCACTTTTTTTGCATGCTTAACGCCCACTTAATGCCCATTTTACCAGTGAAATGACATATGATGCCCATATATCGCCCATTTTGACACAAAATGGAAACTGCCGGGCATTTTTCGGAAACTTATTGCCGAGCGTTACTTTCCCCATGGGCTTAACGCCGAGAAAAAATATTACCACCCGCCTACGTTTTGGAGGCGGAATCAGCAGAATGGGCAAATTCAACACCCATAATATCGCGCAGCGTTACTTTCCGCACGGATTTAACGCCAAGATTCAATATTAACGCCCGCCCACTTTTTTTGTCGTAAAGAGCATATTTACCTAAACTAGCGACCATGAGATCGCCCAGCCTCAATTTCACCACCTTGCAAACATATCGCCCACAATATCGCTCGCCCAAACAACCACCCACAAAAAGTGGAATTAACCGGAACGAATCACAGTGTTATGGTCGCCATGTTCTAGATCACATGTCATGCCCTTTAAAAAGCTGCTGTGCTTCAACCTCGGTGGAGTTCGGATGTACTCTGCAGGTCGTTGGAGTTGATGTGAATATCTCTACAAACATCTTGTCCATACTATGACCAATTGGAATTGAAGAGGTGTCTTCATCGGGACATTACTTGTTTGTGTGCAATTGGTGGCAAACAGAGAGCTGCTGCAATGGGGCCTGTCCTTTCTCACCCTCTGTTGGTGACCAATTACATGCAGCAGACTCGACATCACCGAAGGAACGCTCCACTGTATTATGTGCCCAATGTAAGAAGTGACAGACAGATGAGAAGGACTAGACATTACACCCCCCCGCAAGTACAAGGAAAAGCATTCTTACCTCAACTTGCCCGACACCACCTGCCTTCAGAGACTGCGCTTCCACAAAGAGTTTATCACTGAGGTATGCCAGCTGATAAGGGCAGACCTGCAGCCTGCCAGCATCATCAGTACTGCACTGTCCGTTGAGGTCAAAGTCACCGTTCTACGCCTCGGCTTCTTTTCAGGCCACAGCTGGTGACATTTGTGGACTTTCTCAGCATGCCACACGTCGCTGCATTAGACAGGTCACTGAAGCCCTGTATTCACGCAGGAGGGACTTGATCAGCTTCCCTATGACCAGGGAGACACAGAGTAGGAGGGCTCTAGGTTTCTCCAGAATTGCAAACTTCCCCAAGGTACAGGGAGCAATAGATTGTATGCACATGCGATGCGGGAATCTTTTCAGGATGCTGAGGTTTTCAGGAACCGCAAGGGATTCCACTCCCTGAATGTCCAACTGGTTGTCGACCACCAACAAATTATACTGGCAGTGAATGTTCAATTTCCGGGCAGCATCCATGATGCTCACATCCTGCGTGAGAGCACTGTATCTGACTTGTTTAACAATGAGCCACAAGGTCAATGCTGGATGCTTGGTGACAAAGGATATGGCCTCGCCACCTGGCTGATGACCCCCCTGCGTGACACCCACACTGAGGCCGAGAGGCGATACAAAGAGAGCCACAGAGCAACTCACAATATCGTGGAGAAAACCATTGGAGTGCTAAAGCAGCACTTTAGATGCCTGGACCACTCAGGAGGCGAGCTCCAATACCACCCTGAGCAGGTAGCTCAATTCATGGTGGTGTGCTCCATGCTACACGACTTGGCTATCAGGAGGGGATAAGAATTGACTGAGTCTGACAGTCCACCTCATCAGAGAAAGAATGAGGAGGATGAGGAGGCGGATGCTGACATCGGCCCAGACAATCAGGCTGATGCTGAAGCCATGCCCCACCCCCCGCCCCCCCCCCCCCTCCCCGGTAGACTACATGAACGGGTCCATGGTGGCATGATAGCTGCAAGAGCCTTACATCAGGAGCTCATCAATGATCGCTTTGCCTGAAAGAACGTTGGTGTTATTTACAAGGCTGACATACTGCTGGGTGTGCAGGTGATACATCAATGATGGGCATCACCTTGGTGACAGTTAAAGTTTAAGTTGATTGAAGTTAAGTGTGATTATACCTTTTGATGTTAAGGAATCACCAGCGTGTAATGGTGCAGCCAACTGAGCCAATGTGCTGCAAGGTTTTGTTAAATTAAAAACATTTAAACCAAACATTAGTCTGAAATCATCAGTATTTCTGTACAAATCAACCCTTCCCCCCCTCCACCCCCCACCCCGCTTCTCCTCCCCACCTCTACCCCTTCCTCTTCCCCTCCTGACTCCAAGCTGCCTGACCAAGGAAGTCCTCAGGCGATGCTTCATTGGGGGGGGGGGCGTGGGGGGGCGGCGGGGGGGGGTGTGATGGCCGAAGTGCTGCTTGGCCAGATACGGGAGAGGATGGTCCCGAGGTGGGAACGTGCTCTGAGCCAGAAGCACGATGTTGTTGCTGGCTCTCATGTGTAGTTGGCAATGGGGGTGCATCACCTTGGGGTGCAGTGCGGTGCTCCGGGACCACCGGGAGCCCTCTGCTACCAGTGTTCCTGGCTACCAGCTCCAGGGCCTCCTCCATCCCTTCCATGTTGTATCTTATTTGTTGGACAAAAACTAGGTGGCAACTATGTTCTTGGTGCTTAGTAGGCATTTGCAACTGGTGAATCTCCATTGTGCCTCCCACAACAGCCACACACCACAGCCACACACGCTTTCAGTGCCTCTGAGCTCTCTCTCTATGTGTCTCCTCTTCTGCACATGTCATGATGACCCTTGACCTCCTGAATCGCAGGAATCGAGTGTTGCCATGCCGTTGCTAAGGATGGCCACACTTTACGGCAGAAGGTCAAAAAAATTTAACGCTACTACCCATTTGATATCGCTCGCGGTAACGTCCATTTTCAAAAATGGAAACTAGGTATTTTGAGAATGGGCGAGAAGCCGGTGATCTGAAAACCCTTTTTTAATGCCCACGCCGGAAATAACGCCAATTTTTGGACATGGAGATTCTGGCCCCAAGAAAATGGCAAAATATCGATCCATTACACTTTCTCATTTTGTTATAAAATGCTTCTGTTGTTTCAGTTTGTAAAACCAATGTGAGTTTAAAATTAAGGACAGTTTATACTGTTCCTTTGTGCATTTTTTAAAAATCAGTGGTTTTGCAAATGTGGACCCTAGCAGATGAATAGTCTGATCACACAGGTGCTAAATTTAAATCTTTGTTAATGAATCACATTATTTGGTTCAATTAGTACATTACTGTGTAACATGTAAATTGCATCCACCATAGTGAAAAGGCCTTATATTTTAAATACAATATGACAAGGGAAACATGATATTAAAGAGGCTCATATTTCCTTACATTGTCACTTTTATCTACCAAAAGAAACCAGCATGAGAACTTTCTGTTTGTGCAATTAAGTATTCAAAACAACAAACAAGGACAACAACAAAAAAAAATTCCCCATAAAACCGCACTAATGCAAAGCTGATCTTCAAAGAGGTACACTATAAATTTATTTATTATTTCAAATATTAAATATAGTGGCCTTGAAAGTTCTTGGGTGATGGTCCTAGTGTTTATGCCAGGATCATGCCCAATGGTACCATCTACTGCTGACTACACCAGAGTTGATGGGGTTAGTGGGAAGGCTCTTCATTTACAATAGACAGATGGATACATTTTCATTACCTGCCTTCTGTTGAAGTTAGAAACTCTGGCACCCGCCTGTCTTTGGAAAAGGGACCAATTTGCCTCCCCAAAATGTTTTTCATTAAATTACTATTCTTCGGGGTTCAGGCCATTTGCTTGTTCTGGACTCCACGGTGGGGCTACATCTGGCCTCCACTGTTACACCTGATCCTGAATATGGGTGAACTCATGGCATAGCGAGGTCCTGCCCTTGGATCCACTCTCCGACCATCACATACCTCATAATGGAAGATTCCTTACAGAGCAAACAGGAAGCTCCCAGCACTGTGGAAACCCAATGCAACTGGGAATTTCAGGACCAGTATGGTCATTTACTTATTTCTTATTGTTATAAGACATAGTCACAAATACACAGTATTGAGTTTGAAATGTTTTTGCTTATAGCTGACAGGATTGTTCCAAATCTGTATAAGAATGGGAATTGAAACAGAGGCCAGATTCATATCTGTAGAACGAATAATGGAATATATACTGGTGAGCACATTAAGACATAAATATATTCTGAAATACCAATTCACTGCAATACTTTTGTTTCACTGCTGTTTAAAATTCTATATTTCAATCAGACTGGTGTGTCAGAAGCTCCACTTCATATTAAAAATGCAAGTGTTCCCAAGGAATGGCCAAATCGTGGAGCAATCACATTTAAGAACTATCAGATGAAATACAGAGAAAACACTCCAATAGTTCTGAAGGGATTGAATTTAAATATAGATGCTCAGGAAAAAATTGGAATTGTTGGAAGAACAGGATCTGGTAAGAGATTTTTTTAAAATACTCCTGGTTACCACAGTAGAGTATATAGAACATGAAATAGTAAAATAAATGCCTTATTTAGTCAGAGCTTATAACAAGAGAAGCAGTTTTGTGGGAAACAGTAGTGTATAATTATGGTGTGGTCACTATTTCCCAAATGTTCCCCTATCCTTACATTGCCGAGCTGGCCCCTTTTACTTTCTGGGATTAGAACCAGCACTACAGCCTTCCCTGTTCTAAAAACATACTGATCCAGAATGCAGTTCTGGACACATTGTAGAAACCACTCCTTCTTTGCCATTATCATTACGCTAACCCCAAACTATCTTTGGATAATTAAAATCACTTATTATGACCCTGTTGGGCCTGCAATTGTTTTCTCATTTATCTTCATATCTGTTTCCCTATTTCCTTCACACTGTTCAGGAGCCCATAACATACGCCAAATAGAGTAACCGTTCCTTTCCTATTCCTTAACTGTAACCAAAGATTTTCAGGTTTTGCACCATCCCCTACATCTACAATGTAATGGAACATAACACTTCCACCCCTCCTCTTTTACTAGTCGATCCTTCCTTTGTAACCAGAAATGCCCAGTTCCCAGCATTGGCTTTAGCTATTTCCTTGGTTTGCCAAGTCCCAGATTCTTACAGATACAAAACAATCTTTTAAAAAGAAGAGAAAGCGAACCAATCACTCACCTGAATCCTGATATCTGCAAACAGTTACAAGTGCCCTCTGATTGATCGGAGACTTTTATAAGTAACTAAACGATTTGAATTTTCCTATTTAGTGGAGCTGCCTAAAGCAATAGGCAGACGAAGCTAAACATCACAAGCATGTTCCAGACCCTAGACTACACATGAGACCTGCTAGTCTTAGTAAAAAGCGGAGACATCGTTGGTGGTATTTTTCCAGCGACTTGAGTTGTCTACTGTACATGGTCCATGTCTCTGAGCCATACAGGAGGGCGGGGATTACTACAGCCCTGTATGATGTCTTCGCAAAATCCTACAAATCCCCTGGGAGGACAGACGCACCAACATTAGCGTCCTCAACCAGGCCAACATCCCCAGCATTGAAGCACTGACCACACTTGATCAGCTCCGCTGGGCAGGCCACATTATCCGCATGCCAGACACGAGACTCCCAAAGCAAGCGCTCTACTCGGAACTCCTTCATGGCAACGAGCCAAAGGTGGGCAAAGGAAATGTTACAAAGACACCCTCAAAACCTCCCTGATAAAGTGCAATAACCCCACCAACACCTGGGAGTCCCTGGCCAAAGACCACCCTAACTGGAGGATGTGCATCTGGGAGGGCGCTGAGCACCTCGAGTCTCATCGGCGAGGGCATGCAGAAATCAAGGGCAGGCAGCAGATCTGTCCCACCCTCCCTTACCCTCAACGACTATCTGTCCCGCCTGTGACAGGGACTGTGGCTCTCGTATTGGACTGATCAGCCATCTAAGGACTCATTTTAAGAGTGGAAGCAAGGCTTCCTCGATTCCGAGAGACTGCCTATGGTGATGAGTAAAAAGTTACTAATAAGTTAGCAGTGCAAAACTGAAATTCCAAATAATTCCAGGCATTTCTGGTTGATTATGATAATGTAAGGAAGTAATTTGTTCTTTAGCATCAATCTGCATTTCTGTAGATCCTGGGCATCCAGCATATTTGTGTTAAGGGTTTGAAGGGATAATTTCATGATTCTGTGCTTCCAGTTTGGAGTGTATTTACAGGAAGCACAGATTAGACGTTTGGCTACAGCATCATTGCCCCAATCCTACTACCCATATCCCCTATAAGCTCCCGGATAGAAGCATCAGATTGGAGAAGATCCCTAGAATATAAGGGTTCAGTTGAAGTAGTCAGTATTCAGTGGCAGAAAGTTACAGTTTAGAATATGTTAAGTAACCTGCCCTCTTGCATGAACATAGAAGATCCCATAGCACTGTTTCATAGAAGAGCAGGCGAATTCTCCATGGTGTGCTGGCCAATATTTATTCCTCAAGAAACACCACCAAAAAAAACAGATTATCTGGTCATTATCACATTACTGTCTGTGGGACTTTGCTATGCACATATTGACTGCCACGTTTCCGACATGACAACAGTGACTACACTTCAAAAGTACTTGATTGGTTGTAAAGCATATGGGAAGTCCTAAGGTCATGAAAGGCACTATATAAATGCAATTTATTCCTTCCTTCCTCCCTCCCTTTCTTTCTCTCTGTTATAATATTCCTGAAGTCTTGTTTAGCATCTTTGCATTGAGATCACTTCAATAACATGCAAACAATCTTCTAAAATATTGAGTGTTTCCTGTTGCAGGAAAGTCATCACTGAGTGTTGCATTGTTCAGACTAGTCGATCCGCTCACAGGGACCATTCTGATTGACGACATTGATGTTTGCACTGTCGCTTTGGAAGATCTGCGAAGTAAACTTTCAGTTGTTCCACAGGACCCAGTTCTGTTTGTTGGCACAGTGAGGTAGGAACTCTTCATACATTCCACAATTATTACTAGATGTTGATGGGACATACAATATTGTTTCATTTTTAAGTTGCTCCACAGTTCCTAATGTGAAGCCTTTCCTACATACTGCACTTTCTTTAGATGCGTGGAGACTTATTCTCAGGTTTCCAACCATACCACCTATAACCAGCCACTCGGAGGTGCACGAATGGAGTGCGGGATGACTCTCCTTTTGATTTTTGTTCTCGTCCCATCCTGTAGGAAAATTTGTGACCTACATTTGACACCTTCCCATGAGGTACAAACCCACATACCTGCTATTGTGGTGTATTGAGTTCCAATGGGCTGTCCCACCTCAAGATTCAATAGAGTTCAGAAAATTTACGAACAAGAAAATAGACATAACATACATGGAAAGTCAGATATTACCATTAGTCAAGAGAACAGTTGCCACGCTGTTACTTTTGTTGGTAGACATTTCACAAGAAGTAACTGCTCTGACATAACTATAGGCCACCATTGTTTCTTTCCTAGAGAAGTGTTTCAGTTTCAATGGCCCCAAGTTTCCACATGATTTGCTCCTGATTTTTAGGAGCAACTGGTGTAGAACGGAGTATCTTAGAAATCGGAATTCTCGTCATTTAGTTTGCTCCAGTTCTAGTCAGTTAGAACAGTTTCACTTTGGAACAGAATTTTTATTTCAAAAGGGGGCGTGTCCGGCCACTTACGCCTGTTTTCAAAGTTTCGGCAGTGAAAACTTACTCCAAACTAACTTAGAATGGAGTAAGTGAAGATTTTTGTACGCTCGAAAAAACCTTGTCTACACTTTAGAAAATCAGGCGTAGGTTACAAATCAGGCGTAGGGAATGGTGGGGGGGGTGTTTAAAGGGAAGTTTACAAACATTAAACACTTCAGTTTTACAAATAAAGAGCCATCATCAATAATAAATGATAAATATATCAATAAATCAACCAATAAATCAATCAAAAAAAATTAATAAGAAATAATTTTTTTTTTTTAATCAATAAATATAACATTTTCTACTTACCGACTGCAGCACCGGGAGCCCTCCAACAGCGTGCTGGGATGCCCCCCCCCCCCCCCCACCCAGTGTGTCTCTGTCAGTGTCTCTATCTCTCTGTCTGTCTGTGTGTGTCTCTCATTCTCTGTCTGTCAGTGTCTGTGTTTCTGACAGCGAGGGGAGGGGGAGGAGCGGGGTAGAGGGAGAGAGGGGGGGAGCAGGGGGAGGGAGGGGGCGAGAAGGGGGAGGGGGGGAGAAGGGGAGAAAGGAGATGGGGGGGAAAGGAGATGGGGGGGGAAAGGAGATGGGGGGAGGATGGAGAAGGGGGAGGGGGAAGTCTCGGGCCGGGCCCGTCCCCAGCACCAGATTTACAGGTAGGTGGCATTGGGTCGGGTCGGGGGGGTGGTGGGAGGGAGGTCGGTTCGGTTCGGGTCGGGGAGAGGGAGGGAGAGGGAGGTCAGGTCGGGGGGAGGGAGGTCAGGTCCGATCCAGTCCGGAGGCGGGGGGGGAAGCGGGAGTCGGGTCGGGTCTGGTCCGGGAGCGGGGTGGGGGGCGAAGCGGGAGTTGGGTCGGGTCCAGTCCGGTCCGGGAGCGGGGGGTGGGGGGGAGTTGGAGTCGGGTCGGGTCCGGAAGCTTGGGGGGGGGGGGGAAGCGGGAGTCGGGTCGGGTCCGGAGGCGGTGGGGGCGGGGGGAAGTGGGAGTCGGGTCAGGTCCGGTCCGGGGGTGGGGGGGGGAGCGGGAGTCGGGTCAGTGTCGGGTCCGGTCTGGAGGTGGGGGGGCGGGGGGCGGGAAGCGGGAGTCGAGTCGGGTCCGGAGGAAGCAGGAGCTGGGAGGAGCCTTATGCATGCAGCCCCAGTGAGGCCATTCGGCCAGGGCTAGGGGCTGCGTGCTTCGGGCCCCTCCCACACAGTTTCGGGCGCCTGGAGCTACTGCACTTGCGCGCCCACTGTAGCGCGCATGTGCAGAGGTCCCGGCACTGTTTTCAGCGCAGGGACCTGGCTCTGCCCCCCCACAGCTCCTGCTGCGCTGCGCCGAGGGCCAGAAGACCTGCAGGGAGGTGGAGAATCTGGAGGGTTTTTTTAGGTGCACTTTGTGGCGCGAAAAACGGGCGTCCAGATCGGGACTGCGCCGTTCTAGGCGCGGCTCGAAACTTGGGCCCAATAAAACCAAATCTATGTATCAAAGCTTTGAGCACCCAATATCTGTAGTGGAAACATTAAGCTACTTGGCCCAAGTCGTCGTGTTATCTATTACCTTCTTCTCTTGCCTTTGTGATGGAACTAGACGTGTTATAATTTTCATCAGTTGTTGTCAGGATTCTCATCCACGAATAGGAATTTATTATAATCGGAAAATGATGGGTAAATTTGAAATATTGCAGATATTTGCAATTCAAAAGTATTATCTACCAGGGTCTGTATTAAATCTGATAGTGTCTCCTCATATAGCTAGAGATTGTTCCTCACTGGCTTAAAGTGGCAGGATGATTTATCAATAACATTGCCTGTGTCCTGTCATATTGTTCTGTTCTGAATGTTTTACTGTAATACTTTTTAAACCTTTTAAATCCCTGTGGTATTTAGCATCCTGATAACAAAGCTGTTGGCTGTTTTAAAATAATAGCAGCTTACTTTAATTCCATTGTTAGTTATTTTAATGTAGTGCATTGAGTTGAATTTATCTCTAGCTAAATAAATCCTGTACTTTTTCCATAGGTATAACTTAGATCCTTTTAGGAATTACAAAGAGGATGCGATTTGGGAAGCTCTTGAAAGAACCTATATGAAGGCTATGGTATGCTTAAAACATTTCATAAACAAAAAAACTACGGGCCCAAAATTCATGGACATACTGCCCACGTACCGCCCAAAAATGCAATTTTGGAGAAAAAACACCTACATACTGCCGACATACCGCTCGGCGGAATAGTCATCATTGACACACCGCCGAGCGGTATGCACACCATCCGCCGTGCAGAACCACCCACATACCACCCAAAAAGTCCGATTTTCATGGCATACCACCGACATACCACTTTTACATGATGTTAAGTGGGCAGGAATGGGCGGTAATGCTTGAAGTTGCCATTTTGAAATCGTGAACAGTCAGCTAAAATAGCACCTCTGTATTTCTGAGGTGAACAGTGACTTTACAGTGCGATTTACAGTGGAAAAGGTATTTTTACTGGTACTGAGTAACTTATTAAGATCAAAGGCATTTTAGTTACATTTTTTTCATTGAAAAATATTCTTGAAAAAAGAATGGGACCTGTACTATTTCAGCCTGTATTGCTGATTACCTGCCTAATGGAGGATCCAGATGGGAGAAGGTTTATTGAGCAGAGTTATCAGGGTAATGGAGGATGTTGCAGACTAATGAGGAGGAGGAGGCATTACCCACAAAGGATTTTCAGGGAGAAGCACTCATACTTGGACCTGACCGATTGACAGTGCGTTCGAAGGATGCGCTTCCGAAAAGAGGTGATCAATGAGATTTTCCAGCTCATTAAGGCAGACCTGCAGCCCAGTACCACCAACATTACTGCACTCTCTGTCGAGATGAAGGTGACTGCGGCACTTTCCTTTTATGCATGCGGCTCTTTTCAGGCATCAGCTGGGGACATAAGCTGTATTTCTCAGTACGCTACTCATCGGTGCATTTGACAAGTAACCGAAGCATTGTATGCACGTCGGATGCAATTTATAAACTTCCTAATGTCTAGGGAGGCACAGAGTGAGAGTGCTTTGAGATTTGCACGCATTGCCGGCTTCCCCAAGGTGCAGGGTGCTGTTGACTGTACCCAAATTGCCCTGTGAGCACCATTACAGGAGGCGGAGGTGTACCGAAACTGTAAGGGATTCCACTCCCTCAACGAACAGCTCGTATGCGACCATACACAGCGCATAATGGTAGTGAATGCCAACTTTCCAATGAGCATCTGTGATGCGCACATCTTGCGCGTGAGCACTGTGTTTGACCCAGTCTGAGCCACAAGATAAATGCTGGATGCGGGGGGACAAATGATCCGGCCTCACCACCTGGCTCTTGACCTCTCTGCGGAACCCTCAGACAGAAGCCAAGCAATGATATAATAAGAGCCATAAAGCCACACGTAATATTATCAAAAAGACAATTGGAGTGCTGAAGCAGCGCTTTTGATGCTTGGACCACTCGGGAGGCAGACTGCAACACCAACCTGAGCAGGTTGCTCAGTTCACAGTGGTGTGCTGCATGTTGCATAATTTAGCCATCATGCGGGGACAGGAATTGCCACAGGGGACTGCGGGACCACCTGAGGAGAGAGTGCAGGAGACGGAGGAGCAAGAAGAGGAAAATGAGGGGGAGGAAGATGAGGAGAGCTTCCAGATAAACCCATGGCACCCCCCCCCCACTAACCCCCCGCCCCCCCCCCCCCCCTCCAACACAACATCGGAGGGCACGGGGAGCATATGCCACTGCAAAATTGTTACATCAGCAGCTCATAAATATATTTGAATGTGGAGAGCTGCTTTTTGGGACCCTGATGACTGTCACCCCAAAAGTTTGACACTGTACAAGAGAGTGCTTACATTCAATTCAAACGTTTATGTAAAAATGTAAAAAAATATAAAACAATTTTAAACTTTGTAAAACTTATGACTATAAAACAATAGTAACAATTTTAATAACAACTTTAACAAAACTTTTAACAACTTGAATAAACTTTTAAAAATCAAACTTTAATTATTAAATGAACAAATACAAGAAAAGACCCTTTACTGTCCTCGACCACGACCTCGACCATGTGCTACACCACCCTTGGGACTATTCCCATCTTTCTTACTCCCGCCCTTCCCTTTCCCACTGCCCCTGAGCCCGGACCTCCCCGTGCTGGTACCAAGCCGGCGTGCAGCATCGCACCCCGAGTGCTGTTGCTGTCGTTGGGGGTCAGACATTGCAGGCGCAATAAATGGGGCCTCGGGAGAAGCTCGTGATGTGGAAGGCGCGGCTTCAGGGCTGGAAGATGCTGTCAGCTCCCCACCCTCAGGTGCTGTCGACCTGACTACTATGGCACGGGGGGATTCCGCACCATATCCCAATCCCGTCGATTGCCGCATGGCTTCGACGGAGTCGGCGGTCCGCTCCATCGCAATGATCCTACGCGACATATCCTCCGACTGCCGCTCTGATAGAGCTGCGATGTTTGCAGCTATCGTAGCCATGGCCTAGAGCAGCTCTCGACCTATATCGACAGCGGCCTCTGACAGGCGCACCATGTCCGAGTACACACCTATCTGTCGTGCAGCAACCGACCTTTTCTGCACCAATCTGTGTCGCTGCGGCAAAAGTGCTGCAACACTGGAGGTGCCTTGGTCCCACAGAATCAGAGGAGCCATGGGGGAATCCCCTGAATACAGACTCAGTGGTGGAGGATGTTCCAGCTGGCCCACATTGAAGTGGTGTATCCTCCTCCGTCTCCATCTCCACACACACACATGCACACACACACACCTCTTGACATTGCCAAAAGCACGAATACATTGCTGTAACCTTAAGATAAATAACATCATCCGTGTGACACTGAACCTACATTTACATGGTACGTGGCACATTGTGGATGCATAAATAAAATCATTACTTACTCTTGCGACCATCACCAGGTCGTTCCACCTCTTACGGCACCTTTCCCGGTGCGTATCATGGTACTTGTGGAGGACACAGCCTCCCCAATCTCGTCGCATATCCTGTTGTACTTCTTTGGGGGGAGGTTTTCCATGACCACCCTTCGTTAGGTGGGAGTACCTCTCTGTGATATTCTCGAGAAGGGCCGGTAACTCCGTCTCGTCGAAGGCGGGCGCCCTCAACCTCCCGTCCTTTTCGATGTTCCTGCGCTTGGATTTTGTTTTACCATCTCCATTATATTTACGTTGTTATGATTTTTGCTTTGTAAAATATGTCTTATTGTTTAAACTGTAGAATTATTATTTGTTATGATTTTTTTTTAACTCTGCAATGTGTTTTTAAAGTAACTGACCGTCAACTAGCTTGCTGCTCCTTCTCACTCTTTCTCCCTCGACTTCAACTCACTGTGCCTGTGTGGGTGACCCCTGACCCCCGAAATCGCAAGTAAAACACTTCCGTGAGAAAAATGGAGAAAAAAATCGCGCATACGCAGTTCAGTGCCGCACCGTCCATCAAAAAGTAAGTCGATCTGAATCGACTACTATGTTATCGACCACCCGCTGCAGACCGCTGGCATACCACCAACAGACCACCGAAAAAGTATCAATCAATTTTGTCCTCTTTGGTCTCGGCAGTATGCCAGCGGTTTGAAACGACTCACCGCCAGCATACCGCCGAGAAATGAGTGGACCTTATGTAGTGACCAATTTCGGGCCCCATGCTTATTAATATTAATAATGTATTTGCTTCATGGGTTCTTATCCAGCCTCCCCTTAAATGCGGCTCTACTATTCACTTAAACCACTCCCATATTTTAGCAGAAGTGCAATTATCCAACAACCACCAGTCAATCCAGTCCAACAAATTATTAACACCATGCTAGCTGCAGTGCTGTTAAGCTACAAGGAGGGCAACGGCTGCAAAGTCAGGTCGCTGATTGCAGTGCGGGCAGGCACAGCAGGAGGGGCGAAGGAGCGGCAAGAGTTTGTAGAAGGAAGTGACCGGGGCCCAGGAGAGGCGTGAGTTCGGGGCCTCGAAGAGGCGAGGGTCCAGGGGCAGCACTGGCCAGCCCGCACTGCTATATGTGTGCGCATTCGGTCCGTGCAGCAGAGCTGGTCGCCAGTTGTCTTGGGTAATCCTTGCCACTGGACCAAGACCTAGCTCTGTCAAGCCCGTGTGGTGGCTGGTGTGCAATGGCCACCACACGTAAAAAAAATCCAAGCACAGATATCTTCCACCCTCCAAGATGTAGTTTGGGATCTGGAATATTAGGTCCTTCATTGAAACACCTGTGAACTCATCCCTTTTTGGCGTGGGAGCAAGTCATCCTCATTTCGAGGGATTGCCTATGATGATATAAAATAGGGCCCAGCTAATATAAATAGCAACCTTGGTGAGACATAAATCACTATGAAGATACTTATTCTGCTATTTAGATGACCACAGCTCTGATAATCAATAGTAATAAAGGCATTGGTAACATTCCCAAGTACACAGACTGGTTTTCAAACTTTTCTGAGACTTTTATAAACACAACAATTATCAGAGCAGGAAAATTACTGTTACATTTTGAAAAATTGAATTTTTTGAAGGTATCAAAACTTCCAAAGAAACTGGAGTCAGAAGTGATTGAAAATGGAGAAAACTTTTCTGTTGGAGAGCGCCAGTTGCTTTGCATGGCAAGAGCACTTCTGAGAAATTCAAAGGTAAGAAAAAGAAACTAGAAACTAGACTTCAACAAAAGGATGAAAAGAATTAAAGGACTAAACAAATGTTAGCAAAAAAGTCGTGAAGTTGACAGTGGCTGAAAGCAGACCCATTACATTAATCTAGAAGTCTGCTGTGACGATGCCATCATACTGATTTCAGGTTATAGTTGTTTGCTAGACCAATAAGTAAATGCTTTAAAGCACCAACACATGCAGTATGGATGGTTTTAACATTATTATGGTAAAAAACAATTGAAAAGAAAGAAATTCCACATATAGTGCACCTTACTACAATTCTCTCAAATTGTTTTTTACTTTTTGAAGTACACAGTCAGTAGACAAAAAAAATGTGTTTGTAAAAAATTTTATTAAATGAATTTGGTGATTTCAAATATAGTAACCAGGCTCCTATAACTGGTAAAATTGTTTCTGTGGATTTGTGGGCATACTTGTAAAACAAAACATACTAAAATGTGACCAGACATCATACTAATTACAATTTTTTTTAGCATTGTGATTTTTAATTTCTCTTCCTCACTATGCCCAGCCTGCATAGCTTACTGCTGTGTTTGCCTACTTTACAACTGTGTTTCCACTTCAAATTAATTAATTCTCTGGATTGTTTTGGGGCATCCCGAGGACATGAAAGGTATTATATAATTGCAAATTCTTTCTTTCTATTGAACAAATTCTATATGACTAATTTACTGTAACATTTCTCCATTAGATTATAGTTTTAGATGAAGCTACAGCCTCCATTGATTCAGAAACCGATTCATTGGTTCAACACACTATCAGGGAAGTGTTTAAAGACTGCACAATGCTGACGATTGCACATCGAATAAACACAGTTCTAGAATGTGACAGAGTTCTAGTTATGGATAATGGGAAGGTAAGGAATATCCTGTAGAACAATATCATGATTGATATCAATATCATTGTACAAATGCTCTAAGTTAGTATTTTTGTCATTATTAGTAGGTTTTCTGCTGACAGTACCAATAGACAACCTGCTTCTGGATAATTTAAATGTTTCCCCTCCTGGCTGCCATATTACCATGTTTAATCACTTGACCATTTGACTTCGACCATTGCAATGGCCACTTTTCAAGACTGTTGTCATTGAGCTTGAAAAAACCCAAGAGTTAGCCAGTTGTAAAGCTTTAAATATTTCCATCCTATACCTACATAACAGCGAGTGTACATCCAAATAATTGTACTTGGAAGTAGTCAAGTACTTCAGACAACATAAGGCACAATATAAATGAAAGCACTTTCTTCACCATTAGAATATACTGATGGAGTTACTTAGCTGCAACTATTGATAAAGATTATTAAGTATTAGTGGGTATAAGACTAACCTATAACTGTATTCGCAAGAATAGGAAAATGGGGTGAGGGGATGGTAGATGTGTTTTTTCTCCTCTATTCGATAGGCAAAGCCCATTATGTTCATCTTTATTACAATGCTAAAATTCACAATACTGGTTGTTAACAGCATTCTTTATTCTATCCAGCCTGAATATACAGTCCAGTGAAATTTATTGGTCTGCATTTGTTGGGATACTGATACAATATTCTGTAATTCTTTTCCAGGTTGTAGAATTTGACAAGCCAGCTGTGCTGGTACAGAATCAGAATTCAATGTTTGCAACAATGCTGGCTGCGACCAACAAAGTGACATCATAATATGCAAAGGAAGTTCATATCTGTGTTCAGAATTTCTACAGCAAGATACTCTGATTAGATCAGAGGAAGATTGACTCAAATGTTCTTAGATATAAATGTACTTATGGAGCTGAATGCATTTTTTTGAATAAACCAATCAATGTAATAAGCAAATACTATATAATCCTATGTTTCAGCTATTGAGAAGTGAAAATAAATTGGCTCCTAGTTTTATTTTAATGATGATATTGAAGTTGTACATCATTGAGTCTTGAGGTAATTCCTGAAATAAATTCATTTCAGGAATTAAAACATTAGAGATTCACAAATGTATTCTGACTGAATTAGCTTATTGATTAGAATTCTTTATTACCATACAGTTACACACACAGGATTAAGATCAGTTATTGCTAGCTCTCTCTTGCAAGCTGGGAGGAATTCACATTACTGCCGGCCCAATATTTCAGGCCAGCGCAGAGGCAGGCAGAGTTTGCAAATCCATGGTATGAAAGGTCTGATTGCTGCAATTTTGCACGGATGGGAACCCAGATAAGTTGCCATAATAAATATTGATGGGGGAATGTTTACATGTTAGCACATGTGTGATGGTACCTGTTAACGCCAAAGGTGGTATCAATCTGTTGATGTAGATTCAATGCAGAGGCTTTGATTTGTGCCTGTAACAAAAGCAAAAAATGCTGGAAACAGTCGCGGCAGCGTCTGTGGAGACAACAGATAAGTAACATAACATGTGTGGACCCTTCATTAGAATCTATTATAAAATGTCTTTCACGGCTGTTGAACATGTTAATTATCAGCCATTGTATGCAATGTAAAGTACTTGGCACAGATCAATACAAATCATCCCATTCAATTCCAACATCTCCTAAGGAATTGATATTTCTGGGCATAATGGCATTGATTAACAGCTGTGTCTGGGATGGGGCAATGGGAAGAAGCAATTATTTTTTAATGGATTGCTCTGGGTCAGAATCATGTGACTGTGGATTTATCTGGGGTACCTGAGCTCTGTTAACAGAATATGACCAGCTGAGGGCCTTTCACAGTTCAACTCCACGGCAGTGAGTCTGCACATAAGAAATGAACATCCATTTTCAAGGTACAATGGGGGCAATTTTCACCATCATTGGGCGCTGTTTTTTTGGTGCCCAGCGATTTTTTTGAAGTAATCGGTATTTTGAAATTTTACACAAAGGTTTGACGCCGGCACCAACTGTCAGTACCAGATTTTTGGGCGCCAGATATTTTGCCGCTGGTCTGCGTTTAAAAGGGATTCTGTGCCGTTTTTGGCCATTTATGCCAGTTTCCCCAACAACGGCGCAGAGTGACCTTAGGTACCGTTCTAAAAAGCCCTACCTTAACTTCAGGAAATCACCTGCTGCAATCCTGGGCCAAATGGTCTCCCAGCTCCCAACCCGCTGCAAAATGTAACTTCACTCCTCACAGGGCGATGGGCATTGGTAGGGTAAATATTATCAGCACAGGCTTGGAGCTGGTGCCTGGAGAAATTGTTCTAGTTTCAATTCAAATACCTGGATTGAAGTAAAAACATGTGCGTGTGTGTGGGGAGGTTCCACAAAAGTTCCCCTGCCTCTGTTTCTTCCATAATTCTCCCCATTATGTGTCACTGCATCAATTTTGTGTGAGCAGAATGGGAGATGGGTGATTCTTTGGCACTGAACCTATGTTCAATTTATGTAGCGTCACTCTACGAAATTGCCCCCTCACATCTGGCATCAGACTTAAACCTATAAACTAAAACATTCTTATTCACTCACTCCTGGTTAACAAAAAAGAAATCCTTGCCTTGCTGGTCATTTTTCAGACAGTTATTCCGGTGAAAGCACTAATGAGCTTTGATTGCCATTATCAGCGAGTCAGTGTGTGGCTAAGGTCACGCTTCTTTCCCACACTGTTACACATTACATGCTTTTTTTATTAGTCACAATATCATAATAAGGGATTATAAATACTAACTGAATTCGCTTCTAAAAAAAAATCCTCGTCTAACTCCCTGGAGGGAGAGAATTGTTCTGGTCGCTGTGTGTTATATTCGAGTGTATTTTTCCAGTGCATGCGCAGAGATTTTTCGGCACACACTGCAAGCTCCGCCCCAGAAATTGTCCTCAGATAGTGTGGCGCTAAAATTAACTTTTCTTTTGTGGAAACTACTGTTTTTTTTGGAGGGCCGCAAACGGGGGGGGGGGGGGTGGGGGGTGGGGGGTGGGGGGGGGGGGAAAACATACGTTATCATACGTAAGCGGCAAAAAGCGTGAAGGTGGAAAATAGGGGCCACTGTATGTAGAGAGGAAGCTTAGGGAGAAGTGCCTGTATTATTTTAATATAGCAAAGATAGTAAATTTTGTAGTTACTGTAACATAGGATGAACAGGCTGGGATTCTTTTCTTTTGAAAAGTGAAGGCACAGGGGTGACCTAGTACAGGTCTTTAAAATTATGAAATGTTTTGATGGAGTAGATAGAGAGAGTGTTTCCACTTGTGGGGAAGAGCAAAACTAGAGGCCATCAATATAAGATAGTCATCAAGAAATCAAATAGGGAATTCAAAAAGAAACTTCTTTACCCAGAGAGTGGTGAGAATGTGAAACTCGCTACAACAGGAAGTGGTTGAAGCGATTAGTATAGATGCATTTAAGGGGTGATTAGATAAGCATATGTGGGAGAAGGGAATAGAGGGTTATGCTGATAGAGATGAGGAAAAAGGGGAGGAGGCTCGAGTGGAGCATAAACGCCGGCATGAACTGGTTGAGCTAAATGACCTGATTCTGTGCTGTATATCCAACATAATCCTATGTAATATATTGCCCCAGAATTTGCTGGAGTGAGGCATCTCACAGCATGTGGCGTTGTTGGATTTTTTTCCTCACCCTTTAGCTCCAGTTATTTTTGCGTTACAAATTTCTGGAAGTGTGAATTGATAATGGCAGCGGGGTCAATGGGCGCCTGGGACCACGATGGCCGATGGAACTAACCAACCTCCGTATCTCCTTAACCAATGAAATTTAAGGATAGAAAAAGAAACAAAAAAAGAAATAGGGTGAATTAGAGTCAAATTAGATACAGAAAGAGAAAGAGAGGATGAAGCAAGACAGAAAAAAAGAGGCAGAAAGGAAAAGCAAGTAAAAAAATTAAGACATTTAATTGGCCTCCTGTACGCCGGGCGCGGCGAGAACATCACCCCTTGCGTAATTAGGTGGGGTTTTGCGGAGGCGCTAAGAGGTAGTGCCTCACTCCTGCCAGCAGCACCCGGCGATGAACAGCGCCCCGTTACCGGCCTGGAAGAGAAATTCAGCAACACCTCCTTACCTACCATCTGGCACTGACAATGACAGCTTCAGCTGTCGAATTGCAGTCAGGAGTCAGCTGGAGGAGCACTATTTAAAGCGCCATCTTTACTAACAATTTTTGTCAATCATTACTCCGTGCAGCGTGGCTAATGGACAGATTGCAACGATTTTCAATTCAAGGACTGTTCTGCTTCCTAATTGTTCCCTTGTTTCATTGAGGGCGGATTTGAAACCACAACATTTACATCGTTTCATGGTGGCTGCGTTGGCACCTGGCCTCCTGTTCCAATGTCACCATCGGAAACTGCTTAGGCAGAGACAAATGCACAGAGAAAGGCAGAGAGAAGGATAGGGAGCAGCACAGGGAACAGGACAGGGGGAAGAATATAAGAACATAAGAAATAGGAGACAGAAGCAAAAGACAGAAAGGAGATGAGTAAAAGTGGAGGGCAGAGAAACCCAAGGCAAAAAACAAAAAGGGCCACTGAATATAAAGGGGCTGCAGGAAGGGTCAAAACTAAAAATCATGGTTTAAAAACTAATATTAAAACACTCTACCTAAACGCACGCAGCATTCGAAATAAAGTAAATGAGTTGACGGCACAAATCATTACAAATGGGTATGATTTGGTGGCCATTACAGAAACGTGGTTGCTGGGTGGCCAAGACTGGGAATTAAACATACAGGGGTATCTGACAATTCGGAAAGATAGACAAGAAGGGAAAGGAGGTGGGGTAGCTCTGTTAATAAAGGATGATATCAGGGCAGTTGTGAGAGATGATATTGGCTCTTATGAACAAAATGTTGAATCATTGTGGGTGGAGATTAGAGATAGTAAGGGGAAAAAGTCACTGGTGGGCGTAGTTTATAGGCCCCCAAATAATAACTTCACGGTGGGGCGGGCAATAATCAAGGGAATAATGGAGGCATGTGAAAAAGGAACGGCAGTAATCATGGGGGCTTTTAACCTACATATTGATTGGTCAAATCAAATCGCATGGGGAAGCCTGGAGGAGGAATTCATAGAATGCATACGGGATTGTTTCTTAGAACAATATGTTACAGAACCTACAAGGGAGCAAGCTATCTTAGATCTGGTCCTGTGTAATGAGACAGGAATAATAAACGATCTCCTAGTAAAAGATCCTCTCGGAATGAGTGATCACAGTATGATTGAATTTGTAATACAGATTGAGGGTGAGGAAGTAGTGTCTCAAACGAGCGTACTATGCTTAAACAAAGGGGACTACAGTGGGATGAGGGCAGAGTTGGCTAAAGTAGACTGGAAACACAGACTAAACGGTGGCACAATTGAGGAACAGTGGAGGACTTTTAAGGAGCTCTTTCATAGTGCGCAACAAAAATATATTCCAGTGAAAAAGAAGGGCGGTAAGAGAAGGGATAACCAGCCATGGATAACCAAGGAAATAAAGGAGAGTATCAAATTAGAAACAAATGCGTATAAGGTGGCCGAGGTTAGTGGGAAACTAGAAGATTGGGAAAATTTTTAACGACAGCAAAGAATGACTAAGAAAGCAATAAAGAAAGGAAAGATAGATTACGAAGGTAAACTTGCGCAAAACATAAAAACAGATAGTAAAAGCTTTTACAGATATATAAAACGGAAAAGAGTAACTAAAGTAAATGTTGGTCCCTTAGAGGATGAGAAGGGAGATTTAATAATGGGAAATGTGGAAATGGCTGAGACCTTAAACAATTATTTTGCTTCGGTCTTCACAGTGGAAGACACAAAAATCATGCCAAAAATTGCTGGTCACAGGAATGTGGGAAGGGAGGACCTTGAGACAATCACTATCACTAGGGGGGTAGTGCTGGACAGGCTAATGGGACTTAAGGTAGACAAGTCCCCTGGTCCTGATGAAATGCATCCCAGGGTATTAAAAGAGATGGCGGAAGTTATAGCAGATGCATTTGTTATAATCTACCAAAATTCTCTGGACTCTGGGGAGGTACCAGCGGATTGGAAAGCAGCTAATGTAACGCCTCTGTTTAACAATGGGGGCAGACAAAAGGCAGGTAACTATAGGCCAGTTAGTTTAACATCTGTACTGAGGAAAATGCTTGAAGCTATCATTAAGGAAGAAATAGCGGGACATCTGGATAGGAATAGTGCAATCAAGCAGACGCAACATGGATTCATGAAGGGGAAATCATGTTTAACTAATTTACTGGAATTCTTTGAGGATATAATGAGCATGATGGATAGAGGTGTACCGATGGATGTGGTGTATTTAGATTTCCAAAAGGCATTCGATAAGGTGCCACACAAAAGGTTACTGCAGAAGATAAAGGTATGCGGAGTCAGAGGAAATGTATTAGCATGGATAGAGAATTGGCTGGCTAACAGAAAGCAGAGAGTCGGGATAAATGGGTCCTTTTCGGGTTAGAAATCGGTGGTTAGTGGTGTGCCACAGGGATCGGATGCTGGGACCACAACTGTTTACAATATACATAGATGACCTGGAAGAGGGGACAGAATGTAGTGTCACAAAATTTGCAGATGACACAAAGATTAGTGGGAAAGCGGGTTGTGTAGAGGACACAGAGAGGCTGCAAAGAGATTTAGATAGGTTAAGCGAATGGGCTAAGGTTTGGCAGATGGAATACAATGTCGGAAAGTGTGAGGTCATCCACCTTGGGAGAAAAAAAACAGTAAAAGGGAATATTATTTGAATGGGGAGAAATTACAACATGCTGCGGTGCAGAGGGACCTGGGGGTCCTTGTGCATGAATCCCAAAAAGTTAGTTTGCAGGTGCAGCAGGTAATCAGGAAGGCGAATGGAATGTTGGCCTTCATTGCGAGAGGGATGGAGTACAAAAGCAGGGAGGTCCTGCTGCAACTGTATAGGGTATTGGTGAGGCCGCACCTGGAGTACTGCGTGCAGTTTTGGTCACCTTACTTATGGAAGGATATACTAGCTTTGGAGGGGGTACAGAGACGATTCACTAGGCTGATTTCGGAGATTACCTTATGGTGATAGATTGAGTAGACTGGGTCTTTACTCATTGGAGTTCAGAAGGATGAGGGGTGATCTTATAGAAACATTTAAAATAATGAAAGGGATAGACAAGATAGAGGCAGAGAGGTTGTTTCCATTGGTCGGGGAGACTAGAACTAGGGGGCACAGCCTTAAAATATGGGGGAGCCAATTTAAAACCGAGTTGAGAAGGAATTTCTTCTCCAAGAGGGTTGTGAATCTGTGGAATTCTCTTCCCAAGGAAGCAGTTGAGGCTAGCTCATTGAATGTATTCAAGTCACAGATAGATAAATTTTTAATCAATAAGGGAATTAAGGGTTACGGGGAGTGGGCAGGTAAGTGGAGCTGAGTCCACGGCAAGATCAGCCATGATCTTGTTGAATGGTGGAGCAGGCTCGAGGGGCTAGATGGCCTACTCCTGTTCCTAATTCTTATGTTCTTATGTTTTAAATAGGAACAGGAATAGGCCTTACGGCCCCTCGAGCCTGCTCCGCCATTCAATAAGATCATGGCTGATCTGATCATGGACTCAGCTCCACTTCCCCACCCCCGCTCCCCATAACCCCTTATCCCCTTATCGTTTAAGAAACTGTCTATTTCTGTCTTAAATTTATTCAATGTCCCAGCTTCCACAGCTCTCTGTGGCAGCGAATTCCACAGATTTACAACCCTCTGGGAGAAGAAATTTCTCCTCATCTCTGTTTTAAATGGGCGGCCCCTTATTCTAAGATCATATCCTCTAGTTCTAGTCTCACCCACCAGTGGAAACATCCTCTCTGCATCCACCTTGTCAAGCCCCCTCATAATCTTGTACGTTTTGATAAGATCACCTCTCATTCTTCTGAATTCCAATAAGTAGAGGCCCAACCTACTCAACCTTTCCTCATAAGTCAATTCCCTCATCCCCGGAATCCACCTAGTGAACCTTCTTTGAATGTCTCCAAAGAAAGTATATGCTTTCGTAAATATGGAAACCAAAACTGCACGCAGTCTCACAGGTGTGGCCTCACCAATACCTTATGTAGCTGTAGCAAGACTTCCCTGCTTTTATACTCCATCCCCTTTACAATAAAGGCCAAGATACCACTGGCCTTCCTGATCATTTGCTGTACCTGCATACTATCCTTTTGTGTTTCATGCACAAGTACTCCCAGGTCCCGCTATACTGCGGCACTTTGCAATCTTTCTCCATTTAAATAATAATTTTCTCTTTGATTTTTTTCTGCCAAAGTGCATGAACTCACAGTTTCTGACATTATATTCCATCTGCCAAATTTTTGCCCACTCACTTAGCCTGTCTATGTTCTTTTGCAGATTTTTTGTGTCCTCCTCACACATTGATTTTCTTCCCATCTTTGTTTCATCAGCAACCTTGGCTACGTTACATTCAGTCCCTTCTTCCAAGTCGTCAATATAGATTGTAAATAGTTGGGGTCTCAGCACTGATCCCTGTGGCACCCCACTAGTTAGGGTGAAAGGTAGCAAAATGTGGCCAGAGGGAGAAGGCCCAAGAGGGCTGGCAACAGGAGACATTACTCTCCCATGGTATTCCAGCAGCAATTCTCCTACATCAATTTCACTGAGGAACAGTGTGTTCAAAGGCTGAGCTTCAGCAAGGACATGGTTACAGAGCTCTGTCATCTGCTGCAACCAGACCTTGAGCCTCAGACCAGGGTGAGGACGGCTCTCTCAATGGCAGTCAAGGTCACCATCTCACTCAATTTCTGTGCAAATGAATCCTTCCAGGATGCGACAAGAGACATCTCCCAGTTTGCCGTCCATTGCTCCATCTGCGAGGTGACAGATGCTCTGTACAGAAGGAAAAGGGACATTTCCCTCCTCATAACCAGAGAGAAACAGCACAAGCGTGCATGTGGCTTTGTCAGGATAGCGAGCTTCCCCATGGTGCAGGGTGCCATTGACTGTTCCCATGTCACTTTCCGTGCAATGCATAACAATCCTGAGATCTTCTGTAACTGCAAAGTCTACGAATCACTGAATGTGCAGTTGGTGTACGACCACACATGCAGAATCCTCACCGTCAATACCCGCTATCCTGGCAGCAGCCACAACGCCTTCATCCTGTGCCAGCCCGGTGTGCCAGATCTCTTCCAGCCAGCACATCAAGCTCGCGGCTAGCTGCTTGGAGACAAGGGCTATCCATTCTCTACCTGGCTCATGATTCCCCTCCACAATCCCAACACTCCTGCTCAGCTCTCCTATAATGAAAGCCATGCCACTACCAGGAGCATCATTGAGCAGACCATTGGAGTGCTCACGCAAAGGTTCCATTGCCTTGACAGTTCGGGAGGAGTCCTCCAGTACTCGCCTGAGTGGGTGCCCCTATTTGTCATCCTTTGCTGCATGCTGCACAACCTCGCCATCATGACAGCACAACCATTGCCACTAGGCATTGCCGCACCACCTGAGGAGGAGGAGAACAAGGAGGAGGAGGAGAACGAGGAGGAGGAGGAGAACGAGGAAGAGGAGGATGAGGAGCAGGAGCAGTAACATCAGTGAGGGAGGAGGCAGCCAGTCAATCATGATTCTGCAAGGGCGGTCCACGACCGTCTCATCAAACTTTGGTTCCAGTGAATTTGATCCCACTTCCTGGTTCCTCTGGACGTCCCCATCACCACCTCAATTTGCTCTTCCATAACAAAGCCCCAAACTGAAATGAGAGACAACAGCAAAGGTCAAACATTCCAATCAAAATTTATATAACAATAACAAATGGTTTCATACTGTATTTAATTATCATCGTTGTGCATTTCCTTTTATCCTCTCTTTGGTCTAACTATTCTAGTGCTCCTCTGCAGTGTGTCCCCTGTGGCTGCAACACGACTGTGTGTCAGGGCCAGAGACTACAGATGGCCTTGCAGGACGCCCTTGACCAGATCTGGGCCTGGAGGGCCTGGCTGTAGGCTGCACCATCTCAGGATGGGCGGCGGTAGTCTGGGCTGGCTGGACGACAGGCAACGACAAGTTCAATGGTGGAGTGGCAGTGGTGGGCTCAGGAATGCTGTCGTCCTGAGAGAGGACAGTAGGTTCCTGCTTCACTGACCCAGTACTGCTCTCTCAGGGCAGCACCTCAGCATCCCCACCAATCAGCTGGAGCAGAGTTTGATGGGCTGCTGCAACACATGAGATCCCCGGGTGGACTGTGGTGGACCCAGCAGCAATGGCAGCAATCAGACCATGCGTGGCATCAAGCTGAGATTGCATGAGAGCAGTCTGAGACTTGATACCAGTACTCACTGACTGAATGACAACACCAGGACATTGCATGGCATCCAGCTGAGAGGGCAAGAGAGCAATCTGAGCTTTCATGCCACCAACCATTGTCTGCATTACAGCACTAAGACATTGCATTGCTTCCACCTGTGCTGCAATGGAAGCTGCCACAGCACCCAAGACACGCCGTTATGAGGATTTTTTTCTGCACCGTGTGAGGATTCTGTCCACCACTCTCTCTGGGAGGCCACCATCGTCTGCAGAATGGAATGATGGACTCCATGGTGTGTGCAGACTCCTCCACACTCCTTACCATTGCCGAGAGGCTCTCAAGCACCCTTACCATTGCACCTATCATGTCGGAGTGTGTTGGGGTAAAAGGAAGACTTCTCTTCCTCGAGGTGGACTCCCTGATATAAGGAGTCGACACGTGCCCTCTGCATAGTGACTACGGATTCACTCAGACGAAAACTTCGATTCACCGGTTTTATTATTCGAACATGCTCAGGAAATGTTCCGATGAACACTTCCCAGAACAAAGGGCCCAAGTTTCGGGCCGCGCCTAAAACGGCGCAGCCCGGACCTGGACGCCCGTTTTTCGCACCATAAAGTGCGCCTAAAAAAAACTTACCTATTCTCTGGCTCCCTGCAGGTCCTCTGGAGCTGGGCGCGGCGCAGCACGAGCTGTTGGGGGCGGAGCCAGATCCCTGCGCTGAAAACAGTGCCAGGACCTCTGCACATGCTCGCTACAGTGGGCGCGCATGTGCAGTAGCTCCAGGTGCCCAAAACTGTGGGAGGGGCACGAAGCCCTGGCCCTGGCCGAATGGCCTCACTGGGGCTGCATGGATAAGGCTCCTCCCACCCGACCCGACCCCCACTCCCCCCCCCCGGCGACCCGACCTCCACTTCCCCGCCCCCCCCCCACCGGATCTCCGCGACTCTCTCCCCCTCCCCGGACCTCATGACTCTCTCTCCCCCTCCAGACCTCCGCGACTCTCTCTCCCCTCCCGGACCTCCGCGACTCTTTCCCCCCCCCGGACCTCCGCGACCCCCCCGAGACCCGCGCCACCTACCTGTAAATCCAGCCCGAGGTCTTGGGGTTCAGCCTCCTTCTTTCCCTTCCCCCCCTCTCTCGTTCCCTCCCTCCCTCCCTCCTCTCTCCCTCCCTCCCTCCTCTCTCCTTCCCTCCCTCCATCCTCTCTCCTTCCCTCCGTCCCTCCTATCTCCTTCCCTCCCTCCCTCCTATCTCCTTCCCTCCCTCCCTCCTCCCTCCTTCCCTCCCTCCTCTCTCCTTCCCTCCCTCCTCTCTCCTTCCTTCCCTCCCTCCTCTCCTTCCCTCCCTCCCTCCTCTCTCCTTTCCTCCCTCCCTCCTCTCTCCACCCCCCCTCCTCTCTCCTTCCCTCCCTCCCTCCTCGCTCCTTCCCTCCCTACATCCTCTCTCCCTTCTCCCACTCTCCCCCTCCCCCTTCCCCCCCTCTTCCCCCCCTTCCCCCCTCTCCCACCCCCTTCCCCCCTTCTCCTCCTCTCCCCCTTCTCCTCGCCCCTCCTCTCCTCCTCCCACCCCTCCTCCCACACCCCAACCCCCCCTCCCCCCACACCCTTCCCCCCCCTTCTCCCCCTCCCCCACCCCCTTCTCCCACTCCCCCTTTCTCCCCTCCCCCCTTCTCCCCCCCTCCCCCTTCTCCCCCCTCCCCCCCTTCTCCCCCTCCCCCCCCACTCCCCTTCTCCCCCTCTCCTCCCACCCCCCACCTCGCACCTCCCTTCTCCCCATCCTCCCCCTCCCCTCACTGTCAGAAACACAGACACTGACAGACAGAGAGTGAGAGACACACACGCAGACAGACAGATAGAGACACTGACTGAGACACACTGGGGGGACCGTCCCAGCACGCTGTTGGAGGACTCCCGGTGCTGCAGTCGGTAAGTAGAAAATGTTTTATTTATTGATTTTTTTATTTTTTATTAATTATTTTGATTGATTTATTGGTTAATTTATTGATGTATTTATCATTTATTATTCATGATGGCTCTTTATTTGTAAAACTGAAGTGTTTAATGTTTGTAAACTTCCCTTTAAACCCCCCCCCCCCATTCCCTACGCCTGATTTGTAACCTACGCCGATTTTCTAAAGTGTAGACAAGGTTTTTTCGAACGTACAAAAATCTTCACTTACTCCATTCTAAGTTAGTTTGGAGTAAGTTTTCACTGCCTAAACTTTGAAAACAGGTGTAAGTGGCCGGACACGCCCCCTTTTGAAAAAAGAATTCTGTTCCAAAGTGAAACTGTTCTAACTGACTAGAACTGGAGCAAACTAAATGCCGAGAATTCAAATTTCTAAGATACTCCATTCTAAACCAGTTGTTCCAAAAAAACAGGAGCAACTCAGGCCGAAACTTGGCCCCAAAGGTTTTACAATTACAGTTATACAGTTTTCCGAGGTGTGTAACCCTCCTACAAAACCACTGATTGGCCTATGGCTCAGACTCGCTCTGAGTGGTCCTCCCCCACCTGTCCATCTCTCATGGTGTCACCCTTCTGGAATGTGTTCAATTTTGCCTCAGTTTCGCATGACATGTTGATTGACCTTGCTTCCCAGGTTATGGTATTTTTCTAGGATGTTGATTCTCCACTGCCCTTGTGTTTCAATACTGAGTGTATATTTTCATCTTCTATTTTCTGTGCTACGGGTCAATGCAGTGTTGGCTACTTCAGATGGTTCATTAACCATCAGGCAATGCTGCCTCCCTCTTCCTAACCCAATGTAAGTGAGTGTATAAGCGTGGTCGAATAGTTGTGAATGTAGTCAAGGCGTGAGATGAGGATGTGAGTGTGAGTATCTGCAGATGCTGGGTGGTTGAGTGGTGGGGAAGTGGTGGTTTGCACAGTGTGCACAGACAGAGGTTGAGAGGCTGGTATATAGGAGGTGTGGAAGCTTGGACTCACCTTCACCACTTGACTGAGGTCATTCATAGAATCATAGAAATTTACAGCATGGAAGTAGGCCATTTCGGCCCATCGTTTCCATGCCGGCCGACCAAGAGCTATCCAGCCTAATCCCACTTTCCAGCTCTTGGTCCGTAGCCCTGTAGGTTACGGCACTTTAAGTGCACATCCAAGTATTTTTTAAATGTGGTGAGGCTTTCTGCCTCTACCACTCTTTTAGGCAGTGAGTTCCAGACCCCCACCATCCTCTGGGTGAAGAAATTTCCCCTCATATCTCCTCTATACCTCCCCCAATTACTTTAAATCTATGCCCCCTGGTTGTTGACCCCTCTGCCAAGGGAAACAGGTCCTTCCTATCCATTCTATCTAGGCCCCTCATAATTTTATATCCCTCAATTAGGTCCCCTCAGCCTTCTCTGTTCCAAAAAAAAAATAGACCCAGCATCTCCAATCTTTCCTCATACCCAAAATTCTCCTGTCCAGGCAATATTCTTGTAAATCTTCTCTGCACCCTTTCCAGTGCAATCACTTCTTTCCTGTAATGTGGTGACCAGAACTACACACAGTACACCAGCTGCGGCCTAACCAGTGGTTTATACCGTTCAAGCATAACCTCCTTGCTCTTATATTCCATGCCTCGACTAATAAAGGCAAGTATTCCATATATGCCTTCTTAACCATCTTATCTACCCGGCCTGCAACCTTCAGGGATCTGTGGACCTGCACTCCAAGATCCCTTTGTTCCTCTGCACTTTTCAGTGTTGTACCATGTAATGTGTATTCCTTTGCCTTGTTAGACCTCCCCAAATGCGTTGCCTCACTCTTATCTGGATTGAATTTTATTTATCACTGTTCTGCCCACCTAACCAGTACATTGATATTTTCCTGCAGTTCGCACCTTTCTCCTTCATTATCAACCACACAGCCTATTTTAATGTCATCTGCAAACTTCTTAATTATACCCCCAACATTCAAGTCCAAATCATTGATATATATATACCACAAAAAGCAAGGGACCCAACACTGAGCCCTGCGGAACCCCACTGGATACAACTTCCAGTCACAAAAACACCCATCAACCATTACCCTTGCTTCCTGCCTCTGAGCCAATTTTGGATCCAACTTGCCACTTTGCCCTGGATTCCACGAGCTTTTTATTTCGTGACCAGTCTGCCATGTGTGACCTTATCAAAAGTTTTGCTAAAATCTATATACGCTGCATCATATGCACTGCCCTAAACTCCTGGTTACCTCCTCGAAAAATTCAATCTAGTCAGATACAACATTCCCTTCACAAATCCATGCTGACTGTCCCTGATTAATCCATGTCTTTCCAAATGAAGATTTATCCTGTCCCTCACGATTTTTTCCAATAATTTTCCCACCACTGAGGTTAGGCTGATTGGCCTGTAATTACTGGGTCTATACCTTTCTCCCTTTTTAAACAAAGGTACAACATTAGCCGTCCTCCAGTCCTCTGGCACCACACCTGTAGCTAGAGAGGATTGGAAAATGATGGTCAGAGCTTCTACTATTTCCTCTTTTGCTTCTCTTAACAGCCTGGGATACATTTCATCCGAAGCTGGGGATTTATCCACTTTCAAAACTTCTAAGCCCCTTAATACTTCCTCTCTCACTATGTTTATATCATCTAATATTTCACACTCCTCCTCCCTCATTGCAAAGTCTGCATCGTCCCTCTCTTTTGTGAAAACAGATGCAAAGTATTCATTAAGAGTCATACCCACATCTTCTGCCTCCACACACAGATTTCCTTTATGGTCTCAAATAGGTCCCACTCTTTCTCTAGTTTTCTTCTTGCTCTTAATGTATTATCAAACATCGTTGGGTTTTCCATGATATTACTTATCAACATTCTTTCATGCTCTCTCTTTGCTTTCCTGATATCATTTTTAATTGCACCCCTGCAATTTTTATATTCCTTTAGAGTTTCTGCGGTATTGAGTTCTCAGTATCTGTCATAAGCTTCCCTTTTTTTCTTTATCTTACCCTGTATGCCCCTTGATGTAAAGTGGGCTCCAAATTTGTTAGCCCCCACCCTTTTTCTTTAAGGTAACATACTTGCTCGGTACCCTCAGGATCTCCTCCTTGAATGCCTCCCACTGCTCTGACACTGATTAAGCATCAAGTAACCGTTTCCAGTCCACTTTGGCCAAATCCCATCTCAGCTCAGCAAAATTGGCTTTACCCCAATTGAGAACTCTCTTTCCTCATCCACCTTTGTCCTTTTCTATAACTACCCTAAATCTTACTGAATTACGATCACTACATGTTGAACCTCTCTTATCCGGGACTCCCTTATCCGGCACGACCCCTCGTCCGGCACCTTTCTCGGCCACTGGATGGCACATGCACAGAACGCGGCAATAACGCGAGGACATGCTAAGGTGGAGGGGCGGGGGGGGGGGGGGCGCGGTGAATAGCCAAAGACATGTTCAGTTGGGTGGAGGACTTGCTGAGCAGGAGCAGAAGAGTACATACAGAGTGAGGGTAAGAAACCCGAAATCATGCTGAGTGGGGTGACAGAAACCTTTCTCAGTGGGATACCTTTGTGTGGCTCCACACTGTAGCTATACTTGGGAATTTAAGTGGTTGTTTCCTTTACTGTACAAAGTAACGGCAGCATAATTTCATTTATTTTACTGTTCGCAATATGGAAAAAGAAACCAGAAATCTGGTCATTTCTGTGGGGATATACTGTTCCTTTACAAATAATGCATGTGTGTGACCATTCAGTGGGATAAAGACAAGAAAGGGCGGTGTCACAGCCAGGCAGTGTCCAGGGCAACGGATGGGGAAACGTTCATAACCGATATGTTTCTCTTCAGCTTAACGTGCCAAGAAAGGGAGCTGGTTATGGATGCTAAATTATTAATTAGTCTCAAAGTTGAGGAACACAACTTCAGGGCCCACCGGCCTGCTGACACTTCGGGGTCCGCTGGGCCCGCTGATCTCCCCCCGTCCTCGGGCGACCTCCTCCCCCGCACCCCCCGCCCCGACCTCTTCCCCCACCGACCTCCTCCCCCCCGACCTCAGGCAACTACCTCCCTCCCCCTTCCCCCCATCCCCTTCGGGCTGCCTATGCCCCCCCAGGCCGATGAACTCCCCTCATCCGGCAAAATCCCCCATTCGACACAGGCCAGGTCCCGAGGCTGCCGGATTAGGGGGGTTCAACCTGTTGCACCAAAATGCTCTCCCACTGATACCTCTTTTATCTGACCCACTTCATTCCCAAAAACCAAGTCCAGAACCACCCCCTTCCTTGTTGGGCTTGTTACATCCTGGCTAAAGATGTTCTACTCAATGCATTTTAGGAATTCCGCACCCTCTGTACCATTCACATCACTTTTTTCTCAGTTAATATTAGGGTAGTTGAAATCCTCCGCTATTACAGCTCTATAGTTTTTTCACTTTGCAGCAGTTTGCCCACATATTTGTTCTTCTATCTCCCTCTGACTGTTTGGGGGTCTATAGTACACTCCCAATAGTGTGATCGCTTTTTTTTTTCCTTCAATTGAACCCATATGGACTCGTTTGATGAACCCTCCAACATATCACCCCTTCTCACAGCTGTAATTATTTCTTTAATTATTAATGTGCCCCTCACCCCCCCATCCCATCTAAAAACCCTGTAACCAGGAATGTTGAGCTGCCATACCTGCCCTTCTTTCAGCCATGTCTCAGTAATAGCTATATCGTACTCCCAAGTGTCTATCTGTGCTCTCAGCTCATCTGCCTTATTCCCTATACTCCTTGAAGTATATACCATTTAGTGGTGCCAAACTCCCTTGTTCTCTATTTTCCAGCCCTTCTTTCCTCTGTCTTCCAAATTTACCTTCTACTTTTCTGCTGCCCAATTCCAGTTTTGCTTCTCTCCCCACTGAATCTATTCTCCAATTCCCATCCCCCTGCCAAGCTAGTTTAAACCCTCCCTGACAGCACTAGCAAACCCTCCCGTGAGTATACTGGTCCTGGATCTGTTGAGGTGCAACCCGTCTGGTTTGTACAGGTCCCACCTCCCCCAAAAATGGTCCCAGTGCCTCAGGAATCTATAGCCCTCCCACCTGCACCATCTCTCCAGCCACGCATTCATCTTCTCTATCCATTTATTTCTGTAATCACAAACATGTGACACTAGCAGTAATCCGGAGATTACTACCTTTTTGGTCCTGCTTTTTAATCTTCCTCCTAGCTCCCTAAACTCTGCCTGCAGAACCTCATCCCTCTTTCTACCTATGTCATTGGTACCAATATGGACCACGACCCCTGGCTGTTCACCTCTCCTCCTAGAATGTCTTTCAGCCTCGGTGTCCTCCTTGACCCTGGCACCAGGGAGGCAACATACAATCCTGGAGTCACATCTGCAGCCGCAGAAATGCCTGTCTGCTCCCCTGACTATTGAATCCCCTACTACTATAGCTTTTCCATTCTTCTTCCTCCCCCCATCCCCCCATTGAATTTCTTTCTGCACTGTGGGAGGTTTCTGTCCACCACTGTGCTGGCCGATGCCTCCTGGGCCACTTCTCCCGCCATGGCCCTGAAAGCCTGTGGAGATGGCCTCCTTACAGATGGAGGGAACAGCAACTCCTCTCCACTGCCCCCACCAATGTCTCCAGCGTCACATCATTAAACCGTGTGGCCCTCTCCCTTGAAGCAGGATTCCCAGCTGCCATTGCACAAAAGGTCTCTCAGTTGCTGAGGCGCACAGATCACTAACTCGAGTGCAGCAATGCTGAAAATGAGCAGCAGCAGGTTAAAATGACCTCCCCTTTAAGAGCTAGATCGAGCTGGAGTCAAGGATTGAAGGCTGATTGCTGAATGCAAGTCAGCTGAGATTGGGTAACTCTCTGTGAATACGCCCCTGCAGCGCCCAGCTGATGCCATATCACCTCCTGTACCGCCCTCCTTCAACGCTGGGGCAAAAACACCCAATTTCACCCAATTTAGCAAGGCATCTCGCCTTGCACTAAATTTTCTAAAAGTTAAAAGTTTACCGCCCCAAACGGGGAGCTATCGAATTTCACCCCATTAAAATTTTAAAAATCTCTTAGAACAATTTACTACTTGCAAAGTTAGACTCCACCATTTCCATTGTTCTCTTTCTTCAACTCCAAGTTGAGTGGAATTGCAGAAACATAAATCTCATCATGAAAAGTTTCCTTACATCATGAAATACCAGCCCTAACTTTCTGCGCCAAGTTTAATTTGTATTTATGGCGTAAATCCACCAATTTTTTGACACTCACGGGGAGATTGATGTTGAGCTCCCATTTTTGAGAGACTAAGCGTCCAGCAATTTGTGGTGATTCACAACTCATGGTGTATCTCTTTCACTAATTGCAGCATGCACATTAAACTTGGTGTTATTTTCCCAGAAAATTCTGGGGTATTGTTTTGCACTCAATTCTGCTAATTTACCAGTTTTACTTAAATAAATTGCTTGTTGGTTTGTAATCGCAGCATGACGGTGTGTGTAGTCAATTCACCCAGTAAAGATTGGGGAATTACATGCTGGTACATGATACATTCCACAAAGTCGGTGCAATGGTTCTCTTACTATCATTTACAACTACAACAACAACTTGCATATATACGTATATAGCACCTTTAATGTAGTAAAACATTCTAAGGCGGTTGATAGGAGTGCTAATCAAATAAAATATGACACCAAGCCACATGAAGAGATATTAAAAAAGATGGCCAAAAGCTTGGTTAGAGATAGGCTTTAAGGAGCATCTTAAAGGAAGGGAGAGAAATAGAGCAGCGGAGAGGTTTAGGGAGGGAGCTCCAGAGCTTAGGGCATAGGCAGCTGGAGGCATGGCCGCTTATGGTGGAGTGTTGAAAATCGGGGATCCGCAAGAGGCCAGAATTAGCCATGCCCAGAAATCTGGAGAATACAGTAAAAAGAAAGAAATAAAAACAGAAAATACTCACGAGTCAGCCGGCATCTGTGGAGGGACAAACAGAGTAAACAGTCGTGATTTTCCCAACCTCGGTGGGTCCGTGGCGGGTGATTTCGGTGGCAGGTCCTGGCCCCACTCCTATCTCCATCCCGGCCTCCAACATGACTTTTCCCTGATTGGACTTGTTAAGCCCAACCAGCTTGTTTCCCGGCCAATTGAAGGAAGCGGATCTGATAATGTCGTTTGATGACGCATCATCAACCAGTTTCCTTAAAGGGACATTGTGCAAATTTACATTGACAGTTGTGCTGTCAGTGTACTACAGCATTGAGGTGCTACAAACACTGACAAGCACTGCACAAAGGTGCATGGCTACATCTAGGCTTGTGTAGGGAGTCACAGCACACAGGGAGGTTCACTTCCCTTCCAATATGTGGAAGAGACCTCCCCAGGAGACCAATGCAGACTGGTTGCACATTGCACAGGAGGAACAGGTTGCAGAGGCGCAAACCTTTTAATGATCTCAGTAGATCACGAAACGTTACTGCAAAGCCACACTGAGCCTCATCCTGCTGTGCCATTCATCACATCCCCATCACTCTACCCCATCGACCTCATCCCGCAGCATGCTACCCGCCAGCACCTCAGTAAGACCCCAACATTTAGGAAGGATAGAGAGAAGGGAAAAGGAGGCGGGGTGGTGTTGCTGGTTAAAGAGGAAATTAATGCAATAGTAAGGAAGGACATTGACTTGGATGATGTGGAATCGGTATGGGTGGAGCTACGGAATACCACAGGGCAGAAAGCGCTGATGGGAGTTGTGTACAGACCACCAAACGGTAGTAGTGAGGTTGGGGACAGCATCAAACAAGAAATAAGGGATGTGTGCAATAAAGGTACAGCAGTTATCATGGGCGACTTTAATTTACATATAGATTGGGCTAGCCAAACTGGTAGCAATGCGGAGGAGGATTTCCTGGAGTGTATTAGGGATGGTTTTCTTGACCAATATGTCGAGGAACCAACGAGAGAGCTGGCCATCCTAGACTGGGTGATATGTAATGAGAAGGGACTAATTAACAATTTTGTTGTGCGAGGCCCCTTGGAGAAGAGTGACCATAATATGGTAGAATTCTTTATTAAGATGGAGAGTGCCACAGTTAATTCAGAAACTAGGGTTCTGAACTTAAGGAAAGCTAACTTCGACGGCATGATAAGTGAATTGGCTAGAATAGACTGGCAAATGATACTTAAAGGATTGACGGTGGATAGGCAATGGCAAACATTTATAGATCACATGGATGAACTTCAACAATTGTACATCCCTGTCTGGAGTAAAAATAAAACAGGGAAGGTGGCTCAACCGTGGCTAACAAGGGAAATTAAGGATAGTGTTAGATCCGAGGAAGAGGCATATAAATTGGCCAGAAAAAGCAACAAACTTGAGGACTGGGAGAAATTTAGAATTCAGCAGAGGAGGACAAAGGGTTTAATTAGGAAGGGGAAAATAGAGTTCGAGAGGAAGCTTGCCGGGAACATAAAAACTGACTGCAAAAGCTTCTATAGATATGTGAAGAGAAAAAGATTAGTGAAGACAAATGTAGGTCCCTTGCAGTCGGACTCAGGTGAATTTATAATGGGGAACAAAGAAATGGCAGACCAATTGACCAAATACTTTCGTTCTGTCTTCATGAAGGAAGACACAAATAACCTTCCAGATGTACTAGGGGATCGAGGGTCTAGTGAGAAGGAGGAACTGAAGGATATCCTTATTAGGCGGGAAATTGTGTTCGGGAAATTGATGGGATTGAAGGCCGATAAATCTCTGGCGCCTGATTGTCTGCATCCCAGAGTACTTAAGGAAGTGGCCCTAGAAATAGTGGATGCATTGGTGATCATTTTCCAACAGTCTATCGACTCTGAATCAGTTCCTATGGACTGGAGGGTAGCTAATGTAACACCACTTTTTAAAAAAGGAGGGAGAGAAAACAGGTAATTATAGGCCCGTTAGCCTGAAATCAGTAGTGGGAAAAATGTTGGAATCAATTATTAAGGATGAAATAGCAGCACATTTGGAAAGCAGTGACAGGATTGGTCCAAGAAAGCATGCATTTATGAAAGGGAAATCATGCTTGACAAATCTGGAATTTTTTGAGGATGTAACTAGTAGAGTGGATAAGGGAGAACCAATGGATGTGGTGTATTTGGACTTTCAAAAGTCCTTTGACAGGATCCCACATAAGAGATTGGTGTACAAAATCAAAGCACATGGTATTGGGGGTAATGTACTGGCGTGGATAGAGAATTGGTTGGCAGGCAGGAAGCAGGGATAAACGGGTCCTTTTCGGAATGAGAGGCAGTGACTAGTGGAGTGCCGCAGGGCTCAGTGCTGGGACCCCAGCTCTTTACAATATACATTAATGATTTGGATGAAGGAATTGGGTGTAATATCTCCAAGTTTGCTGATGACACTAAACTGGGTGGCGGTGTGAGCTGTGAGGAGGATGCTAAGAGGCTGAAGGGTGATTTGGACAGGTTAGGTGAGTGGGCAAATGCAGTATAATGTGGATAAATGTGACGTTATCCACTTTGGTGGCAAAAACACGAAGGCAGAATATTATCTGAATGGTGGCAGATTAGGAAAAGGGGAGGTGAAACGAGACCTGAGTGTCATGGTTCATCAGTCATTGAAAGTTGGCATGCAGGTACAGCAGGCGGTGAAGAAGGCAAATGGCATGTTGGCCTTCATAGCTAGGGGTTTTGAGTATAGGAGCAGGGAGGTCTTATTGCAATTGTACAGGGCCTTGGTGAGGCCTCACCTGGAATATTGTGTTCAGTTTTGGTCTCCTAATCTGAGGAAGGACGTTCTTGCTATTGAGGGAGTGCAGCGAAGGTTCACCAGACTGATTCCAGGGATGGCTGGACTGACTTTTGAGGAGAGACTGGAGCAACTGGGCCTTTATATACTGGAGTTTAGAAGGATGAGAGGGGATCTCATAGAAACGTATAAAATACTGACGGGACTGGACAGGTTAGATGCAGGAAGAATGTTCCCGATGTTGGGGAAGTCCAGAACCAGGGGACACAGTCTAAGGATAAGGGGTAAGACATTTAGGACTGAGATGAGGAGAAACTTCTTCACTCAGAGAATTGTTAACCTGTGGAATTCCCTGCCGCAGAGAGTTGTTGATGTCAGTTCATTGGATATATTCAAGAGGGAGTTAAATATGGCCCTTACGGCTAAAGGGATCAAGGGGTATGGAGAGAAAGCAGGAAAGGGGTACTGAGGTGAATGATCAGCCATGATCTTATTGAATGGTGGTGCAGTCTCGAAGGGCCGAATGGCCTACTCCTGCACCTATTTTCTATGTTTCTTTGGGCCCAAGTTTCCACATGATTTGCGCCTGATTTTTAGGAGCAACTGGTGGAGAACGGACTATCTTAGAAATCGCAATTCTCCACATTTTTTTTCTGCAGTTCTAGTCAGGTAGAACAGTTCTACTTTGGAACAGAATTTTTTCTTCAAAAGGGGGCGTGTCCAGCCACTGACGCCTGATTTCAAAGTTTCCACAGTGAAAACGTACTCCAAACTAAAGTAGAATGGAGCAAGTGAAGATTTTTGTAGAACTGAAAAAACCTGTTCTACACATTAAAAAATCAGGCGCAGGTTACAAATTAGGCGTCCAGAACGAGGTGGGGGGAGGGGGGGGGAAGGGAACTCATTAAATTCTACAATAAATCCTTATTTATACTTCTACAAATATTATACAAATAAATCCAACATGAATAAACATTTATAAGCAAAGAAAAGATTAAATAAACCATCTTCCTACCTGTGTGAAAGTGCTTCAGGCACAGAGAATTCTGCAGTCAGCCTGAGGCGCCCGTTCTTCCCGCGGTGGGGGGGAGGGGAGAGGAGGCGCCCGTTCTTTCCCGCGGGGGGGGGAGGCACCCGTTCTTCTCGCGGGGGGGAGGGGTGAGGAGGCGCCCGTTCTTTCCCGCGGAGGGGGGGGGAGGCGCCCGTTCTTCCCGCGGGGGGGGTAGGAGGCGCCCGTTCTTCCCGCGGGGGGGGGGAGGGGAGAGGAGGCGCCCGTTCTTCCCGCGGATGGGGGGGGGGGGAAGGAGACAGTGAGAAGGCTGCAAGTGCTAATGTGCTGATGGCAATGTGCTTTCATTAAAAAAATGTTCAAAAATTAAACAGCTACAAAGAACTACAAAAATGACCGAGTGGCAATGTTTTTTTCACACTGAGCATGCGCGAACGCTCCAACACGCACGTGCAGCGTTGCCGGCAAGAAAAAAAATAATTTAAATAGTACCCGCCCCCTCCCACTTACAAAATCGCCGCGAGTGTCGGCTCCGCCCCCCTGGGCGCCGCGCCAGGCAGACAAGGAGATAGCTGCAGGGCGCTCCAGAATCGCGATTTTTTTTTAGGCGCCGTTTTAGGCGCGAAAAACGGGCGCCCAGCTCGGAGGGGCGCCCGTTTTTTATCGTGTGGAAACTTGGGCCCATTGTTTCTATGTAATACTGCACGAGGTAGAAAAAGCCATAAGACAGCTTAAAAACAACAAGTCTACTGGTGCAGATTGAATCCCTGCTGAGGCATTGAAATATGGTGGAGAGGCATTGCTGGCATGAATATATGACCTCATCTCTCATCTGGAGGGAGGAGAGCATGCCGGGGGATCTCAGAGATGCAGTAATTGTGACCATCTTTAAAAAAGGGGACAAGTCCAACTGCGGCAACTACAGAGGAATCTCCTTGCCATTAGCCACTGGGAAAGTCGTCGCTAGAGTCCACCTCAACTGTCTTCTTCCCGTGGCTGAGGAACTCCTCCCGGAGTCACAGTGCAGATTTCGTCTCCTACGGGGCACAATGGACATGATTTTTGCAGCGTGACAGTTACAGGAAAAATGCAGGGACAGTGCCTGCCCTTGTACATGGCCTACTTCAACCCAAAGGCCTTTGACACGGTCAACCGCGAGGGTCTATGGAGTGTCCTCCTTCTTTACGGATGCCCACAAAGATTCGTCACCATCCTCCACCTGTTCCACGACGACATGCAGGCCGTGATCCTGACCAATGGATCCATCACAGACCCAATCCAGGTCCGGACCAGGGTCAAACAGGGCTGCACCAACACCCCAACCCTCTTCTCAACCTTTCTCACCATCATGCTCCACCTCACAGTCAATAAGCTCCCTGCTGGAGTGGAACTAAACTACAGAATCAGTGGGAACCTGTTCAACCTTCACCGTCTCCAGGCCAGGTCCAAGACCACCCCAACCTCTGTCATTGAGCTACGGTACGGGACGACGCACATACAGGGGCTGAACTCCAGGACATAGTCAACGTATTTACTGAGGTGTACGAAAGCATAGGCCTTGCGCTAAACATCGGTAAGACAAAGATCCTCCACCAGCCTGTCCTCGCCGCACAACGATGTCTATGCAAGATCCTACAAATCTCCTGGGAGGACAGACACACCAACATCAGCGTCCTTGTCCAGGCTAACATCCCCAGCATTGAAGCACTGACCACACTCGATCAGCTCCGCCGGGCAGGCCACATAGTTCGCATGCCCGACACGAGACTCCCAAAGCAAGTGTCCTACTCGGAGCTCCATCTCGGCAAACGAACCAAAGGGCAGCAGAAACGTTACAAGGACACCCTCAAAGCCTCCCTGATAAAGTGTGACATGCTCACTGACACCTGGGAGTTCCTGGCCAAAGACCGCCCTAAGTGGAGGAAGTGCATCCGGGAGGGCACTGAGCACCTCGAGTCGCAATGCTGAGAGCATGCAGAAATCAAGCGCAGGCAGCGGAAAGAGCGTGCGGCAAACCAGTCCCACCCTCACCTTCCCTCAACGACTATCTGTCCCACCTATGACAAAGTCTGTGGCTCTCGTATTGGATTGTTCAGCCACCAAAGAACTCACTTCAGGAGTGGAAGCAAGTCTTCCTCGATTCCGAGGGATTGCCTATGAATTGAATTGAATCACTCTACCTTCCCTACCCTACTCCTGCACATTCTTGCTCACACCAACTTACTTTGCACCTCCACCCATCCCTCTCTCTATCTACATTATCACTTCCCCATCTCACTAGCCACCCCTCACACTCACCCTCATCGTAATCCAATCATAGCAACTAACAACACACAAGGGTAGGCACTTGTGTGTTTTAGCCAATGTTCATGCGAAGTTCTGTTAATGTGCTGTCGAATATTGAAATCTTTATTTTCTTTGTTTTCTTGGACAGATTTGTGTGCACCTTTGGAAATGACTTTGTGAGTTGCAGTGAATGGTGAGACTTTACGGTAGCCCCCCCCCCCCCCCCCCCACCTGCCGCAATGGTGATCAGTGTGAAAGGAATGGCTTGGGCTTTGTAGGGATGCTTCATGTTGTTGGTGTGGGGTGGTGCCAACCTGACGCATCATGTGGCAGTCAGGGTGTGCAGCATCAAATAAAGTAAATGTGGCCATGGTGAGGCCATCCTTGGCATCCCGGGCAGCAATATGGTCAGGTGCTGCTGCCTTATGTCCTGTGCAGCATCAGGTGATTGCGGAGAAGGTTGGTGTGGTTGTTGGAGCTGCTGGTGTGCCTGGTGATGCTGGTGTTGAGGCTGATCCTGGTCAGATTCTAACGACCAAGGTGAAACAGTATAAAGTGCACCCATACAGATGGAATAGATGGTGGGTGAAGTAGAGATGAAAGAAGTGATCTGTCAATGGTGGTAGAGGTAATGAGGTCAGACTGGATGGAGACTTGTGTAAAGACTTGCAGCATTCTGAATCTGTCGTGGAAATGCAGTTTAGAGAAGCTAGTGCTTAAGGGAAGATATCTGAATCAGTTGGGATCTCTGACTTGACATTTGAAGCTGTCAACTCAATAGCTGATTCACTAGCATGTGACCTCCCGCCTCAATTTCACAGACAAGGTCTATACACAATGGGTGACCTGTCAAATCCAAAAATCCACTAATGATTTGAATTATGTCCTCTGCCGCTGCCTGTTGGGTCTGCTCAGCGCTGGCAGACACGACATCGGCAAATGTAGGCGTGCATGTTTTGACAGCGGGTTCCCAAGCTGCTGTCAATTATTTTAAATTTCACAGCTGACCCACCACCAATCGAGTCCGCTGAGCACTGGCAAAATCGCAGGCAACGTGCAAGGTCAATGACCTTTCATCAGGACTGGAAAAAGTTAGAGATGTTTTAGCTTTTAAGCAAGTACAGAGGCTGGGAAAGGGGGGAGGGAAGGAAAGAACACAAGGGAAGATCTGTGACAGGGTGGAAGGAGAAATGACAACAGGGATGATGGGGCAAGACAAAAGGAGATGGTAATGGGACAAGTAAATTAACAAAAGATGGGTCTAGAGGAGTTCAAAATGGCAATAGCAGAATCACTAGCAGCACCTGCTATCTGAAAAAATGGGAGCAGTGATTATGATCTGAAATTGTTGAACTCGATGTTGTCTGGAAGACTGTAAAGTGATGCTATGGTGTTTTGTGAGAGCTGAAACTAACGTGATTGTATCATTCTCTGAAAGATGAATGGTAGCGGTGCGTTGCTGGAAATGCAACTTCAGCAAACCGAGGAGGATAACATTAGGTCGGAGGATCATTTGTCTTTTGGCTTCAACTAAATTATTCAGATCATTGCCCAGCCTCCTGGGTGTTCTATTTATTATATTTCTACACTTTATACAAATAAAATAAATGAGTTTTAATGTTTCAATGATTTTAGCAATGCCTTTTCCAGATGAAAAATGACCATGATGTATTGCTAGTTTAGGTCCGCAGATCTCACCAGTAACAGTGAGTTATGGCAATGTTTTAACAAGCATGAAAGACCCATATATTATGAGTACTGCAGGTACAAGTGAATTATGATGGCCCTTAATATAAATGCCTAGAAATCATAAGTGGCAAGGTATTTTATTTACTCTTTGGATGTAAGGCTCCCACAAGAATATCAAGCCCTCTTTAATTGTAATTGTAGTTGCTCCTCCATTCCAACCACCAATTTAATCTAGTGCATCCACACTTGGCTCTTTATTTGGATGGTCCAGACTGCAGAAGCCTTAACAGAATTTAAAGCGGTACGAGAAGGTTTGCAATTTTCCTTTCCCTACCAAACAACCTAAATAAAACTGGAAAACTGACACCTTTTAGGAAGCCAGAGTGTGAACTATCAATTAAAATTGAAATTCAAATATGAATGCTTTAGTTGTGTAAATAATAATTGGACCAGAAATTCCAGCCTCGCTGGGTCTGTATGAAGTGTGCACGGACCCGGCAAGGCCCATCAAAAGCCGAAAACCGGCTTTTCCGATCTGTCAACCTCCGCATCCCCGGGAGAAGGACATTTGCGCGGGAGAGATTGGGCTATTTGCCCAGCGGATGTCATTCAAACTTTTACGCCTGGTAAAAGTAGGCGCATAGCTTACTTTTACCAGCGCAAGAGTTTTAAAATATATAAAAATTAAATTTAAACACTCATTTTTATATTAAAAACCCTGTCCATTAAGGTAAGTTTATTTTTAACACGATTAAAACACATTAAAAAAAATCCAAAACAATTTTTTTTTCTAAAACATTTAATTACATTTAATTTCAATAAATTTTAAATAGGTGAGGTGTTTTATTTATTTATTGTGCTGTGTTTCGGTGTTTTAGGGGGTTTTCTCATTGATAGTAATGGGAGTTATCAATGAGAATACCAATGTGATTGGTTGTCCAGGCCCACATGACACCAGCTTGTACGTACGTACCTGAAAGGCATATCCCCATGCGCTGTGCAGTAAATCTAGGCTTGCAACCGGGGTCTTTACATTCCTCCAGGACCACCAGGTACTTCCATAGATTTTTTTCGGGTCGGAGGCGTTCATAAAAGCCTCCGACCGCAATTTCCACCTCCCCCAATATGGCCAACAGAGCATCCATTAGGTGAGTTTTTAAAGAAAGACTTGGATTCATATATTACACCTTTCACGACCACCAGACGTCCCAAAACGCTTTACAGCCAATGAACTTTTGGAGTGTAGTCACTGTTGTAATGTGGGAAACGCGGCTGTTTGGGCACAAGCAAGCTCCCAAAAACAGCAATGTGATAATGAGCAAATAATCTGGTTTATTTTGTTATGTTGATTGAGGGATAAATATTGGCCAGAACATTGGGAATAACTCTCCTGCTCTTCTTCGAAATAGTGCCAAGGGATCTTTTACGTCCACTTGAGAGAGCAGACGGGACCTCGGTTTAACGTGTCCTCCGAAAGACGGCACTTCCTTCAGTGCAGCACTCCCTCAGCACTGCATTGGAGTGTCAGTCCAGACCTTTTGACTTGAACCCACAACCTTCTGACTCAGAGGCAAATGTGCTACCCACTGAGCCACAGCTGACATTGCATGAATGAATTGAAATGAATTCTAGTGAACACTAGGTTGGTGATTATTTCACAGGTGATTATTGCAGACTTACACAAGTGAACTATTCCGTGTTAATCCTGTAAACACGCTTAAACTTGCAGTTTAAATGGTTCGGAAAGTAAACCAAGTGATACGGTTTCAGGACTACTCTTAATATTGTTCTTAAAAAGAACAATTGTACTGTAAAATTATTAGAGCAACAAGTGGGAGCTATAAACCTGTGAGATAGATTTTTAATTTCACATTTACATATTTTTTTTAACTAAAAATGCTGAATGGTCTCAAGATGCTGAAGATACTGCACCAGTAGGTGGCACTGTAAATGTACTGTTGCATGACAGATTGTAAACAGTGGAGTCCCACCGAGCATTACCCAACAGCCTCATACACTACCCTGAATCATCTTCATTCCTTTCTTAAAATAAGTAGCCTCCCAGGAGCTGTTAAATAGGACAGAGAATACCGTAAACAAACATTTGTACTAAAAATGCAATGAATGTAAATACGCACCTCACAAAGTACATGAGAATTCTTCAACGGCAGCCATAAACCAGAGTATTGATTTAAAACCGAGACAGTGAATTGAAAATGCCATCGCGGCTCATATGCAATCAAAAATGAAAACGGAGGACATGATAAACTCAATGGCAGCCAAAAAATTGAAAAGCTGCTCCAAAAATCACTGGAATTTCTAATCTTTTAGCAACAGAGCGCCAATGCAGTAATGAAAATGAGTAGTGAATATATAACTATGACTAAAAGCCACCCCAATCACTGAGGAAGATACAGTAGCCTGACAATCATCTGTTGAGTTTGTGCTCCCTTTTCCTGCAACATTAGGAAAAGTTAAGTCACAGTTCATATGTTGTTGAAAATATTAACATTTTATAATGTGTGTTGAACTTCTCTGGCCTGGGACTCTTTGGTCTGGAAACATCCGTGGTTCGGCATTAGTTTGCGGAACTGCCTCTTTGCGTGGGTGGCGTCCCGGTTTCCCGCGCTTCCGCAAAGTTTGTTTACGTCCGGCCTGCAGTCCTGGCTCTCAGTGTTCTGTGCTATTAAGACGATAGCCCAGGAGAGCAGTGAGCAGCACTCTACAGGTGACCAGACAGAGGACAGAGAAGAGAGGCAAGTGGAGAGGTAAGAGGGAGGGGGAGAGAGATGTGGAGGTGAAAACGGAAGGAGAAGGATGGGAATGTTGTTGGCAAAGGCAGAGAAATGATTTCAGCACTGAAGGGTGTCCAGGGGTTTCTGAAATAAACATCGCTTCCCTTCTGGCCCGCATGACTTGTGTATGAGTGGCCCTCCCTTCTTCGCCCAGTTTGATTCTCCGGTAGAGGGAAATGATTTGCATCCCATACAAGCCACTGCTTTCCTCTAAGGGTGGAGGCGGTGGTCACCTTTTCCCTTGGACGGTTGTGGCATTGTGTTCCGCACAGGCTCTATTTTCCTCTGAATAAGAGGGGGCAAGTAGAAGATTCCTGGGAAGCCCGTTGTGGGGATTGTCGTAATATGAGCACAATCCAGGATCCAGCTCACTGGAAAAAAAGACAGCCGAGGCTAGGCATATGCTTATGTAGGGTGTATCATATCGTGGTTCGGAAAATTCTATGGTTCAGCACTGGTCAGGTCTCGAGGGTGCAAGAGGTCCAATCTGTATTATAAATTCCTTCTGATTTCTCTATTGTAAGACTGCCTATAACCACTGCCCACTATACTCCATCAAGTAGCTATTACAACCAGTGATAGCATCCTCTCCGCCTTGGTCTTCCACACCCTATACACCTTTCCCATTCTCAGTTCCCCAGTTATTATTCTGCCAGTTTACGACCCTGCATCATGCATTGTGGCGGATGCCTAACCCAATGTGGTGGCCTCCATCCCTCACGTGGTTGTTTCCAGAGGCATTTGAGTAGCAAAGGACCCAGCCCATGAATGAAATCAACATCACTAAAACGGATTATTAGGTGATTATCACCTTGCTGTTTGTGGGAGTTTGCTGTGTGAAAATTGGCTGCTGCGTTTCCTACATTACAACAGTGGCTACACTTCCAAAAAGTACTTCATTAGCTGTAAAGCGCTTTGGGATGTCCTGAGGCTGTGAAAGGTGCTATAATAATGCAAGTCTGTCTTTTTTTCCAGTGAGCTGGATCCTGGATTGTGCTCATATTACGACAATCCCCACAACGGGCTTCCCAGGAATCTTCTACTTGCCCCCTCTTATTCAGAGGAAAATAGAGCCTGTGCGGAACACAATGCCACAACCGTCCAAGGGAAAAGGTGACAACCGCCTCCACCCTTAGAGGAAAGCAGTGGCTTGTATGGGATGCAAATCATTTCCCTCTACCGGAGAATCAAACTGGGCGAAGAAGGGAGGGCCACTCATACACAAGTCATGCGGGCCAGAAGGGAAGCAACGTTTATTTCAGAAACCCCTGGACACCCTTCAGTGCTGAAATCATTTCTCTGCCTTTGCCAACAACATTCCCATCCTTCTCCTTCCGTTTTCACCTCCACGTCTCTCTCCCCCTCCCTCTTACCTCTCCACTTGCCTCTCTTCTCTGTCCTCTGTCTGGTCACCCTGGATGGGAAGAAGGCTTCTGTTCAGCACTGACACTTGCTGCTGACCCCCTCCCACTGAAAATAATTCCAATCCTGGCCACGTCCTGCCGAGGTAGTGTCCCCTATCCCCCTCGCTCGCTCTATTCCCTCTCCATTCACCTCCTCTGCTCTCCTGTCCTCACCCCTTTCAATCCCACCTGTTCGCTTCGAGGACATAGAAACATAGAAACATAGAAAATAGGTGCAGGAGTAGGCCATTCAGCCCTTCTAGCCTGCACCGCCATTCAATGAGTTCATGGCTGAACATGAAACTTCAGTACCCCCTTCCTGCTTTCTCGCCATACCCCTTGATCCCCCGAGTAGTAAGGACTTCATCTAACTCCCTTTTGAATATATTTAGTGAATTGGCCTCAACTACTTTCTGTGGTAGAGAATTCCACAGGTTCACCACTCTCTGGGTGAAGAAGTTTCTCCTCATCTCGGTCCTAAATGGCTTACCCCTTCTCCTTAGACTGTGACCCCTGGTTCTGGACTTCCCCAACATTGGGAACATTCTTCCTGCATCCAACCTGTCCAAACCCGTCAGAATTTTAAACGTTTCTATGAGGTCCCCTCTCACTCTTCTGAACTCCAGTGAATACAAGTCCAGTTGATCCAGTCTTTCTTGATAGGTCAGTCCCACCATCCCGGGAATCAGTCTGGTGAAGCTTCGCTGCACTCCCTCAATAGCAAGAACGTCCTTCCTCAAGTTAGGAGACCAAAACTGTACACAATACTCCAGGTGTGGCCTCACCAAGGCCCTGTACAACTGTAGCAACACCTCCCTGCCCCTGTACTCAAATCCCCTCGCTATGAAGGCCAACATGCCATTTGCTTTCTTAACCGCCTGCTGTATCTGCATGCCAACCTTCAATGACTGATGTACCATGATACCCAGGTCTCGCTGCACCTTCCCCCTTCCTAATCTGTCACCATTCAGATAATAGTCTATCTCTCTGTTTTTACCACCAAAGTGGATAACCTCACATTTATCCACATTATACTTCATCTGCCACGCATTTGCCCACTCACCTAACCTATCCAAGTCACTCTGCAGCCTCATAGCATCCTCCTCGCAGCTCACACTGCCACCCAACTTAGTGTCATCCGCAAATTTGGAGATATTACATTTAATCCCCTCGTCTAAATCATTAATGTACAATGTAAACAGCTGGGGCCCCAGCACAGAACCCTGCGGTACCCCACTAGTCACTGCCTGCCATTCTGAAAAGTACCCATTTACTCCTACTCTTTGCTTCCTGTCTGACAACCAGTTCTCAATCCACGTCAGCACACTACCCCCAATCCCATGTGCTTTAACTTTGCACATTAATCTCCTGTGTGGGACCTTGTCGAAAGCCTTCTGAAAGTCCAAATATACCACATCAACTGGTTCTCCTTTGTCCACTTTACTGGAAACATCCTCAAAAAATTCCAGAAGATTTGTCAAGCATGATCTCCCTTTCACAAATCCATGCTGACTTGGACCTATCATGTCACCATTTTCCAAATGCGCTGCTATGACATCCTTAATAATTGATTCCATCATTTTACCCACTACTGAGGTCAGGCTGATCGGTCTATAATTCCCTGCTTTCTCTCTCCCTCCTTTTTTAAAAAGTGGGGTTACATTGGCTACCCTCCACTCGATAGGAACTGATCCAGAGTCAATGGAATGTTGGAAAATGACTGTCAATGCATCCGCTATTTCCAAGGCCACCTCCTTAAGTACTCTGGGATGCAGTCCATCAGGCCCTGGGGATTTATCGGCCTTCAATCCCATCAATTTCCCCAACACAATTTCCCGACTAATAAAGATTTCCCTCAGTTCCTCCTCCTTACTAGACCCTCTGACTCCTTTTATATCCGGAAGGTTGTTTGTGTCCTCCTTAGTGAATACTGAACCAAAGTACTTGTTCAATTGGTCTGCCATTTCTTTGTTCCCTGTTATGACTTCCCCTGATTCTGACTGCAGGGGACCTACGTTTGTCTTTACTAACCTTTTTCTCTTTACATACCTATAGAAACTTTTGCAATCCGCCTTAATGTTCCCTGCAAGCTTCTTCTCGTACTCCATTTTCCCTGCCCTAATCAAACCCTTTGTCCTCCTCTGCTGAGTTCTAAATTTCTCCCAGTCCCCAGGTTCGCTGCTATTTCTGGCCAATTTGTATGCCACTTCCTTGGCTTTAATACTATCCCTGATTTCCCTAGATAGCCACGGTTGAGCCACCTTCCCTTTTTTATTTTTACGCCAGACAGGAATGTACAATTGTTGTAATTCATCCATGCGGTCTCTAAATGTCTGCCATTGCCCATCCACAGTCAACCCCTTAAGTATCATTCGCCAATCTATCTTAGCCAATTCACGCCTCATACCTTCAAAGTTACCCTTCTTTAAGTTCTGGACCATGGTCTCTGAATTAACTGTTTCATTCTCCATCCTAATGCAGAATTCCACCATATTATGGTCACTCTTCCCCAAGGGGCCTCGCACAATGAGATTGTTAATTAATCCTCTCTCATTACACAACACCCAGTCTAAGATGGCCTCCCCCCTAGTTGGTTCCTCGACATATTGGTCTAGAAAACCATCCCTTATGCACTCCAGGAAATCCTCCTCCACCGTATTGCTTCCAGTTTGGCTAGCCCAATCTATGTGCATATTAAAGTCACCCATTATAACTGCTGCACCTTTATTGCATGCACTCCTAATTTCCTGTTTGATGCCCTCCCCAACATCACTACTACTGTTTGGAGGTCTGTACACAACTTCCACTAACGTTTTTTGCCCTTTAGTGTTCTGCAGCTCTACCCATATAGATTCCACATCATCCATGCAGTTTGTAGAATTATCTAGCATTCAATCTGTATCATTAGAAGTTGAATGGTAGGAGGTGTGTTTCTTCATTCTGTGAGGATTTGAGGGTTTTGTTCAACAGATTTTGAAAGAAACCGGCGATTGAATTCTCAAAACTTTTTATTTCACGTTAGGCTGGCATTTGTTAATATGTGAGTAGAAGGACCTATGATCGTAGTTTATTTGTTTATGGTTAGAAAAAACATAAATTGGTTATTTATAGAGAATGGATAGCAATTAGTTCAAACAATGAACTTCTGAGCATTTAATGAGGCAACGTTTCTTTGTTTATGGAAGTTAAAGACTATGTGGGTGTTTCTCGTGTCTCTACTGCCTCATTTTCACCTAAAAATGAGGTGGCAATAGGATCAAAATAGCACGTATAGTTGAAGCACTGATTTAGTGCTGAGGTGCCACCTGTTACAATTTTCCTGCGGACCTTTATTCTGGTGGCTGAAGCTCCCGAAACAGGTGGACGCTTCATGAATATATGCTAATATATCGGGGCTCACGAGCGACATGATCGGGGCCCAGCAGAGGCGAGTGGCCAGGGGCAGCACGGGCCAGCCCACACTGCAATATGTGAGCGCACTAGGTCCATGCAGCAGAGCTGGTCTCCAGTCATCTTGGTTAATCCTTGCCACTGGACCAAGACCTAGTTCTGTCAAGCCCGTGTGGTGGCTGGTGTGCAACGGCCACCACACGTTGAAAAAATCCAAGCATAGGTATCTTCCATCGTTCAATATGTAGTTCGCGACCTGGAATATCAGTTCCTTATCGAAACACCTGTGAACTCATCACTTTTTGGCATAGAAGCAAATCATCTTCGATATGAGGGACCGCCTAAGAAGAAGATATGCTAATCATGGTCAGATGACATAGTTATGTTACCAATTGTAAGATACATCTATTTTTCTTGAAACAAGGCATCGGTAGAGGCCTCAAATAAACTGTTTTAAAGTAAAACAAACTGTGGGACTACCTGGGAGGGGAACAGGCGCCAGCCTGTGGCAAGTGGTGACTCATCACCCATTTAAAGCAATCTTGTTGATCAAAGACGACACTTGGTTATACATACAGACAAAGACATTGATACACCAGAGACTACAAGTCTGCAAGAACACCAGGAGTACAAAGAACGTACGAAATGCACATTTTTGGATAACAGAGCATTTCGCATAAGAAGTTATCTTTTGCAATGTCGACTCCATGTGCAAATTAATAGCTATTCAAACTCATCACCACAGCCAGTTAAACAAATCACCACATCGATAATCAGATCTCGGTCCAACAGGAAACTTATTCATATGATGGATATAAATATACCAACACAGAGACACACAAGCAGGCAACACAGGAAGGAACACAAACAGAAGGAAGAAGGACAAACACAGCACTGCAGAGAAAGGCCAGAAGAAGAACCAACAGATCACAAAATCAATGACTACTGTCATGTATTTAACTGTCATTGCAACCCATGTATAAATTGACCTAAGTTGTACGCCATGAGAACATTGACCACTAGGTGGTGAACTTGTGGGAGATACCCCTAACCTGGACTTTCAGGTATATAAGGGGAAGCTCCACCCACCTTCATCACTTCAGTGCTGGCTAATAAAGGTTACTGGTCACAGAGTGACCTTCTCTCAAGTATGAGCCTCATGTGCACGTGTACTGTATAGTAAGGACATATCATTGGCGCCGAGAAACTGGGATTTAAACTACGCGAGCATGGCCACTAGCAGCACAGACGAGAGGTACTGTGTTGGTGATGATTGGGACGATTTTATTGAGAGACTACAGCAAAGTTTCGTCACTAAGGAATGGCTGGGTCAGGATTCGGCCGACAAATGCAGGGCTCATCTCCTGACGGTTTGTCGATCCAGGACGTACGCCCTGATGAAGCGCCAGAGAAGCCGACGGACAAGACTTTTGAAGAGCTCAGTAAGTTGATCGGGGAACACTTTAAACCGGCGAGCAGCATGCACATGGCGAGACACCGGTTTTACACGCACCGGCGGCGAGAAGGGCAAAGCGTTCCAGATTTCGTGGCAGACCTCCGGCGACTGGCGAGCCTATGTAAGTTTCCAGATGCATGCAGAGCGGAGATGCTGTGAGTCTTTTTTATTGAGGGCATCGGGCACGCTGGGGTTTTCAGGAAACTGATTGAGACCAAAGACTTGACCCTGGAAATGGCAGCTTTGATGGCCCAGACATTTATCTCAGGGGAGGAAGAGACCAGAATGATGTTTGACAAAAATCTTGATTTAAATGCAATAAATGGACAGGGAGTCAACATTGTTAATGCGGCACACAGTTCTCCAGGCAGATAGGGGCAATCGGACATGCCCGAGCATGTAGTCGAAACCAAAGGGGGAATTTAACAGAGACAAGGGCTAGCTGAACGGCGATTCATGCCATCGCAAGGGACAATGCGGCCAGTAATGGGGCCATCAACACCTGTCAATGGTGCGCTTAAGGGCAGTTACAGAGACAGTCAGAGACGATCGACTGGTAATGGACCTTTTGTTTCCAACAACAGCTCATGTTGGAGGTGTGGAGGCAAACACACAGCCAGAGCTTGCAGGTATCAGCAATATACCTGCAGAAACTGCAATGTCAGCGGTTACTTGGCGCGTATGTGTAGGAAGCCTGCAGCCAGGTTGATGTACGAAGAGGACGGGGACGTTGTAAGCCCTACGAGGCCAAATGGACACTGGGGGAAATCGCTGGAAGTTAAAGTGCAGCGAGTTCACGTGGAGCACATATACAGTTCATACACCAGGATACCACCGATAATGATGAAAGTGCTCCTCGATGGCATCCCAGTATCAATGGAGCTAGACACAGGGACCAGTCAGTCCCTGATGAGTATCAAACAATTCGACAGGTTGTGAGCGTCCAAGGCCAGGAAGCCAAAATTATTGCCGATTGACACACAGCTACGGACATATACAAAGGAGATCATTCCGGTGCTAGGCAGCGCCACGGTAGTCATGACCCACAAAGATTTGCAGAACAGGTTGCCACTCTGGATTGTCCCGGGGGGCAGTCCCGCACTGCTGGGGAGGAGTTGGCTTGCTGTCATGAACTAGAAATGGGGTGACGTCAATGCAATTTCTTCTGTGGAGCGAATATCATGCTCACAGGTCCTGGACAAATTTGACTCACTATTTCAACCCGGCATTGGCACTTTCATGGGGACCAAGGTAGTAATTCACATAAACCCGGAAGCCAGGCCAGTACACCACAAGGCCAGGGCGGTGCCATACGTGATGCGGGAAAAGATAGCAGGCGAATTGGACCACCTGCTGAGGGAAGGCATCATCTCGCCAGTCAAATTCAGCGACTGGGCGAGCCCGATTGTGGCGGATGGGTTGCTCAAGATATGTGGTGATTACAAGGCCACCATCAATCAGGTGTCACTCCAAGACCAGAGAGCGGAGGACCTCTTTGCGATGCTATCCGGTGGCAAACTTTTTTGAAAATTGGACCTGCCCTCAGCTTACATGACCCAGGAGCTAGCGAGTGAGTCGAAGAAGCTGACCACCATCATGACACACAAGGGGTTGTTTGAGTACAACAGATGTCCGTTTGGGATTCGCTCGGCCACCGCGATCTTTCAACAAAATATGGAAAGCCTCCTCAAGTCGATTCCAAGGGCTGTGGTTTTTCAAGACGACATCCTCATCACGGGTTGTGATACTGAAGAACGCCTCCGCAACCTGGAGGAGGTGCTACGCAGACTGGACCGGGTAGGTCTGCAACTGAAAAAGGCGAAGTGCGTCTTCCTAGCTCCAGAGGTAGAATTCCTGGGCAAGAGAGTAACAGCAGATGGGATCAGACCTACTGCGTCCAAAACAGAAGCGATCCAGTGAGCACCCAGACCCCGTACCACGACGGAGCTGCGTTCGTTCCTGGGGCTCCTGAACTATTTTGGTAACTTTCTTCCCAAATTGAGCACGCTGTTCGAGCCGCTACACGTGCTCCTACGCAAAGGTCGCGAATGGGTCTGGGGGGACAGCCAGGAAAGGGCTTTTGATAGAGCAAGCAATTTGTTATGCTCCAACAATCTGTTAACGCTATATGACCCATGTAAGAAACTCGTTTTAACGTGTGACGTGTCGTCCTATGGGGTCGGGTGTATGTTGCTGCAGCATGTTAATGTCAAGGGTCAGTTACAGCCGGTAGCTTATGCCTCCAGAAGTCTGTCCCAGGCAGAACGGGACTACGGGATGGTAGAAAGGGATGAGCTTGCATGTGTATATGCTGTAAAAAAAATGCATCAGTACCTGTTTGGCAGGAAATTTGAGCAGGCGACAGATCACAACCCCCTAACATCCCTTTTGGCCAACAACAAGGCCATAAATGCAAATGCATTGGCCCGTATACAGAGGTGTGCACTCACGTTAGCCGTCTATGACTATACAATTCGGCACAGACCGGGCACTGAAAACTATGCCGATGCACTCAGCAGGCTCCCATTAGCCACCACCGAGGGGGCAACCGAGCATGCTGCTGAGATGGTCATGGCTGTTGAAGCTTTCGAAAGCGAAGGCTCACCAGTGACAGCCGTCAGATTAAAGTCTGGACAAATCGAGACGCGCTATTGTCTTTAGTCAAGAAATGTGTCCTGAATGGGGACTGGGCAGCCACGTACAGGGCATGCCCTGAGGAATTTAAACCATTTCACAGGCACAAGGGTGAACTCTCGATTCAGGCCGATTGCCTACTATGGGGAAACCGAGTAGTCATGCCCCAGATGAGCAGAGAGATGTTCATCAGAGAACTCCACAATGAGCACCCGGGCATTGTCATGATGAAGGCAATTGCCAAGTCACACATTTGGTGGCCAGGGATAGACGCAGACCTGGAACTTTGTGTTCTCAGGTGCAACACATGTGTCCAGCTGGGCAATGCGTCCAGGGAAGCCCCCCTTAGCCCCTGGTCCTGGCTCGCCAAGCCATGGTCACGCATCCATGTGGACTACGCAGGTCCTTTCATGGGAAAAATGTATTTGGTTGTAGTAGATGCCTACTCCAAATGGATTGAGCGTGACATTCTCAATTCAAGCACATCCTGTGGCACGGTAGAAAGTCTATGGGCAATGTTCGCCGCCCATGGTCTACCGGACGTCTTGGTCAGCGACAATGGCCCGTGCTTTACAAGCATTGAATTCCAGGACTTCATGGCAGGAAATGATATCAACCATGTCAGAACGGCGCCATTCAAGCCGGCCTCAAACGGCCAGGCATAACGTGCAGTGCAGATAATCAAACAGGGGATGCTCAGAATCCAAGGGGATTCCCTACGAAGCCGCTTATCACGCCTCCTGTTGGCCAATAGATCCCGACCACACTCGCTCACAGGGGTCCCACCTGCAGAGCTGCTAATGAAAAGGACGCTCAAAACCAGGTTATCCCTTATACACCCCACCATGAAAGAAATTGTTGAGAGCAGGCGCCAGTCACAATGTGACTATCACGATGGGAATGCGAGGGCGCGATGTATTGATGTCAATGACCCTGTCTTTGTCCTCAACTACGCTGCAGGGCCCAAATGGCTCGCAGGCACTGTGATTGCCAAAGAGGGGAATAGGATTCTGGTAGTTAAACTTACCAATGGACAAATCTGCTGCAAACACGTGGATCAAACAAAAAGGAGGTTCAGCAACCCCATTGAAGAAACAGAGGAAGAACACGATGTAGCGTTCACTCCACCACAGGTGATCGAACACTGGAATCAAGAGGAGGAGAGCCCAGTCACTGTGGGCAGTCCGGACAAGCCTGAGGCACCACAAACAGCAGACACTCAGGCCATCGCCCAACAACCGGAGCCCCAACTCAGGCACTCTACAAGGGAGCGTAAGCCACCAGAGAGACTTAATCTGTGATCCCAATAAGACTTTGAGGGGAGGTGATGTCATGTATTTAACTGTCATTGTAACCCATGTATAAACTGATCTAAGTTGTACACTGTGAGAACATTGACCACTAGGTGGTGAACTTGTGGGAGACACTCCTAACCTGGACTTTCAGGTATATAAGAGGAAGCTCCACCCACCTTCATCACTTCAGTGCTGGCTAATAAAGGTTACTGGTCACAGAGTGACCTTCTCTCAAGTATTGGCCTCGTGTGCATTTATACTGTATAGTAAGGAAATATCAACCACGATCTACAATAGCTACAACCAGGGCTGGTGATTGTATGTCTAAAGTCAAATTTCTCTCAGACGTCTAATCCTGGAGTTTTAGTCGTTTTTTGTTGAGTAATAAAACTGACACTGGGTTAAGCCTAAATTTTGTGCCACATGTTGTCCTTTCCCACTATATGTCCCGAGGTCTAAGAATCAGAGTAGAGTGAAAAACAAACACCCTGCACAATGCCATTGTTGTCTCTGCCTGGCAGATTACCACATGTTTCTGCTCCCACCCACCAAACATGGGCAGTAGAAGTTGGATCCATTTTGAGTCTGCATTAAAGGGATCTTTAACTGCAGTCAAGGAAAGCTAGAAGCACCGTTGGCACTCATTTTTACTGCAATTACTTGTGAGTTTTGAGCCTTAAAGGCTTCGATATTTAACCTCCTTGCTGCCTGATACTCAAAACAATTAATGCCTTTCACTTCTGATGCTACCATCCTTCCCCTTTAAAGTGCTGATGGAGGTCCTTCAAAATATGCCACCGCCAGATCGGTGAGCTGCCTATAAGGAGCACATTTCACACAGGCTGTTTACTGAATTAATGTAAATGAAGCCTGACCATGAAACTGGCTTGGGCCATTCGCTGACCGTTTGGATGGAGAGAGCATTCACTCCACTGCCCACCCCAATTACACTGGAATCCAAAAATGTCCACGCTAGGTCAGCAAACTTCCTATAGCGCACTCAGTGTTCGGCTTCAATGATCTTGGCATATACTGGCGGCACAGAGCAAGAAACTACATTCTTCCAGCTTGTGATTTTCATTTCATTAATTTTAAGAAGGGCAAAATATAAGGAACATAAATCAGCTGACAATAGGGAAATGTGGTGGGGGAATTCCTGAGAATTTAAAAGGGATGTTTTGGTGGAAGGAAGCAGATGGATGGGAACACGGCGGAGGGTGGATAGTTTGAAAGAGGCCAGTGGAAGCTTGAGTCTATTGTTGTGGGCCTCACTTCCTCCACAATGCTGTTAGTCCCTGCAACCCCTCAATGCTCCAAAACCTCCTCGTCACATTTTGAGATATTTGATTATTTTTTTCTTTGGAAAAGATTTGGGGATTGAGTTGTTTGTGTATTTTTTAAAAACATGTCTTTGCACAGGTTTAAAAACAAAGGCACAGGCTGTAGGCAATGATTAATGTATATTGGAGCCAGTTTCAGGCATGTTACAACTCACAGTATATTTCAAAATAATACGACAAGGATATACTGTCTCATCCTATTAGCAAGGATGGGATGACCAGAGACATGAAATGGTTCATCATATTGTTGTATGTAGTCAACTAGTATTCACAGCCAGTGTGACAAAGGTGATTCAATTCATGGCATGAAATGTCTGCCAAGAACATAACTCCCGGGAGAGATGGTAATCAGTTTGGTTGACAGGCCTGCAGTAAATCTCTGCATGGAAACGTGTCAGACATTGACCCGCTGCTTCCTGGGGTCAGAACGAACAGAAAAGGGAAATACAATTTTTGGGAGGCAGTCAGATTTTGAACAAAAAGATGATGAGACGCAGCTCCCGGCCTGGCTGGAAAAGCTAATAACATCAGGCATCAGGGCTTGCGATTAGAAGTTGGCGAGAGAGAATGACATGCCAAAAATAATTACGTCATCCCATGGAAAGGGCAAGGTATGTGATTTATTACTTTTTCCAATTTTTCAAAGGGAGAAGTTATATTGAGTGCAATTCGATTTACTGTTACTCTGTATGTTCACTTACTGTCTGTGAAATAAAATACTTTAATGATAGGTATCTGGCCTCATCTCACAAATGAGGTAAACGTAATTGCCCAGTCCACTGCAGCACCACAGAAACAAATAGTTAGCTCAAAGACCACCTGATTACACCAAAGTTCAGGTGAAATTAGTTTGAAGATAAATAATTGAAATTTGGAATCCTTTGAAAATAGGTCAAAGATGTTCTAAATTAAACTAGAATGGCTGAAAAATACAATATCCTATGTACTTCATTAACATACAACACATCCAAAAAACAAAAATCACATATTTACATTTTTCCACCATTTTTCCCAATAAGCATTGTAGATGTTGTTATATCATTCACAAACAACAAGTGGTTGCATGAACATCTTGTCAAGTGTTTTGTAACATTGATTCTTCACTGGATGAGGACAGATCGTCAGTGCTGGTGCTTTCAGGTTGATGCACAACAACAATCTTGCATGTTTACAAATATTAATGTTCTTTATTTAATCACTTTCTCACAATTGTTAGTAGAATGAAAGAAAATCTGTCATCTTCAGTGTATTGAAAATTAAGCTTTCAAACAATCATAAACCTGGTTAAGAAATTCACCATGTAATTGAACATCAACTGGTAAACAGTGTGGGGGAGAAATTCACGTCGTTTGCACTTCCCATTTGAGGGATCTGGATGTCCTCGTTCATGAAACACAAAAAGTTAGCATGTAGGTTCAGCAAGTAATTAGGAAGGCAAATGGAATGTGGCCTTTATTGCAAGGGGGATGGAGTATAAAAGTAGGGAAGTCTTGCTACAGTTTTAGTCTCCTCCTTATTTAAGAAGGGATATATTTGCATTGGAGGCAGTTCAGAGAAGGTTCACTAGGTTGATTCCTGGGATAACGGGGGTGTCTTATGAGGAAAGGTTGAGCAGGTTGTGCCTGTACGCATTAGAGTTTAGAAGAATGAGAGGTGATCTTATTGAAACATATGAGATTCTGAGCAGGCTTGACAGGGTAGATGCTGAGAGGATATTTCATCTCGTGAGGGAATCTAGAACTAGGGGTCGAGTTACAAAATAAGGTGTTGCCCATTTAAGACATGAGGAGGAATTTCTTCTCTCAGAGGATCTGTGAAATAAAATCTATGAAATAAGATGCTATGAAAATATTTGGGTCTTCTTGACTCAAATCCACTTGGTATGGATGAGAGCACTAATGTCGCACAAACTGGCAACTCACTCCAGAGAGATCATAAATATGGCAAACGTGGGAAGTAGAAACATTGGGGGCATAGTTTCGGCCTGAGTTGCTCCTGTTTTTTTGGAGCAACTGGTTTAGAATGGAGTATCTTAGAAATTGCAATTCTCAGCATTTAGTTTGCTCCAGTTCTAGTCAGTTAGAACAGTTTCAGTTTGGAACAGATTTTATTTTCAAAAGGAGGCGTGTCCAGCCACTTACGCCCATTTTGAAAGTTTAGGCAGTGAAAACTTACTCCAAACTAACTTAGAATGGAGTAAGTGTAGATTTTTGTACGCTCAGAAAAACCTTGCCTACACTTAGAAAATCAGGCGTAGGTTACAAATTAGGCGTAGGGAATGAGGGTGGGGGCGGTGTTTAAGGGAAGTTTACAAACATTAAACACTTCAGTTTTGCAAATAAAGAGCCATCATCAATAATAAATGATAAATACATCAATAAATCAACCAATAAATCAATCAAAAAAAAATTAATAAAAAAAATATATCTTTTTTAAAATCAGTAAATAAAACATTTTCTACTTACTGACTGCAGCACCGGGGGCGGGGGTGGGTCGGGTCGAGTCGGGTCGGGTGCGGTCTGGGGGCGGGGGGAGCGGGAGTCGGGTCCGGTTCGGGGGGGGCAGCGGGGGTCGGGTCTGGGGGGGGGGAGTCGAGTCGGGTCGGGTCGGGGTCGGGGTCGGGTCCGGGGTCGGGTCGGGTCCGGGGGCAGAGGGGGGGGAGCGGGATTCGGGTTGGGACGGGTCCGGTCCGGGGGTGGGGGATCGGGGGTCGGGTCCGGGGGTGGGAGCCGAGTCGGGTCCGGGGAGGAGGGGAGTCGGGTCAGGTCGGGTCGGGGGGGAGTCGGAGCGGGAGCTGGGGGGGGGATGTTTGAGAGAGCCAGCTGAAGGGAGGAAGCAGGAGCTGGGCGTGGGAGGTGCAGTCTGATCCACGCAGCCCCAGTGAGGCCATTCGGCCAGGGCTAGGAGCTGCGTGCTTCGGGCCCCTCCCACACAGTTTTGGGCTCCTGGAGCTACTGCACAGTGGGCGCACTGTAGCGCGCCTGTGCAGAGGTCCCGGCACTGTGTTCAGCGCAGGGACCTGGCTCCGCCCCCCCATAGCTCGTGCTGCGTGCGCACAGCTCCAGAGGACCTGCAGGGAGCCAGAGAATCTGTAAGTATTTTTTAGGCACACCTTCTGGCGCGAAAAACGGGCGTCCATTCTAGGCGCGGCCCGAAACTTGGGCCCATTCTTCTGAAGTTATGACATTTTGCTGGGCTGAGGACAGAGAGCTTTATTGGCTGTATATAACCTGATGTAGGACTCTTTGGGATGCTAACGTCAAATAACATAAGCATTACATTTCACTCATCCCTTTTATCTACTGCAACAATGAATCATGTAACAATTTTTTCAAAAAAAATTAAGTGTTAGGCACCTTTTTTGGGAGGGCATGTTTAAAATAACTGGCACAGGAGATGCGAGTTGCACCTAAACTAAGTAGGGACAGAGTAACAGTGAAGCAGAAACTGAGAATCATTTAAACTAGAGAGGTGAACAAGTGGCGGGAGGCGGGAGGCGGGGGGGGGGTGGTGGGGGTGGGGGGGGAGCAGGCAGAAAATAAGATGGAGATGAGACTCTGCATAGGGTAGAAGGTATGGACACAGTACATACATGAACCAGAGACCAAGAAATAGTAGACATTGGGGATCAGGAAAGGAGGCAAACCTATATTATATAAATATTTAAAGCATTAGAAGTAAGATGCTGGGCCAGGAGGCTGTTGTGGTCGCAGGGATCTATGATCCAATAGGAATATGAGAAATTTCCAAACTCCAGAGAACATGTAATGAATTTAATATTCAGAGGTATAAGAGTGGACAGAAAAGGAGGTTATGTAGCCTTCTCAGAGATAAAAGAAGTTGTTCCAGTGGGATGTAGAAAAATACACAAAGAACTATTCTGGAGAGATAGTTCAAACATGAAATAATTCAAGTTAACACTAGAGTATGCTAGAGACCATTAGGTTATCATAAGGAGGAAGATAAAGCGATAAGCAGGATGTATGATAGCAGGAAAGTTATTTTAATGGGCAACTTCAATCAAACTAATATAAATTGGTAAAACCCAAGTTGTCTGGAGCCAGAGCTGGTAAATTGAATGCATTCATGCCTCAGTACATCTGAGAAGCCACAAGAGATAGTGCTCATCTTGTGGTGTCCCTGGGGAACAGCAACTGCAGGATGATTAAACTTAACATGATCTGGGATTCAGAAATAAAATAGAACAGGAGCCAGGTATGTAACTTCAAAAAGGTTCACTTCAAATAAATGAGACAACAATCAAACAATTTGATTGGCGGAGATTGACCAACAATTAAGTAGAGAGCATGCGGAAAGTCTTTAATAAATGTCAGCAATTTCCACAAGGGTTGTTCTAATCTCCCACCGCAACTTAGACAGAACCCCCAGAGAAACAGCATAAACAGCTTACCTGTTCAGTCCTTATTTGCTTCACCGCCTGCTTTAACGTGCATAGTAAGGTTCAAGATTAGGATCGAGAGTGACATAAGTGGATAAAGAGTAATGTAATAGATGGGAAAAGAGAAAATTTTGAGGGTGGAACTAAAGAAAGTAAACTGGGAGAAAATCTTAAAAAAACAAAGAGACAGGGAAACAGTGGGATATCTTTAAAAGGATATTCAATAGAGTTCAAGAGAAATGTATTCCACCAGAAGCAAAAAAACAAACAAGCTGATTATGGGGCACTGTGAATGAATAAAGAATTAAAGGGAAAATTGAATCTAAAGAAAAAGACGTATAAGAAGTACTTAGATACTAAAGGAGAGGAGGACAAAAGGGAATAGAAAGAACTTAAGAAAGAAATTGAAAAAACTATCAGGGTGGCAAAGAAAATTATAAAATCAAATTATAAAGTTAAATAATAAAATGTTCTATAGACACATAAATAACAAAAAAAATAAAGTAGGGATAGGGCCACTAAAGGAAGGGCAAGATAAGCGCACAGGTAATGACAGAGAAATGGCAGAAGTATTGAATAACTACTTCACCTCAGTTTTTACTAAAGAAGTCAATGAAACAGACATTTCACTGGAGGATGAGCTTAAAAAGAATATTAATAACATTTTGATAGAAAGGGAGAAATAGTTGACAAACTAGCAAAACTAAAAGAGGAAAAAACCCGAGGTCTGGATGCTATGCACCCACGCATACTCAAGGCAACTAGGGAGCAGATAGCAGAGGAACTAATGTATATATATCTAAAAGTTCCACAGAAGAGGGGCTAATGCCAGAGGACTGGTGAACAGCTAATGTTCCTGTATACAAATGGAAGCTGGAAGAAAACCTGGGAACTAGAGACCAATCAGCTTAATGTCAGTGATTGGAAAGATACTGGAATCTATAGTAAAATTGATAGAATAACATCTAAAGACAGAAAATATAATACGAAATAGTCAGCATGGATTTCAAAAGGCTAGCCATGGTTAATTAACCTGACAGAATTCTTTGAAGTGGTAACAGAAAGAGTAGAAAAGGGTAATATGGTAGATGTCATATACTTGGATTTTCAAAAGGCCTTCGATAAGGTACCACATGGTAGGTTCATGGCCAAAGTTAGGGCATGTGGAGTCAGGGGACAAATAGCTGAATGGATAGCAAATTGGCTATAAAAAGAAAGCAGAGTATGGGTAAAGGGTAGTTATTCAGTCTGGAGGAAGGTAGAAAGCAGTGGTCCACAACGACCAGTGCTGGGACCTCTATTAATCATAATTTACATTAATGATTTGGACTTAGAAATAAGTAACTCAACAGAAAAATTTGCAGATGATACCAAATGTGGGGTAAAGCTAACACTGAGAAAGAATGCAACACAATAGAAAACTTGCAAACTGGTGGTTAAGTGGTAAATGAACTTTAACATAAATATGAGGTGATGTACTTTGGTAGGAAAATAGACTATCACCTACACCTTAGAAAATAAGAAATTGAATGGGGTAGAAGAGTAAAATAATCTAGAGATACAGGTGAACAAATAATTAAAAGCAGCATCGCAGATCAGCAAATCAATTAAAAATGCGAACAATACACTGGGATTGATTTCTCGGGATATAGAATTTAAAAGTAGTGAAGTTATGTTAAACTTGTATAGGACCCTGGTCAGGCCGCACATAAAAGTATTGTGCACAGTTCTCGTCTCCATACTACAAAAATGACATAGAAGCACTGGAGAAAGCACAACCAAGATTTCCAAGGATGGTACCAGAACTGAGAAATTACAGCAATCAGGAAAGAGTGAACAGGTTGGGGCTTTTATCTTTTGAAAAGAGAAGGCTTGGAGATGATGTTTGAAATTAGGGATACCAAAAAAGATATATAGTCAGGCGAATTAAATTGTGATGCGAATAATACTGTGTTTAGATAATTATATTAGAGCTTGAGATATAGTGTCTTGAGACTAGTATTAGAATAGCTGGATAGATGCTTAGAATTTGCCTGTTTTTAATTCCCTGCGGATGTTATAACATTCTGCACCGTGGCAGTCATATATGACCTTGCTTCCCAGGCTAGCTGTCTGCTGTTTGTGTGCTCGGAAGGTTCCTGACTGTGTCTTTGATTTGGCCAACCAAGGCCCAACGCCTATGTTTCTTCCATTACTGCTAATAAGCATATTATAATACCAAGTTAGGATTCTAACTCTGTTTAACAAAACTGTTTGCTAAAATGTGCAAGTTAACCAGTGTGCCTTTGGGAATTTAATAATTCATTCCATGGTACAATAGTCTAATAATGGAATGGAGTAGTTTGTACAGCTAAGCTGCATGAAGAGCTTTGAACATAAATAACTGATAACAAGCAGCTACAATGACAAGAATGGTATGTCTGATTCCAAACTTTGGAGGACAGGGCCGGGAGTTAAGAGGAAACAGTCCTCGGCATATTCTACCCCAGATCCACCCCTAAATAAAAAAGTATAAAAGACCAGAAAAGCCTCCAGTGCATGATGGAGTGGACATTTCCCGAGAGTGGATCTATGCTGACTTCAGTCGGGCACTCTTGGGCAGTTCAAGAAGAGTTCCCGAGAGTCATCATCATCATAGGCAGTCCCTCGGAATCGAGGAAGACCTGCTTCCACTCTTAGCATGAGTTCTTAGGTGGCTGTACAGTCCAATACGAAAACCACAGTCTCTGTTACAGGTGGGAAAGACAGTGGTTGAGGGGAAGAGTGGGCAGGGAGCCTGGTTTGCCGCATGCTCCTTCCGCTGCCAGCGCTTGATTTCTGCATGCTCTCAGTGATGATCCTCGAGGAGCTCAGCGCCCTCCCGGATGCACTTCCTCCACTTAGGGCGGTCTTTGGCAGGGACTTCCAGGTATCAGTGCGGATGTCGCACTTTATCAGGGAGCGCACTTTACCAGGGAGGCTTTGAGGGTGTCCTTGTAATGTTTCCTCTGCCCGCCTTTGGCTCGTTTGCCGTGGATGAGTTCCGAGTAGAGCGCTTGCTTTGGGGGTCTCGTGTCTAGCATGCGAACTATGTGGCCTGCCCAGCGGAGCTGATCAAGTGTGGCCAGTGCTTCAATGTTGGGAATGTTGGCCTGGACGAGGACGCTAATGTTTGTGCGCCTGTCCTGCCAGGGGATTTGCAGGATCTTGCTGAGAAATCGCTGGTGGTATTTCTCCAGCGACTTGAGGTGTCTACTGTACATGGTTCATGTCTCTGGCCATACAGGAGGACGGATATTACTACGGCCCTGTAGACCATGAGCATTGTGACAGTTTTGAGCGCCTGATCTTCAAATACTCTTTTCCTCAGGCAGCCGAAGGCTGCACTGGCGCACTGGAGGCGGTGTTGGATCTCATCGTCAATGCCTGCTCTTGTTGATAGGAGACTCCCGAGATAAGGGAAGTGGTCCACGTTGTCCAGGGCCGCACCATGGATCTTGATGTCTGGGTGGCAGTGCTGTGTGGCGAGGACAGGCTGGTGGAGGACCTTTGTCTTACTGATGTTTAGCGCAAGGCCTATACTTTCATACGCCTCGGTAAATATGTCGACTATGTCCAGGAGTTCAGCCTCTGTGTGTGCACAGATGCAGGCATCGTCCGCGTACTGTAGCTCGACGACAGAGGTTGGAGTAGTCTTGGACCTGGCCTGGAGATGGCAAAGGTTGAACAGCTTCCCACTGGTTCTGTAGTTTAGTTCCACTCCAGCGGGGAGCTTGTCAACTGTGAGGTGGAGCATGGCAGCGAGGAAGATTGAGAAAAGGCTTGGGGCGATGATGCAGCCCTGCTTGACCCTGGTCCGGACGTGAATTGGGTCTGTGATGGATCCATTGGTAAGGATCACGACTTGCATGTCATCATGGAGCAGGCGGAGGATAGTGACGTACTCTTGGTGCCATCCGAACTGGAGGAGGACGCTCCATAGACCCTCACGGTTGACAGTGTCAAAAGCCTTTGCAAGGTCAAAGAAGGCCATGTAAAAGGGCTGGTGCTGTTCCCTACATTTTTCCTGCAGCTGTCGCGCTGCAAAAATCATGTCCGTTGTGGCCCGGAGGGGACGAAATCCGCACTGCGACTCCGGTAGGAGCTCCTCAGCCACGGACAGAAGACGGTTGAGGAGGACTCTAGTGACGACTTTCCTAGTGGTTGATAGCAGGGAGATTCCTCTGTAGTTGCTGCAGTCGGACGTGTCCCCTTTCTTAAAGATGGTCACGATCACTGCATCTCTAAGATCTCCCGGCATGCTCTCCTCCTCCCAGATGAGACAGATGAGGTTGTGTATTCACGCCAGCAGTGCCTCCCCGCCATACTTTAGTGCCTCAGCAGGGATTCCATCCGCTCCTGTAGCCTTGTTGTTTTTTAGCTGTCTTATGGCTTTTTCTACCTCATGCAGTGTTGGAGGTCTCACTGAGCTGGTGGTGGGTAGCATGCTGCAGAATGGAGTCGAGAACACTCGAGTCAAAGGCAGAGTCTCGATTGAGGAGATCTTCGAAGTGCTCCTTCCAGCGGGCCCTGACTGCCTCAGTATCCTTGTTGAGTGTTTCCCCGTTCTTGACCAGGAGTGGGTGGGGCCTTGGGAGTTTGGACCGTATGTGGCCTTGACTGCGATGAAGAATCCTCGCACATCATGGCTGTCAGCCAGCTGCTGTATCTCCTGTGCTTTCTCCATCCACCACCTGTTCTTTAGGTCCTGGGTTTTTTGTTGGGCTTTTGTTGGCCTTTAGCCGTCTGTAATGCTGCTTTGCTGCTCCAGAGTTGTGTTGCTATTTAAGGCTCAGAAATGCCCTGCACTTGCAATCTATTAGTTCTTGAGTCTCCTGATCATTCTCAACAAACCAGTCCTGGTGTTTCCTGGTTGAGTGACCGAGCGTCTCTTTGCAGGCACTGGTTATGGAGGCCTGGAGGGCAGACCAAGCGCTGTGGACATTCTGCGTCTCGGGGTCATCAAGGAACGCCAGGTTAGCTGTGAGGCGCTGACTGTAAAGGGCTCTCTTAGCTGGGTCCTTAAGTGCCCCGGCATTGACTTTTTTGTGACACTGCTTCTGCTGCCCCCTTCACTTTGGGGCTATGTTGCTGTCAATGATGGATCGGATTAGGCAGTGGTCCGTCCAGCAGTTGTCAGCTCCTGTCATGGAACGGGTGATGTGCACACCCTTGTGATCCCTGGCTCGGACGATGACATAGTCGAACAGGTGTCAGTGTATGGAGCGAGGGTGTTGCCACGATGCCTTAAGTCTGCCTCTGTCGGAACAAGGTGTTGGTGATGACAAGTTCATGCTCTAGACATTTTGTCAGGAGTAGGGTACCGCTGGAGTTGGCTTTACCCTACCCCTCTCTGCCAATCACGCCTCCCCAGAGGGCTGTGTCCTTGCCGATCCTGGCGTTGAAGTTGTTGAGGAGGATCAGTTTGTCGTCCGCGGAGACGCAGATCAGAGATTTTTCAAGAGTGGATCTATGCTGACATTGGTCTAACACTCCTGGACAGTTCAAGGTGAGAGAGAAGAGCTGTTCACACATGCCAGCCGTACTTGTCACAGCCATATGTTTTTGCTGTAAAACTAGCGTTATATTCCACCTTAAACTCCAATTAAACACAATGGGCCCAATTTTCCCCAACCCCTTTTTTTGGCGCACTTGCCCTAAATGCGGCGACTTTGCCCGCTGGAAACAGCGCCGAAAAAGTGGCCCCATCCTGCCCGCTCTGCCGAGTCTCCCGTGTCCTGGAGTGGCATACATAGTGCAGTGGGAGCAGAGCAATAGCCCAGCGCAGAAAACACTGCCGGCAGCTGCGCGCATGCGCAATGGAGTCTGCGCACATGCTCCTCACCCTCCCAGCGTGTCCTGCGGGCTGTGAGCAGGACCCGATGCTCGCAGCCCCTATCCCTGGCCAAGTGGCCTCCTGCTGACTTCCCGGGCTGAGGTAGGACTTGAGTTTTATTTTTTATTTATTGATGGCTGGGCTTTGTTTAGTGACGATAGTTTTGATTGCGGCGGTGGGGGGGGGGGGGGGGGGGAGGAGGAGAGGTTTGATGGGAGGAGGAGGGAAAAGAGTATTTTGATGGGGGGATGGGAACTTTAAAACATAGAAAATAGGTGCAGGAGTAGGCCATTCGGCCCTTCGAGCCTTCACCACCATTCAACAAGATCATGGCTGATCATTCACCTCAGTACCCCTTTTCTGCTTTCTCTCCATACCCCTTGATCCCTTTAGCCATAAGGGCCATAACTAACTCTCTCTTGAATATATCCAATGAAAGGTAGGACTTCTATTTTTTTAATTTGTTATTGATTGATTGCTTATTACTGTTTGGCCTTTGTTTGGTGCTTTATAAGTCTTGGTGCAGGTCCGCTCAGCTTCTTTGTATTTTTTATTTGTCATTGAATGTCTATTTTTGTGCTTTGTTTAGTGCTTTCTAAGTGTTGGTGCTTTAAATGTACTAACCTGTGCCGAATTCTTAACTGCCCGCAATGTTTTTCAGAGCTGGCCACATACGCTGACCTAAGTCGATTTAGAGTTAGTTTTAGCTGGCCAAAGTGACATAAATGGCCAAAACTGCCGAAAGTGGCTGGGAACGCACCCTTTTGAAAAAAAAAATCAACGAAAAAAAATCATACCTAACTAAGTTACTCTGGAGCAAGTTTATTGGGGAAAATGACATTTTTTAACTTGCGCCAGAAAAACCAACTTACTTCAAAGAAATTGGAGCAAGTCATGGCCAAAATTGGGTCCACAAAGAATCCAATACTAGGAGCCATAAATACAAGATAGTTACTCATAAATCCAATAGAGAAATAAGGAGAAATCTCTTACTCACAGAGTGGTTACAATGTGGAACTCAGTACCACAGAAAGTGGTTGAGGGAAATAGTTCAGATGCTTTCAAAAGGAAACTAGACGAGTACATGAGAGAGAAGGGAATAGAAAGATATGCTGAAAGGCTGAGATGTAGTAGATGGAATGGGAGGAGACTTGTGTGGAGTAAAATATCAGCACAGACTAGTTCGGCCAAATGGTGTTTCTGTGCTATATATTCTATGTAACTACATCAATAAATGGAATTGGCCATCTGTACTACGAGCATATGAGTTCTAGAGATGTTAATATTGAGAGGGAAAAGGCAGTTTTGGGATGATCTAATTGAGGTTTTAAAGGGTTGAATCCCAGAGAGACATTCAATCACTAGGGCAAAGGGATTTTGGCCAGAATTTTCCTTACCTTGGCGGGTCCGGTGCGGCTGGTGTGGCGGGTTGTGATCCCACTTCTGGCTTCATCCTGCTGTAGAAAATGAACTTACCTTAATGGGGCTTATAAAGCCCGTCCAGCGCATTACTCGGCCCAGTTAGGTGGAGCGGGTCTGGTGACATCATTCATGACGCATTTTAAGGGATCCTTAAAGAGACCCTGGCCATATTAAATTTTAAATTTATCTAACATAGTGCGTGTTGAATCTTTACTGTACAATATAAAAGTTATATATGAATGACAAAGAAATATTTAACTACCATTAACTAATATGACCCCATCTACAAATACGATCAAGAACATAATTAAAAAAATACATTAATTGTGAAATTATTGGTGCTTTGGTCACAAATCTATAGACGTTTGTATCAGTAACTGGTACAACTAAAAGATGTGTATGTGTAGGTAGTACATAAAATTAAGTAGATTTTAACTGTAATTGTAAATGGGTGGATTTACCATCGCATGCAAATTCAGCGGAAGAGCTGCGGAATCCCTGGCGAACAGTGTAAGTGGTGCTTACAGTGTGTTTCTAGGATTTCTGCAGCTATTCCGTTGAATTTAACAATGAACAAGTGAGAGAACCTTTATAGAAATTGACCCTAAAGTCTCAGACTGAGAAATTAAATTAGTCATATTCAGCGGCTGAAAGCAAATTGAACCAGTGGAATGAGTGATGAGAATGAAATTGTTACATTTGCTGACTTGTTTTAACGTGTAATTGGACAATCGCAGTAGATCGTGAGAAAAACCTGACCAGAAACACAAAAAATTATTCAAATGGTATATGCCATTTTTTTATAGTGCAGATCAATTCACTGCAATTACTGTTGAGTTGGAAGGCAACAGCCGAGAATGGCCAGTGAAAAATGTATTTCCCTCACCATCCAGGATAGTACAGACATCCCTTCAGGAATTTCTGAATTAACATTTACCAGTAGCTTTTCAAGTGGAACAGAATCTGTTAGCTGATGTACTCAACATGCTTTTATATTAATCAGCTGGAGCAATGGCCATGGAAGTCATGCTTCAGGTTAACAAACTTGGTTCCCGAGCTGTGTGAAACCAGTGGCCATGCAGGGAAATTTGAAAAGTAGGAGGGAAAAGGCTCTTAAGTGCCTGTAAAGTACCTCATAATGATTTCAATTGGGCCCCCCGCCGCTGCAGGTTGGGTCGGTTCCACGATGACTATGGGAAAGGCATGTGGGAGTGAGATGACAGTGGTTCCTTCAAAAAAACAGCTTTCCCACTCGACCTGCCACCAATCGTACCCGCTACCACCCCAGAAAATTCAGCCCATTGATTCAAGCTTAGATGAGATTATAATTTTTTAACTGAGGTGAATATGTGGCATAGTCTACCCGGAGGCAGTGCAAATAGAGGTGATATATTACAAGTGAGTGATGAACAGATTTTTGCAGACAGGACTATTGAAGGGTATGAGAAATAATGTACTGTTGGAAATTTGTGATATTTAGGAATGGCCTGATAAATGGAAATGTTCTTTTCTGGTTCGATATTTGTGAAGACATTGGGATCTATCAGTGGGTGGGCTGTGTGGTTATGAACATCTAGTGATTCATCATGGATACCATGTTTTCCTGGAGCTTGCTCGATGTCTTGGGGAGTCAAAGAAGAGCCCAGAATTTTTCCTGAAATTGGCTGGAGAACTTTCTTTCCTTAATTTTATTTTTCCACCCCCAGAAGTTACCATTGCTAGTGATTAGGAAAGGTGACACATGAGATTGCACCCCTGGATGGATAGGGTGTGCATATAGAATGTTCATCGATGGGCCAGGTGGTCTTTTCCTGCCATTATTTTCATATATTCAGTATTCAGATGATGAACATAAACCATTTAATCTGAACCCTGACATTAGATTACTGGCCGGTGATACTTTGGCAGCTGTTCAAAAAGGAAGAACCATTGCCAAGCAGCTATGTGGACAGTTCAAACCCACAAAGGCAGAGACCTGGGAACAAGCTGCCTTCTGCTTGTTTGGTTACAGGATACACAGGACTCAGGGAAACACAGAACACATCCTGAAAATCAAACCAGTAAATATAAAAAAGAACTATGAACCATTTCTCTCCATTTCCTTCTCTGCATACTTTGGCCCAGAAATTGTAGTCGGATGCCTCTGACCTGAAAAATTTCTACGAATTTACCTGGTGGTCTGGGAAGTTCGGAGACTCGTAGTTCTGGGCCTCTAAGCGTAGGCCTGCGTAGAGGCCCACTTATTCCAGGGACATAGGCGCTTTGCACCGCCCCTGGGATCGCGTGAGCCAGCCCAACTAATCAAAGTAGGGGTATTTCCATTCATACTTATGGTGAGTTCCGTGTGTACGTAATCACCAAGAGTATGAATGGGAATACCCCTTAATACACTTAATATATATATATATTTAAATCACATGTTTAAAATTAATCAAAATGGAATTTAATTCATTATTTAAAACAAAAATGTACGTTTTTGAAAAATAAATTACATATTTTAATGAGTCTAAAAATAAACTTACCTTAACAGGAATATAAGTATTTAATTTTTTTTTCGTGTCTTTTTCTGTCCTTTAAAAGTCTTACGTTGATAAAAGCAGGCAGTGTTTATCAGTCATTAGAATTTCAAGGGCATTCGCTGGGCAGAAGTTGGGCAAACAGCTCAACTCTCTGCCCACGGAGGCCCTTTACTTCCGGATGCGTGCGAAATTGCCTAAACCCAGAACTAGCGGGACCCCTACGGGTGCGTGCACACCTTGTACGTGCCCATAGGGGCCGCGAATTCAGGGCCAATATATTTTTGTGAAAGTATAATTTATGAATCACCTCTATTGTTGGAGTTTAAATATGTTTAAGAGACTTCCCTGCCTGACTACTTAAAACAACCAAATAATATAGATGTGCAAGTTTGATTCAAATATAAGTTTACTAAATTCAATTTTAAATATGCCATTTTTATTTAATAATTATAACTCATAACATTGGCACACATGCAAATTCCAAACATTTATTAAGATTTAATATTTTAACTTTATATAACGCGACACTCTCACTAAACAATGTTACTGAAGTGTAAATGAATGTTTCATTTGTTAAACAGAATCTGTTTCATACAAGCAGCCATCACCCAGTTTAAATTACCTCCTTTATGTGTTTCTAGATAATATGTTAAGTGAATTTAACACAAATAGTTTATCAATCTTCTACTGCAATTGTAGGAAAACAGCAAATATCTGGCAAACTGACATATTATATGTGACTTCAGTTATAGTGAGTAGGATTGCGGCAATAACATGCATTAGCACACATCATAAATCACATGAACGTGCACATTCTTCAAGCTCATTATCTTTAGCTGATCACACAGGGGTCTTCAGGACCTGATTTAACTTCAGCCTCAAGTAATGTGTTCATCACAGCCTTCATGAGGTAGCTGGCTGTCCCTCTCATACCCGTTGGAGGTGTATTGTAGAAGTCAGTCATGTCCTGTAAATAGATACAATGAGGAACTGAAATTAATTAGCACTGAAAGCCAATAAATCTCCTGGACCTGATGGCTGACATCCTAGGGTTTTAAAAGAGATAGTGGATATATTGGTTGTCATCTTCCAAAATTCCATAAATTCTAGAACGGTTCCCGTGGATTGGAAGGTAGCAAATGTAACCACACTATTTCAGAAAGGAGGGAGAGAGAAAAAACAGAACTACAGACCAGTTAGCCTGACATCAGTAATAAGGATCTATTATTAAGGACGTGGTAACAGGGCGCTTAGAAAATAAGAATAGGATTGGGCAGAGTCAACACGGATTTATGGAAGGCAAATCATGTTTGACAAATCTGTTAAGAGTTTTTTGAGGTTGTAACTAGCCAAATAGATAAGGGGGAACCACTGGATGTGGTGTATTTGGATTTTCAGAAGGCATTCGATAAGGTGCCAATCAAGAGGTTACAAAAAAAAAATAGGGCTTATGGGATTGGGGGTAATATACTAGCTGTTTCCAGTTCAACAAAAAACTCGCGACCTAAAGAACAGATGGTGTGTGGAGAAAGCTCAGGAAATCCAGCAACTAGGCGACAACCACAACGTGCGAGGATTCTTTAGTGCCACCTACGGCCCAAGCACCCAAGGCCCTACCCCACTGCTGGCCAAGAACAGAGAGGTACTCATCAAGGATAGAGAAGCAGACAGTGCATGCTGGAAAGAGCACTTTGAAGATCTCCTTAACCGAGACTCTGTGTTCGACGTGAGTGTCCTCGACTCTATCCCTCAGGATGCTACCCGCCACCATCTCAGCACAACCCCAGCTTGGCATGAGGTAGAAAAGGCCATCCGACAACTGAAAAACAACAAGTCCTCAGGAGCAGATGGAATCCCCGCCAAAACACTAAAACATGGCGGAGTTGGCGTGAATACATGATCTCATTTCTCTTATCTGAAAGGAGGAGAGCAAGCCAGGGGATCTCAGAGACGCCGTAATCGTGACCACCTTCAAGAAAGGCGACATGTCCGATTGCGGTAATTACAAAGGAGTTTCCCTGCTGTCTGCCACAGGGAAAGTCATCGCAAGAATCCTCCTCAATCGCCTTCTCCCTGTGGCTGAAGAGCTCCTTCCAGAGTTGCAATGCGGATTCCGCCCATGAAGGGGCACCATGGAGATTCACCATGCGGCAAATCCAAGAGAAATGCAGGGAACAGCACCAACCCTTATACATGGCCTTCTTTGACTTCACAAAGGCCTTCGACACCGTCAACCGTGAGGGATTATGGAGCGTCCTCCTCAAATTTGGCTGCCCTCAAAAGTTTGTCACCATCCTTTGCTTGCTTTACGATGACATGCAAGCCATGATACTGACCAACCGATCCACCACAGACCCAATATTCACATTCGGACCGGGGTCAAGCAAGGCTGTGTCATCGCACCAACACTCTTTTAGATCTTCCTTGCTGCAATGCTCCATCTCATCCTCAGTAAGCTCCCCACTGGAGTACAGCTAAATTACAGGACAAACAGGAATCTGTTCAACCTCCGCTGCCTCCAGGCCAGATCCACGGTCGCTCCATCTTCTGTCATTGAATTACAGTATGCAGACGATGCTTGCGTCTGCGCACACTCGGAGGCCGAACTCCAAGCCATCATCAACACTTTCACTCAAGCGTACGAGAGCACGGGCCTTACACTAAATATCCGTAAGACAAAGGTCCTCTACCAACCTGCCTCCGCCACACAGCACTGCCCCCCCCCCTGTTATTAAAATCCATGATGAGGCCTTGGACAACATGGACCATTTTCCACACCTTGGGAGCCTACTGCCAAAAAGGGCAGAAGTCGATGTCAAAGTTCAACACCGCCTTCAGAGTGCCAGTGTAGCCTTCGGTCGCCTGAGGAAGAGAGTGTTCGAAGACCAGGACCTCAAACCCGGCACCAAGCTCATGGTCTACAGAGCAGTAGTGATATCCGCCCTCTGATATGGTTCAGTTACATGGACTTTGTACAGCAGCCAAAACATTGGAGATGTACCACCAATGCTGCCTCCACAAGATCCTGCAAATCGATTGGCACCAACGTCAGTGTTCTCGCTCAAGCCAACATATCCAGCATCGAAGCACTGACCACGCTTGAACAGCTCCGTTGGACGGGCCACATCGTCCGCATGCCCGATACGAGACTCCCTAAACAAACGCTCTATTCGGAGCTTCGACACGGCAAGTGAGCCCCAGGTAGACAGAGGAAATGCTTCAAGGACACCCTCAAAGCTTCTTGAAAAAGTGCAATATCCCCACCAACATCTGGGAATCCCTGGCCCAAGACCATTCAAAGTGGAGGAAAAGCATCCGGGAAGGTGCCGAACAAGCTGAAGCCAAGCGTAGACAACGGAAGGAGTGCACGGCAACCCAAGCACCCCACCTACCCATTCCTTAAGCCACCGTCTGCCCCACCTGTGACAGAGACTGTAGGTCCCGCATTGGACTCTTCAGTCACCTGAGAACTCATTTTTAGTGCGGAAGCAAGTCATTCTCAACTCCGAGGGACTGCCTAAGTAGTAGAATATACTAGCATGGATTGAGGATTGGTAAACGGACAGAAAACAGAGAGTAGGAATAAACAGGTCATTTTTAGGTTGGTAGGCTGTAACTACAGTGCTTGGGCCTCAGCTATTCATAACATATATCAATGATTTGGATGAGAGGTCCAAATGTAATATATCCAAGTTTGCTGATATAAAGCTAGATGGCAATGTAAGTTGTAAGGAGGATGCAAAGAGGCGTCAAAGGGATATAGACGGGCTAAGTGAATGGGCAAGAACATGGCAAATGGAATATAATGTGGAGAAATGTGAAATTATCCACTTTGGTAGGAATAATAGAAAAGCAGAGTATTTTTTAAATGGTAAGAGATTGGGAAATGTTGGTGTTCAGAGGGACCTGGGTGTCCTTGTACACGAATCACTGAAAGTTAACATGCTGGTACAGCAACCAATTAAGAATGCAAATGGTATGCTGGCCTTTATTACAAGAGGATTTAAGTATAAGAGTAAAGACGTCTTACTGCAATTATATAGGGCTCTGGTGAGACCACACCTGGAGTATTATGTACAGTTTTGGTCTCTTCACCTAAGGAAGGATATACTTGCCATAGAGGGAGTGCAATGAAGGTTCACCAGACTGATTCCTGGGATGGGAGGATTGTCCTATGAGGAAAGATTGAGTAGACTAGGTCTATATTCTCTACAGTTTAGAAGAATGAGAGGTGATCTCATTGAAACATACGACATTCTTACAGGACTTGACAGGATAGATGCGGGGAGGATGTTTCCCCTAGCTGGGGAGTCTAGAACCAGGGGTCACAGTCTCAGATTAAGGGGTCGGTCATTTAGGACTGAGATGAGGAGAACTTTCTTCACTCAAACGGTGGTGAATCTTTGGAATTCTCTACCCCAGAGGGCTGTGGAGGCACAGTCGTGGAGTATAATTAAGACAGAGATCGATAGATTTTTGGATATTAAGGGAATCAAGGCACATGAAGATAGTGCAGGAAAGTGGAGTTGAGATAGATCAGCCATGATCATATTGAATGGCGGAGCAGGATCGAGGGGCCAAATGACCTATTCCTGCTCTTAAATCTTATATTCTTATACAATGTAAATGAAGTAACAAAAATTCCCAATCCTGCTTCCTTTTAACCTAGTAGAGTTCGATATCCTTTCTAGGGTTAGCTTGTATGCTGAGAGTTAACAATGACACAGACACCAATTACATGTCATAGTGGTAGGGTGATGAAAATCAATTATATTCAGCTGTTTAAAGCCGAGGTTAATGTCGCAAAATGAATATTCTACACGGAACTGAATTTCTGATGTGCTTTCACATTGCCTGAAAATTTTGACGAGTGCTGGTCATAAATGGAGCTGGGAACTAAAGTAGGCAATTGCCTAAACGACAGATTGTTTTTAATTGCTGGAAAATGACATGGCATTAAGAACTCTTAACCCATAAGTGAGAGAAGCTTAAAAATAAAACTAACCAAAGTTCAATAATTAATACTATACATGATGGGTGGCCAAGTTCAAGCTCAGGTACCAGGAAAACAAAACTCTATCAGCAAAAAACCCAAATTCTAAATACTATGGGAGTTCGGGAGCAGCGGGAGTTCAAGGAGGCGGCAGTCGAGGAGGCCTATAAGAGGCCCGGGAGTTCGGAAGCAGCGGGAGTTCGAGGAGGCTAGCTGGTGCAGGGGCAGAAGGTAAACAAAGAAGTAGAAAGAAATCGAAGGGTGACGTCACAGACAAGCGGGTAAGTGATTGGCTGGTGGATTGGTTCGTATTTAATCTTTTTTTTCTTCTTTTTATTTCCTTATTAGTAGGTAACCTTTGACATTGTTGCCAAATTAAGTTAATCTAAGGGTTAAGTCATGGCGGGAGAGCCCAGACCAGTGTCATGCTCCTCCTGTGCTATGTGGGAAGCCAGGGACGCTTCCAGTGCCTCTGACGACTACATGTGCAGGAAGTGTATCCTGCTGCAGCACCTGACAGACTGCATTGCGGCACTGGAGCTGTGCATGGATTCACTCTGGAGCATCCGCGATGCTGTGGATGTCGTGAATAGCATGTTTAGTGAGTTGGTCACACCGCAGGCAAAGGTTACTCAGGCAGATAAGGAATGGGTGACCATCAGGCAGAGCAGTGGAAGGAAGGTAGTGCAGGGGTCCCCTGCGGTCATCCCCCTCCAAAACAGATGCACCATTTTGGGTACTGTTGGGGGGATGACTCATCAGGGGAAGGCAGCAGCAGCCAAGTTCATGGCACCGTGGGTGGCTCTGCTGCATAGGAGGGCAGGAAGAAGAGTGGGAGAGCTATAGTGGTAAGGGATTCTATTGTAAGGGGAATAGATAGGCGTTTCTGCGGCCGCAATCGAGACTCCAGAATGGTATGTTGCCTCCCTGGTGCAAGGGTCAAGGATGTCTCGGAGCGGCTACAGGACATTTTGAAGGGGGAGGGTGAACAGCCAGTTGTCGTGGTGCATATAGGTACCAACGATATAGGTAAAAAATGGGATGAGGTCCTACAAGCTGCACTTAGGGAGCTAGGAGTTAAATTAAAAAGCAAGACCGCAAAGGTAGTAATCTCAGGATTGCTACCAGTGCCACGTGCTAGTGATAGGAATTGCAGGATAGCTAAGATGAATACGTGGCTTGAGGAGTGGTGCAGGAGGGAGGGATTCAAATCCCTGGGACATTGGAACCGGTTCTGGGGGAGGTGGGACCAGTACAAACTGGACGGTCTGCACCTGGTCAGGACTGGAAGCAATGTCCTAGGGGAAGTGTTTGCTAGTGCTGTTGGGGAGGGGTTAAACTAATATGGCAGGGGGATGGGAACCTACGCAGGGAGACAGAGGAAAGTAAAATGGGGGCAGAAGCAAAAGATAGAAAGAAGAAAAGTAAAAGTGGAGGGCAAAGAAATCCAAGGCAAAAATCAAAAAGGACCACGTTACAGCAGAAATCTAAAGGGACAAAGTGTGTTAAAAAGACAAGCCTGAAGGCTCTGTGCCTCAATGCGAGGAGTATTCGTAATAAGGTGGATGAATTAACTGCGCAGGCAGCTATTAACAAATATGATATAATTGGGATTACGGAGACATGGCTCCAGGGTGACCAAGGCTGGGAACTCAACATCCAGGGGTATTCAACATTCAGGAAGGATAGGCAGAAAGGAAAAGGAGGTGGGGTAGCGTTGCTGGTTAAAGAAGAAATTAACGCAATAGTAAGGAAGGACATTAGCTTGGATGATGTGGAATCTGTATGGATAGAGCTGCGGAATACCAAAGGGCAGAAAATGCTAGTGGGAGTTGTGTACAGACCACCAAACAGTAGTAGTGAGGTTGGGGACAGCGTCAAACAAGAAATTAGGGATGTGTGCAATAAAGGTACAGCAGTTATCATGGGCGACTTTAATCTACATACAGATTGGGCTAACCAAACTGGTAGCAGTACGGTGGAGGAGAATTTCCTGGAGTGTATTAGGGATGGTTTTCTAGACCAATATATCGAGGAACCAACTAGAGGGCTGGCCATCCTAGACTGGGTGATGTGTAACGAGAAAGGACTAATTAGCAATCTTGTTGCGTGAGGCCCCTTGGGGAAAAGTGACCATAATATGGTAGAATTCTTCATGAAGATGGAGAGTGACACAGTTAATTCAGAGATTAGGGTCCTGAACTTAAGGAAAGGTAACTTCGATGAATTGGCTAGAATAGATTGGTGAATGATACTTAAAGGATTGACGGTGGATAGGCAATGGCAAACATATAAAGATCACATGAATGAACTTCAACAAATGTACATCCCTGTCTGGAGTAAAAAATAAAACGGGGAAGGTGGCTCAACCGTGGCTAACAAGGGAAATTAGGAATAGTGTTAAATCCAAGGAAGAGGCATATAAATTGGCCAGAAAAAGCAGTAAACCGGAGGACTGAAATTTAGAATTCAGCAGAGGAGGACAAAGGGTTTAATTAGGAAGGGGAAAATAGAGTATGAGAGGAAGCTTGCTGGGAACATAAAAACTGACTGCAAAAGCTTCTATAGATATGTGAAGAGAAAAAGATTAGTGAAGACAAACGTAGGTCCCTTGCAGTCAGAATCAGGTGAATTTATAATGGGGAACAAAGAAATGGCAGACCAACTGAACAAATACTTTGATTCTGTCTTCACGAAGGAAGACACAAATAACGTTCCGGAAATACTTGGGGATCGAGGGTCTAGCGAGAAGGAGGAACTGAAGGAAACCCTTATTAGTCAGGAAATTGTGTTAGGGAAATTGATGGGATTGAAGGCCGATAAATCCCCAGGGCCTGATAGTCTGCATCCCAGAGTACTTAAGGAAGGGGCCCTAGAAATAGTGGATGCATTGGTCATCATTTTCCAACAGTCTATCGACTCTGGATCAGTTCCTATGGACTGGAGGGTAGCTAATGTAACCCCACTTTTTAAAAAAGAAGGGAGAGAAAAAACGGGGAATTATAGACCGGTTAGACTGACATCAGTAGTGGGGAAAATGTTGGAATTAATTATTAAAGATGAAACAGCAGCACATTTGGAAAGCAGTGATAGGATCGGTCCAAGTCAGCATAGATTTATGAAAGGGAAATCATGCTTGACAAAACTTCTGGAATTTTTTGTGGATGTAACTAGTAGAGTGGATAAGGGAGAACCAGTGGATGTGGTGTATTTGGACTTTCAAAAGGCTTTTGACAAGATCCCACACAAGAGATTGGTGTGTAAAATTAAAGCACATGGTATTGGGGGTAATGTATTGACGTGGATAGAGAACTGGTTGGCAGACAGGAAGCAGAGAGTCGGGATAAACGGGTCCTTTTCAGAATGGCAAGCAGTGACTAGTGGGTGCCGCAGGGCTCAGTGCTGCGATCCCAGCTATTTACAATGATTTAGATGAAGGAATTGAGAGTAATATCTCCAAGTTTGCAGATGACACTAAGCTAGATGAGCTGTGAGGAAATGCTAAGAGGCTGCAGGGTGACTTGGACAGGTTAGGTGAGTGGGCAAATGCATGGCAGATGCAGTATAATGTGGATAGATGTGAGGCTATCCACTTTGGTGGCAATAACATGAAGGCACCATGAATATTATCTGAATGGCAGCAGATTAGGAAAAGGAGAGGTGGAACAAGACCTGGGTGTCATGGTTCATCAGTCATTGAAGGTTGGCATGTAGGTGCAGCAGGTGGTGAAGAAGGCAAATGGCATGTTGGCTTTCATAGCTAGGGGATTTGAGTATAGGAGCAGGGAGGTCTTGCTGCAGCTGTACAGGGCCTTGTTGAGGACACACCTGGAATATTGTGTTCAGTTTTGGTCTCCTAATTTGAGGAAGGACGTTCTTGCTATTGAGGGAGTGTAGCAAAGGTTCACCAGACTGATTCCCGGGATGGCAGGACTGACATATGAGAGGCTGGATCGACTGGCCTGTATTCACTGGAGTTTAGAAGAATGAGAGGGGATCTCATAGAAACATATAAAATTCTGACGGGACTGGACAGGTTTGGATGCAGGAAGAATGTTCCCGATGTTGGGGGAGTCCAGAACCAGGGGTCACAGTCTAAAGATAAGGGGTAAGCCATTTAGGACCGAGATGAGGAGAAACTTCTTTACTCAGAGAGTTGTTAACCTGTGGAATTCTCTTCCGCAGAGAGTTGTTGATGCCAGTTCGTTAGATATATTCAAGGGTGAGTTGGATATGGCCCTTATGGCTAAAGGCATCAAGTGGTATGGAGAGAAAGCAGGAAAGGGGTACTGAGGTGAAGGATCTTATTGAATGGTGGTGCAGGCTCAAAGGGCCGAATGGCCTACACCTGCACCTATTTTCTATGTTTCGATGTTTCTAAGCTGAATAGCACTCTGACTCAACCTCAGCACAAGCCTGCCGAGTAAGAAATCAAATAGTCAATCCACCAATGTGGCCTTTGACATGCTTTGTTTCTAACTATAACCTGTACTGCACCCCCTTAAATATATTTTCTCCTCTATCTCTCCACAAAACCCCAGCAACACATCCAATTTTAGGCAAAGGCATCTTCTTTGCGACTGAGATTGGCAATGTGCTGAGGGCCTGCATCTATGCTATCAGTGATGTTCCTTCTTATGTGGTTCTCTGCTGGCTCCGGGCTTGTCCAGTGTTCAACAGCTAGGTGTGTGTAGCAGGCTCTGCCACCCAATGTTGGAATACGTTTTGTTGGTCAGAACACAAAACCACATTGTTTAGCCTAGTCAGACTGGAAGGAACGCTGCCCATTCCAATGTCATGCTGCATCTTTTGCATCACAACTGAATCCATGAGCAAATGCAAAGAGCTTCATGGGGTTCACAAGATTCCAGCTAGCCACTCCTACAGTGCATCACTAACAGATTATCTCAAAGTGGCAATATTACCAATGCTGTCCAAAGAACGTGTGTCACTACAGCTGTAGGCAGCAAGTTTAAAATGATACACTTTTTCCAACTGCTGGCCTTCAAGCAGTGCGCTAGCATGTACAATTTCATTGGGTTTGGAGGAAAGGGAGAATGGGTAGTCCCCAGTTGCCTCATGAAAATGTTGGAATTTTATATTAACAAAGGTAAATTGTGGCTGAAATTCTGCTCCAGTGTACCAGTGGTGCAGGCATATTGCTGGGCACAGGAGGCAATAGGTTTGTGCCCATTTTGCATTAGCCTTGTGTTTTCCATGGGGCTCATGCCGGGGGCACAAAAGGCTTGTGCTGTTTCATGGCACAAACCACATCGCTGCATTTGGGATATGGGACCGTTGTCCTTAGACATTCCAATGTGTTGGGCTATTGGTGTGACATCATCGCAGTGTGCTAAACACATTCGGACACAGGGTACAACCACCAGAAAGTGTGAAAAGTGCACACCTTAACCTTTGGTTCGGAATTAGCATGGATTATTTTTCTTTACATTTTGGCTTTCATTTTTTTCCTTACTACTGTATGTTAAACTTGTTATCTGTTTCATTTAAAGTGGAACAATAATTTGGTGTTTATTTATCAAGTAGATCAAGAGTAAGCTCCTTAAGGCAAGTTAAATAACTCTTTTCCAATGTCACTAAATGACTGAAATTTAGTTTTATTGGGCCCAAATTTGCCCAGGAGTTGCTCCATTTTTTTTGGAGCAACTTGATTTTTCTGGAGTATCTTAAAAATCCCCATTCAGCACATTTAATTTGCGCCAGTGTAAGTGAGTGAGTCAGGAATTTTTTTTAGTTTAGTTTGTTTTTTCAAAAGGGGGCGTTACCAGCCACCTACACCTGTTTTGGTCATTTAAGCCAGTTTGGACAGCTGATAGTTGCTCTAAACTAACTTAGGCCTGCGTATGTGGCCACTTGAGGCCACACAGAAAACCTTTGTGGAAAGTTAAGAAATCAGCGCAGGTAGCCAGGGGTCGGGGGGGGCGGAGGGAAGCGGAGAGGACCTTGCAAAGCACTAAACACCTTCACAACAACATTCAAGAAGCATAAAAACCATCAATAATAAATAAATAAATAATAACATAAGTCCTATCTTCATAACTTGGCCCGGGAAGTCAGTGGCATGCCGGTGCAAGAGGCCACTCTATTGGGGATAGGTGTGGGTGGGTGGGACGCCCAGGCGGGAGAGAGAGCGCACAGGGAACTGGCCACACACAACACACAGCAGGCTGGGCTCGCAAAACAAAGAGGCTGCAGGTGTCAACTCCGAGGGACTGCTGACTTCTCCCCCGAGGGACTGCTGACTTCTCCTCCGAGGGACCGCTGACTTCTCCTCCGAGGGACTGCTGACTTCTCCTCCAAGGGACTGCTGACTTCTCTCTCCAAGGACTGCTGACTTCTCTCGTGATGCCACTCGGCCTGGGATAGGGGCGGGTCATCGGGTCCCACGCTACAGAGGAGCTATTGCGCACGCACAAAACATCCAGTGCGCATACGTTGAGCTGCTGGCACTCTTGAGCGCAGGGCCCTAGCTCCGCCCCCTAATTGAATTGCCATGCTGCACCAAGCCATGGGAGAAGCTACAGAGCGGCCAGAATGCGGTAACAACTTTTTGGCGCCGTTTTTATCCTAGGAAGTCGGCGCATTTCACATGAGTGCGCTGAAAAAACAGGTGGGCCAAATTTGGGTCCATAGAATTAGAGTTTCTGCTTTGGGTGCAATCGGTGATTTTGGTGCAAATTGCAATCGTTTGGAAAACTCACCCCCCCCACCACCCCTCGTTTCATTTGCATATCGCCAACGGTACGGTACAGAAGCATAAGGGGGTACGGTAACATAGTGGTTACGTTACTGAACTAGTAATCCAGAGGCCAGGACTAATAACCCAGAAACGTGAGATCAAATCCCACCATGGCAGCTGGGGGAATTTAAATTCAGTTAATTAAATACATTTGAAATTAAAAAGCGAGTATCAGTAATGGTGACCATGAAACTACTGGATTGTTGGAAAAACCTAACTGGTTCACTCATGCCCTTTAACGAAGGAAATCTGCCGTCCTTACCCAGTCGGGCCTATATGTGACTCCAGACTCAAAAGAAATGTGGTTGACACTTAACTCTGAAATTGCCTAGCAAGTCACTCAGTTGTACCAAACTGTTATGACAAAGTCAGTATTGTGGGAGTACCTTCACCACAAGGACTACTACCTTCTCAAGGGCAATAAGGGATGGACAATAAATGCTGGTCTTGCCAGCAACACCCACATCCCATGAACGAATAAATAATTAGCATTTCGCTGACCCTACAATCTCCCATGAAGCAGTGCAATTGGAGAGTGTTTTAAAATGTAATTTGTTTTGAAGAAAAATTTGCTTTAAAAAATAGTCCTTGATATATTTAAGAGTGGTAACTTGGTAAAGATTGATTAATACAGCTGAAAATGAGCTTATCACAAAAAATAAGCATTTTTAATCAGTGTCAAACAAACCAACTGTTAGTAACCTGATTTTAAATGACTGAAATTGATTTTTAAAAAACATATGAAACTATTTGGGGTGCAATAGTGAGTTCCTTAATAATTTAAATTTTTTAAAAATTCAAAACCTTTTAAAACCAACCTATTAGTGTCATTGTGCCCAAAAGTTCCAGCTTAATTTTTGAAGCCTCCGCAAAGGCCTGCAAACGAGTATTATTCGCGGAAACTCCCAATGGTGATTAATTCACCCTGGGGCGCAGCCAGTTTTGTGGGTGGGGGTCTGCATCTAAAGCAATGTTTTAAAAACTAGCGCAAAAGGTCATGGAAATTTGAGTTGCGCTGAACGTAATTTGTGCTTAAAATTCTAGGATCTTTTGCACCGGTTACACTGATTTCGGGCGAATTGTGCCGAAAAAAGCAACGCAATCGAGCAGAAACTCCAGGCCACAATGTCTATCATTATAAAGGTGCATTCTACTCACCTTAATCTCAACATTCTCTAGCCTACTTTTGTCTCCCTTAAATTCATCAAAAGCATATTTCACCAGGTTGTCCAAATTCACTTCAGCTTGAAATTCCAGCTCAGGATTGCGTTCCAATACAACAGAAACTACCATAATCAGCTGCAACAAAAAACACAACATAATACACCATGATAAACTGTTCATAAAGAATTCATATATCCAAGTTATTTCTCTAGGATTTACTCCAACATGTGATTTCTAAACATATTTGTTGAGGGAAAAAATGAGATACAGCTATAGCTTTACGTTTACAGAGAAACACCATCTGCAATTTTCGCAGCCAGTCCCTTGTGTTCTGCCCCAGGGCGGGTCCTAACTCAAGTGTCTCACATGAGATTCTTCAGCCACTTACAAAGGAAGAGTAGCTGTGATGGTTTCTTGTTGCGGGTTTATCTTCAGAGTACCTTCTTCTAGGTGGGCTGTAACCAAGGCTAAAAAGTTCCACCTACCCCTTACAATTGGGGGAGGGAGGGAGAGAGGCACCACCAGCACTCATCGGATGCAAGTACCCCCGCTGGACATCAATTCAGTATTCACAGCTGGCGCTCTGGTCTCCGCTTACTGGATTGAATCCTGAACCCAACTATTTTGAGTCACAAGTGGGAATGCTACCACTAAGTCACCGTGGATGTGAGTATTAAGCAGGCAAATGACTGAATAGTGGAAAATATACCCGAGTAACATGATCCCGTGGTTAATATTACAATGCACAGGGGTTACCCAAATTTTCAACATTTTAACATCACTTCAAAAAGCACCTGTTTTTGCTTCCCATGTTCCTGTTAAAACATAGTCTGAAAATTATATTTGCCGTGTGTCAGTGGGCATTGACCGATATGATAAAAGACATTTTTAAAAGGTTCTTGTAACTGTGCTGACTTATATTCTTCAATCCATGACTTTGTTTTTTCACTATTATCATAGAATCAGAGAATAGAACAATACAGCACAGAAGGAGGCCATTTGGCCCATCAAGTCTGCGCTGGCTTTTTCTAAGAGCAATCCAGTTTGTCCCACTCCCCTACTCTTTAGAATGTTGAAAGATAGTTAAAAGCCATTTTAAGTCAAGTAAAATGACCCACTGAAGTGGGCTAGCAGGATATGTTCCCAATTTTGTACTATTACACAAAGATAAGTTGTCCTTCAGGAGATTATAGACCGATTGGTGAAATGGGCAGACACATAGGGGCCAAAACTGCCCCTTTTTTGTGCCTGGTTAGCGCCTCGGGTGCAATGGCCTTTTCACCCGGGGGCGGGCGGTGGTGCTCCTCGGGTGAAATTGCCCCTGAGATTATGGGCCGATTTGCCCTGTGCCGGCGCGCAACAGACGATGTCGTCATCGCCATGCGTGCCGACCCTTTTGCACCCCGTGGGAGAAATTGCCCCGTGGGCCATGAGGTTGGCATGGGCTGATGTCAGCACTAGCTTTGCAGTGCTCTGACATCCAGCCAGGGCGCCCCTTAAGAGGGAGGCTGTGTACGCCCTGGGCCACCATTTTATTTTGTTGGCCTACTCTTTGATCGGTCCGATAACGGCGGCCCTTGTCTCGATCAGGCTGCCACCATTCAGCCCGGCACTCACATTTGGGTGTCGGGCTGCTGGTCCGATCGAGTGCGTCCCTGGTGGCCCAGTGGCGGCCACCAAAGGGCCTGCAGCGTGCGCAGTGGCCCTTCCCTTTAACTGAAGGGGAGGGGTGTTGTAGCGTCAGCGCTATGCGGAGCTTCCATGTAGCGCTGACCTCTTCAGCGCGGCACTCAACTCAGCGCTGTGCTGACGCCCCAGGAGCGCCTCTCCAAGAAGGTGGAGCAAAGCCCAATTGCGCGCCGGGGGCGGGACCTCTGTCCCGGGCGGTAAAAGTTCCGGGCCCGGAAGGTTACCACCCCAAACGCAGCTTGGGGCAATTTCGGCTCCATACCATTTTGGTAGGAAGAATTTTGGAGAGGCAATATGAACTAAATGGTACAATTTTAAAGGGGGTGCAGGAGCAGAGAGGCCTGGAAAAATGTACACAAATATTTGAAGGTGGCAGGAAAAGTTGAGAAGGCTGTTAAAAAAGCATATGGGATCTTGGCTTTATTAATAGAGGAATAGAGTACAAAAGCAAGGAAGTTATGCTGAACCTTTCAAAACACCGATTAGGCTCCAGTTGGATTATTGTGTTCAATTCTGGGCACCACATTTCAGGAAGGATGTCAAGGCCTTAGAGTGGTTGCAGAAGAGATTTACTAGAATGGTACCAAGGATGAGGGACTTCAGTTATGTGAAGAGACTGGACAAACTGGGGTTGTTCTCCTTACAGCAGATAAGGTTATGAGGAGATTTGATAGAGGTGTGTAAAATCATGAACAGTTTTGTTGGAGTAAATAAAGAGAAACTGGGGCCGAAATTGATGGCCATACCGGCCACTGCCGCCGACTGCTGCCGACATTCCTCTGGTCGAACTGCCCAGTGCCACTTTCGTCGTGACTTGGAGCGAGTGGGAGGGGAGAGCCACCGGGAAGCGCCCACCGACGTCAGTGGATGGTCGATGCGCGTAAGTACACTCTCACCCGCCAAGGTGCCATAATCATGCAGGCGGGAGTCAGCTGGAATCGGCGGCAGGATGGCGGTGAACCGCTCTGTCCTCAACGGTGAGTGTGAAGATGCTATAAAAAAGGTTAGCGAAGTTTATTTAAATTATTTCTTTACAGGTACTTACCTGGATGGGGTCCCCTGAAGGTCGTCAAATGTTTCTTTTTGTTTTTGATGATTTTTATTTTTAGTTCTTCGACCCTCCATGGACCCGACTCCATCCTCGGCGGCACTTGGGAGAATGAGAGCTCCCACCGGCTGCCACCCAGATTGGCAGATTTACCACCCGCCGACCTTCGAGGGACCTGGGTGATGAAAACCCCACCCAACGAACCGTCAGGGACCTCGGCAGCCATTGGTAGTCCTTTGGGTGGCACTTGGGCAGGTGGAGGCCTTCATCAAATTCGGGCCCACTGTATCCAGTGGCAGAAGGGTCGGTAACCAGAGGACATAGAATTAAGGTGACTGGCAAAAGAATCAGAGGCAACATGCAGAAATTTGTTTTTACACAGCGAGCTGTTGTGATCTGGAATGCACTGCCTGAAAGGGTGGTGGAAGCAGATTCCAGAGAAACATTCAAAAGAGAATTGGATAAATACTTGAAGGGAAATGATTTACAGGGTTATGGAGAAAGTGCATGGGAATGAGATTAATTGGATAGCTCTACCAAAGAGCTAGTAATGGTACGGTGGACCAAATAGCCTCGTTCTGTGCTGTATCAGTCTATGATTCTATGATATGTATGGTTGTGAAAATGTTGAAAGTTTGGGATGGGCTTAAAATAAGATGTTAATTAGCACCTCAACAATGATCTGTCGATATTCAGGCTGTACAATGTCTTGCAATGTGGCTTCAACAAGGAGAGAAAAGTTCATCTCATACATGGTCATATCTGACAAAGTTGGTTGCTGCAGAAACAAACACATTAATGTTAGAGCAGAACTTCTGCTGATGAAAAGCAATATAATCTCCCATTCACTTACAAAGATCAATCATTGTTTATTGCTTAAACGGTTATATTGTGGGCTTTCATAACCTTGCTTAAACTCTGATTGTTATTTTCCAGTTACACTGATTAGCTGTTCCAATACAACTATTTGAGTTACATACAACTAGAAATCTGATCAATATTACCAAGGTTTTATTCAAATCTTTCATACGGCAGTATTTTGAGATTGAGTATAGTGCACTAACATTAGTATAACATTTCATTATGCAACACCTTACTTGGTAAAGATGAATATAAACACAGGCCACAGAATCAGAGTAACTCATGGACACAAGATCAATTCAGAGAAACTGGTTCAAGATCAGCTTATAAATAATTTCCGATAGTTTTGAAAAACAGGCTGGAATTTCCCCTCCATTCTTAATTAAAAGAATGGAATTCCAATTCCACCTGAGAACCTCTAAGTATTCAAGTGAAGAAAATCTATTCAGACATTATCAGTTAGTTACCGATCACAATGATCTCTTAAACATATTTATTTTGAATAACTGTTAACTAAATGGATTTAAATATCTGTGGACTTAAAAAAAAACATAATAGGGCAGATTTTCCTCTGGAGTTACACTAGTGCCACAGGGTAAATCTAGCAGCTGGGGAGGAAAAAGGTAGGTAGATATTCTGCTGGTTCCCTCACCTGCGCCACTTGTGGGATTTTTCACCAGAAGTGAGGAGACATAGAATATATCTATTCTAATATGGACAGATGTATTCTAATGAGATGCAAATTATAGCATTAAGTTATACAATATGTTTCCGGTCATTTTTCCCATAGCAACACTCAATGTGAGGGATGCAGATGCATTCCTGGTGCCCAGGTTGCTATGGGAGTGGATAGGCCCTTTTAGAATTTAAAGGCCACATTCCAATTGATCACAGGGTAATGGACCGTAGAAACTGAGGCGAGATTTTGCAAACATTTGGAAAAATCTGGAGGCTGGCACCAACATCACGCTGAGACAGGGGTTTGAGGCCTGCTACAGCGTTTTTTGTCTTATCCTCCTTGTCCCCCAGCCGGAATGTATGATGGATGTTTGAGTGTTATGCAAATAGGTTAAATTGCTTGATCCTGGAAAATTGGCCACAGCCAGGAGTGCAGCAATGGGGCAGGCGCAAAGCACCTAGTTTTCTGATTGCCAGAATGAAGAATTCCAGTCTTGAACTTGGTTTGTGAATATGAATGCAGAGGTTTGCTGAATGTTTGCCTACTGAATGAAAATGTTGCAGGTCACTCTCATATTATGCAATTACTTGGGGCAGATGTTTTCCAGTCACTATGATGCCATCTGGTGTCCTCTCTAGAATCTGCCACACTCTGTCATAGAAACCCTTTGGAGTACGGTTCAAGGAGCCGTCAAGATGACGCCTGTTTTTCCATGACCTGAAGGAGAAAAAAGCTCTCTACTCATTCTGCATTTTTTAAATCATATTTCATTGCATTTTTAATCTAGGCTATTTCATCAACATTACAATTAAAAATTAAAGTTGTAGACATGAATGTTACACAAAAGAGTGACAACTAACTTTGACATGTAGCAAAAAAAACAGTAGAATTTGATCAACACCGTTACAAATAATAGAACACTATCCACTTGAAATTCTGCAACTTGCTCTCTAAATGTAATTGCTGCTGTTGCAAATAATTTAAACTTTACTAAGCTCAGTGTATTTTGAAATTATGTTAGCAACCTGAAAAGGACAAGGGGAGTGAAATTGGATAAAGCTCAAAAACGGGCATGGGGAGCACGAAGCTTGATCTGCCCGCACCTGTTCCAAGTGGTGTAGACAGGATGCAAAATTCCTGCTCAGTAAAATGATTGGAATGCTGATCTCAGCACAAAACGCGCTGCTGGTTGGCTTAGCTCTCAACAGGGGGGCATAATCGAGTGCGGTTTACTAGCTAATAGAATTTTGCCGAGACTCACTGCAATATGTAAAGGTAAGGTGCTTTGTTGCAGAAGCTTCTCATCGTCACTCTGAAGCCATGACACAACAGGGAGGAGAGAGGGAAAGGAGGTTCTCAGATGCAGCACTGGAGGCCTTAGTCCTGAGGGTGCACAGAAGACAACAGGTCCTCTACCCGCAGGAGGGCAGAAGGCCTTCCAGGCAACACGCCAGAGGAAATAGCACAAGCCGTCAGTGCCATGTGTGTTATTTCCAAGACCTGGATCCAGTGCCGCAAGAAGTTTAATGACCTTACACGAGTGGTCAAGGTGTGTGAAGGGTTCAGCAAATGCCACATCCCACCATCTGCACCACTACCCTCAAACACTGCTCAATGCACCATACCCCTATCACTCATCACCACCATTCTCTAGGATTCACGACTCATACCTCAAAATTATAGCTACATCTCACCCTCACACACTTACCATTGCTGCAAGACTCTCACCCACATCTTGAACACATTGCCAGGATGGAAATTGGGAAATCCATTAGGACACTTGTGGACCTAACCATGATGCTGGGTGCGATGAGTGACGTCGCAGCTTCCATTGCAGCACAAGTAGAAGTTCAGACCTGCTCCAGCGCGTACTACAGGGCTCCTCCCGAACAGTCAAAGCAGCGGACCCGTTGCTTCAGAATCTTGATGGCCTGCTTGACGAGCTCATGGCAGCAGGGCTCTCATCATATGAGTGCTGGCCACGAGTGGTGGGGTTGCGGAGGGGAGTCACCAGCCAGGTGTAGAGCGGATAGCCCTTGTCTCCAAACAGCCACCCTCAGATTTGACATGGTGGCTGGAAGATTGCTGGCACACCGGACTGGCACAGGATGAAGGCAGCATGACTGCTGCCTGGATACCGGGCATTCACCATCATAATGTGCTGGGCATGGTCGCACACCAACTGCACATTAAGTGAGTGGTAGCTTTTGCGGTTGTGGTACATCTCAGGATTGATATGCGGTGCCTACAAAGCCACATGTGTGCAGTCAATGGTGCCCTGCAGCATGGGGAAGATTGATATCCTGGCAAAGCCACATGCAGGCTCCTGCCTCTTCTCTCTGTTCAGCGAGAAGACAATGAACTCCCATCTACTGGAGTACAGAGCCTCTGTGACCTGCTGGATGTAGCGATGGATGGAGAACTAGGAGATTTTAGCTATGTCTCCTGCTCCAGACTAGAAGGATCGGGTGGCGAAAAAAATTAAGGGCCACGGTGACCTTGAGGACCACTGGCATCACCCCACTCTCAGGCTGCATGTCTGGTTTGAGGAGGTGTCAGAGTTCTGTGACCATGTCTTTGGTGAAGTGGAGCCTCCTAATACACTGCTCCTGTCTTAAGTGCAGATAGGAGAAGTTATTTTGAAAGACCCTAGGTGGGTAAGGCCTCCTGCTGAAAGCCCTCCTGCCCCTCTTCCTCCTCTTTCCTCTGTGCGCAGCTTGTCCTCCTCTTCGCTGCCTCTGCTCCATCTCCCTGTCATACTCCAGCGTGAGGGGGACTGCAAGTAGAGCCCCCATGACTGGGAGCAAGTGGTGTGAGATCTCTTTAAATCAGATGCAAGACCGTCTTCATTTGCAGCACCACTCCGGGTCACCTCACGAACTTTAAATAACTGTAGAAATCGCCAAACAGTTGCACAAACTTACATAAGAGCCAATAGAAATCAAAATGCAAGTCAGCTGCAAGTTGTTGCTGATCCCTTTAAATAGCGCTGTGGGAGTCCTTCCTGCGACTAGCTGTTTGTGATTTGGAGAGAGCATTGAATGCAGCGGCAATGTCAAAAATGGCAGGTTACGTGTTAAATCATCGTCGCACACTGATTGACACCATAATCTGCCTCATTACCATTTCTCTAATGAGTGCAGGCAATGGCTGCGCTGCCGATCTGTCCAAAATGGCGGCTGCCGTGGGACCGGCCGGAACTGGGCAGAAGAGAAGCAGCTGCCATTTCTTCTCTGAAACTGGCCTTATCAGCAGGTGCTAAGGTGCCAGATTTCACGTTTGGGGTTTTTACACACTGACCTTTCACCTTTTTGACCTGGTTTTGAACCTCACCCGGCCTAATGGGATGAAGCTTTCCTCTGTTTCTTGGCTGTAAGGGCAGTTAATCCTCTTCTAGGTGCATACTAATGGGCAGTTTTACTTAAAGAGGTCACAGGGTGATTGGAAAAATAAAGCAATCGGGGGTGCTCTTCCGAAGATATCATGAAGATACATAGGGCACAATTTTCCCCGGTTATTTGTTCGTTTTTTTGGCGCTCGTCGCTTTTTTTTTGCGTAAATTAAAATATCCAAGTTTCCCCAAAAATTGTACGGCAGTGTAACTCAGTTACAAATTTTTTAAGTAAATTTTTTTTTACCTCACTTGGGGCGTAACCTGCCACTTGCGCCAAGGAGGCCATTTAAGCAAGTTTGGCCAGCTCCGATTTGCTCCAATTTTTCTTAGGACGGCGTATGTGACCGTTGTGGAAAAACCTTCTGGACAGTTAAGAAAATCGGTGCAGGTAAGGAAATCAGCACAGCAGATGCACTTCCAGGGCCCAGACAGCAGCAGCAGAGAGGGGAGAGAAAGTGGGGGGCGGGGGGGTGGGAAAGGCCTTTTGGCCAGAGTTAGGAGCCATTACCGGCATCGGCAGGGGAGAGAGGCCCTTTGACCTGGGACAGTAGCGGGTACCGGCATTGGGAGGCCCTTTGGCCTGAGATAGTAACGGATACCGGCACCAGCACCAGGAAAGGGGGCGGGGAGATAGACTGTTGTCATAAACACTTTAATAATTTAATGGTGGTAAGTTGCTGCGATGTGTAAGGTGCTTGTGCAGGTTGCTGTGAGCTGGCTGTTGTTTGTGTCACTTTCCAGTGTGTCCCTGGTTACCCTGGCAACCCAATTTTTTTGGCGCAGATCTTAGGCTCCACCTCCAAAGTTAAAGGACAGGTTCGGTGGTGCCAAAATGAACAATTCAAACGGGGAAACTTGGATGATTTTTTTTGGCGTAGTTGGGCCCCAAAAAAACGGGAGTAACTCTTCAAGTACGCCAAAAAACAGCTTTGGGGAAAATTGAACCCATGGTTTCAGCAGAGTAGAGGAAATTTTATTAATTCTGCTACACCTGAACTGTGAATGCTTGATATTGACACAAGATGCTCAAAATGGAAAGAGTTCTATTCCCCAGCATGTGCTGAATACAAAGTAGTTATAAAAAATTTCTAAACAAAGAGCAGGATGAGGTTGATGGGAATGGAGTAATGTCGTTTAAACAGTAAGACGTTTAATGATATATAATTAACATAATGAGTTTACACTAATATATTTTACATTTTTACTAAATGTAGCTGATGTTCATGAATTTTCTGTAAAATCACAGAAGTCAGTTGAAATCTTCTACAGGAATAAAAGCAGGACAGCAAATACTCAATCAGGCAGCAGAATGGTCAAAACCTAATCATTCTGCACAACAGTGAACAGATAAAATAAAAATAGCATTGATCAGCAGCAGGAAAACAATTGGTGTCAGCACTCCCGTGGGTAATTTCCAATCTTATTTGAATTCCTTATCTGCACTGAAAAATCCTCATGTGCATGAAACATTAAATTAAGTAGTGCAGAGTATGTGATTGTCGTGAAACAGTTTATTAGCAATTCCATTTATGTGGGCAACAAATCATATACATCAGGGTCCTGTACATCATTTCTGCAGTGGATGAGCTGCTGAAGTACCCTCTGATTGTACAGAACTAGGGTTTACAATCTCAGCACAGGCCTTTTTAACTTGAGAAGAATTTTTGGTAAAAAAAAACATTTGCCACATTGCCCTTCCAGTCACAAGGAGAATTTAGACAGGAGCTTTGGGAAGACAAATTAATTTGCCTAATTTTCTACATTTAATTTGGCCACCTGCACCATCAGAAAATCTATTCTGGTCTCACTTTACAGCGGCCTATATGCTATTATTTTTAAGGTGTTAAATTTAGAGGCTGAAGATTTATATTCGGATCCTCTGCAAATGCTGGTGTTATGTTTATAGCTCCTGAATTAATTTCTATAATATTGCGATATAAATTTCCTGCAGTTTGCTGTTTCCTGAGTTAAGCATATGTAACCTGACGGTGGTATTAAATTGCTCATGGTTCCTCTACCAGATCGTTTTGGTATTCAGCTCAAATCCTACATATTTAATTTTCAACTCAACTGTTGCATACATATATACAGATCAGCTACATGCCACTCCATTGAAACATGAGACTGTTGGTTGAAAAAATATCTATCTATAATGTGGCTAAGTTAATAACGCAGCTTCAAAATATATTTGATGGGCATTTTTATTTAAGCTGTGTCCTTGAAGAAAGGGCCCAATAATTATAACCACAATGGTTATAACCACGCCGCTGCGCCCCACCACCCCACCGCCCCATTAAATCAAAACTTTACTTTACACAGTAAAGAAAGAACTTGCATTTAATACAGTACCTTCCATGACCTCGGGATGCCCCAAAGCGATTTGCAACCAATTAAATATATTTTTTAAAGTGTGGTCACTATTGTAATGTAGGGAAAAATATTGTGCATTTAATTTGCACACAGCAAGATCCCACAATCAGCAATGAGATAAGTGACCAGATAATCTGTGTTAGTGATGCTGGTTGAGGGATAAATATTGACCAGGATACCAATAAAACTGAAATGCACAGATAAAGAAACATGTAATAAAGATGACACCTCTGACAGTATTCAGGTTGCAACATTATTTGTACAAAAGCAAAATACTGCGGATGCTGGAATATGAAATAAAAACAGAAAATGCTGGAAATCTCAGCGATTCAGGTAACATCTGTGGAGAGAAAAACAGAGTTAACGTTTCGGGTCAACGACCCTTCGTTATATGCAACATTACTTAATTGGTTCAGAGTACCTTTCATGTTGATCAGGCTGCAGAATATCCAGCAGAAGCTTTTTAACATCACTTGGTGACATTTGGTACAGGTAATCGGTGGGTAGATCCTCACCTCGAATCATCAGTTCGTGTTTCATAGCATGGATGATCCATCTGAATTAAATGTGAAACCATATACTCATAATAATATAGATTAAAGAACATGGCAGAGAATTAATAAACAGTACCTAAGTATCAAAATGAAGCAGATTTTCAGACTTCATGGAACATTAGCTTATGATATTATCACATCAATTCAATGTATCTTTACGAGCAGTTTCTATTAAAATCTGACTGTATTAGACTATTTTGATGTCAACACTAGAAGCTAAAGCGGGAATGGAAAAAAATGTCAGGAAGGATGTCATCTGGTAGCTCTTGCAGATTTTTCAGCAGCTGGCTCCAATCTTAAACCATCATACACCACCCTGACATCATTTGTAATCACTACTGCATTACATTTGGCTTTATGCTGCCTGAATTCATTTTCAATACTAGTTTACTTATCTCTACATTCGTGTGACAGCTACCTGGAATTCATATTATACTGAATCGTCGCAGTCACAAATAAGGCCATCTCTGATCATTTCCTTGCATCCCTCACCACTTTCCTTCTGTGGCCACCCCTGGAGAAAACTCTTCCCAAGTCACTTCTAATGACACTTCCAAATTCCCAACTATCACAATACTTCTGCAGCTGCTCAATCACACCATCACTTCCACCTTTAATGCCCGCGTCCTCTGTAAAACCCTCACTCTCTCCCACCCTGGTCATTCCCCCTGGTACGGCTCTGATCTCCGCTCCAAGGGATGTAGATTTGAGCGGTTATGGCGGACAACTGGTTTTGCTCTACATTGGCAGATCTGGCTGGGCCCACCAAGCACTATCGGTCCTGATGTCAGTTCTTTGGGCTCAAATTTCCCCAGGAGTTGCCCTGCTTTTTTTGGAGCAAGTAGTTTTTTTTGGAGTAACTTAAAAATCGAAAATTTCCCCATTTAACTTGCTCCAGCGTAGTCAGTTAGTTAGGTTTTTTTTAAGTTTAGTTTTTTTTCTCCAAAAGGGGGCGTTACCAGCCACTTACACCTCTTTTGACCATAGAAGCAAATTTGGGCAGCTAAAAGTTACTCCAAACTAACTTAGGCCAGTGTATGTGACCACTTTTGTAGGCACAGAAAAACCTTACCTACATTTAAGAAATCAGCGCAGGTAGCCAGAGATGGGGAGGGGGGAGGAGGTGAGTTAGAGGATTTTAAAGCACTAAATACCTTCATAGCATCAGCACAACATCACAACATCTTCAGCACAACATCTTCACAACATCATCAAAAATAAAGGAAAGATAAATAAGCTATTGAAAATAGAGCAGTCCTGCCTTGCCGACTGCAGAACGCAGCGGCTAGCCCTCCCGCCAGGGCTAGGGGCAGCAGGCACACATGACTGTAGGGATGAGGGATGGTTTTTTTTTAAACAGTTGTTCCTAAATGTTGTGTGCTGATAATGGAACATGATTCAGTTTTAATGCAAAATATATTTTATTGGAATGTTTACAATGCACTTCAACAACAACAACAACAGCAAAGAAAGGCTACGCCCCTCAGCCACATCTCTGGGAAAGTGCACATCCTCATAGGGTTGGTGATGGTGGTGGGGGGGGGGGGGGTTGGGGGCCCGGCTTGGGTCTCACCGGTGGCTGGTGCATGGATTGAAGTGGGAGTGGCATTTGAGTATCCGGCCTTTGTGTCATTATTGCAGCAGCCAGTTCCCTCATGGCATCTGCCATCATTTGCACACGCTCTGAAATGCCCGCCCTCAGTTCCCGTCTCAGTGCTGATATTTCTCCCGACAGTGTCGCTACCTCATCACGCACCTCACTGATGGTCGCCACGAGTGATCTTGTAAGGGCATTGGTCTCCTCACCCAATGGCATAACCTGATTAACATCTGATGAAGGCTGCATCTCAGGAGAGACTAGTTGGCTTCTCCTTCCCTTCACCGTGGGTCTGTCTCCCACGGTGGCATCCCTCCAGTGCGAGGCGCAGGCTGGGACGGTGGGGCACTGGGTGATCCAACATGCATTTCACCACCGCCACTGGGACCCGCAACCTCGGAAGGTGTGAAACCATGAATGTCGCCATGGAGCTCATGGAGCTCGTGTGATGCCCTATACTATGGACTGATCCATATCACAATCAGCATTCTCCCGTGAACACATTTCCATGGACCCCTTCTCCCCCCACCCGCTTTGGTCTGGAGCGCCGCATCTGGATCTTCAGGATCTTCAGGATTGTCATCTTCTTCTGCAAAATACAACAGAACAGTCAAATGGTTAGCAGCACAGGAGGGGGCAGGATGGATGCTATGAGTAGTGTCATGTATGTAACCACAATGTAACACCACTGTATTACTGTATACACTCAACCTAGATGCACACCTTGACCACAAGGGGTGAACTTGTGGGAGACACTCCTTACCTGATCACACAGGTATAAAAAGGAAGGTCCCACGCAGGGTCATCGTCTTTGGAGTCCTGTGAATAAAGAGTTAAGGACACAGAGTGACCTTGTCCCCAAAATGTGCCTCGTGTGGTTTCATACTGTAGAGGAAGGACTTTATATTGGCGACAAGAAACGGGAATTCACGACAAGAAACGAGAATGGCCACCGATAGCACAGAGGAACGGTACTGTGTTGGGGAAGACTGGGACGATTTTGTCGAGAGGCTTCAGCAAAGCTTTGTTACGAAAGAATGGCTGGGGGATGCAGCGGCACCAATGATGATGAGGGTTTTATTAAACGGTATCCCAGTACGCATAGAGCTGGACACTGGGGCCAGCCAGTCACTCATTGGCGTTCAGCAATTTGAGAAGCTATGGCCACTTAAAGCCAGTAGATCTAAATTAGCACATATTGAGACACAATTACGGACTTACACCAAAGAAATCATTCTGGTGCTAGGCAGTGCAATGTTGGCTGTCACACACAATGGGTTAGTGAATCGGCTGCCGCTCTGGATTGTCCCGGGCAATGGTCCCGCACTGTTGGGGAGGAGCTGGTTAGCCGAGATGAATTGGAAATGGGGGGATGTTCACGCAATGTCATTTGTGGAGCGAAGTTCGTGCTCACAAGTCCTACAACAATTCGATTCACTATTCCAACCTGGCATCGGGACTTTCAAAGGCATTAAAGTAGTGATACACATCACCCCGGATGCCAGGCCAGTGCACCACAAAGCCAGAGCGGTGCCGTATGTGATGCGGGAAAAGATCGAGAGCGAATTGGACTGGCTGTTGAGAGAGGGCATCATCTCGCCTGTTGAATTCAGCGACTGGGCAAGCCCCATCGTTCTCGTCCTAAAAGCAGATGGCTCTGTCAGGATCTGTGGCAACTACAAGGCCACCATCAATTGGGTGTCCCTACAAGATCAATACTCGCTCTCGAGAGAGAGAGAGGAGGACCTCTTCGCCATGCTGGCAGGCGGCAAGCTGTTCACCAAGTTGGATCTCACTTCAGCCTATATGATCCAGGAACTGGCCGACGAATCTAAACTACTGACCACCATCACCACTCACAAGGGACTGTTCGTTTAGGCAGGTGCCCGTTTGGCATTCGATCAGCGACCGCAATTTTTCAAAGAAACATGGAAAGCCTGCTTAAATCCATTGCTGGAACAATTGCATTCCAGGACGACATCCTCATCACGGGTCGAGACACCGAGGAATACCTCCACCACCTGGAGGAGGTGCTACGCCGACTGGACCGGGTAGGCCTGCAACTCAACAAGTCTAAATGTGTGTTCTTAGCTCCTGAGGTTGAGTTTCTGGGCAGGAGGGTTGCTGCAGATGGGATTTGGCCCACCGAATCCAAAACAGAGGCGATTCGAAGAGCACCCAGGCCCTGCAACACATCGGAGTTGCGTTCATTCCTGGGACTGTTGAACTATTTCGGGAACTTTCTGCCGAACTTGAGCACGTTGTTGAAGCTGCTACACGTGCTCCTGCGTAAGGGTTGCGATTGGTTTTGGGGGGACTGTCCGGAACGGGCTTTTGATCGGGCCCGAAACCTAATTTGTTCAAAGAAGTTGTTGACCCTGTATGACCCCTGTAAAAAATTGGTTCTGACATGTGATGCATCGTCCTATGGGGTTGGATGCGTGTTGCAGCAGGGCAATGCTGAGGGTCAACTACAACCTGTGGCTTATGCCTCCAGGTCGCTCTCTCAAGCAGAACGGGGATATGGGATGGTCGAGAAGGAAGCGCTTGCATGTGTCTATGGTGTAAAAAAATTGCATCATTACCTCTTTGGCAGGAAGTTTGAATTAGAGACGGACCACAAGCCATTAACATCCCTGATGTCAGACAGCAAGGCTATCAATGCCAACGCATCAGCTCGCATACAGCGATGGGCTCTCATGCTGGCTGCTTATGACTACTCCATCCTGCACCGGCCCGGCACTGAAAATTGCGCTGACATGCTCAGCAGGCTTCCACTGGCCACTACTGAGGGGGCAGCGGAGCAAAGCGCCGAGATGGTCATGGCTGTCGATGCCTTTGACAGCGCAGGCTCCCCTATCACAGCCTGCCAGATCAAAATCTGGACAAACAGAGATCCCCTCCCATCCCTGATTAAGAAATGTGTCCTGACTGGAGATTGGGCGCCCGTCCAGAGACGGATGGATTGAACTCTCCATCCAAGCCGACTGCCTACTATGGGGCAGCCGGCCTAGTTATGCCCCAGAAGGGCAGGGAGGCATTCATCAGGGAACTCCACAGTGAGCACCCAAGCATTGTGCTGATGAAGGCCATTGCCCGGTCACACGTTTGGTGGCCTGGAATTGATTGAGACCTGGAACACTGTGTTTGCAGGTGAACGACGTGTGCCCAGCTGGGTAATGCCCCTAGGAAGGCCCCGCTCAGCCTGTGGCCCTGGCCCACCAGGTCATGGTCACGCATTTATGTTGACTACGCAGGCCCGTTCATGGGAAAGATGTTCCTTATTGTGGTAGATGCATACTCGAAATGGATCGAGTGCATCATTCTGAATTCATGCACGTCATCCACCACCGTGGAAAGCCATGGCTTGCCGGATATCCTGGTTAGTGATAATGGCCCATGTTTCACAAGCTACGAATTCTGAGAGTTTATGTCGGGCAATGGTATCAACCACGTCAGGACTGCGCAGTTCAAACCGGCCTCCAATGGCCAGGCGGAACGTGCGGTCCAAATCATTAAGCAAGGTATGCTCAGGATTCAAGGACCCTCCCTACAATGTCGCCTATCGCGTCTCCTGATGGCCTATAGATCTCGACCGCACCCGCTCATGGGGGTCCTGCCCGCAGAGCTACTAATGAAACGGACACTCAAAACTTGGTTGTCCCTCATTCACCCAGTCCTGACCGACATAGTTGAGGGCAAGCACAAGTCACAAAACGAGTACCATGACCGTAATTCGAGGGGGAGATGTATAGAAATAAATGATCCTGTATTTGTCCTCAATCATGCCATGGGGCCCAAATGGCTTAAGGGCATTGTAATTGACAAAGAGGGGAATAGGGTCATCGTGGTAAAACTCAACAATGGTCAGATATGCCGTAAGCATCTGGACCAAGTAAAAAAAAGGTTCAGCATCGACACGGAGGAACCTGAAGACCATGAGATGGAGCTCACAACACCGCCAGTGAACGAGCAACAAGAGCAATCAGAAGAATGCACAGTCCCTGCAGTCAGCCCGGACAGGCCGGAATCACCACAGGTGACAGACACTCACGTCAGAGTCCAACAACCAGAGCCCCAATTGCGGCGTTCCACAAGGGAGCGTAGACTACCTGAAAGACTAAACCTATGATCCCAATAAGACTTTGGGGGTGGGGGGGGGGCGGGGGGGGAGGTGATGTTATGTATGTAACCACAATGTAACACACCACTGTATTACTGTATACACTCAACCTGGATGCACACCTTGACCACAAGGGGTGAACTTGTGGGAGACACTCCTTACCTGATCACACAGGTATAAAAAGGGAGGTCCCACGCAGGGTCATCGTCTTTGGAGTCCTGTGAATAAAGAGTTAAGGCCACAGAGTGACCTTGTTCCCAGAATGTGCGTCGTGTGGTTTCATACTGTAGAGTAAGGACTTTACAAGTAGTCTCATGCTTAGCAGGCCGTTTAGCAGGTTAATTTGAAGGGCGACGATGCATTTTAATGACTCAACCTCATCCTCACGTGTGGGTCCAGCTTGTACAGAGCTGATTCTTTTTCTGCAGGTGCGACTCAGCAAGGCAGCGACCCTCTCTTCCAGGGGTGATAGTTGGTGCAGATTTGGCAGACCTCCTCCTGTTTTAAGTCTTTCCCTTTTGTTGTGGGCCAATTTCTTCTGCAAAGATGAAAATATAACTTTTCACACATGGTGCGCTTCTGATGGGTGGGACATGTACAGATGGTCACATTTACAATTGCAATTTCATTTAAAGATGAAGATATTACTTACACTCACTACTTGACCAACGTCCTGCCATTTCTTTTTGCACTGGCTTCCAGATCTTGTGGTGTATTCTTCTGCAACTAGGTTCCATCGTTTTCTCATTTCTTTGGGTGGAACTTTTGTGGGACCACTCTTACTGATATCCAGCTCCAGCCATTTGTCCTCAATGACAGTGACTAGTTTCTCTACTTCCTCATGGAGGAAATTCTTTGTTCTTGTTACACGCTCTTGCGTCATTGGCGTATTGGAGTTACACTCAGGTAATCTTGAAAAATCACAGTTCTCACCTTTTTTTCACCTATGCAGCACTCCTTTCCACTTCCTCAGCCACCCAAAAATCACTATTCATACCGTACCTATTTCTATGGTCCATTGCCAATGCTACTGAGGCACTGAGGATGCTCTCCCTTTAATTGGCCGATTGCCAAGCTTCCTGCTCCATTGCCGAAAAGTGCATTGTGCATGCGCGCACGCTGAAACGGACCTGCGTTCCCGTCAGCATCGAGGAGATGCTGGGCCCAAGCCCCGCCCCCCTGCTGGCTACGCTGAGCAGGCGCGGATGAAGCTCCACCCCCCGCAGGCTCTGTAGCGCCACGCCACGGGACCAGAACTATGAAGGAGCGGCCAAATTAATAGGTACATTTTTGGCGCGTTTTTTGCCCCACACAGTCAGCGTACCACGGCTAACTCCTCTGCTCTAGGTGGCTGGGGAAATTTGGGCCCATAGTCATTAACAACAAAAACAACATGTATTTATATAGCACCTATAATGTAGTTAAAATGTCCCAAGGTGCTTCACAGGAGTATTATATAATCAAAAAATTTGACACTGAGTCACAGAAGGAGAAGTTAGGGCAGATGACCAAAAGCTTGGTCAAAGAGATAAATTTTAAGGAGTGATTTAAAGGAGGAAAGAGAGATGGAGAGGTGGAGAGATTTAGGGAGGGAATTCCAGAGCTTAGGATCTAGGCAGCTGAAGACATGGCCACGGATGGTTGAGAGGGCAGAATTGGAGGAGCGCAGAAATCGTGGGGGAGTTGTGGGGCTGGAGGAGATTACAGAAATAGGAAGGTGCGAGGCCATGGAGGAATTTGAAAACAAGGATGAGAATTTTGAAATCGAGGCATTGCTTAAATGGGAGCCAATGAAGGTCAGCAAACACAGGGGTGATGGGTGAACGGGACTTGGTGTGAGCTAGGACATGGGCAGCTGAATTTTGGATGACCTCAAGTTTACGTAGGGTAGAACATGGGAGGCCAGCCAGGAGTGTGTTGGAATAGTCAAGACTAGAGGTAACAAAAGCATTAATGAGGGTTTCAGCAGCTAAGGTTGAGACCATCTGTTACGCTGCCTCTGCTGCTTTCCTCCATTCCCTAGCCCTGAACTTGCATCTTTCTGTAGTTTCTCTTCTATTTCCCTTGATGCCCTCTCTGAGCTCAATTTGTCCATGAAACTCACCTCCTGTTCTCGTGACCCTGTTCCAACTAAACTGCTGACCACAAGTTCCTTTCCTGGCCTCCAAGCTTATATTGTAAATGGTTCCTTCCCCTCTGGTCCTGTCCCGCTCCCTTTCAAATTTGCTGTCATCACCCCACTCCTTAAATAACTCACCCATGGCCCCTCTGTCCATGCAAACCTGCCCCATTTCCAACCTCCCTTTCCCCTCCAAACATGTCCTTGAACATGTTGCCTCTCAAATCCGTGCCCATCATTCCCGCAACTCCATGTTTGAACCTCTACAATCAGGTTTTCGGTCCTGCCACAGCACTGAAATGACCCTACTCAAAGTCACAAATGATATCCTAAGTGAATGTGACCATGGCAGCATGGATACTAAGTGGTGAATGATTATTTTTCGGACTGGAGAAAGGTATACAGTGGTGTTCCCCAGGGGTCGGTTCTAGGACCACTACTTTTCTTGATATATATTAATGACTTTGACTTGGGTGTACAGGGCACAATTGCAAAATTTGCAGATGACATAAAACATGGAAGTATAGTGATCAGTGAGATGGATAGCGATAGACATCAACAGGACATAGACAGGCTGGTGGAATGGGCGGACACTAGGCAGATGAAATTTAACGCCGAAAAGTGCGAGATGATACATTTTGGTAGAAAGAATGAGGAGGAAACATAAACTAAAGGGTACAATTCAAAAGGGGGTGCATGAGCTCAGAGACCTGCGAGTATATGTGCACAAATCATTGAAGGTAGCAGGACAGGTGGAGAAAGCAGTTAAAAAAGCTTACGGGATCATGGACTTCATATATAGAGGTATAGAGTACAAAAGCATGGATATTATGATGAAATTATATAAAACGTTGGTTCGGCCTCAACTGGAGTATTGTGTCCAATTCTGGGCACTGCACTATAGGAAGGATATGAAGGCCTCAGAAAGGGTGCAGAAAAGATTTACGAGAATGATTTCAGGAATGAGAGACTTCAGTTATGTGGATAGACTGGAGAAGTTGGGATTGTTCTTCTTGGAGCAGAGACGATTGAGAGGAAATTTAATAGAGGTGTTCAAAATCATGAAGGGTCTGGACAGAGTAGATAAGACTGAAACTGTTCCCATTGGCACAAGGGACGAGAACCAAAGGACACAGATTTTTTTTTAAATTCATTCTTGGGATGTGGGCGTCGCAGTCAAGGTGAATATATATTGCCCATCCCTAATTGCCTTGGAGAAGATGGTGGTGAGCCGCCAATTTGAACCGCTGCAGTCTGTGTGGTGAAGGTACTCCCACAGTGCTGTTATAGGGAGTGAGTTCTAGGATTTTGACCCAGCGACGACGAAGGAATGGCGATATACTTCCAAGTCAGGATGGTGTGTGACTTGGAGGGCAAAGTAGATGAGGTGGTGTTCCCATGCGCCCTTGTCCTTCTAGGTGGTAGAGGTCGCGGGCTTGGGAGATGCTGCCAAAGCCTTGGCGAGTTGCTGCAGTGCATCTTTTAGATGGTACACACCACGGTGTGTCGGTGGTGGAGGGAGTGAATGTTTAAGGTGGTGGATGGAGTGCTAATCAAGCGGACTGCTTTGTCCTGGATGGTGTTGAGCTTCTTGAGTGTTGTTGGAGTTGCACTCATCCAGGCAAGTGGAGAGTATTCCATCACACTCTTGACTTGTGCCTTGTGGAAAGGCTTTGAGGAGTCACGAGGAGAGACACTCGCCGCAGAACACCCAGCCTCTGACCTGCTCTTGTTGCCATTGTATTTATGTGCCTGGTCCAGTTAAGTTATGGTCAATGCTGACCCCCCAGTATGTTGATGGGGGATTCGGTGATGGTAATGCCATTGAACGTCAAGATGCAGTGGTTAGACTCTTGCTTGTTGGAGATAGTCATTGCCTGCCACTTGTGTGACGCAAATGTTTCTTGCCACTTATCAGCCCAAGCCTGAATGTCATTCAGGTCTTGCTGCATGTGGGCATGGACTGTTCCATTATTTGAGAAGTTGTGAATGGCACTGAACACTGTACAGCCATCAGCGAACATCCCCACTTCTGACTTTATGATGGAGGGAAGGTCATTGATAAAGCAGCTGAAATTGGGCCTTGGACTCTGCCCTGAGGAACTCCTGCAATGGTGTCCTGGAGCTGCGATGATTGACCTCCAACCACCACAACTATCTTCCTTTGTGTTAGGTATCACTCCAGCCAATGGAGAGTTTTCCCCCATGATTCCCATTGACTTCAGTTTTACTAGCGCTCCTTGATGCCACACTCAGTCAAATGCTGCCTTGACGCCAAGGGCATTCACTCTCACCTCATGTTTGGCCCAAGGCTGTAGTGAGGTCAGGAGCCGAGTGGTCCTGGCCGAACCCAAACTGGGAATTGGTGAGCAGGTTATTGGTGAGTGCCACTCGATAGCACTGTCGACGACTTGTTCCATCTCTTTGCTGATGATTGAGAGTAGTCTGATGGGGCGGTAATTGGCCGGATTGGATTTATCCTGCTTTTTGTGGACAGGATATATCTGGGCAGTATTCCACATTGTCAGATAGATGCCAGTGTTGTAGCTGTACAGGAATAGCTTGGCTAGAGGCGCGGCTAGTTCTGGAGCACAAGTCTTCAGCATGACAGCCGGGATGTTGTCGGGCCCCATAGCCTTTGCTGTATCCAGTGCACTCAGCTGTTTCTTGATATCACATGGAGTGAATCGAATTGGCTGAATACTGGCTTCTGTGATGGTGGGAACCTCAGGAGGATGCCGATATGGATCATCCACTCGGCACTTCTGGCTGAAGATGGTTGCAAACGCTTCAGCCTTGTCTTTTGCACTCACGTGCTGGGCTCCGCCATCATTGAGGAAGGGAATATTCATGGAGCCTTCTCCTCCCATTAGTGATTTAATAATGGTCCACTACCATTCACAACAGGATGTGGCAGGACTGCAGAGCTTTGATCTGATCCATTGATTGTGGGATCGCTTAGCACTGTCTAGAGCAAGCTGCTTCTGTTTTTTAGCATGCATGTGGTGCTGTGTTGCAGCTTCCCCAGGTTGGCAGTTCCATTTTTTTTTTAGGTACGCTTGGTGCTGCTCCTGGCATGCTCTTCTACACTCCTCGTTGAACTAGGGTTGGTCCCCTGGCTTGATGGTAATGGTAGAATGAGGGATATGCTGGGCCATGAGATTACAGATTGTGATCTGATAGTTTCACGGTCACCATTATTGATACTAGCTTTTTATTCCAGATTTATCTAATTAATTGAATTTAAGGTGATTGGCAAAAAGAACCAAAGGCGACATAAGAAAAAACTTTTTAATGTAGCGAGTAGTTAGGATTTGGAATGCATTGCCTGAAAGGGTGGTGGAGGCAGATTCAATCACAGCTTTCAAAATGGTGTTGGATAAGTACCTGGAAGAAAAACATTTGCAGGAGAGAGAGTGGGGGAGTGGGACTAGCTGTGGTGCTCTTGCAGAGAGCTGGCGTAGGCTCGGCGGGCCAAATGGCCTTCTTCCGTGCTGTAACCATTCTACGATTCTGTGATGCATTATCTCTCCTCGTCCTTCTTGGCCTGTCTCTAGCTTTTGAACCAGTTGATCACTTCATCCTCCTCCAATGCCTCTTCTCTGTAGTCCAGCTGAATGTGATTGCCATCGCCTGGTTCTATTCTTACGTATTCTGTCATAACTAGAGAATTTCCTGCAATTACTTCTCTTCCCAATCTCACACCATTATCTCTGATGTCTCCAAAGAATTTATCCTTGGCCCTTTCCTATTTCTCATCTACATCCTGCTCCTCGATTACATCACCTGAAAATACAACGTCAGATTCCACATATACGCTAACGACACCCAGCTCTACCTCATCACCACCGCTCCCGACTCCTCCACTGTCTCTGATTTGTCACGCTGCTTGTCCGGTATCCAGTATTGGATGAGCAAATGATTCCACCGTTTAAATATTGAGAAGACCGAAGCCATTGTCTTTGGCCCTTGCCACAAACTCTGTTCCCCAGCCACCAATTCCATCCCCCTCCCTGGCAAACTGTTCACAACCTTGGCATTCTATTTGACCCTGAGCTGAGCTTCCAGCCTCATATCCTCTCAATCACCAAGATTGCCTACCTCCACCTTCATAACATCACCCATCTCCACCTCTGCCCATCTGTTGCTGAAACCCTCATCCATGCTTTTGTTACCTCCAGACTCAACTATTCTAATGCTCTCCTAACTGGCCTCCCATCATCCATCCTCCATAAATGCAAGTTCATCCAAAACTCTAACCTAGTTCGCACCAAGTCCCGTTCACCCAACACCCCTGTACTCGCTGACCGACATTGGCTCCCAGTCTGGCAATGTTGCAAATTTAAAATTCTCATCTTTGTGTTCAAATCCCGCTATGGCCTCACTCCTCCTTATCTCTGTAATCTCTTCCAGCCCTACAACCCTCCAAGAGCTTTGCGTTCCTCCAATTCTGGCCTCTCAGGCGTCCCCAACTTCCATTGTTGCACCATTGGTGGCCGTGGCTTCAGCTGTCTAGGCCCTAAGCTCTAGAATTCCCTCTATAAACCTCTCTTCTTCCCAACCTCACACTCCTCCTTTGAGACCCTCCTTAAAAACCATCTTTGCGACTAAGCTTTTAGCCTTTCCTTTGATTTGGTGTAATTTTTTTTGTCTGATTCTGTTTTTCTACGTAAAAGATGCTTTTTAAATGCAAGTTATTGTTAGTTTTCCATCGTTAGTTTTGCTTAATTATCTTTGGCATCAGGGAAATTTTATATAGAATGTTCCCTCTGGAGATTAAATGGGCGGACGGAATGCACAATCGCATAAATTGCTGAAGGGGTGGGTTTGAAGGACTAAATGTTCTTTCTCGTTCTATGCTTTATACAGTATATTTTGAGAGGCTACAATCCGAGGACAGATTATCACTTAATGGGGTTATAGATTGAGGATTCAGGCACATAGATCAGTGCACCTGATTCACGGCACTCTTGATCTTCCAGTGAGAGATTTTAATCACCGAAGAATTGGGAGCGCTGCAAATTGGATGTACTAACATTTGTGCCCGATTCTTTAATCCATGTTCCAGTCAAGTGAGGATCTATTTCAGGAGCGTAACCTGACTTAATTTACCTTTATGCTTCTGTCGAACTATTGTGATGTTGAACAGAGAATCACTATTTAGCCCTCAGCTGTCTAGGCTTGAAGCTCTGGAATTCCTCCTCTAGATCTCACAGCCTTTTCCTTCTCCTTGAAGACACTCCTTAAAACATACCTCTTTGACCAAGCTTTGGTCACCTGGCCTAATATCCCCTTCTTTGGCTCGGTGTCAATTTTTGTCTGATTATACTCCTGCTAAGAGCCTTTAACTACATTAAAGGTGCTATATAAATGCAAGTTTGTCATGGTGGAACCACTATATCTTTGAAACAATATTTTTTCATAATTGTCAAATACTATGGGCTAGAAATTGATCAAAGGCCACCACCGCCCGTTTACTACCCCAAAAACCGCTAAAATTCTGCAATTAACGCTGGCGGAAAATTGATCAAAAAAATAGAAGAAAAAAACGCCCAGCGGGAAAAATGGGTGTTGCACATGGATTCTCGGCGGTCCTGGTTAAATTAAGTCCAAGACTAGAGTTGGCCTAGGGAGAGGGAAAAATACAAAAAATACTTTTCCAAAAAAGAAAAAAGAAAAAAGAAAACATCAGAAGACATTCAGGGGATCCTTTTCCACTGAATCGATGTAAAAGAATTTAAAAAAAACGTTCAGTTATCTTTTTTTTATCATACCTACTGTCCATCGAAAGGCTGGTCCGACTGGGCGTTTTTTGTGAAGAAGTAGTATGAATCACCGCTCCCCCAAAATCGGGCGGGAGCGGTTTTCCCAGATTTGCACACCGGCGGTCCGCTCCCCAGCGGTATTGCAAAACCGCCGGCGGACGACTGCAATGAATTTCCGAATGAATGAAAGACCGCCCAAAACAAGGAAATACCCCCGAAAAACCCAGTGGTATGCTGATCAATTTCTAGCCCAATATTAAAGTTTACATAACAAAGCTTATTTTAAAGCTATATACATCCTTTCTGGTTTAAAACACAGTGTAAGTTTAAAGTCTAGCCATTTTTGTACAATACAGCTTGCAGAAAAAAGAATTAATGTCCAGACTCAGTCATACCCACTGACCCCCTGAATTCAGTCTTTCTCTGAATTTTAAAACCATCACCATAATGAAATGTGTCTATACAACACACTATTTTTACCCAACTGTCTCTGTAATTAACAAATAAAATATATAAAAAATATGGCAATATAATTTGAAATATACAGCAATATAAAAGCTAAAGTTGAGTTCTCTATTAGCAACAAATACCATGTCAAGCTTTGGTTGCTCATTTTCCTCAGCTTGTGATCTCTAATTCACTGTCTAATTTGCTATATTGATGCTACGTGTCTAATAAAATATGTATGACAGATCTCTCAATTAGGTTTAAGTGAGTGCTGTATTTAAATGGACTTCTAAAAGGCAGAAAAGGAAAGGGTTTTGTGTGATTATTGACCATTTATTTAAAATATCCAGTCAACATGAAGCTGTTTTTAATCCAAGGAAAGAGACAATACTGGATCCAATTCTACAGAATAAAGCAGTGTAAAGAAGGAATGAACAAATTAACTTGCATTTATTAAGCACCGAGCTTTATACAGCAGCCTCAGTATGCTGCACAACCAATGAATTACATTTGAAATGTAGTCACCGTTGTTATGTAGGCAAATACAGCATGCATTTTGAGGACAAGGTCCCACACACAGCAATGAGAGAAATTATTTTTTTTTGGTGGTGTTGGTTGAGGGATTGGGTTGATTGGCCAACTACTGGTAAAACTGCCCTGCTCTTCTTCAAATAGTGCCATGGGGTCTTTTACATCCACCGGAACAGGCAGATGGCGCCTTGGTTTAATGTCTCATCCAAAAGAGAGCACCTCCGATAGTGCAACTCACTCTCAGTACTGCACTGACAAGCCACTTAGATTACTTGCTCAAATTCTAGTGTGGGGCTTGCAGTACAACTTTCTGAATAAGTGGCAAGATTGCTACTCATGAGCTAAGCTAATAGGTAATGAAAGGTATAGGGAAAATCTAGGAAATAGTTAGCATAACATAGAATGATTCAATATCATAACTGAAAAGTTGAGGGAACAGTCAAAGATACAGATTGCAGACTGGGTAAAAGCCAACTTCAATGCAATAAAAAAGGAACTAGCCCAGATAAATTGAAATGAATAATTGGAAAGGAAAATTGGCAGATAAAACAATGGACAAACAACGGGAAACTTTCAAACAGGAAACAGAGCGCAGGCTAGACAGTCCAACAAGAAGTAAAGGTCATGCAGCAGAAGCTGGAGATCATTGGATGAATAGAGAAATTAATGACAAATCTTGCATAAATAATAGAACAGAAAATTATTAAAAGCATAGAATATTTAGAAGGGGAGCAAAGAAAAATATTAGATATAAAAAAATGAAATTGTATGGAGGATGAAGGATTGGCAGAGATGTTAAATAAGTACTTTTCTTCAGATTTCACAGAAGATTGTGTTAGTGGTTGTGGCTAATTTCTGTGGTATGCCCATAGGGAATACCATTCCTGAACCTAGAGGTTTTCACTGGGGGTGGGACTGGGATGGGTCAGAATATACTGGTGGTCTTGTACTCCCATGGGCAATGCAAAACAAAAAGCTCCAAAAGATTGTTCCCAGTTGCAGTAATTGCTGCTCAGCAAGCTTCAGGCTAAAAATTCACTTCTGCCAGTATCTGCTGACCCTGGGAACATCTGTGCCTATATTTCTTATTCTAACTTACCATTGCGATCATAAGCCTAGGAAATTTAGGGCTGCAGCACCACTGGTCTTCACTGTAATATATGCTAGAGAGCTGGCTGGGAACTCGACAGGAGTTTCACAATAAGAAACTTACTGGGGACTAATCTTGGGGCAGTCAGTGGAAATGACTTCCACCTTATTCTACCACCCACTCTCCCCACCCCACCCACCCCAAAAAGATGCCCCGAATCTGCACAGAAATTAATATTAAAAAAAGCATGGCATTTTGGGGCCTAAATTAAGTCGAGGAGCAAAGAGTTAGGGGTTTAGATACAACAATCTTAAACTATTATAGAGGCATTGAGTACAAATGGCAAGTAATAAACCTATAGAAATTATTGTCTAAACTGGAGCTAGAGGGGCCGAAATTGCCCCTCCCGAAAGCGGCGGCCACAGGGCGGCGCGGAATGGCTGCCGACTCTCCGCGGAAGGGCCGCCATTTTGTAAATTGCCCTACTTCAGGTTTGGAACAGTGTGCGGGACTGCTCGGCGAGTTTTCCTGCCCCAGTGTGCACGCGCCGACCCCTTTCTGACTGACAGGGACCCACTCACAAAATTGCCCCTCAGGAAATTGCTCCCTTCCAAAATTGCCCTGCGGGAATGGCCCCGCTGTAAGTCGGTGCCCCTGACAGCTTTTGCTGTCGGTACACACTCTGGCCGCCCTTAAAGGGGAGGGCGCACTGCTGTGGCCATGTCATTTTTTTTGTCGGCCGACTGCCAGGTCAGCCCGACAATTATTCCCCCAGATTCGGCCGGGCCGCCAACAAGCAGCCTGGCACCCCTTCTTGGGTGCCAGGCCACTGGCCTGGCCGAAACCTTCCCTGGTGGCCCAGTAGACCTAACTTAAAAGTATGCAGAGCTCGGAGCGGCTCTCCCCTTTAAAGGGGAGCGATGTTGTGGTGCGGTGCTAATGACTAGTCGGGCAGCGGACCCACTGCAAGGGCACTTCTGCCCTGTACCTGACTGCACCGAGGCAAAAGAAATTCAGAGTTCTGAATTTTTCCGGATCCGGTAGGTGCGTCCCATTTGGGGTGTGTCTCAATTTCGGCCCCAGAATATTTTGTGCAATTTTCAGTGCCCTACTTTAGGGAACTTGTCAAGGCTATGTAGAGAGTGCAGAAGAGAGTCACTAAGAGAAATTTATGAGGAGTAACTAAAGGAGGTGGGTCTCTTTACATTAGAACAGAGAAAGATAACAGATCGATGAAAATGTTCAAAATTATGAAGAGTTTTGATATGATTAGTGGGGAAAAACTATTTTCGCTGGTTAGTGAGTCTGCAAGCAGTGGGCATAAATTTAAGATGACCCCAAAAGAATGAAGGGAGAGGTTAGAAGAACAAATATATATCTTTTTTTTAAAAACAGAGATTTATTAGGTTATGGATCTAAAGCTTCGCGTAAACGGCATCTTGCTGCCTGGCTCACCATTGAACGTTGTGAAGTTGCTGTATTTGATTTGAACTAAACTCGCCACAGAAATGTAGAGCTGATCTGAAGTGACACAAGGAGCCTGTTTGGAGCCATTTAAAGAAATATATAAGCATTTATATAGCGCCTTTCATGACCACTGGATGTCCCAAAGTGCTTTACAGCCAATGAAGTATTTTTTGAAGTGTAGTCACCATTGTAATGTAGGAAACGGGGCATCAATTTGCACACAGCAAGCTCCCACAAACAGCAATGCGATAATGACCGGATAAATTGTTTTAGATGTTGATTGAGGGATAAATATTGTCGAGGACAGATGCTTTTAACAATGTGCTAGGTGTTAAATACTGCCAATTAACCTCACTGGCATCGAAAATTAACTATTAAAAGTGTGGAGTCTCAATCCTTCAGGTTTTAATTATTGTTGGATATTTCAAAAATGTGAAATTTAAAATTATTTTTTATTTACTTTTCCTTTCTGTCTCTTTTTCTTTCTCTCTCTCTTAATCCAATCTTTGTTTCTCTCTGAACATGGTTTGGCATTGAATTCAACCACTCTAATTTACACTTCCTTGCGCTGTTTATTTCAAAATCCTTCAATCTGATTGGATAAGGAGATACACAGACGCCTGCCCTGTTCACTCAGGCCCCAGAGGCCTGGTTTTCCTTCCTCGCCAAGGAAAACGGTGTTATCACTGCAGAGAAACTTTTTACTGGTATTAGTTATCAGCTTGCACTTTCAGTAATTTGTAGTGCAAAATATTGTTGAGATTAAACGATAATCTTGGGCAAGTTTAACTAACAGCGTTCACTCCTACAGGAAATTATGGCCCAATATTTATATAATGTAGCCAGGACTGTCCATATGAGCCATTGAAACATTTATTTTAAAATAAAATTTGCTTCACTCATGAATCTCATGCATGCTAACATCATAAACAAAGAACCAATATTCCAATAGTGATTTGCTTCAAAGCCAAATAATACCTGATGTGTAACATACCCGATTCTAAATTTCAGCATGCCATGAAAGAGTTCTGGAGAATTAGAGATAAGCCAACCAATATGAATGACAAGTTCCTGTTGAAGCACTGCCTCCCTTTCATCGTGTGGGGCACATTTGGTGTAGACAATGTTCTTTATCTCCCCTGGAGACAAGGGGTTTGAAATTACCTCCTCCTCATGTCCGAACACCCCTATCGTCACCTGGCAAATATCAGTGAGGAAAACTTACAATGAATGAAGTATCTAGTCACATAGTATGTATGCACATTAATATGAACCTATTTTTAGAATGTAATGATATAAACTCATATTTTAAAATAATCTTCGACAGTAATATTTGTAATCATGTATAGAAGGTTGTTCAAAATGTCTTTATAATTCCTCATTGATTTTAGAAACAAATTCAAAAATGAGTTAAGCAATTCAAGAAATATTATATAATGTATGTGTAATATATAATATATTTAGAAAATGCCTCATCAGTTTTGAGCAATAAAAGGCTACAAGCACGACAAAAACTAAAAGTGCCGCATTAAACATGCAAAACTGTTTGCTCACTTTTAGTTTTTACCATTAATAAGGTTCCAAATTATTTTATATTGTTGAAAAATGGTGCTCCAGTTTGGGGTGAAAGTGAATTGACACAACTATTTCAATGATGATAAAGGCTAAATGGTGATAGCTAATAAGAAGTTTGCAGAACACTGCAGCAGACCATGCAGCAACATCCATTCACTCAAGATGCCATGCTGAATGTGATGAAAAGTCTCCTCAGGATTCTGTATCAATTTCCTCATAGCAATTGATTTTGTTTCTAATATATGTTTTTTCGATGTGTATTGACACAAGTTTGTGAAAGCTGAAAATGATCTGTGTATCTAATATAGTGGGGATGAGTTGTTTAAGCATGAAGATATTCTGACTGCTACTCCCTTTTAATATATCTGTACAAAGTCTAAATCCTAATGAAAGCAGCTGTTATTTAGCAATCTGTGAAAGAAAACCCCTTTGCTGCATGGGTGAGACTTAACAAGCCAGGGATATACACAAAGAAAGATAAATGCTTTGCTTCAGGAGTCTTATTCCTCATTCTTTGCATAAAGTTATCCAGACATCACGGGTAATTCAAGCAAAATTAAGATCATTTCCAAATGGATTACAGCATGGCACAATGAGTTCGAACACAGAGCTTTCATCAATGGAATCTGGGCCTGAATCCAGCTCACACAGTTGAAAAGAAAATATCCACTTTCTGCTCACGCTATGGGTTCCAAGCAAAATAAAATTCAGTGAAATCATTCCAGTTCCTAGTAGGCATGAGTACACAGCAGGAAATTGCCTATACTTTTCGACTTGATTGGAAAATTCATTCAAAGGAGCTGAAAGGGTACATATGCCCTGGGAATTCATATGTTCTGTGGAATTTACCACAAAACATCTCAATAGTACACAAGTATACGCCGTGCATGTAGAAAGAAACACCCGCCATCAATGGATGACAGGAACATTTCGGACTGTGGGGTTTTTCCACAGCTGATCTTTTGGGCAGAGAGAAAAGGGCAGGATATGGCAACGACATAAGAAAATGCACAAACATTCCATTCAACGACATGGACATCCCTAACCAAGAAGACTATAAAATTCAGTGGAAAATATAAAAATATAAAAGAGGCAGCTATTCCTCTTAAAGGTTCCGGGCACTCATCAAATGCCAAGACAGGCAAGAGAAAAGTGGACAATCATATAGTCGAACTAAATAGCTTTTTAAAAAAAAAGAGACAAGTTGGGGGATGAGGGCAAATAAGCTCTGCAGCAGAAATTGTTTGGCAGAATATTTTCAGTAATTCATAATAGGCTTGTATAATGCACTGTTTGGTATAATGTCTGTGTTTACCCTTGCTAGTTGTGTATATGATTTTAATAAATCTCTTCTTTAACTTGAGAAGCACAATAAAACTAACTGAACACAACTAATTATCAGGTCAACAAGTTGAAAACAATCTGTCAGTCTTGACTCAATGGTAGGACTCTCACCCATTGGTCAGTAATAAGTTGGTTCAAGCCCCACTCGACAGTCCTGAGCACATAAACTAGGTTGACACTTTAGTATAGTAAGAGGGAGTGCTGCACTGTCGGAGGTGCTGTCTTTCGGATGAGACATAAACTGAGGTCCTGTTTGCCCTCTCAGATGGACATAAAAGATCCCATGGCACAAAAAAGAGCTGGGGAGTTCTCCTGATGGCCAATATTTATCCCTCAAAAAACTCCATCAAACAGATTATCTGATCATTTATCTGATTGGTGATTCTGGGACCTTAGCCATCTACATAAGAACATAAGAAATAGGAGCAGGAGTAGGCCATCCGGCCCCTCGAGCCTGCTCCGCCATTTAATATGATCATGGCTGATCCGATCATGGACTCAGGTCCACTTCCCTGCCTGCTCCCCATAACCTCATATTCCCTTATCGGTTAAGTCTACAAATTGGCTGACTTTTTTCCCTAAATTACAATAATGACGTTATTTTAAAAAGTACTTCATTGACTAAAGCGGTTTAGGATGTTCTCAGGATGTGGAATGCAATTTCGTTTTTTCTAATGTTCAGGGGAAAAAATTTATTTCACTCACAACAGCAACAAAAATGAGACAGGCCATTGACTGCCATTTGTGTGGACACTCTTTATAGGCCGTGAGAAAGGAATATTGGGTGGTTCTAATTTGAAAATATCTTGTTATTTTGCATGACTTACCCATGATATTTAAACCACAACCCAAAAAATGGTTCATGAGAGAATTGCAAAATTAACAGCAATATTAAATAAACAAATTTGTTTTACAAATGAACTTATACTGTTGAGTAAGGTGTATACTTACTTGTTTACCCTGAACTAAAACCCTAGTAATTGCTGGAGCAATGCTGTCCACTTGTTTACCTAAAATACTTGCTGTGAGGCGTACAATAGACCTGGTAAACAAAAAACATAATTCTACTAGATATTGTCTGTATAAAATAACTTAAAGTATAGCCAATTAACTCTACAGTAGTCAAACATATGTTTCATGAAACAAGAAAAAAATTCTCATTGCACAGAAACTGTTAAACAGTTGTGATTGAAAAAACAGAAATTAAATATTAATATCCACTCTAGTGTGAAAAGGGTAAACATAGCCATGGTTTCAGATACTGAATAATAACCAAATACCCAAGAGATCCAATGTCCTTATCCAAAGCGATAGCAATCAATCTTCTACTGCCTTCTTCTACTGATATCCAAGAAACATCTATCTGTCTGCACAACATTTTGTAAATCTGTTTTATTTCGATCTATATCAAAACTGAGCCAAGAATGCTACAGATTTCTCTGAAGGGTTATCTAGTAAAAGGAGAACTTGTCATCCCCTGAGATTGGAAATTCAACTCTGAATTCCTTATCAAGGGTAGGGAAATATCTCAAAAGATGCGAAGGACAGCAACCAAGTATATCAAAATGCTAGCTTGATTATTAGTGGTGGGCACAGGCAAATGTAAAACCAAAACAGCCAGAATGCTAAGAGATCTGACCATGTCTTTTACATTAATTCCTTAAAGTAGAAAATGTACACCCATGGCTAACCATGATAAACACTAAAATAAGGCAGGGACTGATATGCAAGTAATGGTTTATTATATATGAAAGTAATAGAACTTTGCAGTCAAAGCCCTAGACTAGTCTACCTAAAGACAACAAGGTACACAAAACAGAGTGGCTCTTTGGCTCCATGTGAAAATTTACATTTATATCATTATAGCTGCAAATTTCAGCTTCAATAACAACTAACATTTTCAACCCCCATTACTGGTATTTGACACTGTGCAGTTTTTGACTCAATAAGCCAGAATTTGCTGTCAAAATAACAGTGAGGCTAATGGCACTCACCATTATTTATGCATAAATGGTACAGCAACTTCAGGTGAGGAGTAGATGCGAATATCTAAAAGTTGCTGTCCGAGTTGTGCCATATAGCCTTCAGCTTCGTGAAAATGCCTCACCGTTGACATGCATTGAATGTTATGATGTTGCTTTATTTGCATGATATATGTCCTTTTGTTAACTTCAGCAAGACTTCCGGGGAACCGGTCCAGGTTTCCCGTCCAAAACTCCCTCCCCATAAATATCGGGGCTTGTGATTGATTAGTTTTCTCTTTTTCCTTTCTAAATTTTCAGATTAATGAATTAAATGACCAAATCTATTCTACTATAAACACCCAAGTAAGTTCTAGAAGCTGGGTGGAACTCATCCAAAAGAATGACTACAGACTATCATCTTGCAAACTGCAACCACGAGAGATCTTAATGGCAAAGCCGGGGAACTATAGGTCCTGATTTACAGTTGTTGCTCGCTGTTGCTTTCAACTTTGAAGCCTCATTCTCTGTACCACCCAATCCACATCCTTCAGCCTGTGATCCTTGCTTGAAACACTGACCCCATGTCTGGCTATGCTGGACAAGTCTCGGCTGGACTTATAGCCCCCGGTCTCGGTCCTGACCTGTAGCATCTGCTTGAAGTCACCGCTCCCACACCTCGCTTCAGCCAAAGCCCTACAAGTAATGCCAGGGAGATACACTTGTAGTCATATATTTTTATTTCACTTAAATTCTTATAAAGGCGCATTTTAAAATTTATGTATATAAATGGTTCCAGACTTCCAAATAGAAAGCAAAACCACAGCAATGCTCAGCAGATATCTAAAAAGCCACCTACAGCTACCTGCAACTCATGTGAATGCAATATCCTTTGTTGTATGTTGATGAAGAGATTTACACATAAGAGAAATGTTGAAATCTCCATTAGCAATGTTTTATAAATTCAATATTCTGACTTTCTAATAAATACTTTTTATGAACCAATATTTCCCATTTTAGTACCTTCACCCTTGCTGCAAGATAGACTTAAAGGCGCACCTGTGTTTAATATAACATAATTTCACATAGGAGTATGAGGACACCATTCAGCCCCTCTAAGTGATTCAAATAAATCATAGCCTGATCTGTACCTCAACTCCATTTACCCGCCTTTGCTCCATATAACTTAATAGCCTTTATGTTACAAAAATCTATCTAACTCAGTCTTGAAAGTTCTAGTTGTCCCAGCGTCCACTATGTGGATTTGCAATGGACCTAGCCTCAACAACTTTTTGAAAGAAAGACTTACATTTATATTTTTGGGGAGAGAATTCCAGATTTCTACTACCCTTTGTGTGAAAAAGTGATTCCTGATTTTGCTTCTGAATGGTCTAGCTCTAATTTTAAGATTAGAGCTTGTTCTTGATTCTTCCAACAGAGGAAATAGTTTCTACTTATCTACCCCATCAAAACGTTTTAACAGTTTAACCTCAATCAGATCACCCTCGATTTTCTACATTCAAGGGAATACAAGAAAGGTTTATGCAACCTATCTTTCTTTCAACCACTATAATATTGGCCCAGAGATTAACGGGGGCGGGTGCGGGGTAAAAGCCCGGCAGAGCCTCATGTAAATAAACTGCTGCAGACTCCAGTCTGACAGCCGGCCAAATTGACATCCTGGCTGGTGGGTGGGAGCACAAATAAACAGCAGGAGGTCACAGACGAGGACCATTGAGGGAGATCCTCTGCAGTCAGTAGAGGCTGAAAGCTTGAGCAGCGATCGGGGTGGGGGGAAGCAATGCGAGGACATCGGGCCGCCATCAGAAACGAGAACATCGGAGCCACCATCAGGAGGGGATATGGGGCAGGGTGGGGAAAAGCTAGGACATTGGAACCGTGAATGGGAGGGAATTAGGACATCGGAGCCATGATCCGGGCTGGGAAGACCGAAGGCTTTCTTTTGAGGCATTTGCATTCAGTGGGGTAGAGTTTCTGCTTTGAGTGCAATCGGCAATCTATGTGTAAAGTGCTCAAAATTGCACTAGTTTTCCAAAATGAAATTATGGTTCAAGTTTCCACTCAAACTAATTTGCATAATCACAAAAGTAAAATCGCCCATGAACCAGTGCAATTGGACAGCGCTTTCGAACGCAATTTAAAAAAACAGTTTTTTTTTGTATTCCTTGATATATTTAAGAGTGGTAACCTGGTGTAGGTTTATCAATACAGCTGAAATCGGGTTAATCACAAAAAATAAGCATTTTTAATAAGTGTCTAGTCCATCACAACTGAGTACCCCGATTTTAAATCACTGAAAATGACTTAACAAAAATGTACCGAGCCATTTACTAATTTCATTGGTATACACAAGTCAATTTCTTAGTAAATTAAATTTTTGATATTTAAAAGCTTTAAAAGGTGCCTATTCATACCCTTGTGCTTAAACAAAACAGCTTAATTTTAAGAAACTCTCTGAAGGCCCGCAAGCGGGCGCAATTAGCAGAAACTCGGCATGGTGATTAATTCGAGCTTGGGGTGTGGACAGCTCTGTGGGCGGGCCTGTCTCCAGTGCGATATTTTAAAACTAGCGCAAAAGATTGCGGAAACTCGATTTGCACTGAATGTAACTGCCGCTTGAAATTTCGCTATCTCTTGCACTGGTTTGGCCGATTTTGGGCGAATTGCGCTGGAAATACCAGTGCAACTTAGCGGAAACACTACCCCAAGTATGTCAAGACTCAAGATGAGTATGGAACCATGTATCCCCTCCTCACCAAAAAGAAAAGCTTTATTGGAACTTTTATTGCACTGGCCAAGAACCCAGCTGTTCAGCAGCAGTGGGAATAACATGTAAGTCGCCATCATGTATAAAGGCAACTTGCTAGCTTTTTAAATAAGATCTTCCATTCTTCCACCTGGAAGGAGAAATACCAATAACACTGGTATACCTGCAGTGATTCTTCTACCAACAGTCACGAGCAAAAATCGACCCATGTTTGTATTGCGAAAGCTGAAGTCCTCAAAGAGTGAAGAGGAAGTTAAGAGTTAACTGCTTTCAGCTGAGAAAATCAATCCCAAAAGTCCCGTTCAGTAGTTAAATTTAGCTCATGACCCACATTACATTGTAAGAATATATTATAATACATAAGCAGCACGAGGACAACTGCCAGTAATTCCAGCTCCTCCTTGAAAGCTGTTAACTCCTGACTCTCAGTATGGCACAGAATTACTGTATAATATGCACTCGATATATATGTATTCTAAATATTCCAAAATTGATCGTAGAATTGTGGGAAAGCACAATCAAATCTCTAGCATTGTCTACATGTCCTCTGCAACCTTCCTGCTTCCACCATCCTATACATCCTGATGGCTCAGAAATTATTTTAGGAACCTCCATAATATCTGCTGCCTCAAGCTCATCTGCTGCCTAAAGCCTCATCCATCCCTTTGGCACCTTCAGACTCAACTATTCCAATACACTCCTGGTTGGTCTCTCATCTGCCATGCTCCATAAACTTCAACCCACTCAAAACTTTGCTATCTGTATCCTATCCTGCACCAAGTACCACTCACCCATCATCGATGTACTTGCAACCTACATTGGCTCCTGAGCGACCAGCACCTCCAATTTACAATTCTCATCTTTGGGTTTAAATCCTTTCATGACAGTACCCTTCCTCATCTCTGTACATTCATGCAGCAGTACATGGGTGCAAAGCACACCAATTTAGCAATGGCGCCAATCTGCACAAGTGTTGGTCCCATTGCTAGATTTGCATCCTGTGCAGGCCGAAAATAATGAAAGACCCCATTGTGAAAGTAGTTATCGATGAAGCGGGGCTGATGTCGGGCCTACCCCATTCAGGATTCTTCAGGGTGAGTTTAAAAAAGCGTGTGATCGCTATTTGTTTTGTCAACTGATGCAATATAATGTAACAGTGCATTCAACGTTTGGACACACCATCTTTTTCCTCACGCAACTTTTTCAGTATGTTGGTGACAAAATAAGCAACTTCAATACAGTACATATTAGAACAACTTTGCAAAAATGCGACAATTTATATGTTTGGGGCTGTACACCCAGTACACATCTCAGTATTAACTAATGACATGTCCAACAGTGCGGGGCTGTCCCTCCTTTCATTGCAAAACTTTTCAGACTGAACCATCTAATGGTACATTAAAATGAGCTTCACAGTGAAACGCATTCTACTTTGTTGCGTGTAGAACAAGAAAAGTACTTATGATATCGCTCCCTGTAGGCTTTAAATCTCAAATGACAGTGAAAGCATTCTACACTCCAATTTCCTGTTGTTCACATTACACCTGCTATATCTAAAATACACTAGTGGGCTAGACTTTCCATTATGATTGCTATCGTCCAAAAATGGGTGATATTTCCGGCGTTAGTGGATTTTTTATTTTTCAGGAACGGCGGAATATCGCCCATTTTAAAAACCGCTCATGTCGCCTTTTTAGTTTGGGCGATAGCCTTAGCGATGTGAAATGGTCGATAGCGATGTATTCAGTCGTGCAAGGCTGGTGTCCATAGTAACGATCGTTCTGCGCATGCACTTTTTTTTCAGGCAAATAACTTTTCCCGCGATTCGGAAGGTCAGGGGTCATCTGCGCATGGTCAGAAGGCAAAAGGAATGATTTTTGAAGGAAGGTTTGTGGAGGCTTGTGCATTTGAAGGAATTGAGAAAAAAGTAATCGGATAACATGGAGATGGAACACAGAAACATAGAAACACAGAAAATACGTGCAAGAGTAGGCCATTCGGCCCTTCGAGCTTGCACCACCATTCAATAAGATCATGGCTGATCATTCACCTCAGTACCCCTTTCCTGCTTTCTCTCCATACCCCTTGATCCCTTTAGCCATAAGGGCCATATCTAACTCCCTCTTGAATATATCCAATGAACTGGCATCAACAACTCTCTGTGGTAGAGAATTTCACAGGTTAACAACTCTCTGAGTAAAGAAGTTTCTCCTCATCTTGGTCCTAAATGGTTTACCCCTTATCCTTAGACTGTGAGCCCTGGTTCTGGACTCCCCCAACATCGAGAACATTCTTACTGCATCTAACCTGTCCAGTCCCGTCAGAATTTTATATGTTTCTATGAGATCCCCTCTCATCCTTCTAAACGTCAGTGAATACAGGCCCAGTCGATCCAGTCTCTCCTCATATGTCAGTCCTGCCATCCCGGGAATCAGTCTGGTGAACGTTCGCTGCACTCCCTCAATAACAAGAACGTCCTTCCTCAGATTAGGAGACCAAAACTCAACACAATATTCCAGGTGAGACCTCATCAAGGCTCTGTTCAACTGCAGTAAGACCTCCCTGCTCCTATACTCAAATCCCCGAGCTATGAAGGCCAACATACCATTTGCCTTCTTCACCGACTGCTGTACCTGCATGCCAACTTTCAATGACTGATGAACCATGACACCCAGGTCTCGTTGCACCTCCCATTTTCCTAATCTGCTGCCATTCAGATAATATTCTGCCTTTGTGTTTTTGCCACCAAAGTGGATAACCTTACATTTATTCATATTATACTGCATCTGCCATACATTTGCCCACTCACCTAACCTGTCCAAGTCACCCTGCAGCCTCTTAGCGTCCTCCTCACAGCTCACACCGCCACCCAGCTTAATGTCATCTGCAAACTTGGAGATATTACACTCAATTCCTTCATTTAAATCATTGATATATATTGTAAATAGCTGGGGTCCCAGCACCGAGCCCTGCAGCACCCCACTAGTCACTGCCTGCCATTCTGAAAAGGACCCGTTAATCCCAACTCTCTGCTTCCTGTCTGCCAACCAGTTCTCTATCCACGTCAGTACATTACCCCCAATACCATGTGCTTTGATTTTGCACACCAATCTCTTGTGTGGGACCTTGTCAAAAGCCTTTTGAAAGTCCAAATAGACCACATCCACTGGTTCTCCCTTGTCCACTCTACTAGTTACATCCTCAAAAAATTCTAGAAATTTGTCAAGTATAATTTCCCATTCATAAATCCATGCTGACTAAGACCGATACTGTCACTGCTTTCCAAATGCGCTGCTATTTCATCTTTAATAATTGATTCCAACATTTTCCCCACTACTGATGTCATGCTAACCGGCCTATAATTCCCCGTTTTCTCTCTCCCTCCTTTTTTAAAAAGTGGTGTTACATTAGCTACCCTCCAGTCCATAGGAACTGATCCAGAGGCGATAGACTTGGAAAATGATCACCAATGCATCCACTATTTCTAGGGCCACTTCCTTAAGTACTCTGGGATGCAGACTATCAGACCCCGGGGATTTATCGGTCTTCAATCCCATCAATTTCCCCAACACAATTTCTCGCCTAATAAGGATATCCTTCAGTTCCTCCTTCTCACTAGACCCTCGAACCCCTAGTATTTCCAGAAGGTTATTTGTGTCATCCTTCGTAAAGACAGAACCAAAGTATTTATTCAACTGGTCTGCCATTTCTTTGTTCCCCATTATAAATTCACCTGAATCTGACGGCAAATGACCTACGTTTGTCTTCACTAATCTTTTTCTTTTCACATATCTATAGAGACTTTTGCAGTCAGTTTTTGTGTTCCCAGCAAGCTTCCTCTCATACTCTATATTCCCTCTCCTAATTAAACACTTTTTCCTCCTCTGCTGGATTCTAAATTTCTTCCAGTCCTCAGGTTTACTGCTTTTTCTGGCGAGGAGTTGGGAGAATGTTCAGGAGGTTGCAGGGAGAAGGAGGACGAAAGCCTTCTCCGAAGAGGCAGGCGAGGCTTTAGTCCACGAGGTCGAGATTCAGTGGGTCCAATTAACCTGGGGTGGGTGTGGGAAACCCCTCCTCAAGAGTATATCAGCGAATATTGCCGCGATAGTCTCATCAGTAGGCCACGATAGAAGAGAGGCAGACCAGTGCTGCAAGTGCTGGAACAGTCTTGTTTCATCCGCAAGAGTAAGTATTAAATTATTAAATTTATAATTGTAATGATGCACTGACTCATTAATTAGAATGTAAATGTACCGGATTGTAATCAAGCTGGGTAATCATGTGTAGCCTCCCTGTTAAGATTTGGTCTGGCGTCGGAACCTACACCCTTTAACTCTAATTTTGCTGAGATGCCTTAAACTGATTCGACAGTATTAATTATTAGTTAAACGCTTTGATCAAAAATTGGGGCCAAAGGAATGACTGGAAACAGACAGACCGCAAACACTCGGCATTTCTACCACTTTAGTTTCGAAGGAGAATGATTAAATTATATTGTTGCTTGTGTGCTGTGAGCAACTCTTTAACTTGGGCACCGTCTCCTTTTTGGTTAGGTTGGTAGATGGGGGCATGTCTGAGCGCTGAGGGGGTCGCTCAGCTCTACCCAGACTGTGTGAGTCTCTCCGGCTGCTGTCACTCACACAGTGACCCAGCCTGGACTGGGGGAGAGCTGCCCTGGCTCACTATCTGCCCTGGGAGACTTAGTGACATTGGCTCCGGCCACACGGAGGTCTCTGAGCACAGCCCAGGGACACGGTGCCCCATCCCCTCATGGTCCTGTCATTGCTAAGGTCACCAGCTCAACAGTGGTCCTAATTCCCCCGCGCCCCCGGGGACCTCCATCGATTGCAATACCTCGGCTCCCTCCCCTCAGGCACCAAATGGCACGGCCCATGGATGGGGCCTTTCCTAGGGATTGTATGCAAGAGGATTGGTGTCAAGCATTTGCTCCTAAACACAATCTTATTAGATATTTTCTCAGAACATAGATGTTATAACATGCATCCAGTGGATACAAACCGTATTAGCATATAATGTTAACGATGAATAGCATGTGAGGTGACTAATTGTGGATTATAATATCTGTTGTGTTTCCGTAATAGTACCTAGGCAATTAGTTTATGCCATGCTCTTGTCACGTTTGCAGAGGAAGATATCTAAGAATTAGGTGGTGTGGAGGCGGACCGAAGGAGGGCCTGCTGACCTTTACGCATCGACCAATCTCAAGCAGTGTGCCGCAGCCTTAGTAGGCACACATAATAGTTCTGCCACCCGTGGTGGTGCAGATCCCATTGTTGCGCCACGTGAGTAATGTGTAAATCAGTGGTAATTTAAAGTAATTTAATGCCATTTGATTATAATATATGAATGATGTCATGTTTTGTATGCAGCTTCTGTACTCTCATGTTAATTATGTGTAACGTCTGTCGTTCACATTTATTGCAGTAGTGTTGCTCCTCGTACATATGCCTGCGCAGCGCAAGCATTCTCATGTCTCCCCTTCTCTTCTAATAACCTCAATTATGCTTTCCAGCTCCCCAGGCGCAACGGGAGGCCCCTGGAGCATCACCCCAATCGCTACAGGTCGTGCTGACCACGGGGGAAGAACAAGATATGACCGAGGAGGATGATGAGCCTGAAGAGTCATCTGCAGTACCTGCGGCCACGTCATCCTCAATGAATGAAGTAGCGGGGTCAAGCGGCTTGCAGCAGGGCACTCCGAGTCATCCAGTGCCCACGCTGACCCCGTGGAGGTTGGGTTGACGAGGTAGGCACGTGCAGCGACAGGCAGATGTGAACGAGGACATGGTGTCTCTGTCCAGGGCAAGTGTCGACATTGGTTGCGAGCTTCTCCAAGCAATTGGTGGGTTGACCAGCAACATTGCCACACTATCTGCTAGAATCTCGGAAGGCATTGGGCAGATAGTTGTGGCAATGCGGCGAACGGCCGACTCTGTCGATGCCTGTGGCAGGCGATGGTTTCGGGATACAGCACTGCACCTAAGGTGCCGTACCACCATTAACTTCGACAGATGCGAGTCAGGAGGAAGCAGTTGCTTCTGACTCGGAAGAAGTTTCTTTGGAAACATCTTCTCCTCGGCCCCTTGAAGTCAATCTGCCAACGTTACTCCCCGCCCCTCCCCGCCCCCCCCATAACAGCAGCCTTCGAGGTGCTCTACTGCAAGACAACTTGGCCCCGTTACTAAGGACGTAAGTGGGAAAGGGGAGGTTATGATGAGGAGGGTAAAGATAAAGGAGGGAAGTGTGGCCGCAGATAGGGAGGGGGGGGGCTAATTTATTTTCATTAAAATTGTTGACTCTTCTTATTGTTATTAAAAATTTGTTGAATCTTGGGGGTATTGGGAAGGTTATCGTTATTTTAAATTTATTAGTGGGTGAAAAATGTTGTTGACTGTTGGGGTGGGGTGGGGGGAGATGGGTATAATAGTTAGTTTTTAAAATTTTACATCAATTGTTACGTTAACATTTTTTATTGAACTTTACAATTGTTGCGCAGTGTCTTCTAATAACGTACGGTTAAACAGCACTACAAGGGTTGCAAACAATGGCCAGGCCAGGCCAGGCAAGGATGAAATGTAACACAGCTGTAACTGTCACCAACGTAACTTCACGCAAAACATTCACTTATGAGCTGCTGATGCAACAGGCTTGCAGCTACGTAACGCCCACGGGGCTTTTCCAGTGGTGTGGGGGTGGAGGCAGGGGTTCATCGCCAGGTTGATTGTCCTCCCCGAGGTCCTCATCCTCCTCCTCTCTCTCCTGAGGTGGACCAGCAGTCCCATTTGGGAATTGTTGTCTTCTTCTGATAGCTAGGTTATGCAACATGCAGCATACCACAATGAACTCAGCGACCTACTGAGGGTGGTATTGTAGGTTGCCTCCTGAGTGGTCCAAGCATTTCCGAACTTCAATTGTCTTCTCAAAGATATTGCGTGTGTCTATATGGCTTTCGTTGTAAAGCTTCTTGGCTTCTATCTGGGACTTACGCCGGTGGGTCATAAGTCAGCTAGCAAGGCCATATCCTTTAAGCCTCAGCATCCAACCGTGACTTTGTGGCTGACTCTTAAACAGGTCAGAAACAGTGCTCTTATGCAAGATGTGCAGATCATGGATGCTCCCTGGAAAATCTACATTTACTGCCATGATTATCTGCTTGTGGTCGACAACGAGCTGCACATTCAGGGAGTGGAATCCCTTTCGGTTCTGAAACACCTCTACATCCTGTAAAGGTGCTCGCAGGGTGATGTGCGTACAGTCTATTGCTCTCTGCACCATGGGGAAGTTTGTTATTCTTGAGAATCCCAAGCCCTCTCACTCTGTGCCTCCCTGATCATGGGGAAGTTTATAAAGTCCACCCTGCGTGCGTAAAGGACTTGTCAACTGTCGAATGCAGCAATGTGTGGTGTGCTGAGAGATGCAGCAAATGTCGCCAGCTGAGGCCTGAAAGGAGCCCAATGCATAGAAGGGAAGTGCCGCAGTAACTTTAACCTCAACGGGCAGTGCGGTCCTGATGGTGCTGGTAGGCTGTAGATCTCCCTTAATTGGCTGGCATATCTCACTGATGATGACCTCCTTTCGGAAGCGCAGCCTTTGAACGCATGTGTTATTGGAAAAGTCCAGGTACGATCGCTTATCCCTGTAAATGCGTTGGGGGTAACTTCTCCTCCTCCTCAGCAATCTGTTACCTCTTTGATTGGGCACATAATGCTCTTCAATGAACCTTCACCTGTCTCTATTCTGCAGCATGAGTAGTCATCAATATTGGTTGAGAAATTACAGGCCCCTTCACTATAAATGCCCTAATCTGTCTTCAAAATTCTTAAATTGTCCTCAACAAATACAATATAAAAACTCAAAATTAACCACAGTGTGATTAGATGATTGGCAAGATTCTAAAATGCCCTTAAAATCACTCACAAATTACTTCAATGCTCCCATCCACTTCAAGCAGCCTTTATTAAACTTCCTCCATACTGCTAGGTTATCAGGCGAATGCCGCTTTTTGGGCAAGCGATCATTTGGGCGCAATATGGGCGAAATGCTGAAAGTAGCGTTCGGCAATAATCTGGGCGATATTTGAGTACTAGTTTCCATTATAAACAGTATTCTGGGCCTTGCACGAGTGATGACATCAGATTTTATTAAAAAAATAGGCCGGGTGATTCAGCTCATTCCTGTATGCTGAAAGTTGCGCCGGCGATAAATGGGCGATAATCGGATGCTAGTTTCCATTTATCATCAAATATAGGCGATAAACTGAATCTCGGTGCTAAATGGGCGCTAAATGGACGATTATGTGCCAAAAGTCTAGTCCACTATTTTTTTTCCATAGGGCTGTCTTGTATTTAAAGATATGAATAACAATATACATCATATTAGTAAAATTGACTATGAATATCGAATCAAAGGAGAGCACACTTAGATTTCCAGGTCCAGGCCTCATTCTAAGTTGCATGCTCTAAGTGGGTATCATGCCAGTTCTCAGCCAGGATATCAGATGGTGAATCTATCAGCAGCAAGGCACACTACCTCTGGAGGGGGAGGGGTCTGATAGAGCCCCAATCACACAAAAAATAACTCCCATTGGTTTTTTAGAGAACAGTGATTGGGCCTGCAATGGGTAGAGGGCCACAGAGGGACTGTAACTGAGATAGGGCCACAGAGTCACTGCAACTGAGATTAGCCCTAAGGCAAGGATGTCCAACTCAATTTTCATGGGGGAGGGGGAGAAGAATCCCATATCCTGGCATTTGCCATGGGCCACATTCAGCAAAATGGTACTTGGACACATTGGGTCAGGCATTTAGTCGGCATTTTGCCTGATTTTGGGGCTTGAAAAATCTCATTTGCCCAAAAACATATTTGTCTTCACTATTTTTAGGCGTACCTGGCAACTGCCTGAAGTCAGCATTGGATCAATTTAAGTGCGTAAAGATGGGTCCTGTGCCTGTTTCAAGACCCTTCTGAAAAATGCGTTAAAAAAACTAGGTGGAACATGTGCCGTGCAAGCTCCAACAAGTTTTTCCAGTTCTACAGTTCTACAGTGGCATAAACTAAGACATGTGGTGCATCGAGGAGCAGGAGTGCTCCACATCACTACAGTGAGCTGCTGTTGGCCCGTAATCAGCCCTCCTGCATCTCCCTCCTCTACGTATTGGAGATTGTGATATAAAACCAGAGCGTGCAGCTCTCTGTACGCAGTGATTTCCATCCCCTTGTTCCCCATTTGCCCACCAATGGACATAATCTTTCAATATTTACCCATAGTAAAGTCCTCACATTTCATTCACCCCTTTACTGGCTGCTCCACTCTTTGTGCCACTCACTCTTGCCATCTTGCTGCTTGCAGCTCTGCAGGAAATGCTGAGCACCATGCCCACAAATTTCGACTCCATTCCGAAGTCTTCTCAACCCCCAGCGCACAAGATCCAATCCCCCCCAGGCCCCAGTTTCCGCTTCTCCCCCTGCCTGAGCTGCAATCTTCTGACCTCATTCCCTAGCCCCCCCTCGCCCCCGAACTTCAAACTCTATTCCCCAGTCTTTGAGCCCTTCTCCCTAATCCCCAGTTACTCTCTATCCCTCGCCCCAATCTCTCGAACCTCCACTTCCCAGCTCCCAATTTCCTGAATCCCTATCACGAGTCCTAAACCCCGCCCCCCCGCGTCCCAAACTCCAGCCCCTAGACACTGCTCAACCAGCCCAACCTCACCTCGTCCATGTGTCTCTCCACTCCACACACTGTTCCCATTTCTGGTCACTCCTGAGGGGGTTGGGGCTGCAACTCTGAGCTGGCAGGTGGAGGGGTCATTGAGGAGTAAATGGGTACTTTTCAGAATGGCAGGCAGTGACTAGTGGGATACCGCAAGGTTCTGTGCTGGGGCCCCAGCTGTTTACATTGTACATTAATGATTTAGACGAGGGGATTAAATGTAGTATCTCCAAATTTGCGGATGACACTAAGTTGGGTGGCAGTGTGAGCTGCGAGGAGGATGCTATGAGGCTGCAGAGTGACTTGGATAGGTTAGGTGAGTGGGCAAATGCATGGCAGATGAAGTATAATGTGGATAAATGTGAGGTTATCCACTTTGGTGGTAAAAACAGAGAGACAGACTATTATCTGAATGGTGACAGATTAGGAAAAGGGGAGATGCAACGAGATCTGGGTGTCATGGTACATCAATCATTGAAGGTTGGCATGCAGGTACAGCAGACGGTTAAGAAAGCAAATGGCATGTTGGCCTTCATAGCAAGGGGATTTGAGTACAGGGGCAGGGAGGTGTTGCTACAGTTGTACAGGGCCTTGGTGAGGCCACACCTGGAGTATTGTGTACAGTTTTGGTCTCCTAACTTGAGGAAGGACATTCTTGCTATTGAGGGAGTGCAGCAAAGATTCACCAGACTGATTCCCGGGATGGTGGGACTGACCTATCAAGAAAGACTGGATCAACTGGGCTTGTATTCACTGGAGTTCAGAAGAATGAGAGGGGACCTCATAGAAACGTTTAAAATTCTGACGGGTTTAGACAGGTTAGATGCAGGAAGAATGTTCCCAATGTTGGGGAAGTCCACAACCAGGGGTCACAGTCTAAGGATAAGGGGTAAGCCATTTAGGACCGAGATGAGGAGAAACTTCTTCACCCAGAGAGTGGTGAACCTGTGGAATTCTCTACCACAGCAAGTAGTTGAGGCCAATTCACTAAATATATTCAAAAGGGAGTTAGATGAAGTCCTTACTACTCGGGGGATCAAGGGGTATGGCGAGAAAGCAGGAATGGGGTACTGAATTTGCATGTTCAGCCATGAACTCATTGAATGGCGGTGCAGGCTAGAAGGGCTGAATGGCCTACTCCTGCACCTATTTTCTATGTTTCTATGTTTCTATGTTTGACATCACAGAACGGCGGAGGAGCACTACTGCAGAGTGAAATTTGAAGATGCAGATCTCCCGGGCTCTAAGATATATAGTGAGCCATGGGCCAAAAGGAACGGCTCCACGGGCCGTATTTTTGACACCCTTGCTCTAAGGAGAAGGAAGCCTGTTAATGGGAGGCAGCAACAGGAGATTTAAAGAGGGAATGGCAAGTGACAGCACAGAGCCACAAAAAATCCAAGATAGCTACCAAGATTAAAAATAATGAATCAGATAAGTGATCAAAATCTTATACAGATTAGGACAAATATATTTTAACTTGGCACTACTACAGACATAAAACAAAACCTCAATGATGCTCATCAATTTTTCTACACAACACTGGCAAAAAGTCAAGGTCCAAAATGTTTAAATGCTTTGTCAGACGAAATTCATAAGATAATGACTTTAAAAGAGGTGTAAATAATGTGCTTCGTGCCAAAAAATGCCAATTTGTACATCGTGACATGTGAACATGCAATGGAACAAAGATGTCAAGAAATGATTGAATGCAACAAGACATTAGTGAAAAATGTTTTACAAATATGCAAAATATGCAAGACAAAAATGTATGAGAACCATAACTGGATGCATTCATAATTAAGCAAATCTTAAACTGATGTATAATAATTTAAATTAAGAAACTTATTACATGGAATGCTTTGGGTTGCTCAGCAAATGCATAGCTAGCCATCCAGTTAAACTACTCAAATGCATGCTCAAAATCGAGCACAAAACTAGTAAGAAGCCATTTATAAGTCAAGAGAGAGGACATTTTCTCTGGTGATGGCTTGGAAAACATTAAAACACAATTATGCAGTGCAAGACATTCATTAAATAAATGAGGATGGTACTACTACACACCAAATCTCATGTATGCTGTCCTAATTACCTGCTTCCCATGTACCACCATTGTGGTAATATGTGGGGCCATAGAGGCAGCAACCAGCTCTAAAATTGCAGCACTGTAACGTACAGCCAACCTAAATATATTGCATAATGATTATATAAGGACATAGGATTTGCAAAGAAAGGCAATTAGATTTCTAAACATACTACTGTCACATTGCTTTGTAAAGTGCTTAAAGTATAAAATGTATAAATTGCAAACCATTTCAATTTAATAACCGTAACATTTCTGTCAAGATTCAGTAATAAAGTAATATTAGTAAAGAGGAGATCAAAGATACAAAGCATAGCTAAACAAGTTAGGGATGATGGTCAAACCTCGATTATATGCCATAATGAAGCTTCCCCCACTCCCCAGAAAAAAAATAATGGAGGGTCCACTAAATTATACGGCTGCTCTGAATTTGAACACTTGCCCCCCTCCCCAACTGCCTGTCCAAGTCCTCTCCAACAGCACTTAGCTCCATTGCTCCTGCTGGAACATCAGATGGCACTACAACTGGTGATATATCAGCTGATCTGCTGCCAAACAGCTCTCTCACACACAACTGCAACATCAGCCATCACATTCACCACAGACCTGAAAGAAGTGGCCAAAATGTTCCCCTGACATCATTAGCCCTCGGACATCGAGGCGAGTGCTGAAGACAATCCTGGCAGTGGGCAGCCTTCGTAGTGGTGATATAATTATTAATAAAGATCTTCAGCTATGTCCTTTTATAGTTGTTAATGAAGCTCCCTTGTATTTTGCGGGGCAGTAACTCCTCTAAGTTGTTTGTCCCACCTGTGACAGAGACTGTAATTCTTGTATTGGACTGTTCAGTCACCTAAGAACTCAATTTTAGAGTGGAAGCAAGCCTTCCTTGATTTCGAGGGATTGTCTATGATGATGATGAATAAGCAGAGATTCCTAAACCATATTGATTAGATCAAGAATATGTCCAGCCATCAATCATTCACTTCACATGCTTGCTACTTGCTGATCCCCATGATATTACTACCCAAATTATCTCTTACATAGCATCTGACTTGTATATAAGAAGTGATTTCCCTGAAGGCTATCCATAATATCCTTATAATATCTTTCTAAAATTAATTTTAATTATTATCCAGGGTACAAGCTTAGAGGAGTTACTGCCCCCCAAAATACAAGTGAGCTTAATTAACAACTATAAAAGGACATAGCTGAAGACCTTTATTAATAATTATATCATGATTTTACTTTAGAATCCTGAAATTGTTGTAGCAGTAAATACAAGATGGGTAAGGCACTGGTTAAATATATTTTAAAGAGACATATGATAATTATAGAAGAGTTAATATAGAGATATGGGGATAGCAAAAAGGGAATTAAGACTCAGGGAGAAGCTTTTCTTAATTCCCCTTTTACTATCCTCATATAATTTTCAGGTGGATAACATAAGACAAAAGTGAAGGATTTTATACGCAAAAAAAATGAAGGTAATTAAAGGGATGTGAACATTCAGAGACAAAGGGGCGCTTATACTTGAGACTGAAGATTTTAATAAACATTTTAATTCAATTTTTACAATGGAAGCTGAAGGTGGGAATGTATAAGGATGAGAAAAATATTTAAAAGTAAGCTATATAAAAAAACATTAATGGGAATAAACTTAGAAAAATCACCAGGTGCAGAAAGTGAGATTTTCCAAAGATTTCTGGAAATGGAAATTGCGGCGAAGGACTGGAGGATAGCAAATCTTACACCGCTGTTCAAGAAAGTGGAAAGGGATAGAGAGGAAGTTATAGGAAAGTCTGACCTCATGTGTGGGAAAATTTCTACAGCTTGTGTATGACAATGAATTAATGAATATTGAGAATGATATGGCCGAATCAGGGAGTGTCAATGTGGACTTGTAAAGGGCAGGTCATGCTTGTCTAATTTAACTGATTTTTTTTGGAGAAAATCTAGAATATAGATAAAAAGAAGGCAGTGGATGCTGTTTTTATGTCAGAAGCCATTTGACAAGGCTAGTGTAAAAGATTTATAATAAAAGATTAAAATAAATGTAGCGCCATAGTTAGAGAAATAACTAGAAGACAAAAAGTAAGTGGAAATGTATGGTTTTTTTGGATTGTTATGACAGTACTGCACACCAGGGAATTGTACTGGGACTTCTGCAGTTCCATTTATATAAATGATCTGGACAGAGGCACGAGAGGAATGATAGTTCAAAGATAATCAGAAATATAGAAAATGTAGCAAGCAGGTGAAAAGGGAGATTTGAAGTGCTAAAAGGGAATATGGAAAAAGCTAGCAGATAATATAAAAAGAAATAGCCAGGGCTTATATAAACATATGAAACGCAAAGGAATAGCTAAAGGCAAGGCAGTGGTGGTTTCCAAGGGTCAGTTTTGGGTCCATTACTCTTTTTATTTTAAACGCTGTTAGGAGTTGAAATTGGTTTTGGCAGAAGCACAAAACGGGAAGCTAGCAGAGTCTGGTTAAAGGCAAATCATGTTCCACAAATCCAAAGAGCTTTTTGACAAGATTACCAATTGGATAGATAAAAGAAATGCAGCAGATATAATGTACAGTCCCCACCACTTACACCATCCATGTTGATCATGGTCAGCTGATGCAAATGGCACTAACCATTTACCATTAAAGGCACCACTTATAAAACATTAAGTAGCTGGCTATTTTGGGCAAACTTTGTCATGTCACTTTCCTTTCTTGTTCTACCACGTCAGTAGTCTCTTGTTCGGTTGGATAAAAGGTTGTTTCCATGACCTTCCATGCAGTGAAATAGCTCTATTAAAGTAGAACTTTAATGGTACTCATGGTCCTACAGTTCCACAATTGGTCAGGAATGGGGAAATTTAAGGTGGGAGGCAAGCAGAAGTGCTTAAAAGCAAAACGTGTGATCGGTACATTTACAGCTCCTCGCATTTAGAGACACAGCTTAATGTATAAAAGCATAGGGCAGTATACAGACCAGTGTTTTTTGCTGCCTGAACGCTGATAAATTCTTTCCAAACGATCTACAACAATACCTGAAAATGGAACATAGTTTTTAATAGGACACAGTAGCATACAATAGAAACACTTAGATAAATTAAATGAACAAAATTCAAGAACGGTTGAAAGCAATACCGATTTAGGATACTGATGCAAGATTTCAGAAATTTATCTGTGATTAAATGATCGCTACGCAAATTAATTTAGAGTTGAGCATGGCCTTGCAGTTGTCACTATGGAACCAGACCTTGCTTTGTCAGTTGGAAATATGTTTAAATCTGCAACCAAGGAAATGAATTGTTTTTAGTACATTAAGAATAAAAATGCATATTCTGGTAGATCCCTGGTCTTAATAGGTTTCTTATGCAGATTACACAAATGTTTGGATTGGTTGATTATGTGGCAGTTTACTAACAGTCACCTGTATTGACAGTTATTGCAAATGTGAAAAATTTGAATGTTGGCCAGGCCATCAGGAGAACTCCCTACTCTTCCAAACTGTTGGCCAGGCCATCAGGAGAACTTCCTGCTCCTCCGAACTGTTGGCCTGGCTATCAGGAGAACTCCCTGCTCTTCCAAACTGTTGGCCAGGCCATCAGGAGAACTCCTCGCTCTTCCAAACTGTTGACCAGGCCATCAGTAGAACTCCCTGCTCCTCCGAACTGTTGGCCTGGCTATCAGGAGATCTCCTTGCTCTTCTTGAAATTATGACATGTGGTCTTTTCAATGCGCCAACATGGAATTGCATTACCTTTTGTTTGGGTATCCATGCAGGTATGTTCTATTGTCTATAATCTGCAATTCTGGGCCCAGGTACAGCAGAGGAGCGGGAAGGTCGGGGCGGATGAGCGGCGAGAGATCGTGGCGGAGGTGTGATGAATGACTGAGATGGAGGAGCGGCAAGAGATCGAGGTAGAAATACAGCGGATGATCGGGGCGGAGGAGTGGTGAGGGATTGTGGCTGAGATTCGGCGAGTGATCGCGGCAGAGGTGCGGCAAATGTTTGTTGCGGAGGTGGAGTGAGAGATCGTGGCAGAGGTGCGGCGAATGTTTTGTGGCAGAGGAGCAGTGAGAGATTGTGGCGGCGGTGCGGCCAATGGGATACGGGGCCTAGAAGAGCCGAGGGCCCAGGGTAGCACGGGCCAGCCCACACCGCGATATGTGTGCGCACTAGGTCCGTGCAGCAGAGCTGGTCTCCAGTCGTCCTGGTTAACCTTGCCAATGGATAAAGGCCTAGCTCTGTCAAGCCCGTGTGGTGGCTGAGGTGCAACGGTCACCACATGTGAAAAAAAATCCACGCACAGGCATCTTTCACCCCTCGAGTTCAGGACTGGAATATCGGGTCCTTCATTGAAATATCTGCAAACTCATTTCTTTTGGTGTGGAAGCAAGTCATCCTAATTCGAGGGACTGCCTATGATGGATGATGATTCTGCAATAGTGTAAAAACTGTAGACCTTAAGACTTATTTTAGTGAGCATTACTGGAGTCACTGGGGCCATAAATGTAAACAAGACAAATGACCCAGAAATTGATAGACACATAATTATGAGTTCATGGGGCATGCCATATGAGTGTGCAAAAAACCCAACATTTTGTGGCAAAGAGATACGCCATGAGTTTTGATTCACCACAACTTGCCAAAACTGAAAAAATTAACATCTAGCCATGAGCCTACCCATTGTATGTCATGAAATTGCTGGATTTGACCGCCAATATGAATTAATCTCACCGCAGCCATTTAGGCCTGGTAATTCATGTCAGAACAACCGTGTTAATGACATTATTTATGGTCCTGACATGCCACTCAACCTTGAAGAATTAAACTGTGAAATTTCACTCCAGCAGGTAGTGAATTATTGCGAGAAGTTTTTTTTAAATTTTACATTATTTTCTTACTTTTCCTTTGTCTCTTTTTTTCTCCCTCTGTTAATCCACTCTTTTTTTCCCTCTCTCTCTGTATCAAATTTGACTCCAATTCACCCTATTTCTTTCACTGTTATTCCTCGCTATCTTTCGCTATCCTTACATTTAATTGGTTAAGGGGATAGACCATTGAGTGCGATGTTCATGAGGTCCCAGATGCGCATTTGTATTTCCAGCCATTTGCAGCGCAAAAGAAATACAATCTGAAGGGTGATGAAAAAAGTCAAATTCACATCGCTCGCCATAAGATGCGCCGCTCCAGCATTTTCTGGGCCAATATCTCATTCAACATTAGAAATTTATGGCAGCCATTGAAAGCAACAAAAACACACCACATTGACATGTAAGTAGCAAACAATAAGGACTATGGACTGATAGTGCAATATTAAGTCCTAAATAACAAAGGGATATGTGCTTTCAATTAATAACTGCAATTGGTTGTGTGCAAGTATTGTGGAGCAGATTTTCCCCTCAGCACAAAAATGTATTAGTTCAAAACAAATTATGTGTGAACCTGGGAATAGAAAACTAGTACTATTCTAACAATAACAGGGTGATTTTCTTTCTGATTTTCCCTCCCTGCTGATCTTTTGTATTTTAACAAAGCCTTGGAAACAGAAGTGGATGTTTTAATAGTGTGGAATCTCACCACCCACTGATATGCATCTAATTGCATTGTATAAACTCATGCTGAACTACAAATTATATATGTACCTATTGATTTATTAAGTGTATCCTTTGTATCTATGAATGTTAATTTTGTAATTTTGGCTGACAACTTTATATCAAAGGAATGTTAAAGGTTAAAATCTAGAATTTTGCTACAATTCTCTAATTTATCTTAAATTCTGAGATTGAGCTAGAAGGATGGATTCCAAAACAAAAAAGCTAATGCTCTGTTCATTGCCATTCACATCCAGGCAACACCAAGACTGCAAAGGGTACAACAAGATAAAATGAAGCAGAAAATGCAGAACTAGAAACTTCAAGAATTTATTTCATCACAATGTAAAGGGCAAATTAATTCCCAATGGACACTGTTCATTATATCTACATTTGATTAATGTAATGTTCTAACATTTGCCAAATTCTTTTGGTGCTTCATTTTGCTGTCTCAATTGTAAATAGATGTTTTCCTGAACTTACCCTGAGAAACTGGTGTTAATTTAATATTCTGACAAACTCAGAGTGTGGTATTGGAGTGTGAGACTCCTGTTAATCAGTATGCAGACTACACAAAACAGGGTCATTGTTACTCCTAAAGGGCATGAACCTCTGCAAGGGCAAAATATCAGGAAAAAAAATCAGAAAAATATACAGCTTCTGAATCATGCTGACATATCTGACTGCGGCTCTTTGTCCATCCCTCTGATACACCGTTAGTGGAAAAAGGCATCTCCCTCTCTAACGCTCTATCTCTGACCACATTCTTTAAAAACCTCCTTAAAATCTATCACTATGACTAAGCTTTTTGTTTCCTCTCCTAACTCTCACAAAGGGTCAATATATCCATTTATTTCTTCATCTGTGAAGTATCTTGAGACATTTTTCTGTTTTAAAAGCACTATATAAATCTAAGTGAAAGAGGAAACAGTAGTTTAAAAACAGTGCAGAGCCAGGGCTTCCAATCAGTACTTCTCCAAGATTGAAGTGGGATTTCATTGGCCCTGAAATTCCATCCTCCCCGGGTCCGTACGGAGTGTGTACCGACCTGGGAAGGCATTGCAAAAGCCGGTTTTCGGCACGCAATGCGCATGCGCCGAAAACTGGCTTTTCCGATTTGTCAAGTTTCTGGCTTGACAGATCGCACGCATCTCTGGGAGAAGGACATTTCCATGGCAGAGATTGGGCGATTTTCCCATCTCTTGCCCTGCGAATGTCTTTAAAACTCTTGCACCTGGTCAAAGCAGGCGCATATCCTACCTTTACCAGCGTAAAAGTTTTAAAACATATCAAAAACAAAAAAAAACAAATTTAAAAATACATATTTATGTTAAAACCCCTGCCCACTCAGGTAATTTTATTTTAAACCATAATTAAAACTTTAAAAAAAATTGACAAATATATATTTTTTTCAAAAACATTTCTATCAACTTTAATTTCTATAATGTATTTATGTGAGGTGTTTTTTATTTTTTATGTAATGTTTGGGTGTTTGGCGATGTTTCTCATTCATAGTAATAGAAGTTTCGGACTTACAAAATTCCTATTACTATGAATGAGAAAATACTTTACCATGATTAGTGTCCAGGCCCACGTAACTCCTACGGACGTCCCAACATGAATGCGCTTCGTTGCGCAAGAAGAGGAGGCCTCTAGTCCGGAATCTCTGGTGAGCGTTCGGCCAAAAGAGAAGTGTGCATCTTTTCTCCTATTTTAGTTGAATGTCCGTCGGAAGAAGAAACCGGGATTTCAGGGCCAATGAGTCCGGGAGAAGGGAAGGGGAGATTTGCTTCAATGTATGAAACGGTGAGAGTGCTTTTCAAAAGGATGCTTGTCATATGGAGCCTACTAGAATTCTGTAGTTGACAAATAGACACAGCATTATCCAGGTCTATTCAAAGAAATATTATATTCCTCCAATTGCTTCTGTAGGCATATATGTAAATCTCTGCAAACTCCAGTGACCAAACCAGCACAGATATCTGTACAATAGCTACGAAGATAAATTTAAGAAATTCCTCATTCTACCAAGCAATTTTGAAAGAGTTCTACATATAAAGCTGAATAAAATATTGATTTTACATGATAAAACAATAAATGCATTAAACAACTTCAGTGCTACATATATCTGGAAGCTTGATAAAATGACATATCATCTAAACAATGTTAATAGGTTATACTAGATAAAGCAATGCTTCTAACATTCTTGGGAATGTGTTTTTCAGCACTTCAGGCAAAGGCAGGGTATTGAATGGAAATAAAAAAATATTTTCCACAGAAGAGAATGCCAATATGGAGCTTCCCTTGGTTTCAAAACACAGAACTGCACTTCATTAGTGCTTTTCAGAATATGAAAGGTAATTGAAGTTTAAACGAGCATCATAATGAAAATCATAAAGAATGTTTTAATTCCCTGGTTCTTGATGGTCCAACTCTATTTAAAAAGCCTACGTCCAGCACTTGATTCTGCTTCTAGCCCTGCTCCCTCCAAAAAAATTCTCAAGCTCTTGCTGGCTTACTCTCCACAATGCTTTCTCGAGGCTCTGGCCTGAGACCCTCACCTCCATATTGCCAGACCATGGGCTCCTTCCCAGTGCTCCCAGATTGACGCCACAACAAATAAACCCTGCACAGACAGACAAGCAGTCCCTTGCAATAGCCAAACTTCTTCCAGAAGTTTTAGGATTAGCATTTAAACTATCGAATTAACTATTCGTACTAACGCTTTCTGCGCTTGCGTCCTCCCGACTCCGGCCCCCGACGCCTCACTCCCAAAACCAGAACCGGAAGTGGGGCCCCAAACACCTTCGTTCTGAACTGACCACGTTGTCCGACTGAGCCACAAACCGCTGAGCCCTGAGCCTCCGACCGGGCCCTGAGCCTCCGACCGAGCCCCAAACCTCCGACCGGGCCCCGAGCCTCCGACCGGGCCCCGAGCCTCCTGCTGAGCCTCCAACCGAGGCCCGAGCCTCCGACCGAGCCCTGAGCCTGAGCGACCGCGTTTGCTTGTTTTGTAGTGTTATTTTTGCTTGTTTTGCTTTGCCCACCAAGCTGCTGAGCCTCCGACCTACAATACAACTTGATTGTTTTGTATTGTTAATAAATGTCATTACATTTTTTACATTATTTCCATGTCATTTGGGTCAGTGGCTATTGGAAGCTTCCAGGGCTTTGGGGTAAGGGACTTCAGCTGGATGAAGCAACACTTGCGCTGGGGTAAGGGACTTCAGCTGGGTGAAGCAGCACTTGCACTGGGGTAAGGGACTTCGGCTGGAACTTGGTGGCTTTTCCTGGATTTGTTCCAGATGTGTCAGCTCTGGCTTCTGAAGTCAGAATGTATCAAATTAATAAGTGAGCCTGGAGCAGCTGGAGGGAGATTTAAACATCAGCGTCTCCCTGACAACGGAGGCAGCTCGATACTGGAGCTATTACAGGTCCTATCAAGAGGACAAAATGAGAATTAAAAAGTAATAACATTATGACATCACAAGGATGGAGGACAGTGATTGGTTCTTCCATATTAATTGAATCACTGGTCAGGGAATGCATCTCAAAGAAAGCTAATAACTGATTTAATTTGCTTCAATTGCTGATTTTCTAATTTTAACTTAATTTATAATTATGGTATATATTATTTAATTTTATTTAATTATAATTAATCTTTATTATACTGATTTTACTATTGTGTATTCCTTATTGTATTATTTACAATGAAATTTGAATTTATTTTTTTTAAAGTTTTTTTCGTCTGTGTCTATCTGTGTGCGCATTTTGGCTGCCGCTTCGGACCCGAGACTTTAACCTCTTTTTACACTTCCTTCTCATGCTTTTTCTCTCTTTCCCTCAATGGTCAATAGCTAACGTGTTGTAAAATTGTTGTGAAGCGCCTTGGGACATTTTATTACATTAAAGGCGCTATATAAATAAAAGTTATTATTAAATTATAATTTGCAAAGTCAGTCAGATCTTCGGCTGGGCGGTTCCATTTACATATTCCAGAGAAACTTCAGGGTGTGGCTTATCCTCCAATGGGACCAATCAGCAATAGGTCATGTGATAATGGAGAGCCAATCAGAGAAACGGTGGCCATTTTGTTAGTACAAATAGACGCATCCTTAAACAATAGGTGAAATATGTGTTAATAATGTAAGACTTGGATTGCAAACTATATTATCTTGTCAAGTAATGGAAATTATTTTGTTGCAAACATATCATCATTGCTAGACAACGTAATAAAACTCACCTTCTGCTGTAATGAAATTGGGTCCTTCTCGCTTCAGCAAAATACTCAAGAGCATGGCTTGGCTGACAAGGGTGCTAGATTCCTAAATAAACACACGAATGTTTAGTAGAAGCATGAAAACATTTCGAGTGATATATGGTTTAGTAGAAAATAACAGTCTTTACAGAAATATTTTAAAACATTTCAACAGTGGAGTCTCATTCAAGTTTTGAATCCAGAGTCTGAATGAAACTGTATCAATTGGTTATTCCAAATTTTTAACATGTTTTCTTGGAGCATATTTTGACAGTTTGCTCATACAAGGCATTGAAACAAATATGAATACAAACAGTTAAATAATGTAATATCAGATACATTCTCCATTTTTAAACATTTTAAAGTTTTAACTATGATTCGATTCCTTCAGTTCCTTCAGGTTGGCAGGTTGTAACTAGTGGGGTACCGCAAGGATTAGTGCTTGGGCCTCAGCTAGTTACAATCCATGACTTAGATGAAGGACGAGTGCAATGTATCCAAGTTTGCTGATAATACAAAGCAAGGTGGAAAAGTAAGCTGTGAGGAGGACACAAAGAGCCTGCAAAGGAATATAGACAGGTTAAGGTGGCAAATGGAGTATAATATGGGGAAATGTGAGGGTATTCACTTTGGTCGGAAGAATAGGAAAACAGAATATTCTTTAACTGGTCAGAAACTATTAAATATTGGTGTTCAGAGATTTAGGTGTCCTGGTACAAGAAACACAGAGAATTAGTATGCTGGTGCAGCAAGCAATTAGGAAGGCAAATGGCATATTGGCCTTTATTGCAAGGGGGGTGGAGTACAAGAGTAAAGATGTCTTGTTACAATTGTACAGTGCTTTGTTTAACCTTACCTGGAGTACTGTGTACAGTTTAGGTCTCCATATCTAAGGAAGTGTTGTGTATCTGTAAAGCATGCACTCCCATGTTCCGCCACCAGAGAGCTCATCCCCTGAAGTCCCAAGAGATCCCAGCATCCCTTGGGAGCACTGTATATAAGCCAGCCCCTAAGGCCTGTTCCTCACTCTGGAGTGTCTTATTAAAGACTGAGGTCACTGTTACTTTAACCTCCCTGTGTGCAGCCTTATCTGTGTTAGGAACACAATAACTGGCGACGAGAATACGAATCCAATGCAAAGATGCAGCAAACTATGGGCATCCTGGAGAAGTTCTCGGAGGGTGAGGACTGGGAAGCCTTTGTCGAACGGCTAGACCAGTACTTTGTAGCCAACGAGCTGGACGGAGAAGGATGCGCTGCAAAAAGGAGAGCGATCCTCCTCACAGTCTGCGGGGCACCGACCTACAGCCTCATGAAGAATCTTTTGGCTACGGCGAAACCCACAGATAAGTCGTATGAGGAGCTGTGTACACTGGTTCAGGAGCATTTTAGCCCGAGGGAGAGCTTGCTGATGGCGAGGTAGCAGTTCTACATGTGCCAGCAATCTGAAGGTCAGGAAGTGGTGAGCTACGTCGCCAAGGTAAGGCGACTTGCAGGACAATGTGATTGATGGCTACCTGGAGAAAATGCTCAGAGACGTTTTTGTACTGGGCATTGGCCACGAGACTATCCTACGAAAACTTTTGACTGTAGAGACACCGACCCTCAGTAAGGCCATTGCGATAGCACAGGCGTTTATTCTACCAGTGATAACACCAAACAAATCTCTCAGTACACAAATGCTAGCAATGTTCATAAAATAACTGGAACTGTGTTTGCCAGCAGGCCTCAGGTGACACAGATGACTCAGAATACCCAACAAAGGATGAATGCAAGGCGTAGTGGAGGCTTCCATTCAGCCTATTCATGCTGCTTCAAAGGGTATGCTTGCAAGAGCTGTGGAACAATGGGATACCTCCAACGAGCTTGCAAATGAGCTGCAAGTTCTGCAAAACCTGCTAACCACCACGTGGCAGAGGAAGATCGGTCCATGATGGATCAAAGCAATTTCAAGCCTCAAAGAGAGGAGGCAGATGCTGAAGTACACGGGGTGCACACATTTTCAACGAAATGTTCACCTATAATGCTAAACGTAAAATTGAATGGCTTACCCGTAGCCATGGAACTCGACACTGGCGCTAGCCAATCCATCATGAGTAAAAAGATGTTTGAAAGACTGTGGTGCAATAAGGCATTCAGACCAGCCCTCAGCCCCATCCACACGAAACTGAGAACGTACACCAAAGAGCTTATCACTGTCCTGGGCAGCACCATGCTCAAGGTCACCTACGAGGGCACGGTGCATGAACTGCCACTCTGGATTGTCCCGGGTGATGGCCCCACACTGCTTGGAAGGAGCTGGCTGGGCAAAATCCGCTGGAACTGGGATGATATCCGAGCGCCATCACACATCGATGAGGCCTCATGTACCCAGGTTTTGAACAAATTTCCTTCCCTTTTTGAGCCAGGCATTGGAAACTTTTCCGGGGTGAAGGTGCGGCATTCGGCCCACAGATGCCAAGACAGAGGCTATCAGGAACGCGCACAGGCCACAGAATGTCACGGAGCTGTGGTCGTTCCTGGGACTCCTCAACTATTTTGGTAACTTCCTACCGGGGTTAAGCACCCTTTTAGAGCCCCTACATGTGTTATTGCGCAAAGGTGAGAACTGGGTATGGGGAAAAAAAACAAGTAATTGCTTTTGAGAAAGCCAGAAACATTTTATGCTCCAACAACCTGCTTGTATTGTATAACCCGTGTAAAAAACTTGTGCTAGCATGTGACACGTTGTCATACGGAGTCGGGTGTGTATTACAACAAGCTAACATTGCGGGGAAGTTGCAACCTGTCGCCTATGCTTCCAGGAGCTTGTCTAAGGCTGAGAGGGCCTACAGCATGATTGAGAAAGAGGCATTAGCTTGGGTATTCGGGGTAAAGAAAATGCATCAGTACCTGTTTGGCCTCAAATTTGAGCTGGAAACCGATCACAAGCCCCTCACATCCCTGTTCGCTGAAAACAAGGGGATAAATACTAATGCCTCAGCCTGCATACAAAGGTGGGCACTCGCGATATCAGCGTATAACTATACCATCCGCCACAGACCAGGCACCAAGAACTGTGCGGATGCTCTTAGTCGGCCACCATTGGGGGTGGAAATGGCGCAGCCTGCAAACTTGTTGATAGTGGCGCAGCCCGCAGACTTGTTGATGGTCATGGAAGCGTTTGAAAATGATAAATCACCTGTCACGACCCGCCAGATTAGGACTTGGACCAGCCAAGATCCTCTGCTGATCCTAGTAAAAAAACTGTGTACTGCATGGGAGCTGGGCCAGCATCCCTGTTGAAATGCAAGAGCTAATCAAGCCGTGCCAGCGGCGAAAGGACGAGCTGTCCATTCAGGCAGACTCCCTGTTTTGGGGTAACCGCGTAGTGCTACCAAAAAAGGGCAGGGAGACGTTCATCTCGGATCTCCACAGCACACACCCGGGTATAGTAATGATGAAAGCGATAGCCAGATCCCACGTGTGGTGGTCCGGTATCAACTCTGACTTAGAGTCCTGTGTACGGCAATGCAGCGTATGTACTCAGTTGAGCAACGCGCCCAGGGAGGCACCACTAAGTTTGTGGTTCTGGCCCTCCAGACCATGGTCGAGGATCCATGTCGACTATGCGGGCCCGTTTCTCGGTAAAATATTCCTGGTGGTGGTGGATGTTTTTTCAAAGGGGATTGAATGTGAAATAATGTCAGGACGCACCGCCACCGCCACCATTGAAAGCCTGAGGGCCATATTTGCCACCCACGGCCTGCCTGACATACTGGTCAGTGACAACGGGTCATGTTTCACCAGTGCCGAATTTAAAGAATTCATGACCCGCAATGGGATCAAACATGTCACCTCAGCTCTGTTTAAAGCAGCCTCCAATGGGCAGGCAGAGCGGGCAGTACAAACAATCAAACAGAGCCTTAAACGAGTCACAGAAGGCTCACTCCAAACCCGCCTGTCCCGAGCACTGCTCAGCTACCGCATGAGGCCCCACTCGCTTACAGGGCTGCCCCCGGCTGAGCAACTCATGAAAAGGATACTTAAAACCAGACTCTCGCTGGTTCACCCCAACCTGCATGATCAGGTAGAGAGCAGGCGGCAGCAACAAAATGTAAATGATGGTTGCGCCACTGTGTCACGGGAAATTGATCTGAATGACCCTGTGTATTTGCTAAACTATGGACATGTCCCAAGTGGATCGCGGGCATGGTGATAGCTAAAGAAGGGAATAGGGTGTTGTAGTCAAACTAGACAATGGACAAATTTGCAGAAAGCACCTGGACCAAACGAGGCTGCGGTTCAGACTGCCCTGAACAACCCACAGCAGACACCACCTTTTTCGAGCCCACAACACACACCCAAAGGATCAACGACACTACGCTGGATCAGGAAATCAAACCCAGCACGCCCAACAGCCCAGCAAGGCCAGGCCAGGCTCACCTAGTAGTCTTGCAGGGCCAACAACATGCCAGCCCAGCGAAAGCACAGCCAATACACCAGAACAGACATTTGTACCGAGCCGGTCCACCAGGGAAAGAAAGGCTCCCGACCGCCTCACCTTGTAAATAGTTTTCACTTTGACTTTGGCAGGGCTGGGGGAGTGATGCTGTGTATCTGTAAAGCTTGCACCCCATGTTCCGCCACCAGGGAGCTCATCCCCTGAAGTCCCAAGGGAGGATATACTTTCCTTAGAGGCGGTGCAACAAAGGTTCACTAGATTGATTCCTGGGATGAGAGGGTTGTTCTATGAGGAGAAATTGAGTAGAATGGGCCTACACTCTCTGGAGTTTAGAAGAATGAGAGGTGATCTCATTGAAACATATAAGATTCTGAGGGGGATTGACAGGGTAGATGCTAAGAGATTGTTTCCACTGGCTGCAGAGTCTAGAACTAGGGAGCTAGGAGTGTGTGGCGGCGGGAGACGTGGGTATGGTTCTTAATGAATACTTTGCGTCTGTTTTCACAAAAGAGAGGGGTGATGCAGACACTGCTATCGGGCAGGAGGAGTGTGAAATATTAGATGAAATAAACAGTGAGAGAGGAGGTATTAAGGGGTTCAGCAGCTTTGAAAGTGGATAAGTCCCCAGGTCCGGGTGAAATGTATCCCAGGCTATTAACCGAAGCAAAAGAAGAAATAGTAGAGGCTCTGACCATCATTTTCCAATCCTCACTGGCTACAGGTGTGGTGCCAGAGGACTGGAGGACTGCTAATGTTGTACTTTTGTTTAAAAAGGGAGAAAGGGATAGGCCCAGTAATTACAGGCCAGTCAGCCTAACCTCAGTGGTGGGAAAATTATTGGAAAAATTCCTGAAGGACAGGATAAATCTTTATTTAGATGACACGGATTAACTAAGGACAGTCAGCACGGATTTGTTAAGGGAAGGTCGTGTCTGACTAACGATTGAATTTTTTGAGAAGGTAACAAGGAGGGTCGATAAGGGTAGTCCATTTGATGTAGTGTATATGGATTTTAGCAAGGCTTTTGGTATGGTCCCACATGGCAGACTGGTCACAAAAGTAAAAGCCCATGGGATCCAGGGCAAAGTGGCAAGTTGGATCCAAAATTGGCTCACAGGCAGGAAACTAAGGGTAATGGTCGATGGGTGTTTTTGTGACTGGAAGGCTGTTTCCAGTGGGGTTCGCAGGGCTCAGTGCTAGGTCCTTTGCTTTTTGTGGTATACATTAATAATCTAGACTTGAATATAGAGGGTATGATTAAGAAGTTTGCAGATGATACTAAAATCGGCTGTGCGGTTGATAATGAAAAAGCAGAAAGGCCGGCACGGACACTATGGGCCGAAATGGCCTCCTTTGGTGCTGTAAATTTCTATGATTCTACGATATCGATCAACTGGTCAGCTGGGCAGAACAGTGGCAAATGGAATTCAATCTGCATTTGGGGAGGGCTAACAAGGAAAGGGAATACACATTAAATGGTCGGACCTTGAAGTGCATTCTGGTCCCTGAACGTAGCAGGCCAGGTAGATAAGGAGTTAAGAAGGCATACGGAATGCTTGCCTTTATTAGCCGAGGCACAGAATACAAGAGCAGGGGGGGTTATGCTTGAAGTGTATAGAGCACTGGTTAAGCCACAACTGGAGTACTGCATGCAATTCTGGTCACTGCATTACAGGAAGGATGTGATTGCACTAGAGAGGGTGCAACGGAGATTTACAAGGATGTTGTCGGGAGTGGAGAATCTTAGCTATGAGGACAGATTGGATAGGCTGGGTTTATTTTCCTTGGAACAGAGGAGGCTGAGGGGAGACCTCATTGAGGTGTATAAAATTACGAGGGGCCTAGATATAGTGGATAGAAAGGGTCTATTTCCCTCAGCAACCAGGGGCATAAATTTAAAGTAATTGGTAAAAGGTTTAGAAGGGATTTGAGTGAAAATTTCTTCACCCAGAGGGTTATGGGGGTCTGGAACTCACTGCCTGAAAGGATGGTAGAGGCAGAAACCCTCACCACATATAAAAGGCACTTGAAGTGCTGTAACCTGCACGGCTATAGACCTAGAGCTGGAAAGTGGGATTGGGCTGGATTGCCTCTTGTTGGCCGGTACGGACATGATGGGCCGAAATGGCCTTCTTCAGTGCTGTAAATTTCTACGATTCTATAAGTGGTCGCCCATTTAAGACTGCGATGAGGAAGAATTTCTTCACTCAGAGGTTTGTGAATCTTTGGAATTTTCTGCTGTGGATGCTCAGTCATTGAGTATATTCAAGGCTGAAAGATACATTTTTGGACTCCAGGGGAATCAAGGGATATGGGGATCAGGTGGGAAAGTGGCTGAAGATCAGCTGTGATCTTATTGAATGGCAGAGCAGGCTTGAGGGGGCATATGGCAAAGTCCTACTCCTAATTTATTTGTTCTTATTTTACTAAGTTATTGGTTAATCTTGTCAATATTCATCTTGTCAGTAAAAACAAAACTACAGTGTTCAACAACATAACAAAATATAATAATAAAATTATTTGTATCTATAGTGTTTCCTATTGTCCCACTAGATGAACAGGATACTTGAACAATGTTGTGATGTGCCAATTGGTAAGATTGTTTAAACCATTCAATGCAAATGAGGAATGAACACATTACCCCATTCTGTTTTAGCACATTACTACTGTTTATCATGTTGTCCATAACAGTAGACGCAAATACTCAACATAACATGGCCTGGAATTTGCGGTAAAAATAGTGAGATTATCAGCGCTCATCACTTTTAAAGAGTAAAACGGATAACAACCTCCGATGACCACACATGCACAGTTAAATCTAAAAATCTGCAACTTGCTGTCTGAGTTGCCCTGCTCCTCCACAAGCTACACTATAACAATATCTCTCTAAGAGACTCAGCGTGAAGTTGGGGTATTTACTTGATAGATACTCACTAAATGCGACGAGAAAGTTAGGGCTTGTCCATTCAAGTGTAACTGAATTTATAACAGCGTGATAAGTCTTAATTACTGCCAAAAGACCTATCTGGCACAGCACTGAAAATTAACTTTTATAAATGTGGAGTCTCATTCCTTCCGATTTTAATTATTGTTGGAAATTTATTTTAAATATAAACTTTTCTTCCTGTCTCTTTTATCTCTCTCTCTTAATCCCATCTTTCTTTCCCTCTCTTTATTTTGCTTTTGATACATTATTTAACATGGAATTAACTATTCTAACTGACACTTCCTGGTTCTGATTGCATGTCTCAGTAAAGATTCTTCAATCTGATTGGTTAAGGAGACACGCTGATGCTTCTCCTGTTCACACAGGTCCCAGATCCCCTGTAGAAGGTACCGCACTGTTTTGGATTTCTAATAACTGCAACTTCCAGTGCAAAAGCCCACTTAAAGTCTGTGAGCAAGTGTAATAAACAGCTAGAGCCATTTGTTTGCCGCTGACCACAAAATCTGAGCCCATCTACAGTCTTCTCAACAAAAGCCGGTGTAAGACAGTAACATGTAAAGACATATGTATGCTTACTGAGATCGCATTCCAAGACTACCACTCTGAAAAAGCAAATGTTAAATCAGGATGAAATTTCAACAGTTATAGATTTTAGATGTTTGCTTACTCAAGTATTTTCTTACTTTTATTGGTGAAAAATTAGCTGTTTAATCTGAATTTGATTTTCTGTGTGCAATCGACTGACAAGATAACAAAATAGGAAAAATAAAGAGCTGACAAACCTGAATAATTTTCAGAAACCTCTGATTATGCAAACACCACAAGCTAGGATTGCTTAAACTGTACTGTTTTGGTTAGTTCAACACCTTGAATACTGCAAGCAATTTTAGTAACCCAGACTTCAGAGAAGAGCAAAGAGACTGATCGCTCAAATCAGAGGACTAAGATAAGACCGGAGAAATTTAGGCTCTTTAGCCTTGATAGATAACGATTGAAACATGGCCTTTTAAAGGTATAGAAGAAAGTAAATGGTATAGAAAATGACCATCTGGAAAATTACTGTAAACAAAATCATGAGACTCGGATAAGGATACAAGTTCAAACTAGTAAAAGGCAACTTTAGGACTGAGGTTAGGAAATTTTGGAGTACAGTTATGAAGACAAAAACCATGGAATAGTTTAAGAGTGTTGTTCAATACGTAGCTACAAGCCACATGTGGCTAACTGGGAGTCTAGATGTGGCGAATTGCATTTTAGATTACTAAATAAAAAATGAGTAACAGACCCCGTTGTTGAGCATGTGGTCTCAATACGCATAACCACATGGTGTATGCATGTGTACTTTAACCTTTTTGTGCATTTGTTGGAAATATGTTAAGGTGAAAAGCAGAATGGGCGAGTGCTTTTTGATTGATGAGAGCGCTTTACTTCCTTGGTTACTGAATGCTGGTAGACGTTTGTTCAGTAAATATATACATTTGAATTGCATTTACCTGTAGTGTGTGAGTGTATGTGAGGCGTTTCCTACTACAATTAGTGCAAGTGGCTAAACTGATGTTGCAGTAACCAGTGATTTCTATTGGACAACACTGATTTAAGAAATGGTTAGTTACCATGAAGTGTACATTCCTTCTGGATGGATTAGCTCAGATGAGTCTAATGGTTTTCTACATCCATATATAGCTTGTGATCTTCTGAATTATGTTAATTTACCCCTTTTATTAATGGTCTTTAGTATTGATTCTTCCTTAGCAATTGAAGCATCTCCTTGTCTTGTACTGAAGGACCAATAAACTAGACATTGGCATGAAGACGTATCAAAAAAAGGTATTAGAAGGACTCATTATTGGTTTATAGACAAGAAGAAGAAAATATAGATGCTACAATACTAGGCCAAAATATATCTTCCAACAAAGTCTGCTCCAATGGCTGAGAATGTTGATCTAGTGGGCTCAAAATTGGCCCACCTCTTTTTTCGGCACACTCACCAGAGATGCAGTGACTTTGTGGGCTGAAAACGGCACCGAGAAAATCTCCCTCAATTCTGGCCGCTGTGTTGCTTTTCCCAGGGCTTGGCGCAGTGTGGCCAGTCGATTGGGGGGGGGCGGAGCTAGGGTCCTGCGCGAGAAACAGTGCCGGCAGCTCTCCACATACACGCTGGAGTGTGTGCGCATGCGCAGTAGCTCCTGCCCCCAGCCTCTGTGTGCGTGCTGCAGCGTGGGACCCGATGCGTCCCGCCCCTATCCCAGGCCGAGTGGCTTCCCGCACAGGCTGGCCCGCTGCCTTCCCGGGCTAGAAGGTCACAACAAGCAGGTTGGTGTGGGGCGCAAGCTGGGGCAGTGGGGATGGGGCGGGGGGAGTTTTGATCCTTGGGGGTGGGGGAGTTTTGATCCATGGGGATGGGGGAGTTTTGATCCTGGTGCATTCAATCACCGTCCCCATGGGGGTAGGGTGTTCCGATTCCCGTGGGCGGTCCGATCCCTGACCTCTAGGGAAGATCTGATCCCCAGACGTGTCCGATCTCTGACCCCAGGTGCTGTTCTGATCCTGGAGGGCCTGATCCCCGACCCCGGGAGGTAGGGTTGTTTGTAAGGGGCGGGCTGATGGTGGGTGAGCTTAGGCGGCTGGGAGAAGATAAGAACATAAGAATTATGAGGAGGAGGTACTTCGATTTTTGTCCTGTTTAAAAATGTTTACATTTATTTTTCAAAACATTTAATTTATGTTTTAAATGTTCAATTAAAGGGTATTTTTATTAATTTTGAACCTGTGATCATTTTTGATTTAAGTAGTGTAACATTTTATTTATTAGGTGATTTCGATTGTGCTTATGGGGATTCCGTACGTAAATGGAATCCCCATAAGCATAATAGGAATCCCCCTTTTTCATTGGTTGGCCTGGACCACATGATCCCAGAGACACTTGCATGTGCGTGTGGGATCCATGGGCCTAGGACTGGAACAATCCGAAGCTCCAGAGACACCAGTTAAGTACGTCGTTTTCTTTTGGCTCGAAGCTGTACGCCGGTGGCAAGCCCCCGATCGTAATGTCCAATCCATTAAGAAAAGTTCAGAGATCTGGAATGGTGAAGGATTAAGTTTATGACTTTTTAAAATGGCTTTTGAATTGTGCTGACAATTACACAGAGAACCAGCACAAAGTGGCAAGAGAATTAATGATGGTGGGCATAGTAATCTGTTAAAGGGAGGGGGATGGGGTATATTGGCCATATCCCACAGCAGGTCACAATATGTCCAACGTTTCCCACAGGTATAAATGAGATATGCATTTGTATGTGACAAAGAGACAAATAAAGATATTACTGGAGTATTAAATGCAATTAATTTCCTTACAGCCAGTTTTTGCAGAATATCCATTGTGTGGGCATATATCCAATCGTTCAGATTTATCTCGGGTTGTTGCAGCAGATCAGTAGGACCTGCTATACTTGTCTGCCGCTTTACTCTTGAATGCTTTGGAAATTCGAGCTCCTCAAAACTTACGAACTGCGGAATTCTGAAAAATAAATTCCTCATGTAAATCCTGTTAAGAAAGGACGCTCTAAAATAAAACCCAAAACGTTTTTTTAAGGAAAGGATTTAGTTGGACCATACTCCTCCTCGTCACTTATCCGAAGGAAGTCTAGCTGTTCCACTACTGCTCCAGATATTAATGTCTGCAATACAAATAAAAAGAGCTGTTCACTAAAAGAGAAACACTGCTACATTATCAATGTTTTTCATATCATCAACATTTTATCATCATAGGCAGTCCCTCGAAATCGAGGGCCACATTACAGCAAAAGTCTAAAGGGACAAAGTGTGTTAAAAAGACAAGCCTGAAGGCTCTGTGCCTCAATGCAAGGAGTATTCGTAATAAGGTGGATGAATTAACTGTACAGGCAGCTATTAACGAATATGGTATAATTGGGATTACGGAGACATGGCTCCAGGGTGACCAAGGCTGGGAACTCAACATCTAGGGGTATTCAACATTCAGGAAGGATAGACAGAAAAGAAAAGGAGGTGGGGTAGCATTGCTGGTTAAAGAAGAAATTAACGCAATAGTAAAGAAGGACATTAGCTTGGATGATGTGGAATCTGTATGGGTAGAGCTGCGGAATACCAGAAAACGCTAGTGGGAGTTGTGTACAGACCACCAAGCAGTAGTAGTGAGGTTGGGGATGGCATCAAACAAGAAATTAGGGATGCGTTCAATAAAGGTACAGCGACTTTAATCTACATATCAATTGGGCCAACCAAATTGGTAGCAGTACGGTGGAGGAGGATTTCCTGGAGTGTATTAGGGATGGTTTTCTAGACCAATATGTAGAGGAACCAACAAGAGAGCTGGCCATCCTAGACTGGGTGATGTGTAATGACAAAGGACTAATTAGCAATCTTGTTGTGCGAGGCCCTTTGGGGAAGAGTGACCATAATATGGTAGAATTCTTTATTAAGACGGAGAGTGACACAGTTAATTCAGATACTAGGGTCCTGAACTTAAGGAAAGGTAACTTCGATGGTATGAGACGTGAATTGGCTAGAATAGACTGGTGAAAGATACTTAAAGGGTTGACGGTAGATAGGCAATGGCAAACATTTAAAGATCACATGGATGAACTTCAACAATTGTACATCCCTGTCTGGAGTAAAAATAAAACGGGAAAGGTGGCTCAGCCGTGGCTAACAAGGGAAATTAGGGATAGTGTTAAATCCAAGGAAGAGGCATATAAATTGGCCAGAAAAAGCAGAAAACCTGAGGACTGGGAGAAATTTAGAATTCATCAGAGGAGGACAAAGAGTTTAATTAGGAGGGGGAAAATAGAGTATGAGAGGAAGCTTGCTGGGAACATAAAAACTAACTGCAAAAGCTTCTATAGATGGTGAAGAAGAAAAGATTAGTGACGACCAATGTAGGTCCCTTGCAGTCAGAATCAGGTGAATTTATAAATGGGGAACAAAGAAATGGCAGACCAATTGGACAAACACTTTGGTTCTGTCTTCACTAAGGAAGACACAAACAACGTTCCGGAAATACTAGGGGACCGAGGGTCTAGTGAGAAGGAGGAACTGAAGAAAATCCTTATTAGCCAGGAAATTGTGTTAGGGAAGTTGATGGGATTGAAGGCCGATAAATCCTCAGGGCCTGATAGTCTGCATCCCAGAGTACTTAAGGAAGTGGCCCTAGAAATAGTGGATGCATTGGTCATCATTTTCCAACAGTCTATCGACTCTGGATCAGTTCCTATGGACTGGAAGGTAGCTAATGTAACACCACTTTTTATAAAAGGAGGGAGAGAGAAAACGGGAAATTATAGACCTGTTAGCCTGACATTAGCAGTGGGGAAAATATTGGAATCAATTATTAAAGATGAAATAGCAGCACATTTGGAAAGCAGTGACAGGATCGGTCCAAGTCAGCATGGATTTATGAAAGGGAAATCATACTTGACAAATCTTCTAGAATTTTTTGTGGATGTAACTAGTAGAGTGGACAAGGGAGAACCAGTGGATGTGGTGTATTTGGACTTTCAAAAGGCTTTTGACAAGGTCCCACACAAGAGATTGGTGTGCAAAATTAAAGCACATGGTATTGGGGGTAATGTATTGATGTGGATAGAGAACTGGTTGGCAGACAGGAAGCAGAGAATCGGGATAAACGGGTCCTTTTCAGAATGGCAGGCAGTGACTAGTGGAGTGCCGCAGGGCTCAGTACTGGGACCCCAGCTATTTACAATATACATCAATGATCCAGATGAAGGAATTGAGTAATATTTCAAAGTTTGCACATGACACTAAGCTGGGTGGCGGTGTGAGCTGTGAGGAGGATGCTAAGAGGTTGCAGGGTGACTTGGACAGGTTAGGTGAGTGGGCAAATGCATGGCAGATGCAGTATAATGTGGATAACTGTGAGGTTATCCACTTTTGAGGTAAAAACACAAAGGCAGAATATTATTTGAATGACGGCAGATTAGGAAAAGGGAAGGGGCAACGAGACCTGGGTGTCAGGGTACATCAGTCATTGAAGGTTGGCATGCAGGTACAGCAGGCGGTGAAGAAGGCAAATGACATGTTGGCCTTCATAGCTAGGGGATTTGAGTATAGGAGTAGGGAGGCCTTAGTGCAGTTGTACAGGGCCTTGGTGAGACCTCACCTGGAATATTGTGTTCAGTTTTGGTTTCCTAATCTGAGCAAGGATGTTCTTGCTATTGAGGGAGTGCAGCGAAGGTTCATAAGACTGATGTCTGGGATGGCAGGACTGACATATGAGGAGAGACTGGATCGACTGGGCCTGTATTCACTGGAGTTTAGAAGAATGAGAGGGGATCTCATAGAAACATATAGAATTCTGATGGGGCTGGGAAGGTTAGATGCAGGAAGAATGTTCCTGATGTTGGGGGAGTCCAGAACCAGGGGTCACAGTCTAAGGATAAGGGGTAAGCCATTTAGGACCGAGATGAGGAGAAATTGTTAACCTGTGGAATTCTTTTCCGCAGAGAGTTGTTGATGCCAGTTCATTTGATATATTCAAGAGGGAATTGGATATGGCCCTTATGGCTAAAGGGATCAAGGGGTATGGAGAGAAGGCAGGAAAGGGGTACTGAGGTGAATGGTCAGCCATGATCTTATTGAATGGTGGTGCAGGCTTGAAGGGCCGAATGGCCTACTACTGCACCTATTTTCTATGTTTCTATGTTTCTAAGACTTGCTTCCTCGAAAAGCAAGCACTGTGTATCTATAATTAATAAAGAAACTAAATATATTAATTCATGCCAAGGCACATCAAAAAAGAATGCTGCATAAAATGCACAATAGAAAATTTTATTTGTTTGCAAATTCTTTGATCCATACAATCTGAGCAAGCCATTTAACAGTGTGGATGGAACAGCAGTTTAAAATTCAGCAGTGACAAATGGTGCAGATGGTGTAGAAATCCTTATTCTTTAAAATGAAAGGCCTCCTCCATATATAAAAAATCATGGCCCATTCTGTGCCAAGCATATTTACATGGAAGTCATGACAAGAGTTGATACATAGGACTTTCCCATGCCGTTATAATATATTATGTCATTACCTTTAGTGTTTAATCTTAGTTCTTTATGACTGGATAAAGCAACAATATAGATTTTTTTTAAATGAAACTGTTTGGGCACAAAAATTTAGAAAGTCATAATCTAAAACCAATATCTAGAAAGTCTTCCTGATATATTGACCTGGAATTAGAATTTAATGCCATAGTAATAGGAAATATATATGGCAGATAAGAACAAACAAAATCAGAAATAATTAGAACAATGTTTTTGCTGAATATACTTCCTGTGCACAATTTGGCTGCTGCATTTCCTGCATTACATCAGTGACGACACTTCAAAAAGTATTACATTTTCTCTAAAGCGCTTTGGGGTGTCTTGAAGTCATGAAACGCACTATATACAGTCGCCACCACATATAGTGGCCGCTTTCATTCTAACACAATTTGCCCGCGATACGCGATTGATGGTAAAACTATCTCTCATAGCCTCTTGTAGCTGGTAACAATATTTTGATCAGCTGATTGAAGCTGCCTGAAGTCTTCATCAGCTTGTTGCACTGTTAGCAACTATGAGAGACAGTCAGAAAATGGAGACTTCGGGCAGCTTCAATCAGCTGTTTACACTGCATGTACTGAGCGAAATGCAGGATGCTTCCTGCCATGAAAATTGACAGCTTCAGGCTTCCTTCAGTTACTTAAGTGAAGGAAGTTTCTTGGCAGTTCTATCCCTGTTTTGCATGATTTTTAGCTGTGGGCTGTGTATGAGTAACAACAGCCGAGAACACAGCAGCAATACCGAATATGAAGACGGATTCACATATGAGCAGCTTCCATCAGTTAAGTACTAAAGTGCACGAAATAGCCAGTGAAATTAATATGTTATAAGCGGTGTCTTTGTAATTGACGCCTATGATGAAGATAAATGGTTAGCGCTATTTGCCAGTAATAGGCAGCTGTCGGGATAAGCGGCGACAATGTAAGTGGTGGGGACTGTAAATGCAAAATCTTTCCTTTTTAATGCCTAAAGAATCAAATTAATCCAAAACAACTTTTTTTTTTTTGGGGGGGGGCTTTATCCCCCATATCCCAAACCCACTAGCACATCTATGACAATGCTGCACTCAGAAAGTCAACACTAAAGCCCCAAACATGAACTTGACAATTAATATTACAGCAGAATTGCTGGCTTGACATTACTGAAGGAATTTACTGGTGGAGGTGTTTTTTTGTTCTTAAAAGGGATTGAAATGAGATATGGAGTTTATTTTTCAACAGGTCGGGCTATCTTCATTCTGTTCCACCATGCAATTGGATCGTGGCTGATCTGTCTCTTAACTCCATCTATCTGGCTTGCCTCACAAGTATCTAGGAATCTCAATTTAGAATTTTTTAATTGACCTAGCCTCAATAGATTTTTCGGGGATAAAACAGAAAATGCTGTAAATACTAAGCAGTTCAGGCAGCATCTGTGAAGAGTTAACGTTTCAGGTCGTTCCTGGCCCCCATGTTAGCTGATATTGTTAATGGTTCCCTCTCCTCAGGTACTTGCCCCCCTCCCTCCACTTTCCAATCTGCCGCCATCAACTCTCTCCTCAAAAACCCCACCTTTGAACCCCCTGCCCTTGCAAACTACTGTCCTATCTCAAACTTACCACTCCTCTCCAAAGTCCTTGAATGTGTTGTCACCTCTCAAATCCGTGCCCATCTTTCCCGCAACTCCATGTTTGAATCCCTCCGATTGGGTTTCCGCCTCTTCAACAGGATTGAAATGGCCCCCTCTCAAAGTCACAAATAACATCTTATGTGACTGTGACCATGGTAAACTGTCTTTTCGACCAACGATGTCTCCGCAAGATCCTACAAATCCCCTAGGAGGACAGACGCACCAACATTAGCGTCCTCGACCAGGCCAACAACCCAGCATTGAAGCACTTGATCAGCTCCACTGGGCAGGCCACATTGTCAGCTTGCCAGATACAAGACTGCCAAAGCAAGCGCTCTACTTGGAACTCCTTCACGGCAAACGAGCCAAAGGTGGGCACCCTCAAAGCTTCCCTGATAAAGTGCACCATCCCCACTGACATCTGGGAGTCCCTGGCAAAGAACGTCCTAAGTGGAAGTGGTGCATCCGGGAGGGAGCTGAGCACCTCGAGTCTCATCGCCGAGAGCATGCGGAAATCAAGCGCAGGAAACAGAAAGAGTGTGTGGCAAACCAGTCCCACCCACCCTTTCCCTCAACGTCTATCTGTCCCACCTGTGACAAGGACTGTGGTTCTCGTATTGGACTGTTCAGCCACCTAAGGACTCATTTTAAGAGTGGAAGCAAGTCTTCCTCAACTCCGAGGGACTGCCTATGATGATGAAATGGAAATATCAGAATCATTAGCAACAGCTGCTGTCCGCAAAAATTGGGGGCAGTGATTATTATTTGAAATTGTTGAACTCAATGTTAACTTTGTTTCTCTCTCCACAGATGCTGCCAGACCTGCTGAGTATTTCCAGCATTTATTGTTTTTATTATAGGAAGGTGGACTAGCATCACTCTCATCCAGGGTTGAGATTTTCTATGTTTCTATTCATTTTATGAACTAGTAAAACAAATCTCGCCTAAGTCTAGTCCTATAAAGTACCACCTGGCCCAATCATGTGGCTTTGAAGTAAGAGCTGATTGTCTGGAAAAGCTAAGTGTGGGCTTCCTGTCCTAGCCAATCTTTCTGATGGAGGGAGCAAGTAGAAATTCAGAATTTCCCAAGAGGAAATCGGAGGGTAAATCAATCAATATTGCTGTTGCATACCTCCATATTTTTCATACTAATACAGGAAAAAATTCCTATTAATTAGGACAATTTATTATCACATTTTTTTGCACACGTGAAATCATATAAAAAAAAAGCACGAACAGCTTCAATACTATGTAGTCATAATTTGCACAATTAGTTGAATATAACGTACCAAATCTTCTAATAAACCAACAGAAGCAGAGCTGGTTCATTAAGTTAGATTAACATAATAAATAGGGTTAGTTGGCTTACTTGACTATGTGTTCCTGAACTGTGTTAGTTTCTGCTCTCACATCTTTCCGACAATCTTTAGACTGCCGACGTTTTGGCTGAACCAATCAGGCAAGTAATTCTTATATGTGTGGATTAACCATACCCACGATTTTTATTCATCGTAGGAAATATACAATTATACAGTTCATAAAAGATACAAATATTGACCATCATGTACCTGAAGTCTGTCAACATGAACTTTCACTCCCCCAATAATACCATTTTTGAATGCTGCCAACATGTCCAAAATGGGATTAAGTCGACTCCCTCTAAATGGAAAAAATGTTGAACCAATTTAGATTATTTTTATTAATTTAATATTTGGAAAAGAATTGTGAGAACTAGCATTCATAACAGAAGAATCCCTTACTTTATGTTATCTTCACGGATCAGCACAAGGAAGAGAGGACGTCGATTCATTTTCCAATACTGCTTAGTAAATTGTAGTAAATTCTGGGGATTGTCAATTAAGAAAATAGCATTTGGAAGCTCATTTTAACAATTACATGTTAAAGGATACAAGAATTTGTTACAATGGAAGGATTGTCAATTCAATTATCCATGTACATTTTTAAAAACATTACGCATCACACACGTCTATGCTCATCATGCTGTAGACATCACATCTTCTTTTACATGCAAAGATCTGTGTTATCAGATTGGCTCAAATTTCATCTTCATAAAACAGCCACAAAATACAATTAGATAGCTGTGGAACACCCAGCCCACACAAATCGTTCCGTCGGCATGCTTGAGGCCTTCGGCAACTGGTGGGCACCGGAAGGACTGGAGTGCATCATCACCACACGATATTAATCTAATTTGTTAAGATTCATTTAAACTATCTCGTTAATTTACAGATTTTATTAGAAGAGTCAGCAGAAATCATGAAGGGGCAGTCAACAACAGCTACCAATTAAAAAAAAGACGAGCCAATCAAATTGTTTACAATATATTTTTGAAAATCCTCTCAGCCACCATCTTGTCTTCTCTCCATGCCAAGCACTTATGATTGGAAATAATGTTTGTAACATAATAAACCATAAAAAAAACAAATTTATATAAAAATTATGAAACTCAACTAGACAATGGTATTTTCTGTGTTAGAAATGGCACTAACAATGTTTTCATCAAAGCTCTTGGCTATGTAAGAAGCCTGAAACATCGCCTGTCTCCGCCCTTACCTCAGCTCATCCGCTGCTGAAATCCTCATCCATGCCTTTGTTACCTCTAGACTTGACTATTCCAACGCAAACCTGGCTGACCTCCCATGTTCTACCCGACATAAACTTAAGGTCATCCAAAACTTGGCTGGCTGTGTCCTAACTCACATCAAGTCCCGTTCACCCATCACCCCTGTGCTTGCTGACCTACTCTGGCTCCCAGTTAAGCAACGCCTTGATTTCAAAAATCTCATCCTTGTTTTCAAATCCCTCCATGGCCTCCCCTCTCCTTATCTCTGTAATCTCCTCCAGCCCCACAACACACCTCAAAATATTTATGCTCCTCTAATTCTGCCCTCTTGAGCATCCATGATAAAATCGCTCAACCATTGGTGGCCATGCCTTCTATTGCCTAGGCCCTAAGCTCTGGAATACCCTGCCCTAAACCTCTCCGCATCTCAACCTTTTTCCTCCTTTAAGACGCTCCTTAAAACCTACCTCTTTGACCAAGCTTTTGGTCATCTGCCCTAATTTCTCCTTGTGTGGCTCGGTATCAAATTTTTTGTCTTAGAATACTCCTGTGAAGTACTTTCGGATGTTTTAGCCACAGACTAGGGGCCCAAAATTCCACATGGAGTTTTTTTGGCGCAGTTGTAGAGATACCTCCGATTTTTTTAGTGGCCCGACTACGCCAGGAAAAAAGTTCCAAGTCTCGCCGGCATAACTTTTCATTTTGAGGCAGCGCAGATTGTCCTTAAGCTCTGTGGGTGGAGCTTAAGGTCTGCTCCGAAAAACTGAGGTTGCCAGGGTAACGAGGGGCACGCTGAAAGGCTGAGGCACAAATAAAGAATTTCCCCTTTGTAAAATAGATCGCTAAGTGAGACTTGGGACAACAGACTGAAATCTGAATATATGAAACAATATGAAATTCCTTTATTCCTTTTTAGCATTTATAGATTTTTTTTACCTCTACAGTGCCGGTGCCACTGCAATGCCAGGCTGATAGGCCCCCTCTACTGCCGGTGCCACTGCAATCCCAGGCCGAAAGGCCTCCCCCGCCCCCACTGGTGCCACTGCAATCTGGGCCGAAAGGCCCCCCGCTCCCGGTGCCGTGTCTTCAGCTCCACTAAAACAATGGTGTCTTCTCTACGCCAATTTTCTTAAATGTATGTAAGATTTTTCAGAAGGGTGCAGTACGCCATTTTTGAAAAAATCATACTTGGCCAAATTCGCTTAAATGGCCAGAATTGGCCATTTTTATTTGTGCCTCAGCCTTTCAGCGTGTCCCTCGTTACCCTGGCAACCTCAGTTTTTCAGAGCAGACCTCAAGCTCCACCCACAGAGCTTAAGGACAATCTGCGCTGCCTCAAAATGAAAAGTTATGCCGGCGAGACTTGGAACTTTTTTCCTGGCGTAGTCGGGCCACTAAAAAATCGGACGTATCTCTACAACTGCACCAAAAAAACTCCATGTGGAATTTTGGGCCCTTAGTCTGTGGCTAAAACATCCGAAAGTACTTGGCAGGAGTATTATGAGACAAAAAATTTGATACCGAGCCACAAATGGAGAAATTAGGGCAGATGGCCAAAAGCTTGGTCAAAGAGGTAGGTTTTAAGGAACGTCTTAAAGGAGGAAAAAGGTTGAGATGCGGAGAGGTTTAGGGCAGGGTATTCCAGAGCTTAGAGCCTAGGCAATAGAAGGCATGGCCACCAATGGTTGAGGATTTTATCACCCGGCAGGTTCCGCCCTAGGTGACGTCAAAAAATCAGGAACTAAAAAAATTGGATGTAAGTACTTTAGAATGGCACAGAAACTTTGGTGAAACTTGCAGGTTTTAGTCTGCTCAAAAAAAAACAGCGTAGGCCAAACAAAACGGCACAGAAGGGCGGTGAAAATTCAGCCCTGTTAACACTGAAAATACGTATCACAGAATCATCTACCAGGAATTACAGGTACAAATTTAATAGCTATTGAGAAATTTACATAGTATTTGTTTTGTGCAAGAAGTGCACATACTCTGAGGGCAATCTCAACAGTCTTGCTGAAGTGTCAGTTCTTTATGTGTCACCACATTGTGAGTATTGGCAGGCTATGTGCTTGCGGGGTGGAAGAGAATCACATCCGAGACCAATCCTTTTCTGAACTAACATTTACATATGCAAACTTTCCAGCAGGAATTGATGAACAATAATGAGGAACAGGAACCGTAGCCACCCTTTCTTCTTTCTAGCCATTGGAAATTCATGGGAACTAAATATTCAGGGATATTTGACAATTCGGAAGGACCAGACAGAAAGGAAAAGGAGGTGGGGTAGCACTGTTAATAAAGGATGAGATCAGTGCGTTAGTGAGAAACAATATTGGCTCAGAAGATCAAGATGTTGAATCAGTTTGGGTGGAGATAAGGAATAATAAGGGAAAAAGTCGTTGGTGGGCATAAACTATAGGCCCCCTAACAGTAGCTACACTGTTGGATGGAGTATATTGCAAAGGGGATGGAGTATAAAAACAGGGAAGTTTTGCTACAGCTATACAAGGTTTTGGTGAGGCCACACCTGGAATACTGCTTGCAGTTTTGGTTTCCATATTTACGAAAGGATATACTTGCTTTGGAGGCAGTTCAGAGAAGGTTCACTAGGTTGATTCCAGGGATGAGGGAGTTGACTTATGAGGAAAGGTTGAGTAGGTTGGGCCTCTGCTCATTGGAGTTCAGAAGAATGAGAGGTGATCTTATTGAAATGTATAAGATTATGAGGGGGCTTGACAAGATGGATTGCAGAGAGGATGTTTCCACTGATGGGGGAGACTAGAACTAGAGGGCATGATCTTAGAATAAGGGGCTGCCCATTTACAAAAGAGAGGAGGAATTTCTTCTCTCAAAGGGTTGTAAATTTCAGGAATTTGCTGCCTTGGAGAGCTGTGGAAGCTGGGACATTGAATAAATTTAAGACAGAAATAGACAGTTTCTTGAACGATAAGGGGTAAGGAGTTATGGGGAACGGGCGGGGAAGTGGAGCTTAGTCCATGATTAGATCAGCCATGATCTTATTGAATGGCGGAGCAGGCTCGAGGGGCCATTTGGCCTACTCCTGTTCCTATTTCTCAAGAAATAATGGAGGCTTGTTAAAAAAAGGAACAGCAATAAGCATGGGCGATTTTAATCTTTATATTGATTGGACAATACAAATTGGCCAGAGTAGCCTTGAGGAAGATTTCATAGAGTGTATCCGGGATAGTTTCCTTGAACAGTACGTTGCAGAACCAACCATGGAGCAGGCTATCTTAGACCTGGTACTGTGTAATGAGACAGGATTAATAAATGATCTCCTAGTAAAGGATCCTCTCGGAATGAGTGACCATAACATGTTTGAATTTCAAATTCAGTTGGAGGGTGAGAAAGTTGGATCTCAAACCAGTGTCCTAAGCTTAAATGAAGGAGACTACAAAGGTATGAAGGCAGAGTTGACTAAAGTGGACTGAGAAAATAGATTAAAGTATGAAACGGTTGATGAGCAATGGCAGACATTTAAGGAGATATTTCATAACTCGCAACAAAAATATATCCCAATGAGAAGGAAAGACTGTAAGAGAAGGGATAACCATCCGTGGCTAACTAAGGAAATAAGGGATGGTATCAAATTGAAAACAAGGACATACAATGTGGCCAAGACAAGTGGGAGGCCAGAGGATTGGGAATCTTTTAAAAGCCAGCAAAGAACGACTAAAAAAATGATATAGAGGGAAGATAGATTATGGAAATAAACTAGCATGAAATATAAAAACAGATAGTAAGAGTTTTTACAGGTATATAAAAAGGAAAAGAGTGACTAAAGTAAATGTTGGTCCCCTAGAGGATGAGACTGGGGAATTAATAATGGAGAACAGGGAAATGGCAGAGACGTTCAACAAATATTTTGTATCGGTCTTCACGGTAGAAGACACTAAAAGCATCCCAATAGTGGATAATCAAGTGGCTATAGGAAGGGAGGAACTTAATACAATCACAATCACTAATGAAGTAGTACTCACTAAAATAATGGGACTAAAGGCGGACAAGTCCCCTGGACCTGATGGTTTACATCCTAGGGTCATAAAAGTGGCTGCAGAGATAGTTGATGCATTGGTTGTAATCTACCAAAATTCCCTGGATTCTGAGGCGGTCCCAGTGGATTGGAAAACTGCAAATGTAATGCCCCTATTTCAAAAAGGAGACAGGCAAAAAGCAGGAAACTAGACCAATTAGCCTAACATCTGGCGTTGGGAAAATGCTGGAATCCATTATTAAGGTAGCAGTAGCAGGACATTTGGAAAAGCATAATTCAATCAAGCAGAGTCAGCTTTATGAAAAGGAAATCATAGAAACATAGAAAATCGATGCAGGAGTAGGCTATTCGGCCCTTCGAGCCTGCACCACCATTCAATAAGATCATGGCTGATCATTCACCTCAGTACCCCTTACCTGCTTTCTCTCCATATCACTTGAACCCTTTAGCCGTAAGGGCCTGATCTAACTCCCCCTTGAATATATCCAATGAGCTGCCATCAACAACTCTCTGTGGTAGGGAATTCCACAGGTTAACAACTCAATGAGTGAAGAAATGTCTCCTCATTTCAGTCCTAAATGGCTTAGCCCTTATCCTTAGACTATGTTCCCTGGTTCTGGACTTCCCAACATCGGGAACATTCTTCCTGCATCTAACCTGTCCAGTCCCATCAGAATTTTATATGTTTCTATGAGATCCCCTCTCATCCTTCTAAACTCCAGTGTACAAAGGCCCAGTTGATCCAGTCTCTCCTCATATGTCAGTTCAGCCATCCCTGGAAACAGTCTGATTAACCTTCGCTGCACACCCTCAATAGCAAGAACGTCCTTGCTCAGATTAGGAGACCAAAACTGAACACAATATTCCAGGTGAGGCCTCACCAAGGCCCTGTACAACTGCTGTAAGACCTCCCTGCTCCTATACTCAAAGAGTATACTCAGCTATGAAGGCCAACATACCATTTGCCTTCTTCACCTCCTGCTGAACCTGCATGCCAACTTTCAATGACTGATGTACCATGACACCCAGGTCTCGCTGCACCTCCCATTTTCCTAATCTGCCGCCATTCAGATAATATTCTGCCTTCGTGTTTTTGCCACCAAAGTGGATAACCTCACATTTATCCACATTATACTGCATCTGCCACGCGTTTGCCCACTCACTTAACCTGTCCAAGTTACCCTGCAGCCTTTTAGCATCCTCCTCACAGCTCACACTGCCACCCAGCTTAGTATCATCTGCAAACTTGGAGATATTACACTCAATTCACTCATCCAAATCATTAATGTATATTGTAAATAGTGGGATCCCAGCACTGAGCCCTGCGGTACCCCACTAGTCACTGCCTGCCATTCTGAAAAGGACCCGTTTATCCCGACTCTCTGCTTCCTGTCTGCCAACCAGTTCTCTATCCACGTCAGTACATTACCCCCAATGCCATGTGCTTTAATTTTGCACACCAATCTCTTGTGTGGGACCTTGTCAAAAGCGTTTTGAAAGTCCAAATACACCACCATCCACTGGTTCTCCCTTGTCCACTTTTACATCCACAAACAATTCTAGAAGATTTGTCAAGCAGGATTTCCCTTTCATAAATCCATGCTGACTTGGGCGATCCCGTCACTGCTTTCCAAATGTGCTGCTATTTCATCTTTAATAATTGATTCCAACATTTTCCCCACTACTGATGTCAGGCTAACGGGTCTATAATTTCCCGTTTTCTCTCTCCCTCCTTTTTTAAAAAGTGGTGTTACATTAGTTACCCTCCAGTCCATAGGAACTGATCCAGAGTCGATAGACTGTTGGAAAATGATCACCAATGCATCCATTATTTCTAGGGATACTTCGTTAAGTACTCTGGGATGCAGACTATCAGGCCCCAGGGATTTATCGGCCTTCAATCCCATCAATTTCCCTAACACCATTCCCCGCCTAATATGGGTTTCCTTCAGTTCCTGCTTCTCACTAGACCCTCGGTCCCCTAGTATTTCCGGAAGGTTATTTCTGTCTTCCTTCGTGAAGAGAGTACTTGGTTAACTGGTCCGCCCTTTCTTTGTTCCCCATTATAAATTCACCTGAATCTGACTGCAAGGGACATACGTTTGTTTTCACTAATCTTTTTCTTTTCACATATCTATAGAAGCTTTTGCAGTCAGTTTTTATGTTCCCAGCAAGCTTCCTCTCATACGCTATTTTCCCCCTCCTAATTAAACCCTTTGTCCTCCTCTGCTGAATTACAAAATTCTCCCAGTCCTCAGGTTTGCTGCTTTTTCTGTCCAATTTATATGCCTCTTCCTTGGATTTAACACTATCCCTAATTTCCCTTGTAGCCATGGTTGAGCCACCTTCCTCATTTTATTTTTACTCCAGAAAGGAATGTACCATTGCTGAAGTTCATCCATGTGATCTTTAAATGTTTGCCATTGCCTACCCACCGTCAACTCTTTACTTACCACTCGACAGTCTATTCTAGCCAATTCACGTCTCATACCATCAAAGTTACCTTTCCTGAAGTTCAGGATGCTAGTCTCTGAATTAACTGTGTCACTCTCCATCTTAATAAAGAATTCTACCATTATATGGTCACTCTTATCCAAGGGGCCTTGCACAACAAGATTGCTAATTAGTCCTTTCTCATTGCACATCACCCAGTCTCAGATGGCCAGCCCTCTAGTTGGTTCCTCTACATATTGGTCTCGAAAACCATCCCTAATACACTCCAGGCAATCCTCCTCCACCGCATTGCTACCATTTTGGTTAGCCCAATCAATATGTAGATTAAAGTCGCCCATGATAATTGCTGTACCTTTATTGAACGCATCCCTTATTTCTTGTTTGATGCTGTCCCCAACCTCACTACTACTGTTTGGTGTTCTGTACACAACTCCCACTAGCGTTTTCTGCCCTTTGGTATTCCGTAGCGCCACCCATACCGATTCCACATCATCCAAGCTAATGTCCTTCCTTACTATTGCATTAATTTCCTCTTTAACCAGCAAAGCCACCCCACCTTCTTTTCCTTTCTGTCTATCCTTCCTAAATGTTGAATACCCCTGGATGTTAAATTCCCAGCCTCGGTCACCCTGGAGCCATGTCTCCGTGATGCCAATTACATCATATCCATTAACTGCTATCTGCGCAGTTAATTCGTCCACCTTATTCCGAATACTCCTTGCATTGAGGCACAAAGCCTTCAGGCTTGTCTTTTTAACACACTTTGCCCCTTTAGAATTTTGCTATAATGTGGCCCTTTTTGCTTTTTGTCTTGGGTTTCTCTGCCCTCCATTTTTACTTTTCTTCTTTCTATCTTTTGCTTCTGTCCCCATTCTACTTCCCTCTGTCTCCCTGCATAGATTCCCATCCCCTTGCCATATTAGTTTAACTCCTCCCCAACAGCACTAGCAAACACTCCCCCGAGAACATTCGTTCCGGTCCTGCCCAGGTGCAGACCGTCCGGTTTGTACTGGTCCCACCTCCCCCAGAACCGGTTCCAATGTCCCAGGAATTTGAATCCCTCCCTTCTGCACCACTCCTCAAGCCACGTATTCACCTGAGCTATCCTGAAATTCCTACTCTGACTAGCATATGGCACTGGTAGCAATCCTGAGATTACTACTTTTGAGGTGCTACTTTTTAATTTAGCTCCTAGCTCCCTAAATTCGTCTTGAAGGACCTCATCCCATTTTTTACCTATATCGGTGGTACCCATATGCACCACGACAACTGGCTGTTCACCCTCCCTCTTCAAAATGTCCTGCACCCACTCCAAGACATCCTTGACCCTTGCACCAGGGAGGCAAAATACTATCCTGGAATCTCGATTGCGGCCACAGAAACGTCCATCTATTCCCCTTACAATCGAATCCCCTATCATTATAGCTCTCCAACTCTTTTTGTGTGCCATGAACTTGGCTGCTGCTGCTCTCACCTGATGAATCATTCCCCTCAACAGTACCCAAAGCGGTGTATCTGTTTTGCAGGGGGATGACCGCAGGGGACCCCTACACTACCTTCCTTCCAATGCTCTTCCTATTGGGTCACCCATCCCCTATATGGCTGTGTACCCTTTACCTGCGGTGTGGCCAACTCACTAAACGTGCTATTCCCGTCATTCTCAGCATCGTGAATGCTCCAGAGTAAATCCACCCGCAGCTCTAGTGCCGCAACATGGTCTGTCAGATGCTGCAGGCGGATGCACTTCTCGCAAATGTAGTCGTCAGGGACACTGGAAGCGTCCCTGACTTCCCACATAGCACAGGAGGAGCATAACATGTGTCCGAGCTGTCCTACCATGACTTAACCCCTAGATTAACTTAATCTGGCAACAACAATGCTAAAAGGTTACTTACTGATAAAGAAAAGAAAAAGAAAAACTACTTACCAATCATCAGCCAATCACTTACCCCCTTGGCTGTGACGTCACCTTTCGATTTCGTTCTACTTCTTTTTTGCCTCCCTGCTGCAGCTGCACTGGCTGGCCTCTTGTAGGCCTCACCATGCTGCCGCTCCGCCTCCTGGACCTCCCGCTGGCTTTCGACGCCTGTTGGGCCTCTTGTAGGCCTCACCATGCTGCCGCTCCGCCTCCTGGACGTCCCGCTGGCTCCCGATGCCTGTTGGGCCTCTTGTTGGCCTCACCATGCAACCGCTCCGCCTCCTGGACCTCCCGCTGGCTCCCGACGCCTGTTAGGCCTCTTGTAGGCCTCAGCACGCTGCCGCTCTGCCTCCTGGACTTCCCGCTGGCTCCCGACGCCTGTTGGGCCTCTTGTAGGCCTCACCACGCTCATGTTTGACAAATTTGCTGGAGTTCTTTGAGGATGTAACAAACAGGATGGATAAGGGGGAACCAGTGGATGTGGTGTATTTGGATTTCCAGAAGGCATTCGATAAGGTGCCACATAAAAGGTTACTGCACAAAATAAAAGTTCACGGGGTTGGGGGTAATAAGTTAGCATGGATAGAGGATTGGCTGACTAACAGAAAACAGAGAGTCGAGATAAATGGGTCATTTTACAGTTGGCAAACAGTAACTAATGGGATGCCGCAGGGATCGGTGCTGGGTCCTCAACAATTTACAATCTATATTAATGAGTTGGGACGAAGGGATCGAGTGTAATGGAGCCAAGTTTGCTGATGATACAAAGATGAGTGGGAAAGCAAATTGTGAGGAGGCCACAAAAAAATCTGTAAAATTATATAGACGGGCTAAGTGAGTGGGCAAAAATTTAACAGATGCAGTATAATGTGGGAAAATGTGAGGTTATCCACTTTGGCAGATAAAATAGAAAAGTAAATTATAATTTAAATGGAGAAAAATTGCAAAGTGCTGCAATACAGAGAGACCTGGGGGTCCTTGTGCATGAAACTCAAAATGTTAGCATGCTGGTACAGCAAATAATCAGGAAGGCAAATGGAATGTTGGCCTTTATTGCAAGGGTATAGAAGCAGAGAAGTCCTGCGATTGGGTACAGGGTTTTGGTGAGGCCACACCTAGAGTACTGAATATACTTTTGGTCTCTGTATTTAAGGAAGGATATACTTGCATTGGAGGTTGTTGAGAGAAGGTTCACTAGGTTGATTCCGGAGATGAGGGGGTTGACTTATGAAGATAGGTTGAGTAGGTTGGACCTATACTCATTGGAGATCAGAAGAATGAGAGGTGATCTTATTGAAACATATAAGATAATGAGGGAGCTTGACAAGGTGGATGCAGAGAGGATATTTCCACTCATAGGGGAAACTAAAACTAGGGGACATAGTCTCAGAATATGGGGCCGCCCATTTAAAACAGATGAGGAGGAATTTCTTCTCTCAGAGTGTTGTAAATCTATGGAATTCTCTGCCCCAGAGAGCTGTGGAAGCTGGGATATTGAATATATTTAAGGCGGAGATAGACAGATTTTTGAGCGACAAGGGAGTAAAGGGTTATGGGGAGTGGGCAGGGAAGTGGAGCTGAGTCCATGATCAGATCAGCCATAATCTTATTAAATGGTGGAGCAGGCTCAAGGGGCCAGGTGGCCTACAGCTGCTCCTATTTCTTATGTTCTTATGTTCATACCAATTATAGTGCCTGGCTGTGTAGTTAACTCAATGAAGACTGAAGTTTTAACGTGGAATCTTTCTGGCCTGTACAATTCAGTCCGACACAAGACCACTCACTGCATTTGGCAACCGAGTCACTGGGGATGCTCAATTGAAATTGTTTGTCGCTTTTTGAGGAAACATATACGGTCCAAAATTTGCAGTCAGTGGTGAAGCGACGGCGCTCACCACTGATCTTGAAGAAAGCTGCCCACAAAGATCTAGCGAACTCTGTGGCGTGGATTTTGCCTTAACCAACATTAATTTGATTCTGATGTCAAGTTAAGGGGATCTCCAGTGTTCAGCAACAGCGATGTCATCAAGCTGGCTAAGCAGCCAATCACACTGAAGAGTTCTCAAAGACAGCAAACCAGGAAGTGAAATGCACTGATTTTCCATCATTTTTATCATTTTACAGAGAGTGAAATAAAGAAAATAAAGATTGGGATATATACGTGGAATTAGGTAGAAGCTGAAATGTAAGAAACAAATAAAATATATATATATATATATATATAAACCAGGGAAATTTTATCATAATGCAACAATTTGACATTCGCGAAACCTAGAATTCATTTTTTAGGGCCAGAATGGTTGTTTAGCAGTCAGTACACTGTTAAAATCCCAGCTACATCTCTTTCAACAAGGCTCAACCTTTTGAGAGGTTTTTTAAACATCAATATGCAAACATAAAAAAGGAAGTTTTCGTCGGTTCAGTGTGACTTGAATTGATTGCGGGCTCCGGGGAGTTCCACAGGAGCAGGGAATGACTCACAGCATTTCTGGATTTCTGTGTTTAGCTGCGCGTGCGCTAATTCCAGAATTTGATGTCAGTTTCAGAGGAGTAATGACAGCAAATGCTGACAATTTGGCCGTCATTACTACCGCAAAATCCAAGCCATAGAGTCATCTGCCATTATGTTAAACTCTTCAATTCTACTTAAGAATTTTTTACATGCAATCTTTCGAACTGTACAAGAGGAACATAATAATAATCAATAAATTTTACAAAATGCAATCTTTTATAATAAACTAATCAAAATGAATAAAACATGCAATGTCAAAATTATCATACCTTATTAATATAAACCAAAATTCAGCAAAACTATAGTTTTGTGAAATCCCTTGATCATTAATTGGTGAAAATTTGTAAAAATGAGGACTGGTTCACAATGTGCAAATATGGGGCGGAGCAGAGCAAACCATTATTAAAAATCTGGCTTTCTTGGTGGTGTCAATTTCATGTTTTCATCTCTGTCGGTGAGATAAACCGCAGCTGACTACACAAATTCAAGTAGGAATTGCTTTAGTGACTTTACTTAGTTTATGAACTAATTTCATTGCAAATGTTTTTAGATTTTATAAACACATAAAGCCTGAAAAATAATAACCTAATCTTAAAGTAATTTATGAAATTCTATTTTTTTCCTTTTCCTTGAAGTAAAACAGTTAAATCAGTTCATTCAAAATTATGTATGTATATATGAATACATGATTTGTTGTCTTTTCCCCATCAGCTGTTGTCATATCAAATAAAGAATTAGTGTTTGTGCTGTTTTTTCTGAAACAAGATTTGGGCTTATTTCTATCGACTCTCAATTCTATTCATGTCAAGACAAACTGAGACTCTACAATCCCTTAGATAATACCTTTATGTCATCGATCAGCAGCAAGACATCTTGCGCCATGTAAAAGTCACTCAAATCAAACACAATGGGATAGCACACAACGGTCTTTCCTAGAATTCTGTAAAGCTGCAGGAAAAAAGTAATTTAAATTTTATTTTTCTTTCAATATCTGTATTATTGACAATGAAAAAAATAAGGTTTTTACAAGCAGATAGAGGCAAATTGAATAAATACTGTCTTCATTCATGTTATTAGTATATGATTTAACCCTGATCAAAAATCATCTGGATACAAATATACACTTAAATAAGTTCAAACCAGTATTAAACACCATGATTGATATTGTGTAACAAACATAGCTCGTTTGCAGAACTAATAGACCCGTTAAAGATTAATTCAAATTAAGACTGCATTCTGAAACTCATTCAAACACAAGAATTTAAAACATACTCATTTAGTTACCACAAGCAACTAATCACTCTTGTTATTCTTACCTAATGAGTTATATTAAAAAAGTGAAACCAAAATAGAATGCATTCTAACCAAGTTATTTTTAACCTCTACTTCATGTTAAACTGTTGAATGTTTGGAATTTAAGGAAAAAAATTCTTACAAATCGATGATCTTATTGTTCCCTAGACCAATTATCCCTTGCTCTGTAACCATGCTTTATCTGAAGACTACACTTGGTCTCGACTCCCATTGTGTAATGCCACAGGAAATCAACTAGTTATGTTAAATATCCGACATTAATATAATTCTACATTATTTTGATATATTTTGCCTCCATTATTAAAATGGTGCTAAGTTTAAGCATTAAACTCAACAGCTAACTTGTATAATTTCTCCTTTAATGTTGAAAAAAATACTGACCTTTGATGTTCCAATACATCCGATCGGTCTATTTGGTCTTCCGGACAAGTTAAGTTTTTTATTTACACCCAGGTGGAAATAGGCCTGCAAGTACAGTATTTATGAAGAATGAACATTTCTCTAGAAGTCTTAAGTACAAAAAAAGATACAAATTGTTGCTATAAACTAAAAATCAATTTCCTCCTAAAAACATTCAAATCTTTTACTTATGTGTCATTGATGGTATTAAAATAAGTATTGTCATTATAATCCTAAACTGTGTACCAGCAAGATTAAAGATCTATTTATTAAGTTCTCAGTGAGAATCAAGGAGAACATAATCTACAGGACTCTGTCTCATAAACAGTCGCTTAAGCAACAGAAATGTATTATATTGGTAGCAAGCTAGAATATATACATTTATCAAATCTGGCACCACTCCAAACATTTTCTATAGTTCTACATGATTTTTTCCTGCTACTTCGTCATGATCTTAATGTTGTTCTATTAAAAATTGACAACGTTCATCATATTTTTTTTACATCATGAAGACCCATATTGCATTACTGTGATAATAAATGAGTCTCCACACCGTAAATATATCACATAGTTAGCACATTTTAACATGGCAAAATTTGTTGTCTGTGAAACTCTACCATATATAAAATTGGTAGGTTTTCCTATGCAATTATTGAAAAGTGAGATCAAAGAATGATATATTTAGCTGATGTAAGTATGCAGTCTCCAGTAAAATTATTATGGGTTTAAAATGACATCACCAAAGTATTGTAAAATATGTTACAATATCTGTATTTGGCTCTAGAAAGCCGCTCATTTTACTTAATCAAATTATTCTTTAAACCAGCCTAATTTTATCTTCCTGGAGGTTTATTATGGTTTTGGTTTCTATCGGGAGAGGAACATAAGAACATAAGAAATAGGAACAGGAGTAGGCCATATGGCCCCTCGAGCCTGCTCCGCCATTCAATAACATGGCTGATCTGATCATGGACTCAGCTCCACTTCCCCGCCCGCTCCCCATAGCCCCTTATCCCCTTATCGTTTAAGAAACTGTCTATTTCTGTCTTAAATTTATTCAATGTCCCAGCTTCCACAGCTCTCTGAGGCAGCGAATACCACAGAAGGAGAAGAAATTTCTCCTCATCTCTGTTTTAAATGGGCGGCCCCTTATTCTGAGATCATGCCCCCTAATTCTAGTCTTCCCTTATCAGTGGAAATATCCTCTCTGCATCCACCTTGTCAAGCACCCTCATAATCTTTTGATAAGATCACCTCTCATTCTTCTGAATTCCAATGAGTAGAGGTCTAACCTACTCAACCTTTCCTCATAAGACAACCCCATCATCCCCGGAATCAACCTAGTGAACCTTCTCTGAACTGCCTCCATAGCAAGTATATCCTTTTGTAAATATGGAAACCAAAACTGCAAGCAGTATTCCAGTTGTGGCCTCAACAATACCTTATATAGCTGTAGCGAGACTTCCCTGCTTTTTTACTCCATCCCCTTAGCAATAAAGGCCAAGATACCATTGGCCTTCCTGATTACTTGCTGTACCTGCATACTATCCTTTTGTATTTCATGCACAAGTACCCCCAGGTCCCGCTGTACTGTGGCACTTTGCAATCTTTCTCCATTTAAATAATAACTTGCTATTTGATTTTTTTTCTGCCAAAATGCATGACCTCACACTTTCCGACATTATACTCCATCTGCCAAATTTTTGCCCACTCACTTAGCCTGTCTATGTCCTTTTGCAGATTTTGTGTGTCCTCCTCACACATTGCTTTTCCTCCCACCTTTGTATCGTCAGCAAACTTGGCTATGTTACACTCAGTCCCTTCTTCCAAGTCATTAATATAGATTGTAAATAGTTGGGGTCCCAGCACTGATCCCTATGGCACCCCACTAGTTACAGGTTGCCAACCAGAGAATGAACCATTTATCCCGACTCTCTGTTCTCTGTTAGTTAGCCAATCCTCTATCCATGCTAATATATTATCCCCAACCCCGTGAATTTTTATCTTGTGCAATAACCTTTTATGTGGCACCTTGTCAAGAGCCTTCTGGAAATCCAAATACACCACATCCACTGGTTTCCCTCAAAGAACTCAAGCAAATTTGACAAACATGACTTCCCCTTCATGCTGACTCTGCCTGACCGAATTTTGCTTTTCCAAATGTGCTGCTACTGCTTCTTTAATAATGGACTCCAACATTTTCCCAACCACAGATGTTAGGCTAACTGGTCTATAATTTCCTTCTTTTTGTCTGCCTCCTTTTTTAAATGCTGGTTAAATATGTATTTCAGGTGTGGCCAACCCATCAAACATCAAGTACCAAAATAATAAATTGTATATAAAAGGCCACCAGTTTTACATACAGTACAATACGCTCACTGTAATTACAAATGTACCATGCAAAAATTTGAAACTGTGTCCATAAATATGACAATTGATATGCTTTGTTACAGATTGTTTTTTGGAAATCTGGATTGTAATTTCTTAAGCCCCTCTCATTCCTTCTTGTTCCCTTCCTTATTCCCACTCATTTGTCTCTCCCAATCTCTCACTCATTCTCTGCCTTTCTTTTACTCCCTCCCTTATTTCTTCTTTCCCCATCTAATTCCTTCTACCTTGTCTCTCTTGTTCTCTGTATCCTTTTGCTCATTCAGTCTCTTGGCTTTCTCGTTTCTTCCCTTCTCACATTGCCTCTTCCATTCCCTCAGTCCTTGTTTCCTTGCCTTTCCCCTTCTACCTCCTCCCATTCCCATTCCCTCCCTCAGTGAAAAATAATCACTGTATCAATGCAGAGAGCTTCAGATTATCTTTCATTTTTTTTCAGTTAGCTGTTCACCTCTGAGCAATAACCCACAAAACATGGGTTCTCCATTTGTTTCATTAAGTTTCAATATTACAGTTTCTAATATATTGACATGTTTACTTTGTATATTAAAGTCTACTCTACCTTTTATGAGAACACTGTAAATGCAGCAAAAGCCCAGTAGTATGCTGAAGATCTACAGATGTGGTAGCACTGGTACCAGCTGCTGTTTGCTTATTTGCTGGGCTCTGGGCTGGGTTATTGTTAAGAGCAGAGTCTGCATGACAAGTCCCCTGTTACATAAGGTGATGTGTCCAGACTTACATTTGTTTCAATTGCACTTGCTGTAATTCAAGATATGTTTGTTAGCCAGTTCAAAGTAGAAGGAAGGCAACTTTTATCTTGTGGCTGATCATGTCATTTATGTAATTTTGCAGTTGAATGGATGAGCAGGCACGAATATAAGCATTAATGAGCCACACCTCAGCCACTGTATGTGACTTTCAAGATGCTGGTTAATCTTATTAAACAGGCAAGTCCTGCATGTACATACTAAATAAGAAAGTTGGGTGCAATATTGCATGCTGATGGTACTGTAAAGTGCCATGGAGTGTTTGTGCTGTGGCTTGCTACATCACTGAGTTGACAATCCCAGCTTCTCTGCTGTATGGAGACAGTAAAAAATTTTACATTTTTTCTGTGTTGAATTTTTAACTTGTATTTTGTATTGCAAGAAACAGCATTTAAGGATATAACAACCAAGGTGATCCCAAAGCATTTCGCAACAGAAAAGCCATCAGCTTAGAATAGGTTGGTTAACCAGGAAAGGTTTCACAAGGTGTGAGTTTCTGGAGCAAATACATTGGACTGTGTAAAGAGTTAACTGTCAAATTGACCAGAACCATTACTGTCAATCATAATCATCATTATCACTGTCAAGGATTAGCTATCCATTTAATATTGATGAATGACTCTTGATTTAACATAATTATGAAATATGTAATTATCTATTGCCATTTGTTTCAGTCCAACTTAAAAGATGGTCATATGTGACCGTGACACAGATCAAAGTGGTAGTAGGTTTGATTGACAGTTGTGTTTGCAAACTCTGAGAAGGAGTCATGGGTCATGGATTGACTTCTCCAATTACAGGTTTATATTGGGTTTCATGTGCAATTCCAGGGGCAGTCTATAGTTATTGCTTCAGTCTTAGGGCCCTCAGGCTAAGAGTTGTGTGTTTTAATGTATGCAATAAAGCTAGGCTTGATTGATGTTACAGCAAGAAAAATTCTGTTTAAAGTCTGTGTTTAAGAAAGAAAGTGAGTTTAATGGCACGACTACACTTGAATTTTTTCCCTCCAATTCTCAGCTGGCAGCCAGCCAGATTGAGAGGCTTACTGGTTGTCTGATGAGAAGGTCTGCACTTGAAGGCCACAGTCGGGGACCGGAGAGGAGAGGAGGGAGAGATCAATCCGGGTGGGAGATTTTGTGGGTCGGCCTAGAGATTGGGGGTCAGCATCGGATCGGGGGGTGGGGATTGCGGGGAGGGCATCAGATTGGGGGGGGTTTGGATGGCTCCCCGTGATTTACCGCCCTCCACAATCCACTGCCACCCCGCAATCCGCCGAACCCTCACGATCCGCCAATTCCCCCTTCCCAATCTCCTGGCTGAACCCCTAGACAATTTAGTGATGAATGTTTTAAGAGTTAAATAATAATGGTATTTGAACATTGCTTATTTAAAAAAAAGTAAACTAGTCATATTGGGCTCAATTTGAACAGGTAAATTTAGAACTTTCTTTCCACTAGGAGCATTATTAAATGTTTTAATTAATCATCTTTTCTGCAATAAATTTCCAGATTTGTGAAAAGAAAAAATAAATTTTCTTTGTATATTTTGGTTAACTATCCAAGAAGATTCATAAAAACTCACAGGCCTCGAAATTGGTCAGCTTAGCATCTCCCATTATAGCCTTCGGGGGGTGGGGACCATAATGGGACGCTAACGCCTTACCAACCGGGGGTGGCGAGAAGATCAACTACCGCCATATTCGGCGGGAGGTTTGCGAGGCGGTACAGCATTGCACCCCAAACTCCTTCGCTCGGAGATCGTGATGTCATTGCCATGTGCATCACCCCGGACCCAAAGTTGGGTTCCACCCCCTGCAGCGAAAACATCAGCAGCTGCAGGAGGTGTTCATCAGGAGGCCAGGTACTTCGGAGACGACGCTTGAAGGCGAGGTGGCCGAGGTAAGTGATGGTCTGTTTGATTATTTTTGCAGCTTTCTCCCCCACAATCAATCAGCTTGGCACTGTACTGCAGTGCATCGGGCTGGATCCCGGCTGCCGTCAGTGTCCAGGGAAGTTCTTCTTTTGCTGAGCCAGGAGCGATGGCCCGTCCTTTTAAGGGAGGGAAGGAGCATTCCAACGCGGCAGCGCTGCACGGTCCATTGTGCAACGCTGCACAAGTATCCCCTGCCTGCTGCCGCTTGCACTCCAGGAAGGAAGTGGAGCGCTTGATTTAGCACTCCATTTCCTTCCTGGAGTGCAAACGCCGAATTTCTGTAAAGTTTGAAAACATTTTTGCTGGCGCTAAATTTTCAAACTTTTAAAAGTTAACGCCCCAAATTTCTCCCCTACAGTTTATTAATTAAATATCTCAAGGCTGAGTCTGAAATCTTGAAATAATTTTCTTCCAACTTATGAGTGTGACATATCAAGCATATTGCACGTAGCTTACTGCAGTAGGCAGGAATTGATTACCTATTGTATGAGATCTTTAAAAAAAAGACTGCATTGTGTAAAAACAAAATGTATAAATACATTGATGATGAAGGGTCATCGACCCAAAACGTTAACTCTGCTTCCTCCACAGATGTTGCCTGACCTGCTAAGATTTCCAGCATTTTCTGTTTTTATTCCAGATTCCAGCATCTGCAGTATTTTGCTTTTGTATAAATACCACACCTGACTCTGCTGCACTTAAAAACAGGAATGAATTATGGAATCATATACCAGATTTACTGCAGACAGTTTTGCAAAGCTGTATTTTGGTGTTAGCTTTTTTGGGTAGCAAGAATTGTATATGAGTTCTGACAGTTTTCTAACAATATGGGACTCAAGTTTTGAGACGCGCCTAGAACGGCGCAGTCCCGACCTGGACGCCCGTTTTTCGCGCCACAAAGTGCGCCTAAAATAAACCTCCAGATTCTCCAGCTCCCTGCAGGTCCTCTGGCCCTCGGCGCAGCGCAGCACGAGCTGTAGGGGGCGGAGCCAGGTCCCTGCGCTGAAAACAGTGCCGGGACCTCTGCACATGCGCGCTACAGTGGGCGCGCATGTGCAGTAGCTCCAGGCGCCCAAAACTGTGTGGGAGGGGCCGAAGCACGCAGCCCCTAGTCCTGGCCGAATGGCCTCACTGGGGCTGTGTGAATAAGACTCCTCCCATGGCCAGCTCCTGCTTCCTCCCGACCCGACTCGACTCCCGCTTCCCGCCTCCGGACCGGACCCGACACCGACCTGACTCCCGCTTCCCCCCCCCCTCGCCCCGGACCCGACCCGACCCCCCGGACTGGACCCGACCCGACTCTCGCTCCCCCCCCCACCCGCCCCCACCTCCGGACCGGACCCGACACCGACCCGACTCCCGCTCCCCCCCCCCCCCGACCTCCCTCCCCCCGACCTGACCTCCCTCTCCCTCCCTCCCCCCGACCCGAACCGAACCAACCTCCCTCCCACCACCCCCCCGACCCGCGCTCCCCCCGACCCGACCCAACGCCACCTACCTGTAAATCTGGTGCTGGGGACGGGCCCTGCCCAAAGTCTCGGGCCCGGCCCGTTCAGCCTCCCTCCCCCTTCTCCTTTCCCCCGCCCCTTCTCCTTTCCCCCCCCCAATCTCCTTCCCCCCCCCCCTCCATCGCCTTCCCCCCCCATCTCCTTCCCCCCCCATCTCCTTCCCCATCTCCTCTCCCCCCTCCCCCTTCTCCCCCATCCCTCACCCTTCCCTCCCTCTGCTCCCCCCCTCTCTCCCTCTAACCCCCTCCTCCCCCTCCTCCCCCTCCCCTCGCTGTCAGAAACACAGATTCTGACAGACAGAGAATGAGAGTCACACACAGACAGACAGAGAGATATAGGTCCCAAGTTTCCACACGATAAAAAACGGGCGCCCCTCCGAGCTGGGCGCCCGTTTTTCGCGCCGAAAAAAAAACACGCGATTCTGGAGCGCCCTGCAGCTCCATGTCTGCTTGGCGCGGCGCCCAGGGGGGCGGAGCCTACCACTCGCGCCGATTTTGTAAGTGGGAGGGGGCGGGTACCATTTAAATTAGTTTTTTTCCTGCCGGCAACCCTGCGCGTGCGCGTTGGAGCGTTCGCGCACGCGCAGTGTGAAGGAAACATTGGCACTCGGCCATTTTTGTAGTTCTTTGTAGCTGTTTAATTTTTGAACATTTTTCAATAAAAGCACATTGCCATCAGCACATCAGCACTGAGGCTTCTTGCAGCAGTGAGAAGGCTGCAGGAAGCCTCAGAAAGTTGAGGCAGTCGTTTCCCGATGGCCTCCCCCCCCTGCCGTCGGGAAATGGCTGCTGAACTTGTGAGGCTTCCTGCAGCCTTCTCACTGTCTCCTCCCCCCCCCCCCCACGGGAACAAATGGCTGCCTCCTCCCCCCCCCGCGGGAACGAACGGCTGCCTCCTACCCCCCCCCTCCCCCCCCCGCGGGAACGAATGGCTGCCTCCTACCCCCCCCCCCGCGGGAACGAACGGCTGCCTCCTTCCCCCCCCCCCTCCCCCCCCCGCGGGAACGAATGGCTGCCTCAACTTGTGAGGCTTGCTGCAGCATTCTCCCTGGCTGAAGCACTTTCACACAGGTAGGAAGATGGTTTATTTAATCTTTTCTTTGCTTATAAATTTTTATTTAGGTTGGATTTATTTGTATAATATTTGTATAAGTATAAATAAGGATTTATTATAGAATTTAATGACTTCCCTTCCCCCCCCCACACCTCGTTCTGGACGCCTAATTTGTAACCTGCGCCTGATTTTTTAATGTGTAGACAAGGTTTTTTCAGTTTTACAAAAATCTTCACTTGCTCCATTCTAAATTAGTTTGGAGTACGTTTTCACTGTAGAAACTTTGAAATCAGGCGTCAGTGGCCGGACACGCCCCCTTTTGAAGAAAAAATTCTGTTCCAAAGTGAAACTGTTCTACCTGACTAGAACTGCAGAAAAAAAAATGTGGAGAATTGCGATTTCTAAGATAGTCCGTTCTCCACCAGTTGCTCCTAAAAATCAGGCGCAAATCATGTGGAAACTTGGGCCCAGAGACACTGACAGAGACACACTGAGGGGGGGCATCCCAGCACGCTGTTGGAGGGCTCCCGGTGCTGCAGTCGGTAAGTAGAAAATGTTTTATTTATTGATTTTTTAAAAAAAAATTATCTTATTAATTTTGTTTGATTGATTTATTGGTTGATTTATTGATGTATTTATCATTTATTATTGATGATGGCTCTTTATTTGTAAAACTGAAGTGTTTAATGTTTGTAAACTTCCCTTTAAACACCCCCCCCACCATTCCCTACGCCTGATTTGTAACCTACGCCTGATTTTCTAAAGTGCAGACAAGGTTTTTTCGAGCGTACAAAAATCTTCACTTACTCCATTCTAAGTTAGTTTAGAGTAAGTTTTCACTGACGAAACTTTGAAAACAGGCGTAAGTGGCCGGACACGCCCCCTTTTGAAAAAAAAATTCTGTTCCAAAGTGAAACTGTTCTAACTGACTAGAACTGGAGCAAACTAAATGACGAGAATTCCGATTTCTAAGATACTCCGTTCTACACCAGTTGCTCCTAAAAATCAGGAGCAAATCATGTGGAAACTTGGGGCCATAGTGTTTTACTGCACAATGTAGAGGCAGAGCGAACTAAATTTACATTGCTACACCCATTTAAGGCCCATAACATGGGCACGGAAATAATCAATTTACCAGTGCAGAGCCATGCCTGATCTACATGGGAGTTTGGGCCACTACTTAATTGGTCAGTGCCTTTTTTACTATGTGACCCAGGCGGTTGCCTGAAAGGACCACAGGCCTCATTTTCATATTGAAATGATGCCCCAGCACTCATTTCAAACCCGGACTCCTAAACGTATTTGCCATGGTTGGAGCTTACGAGCTCTGACTAGAATTTCCGGGACTTGAACAGCCTAATCAGTGGTTCATAAAGGGCCGCTCAAAAAAAATTCCCCAAAAATACCAAAATGTTGAATTTTGTGGACTCGACAGGAGTCCACAATACAATCGCAGGCCATCACCAGCCTGCCTTCTCTACCCTCCCAGACTTACTCTGGGCCTCGGTGTGGGCTGACATTCTTAAAACCCCATAATAAAAATACATATGCTAAACAAAAGTTTTATGTAAAAGGGTAAAATCGGCTCCAGAAAGGCTGTAGGAAAAAGAACTGCTGAGGTTCATCTCACTAAAGACGACAAAAGATCAGATCACCACAGCATCTTGCATCAACTGGCTCCGGAACGTCTGAAGACCTACCTAACTTAGCTACATTAAAGATAGTGAAAGAAAACAAATTAAGTGTCAATCAATCCTGGGGTTGTACTTGGAGAAGCCCATTGTTGGCAAGCAACCATACCCAGCGGTGCGGTTCAAAAATAAAAGGACTACAAAATCCTAATCATATGGAGAAAGGGCAGTCTATCTTACTGTTCTCTATCTCTTGTAGACTGCTTCTGGGACAGCTGACCTGACCACGAGAGAAAACCATGTGCTACACCACAAAATGTGTCCATCAAGATATTTAGAGAGACTCGACAACCCTGAGCCAATCATGGGTATATACAAACTTTCATTGAGGTTAGACCAGGATAGTCCTTTGTTTTCTTTTTAATTGTTGTTAATTCTAAATCATGCATAAACCGAAGGTGATGCTTAATTCTAATGTTGGTTTGTTTTCTACAAGTACGTCTTAAATCCGGCAACCATGGGACTGAGACCGTGCCGGTTTTTGGATTTTTCTGGATTTCGAACGAGAAAACACCAGAGCATCTGAAGAGCGTATGTGTGCTACCGAGACAGACAAAGTACTAATGGTGGCGTGGGTCAGGTCGGGTTGGGCCGAGTCGAGGGTCATTCAGCAAGGCTCAGACCGAATGCACGCCATTTAAAACAAAGCGGAGTAGCAGATAACTAGTCTGGCCTTGCGGTTTTTGGACAATAATTCCGGATTTTAGTTTACTGAATAACAAATGGGATTTTCTCAAAAATGTCTGGTTTTTGGACAATTATAATTTTCGGACAGCCGGATTTGAGACGTTGTTCCTGTAGTATATAATAAATGATTGGGCCAGAATTTATCGGAGCAGTGCACCTCGTGGCATGCCCGGTTATTTAGACTTTCTCCTGTACCCTTCAGCTCAAAATGTTTTTCCCTGTAAGTTGCTGGAAGTGCGAGCTGATAACAGGGCCACAGGGCATCTGACAAAGAAAGAATGGGTTTAGAGAGAAAAAAGACAGAATGGAAAAGTAAGAACAAAAAAGTAAAAATTTAAAATTTTACATTTTTAAAATCTCTAACAACAATTCATGACTGGAAGAAAGGCGACTCCACACAGCTAACTGTTCACTTTCTGGGCCTGACAGGTTCATTGGCAGTCATTAACAATTATCATGTTGTTAAAAGGGTACTTGCGCTATTAATTACTAGACTTAACTTTCTGTGGCAAGTTTAATGGGTATTTCACATGCAAATTCAGCAACTTCATGAAATTGATGTGCAGGTTAAGGGTGAGATGCCATTTTCACGAAGCTACTGGCGGAGCAGCGCAAATCGTCCAACAACCTGTGCCGATTCGCAAGTCACGGGTCTCTTCCACACCACATGGGGAATGGTAGCAGAGCGGTTATGTTACTGTACTCAGAAAAGTTTTAAGATGACCTGACAGTCCCTGAGAATCAGAATTACAGATATGTTTGATTTAGTGTTTGTCACCAAAGAAGTTATATATAACAGATAAGCTACTGAAAAGTATATATAAAAAATCATTTGCTCAAAGAAATTTTTTGGACATGCCTAGCTGTTGTCTTATGTAAAGTTTATTTTAAGATTTTTTTTAAGATAAGGTGGATGTACTTAGTGTGAATGCATCACTAGTTTTATTTGAGCATTTCTGTCATTACACTCACATGAGTTTTACTTAATTTTTTAAAGTCCATATTCATACAGTTAGGATTTCGCTACAGTGCACTGCTGTGAAATGTGACCAAGGTCCAGGTTGCTGATTGGAGCATGGGCAGGTACAGCAGGAGCGGCGAGGTCGGGACGAAGGCGCGACGAGTGATCGTGGAGCGACGTGATCGGGGCCCAGGAGAGGCGCGAGTTTGGGGCCCTGCAGAGGCGAGGGCCCTCTGGCATGGGCCAGCACACTGCAATGGGCCCAAGTTTCGGGCCACACCTAGAACGGCTCAGCCCCGACCTGGACGCCTGTTTTTCGCGCCCGAAAGTGCATCAAAAAAATACCTTCAGATTCCCTGGCTCCCTGCAGGTCCTTTGTAGCTTGGCGCGGCGCAGCACGAGCTGTGGGGGGGCGGAGCCAGGTCCCTGCGCTGAAATCAGTGCCAGGACCTCTGCACAGACGCACTACAGTGGGCGCGCATGTGCAGTAGCTCCAGGCGCCCGAAACTGTATGGGAAGGGCCTGAAGCACGCCGCCCCTAGCCCTAGCCAAATGGGCTCACTGGGGCGGCGAAGATCAGGCTGCACCTCCCTCGTCCAGCTCCTGCTCTGGCTCCAGCTTCCTCCCCTGTTCAGCTGGCTCTCTCAACCCCCCATCGCCCCCCCCCCCCCCCGCCCCAGCTCCCGCTCCGCTGCCCGCTCCCTTCCTCCCAGATCCCGGTCCACCCCAGCTCCCGCTCCGCTGCCTGCTCCCACCCCCTCACCCCCAGTTCCCGCTCCCACCCTTCCCCCACCAGCTCCCACTCCGACCCCCCCACACCAGCTTCCGCTCCGCTCCCCCACCCAGCTCCCGCTCCCCCCCAGCTCCCGCTACGAGCCACCCCCCCCCCAGCTCTCGCTCCGCTCCCCCCCAGCTCCCGCTCCGCTATCCCCCCAGCTCCGGCTTCCCCCGGCCACCTACCTTTAACTCCGGTCCGCTCCCTCTTCCTTCGGCAGGGCCCGCCCGCCCGTCCGGCATCTTGCTGGGGGTGGGCCCCGCCCGAAGTCTTGGGCCCGGCTTCTTCAAGTCGGCCAGGCCCGTTCAGCCTCCTCCCTCTCCTCTCCCCCTCCCTCCCTCCCTCTCCTCCCTCCCTCTCTCTCCTTTCCCCCTCCCTCCCTGTCCTCTCCCCCTCCCTCCCTGTCCTCTCTCCCTCCCTCCCTTCCCCTCCTCCTCCCTCCCCCCTCCTCCTCCCACTCCATCCCCCCCTCCTCCTCCCACTCCATCCCCCTCCCCACCCCTCCCTCCCTCCCCCCTCCTCCCCTAGCTGTCAGAAACACACAGACACTGACAGACAGAGAGACACTTACACTGACAAACAGAGAGTGAGAGAGAGACACACAGACAGACAGAGAGAGAGAGAGAGACACTGACAGAGACAGAGAGAGACACACTGGGGGGGCCCCGTCCCAGCACGCTGTTGGAGGGCTCCCGGTGCTGCAGTCGGTGAGTAGAACATTTTTTATTTATTGATTTAATTTTTTATTAATTTTATTATTGATTTATTGGTTGATTTATTGATGAATTTATCATTTATTATTGATGATGGCTCTTTATTTGTAAAACTGAAGTGTTTAATGTTTGTAAACTCCCCGCCCCCCCCCCCGTTCCCTACGCCTGATTTGTAACCTACGCCTGATTTTCTAAGTGTAGGCAAGGTTTTTCTGAGCGTACAAAAATCTACACTTATTCCATTCTAAGTTAGTTTGGAGTATGTTTTCACTGCCTAAACTTTCAAAGCGGATGTAAGTGGCCGGACACGCCCCCTTTTGAAAAGAAAAATCTGTTCCAAACTGAAACTGTTCTAACTGACTAGAACTGGAGCAAACTAAATGCCGAGAATTGCAATTTTTAAGATACTCCATTTTAAACCAGTTACTCCAAAAAAACAGGAGCAACTCAGGCAGAAACTTGGTCCCAATATGTGTACGCACTAGGTCCTTGCAGCAGAGCTGGTCTCCAGTTGTCTTGCTTAATCCTTGCCACTGGACCAAGGCCTAGCTTTGTCAGACCCGTGTGATGGCTGGTGTGCAACAGCCACCACACGTTAAAAAAATCCACCACAGGCATCTTCTACCCTTTAACATGTAGTTTGGGACCGGGAATATCAGGTCCTTCATTGAAACACCTATGAACTCATCCCCTTTTGGTGTGGAAGCAAGTCATCCTCGATACGAGGGGCTGCCTAAGAAGAGAATCCAGACGCCTGGACAAATGATCGAGAGACGAGACTTCAAATCCCACGACAGTAGCTGGGATATTTAAATTCAGCTAATTAAATAAATCTGGAATAAAAAGCTAGTATCAGTAACGGTGACCATGAAACTACCAGACTGCCGTAAAAACCCATCCAGACCGCTAATGTCCATTAGAGAAGGAAATCTGCTGTCCTTATCCGGTCTGACCTATATGTGACTCCAGACCCACAGCAAAGTGGTTGACTCGTAACTCCTCTCTGAAATGGCCCAGCAAGCCACTCAGTTGTACCAAACCACTACAAAGAATAAAACTGGACGGACCACCCGGCATCGACCTAGGCACTGGAAATGACAAAGGCACACCCAGTCCTGTCGACCCTTCAAAGTCCTCCTCACTAACATCCAGGGACTTGTACCAAAATTGGGAGAGCTGTTCTACAGACTAGTCAAGCAGCAGCCTGACATAGTCATACTCATAGAATCATACCTTTCAGCCATCGTGTCAGACTCCTCCATCACCATCCCTGCGTATGTTCTGTCCCACCGGTAGGGCAGACCCACTAGAGGTGGCAGCACAGTAGTATACAGTCAGGAATGGATTGCCCTGAAAGTCCTCAACATTTAATCTGGACCCTATGGAGACTCATGGCATCAACTCAAACATGGCCGAGAAAACCTCCTGCTAATTACCACCGACGCCCTCCCTCAGCTAATGAATCAGTACTCCTCCATGTTGAACACCACTTGGAAGAAGCATTAAGGGTAGCAAGGGCACAGAATGTACTCTGGACAGGGGACTTCAATCAAGAGTGGCTTGGGAGCACCAATACTGGCCGAGTCCTGAAGGACATAGCTGTCAGAGTGGACCTGCGGCAGGTGGTGAGAGAAACAACATAAGGGAAAAATCAACTTGACCTCATCCTCACCAATCTACCTGTCACAGATGCATCTGTCCCTGATAGGATTAGCAGGCATGACCACCCTCCACCATGTTGTGTGGCACTACCATCGTGCCTAAAGGAATAGATTCAGAACAGATCTAGCAGCTCAAAACTGGGCATTCATAAGGCACTGTGGGCCATCAGCAGCAGAATTGTATTCCACCACAATCTGTAACCTCATGGCCTGGCATATTTCTATTCTACCATTACCATCAAGCCAGGGGACCAATTTTTTTCAATGAAGAGTGCAAAAGAGCATGCCAACACCAGGCATACCTAAAAATTAAGTGCCAACCTAGTGAAGCTACAACACAGGACTACATGCATGATAAACAGCAGAAGCAGCATGCTATAGACAGAGCTAAGTGATCCTACAACCAAAGGATCAGATCAAGGCTCAGCATCCTGCCACATCCAGTCCTGGTGTATGAACTCTATATGTGCTCCACATGAACTCGCTGAACTTCAGCTTCTAGCGATTTCCCCCAGTGTTCATTTGGCCTCGTAGGGCTTACATGGGGCCCGTCCTCCTCGCACATCAACCTGGCTGCAGGCTTCCTGCACATACGCGCCAAGTGATCGTTGACGTTGCAATTTCTGCAGGTATATTGCTGATACCTGCAAGTTCTGGCTGGGTGTTTGCCTCCACACCTCCAACATGAGCCGTTGTTGGAAACAAAAGGTCCATTACCAGTCGATCATCTCGGACTGTCTCTGTAACTGTCCTTAAACGCACCATTGACAGGTGTTGATGGCCCCATTACTGGCTGCATTGTCCCTTGCGATGGCATGAATCGCCGTACAGCTAGCCATTGTCTCTGTTGAATTCCCTCTTTGGGTTCAACTACATGCTCGGGCATGTCCGATTGCCCCTGGAGAACTGTGTGCTGCGTTAACAATGTTGACTCCCTGTCCATTTGCTGCATTTAAGCCAAGATTTTTGTCAAACATCATTCTGGTCTCTTCCTCTCCTGAGATAAATGTCTGGGCCATCAAAGCCGCCTTTCCCAGGGTCAAGTCTTTGGTCTCAATCAGTTTCCTGAAAACCCCAGCGTGCCCGATGCCCTCAATAAAAAAAGTCTCGCAGTATCTCCGCTCTGCATGCATCTGGGAACTTACATAGGCTTGCCAGTCGCCAGAGGTCTGCCACGAAGTCTGGAACGCTTTGCCCTTCTCGCCACCGGTGCATGTAAAACCGGTGTCTCGCCATGTGTATGCTGCTTGCCGGTTTGAAGTGTTCCCCGATCAACTTACTGAGGTCTTCAAAAGTCTTGTCCGCCGGCTTCTCTGGCGCTAGAAGGTCCTTCATCAGGGAGTACGTCCTGGATCCACAAACCGTCAGATGAGCCCTGCGTTTGTCGGCCAAATCCTGTCCCAACCATTCCTTAGTGATGAAACTTTGCTGTAGTCTATCAATAAAATCGTCCCAATCATCACTAACACAGTACCTCTCATCTGTGCTGTTAGTGGCCATGCTCGCGTGGTTTAAATCCCAGTTTCTCGTTGCCAATGTTATGTCCTTACTATACAGTATAAATGCACACGAGGCCCATACTTGAGAGAAGGTCACTCTGTGACCAGTAACCTTTATTAGCCAGCACTGAAGTGATGAAGGTGGGTGGAGCTTCCCCTTTGATACCTGAAAATCCAGGTTAGGAGTGTCTCCCACAAGTTCACCACCTAGTGGTCAATGTTCTCACGGTGTACAACTTAGGTCAGTTTATACATGGATTACAATGAGAGTTGAATACATGACAGGAAGGACAAATCTAATACAGCAAATAATTATCCCCATCAGTCTACTCGCAATCATCAGCAAAGTGATGGAAGGTGTTGTCAAAAGTGATGAAAGGTGCTATCAAGCAGCACGTACTCACCAATAACCTGCTCACCAATGCTCAGTTTGGGTTCCGCCAGGACCACTTCCCTGCAGACCTCGTTACAGCCTTGATCCAAATATGGACAAAAGAGCTGAATTCCAGAGTTGCGATAAGAGTGACTGCATTTAACAGCAAGGCCGCATTTGATCAAGTGTGGCATCAAGGAGTTCTAGTAAAATTGAAGTCAATGGGAATGAGGAGGAAATATTTCCACTGGCTGGAGTCATACCCAGCACAAAGAAAGATGATTGTGGTTGTTGGAAGCCAATCATCACAGCCCCAGGACATCGCTGCAGGAGTTCCGCAGGGCAGTGTTCTAGGCCCAACCTTCTTCAGCTGCTTCATTAATGACCTTCCCTCCATCATAAGGTCAGAAGTAGGGATGTTTTCTTATGATTGCACAGTGTTCAGTCTATTTGCAACTCCTCAGATAATGAAGCAGTCCACACTCACATGCAGCAAGATCTGGACAACATTCAGCCTTGGGCTGATAAGTGGCAAATTCATGCCACACAAGTTCAAGGCAATGAACATCTCCAACAAGAGAAAGTCCACCCACCGCCCCTTGATATTCAATGGCATTATCATCGTTGAATCCCCCACCATCAGCATCCTAGGGAGGGGGGGTCACCATTGACCAGAAACGTCTTCTAGACCATCCAGATAAGTATTGTGTCAACAAGAACAGTTCAGAGGCCAGGTATTCTGTGGAAGTGTCTCGCCTCGTGACTCCCCATCTACAAGGCACAAGTCAGGAGTGTGATGGAATATTCTCCAATTGTCTGGATGAGTACAGCGCCAACAGCATTCAAGAAGCTTGACACCATCCAGAATAAAGCAGCCCGCTTGATTGACACCCCATCCACTACCTAAAATATTCACTCCCTCCATGCACCGTGGCTGCAATGTAATCCATCTACAAGATATACTGCAGCAACTGGCCAAGGCTTCTTCGACAGCAGCTCCCAAATCCGCGACCTCTACCACCTAGAACGACAAGGGCAGCATGCGCATGGGAACACCACCACCTGCAAGATCCCCTTCAAGTTACACACCATCCTGACTTGGAAATATATCACATTCCTTCATCGTCACTGAGTCAAAATCCTGGAACTCCCTCCCTAACAGCACTGTAGGAGGACCTTCATCACATGAACATCTTACCACCACATTCTCAAGGGTAATTAGGGATGGGCAATAAATGCTGGCCTTGCCAGAAATGCCCACCTCCCATGAATGAATAATAAAAAAGTTGTTGGCCGATTTTCACCTTAATATCGCCATGCATCGTTCACATGCCGTTATATTTTCGGCAAATTCTGGCCCATAGTTTTCTTTACAAAGCCATGGTTTACGCCTGGAGTTTATTAGTATAAAAACCCTATTAAATTAAATATAAAATTCAAATTGTCTGGAGATAATTTAATTTCCCCAGATTAAAGTACAAAATCACTTTCCACCTTTTGCCCCTACAACCACAACAGGCGAGCTGCATCAGTATTCGCTACTGTCCCTATTTATTCTGATGAGGCCAGAGGATGAATTTGCTTTGATCCTTGGGCTTCTTTGTTCTGCTGCAATGTTGCTGCTCCAGTTTTAGATCCAGTTTTAAATCACATCCAGTTTTAGGCACTAAGGAATTTAGGCCCAGAATCATTTAAGTTGAAAGAAAAAAAATAATGCAACGATACTTCGAGATGCTCTATAAAAAAACAATACGTCGCAAGAATTATGTGTTCAAATGGGGTTATATTTCAGTCAGACAAGGTTTAGGAGCATAGGAACAGGAGTAGGGCATTCAGACCCTCGTACTTGCACCACCATTCAATTAGACCTTGGATGATCTGTAGCCTAACTCCATCTGTCCGTTCCATAACCCTTAATATTCTTGTCCAACAAAAATCGATTAATCCCAGTCTTGAAATCTTCAATTGATCTAGCTTCAACAGCTTTTTGGGGGAAGAGAGTTCCAGATCTCCACTACCCTTTGTGTGAAGAAGTGCTTTCTGGCCTAAGCCCTGAACTCTAATTTTAAGGTTGTGCCCCCTTGATAAAATAAAACCAACAGAAACATTTTTTGGGGTGGAGATAGTGGGCCCAAGTTTGGCCAATCCGTTTTTTTGGCGTACTCACCCTTTATGCGCCATTTATGTGCGCTGGAAACGGCGCCGGAAAAAAATGGCCCCATCCTGGCCGTTCTGAAGAGTCTGGAGTGCCCTGCACGGCGCAGATTAAACAGTGGGGTGTGGAGCTATAGCCCTGCACCGAAATCAGTGCCGGCAGTATCGCGCATGCGCAGTGGCATCGGGTCCGGTGTTCGCGCATGCGCAGTAGTGTCGAAACTTGCAGCAGTGTCCTGCCTGTGTTGCTGTTTGTATGCAAATTAAGATGCCGCATTCGGTCACCCCCCACCCCCCACCTTCGATATGAAGGCCAGCCAGCAGCTCTCTCTCTCCCCTCCTGCGCCCTCCACCCCCTCCACCCCCACATCAACGATGCCGTGTTCGGTCGCTTTGCTTCGCACTCCCACCTCCCCACCCCCCCACCCCCCCGCCTCCCTCCCACCCCGGACGAAGGGCTTGCCGGTGCGTGCCGAGCCCAGACCAGCCTCTCTTCCCCATCCCTTCCTTCAACCTCCCGATGCGTCTTTGCCGCCCGCCCCTTTCCCAGGCCGAATAGCCTCCCATACAATCCGACCCGCTGCCTTCCCCGGCCGAGTTCAAATCAAGGTAGGATTTACTACAATTTTTTATTTGTTATTCAATTGTTTACCTGAGTTCTTTATTTTTAATGAATTATTTAAACTTTTATTTGCAATGTTTGGTGCTTGGGTGCAGGTCCTTACTTACTTACCTGCGCCAATTTCTTAACTGCCCGCAACGTTTTTCAGAGTTGGCCACATACGCTGACCTAAGTCGATTTGGAGTAAGTTTTTGCTGGCCAAAGTGGCATAAATGGCCAAAACTGGCGTAAGTGGCTGGGAACGCCCCCTTTTGGAAAAAAAACTGAACTAAAAAAAAATCAAACCTAACTGAGTTACTCTGGAGCAAGTTTATTGGGGAAAATGGCATTTTTTAAACTTACGCCAGAAAAGCCAATTTACTCCAAAAAAATTGGAGCAAGTCATGGCCAAAATTGGGCCCTTAAAAAGTATTTTAGACTTGGATGTGATGAAAAATATCTTCATTTCAGATCACTGAAAGTATAATTTTATTCATCACAGTTTTTAGGCAAGGCTTGCTTTTTAAACCCGGTCACGTAAACCAGTTTTACATCATTGTAATTACATTTTTTCATGCAGATTACCCCACTGCTCATTGACATTCAGCACAAATGGATGAGACACCATTTTAACAAATAATTTACATTTTTTTAAAAAAAGATATTAGGTCAAACTTTTATATAAAATGACAACAAATACAGAGTATTTGTTTATATCAACTTTTATAAAAATAAAAATTGTAGTGATTTCATGCCAATATTTATTATTGCTGTTGTTGAATCAGATGGCAGCTGCCATTTATAATGATACTTAATAGGTCATGCAAGAAGTGGAATCTCAGTTGCACAGCAGTATGACCACATCTCCATACACAACACAACAACTGAACATCTTCCATCTAAAAGCTACAAGTTCTCTCAAAGCTACAAGGCTTTTTGAATTCCATCTTCTAAACAGAAGCTATTATTATATACTGTTTACCTTTACAAGCTCCTGTTGAGGCCATATTTGGATGGGTTCTACTTGCTGAGGGGTCTGGGTCTGTATTCCATATGTGTTGAGAAACACTTGCAGGCTACAAACACAGAATCGGCATTTTATATTAATACAACATATGCTAGTAATAGTATTGTAAAATGGAATATCTGATGTTTTATGCAAGTTAATAATGCCTAAGACACAAGTTACAACTAAATTAGTATTCTCAGCATGGCAATTGTATAATCTCTTGGCTAAAGAACAAATAAATACTGTAGATGAGGCAGAGGCTTATAATAGCTTGTCTAATGGGTTATGCATCACATACCGCTGGCTTTCAGTAATCAGGGACACATGAACTACCACATCATTTTCTGAAAGGCCCTGAAAGACACAATAAAATTGGATAAATGTCAAGTATCAAGCAAATTATAAAAATATACTATTAACTTAGAAATAGAAGCAAGATTCGTAAAAAGGTACAAAATAAAATATATTGATTAGTCTGTTTCTTTACACTATCACCTTATAATCAATCCAATTTTGCTGAGAGAGCAATTCAACACTCTACAGCTAAAACCCATTAATCTAACAACTACCCAAAGGGGTTTAATGTCAAAGCTATTTTGTATGATGCATAACTTGGTGTTTGGTGCAATACATTCTCCTATGCTATCAATGGAGTGTCACGGTAAGGTTCTGAGTGTAATGGTCCAAAGCAAAAACCATTTGTAATACACTATACATTATTCACCAGATTTTATTGTAGCAGTAAACATAAAGGTGCAGCATTACAGGATTTAAAAATGTTTCATACAGAAATTGTCTTATACTGATGTTGAAGAAACTTTGCTGAAACCGGTCACCCAAAAATGCACTATCATAATGGACTAATACTCTACACGGTACCATTTCTCAGTGATACAATGCCTAGCACTTCCAATATTTACAATTCCAGTTTACTCTGTAATGTTAGCATTTAAACTCCTATGGCTGGATTTTTGGTCTTCTGCCACCCGTGTTAGTGCCCGGTGGGATGGCAATGTCGGCGGTAAGCACTTCTGGGCGGGTAAACAGCTTCCAGTGCCCTGCTGGGACATTCGGGGTCGGTTTTGAGGGGGTGCGGAGCATTACGGGTCTGTGGTGGATCCGTTGGTCAGGATCACGGCTTGCAGACGGAGGATAGTGACAAACATTTGGGGGCAGCCGAAACGGAGGAGGACACACCATTCGGCTCAATTTTCCCCAGTGATTTGTGCCATTTTTTTTGAGCAGGCTGCTCTTTTTGACCCAAGTTGAAAAACCACAGTTTCCCCAATCAATTTGCACCAGCGTAACTCAGTTAATTACGATTTTGTTAGGGCAGTTTTTTTTCAGCCAAAGGGGGCGTAACCAGCCACCTTCGCCAATTATGGCCATTTAGGGAACTTTGGCCAGCTGAGAGTTACTCCAATTGTGCTCATGTGGCCTCTGCAGAAAAACTTTCTGGAGAGTTAAGGAAATTGGCGCAGGTAAGGAAATCGGCGCAGCAGATGCCCGGACACACAAAAAGAATCAAAAAACACATAGCAGCAACTTATGAGAGAGAGAGAGCGAGAGAGAGAGAGAGAGAGAGAGAGAGAGAGAGAGCGAGAGAGAGACTGACTAAGACTAGAATGGAACCGGACCAGGAGAATGGGGACTGAGAATGGGACCGGACCGGTAAGCCCTTCGGGCAGGATTGGAGGTAAGTTGCTGCTATGTGTTTTTCAATTCATTTAATGTGTTGGGAGCTGCTGTATGCTTCATTTTGCAGCCTCAGCTCGCATTGTGTCCCTGGTTACTGTGGCAGCCCGTTCTTTTTGGCGCAGATCAGGGCTCCAGCCCCAAAACTAAAGGTCGGGTTACGCCACGCCAAAATGAAAAAATCTAACGGGGAAACCTAGAATTTTTTTTTTGCCGTACTTTGGCCCCAAAAAATTGGGCGTAACTCTTCAAGTACGCCAAAAAAATGCTTTGGGGAAAATTGAGCCCATCCCTCACGGTTGACAGTGTCAAAGGGCTTTATGAGGTCTCACCAGTTTAAGTGCCTGAAGAAATGCTCTGTAAATTTATTCTTGATCCTCAAAAGGAATTCATCAAAGTTCTATTATATTTATACTTATAGCTTCACTATTCAATTGAGACCAGTTTCCAAAAAAAGAGATTTTCAGAGTCCCTACGATATAATACTGTATTTGTGTTCAGTTTAAAAGTTATGAAATGAAAGGCAAAGACTGGGGTAAGAGTCTAGGAAGGAGCTGTTAATGCAAAGAATTCCTGTAAGTCTTTGAGTAATATTCAAGGCAGTCACTGCACTTTAAAATGGGCAATAGATTCACAAAATATACATGTACATCGATGACTAAACTTGCCAAGGGGCCCTAAAATCTTAAGGCCATCTCTGAGTAAAACTATAAGTTCATGCAGAGAACTCCATACTTCCACTATAAAATTTATATAAGGTATGGGTAACTGGACAATTCAAAATTGTAACATTGTGTACTCTCGAGGTATCTCAATGATAAAGCAGGGTAGTAACAGCTCACGTAGCATTTGATAATTTCCGTCAACACTCATCAGTTTCCTACAATCCTAATCCTAACCAGATATGTAATCAGGTTTTCTCTTGAAGGAACCAATCTTCAGCGTTCGTCAATCTATTGTGGTTAAACTACATCACAATTTACATTAATAGCATTAATACAGCAATAGCACAATGCAAATAAATAGGAATATATTTATTTTCAGATACAATTGGGCTCAATTTTCTCCAGTGATTTGCTCTGTTTTTTTTGGAGCAGGCTGCTCTTTTTGGCCTAAGTTGAAAAACCAAAGTTTCCTCAATCAATTTGCACTAGTGTAAATCAGTTAGTTACGATTTTTTTAGGTCAGTTTTGTTTTCAGCCAAAGAGGGCATAACCAGCCACCCCCGCCAATTCTGGTCATTTATGGAAGTTTGGCCAGGTGAGAGTTACTCCAGTTCTGCTTAGGCCAGCGTATGTAGCCTCTCCAGAAAACCCTTGCGGAGAGTTAAATAAATTGGGGCAAGTAAGGAAATCGGCGCAGCAGGTGCCTGGACACACTAAAAGAATTGAAAAACACATAACAGCAACTTACCTCCAGCCCGAAGGCTGTCCGGTCCCATTCTCGGTCCTCGATTCACACACAGAGAGAAGAGAGAAGAGAGAGAGAGAGAGAGAGAGAGAGACCGAGAATGGGACCGGACGGCAAGCCCTTCGGGCGGGGTTGAAGGTAAGTTGCTGTTATGTGTTGTGCAATTCTTTTAATGTGTTGCGAGTTGGCTGTATGCTGTATGCTTCACTTTGCAGCCTCAGCTTGCATTGTGTCCCTGGTTACCATGGCAGCCCGATCTTTTTGCCGCAGATCAAGGCTCTACCCCCAAAACTAAAGGACAGATTAGGCCACGCCAAAACGAAGAAATCCAATGGGGAAACTTAGAACATTTTTTTGGTGGACTTGGGCCCCAAAAAAATCGGGCGTAACTCTTCAAGTACACCAAAAAAAAAGCTTTGGGGAAAATTGAGCCCAATGAGTGGACAATATCAATGCTAAAATGAATGTATAATTTCATACAACGTTGTCCTTTTTATCCTTTGTCCTTATAAGACTACTAGATCTCTTAACAATCTATTTGATGATAAATATTTGCAATACTCCATGACCCATTATGTCAGGAACAATGTTTGACAACTGAAGATACTGATATAATGAGATTTAACACTCAGATTAAACAAATCTTGCAGGGATTTGAGCAAGTATCAAATCTTAGAACAAATTGTAATTTTCAATTACCAGGGGTATACAATGGGCTAGAAATTGCATAGCACCCAATTTGGGGTGATATCCTTTGCAGGAGCGCAAAAGTATCAGCGGGCGCGATGCAAGTGAAGCCGACGCGAACTTCCGGTTTAGTGCTCCAGCAAGGAGCGCTAAATCAAGTGCTACCACTTCCCTTGGAGCGCTACAGCAGGCAGGAGGGGCAGTAGCAGCAGAGCGCTGCACAATGTCCAGTGCAGCACTGCCAGGATTGGAGGCTCCTTCCCTCCCTTAATGGAAAGGGCTATTGTTGCAAGGTCTGCAATGAACCTAAGCCCCTGCTCAGCGACAACACCAGCGATCTGTGACAATCAGCCCCAAGCACTCTAACAGAGTGCAGGCTGATCGATCGCAGCACAACAAAATGGTAAAAAAATGACCTGAAGGTTCAATACTAATTTTTTACTTCCCGAAGCGGCATTACCTTTAAATACCGCTCCCCAAGCGACAGGTCTACCTTATAATGCCTCCTGCAGCTGCCGGTGTTGATGCCCGTCGTTGCTGCAGGAGGCGGAGCCGAAGTTCGCATCCGGGGCGCTACCGTGGCGCTGTGAACCAGGTTACGTCACGATATCCAGGGCGCAGGAGATCATGGCATTAGGGGTTACCGCCACTGCTAACCTGTAAGGCAAGTTCGGGGGTGTCGGTACTCTCGCCGCACACGGTGACAGAGCCAGTAACGCCCTGCTATCGCTCCCCTGGAGGCGCTAACGAGAGGCGCAAAGGAGGCCAATTTCTCCCCCTATCTCCCCTTGCTTTTGAGAAGAGATTCAGATAGCTCTGGAAAGTGACACAAGAATAATATTAATAGAGTGCTGAATACTAAGGGTCATTCATGTTATAGTCATAGGGAGTTTACTATTATCAACAGTTTTATTCTCTCCCTGAAAAACTTTCAGAGACCTATGAGATTGGAATGAAGGATATAGGAAAAGCTGCTTTCAGGACAGGAAGGGGTTGTTTATTCAAAGAACGCCCTTCTGCAGATCTTTGAGTAGAACTGATGGAGTTCACTATTCTCTGAAATGGCAAAAACATACACAAATAGATGGCCAAATTGTTCAAAGATCTACATAACTTCTCCTGTGTAGAATCTACTGACGTGAGAACATCTGTTCATAGAATCAGTTAATGCATGCCATCAATTTGGCTTAGATGAGTCACCTGTATTGGGGTGTCTAACCTAGGCCTGTGGGCCAAATTGAACCCACTTCTCAATTATATTTGGCCCATGAATCACCACCTAACTGTTCTCTCTTACCCTACACAGAAAAGTGAGGCGAGTGTTATGAATGAAAACTGCTCATCTCTGGAACGTCCCAGTGGCAGATGTGGCTGATCTGCTGGTTGGGTTGTGGAAATTTAAATAAAATCCACCAACAGCATCGTCAGTTTTCTTGGCAAGAGCACACAAGACTTACAGCTCCCATCAGAACTGCTCTCACATCCTGTAGCATGATGGATTCCTAGAAGCCAAAAAACAGTAAAGGGAGAGAGATAGAGAGTGAAAAGGGAGAATGAGGAGAGTGAGAGAGAGGGAGAAAGAGGGGAGAGTGAGAAGAGAGGGAGAGATACAGGTAGAGAGAGAGAGAGAGATACAGTGAGAGAAAGGGAGGTGAGATGGAGGGTGGTGAAGGAGGTAAATGGCATCTCCAAGTATTGCAAAAAATATAATACTGATTGGGAGTTGGACATAGCATTTAATCATGATTCTGTTGGGCTCGATAGCAATTTAAACAGACATGGTCAATTCTTTAGCTGCGCTACAAAAGATGCATACTGCTTCTTTAAAACATTGCCAATCTCTGACCTATGTTATACTAATTCATTAACTTGAGGAATACATTGCAAGAGGACAGGAAATAAGATCTGCCCTATTTTTTCATGTAATAAATTGCAGCTGTACTTTCTCTCCTTAGAAAATACATCTTGGTTACTACCAAAAAATAGTGAGATGATGACACAACCTTGAAACAAGACACATGGGATTTTAAATTGGATTAAAACACAAAATTACACATCATCCAGAATTTAATAAATAGGGACAGTAAGCAAGAAGATACAACTGGAGGTGCCTTAGGAGTAACGTGTACTATACATGGGGGCCAAAATTCCCCTTTCTATAAGAGCTGTGAGAGGCGGCCACGGGTCGGTAAGAACTCACCACTCGGTCGGTGTGGAGGGTCCACCGTTTTGTAACTTGACCTCCTTTACTTTTGGAGCAGTATATGGGACCGCCCTACCTGTTTCCCCGCTGCGTCGGGCATGCGCTGACCCCTTACCGAACGGTGGCAACCCGCTTTCGGACCCCTGCGGGAAATTCCCCCGAAGGAAATTGCCCCGTGCGGAATTGCCCCGTGGGAGTGGCGCCGCTGCCGGTCGGAACCACTGATAGCGTTCCTCAGCGCCAACCTGTCTGTGGCTGGACGGTGCGTCCACCCTTAAAGGGGAGGTCGTGTTACCGGCGACACCATTTTATTTTTTTATTGTCGATCGACTGATGACTTGGAGCGACAGCCGTTCTGACCCGCCCGCACTTCCTCCCCACTCCCGATCCCATATCTACTCCGCTGCAAGAAAAAGTACAAACAACTGAATTTTGCCGGATTGTCCGCCCCATGCATTGGGACAGAGAGAACACTTAAATAAAGGTAGGAGTGCTCCGTTTGGGGCGCAGGGCAATTTCTGCTACTTGGTCTTTTTGTTTTACATATGGTTGAACTTTATTAATGTCTGTAGGTGAAGTCAGTGACAGGTTAGAACTGTCTGACAAGAGTCAAGAAAGTGATTACTTGGAGATTTTGCAAATTGATGCGCTTAAAAACAGCACACTTTTGGTGGGGAGATATCTCCAAAATGTTGATGCTAAAAACTTAAATGCAACTGCTGATGTCTGTGCACTTAGAGCAGTGTCTCCGAGGTTAAGATATGCTTTTAGTGGAGCAGTGAGGGACTGTGTGCAGGGATTTTAATGGAAGACCAAAGTTAAACTAAGATGTTACGTTTCAACACTCAGCCCATGTGCTGCAAAAATGGCAACTCTGAATTGACAAGCTCATTTTAAAAAAATTATCTTGAATCTCTGGGTAGCTGTGCACCATATTGCACCATTCATTTGGAAAATATTTATGTTTCTACTAGATGTGCACTGAGAATAATCAGAGTACCTCAACAGTGATGGATTATTCCAGGTATCAGTTTTATGTCTGATATTTGCGGGGCCGAAATTGGCCACCTCTTTAAGGGCGGTAAGGCCTTTACAACCGGGAGTGGCGGAAACGGATTTCTGCTGCGCCCCGTGTTCCCGCTCCCTTGGGCACGCGCTGACCCTTAATGCCCAGCGGCGTCCCCTTTCTGCCCCACGAGGGAAATTGCCCCATAGGAGCAGAGCCGGCGCCGCTCGGTGCCCCCGACAGCTTTCCCCGGCAGGAAACTGCCAGTGCAGGAGGTGCATGCTTATGCCTTTTTATTTTAATTGTAGGTAGACTCTGAAGTCGGGCCGACAATGGTGGACACGGGTTCAGCCTGGCTGTGTGGCACCCCTTCTTCGCTGGCCCGGCCGAAACTCTCCCTGTTACCTCAGTGGGCGCGACTAAAGTGGCTGCAGAGCTCGCAGTGGCCCTCCCCTTTAACTGAAGCGGAGAGACATTGCATAAGAACATAAGAAACAGTAACAGGAGTAGGCCATACGGCCCCTCGAGCCTGCTCCGCCATTCAATAAGATCATGGCTGGTCTGATCATGGACTCAGCTCCACTTCCCAGCCCGCTCCCCATAACCCCTTATTGTTTAAGAAACTGTCTATTTCTGTCTATAACTGTCTATTCAATGTCCCAGCTTCCACAGTTCTCTGAGGCAGTGAAATCCAGATTTATAACCCTCTGAGAGAAGAAATTTCTCCTCATCTCTGTTTTAAATGGGCGGCCCCTTATTCTAAGATCATGCCCTCTAGTTCTAGTCTCCCCCATTAGTGGAAACATCCTCCCTGCATCCACCTTGTCAAGCCCCCTCATAATCTTATACCTTTCGATAAGATCACCTCTCATTCTTCTGAATTCCAATGAGTAGAGGCCCAACCTACTCAATCTTTCCTCATAAGTCAACCCCCTCATCCCCAGAATCAACCTAGTGAACCTTCTCTGAACTGCCTCCACAGCAAGTATACCCTTTCGTAAATATGGAAACGAAAACTGCACGCAGTAGTCCAGGTGTGGCCTCACCAGTACCTTATATAGCTGTAGCGAGACTTCCCTGCTTTTATACTCCATCCCCTTGGCAATAAAGGCCAAGATACCATTGGCCTTCCTGATCAATTACTGTATCTGCATACTATCCTTTTGCATTTCATGCACAAGTACCCCCAGGTCCCACTGTACTCTGGCACTTTGCAATCTTTCTCCATTTAAATAATAACTTGCTCTTAGATTTTTTTTCTGCCAAAGTGCATGACCTCACACTTTCCAACATTATACTCCATCTGCCAAATTTTTGCCCACTCACTTAACCTGTCTATGCCCTTTTGCAGATTTTTTGTGTCCTTCTCACACATTGCTTTTCCTCCCATCTTTGTATCGTCAGCAAACTTGGCTACGTTACACTCAGTCCCTTCTTCCAAGTCATTAATATAGATTGTAAATAGTTGGGGTCCCAGCACTGATCCCTGCGGCACCCCACTAGTTACTGGTTGCCAACCAGAGAATGAACCATTTATCCTGACTCTCTGTTCTCTGTTAGTTAGCCAATCCTCTATCCATGCTAATATATTACCCCCATTCTGTCCTGCTCCCGACGCACTTCCGCCCCTCACCCGCCCCAAACACCTCCGCAACTAAATAAAACACAAAAAGAGGACCATTTCCCTCTATTCTCCACCCCATGGATTCGGCCGGAGAATATTCATTTAATTCGAATTATTTGTCCTGTTTGGGGTGGAGGCAAATTTCGGCCACTTGATGTTTTTCTCTCCTTCTTGTAAAAATACCAAATTAACCACAGAAATTCTATCGCACAAAATTGGGCTCGGTAGCGCCCGTTATTTGGGTGGTCAGGGTGCACGCACATTCCTGCCACGAATCACCTCAGACGCCATCTTGCACGGCGAATGTTCGCTGCAAAAATGCAGAGCAGGCAGATGATAACGTCAAACAGCATGCTGGTGAGAGTTGGGCGGTGGGGGGGGGGGGGCGGTGGCGAGGAGAAGCAGAAGGTGCATACTTACACCATCTGCAGCTTGTGAGTCAGAAGAGATTGTGAAATGAGGGGGAAGTGGAATCTGAGAAGGCGAATTAAGTATGAGGCTACCATCATCTTCTATGGTTTCAGCCTCAGCAATGGCCTTTCTAATAATGTCTAGCACCGTCTCCGCCATGGGGGTTAGGACATTCAAGCGCACCTGTCTCCCTCCAGTTAGCTGCTGCTGCCTACGGTTATGTGCCACCTTTTCCTGCAAGAGAGCGGGAAGTGTGTCAGTGTTGTGCAATCTGTTTGGGTGATGTATCTGCCATGGTTGAATAGCTGGCAGTGTGTGCAAGCTGTGAGATGTGGGTAAGCTGTGAGATGTGGGTGTGAGGCTTGCAGCAGTGCTAAGTGTGTGAAGCATATGAACGTTATGTATGAGTCCTTATTGACAGAGATTGTTGGTAGGCGAGTGGTGGGGGTGTGGTTGAATTGAGCAGTGGCTGAGGCTAGTGGTGCAGTTGGTAGGCAATAGAAGAAGCATTCACTGACATTGAGCATTCGTGTGAGGTCATTGAACTTCTCGCATCACTGCATCCAAGTCCTCGGTACTTGACTCCTGGCATTGACTTCCAGGGCTATCTGCTCCCACTGCCTTTTGATGGTGTGTCTAGAGGGCCTCCTGGCGCCTGTAGATACAGGAATCTCTCCTCCTCCCTACATCCTCCACCAAGACCTCCAGTGCAGCGTCCAAAAACCTTAAAGCTTGCTCTCTCCCATGTTGTGCCATTCCGACAAAGGCATACCCAGCCCAGTCAACCCTGCAAAGTCCTCCTCACTAACATCTGGGGACGTTTGCCAAAATTGGGAGAGCTATCCCTCAGACTAGCCAAACAACAGCCTGACATAATCATATTCACAGAATCATACCTTTCAGCAACGCCCAAGACTCCTCCATCACTATCCCTGGGTACGTCCTGTCCCACCAGCAGGATGGGCACATCAGAGCTGGCAGCACAATGGTAATCAAGGGGTATGGAGAGAAAGCAGGAAAGGGGTACTGAAGTTGCATGATCAGCCATGATCATACTGAATGGTGGTGCAGGCTCGAAGGGCTGAATGGCCTACTCCTGCACCTATTTTCTATGTTTCTATAGCCTGTGGCAGGTGATGAGAGAAACAACATGAGGGAAAAACCTACTTGACCTCGTCCTCACCAATCTACCTGTTGCAGATGTATCTGTCCATGACAGTATTGGCAGGAGTGACCATCCCGCAGTCTTTGTGGAGATGAAGTCGCGTCTTCACACTATAGACATCCTCCATCGTGTTGTGTGGCACTACCACCGTGCTAAATGGGATAGATTCAGAATAGAAGCAGCACTGTGCGAGTACCTTTACCACACGACTGCAGCGGTTCAAGGCGGTGGCTCACCACCACCTTCTCAAGAGCAATTAGTGATAAGCAATAAATGCTGGTCTTGCCAACGACACCCACATTCCGTGAATGAATTTTTAAAAAACCCTCACCGTTTCTCAGGTCACATTAACTTCCTGCATGACTTCCAGCATCTACTCCAGCCACAATGCATTTCCCCTTTGAAAGGTGCAGGATAGCTTTATATTGTGCTAGGAAGTTACGATTCTAGGCCCTGTGCTGATGCGTGCAGCCAATCAACAGAGCAGCTATCGTTGGCTGCACACAGGAGTCATTCTAATGAGCAAGCAGCAAGAAGCTGGCGTCCTGTCTGCAATTAAATCAATGGGCACAGGCTACTCACGCATCGCGATACCTGTGCCTGTTTTCAAGGGCTATCCAATTTAGGCCCATCTGTTTGAATCTGGTTATTCACTTGCTTATTCTGATGGACAAAGATCCTTCGAATTAATTTCAAATGAATGTACTTGTTCAGTTTAAAAGTTTGTCCAATATTAACACTTCATGCAGTAAGAAGTATCCTCAAAAACAAATCAACAAGAACTTATATTTATATAACGCCTTTAATGTAGTAAAATGTCCCAAGGCACTTCACTGGAGTATTATAAGACAAAATATTTTGACACTGAGCCACATAAGGAGAAATTAGGGCAGATGACCAAAAGCTTGGTCAAATATGTAGGTTTTAAAGGGCATCTTAAAGGAGGAAAAAGGTAGAGAGGTGGAGAGGTTTAGGAAGGGAATTCCAGAGCTTTGGCCGAGGCAACAGAAGGCACAGCCACCAATGGTAGAGCAAATATAATCAGGGATGTTCAAGAGGGTTGAATTAGAGAAGCGCAGATATCTTGGGGGGGTTGTGGGGCTGGAGAAGATACAGAGATAGGGAGAGGCAAGGCCATAGCAGGATTTGAAACCAAGGATGAAAATTCTGAAATCGAGTTCATATTGGCACATTATTGAATATTAAATTCAGTTGCCTTCCTACTGAATTTTGAAATCAAGGCGGTGCTTAACCGGGAGCCAATGTAGAAACATAGAAAATAGGTGCAGGAGTAGGCTGATCGGCCCTTCGAGCCTGCACCACCATTCAATATGATCATGGTTGATCATGCAACTTCCTGCTTTCTCTCCATACCCCTTGATCCCTTTAGCCGTAAAGGCCACATCTAACTCCTTTTTGAATATATCTAACGAACTGGCCTCAACAACTTTCTATGGTAGAGAATTCCACAGGTTCACTATTCTCTGAGTGAAGAAGTTTCTCCTCATCTTGGTCCTAAATGGCTTACCCCTTATCCTTAGACTGTGACCCCTGGACTTCCTCAACATCAGGAACATTCTTCCTGCATCTAACCTGTCCAATCCCATCAGAATTTTATATGTTTCTATGAGATCCCTCTCATTCTTCTAAATTCCAGTGAATATAAGCCTAGTCGATCCAGTCTTTCTTCATATGTCAGTCCTGCCATCCCGGGAATCAATCTGGTGAACCTTCGCTGCATTCCCTCAATAGCAAGAATGTCCTTCCTCAGATTAGGAGACCAAAACTGCACACAATACTCAAGGTGTGGTCTCACCAAGGCCCTGTACAACTGCAGTAAGACCTCCTTGCTTCTATACTCAAATCCCCTCACTATGAAGGGCAGCATGCCATTTGCTTTCTTTACTGCCTGCTGTACCTGCATGCCTACCTTCAATGACTGATGTACCATGACACCCAGCTCTCGTTGCACCTCCCCTTTTACTAATCTGTCACCATTCAGATAATAATCTGCCTTCCTGTTTTTGCCACCAAAACCTCACACTTATCCACATTATACTGCATCTGCCATGCATTTGCCCATTCACCTAACCTGTCCAAGTCCCCCTGCAGCCTCCTAGCATCCTCCTCACAGCTCGCACTGCCACCCAGCTTAGTGTTATCTGCAAACTTGGAGATATTACATTCAATTCCTTCGTCTAAATCATTAATGTATATTGTAAATAGCTGGGGTCCCAGCACTGAACTCTGTGGCACCCCACTCGTCACTGCCTGCCATTCTGAAAATGATTTGTTTATTCCCACTCTTTGCTTCCTGTCTGACAACCATTTATTTATCCACATCAATACATTACCCCCTATACCATGTGCCTTAATTTTGCATACTAATCTCCTGTGTGGGACCTTGTCAAAAGCCTTTTGAAAGTCCAAATACATCCTCAAAAATCTCTAGAAGATTTGTCAAGCATGATTTCCCTTTCATAAATCCATGCTGACTTGGACTGATCCTGCTTTCCATCTTTAATAATTGATTCCAGCATTTTCCCCACCACCGATGTCAGGCTAACCGATCCATAATTCCCTGTTTTCTCTCTCCCTCCTTTTTTTAAAAGTGGGGTTACATTAGCTACCCTCCAGTCCACAGGAACTGAACCAGAGTCCATGGAATGTTGGAAAATGACCACCAATGCATCGACTATTTCTAGGGCCACTTCCTTAAGTACTCTGGGATGCAGACTATCAGGCCCTGGGGATTTATCGGCCTTCAGTCCCTTCAATTTCCCTAACATAATTTCCTGACTAATGAGGATTTCCCTCAGTTCCCCCTTCTCACTAGACCCTCGGTCCCCTAGTATTTTCGGGAGGTTATTCGTGTCTTCCTTAGTGAAGACAGAACCAAAGTATTTCTTCAATTGGTCTGCCATTTCCTTGTTCCCCATTATGAATTCCCCTGATTCTGACTGCAAGAGACCTACATTAGTCTTCACTAATCTTTTTCTCTTCACATATTTGTAGAAGCTTTTGCAGTCAGTTTTTATGTTCCTTGCAAGCTTACTCTCATACTCTATTTTCCCTCCCCTAATTAAACCCTTAGTCCTCCTCTGCTGAATTCTAAATTTCTCCCAGTCCTCAGGTTTGCTGCTTTTTCTGGCCAATTTATATGCCTCTTCCTTGGATTGAACACTTTCCCTAATTTCCCTTGTTAGCCACGGTTGAGCCACCTTCCCTTTTTTATTCTTGCGCCACACAGGGATGTATAATTATTGTAGTTCATCCATGTGATATTTAAATGTCTGCCATTTCCTATCCACCGTCAACCCTTTAAGTATCATTCTCCAGTCTATCCTAGCCAATTCACGTCTCATACCGTCGACGTTTCCTTTCTTTAAGTTCAGGACCCTAGTCTCTGAATTAACTGTGTCATCTTAATGAAGAATTCTATCATATTATGGTCACTCTTCCCCAAGGGGCCCCGCACGACCAGATTTCTAATTAATCCTCTCTCGTTATACAAGACCCAGTCTAGAATGGCCTGCTCTCTAGTTGGTTCCTCGACATATTGGTCTAGAAAACCATCCCTTATACACTCCAGGAAATCCTCCTCCACAGTAGTGCTATCAGTTTGGTTAGCCCAATCAATATGCAGATTAAAGTCACCCACGATAACTGCTGTACGCTTATTGCACGCGTCCCTAATTTCCTGTTTGATGCCATCCCCAACCTCCCTATTACTGTTTGGTGGTCTGTAGACAACTCTCACGAATGTTTTCTGCCCTTTGATGTTTCACAGCTCTACCCATATAGCTACCCATGTAGGTCAGCGAGCACAGGAGTCATGGGTGAATGGGACTTGGTGTGAATTAGAACACGAGTGACTGAGTTTTGGATGACCTCAAGTTTACGTAGGGTAGAACTTGGGAGGCCAGCCAGAAGTGCAGTAGAATAGTCAAGTCTAGAAGTAACAAAGACATGGATGAGGGTTTCAGCAGCAGATAAGCTGAGGCAAGGTTGGAGACCGGTGATGTTACGGAGGTGAAAGTAGGCGGTCGGTCTTAGCTATGTGGCAGATATGTGGTCAGGAGCGTATTTCAGGGTTAAATATGACACCAAGGTTGCAAACAATGTGGTTCAGCCTCAGACAGATATTGGGGAGAGGGATGGAGTCAGTGGCTAGGGAATGGAGTTTGTGGTGGGGACCGAAAATAATGGCTTCAGTCTTCCCAATAGTTAATTGGAGAAAATTTATGCACATCCAGAACTGGATGTCGGACAAACAGTCTGAAAATTTAGAGATCATGGAGGGGTTGAGAGGCGTGGTGGTGAGGTAGAGCTGGGTGTTGTCAGAGTACATGTGGAAACTGACGCTGTGTTTTCAGATGATAGCACCAAGGGGCAGCATTCAGATGAGAATAGTACTTTGAGATGCAAGGGTAAGGATTGCCTAAGAATATGCTGGGATTTAATGCCGTGATTCAAAAAAAATTTCCTGGACCAGGGGAGTTGGCTATTTATTTTACGATAAAAGGGATAACTTAAAAGAAATTGAATGAGATCACAGTTGAATTAATATGCACAGCGGTTTCAAGGTGACACTACCACAGATTCCATTTGTTCAAATGGGTAGCCTGAAGTCTACCTGACTTACATAGCCTGTAATTAAAAATAATGCAGTATATTTTCGCAATGCAGATGAATTCAGTCTTCCAACAAATGTATGACCTTATTCTAATCCAAATGTGCATCTTTTATTGTAAACATATGTAGCATAAACAGGAGAAAAACTGAAGTATAGAAAATTCAATTACAAGCATCAGAAATAACTTCTACATTTAACTATTTTCCCTTCGAATTTTTAGATGTTGTATAATCTGCAGTAGGTAGTGTGTATGGAGAAAGAGTCAGACTGAACACTGTGAGCCCAAAGTAAAGCGTGACCGTAGTCTTTTATTGCAGGTCTCCAGAGTGCCTCTCCAACCTGTGAAGCCTCCTTAAATACCTGTGCTCCCAAGGGATTATGGGATCCCTTGGGACTCCAGGGGATGAGCCCTTTGGTGGCTGTACAGAGTAAATACAAGTATACATATATAACAGGTAGGATATAATGCTCTGCTCGTGCCCGGCACGGAAGTCCCACCCCGAATTGGGCCTACCGCCCCTTAAAAGCGCTCCCTTTCTTTTAGGAGTGGGTTCCAGGGTGGTAATACGGTGCTGAGTGCAGCGCGACACAGATGCTCCACATAGCCCTGCCGCGCTACAACGCCCCACCCCTTATATTAAAGGGGAGGGCTGCTGCGCACTCTGCACGGCCCTGTGGTGGCCACAACTGGGCCACCAGGGCAGCATGAGACCATGCCAGCAGCCCGACACCCAAGACGGAGTGCAGGGCTGCACGATGGCGGCCCGGACCATGCTAGGGTCGCCATGGTCATGCTGACCCAAGAGTAGGCCGACAAACAAAGATGGTGGCCCAGGGCTCTGTAGGCCTCCCCTTTAAACAGCGCCCTGAGAGCGGATGTCCGCCAGTTCGTTGACATCCGCCTGCGCCAGCCTCACAGCCTGCGGGACGATTTCCCCCATGGGGTTAAAGAGTCGTCGTGGAGCGATGATAGGTCACCAGTTGTGCAGCGGCCCGGGGTGCTAACCGCAGTGCTGCCGGGTCATTGCCTCTGAAACTTCCTGGGCAATTTCCCGGGAGGCGGTAATGCCGCCCCCCCCCCCCCCCTACCCCCAAGACGAAAACTGCCTTGCCTCCCATTAGCGCCCCCTGGAGGGGCTTATGGGGGGTATAAAAAGGGAAAATGTTGCTCCCTAAGCCATTTCATTTATGACATTTATTAGGAATGGACAAAACCTTTGGAAAGGTACCTGTAGATTCAAAAGATGAAACATGGGAAAAATATTGCTCACCACCACACAATATTCCAAAAATGGTCTTCTTAGCAAGAAATCTTTTGCAATAATGCTCTGGTACAGTCAGTGCATTATAATACCCAACAAGATCTGTTGAATGATCTTCAATTACGAAGTCAAAATTTGTGTTTTTGCAACTTTGATTGTCGCATCGTATCTCTCAGCATGGTGGCCCTGATTTACATGGGGGACAGTAATGATGTGTCTGAGCCGCAAAGCAGGCCATACAACCGGCGAGTCTTGGACGTGGATGCCCTGCTGATCTTAATGGCCGGGCCTCACTGACCTACAAGTTCCTGGAGTCCCGCCCGACACCTAGCCAGAGCCATTACCTGGCCGGTGGGCAGGTTTGAAATTTGGAGGCAGGAGTACGTAGCCAGGGACCCCTGAAAACAGACCCTGACAGTCAGTGGGAAGAGGGGTCTGGCGGGCGGTTCTACCACAATTTGGAGCGGGGGCGGGGGGGGGGGGGGGGGGTGGCTGGAGCTCGGAAAGTCCAAGTACTTCTTGAGGGGTAGGGAAGGATCACTCCTACTCTTCCTGGCCCAAAAAGGAGTTCTGACAGAAGTGAATTTATAAAACTTATCATGGCCTCTTCTGGTCACTTGGTGATTCCCACCGTGGTTCCGTTGCTGGGCTGCAGACAGTACCGGACTCCCGCTGACTTTAACTTATGATTATGGCGGGTCGTGAATTTTGAATGCAAAATAGGCCCCCGCCTGCCTGTAGCAGAAGCCTCGGCCGACTTGAAAGAATGGTATAGTTTTTTTTATTCGTGTTATTTTTAGATGTATACACTGATTTTGTGCTCAGCGGCAAATTACTTGCCTACAGACTATCTGTGGGCTTTTGAACTGGAACTTGCGGTTATTAATGAGTCAAAATAATGTGGCACCGTTTACAGGGGATCTTGGACCTGTATGAACAGGGCGAGCATGTATCTCCTTAACCAATCAGATTGAAGAATCCTTTCTGAGTCACAAAGCATCTAAACCAGGAAGTGTAAGTTAGAATAGTTAATTCAATGTCAAATCATGTACAGAAAGCAAAATAAAGAGCTAGAAATATGGGATTAAGAGAGTGATAAAAGAGATAGAAGGAAAATGAAAAAAATAAATTATTTTGCTTTTTAAAAAATCTCCCATCCTTGAGGGGAAATCTGAAGGAATGAGACTCCATACATGTCAAAGTTAATTTTCAGTGCCATGGGTTGTTTGGCAGTAAGGCTGATCACGCTGTTAAAAATTCACTTACACTTCAATGGACTTTTTCTGACGTGTTTAGTGAGTATCTTGTGGGTAAGTACACCAACATCATACCGTTCAAGTATTTGAATGCCAAGTCTCTTGGCCAGATACTGTTATAGCAAAGCTTCTAGAGAAGCAGGACAACTCGAACAGCAACTTTCTGATTCTGCGTTTAACTGCATGTGCAGACGCCAAAGGTTGCTGTCCAATTTGCTCTTTAATAACGGTGAGCACTGATAGCCACATCATTACTTCTATAGCAAAATCTGAGCCAATAATTTCATTGCTTTACAATTTGAACAAAAGTTATAACATTTCAATTGTATCTTACAGTATCGGGTTTGGTGTTGGTTGCAAAGTTTTTTCTTTCTAAAAGTAAAGTAATCTTTACAATGAATAAGTCTTATATTATTAAATAAATCATAATCAGGCAGATGCCTAAAGATATGAACACTGCACAAAGATACAAGGTGAACACTGACAGATCTTTTCTAAACTTTCTTTTTGCATTTTCATAAATCCATATTCGTCCAAAAGATGTTCAGAGAAGCATGCAGAAACCTTTTGAAATTCATTCCAAATACCTAGAGGGAGAAGCGGGTGGTACATTTATTCACTTCACTTTACCTCTGAGGTTAGACTGAATCCAGCCCAGACGATGGAATTAAATATATTGATGGAATTAAACCCTTCTGTGTCTGCCAACTGCAAGGATCCTATGAGCAATCACTTTGGGAAGCATCAATCCAGTGCCTATTATATAATCTGATCACAACTCAGAACAAGTTGGCATCATGCAGGCCATAAGGATGGTTGATTTCAGCAACAGAGGCATCATCATTAGTCAATTGGGTTGCTTATTTGAAGTTAGATTTGGGCCAGAGGAAAAGGAGCTTTTCTGCATCTCGGACTATCATGTACTTGGCTTGGAATTGTTCAAAGCCCTAAATGTAAAAGTGTTATATTCTGGAGCATCGATTTTAGGGTCACCAACCCTGCAGGATTTTCCTGGAATCCCCAGGAATTAAAGATTACTCTCCTGGACACTGCTGGAAGCAACCAAGGATAAAAATCTTAGGAACATTAAAAAAAATTGTGTTTTTTTTTAAATTTTCTTTGAATACTTTCATTTATTAGTTGTAAAAATATTGGACATGGGAATAAAGGCTGTTTGACGAACAGGGCAGATGGAGGAGGGAGATCATGTGATGAAACCTCCAGGAGTATGTCCAAGCAGAAATGACGACCCGAATCGACTTGCCCCACTTGTACAAGCACAAAGATTCATCACGTTTTGGGACATAAAGAAGAAAAACCACAACCTTGGACATCAGATATTGACTGCAGATCCATGGCATGCTTGAGCATTTGTCTGATCTTTATATTCTGCATGGCTCAGCACCACAACAGGCAGTACATATGACTGCTGTGTTTTGGAGTATGCATATTTATTCCTACTGGCTGCAGACTGAAAGCTTCTTTTAACTGTAATATTACCAGGATTTTTTTGGTGGTCTGCTCTGAAAACACAATCTCAGAAAGGCACTCAATTATGAAGCTATTTTTTGATTGTCCTTCAATGAATTTAACTTCGATTGTATTTGTTCCATTCACTGTATACCGTTATAAAATGTTGTTGTTTGAACAAAAAGAAAAAGCAATGCAAGCAGAAATATTAGATGCTGTCTAGGGTGCAGCTTGTTCAAACCTAAATATAGATCTGTACCAGTGAAAAGGTTAAAGTTGCTCAGCTGAAAATAGCACAAGATGTACAAAAAGGTAGCAGCTTCAGAATTTCTGTATCCAATTGGGTAAATTTATTCAATATGTCATTAACTATACAACAAATGTTATTCTTGCCAAAAGCGCAAAACTCCAGTAAAATTAAAGATGACAGTTCAATAAACTATATTTAGAATTTGTACTGACGATTAGAAATCTGATTTGTTTCCTTTACAAAAATCAGTATCTTAGGGCCCAAGTTTCCACACGAAAAAAAACGGGCGCCCCTCCGAGCTGGGCGCCCGTTTTTCGCGCCTAAAACGGCGCCTAAAAAAAACCGCGCTATTCTCGAGCGCCCTGCAGCTCCTTGTCTGCCTGGTGCGGCGTGCAGGGGGGCGGAGCCTACACTCGCGGCGATTTTGTAAGTGGGAGGGGGCGAGTACTATTTAAATTATTTTTTTTCCTGCCGGCAACGCTGCGCGTGTGCGTTGGAGCGTTCGCGCACGCGCAGTGTGAAGGAAACATTGGCACTCGGCCATTTTTGTAGTTCTTTGTAGCTGTTTAATTTTTGAACATTTTTTAATAAAAGCACATTGACATCAGCACTGAGGCTTCTTGCAGCAGTGAGAAAGCCTCAGAAAGTTGAGGCAGCCGTTTCCCTCGCCGTCGGGAACGCACTGAACGGCTCTTCCCCCCCTCCCGCCCCCGCGGGAACGAACGATGGCTGAAGCACTTTCACACAGGTAGGAAGATGGTTTATTTAATCTTTTCTTTGCTTATAAATGTTTATTCAGGTTGGATTTATTTGTATAATATTTGTAGAAGTATAAATAAGAATTTATTGTAGAATTTAATGACTTCCCTTCCCCCCCCTCCCCCCCACCTCGTTCTGGACGCCTAATTTGTAACCTGCGCCTGATTTTTTAATGTGTAAAACAGGTTTTTTCAGTTCTACAAAAATCTTCACTTGCTCCATTCTACTTTAGTTTGGAGTAAGTTTTCACTGTGGAAACTTTGAAATCAGGCATCAGTGGCCGGACACGCCCCCTTTTGAAGAAAAAATTCTGTTCCAAAGTAGAACTGTTCTACCTCACTAGAACTGCAGAAAAGAAAAATGTGGAGAATTGCGATTTCTAAGATAGTTCGTTCTCCACCAGTTGCTCCTAAAAATCAGGCGCAAATCATGTGGAAACTTGGGCCCATTAAGTTGAAATTTCAGTGATAATTTTGCTTCCAACCTTTGCACCAGAAGACAAAAACGCCTTCCGTGTTACACTTACCACATTTATCGAGTAAGCACACTTTGTCTATAATCATTGTGTGTATGGACTCAGGTTCATCTTTTGGTTGTGCTGATACTCTATTTAATGGAGGGGCCAGCTCTACCCCAGTAGAGTCAGTACCATAAGGAGATGAAGGGAGAGATTGGGGAATTTGTTTTAAAAGAGATATTTTAAGATTATAGCCTCATCATCATCATCATCATAGACAGTCCCTCAGAATTGAGGAAGACTTGCTGCCACTCCTGAAGTGAGTTATTTGGTGGCTGAACAGTCCAATACAGAGCCACAGACTCTGTCACAGGTGGGAGTGATAGTTGTTGAGGGAAGGGGTGGGTGGGGCTGGTTTGCCACATGCTCTTTCCGCTGCCTGTGCTCATCGTGGCAAGTTGGATCAAAAATTTGCTCGGAGGCAGGAAGCAAAGGGTAATGGTTGATGGGTGATTTTGTGACTGGAAGGCTGTATCCAATGGTGTGCCGCAGGGCTCAGTGCTGGGTCCCTTGCTTTTTGTGGTATATATCAATGACTTGGACTTAAATGTTGGGGGTATGATTAAGAAATTTGCAGATGACACTGTGTGGTTGATAATGAAGAAGAAAGCTGCGGACTGCAGGAAGATATCAATGTACTGGTCAGGTGGGCAGAACAGTGGCAAATGGAATTCAATCCGGCTAAGTGTGAGGTAATGCATTTGGGGAGATCTAACAAGGTAAGGGAATACACATTAAATGGTACAACATTGAACAGTGTAGAGAAACAAAGGGACCTTGGAGTGCAGGTCCACAGATCCCTGAAGGTAGCAGGCCAAGAGATAAGGTGGTTAAGAAGGCATATACATACTTGCCTTTATAAGTCGAGGCATGGAATACAAGAGCAAGGAGCTTATGCTTGAACTGTATAAAACACTGGTTAGGCCGCAGCTGAAGTACTGTGTGCAATTCTCGTCACCACATTACAGGAAAGATGTGATTGCACTGGAAAGGGTGCAAAGGAGATTTACAAGAACGTTGCCTGGACTGGAGAATTTTAGCTATGAGGAAAGATTGGAGATGTTGGGTCTGTTTTCTTTGGAACAGAGAAGGCTAAGGGGAGACCTGATTGAGGTGTATAAAATTATGAGGGGCCTGGATAGAGTGGATAGGAAGGACCTGTTTCCCTTGGCAGAGGGGTCAACAACCAGGGGGCATAGATTTAAAATAAATGGGGGGAGGTTTATAGGAGATGAGGGGAAATGTCTTCACCCAGAGGGTGGTGGGGGTCTGGAACTCACTGCCTAAAAGGGTGGTAGAGGCAGAAACCCTCACCACATTTAAAAGATATTTGGATATGCACTTAAAGTGCCGTAACCTACAGAGCTACGGACCAAGAGTTGGAAAGTGGTATTTGGCTGGATAGCTCTTGGTCGGTTGGCACAGACACAATGGGACGAAATGGCCTTCTTCTGAGCAGTAAACTTCTATGATTCTATACTGCGGTTTAAGTTACTTGGAAAACCATCAAGCCCGGAATTTCCTGTAAATTTGCGACAAGAAAATGGCATATTTGCAGTGTGATGCCAATTTCTGATGCAAAAGATCGAGGAAATTCAGCCATAAATCACTTACTCCCGTTTTTAAGCTACCAACAAATTTGCACAATTTATTGCACCAGAAATTGGAGTTATGCCATTTTTTTTGTTGCTCAACGAACAGATTGTCTGCGACATTCGGCTGCAAATTTTTGCATTTGAACAACCAGCATGCTTGAAACTGTCATGATACATTTAGCTCTGGCAATTCAGACAATGCACACTTGTTCATGCAGATCGGAATAGTTGATGGATGAATCTTGGGTGATGGGGCATACCCATTGATGTCATGGTCGATGACAACAATTTAGGTCCTGCAGAACACAGCAGAGGAGCTGGAAAGGTAGGAAGTGGCATACTCCAGATGCCAGACTGGAGGGTCTTGGGGCTGTGATGGATGTTTGTTAATGTCAGTTGGCTCAAGGCATGCAGTGGCTGCTGGCTAAGTCCAAGGAGTGAGATCTTAAGCTGTTTGCCCTCGCCTACCACGTCCAGGTGATACCGTGCTTTCTACCTTGGCAAGTGCTGCTGCCCAGAGAGCAGGCACTTGGACCTCACCCTTTGCCCTTCCACTTTGCGGCCCCAGTCATCAGTTGGCTTGCTGGTATGATGGCGTCCGCCAAATACTGCAAGGCCTCAGTACCCCTTTGGTGAGAGACTGGGAGGCATTGTTCAAGGTGCCTTCCAATCTGTCCCCAGAAGCCTCAAGAGCTGCAACCTGAGCTTCCAGCAAGGTGGATGTCCCGACTGCTCCAGCTCTGCACCTGCCTGGGACCTGTTGCATGCCTTAATGCAGCCACCAACTGTTACACTATTTCCCGCAACTTGAACATCACCAATACGACGCTGGCATGTAACAGTGCTGCGGACTCTGGAGCCAGACGCACGAGTAACTCCAGATTGTTGTTGATGGACCCCAGAGTTCTCAAGGACATCCAATGTTCCAAGAACGTGCCGCTCTTGAGGTGTGCACCCATCAAATCAGAGTCCCATGACTCATCAGTCCATTGCCATCTTCTAGCTGGGCTCTCCGGAGAGATGGAAACATCCTCCACCACTTCAGAGTCCACTTGTCTCCGGAATAAACGACTAAGCTGGTGAGCTTATATGGCCTCCTGTGCGCAGGGTGGGCAAGGAATAAAGTGCGAGTGCCTTATCTTCCCAGCTCTTGTAAGGTAGTTAAATTTCTTCCGGTACTGCTCCGCCATCCTAGGGGGTCTTGGATTAGGCACTAAATACTTCTGCCACCTCTCTCCATGCCCCACGGCTGAGGGCATGTTCCACTTTTGGCTTTGGAAAGCCCAGGAGTGGTTCCCGCCTTTTCTCTATTTCATTGAGGAGGGCTTGGAGGTCACCCTCAGCAAAATTGCAGGTCCTCTTCCTGTCAGCTTTCGGGCTGGATTTTCGGGTTTGGGCGAACACGGTAGCGATACGTCAAAATTACCGCTTTCGCTGTGTTACCGATTCTGGTAATCCTCTGTGAGAAGGTAAATGCTGTTGAGACATTGGAAACTCTTTGGACAAGTGAATTAAAAAAAACATTCAAGCAGGCAAGCCACTGAACTCCACAGCCTCATTCTGACGAAAGCTATTACTCGCCCCCTCCCATTTATAGGGCTCTGCCTGAGTTCCCTGGGGCCCCTTTGGTTAGGTTTAAATTACGTGATTAGGTATGCAGGAAATTTGGGCAAGATTGGTGTAACAACTGGCGGCAATTTTGGCATAACTTGCCGGTTATACCGTTGCAGTAAATTTTTCCTCTCAAGCTTCACGTTTATTGTTTTGAGGCATCATTTGAATCCCTTAATAGGGGCTATGTGGTTATGTCTTATTTGTGCAAAGTCATGCTCTATTTAACTGCACATTTCATTAAGTAACACATAAAATATTTAAATAGATAAAATATTTTGTGGCAAAAGTTTGAAGTAAAGATGGGCACCAGACATATTGCATATCAAAAAGTATCAAATACAGGAAATTGTGAAATTATATGGTAAAATTTAGATTTTATTTGTACTGTTAGCTGTTCAACTGCACACCCAGTGTAAGATACATATTTCTGCAGTGGAGAAAGATTTTTCATCGATTAACACAGCTGTCTGAGTCATCGATCAAAGCATACAACAACAACTTGTATTTATATAGCACCTTTAATGCAGTGAAACGTCCCAAGGTGCTTCACAAGGGCATTATGAGGTATAAAAAAACAAATCTGACACTGAGCTGCATAAGGAGAAATTAGGGCAGGTGAAAAAGTGGTACGTTTTAAGGAGCGTCTTGAAGGAGGAAAGAGAGGTAGAGAGGCGGAGAGGTTTAGGCAGAGAGTTCCAGAGCCTAGGGCCCAGACAACAGAAGGCATGGCCTCCAATGGTTGAGTGATTATAATCTGGGATGCTCAAGAGGGCAGAATTTGAGGAGCGCAGACATCTCGGAGGGGGTTGTGGGGCTGGAAGAGATTATAGCGCTAGGGAGGGCAAGGCCATGGAGGGATTTGAAAACAAGGATGAGAATTTTGAAATTGAATTCATACTGGCACATTACTGAATACTTTGTCTTCCTACTTATTCTACATACTCCATCTAGAACCACATAATAAAGACATCTCTTTGACCAAAATAACTGGGGAAAGTTAATGTCTATATTTAGTTAAATGATATAGGCAGTGTTTTTTTCATGTAGATCAGTGCACAAGTGTCAAGTATTATAAGATGAATGTTGTTATAAGTTATAAGATGAATGATGATATAAGAGCCAACCCAGTGAGTCAAAGTGTGCTACAGAATGATGGGATGCAGATTCACCTGAGATCTCACATAGTGAGTTATCAACTGAATACTGCACAATTATGGAGAAGTGTCATGTAGAGGTTAGATGCTTTCCTGCAGGGAATTGAGGAAATGGGGCAGTGATGAAATTGGGACGATATTGCTTGTTCTGTACTCACACACCTCTGAGCAGCTCTCGTTAAGGTGGTATTGGCAGAAGCCTGAGCACAGGCTGCCTGCCGAGGGATTCTGCATTGAACAAGATCACCAAGAAAGGAGAAAGCAAGAAAACACATTTTTTTTTAACTTGTACAAAATGAAACATATTGCACCAAAGTCTAAGGTTAAACACAAACTTCTGCTGTTAATCTTAACAAGCCATCTGAAGTATGAAATTATAAAAGTTACTTTGATGTAATAGAAACATAGAAACATAGAAAATAGGTGCAGGAGCAGGCCATTCAGCCCTTCTAGCCTGCACCGCCATTCAATGAGTTCATGGCTGAACATGAAACTTCAGTACCCCCTTCCTGCTTTCACGCCATACCCCTTGATCCCCCGAGTAGTAAGGACTTCATCTAACTCCCTTTTGAATATATTTAGTGAATTGGCCTCAACTACTTTCTGTGGTAGAGAATTCCACAGGTTCACCACTCTCTGGGTGAAGAAGTTTCTCCTTATCTCGGTCCTAAATGGCTTACCCCTTATCCTTAGACTGTGACCCCTGGTTCTGGACTTCCCCAACATTGGGAACATTCTTCCTGCATCCAACCTGTCCAAACCCGTCAGAATTTTAAACGTTTCTATGAGGTCCCCTCTCACTCTTCTGAACTCCAGTGAATACAAGCCCAGTTGATCCAGTCTTTCTTGATAGGTCAATAATCAACATTTAAGACAGCAATTAAATAATCGTCTTTTGATATGTTCAGTGAACAGATACATGAATGATTTATTCTAAAATCCATTAGGCAAAATGCTCTTGCAAAACAGCTGTCACTGCCTACCACTATAATTAACACAAATCAATTTATTAGTAACCCCTCTGGAGCATAAAGTAATTCATCATTATTATCTTCTGCTCAGCAAACTGACAGTAGTCTGCATCTCTTATCTATAGCAAAATACTAAATGTAGGGGCAACAGTGATGGACAATGTATTTTTAAAATATATGTTGATTTGCACACAGCAGACTTATAAAATTATAAGCTCACTTGTTGCAATGTTTTAACTCTGCTTTCATAGTCAATATTTGCTAACTTAACTTCTGTCTAACACATTCCATTTTAGAGGCCATGAAACATTAAACTGAATGACACAAGAGCCTGCAGGAGATCGACTTAATTTCATGTTAAATTAAGTACGTGGGGCACATGTTTCATTGAAAACTCTAAGGTGAATCTTGGTTCCAAAGCTAACTGACAGTAGCCATAGAACCAAGGTTCACCTTAGAGTTTTCAATGAAAGTAGTCTGCATCTCTTAGCTATAGCAAAATACTAAATGTAGGGGCAACAGTGATGGAAAATGTATTTTTAAAATATATGTTGATTTGCACACAGCAGACTTATAAAATTATAAGCTCACTTGTTGCAATGTTTTAACTCTGCCTTCGCAGTCAATATTTGCTAACTTCTGTTTGTACACATTCCATTTTAGAGGCCATGAAACATTAAACTGAATGACAAGACCCTACATGAGATCGATTTAATTTCATGTTAAATTCAGTATTTATAGCACTTGTAGTACAGTTATGACCAAAAGACCTCATGCCACAGTGCTCATGCTTGGGCATTACAATCCTGAGTTTCACTTCTACTGTGGAACAGCACCCCACCCCTTGCTGTGAGGAATCTATGGTACTGAAGAAAGGAAGAGCATCTCACTACCTCACCCAACTGTCTAACTGTCTCCACTTAATAAGAAAATGCAGGGAGAAGTGAAGGGCATGAATGATTCCCTCCCCCCCGCCCCCCTCCCTCCCCCCACCGCCTCCCGCAGGCTAACCGACGACACCAAAATCAGGGGTGGTTATAAATAAGGTCAGTGCACTGCAATCTCCTTTTGCTGCGTTTACTGCCCAATCCCCTACCTCTGCTGAAGTAGTTGCCCAGTTTTTGCTTCCTCTTTCCCCATCCCATTCCGTTGTTCCTCCCTGTCTCTTTCCCTATATTCATCTTCCCCAGCTCCCTTTTTCAGAAACCTCCCACTCTCCCCACCACCTCCATTTTTATTTTCTTCACACCTCTTCCACCTGGGTCCATTTATGCCCCCCGCCATGCCCCCCAACTCTAACTCCACTTGACCTGAATACTTCACTTGGTCTTGACTTGCTTTGTGCAATGCCATGAGAGAGCGACCAGCAAAGTATCAAAAGCCCACTTGCCTCATCAAGCCCATAGGCCAAGTTCTTTATTCTCCATCTTAAACTCTATCCAACATGAATCTGTCTTTCTAATTACAGATGCTTTGCATTTCCAGCACTTTGTTTTTTTCTAACTTAAACAAATGAATCACAATTGCAGTTTTGGAGCCTATACCAGAAGCTAAGCTGTCTATCTGGTTATGTGCAGATCATTTCCCCCACTGCAAGTTCCTTTTAACCAAGAAAGTGTTTCAATTATATATAAAGTCAATTCCCTTCTGCTCCACAGTATTTCATCAAAGTCAAGTAATCTGGCACAGCACAACTGCTATGAATTTCTACATTTACTGCATGCAATTTAATTTGTTGCCAGAATGTCTAGATTTTTCTTTAAATGTTCCAGAGGCAGTGAAAATGGAAGTTGCTATAGAATCATAGAATGGTTACAGCACAGAAGGAGGCCATTCAGCCTATCGAGCCTGTGCCGGCTCTCTGCAAGAGCACTTCAGCTAGTCCCACTCCCCCATCCTTTCCCCATAGCTCTGCAATTTTTTTCCTTCAGTTACTTATCCAATTCCTTTTTGAAAGCCACAATTGAATCTGACTCCACCACCCTCTCAGGCAGTGAATCCCAGATCCTAACCACTTGCTGTGAAAAAAAGTTTTCCCTTAAATCTGTGTCCCGGTGCTGCCAATGGGAACAGGTTCACTCTTTTTACTCTGTCCAGACCCCTCATGATTTTGAACACCTCTATTAAATTTCATTTCAACCTTCCCTGCTCTCAGGAGAACAACCTCAGCTTCTCCAGTTTATCCACGTAATTGAAGTCCCTCATCCCTGGAACCATTCTTGTAAATCTTTTCTGCACTCTCTCTAAGGCCTTCATATCCTTCCTAAAGTGCGGTGCCCAGAATTGAACACAATATTCCAGTTGAGGCTGAACCAGTGTTTTACAAATGTTAATCATAACTTCCTTGTTTTAGTACTCTATGCCTCTATTTATGAAGCCCAGGTACCATATGCTTTTTTAACTGCTTTCTCAACCTGCACTGCCACCTTCAATGATTTTTACACATTGCCACCCAGGTCTCTCTATTCTTACACCCCCTTTAGAATTGTACCCTTTAGTTTATATTGCTTCTCCTTTTTCTTCCTACCAAAATGTATGACTTTGCACTTTTCTGCATTAAATTTCAGCTGTGTGTCCATTCCACCAGTTAGTCTCTGACTTCCTGAAGTCTATCACTCTCCTCCTCACTGTTCACTATACCTTCAAATTTTGTGTCATCAACAAATTTTGAAATTGTGCCCTGTCCACACAGTCTAAGGGGCCGAAATTCATCAACTCACTGCCTGCTGTTGCCGACTGCCGCCCACTCCCGCCGAAATTCCTTGTGAAGATCCGCCCAGTGCCACTTTGGAGGTGGCCTGGAGCGGGCTGGAATATCCAACGTACTCCATATTAACACTGAGCTTTTGGTAGCCTCACCGTTATTCTTGATGCAAAATCCAGGCCATTGAGAATAACCGTAGAAAGCAGTGCAATAACAAATCATTTGACTTCTACATCCATTACTATTTCAACCTTATAAGGATCATTCCTGCGCAATGGTCCTTCTGCTCACTAGCCACATTCTGTTAGTTATATCCTGAGTTTTCATCACATGCACCATTTGATCTGAAGAACTTATTTACGAACATATATACTTCTTCACTACATTTTCCTCCTCCTAATTATATTAGTCTCTATACTACTTATCTTATCCATATCTATCCAGGAATCCATTCCTGTGCTTTCTACAGTTATACTCAATGGCCTGGATTTTGTATCAAGAATAACGGTGAGGCTACCAAAAGCTCAGCATTATTATGCCGTAAATTGGATAGCAACTTCCAGAGTCCGGAAATATGGAAATACGGACGTGTTGTCCGATTTGTCCTGCTCCTCCACAAACTGTGCTACACCGGTACCTCATCAATAGACTCGGCATTGAAATCCATGTAAACGTGTGAAGTTGCTATACCTACCCATTACACGCACCTGAAACAAGTTCTGATTGTCCTGCAAGGCTTCAGTCTCGCCTCTGCGCCTTGTAATTCAGCCATCGTCATTATTAGCCCCTGTTCTTTATTTTTCCTTTTATAACATTTAGAACTATGTGACAATTCATTATATAATTGTTTTATTCAAAATGTGCATGCGCATTTCAACCACTTTCTACAACACGAACACACACAAACCTTAAACGTTAACTCGGTTTCTCTCTCCACAGATGCTGCCTGACCTGAGTATTTCCAGCATTTTCTGTTTTTATTGTATATATATTATATAATATTTTAAATACTTAGTTCAAGAAAAATATGGCTGAAAATTGATAAATATTTTGAGAATCACATTTCTAGGGTATGAAGTTCCATTTATTTGACAGCTCTTCTAACTGCAGCATTCATGGAAAACACATCAGCTTAGAAAAGATATTTAAAGATTAATATGATATCATTAGTTTCCTTCTTTAGACATGGCAAAGTACTGACTTAAAGTCGCATTACACGGTTTTAGACTAAAGATGCCCAACATTACAAGATACTGTTGAACACATCAAAGTTACAAATTCTGCTCATGACCATAAGGCTTCCACAACTTGGGTCAGCTCAAAAGAAGACTTATTTATAAAGAGGTATCATACCATGCAATAGAACCCACTGTTTTTCATGCAGCTTCTTATTCCAGGAACCAACAGAAACTCTTTCTACATCAACAAGAAAGCAATCGACAGCAGAGGTGGCAACACAGGATAAAGAGCGTGGAGCCGCCGAATTCCAGAAGAGCAGCAAAAGCAAGGAGTGATATTACAGGACTGCAGGTAAGTGATTATTAGTGTTTTATACTCGTAACTAGATAAACTAATTAATATAACTATAGATAATTGTGTGAATAAAGACTTTAATGAAGAGAGCAAGAGAAGCAGCCGGAGATAAAGGTAGGCCCAACTGTTAAGATTCTTATGGCTGGTTTTTGGCCTTTTGCTGCCCGTTAGTGGCCCGGATGGGGTGGCAATGGTGACGGTATGTACTTCCACGTGGGCGGACAGCTTCCAGCTTCGCGCCAGGACATTCAGTGCTGGTTTTGAGGGGGTGCAGAGCATTACCGCCCGCCCATGGTTGCGACACCGGCTCAATTTTTGGCTGCCGCCCAATCCGTAGTGCTCCCTGATGGGAACGCCTATGGAAGCTGGCATTCCAAGTTGTAGCAGCCGCAGTGAGATACATAATGTCAACCCTCAGGTAATTTTGATTATTTATTTTTGCGATTTATGTTGTGGTGGCGTGAGTTATATATTGGGAATGTTTTTGGTGTTTTTTTTTCAGGTCTCCCCCCGCCCCCCCCCCGCCCTCTGAGGCCTCTCTTAGGGAGCTCCGAGACCGGCTGTTTAGCTCAGGATTGTCACTTGATCAGCTGGTCTAGTACTCTAAAAGTGGTGTGCAACGCCTCCCTTAGCGCTCCGCTCCAAACTCAGGGCCCAGCTGATGAATTTTGCGGCGGCAGACCCAATCCATTTGCCACGCAAAATTTACCGCTCCGCCTGGGACAATGCCACAACATAAGCGCAACCAAATTTCTGCCCCTCAGCCTTAAGTTTATTTCTGCAAGTTAGTTAATAGCGTATTAAATAGAGGCATGGCAGGGTAGCTCAATCCCATGAAATGCACATCCTGTGCCATGTGGTAAATCCAGAATGCTTCCCATGTCCTGGACAACCACGTGTGCAGATAGTGTCATTGGTTGAAGGAGTTCGAGCTCCGGGTTTCGGAGGTTGAGCAGCAGCTGGCGTCACTGCGGTGTATCCGTGAGACTGAGAGTTTCGTGGATAGCACGTTTCAGGAGGTGGTCATCCCGCAGATAAGAAGTGTGCAGGCAGAGAGGGAATAGGTTACCACCAAGCAGGTAGTCCAGAAGTCCTCTGAGTGCCTCTCATTCTCAAACCAGTATTCGGTTCTGAGTACTGGTGACGGTGATGGTTCCTCTGGGGAGTACAGTCAGAGCCAAGCCCGTGGCGCCATGGTTGGCTCAGCTGTATAGTGGAGGGAAGAAGAAGAGTGGGAGAGCAATGGTGGTGGGAGATTCGATAGTTAGGGGAGCAGACAGGCGTTTCTGTGGCCGCAGATGTGATTCCAGGATGGTATGTTGCTCCCTGGTGCCAGGGTTAAGGATGTCGCTGTGCGGCTGCAGAACATTCTGAGGGGGGAGGGTGAACAGCTAGAGGACATGGTCCATATCGCTACCAATGACATAGTTATTAAGAGTGATGAGGTTCTGCAGGCAGATTTTAGGAAGAGATTAAAAAGCAGGACCTCAAAGGTAGTAATCTCCGGATTATTCCCGATGCTACGCACGAGTGAGTATAGAAATAGGAAGACAAAGCAGATTAATGCATGGCTGGAGAGAAGATGCAGGAGGGAGGGCTTCAGCTTCTTAGTCCATTGGGGGAGGTGGGACCTGTATAGGCCGGATGGTTTGCACCTCAATAGGGTTGGAACCAATATATTCACCAGGAGGTTTGCGAATGCCGTTGGGGAGGGTTTAAGCTAATTTGGCAGGGGGATGGGCACCAGGATGTAAAGTTTCCTACATTACAACATTGACTACACTCCAAAAGTACTTTTTAACTGGCTGTAAAGCACTTTGAGATGTCCGATGGTGTTGAAAGACGCTATATAAATCCAAGTCTTTCTTCAATGGAAAGGGGAATTAAAGTGATCAAAGGATTGTGAGAGGCAGAGAGCTCTAAAGTAAGAAATAGTAAGTTATTAGGTGGATCAAGCTAAGAGAGAATACAAGATGGTCTAAGATGGGTCTACAGTGTATGTATGTGAATGCATGAAGCGTAGTAAACAAGGTAAGTGAGCTACAGGCACAAATTTGCATTTCGCCCTGGAGCGATGTGAAATGCGGCGTTCGGGTCTCCTCCGCCCCGTTGCGATCCTCCAGTCTGTTTTTTGCAGCGGTGTGGTGTAGCACCACCGGGAAGAGCTGCATCGGGTATGCAGCGCCTCTCGTTGCGACACTGGCAACGATCCGTCCACCCGGAAGTAGGTTCGCAATGACCGCCTGGGAAATCAGTGTGGTCCAGCCATGCCGGCGGCAGTGAGGAAGGTAAAGTACTCCGAAGGTAAATGCGAGTGTTTGTTCTTTTAATTTATTTAGCAATTTGTGCTGTGGTGGCGTGGGCAATGTTTTGGGAATGTTGTTGTGGGTTTTTTTTTTTAAAAAGTGTTTTTCTCATCACCCTCTCTCGGAGCGCACACGGCCCAGCAGTTTAGTTCACGAGTTTCCCATTTTTGCGCCATGAAAAGTGTAATTCGCCTCCCTTCACACTGCGCCCCTTGACGCAGGGCCCAGATGACAAAACTTCCTTTCCAAAGTGCAAACTTTCCCGCCCTGTTTCCATTCCGAAATCAGAAAAGCCTAAATCCAGCCCATGATGTTGTGGCAATAACTGAGACCTGGCTCAAAAATAGACTACTCCTGCTCCTATTTCTTATGTTTTTCTTATGTTCTTAAGGCGTGGATGGGATGCATTCTAAAATGCTGAGGGAATTGAGGACGGAAATTGTGGAGGTACTGGCCATAATATTCCAATCCTCCATAGCTACGGGGATGGTGCCAGAGGACTGGAGAATTCTAAATGTTATACCATTGTTCAAAAAAGGGTGTAAAGATAAAACCAGCCATTATGAGCCAGTCAGTGGTTGGGAAGTTTTTAGAAACAGTAATCAGGGAAAGCCAGCACGGATTTGTTAAAGGCAAATCGTGTTTAACCAACTTGATCGAGTTTTTTGATGAGGTAACAGAGAGGGTTGATGAGGGTAATGCGGTTGACATAGTGTACATGGATTTCCAAAAGGCCACATAATAGGCTTAACAGCAAAGTTGAAGCCCATGGAATAAAAGGGACAGTGGCAGCATGGATACGAAACTGGCTAAATGACACGAAACAGAGAGTAGTGGTGAACGGTCTTTTTTGGACTGGAAGAAGGTATACAGTGGTGTTCACCAGTGGTTGGTTCTAGGACCACTGCTTTTCTTGATATATATTAATGAATAGTACTACGTAAAATAATGGGACTAAAGGTGGACAAGTTCCCTGTACTGGCTGCAGAGATAGTGGATGCAATGGTTGTAATCTACCCCAAATTCCCTGGATTGTAGGGCAGTCCCAACAGATAGGAAAACCGCAAATATAATGCCCCTACTTAAAAAGGGAGGCAGACAAAAAAAGCAGGAAACTATAGACCAGTTAGCTGAACATCTGTTGTTGGGAAAATGCTGGAGTTCATTATTAAGGAAGCAGTAGCAGGACATTTGGAAAAGCATAACTCAATCAAGAAGAGTCAGCATGGTTTTATGAAAGGGAAATCATGTTTGACAAATTTGCTGGAGTTCTTTGAGGATGTAACGAGCAGGGTGGATAAGGGGGAACCAGTGGATGTGGTGTATTTGGATTTCCAGAAGGCATTCGATAAGGTGTCACATAAGAGGTTACTGCACAAGATAAAAGCTCACGGGGTTGGGGGTAATATATTAGCATGGATAGAGGATTGGCTAACTAACAGAAACAGAGGGGCCAAGTTTCGGCCTGAGTTGCTCCTGTTTTTTTGGAGCAACTGGTTTAGAATGGAGTATCTTAGAAATTTGAATTCTCGGCATTTAGTTTGCTCCAGTTCTAGTCAGTTAGAACAGTTTCACTTTGGAACAGAATTTTCTTTTCAAAAGGGGGCGTGTCCGGCCACTTACGCCTGTTTTCAAAGTTTCGGCAGTGAAAACTTACTCCAAACTAACTTAGAATGGAGTAAGTGAAGATTTTTGTACGTTCGAAAAAACCTTGTCTACACTTTAGAAAATCAGGCGTAGGTTACAAATTAGGCGTAGGGAATGGGGTTAAAGGGAAGTTTACAAACATTAAACACTTCAGTTTTACAAATAAAGAGCCATCATCAATAATAAATGATAAATACATCAATAAATCAACCAATAAATCCATCAAAAACAATTAATAAAAAATAAATTTAAAAAAAAATCTATAAATAAAACATTTTCTACTTACCGACTGCAGCACCGGGAATCCTCCAACAGCGTGCCAGGGCTAGGGGCTGCGTGCTTCTGGCCCCTCCCACAGTTTTGGCCGCCTGGAGCTACTGCACATGCGCGCCCACTGTAGCGCGCATGTGCAGAGGTCCCGACACTGTTTTCAGCGCAGAGACCTGGCTCTGCCCCCTACAGCTCGTGCTGCGCCCAGCTGCAGAAGACCTGCAGGGAGCCGGAGAATAGGTAAGTTTTTTTTACGCGCACTTTCTGGCGCGAAAAACGGGCGTCCAGGTCCGGGCAGCGCCGTTTTAGGCGCGGCTCGAAACTTGGACCTAGAGAGTCGAGATAAATAGGTCATATTCTGGTTGGCAAACAGTGACTAATGGGGTGCCTCAGGGATCGGTGTTGGGTCCTCAACTATTTACAATCTGTATTAATTACTTGGATGAAGGACCGAGTGTAATGTAGCCAAGTTTGCTGATGATACAAAAATGGGTGGGAAAGGAAATTGTGAGGACACAAAAAATCGGCAAAGGGATATAGACAGGCTAAGTGAGTGGGCAAAAATTTGGTAGATGGAGTATAATGTGGGAAAATGTGAGATTATCCATTTTGGCAGAAATAATAGAAAAGCAAATTATAATTTAAATGGAGAAAAATTGCAAAGTGCTGCAGTATAGAGAGATCTGGGGGTCCTTGTGCATGAAACACAAAAAGTTAGTATGCAGGTACAGCAAATAATCAGGAAGGCAAATGGAATGTTGCCCTTTATTGCAAGGGGGATGGAGTATAAAAGCAGAGAAGTCATGCTACAACTATACAGGGTATTGGTGATGCTAACCTGTGTACAGTTTTGGTCTCCGTATTTAAGGAAGGATATACTTGCATTGGAGGCTGTTCAGAGAAGGTTCACTAGGTTGATTCCGGAGATGAGGGGGTTGATTTATGAGGATAGGATGAGTAGCTTGGGCCTATACATAATGGAGTTCAGAAGAATGAGAGGTGATCTTATTGAAACATAAGATATTGAGGGGGCTCGACAAGGTGGATGCAGAGAGGATATTTGCACTCATAGGGGAAACTAAAACTAGGGGGCATAGTCTTAGAATAAGGGGCCGCCCATTTAAAACTGAGATGAGGAGAAATTTCTTCTCTCAGAGGGTTGTAAAAATATGGAATTCTCTGCCCCAGAGAGCTGTGGAGGCTGGGTCATTAAGTATATTTAAGGCGGCGATAGACAGATTTTTGAGCGATAAAGGATTAAAGTGTTATGGGGAGCAGGCAGGGAAGTGGAGCTGAGTCCATGATCAGATCAGCCATGATCTTATTAAATGGCGGAGCAGGCTTGAGGGGCCATAATGGCCTGCTCCTGCTCCTATTTCTAATGTTCTTAGAGCGGAGAAGATTGAGAGGAGATTTGATGGAGGTGTTCAAAATCATGAGGTGTCTGGACAGAGTAGATAGAGAGAAACTGTTCCCATTGGCAGAAGGGTCGAGAATCAGAGAACACAGATTTAAAATGATTGGCAAAAGAACCAATGGTGACATAAGAAAAAAAATTTTTACGCAGTGAGTGGTTTGGATCTGGAATGTACTTCCTGAAAGGATGGTGAAGGCAGACTCAATTATGGCTTTCAAAAGTGAGTTGGATAAGTACCTGAAGGAAAAAAAATTGCAGGGCTACGGGGAAAGGGCAGGGGAGTGGGACTAGCTGAGAGTTGGCACGGGCTTGCTGGGCGAATGGCCTTCTTCCATGCTGTAACCATTCTATGATTCTATGAAATAAGAGGTCGTCATGTGTTTCCAGCAACATAATTTACTGACTCATGTATAAAGAATCAAACAGCACCTTGGGAACAGACTGTGATTGAACTTTATTAGTACATACTCACCTATCTTACTTCATTAGTGATCACTTTCCTAATGCTTTTCACCAAACAGTAGGAGGAACCATCAATCTGACAATTTAAGTACATTTTTTCCTAGACCTTCTGTTCTTTTGTTCACTTCATACAACCTAATCTGTTCCTTATTTGCTTTCCTTTTGGTTATTCTTATACAAATAGAATCCCTCCTGAGTGCTCATCATAAATTTCTCTGTTTTATATCCATTACTACCTCTTCCAATTCCGTTATGCTTGGGAATACTGTTATTTACTTAGTTTAATCTGCACCTTAGCGTTTTCACATCCCTCACATGTATCCGGTGCAAGGTCTACATCTAGTTCACACTTCCTTACGTTCTACCTGAAAGTGGCTAACAGGAAAAATGCAATTTTTCATCTTTTTATTTTTTTCCCAATTTCTGGTATGTTCACCATATTTTAAGATTCTAAGGGGATGAAATTCATTATCGTCCCGTTTGGGGGCAATAACTTGTGAAAGGTGACAAACTTAGCGGCAGGGGCTAATGCATCCCAGTTTTAAAAAAATTGGCTTTAGCGCTCCAGCAAGGAAGTGGAGCGCTAAATCAAGCACCCCACTTCCTTCTTGGAGTGCTGAAGGACACAGGCAGGATGGAGACCTCAGTAGCACTGCAAATTGGACCCTGCAGCGCTGCCACGTTCAAAGGGTCCTTCACTCCTTTAAAGGGAAGGGACCATCGCTGCAGGCTCTACAACTTAAACGTCACCTACCTGGACCACCAAGTCCTCGGCGATCCCGTGTGATCAGCCTGGCACTCAAGCAGATTTGATAGAGGTGTTCATAATCATGAGGTGTCTGGACAGAGTAGATAGAGAGAAACTGTTCCCATTGGCAGAGTGCCAGGCTGAACGATCGCAGGCCGGAACATAGAAAAATAGAAAAATAGGTGCGGGAGTAGGCCATTCGGCCCTTCGAGCCTGCACCACCATTCATTAAGATCATGGCTGATCATTCACCTCAGTTCCCCTTTCCTGCTTTCTCTCCATACCGCTTGATCCCTTTAGCCATAAGGGCCATATCTAACTCCCTCTTGAATATATCTAACAAAATGGCATCAACAACTCTCTGCGGTAGAGAATTCCACAGGTTCCCAATTCTCTGAGTGAAGAAGTTTCTCCTCATCTCAGTCCTAAATGGCTTACCCCTTATCCTTAGACTGTGACCCCTGGTTCTGGACTTCCCCCAAACAGGAACATTCTTCCTGCATCTAATCTGTCCAGTGATGTCAGAATTTTATATGGTTCTATGAGATCCCCTCACATTCTTCTAAACTCCAGTGAATACAGGCCAAGTCGATCCAATCTCTCCTCATATGTCAGTCCTGCCATCCCAGGAATCAGTCTTGTGAACCTTCGCTGCACTACCTCAATAGCAAGAACGTCCTTCCTCAGATTAGGAGACCAAAACTGAACACAATATTCCAGGTGAGGCCTCACCAAGGCCCTGTACAACTGCAGTAAGACCTCCATGCTTCTATACTCAAATCTCCGAGCTATGAAGGCCAACATGCCATTTGCCTTCTTCACCGCCTGATGTACCTGCATGCCAACTTTCAATGACTGATGTACTATGACACCCAGGTCTCATTGCATCTTCCCTTTTCCTAATCTACCGTCATTCAGATAATATTCTGCCTTCACGGTTTTGCCACCAAAGTGGATAACCTCACATTTATCCACATTATACTGCATCTGCCATGCATTTGCCCACTCACCTAACCTGTCCAAGTCACCCTGCAGCCTCTCTTAGCATCCTCTCACAGCTCACACCACCACCCAGCTTAGTGTCATCTGCAAACTTGGAGATATTACACTCAATTCCTTCATCTAAATCATTAATGTATATTGTAAAGAGCTGGGGTCCCAGCACTGAGCCCTGCGGCACCCCACTAATCACTGCCATTCTGAAAAGGATCCGTTTATCCCGACTCCCTGCTTCCTGTCTGCCAACCAGTTCTCTATCCACGTCAATACATTACCTCCAATACCATGTGCTTTAATTTTGCACAACAATTTCTTGTGTGGGACCTTGTCAAAAGCTTTTTGAAAGTCCAAAACACCACATCTACTGGTTCTCCCTTGTCCACTCTACTAGTTACATCCACAAAAAATTCTAGAAGATTTGTCAAGCATGATTTCCCTTTCATAAATCCATGCTGACTTGGAGCGATCCTGTCACTGCTTTCCAAATGCGCTGCTATTTCATCTTTAATATTTGATTCCAACATTTTCCCCACTACTGATGTCAGGCGAACTGGTCTATAATTCCCCATTTTCTCTCTCCCTCCTTTTTTAAAAAGTGGTGTTACATTAGCTACCCTCCAGTCCATAGGAACTGATCCAGAGTTGATAGACTGTTGGAAAATGATCACCAATGCATCCACTATTTCTAGGGGCACTTCCTTAACTACTGTGGGATGCAGACTATCAGGCCCTGGGGATTTATCGGCCTTCAATCCCATCAATTTCCCTAACACAATTTCTTGACTAATAAGGATTTCCTTCAGTTCCTCCTTCTCGCTAGACCCTCGGTCCCCTAGTATTTTCGGAAGGTTATTTGTGTGTTCCTTCGTGAAGGCAGAACCAAAGCATTTGTTCAATTGGTCTGCCATTTCTCTGTTTCCCATTAGAAATTCACCTGATTCTGATTGCAAGGGATCTACGTTTGTCTTCACTAATCTCTTTCTCTTCACATATCTATAGAAGCTTTTGCAGTCAGTTTTTATGTTCCCAGCAAGCTTCCTTTCATACTCTATTTTCCCCCTCCTAATTAAACACATTGTCCTCCTCTACTGGATTCTAAATTTCTCCCAGTCCTCAGGTTTGCTGCTTTTTCTGGCCAATTTATATGCCTCCTCCTTGGATTTAACACTATCCCTAATGTCCCTTGTTAGCCACGGTTGAACCACCTTCCCCATTTTATTTTTACGCCAGACAGGGATGTACAATTGTTGAAGTTCATCCACGTAATATTTAAATATCTGCCATTGCCTATCCACCGTCAACCCTTTAAGTATCATTGCGAAGAAAATGGCAACAAAAAGGGTACATTTGTTTTTATTTACCTTGGCCACCTCACATTTAATTATCACCCCAGTAGCAGCCGGCCTCCCAATCCATGCCTCCTGCTGCTGCTGGTGTATTTGCCAGCGCTGCTGCAGGGGGCTGAAGTGAATTTCAGGTCCGGGACGCCAACAGGCCGATGTGCACAGCGATGACGCTACAATCTCCAAGCGCAGGAGATTGGGGCACAACGCTCTGGCACCACCGCTAAACTCCCACCCGATGTCAGCGCTGTGCCCGGTCGCAAAGGCATTTGCTAACTGGCGGTGCAAATTCACCCAATTTCTCCACCTTATGCTTTTTATTGAAGTTGTACCTTGGAGTTGAACAAAAGAACCCTCTCCTAAATATTACATTTATGATGCTGCATTATAGTTAAATTAAGAACATCTTTAGGGCATTCAAACTTGGAAAATGTCAAACTATTCCGTACTGATGAATGTTCACACATCCTACATATACTTAACACTTGATCATTTACCTACTGGACCTGTTCCTGATGAGCTACATTCACTGTGGAAAATACATGCTGTTTCACTGAAATCAATTTCCCCATGCACAGCTGCATAAACTATGCACAGATATAATTACTTATATTGAGACTCCTCACTGTAAAACTATACCCAATGGAACCAACTCTTAGTCTTGAAAAATATCTCAAACCTTAATATTAATCCTGTCTTTCCTATATTTAAATTATATTAATGTCACAAAAGAATGGTTCAGACTGTGTATCTTATTTCTTGCTACTATCTCTTCCTCTCGCTCACAGAATCCACACACCAAGTTGAAAGGAACAGTGAAGTCCACCACAGAATATTAAGATACGCAGATTTTAAGCAATCTATCTGATAGCATTTTGGAAAGATGTGAAGTCCCCCCTGCCAGCATGTGTTCCCTGAGTTAAGTTCCTCACTTGCATCATCTGTTCTGCCAATGATGAGTTCCTTCCAATGATGACCTTCTTCCTGTTGCCTTAATATAATGTCACTAAGATCAATAATGAAGTGCTGCAGGGGTAGAGCTTCTGAATCTTGCAAGACAGCTGATTACATTTGCTTTCAAGAGATCGGGAAACCCTGTTCACTGCAGACATGGCTCTATATTGTTATGCTTAAGTGGGTGTGGAAACTAGCACCAGTAAACTATAATGAGACAAAGGTAAATTAATAGCTTCGTAAAAGAAAGAATTACCCATCAAAAGAACGGATGGGAGCCGGGATCCCAGAAAAATAAATGAGTTGCATGTCAAACAGGTTGGTGGACGTGTAAAGAGTGAATTTGAATTGCACAATTGGAAAGCAGGTGAGTAGAATTAGGGTGAATTATCACCTCAAAGTACAAATAATGTTGGATGTTTTATGGAGAAGCAATTACATTTCCAGGCAAGACACGGTAATTCTCTGTGACAAATATATGTGTAAAACCACATGTATAAAACCACTTCTATATACCCCTTTCACCAATGGACTGCCTAATCTGTGAGAGAAAATAAATATGCACTGAAACTAAGCCATAGAAGATTAATCCTTACCACTTGAGTATTAGGCCACATATGCTCAACACCAGAGTGCTAAGAAATGGGAAAGCATCATCTACCACCATTTTATCTCCATGAGCTGCCCAGAGCATCTGAGGGCCCGAACAGATAGGCATCAAGAAAGCATCGACCAAGGATCAATAAAACACAAACTTGACGACCCAGGATTGGATGGACCTTTGTCACCATCCTCAGACGACCTCTTGATGACATGTCTGAGAGTTGTTGGAATAAACCAATATCAATATGTTAGTGCTGTCATTTTAGACAGATGGGTTCAATCAAACTTGAAGTGGTTTCAAGTGTTCATCTCCAATACTCTGAATGTTTATAAAATTAAATAATAATGTTCTTCAAACACACCTATTGAGTTGATAAGAGAATGTGGATTTTGGGAGCTTGCAACAGATTGGACTGTAGATCACAGAATACAAAGTAGAAGGTGGTTTTTAATGGACCATTTTTGCTTGGTGATCATCAACTAGTGGAGTGCAATAAAGATTAGCCCTGGATAAACTTTCTTTTCTTTATCAATGATTTTAATGAGGTAATGATTAGAAACAACAATGTGTAAGAACGTTCATTGTGTAGATGAGCCAAGTTATTACGAGGAAGAATCTGTCAGGTTTAGTGTTGGTTGGCTGATGGGTCAATATATAAAATGACTCGCCACGTTAAAGTTGACCTATATAATGTGGCAGTATCGGTTAGATAGGATGAGAAAACGCTTCTAAATGAAGAAGCGCAATAAAAATTTTATAGTACAATTACTTTTTATATAAACTGTCTCTTTGGTATAATTCTGAAGTTAGCAAGGCAGATTAAATGATCATAGTCTTTATGGAAAAGTGCTTGCAATTTTCCACCTCTAACAACAAGTGCAAGGAGCTCATGGAATTCTTTGACACTAGGACTGGGACTATCTGTTCAGCTGCCTCTGCTGCTCCCCCTTTCCCTTGCCCATCAAGCCAAACCTAGCCCCAGGCTCCCCCTGCCATGGCTCTGAACCCATGTCTTTCTCTCCTATATTCTACAAATCCATGTTTGAATGTTAGTAATCAAGATTTCTGTCTCTGTCACAGTACGTAAACAGCACTTACCAAAGCTACAAAGCACATCCTTTGTGATGGTGGTAATGGTGCACTCGCCCTCCCTCAACCTCTCAGCAACATTTTGACATGATTTATTACACCATCCTCTGCTAATCCTCCTCCCAGTTGTCCATTGCAGTGGAATTGCCCTCACTTTTACATTCTTAACTATCTGATCATTGCCAGAACATCTCTAATAGCTTTTCTTCCTTCCCCGCACTGTGACCTCCTCAAAACCCAGCTCTTTGGTCACCCTCCTAATATGTTCGTCTTTGGCTCGGTGTCCATTTTTGTCTGATTATGCCTCTGTGAAGCATTTTAGGGCATTTTCCTACATTGAACGTGCTATACAAATGCAAGTTGTAGTTGTTGTTGAGAAGAGTAAAATGATCCACCAATAAATTTTCTCAGAATAACAGCTTGTGCAAGCATAACTAGATAGTAGTTCAACATAATTACATCACTGTGTCATGAATTAGCACAGAAATAAAGCTCTGCCAAATACTTGCTCATGAAAACTGCCTCCGTTAAACATTTCTGGACATATAGCAAGGAACATGGCATATAACTGTTACAAAGAGAGAATGAAAATGATATGTTTGACTAAGAATGTAATATTTTTACTATTGAGTTTGACCATATTAGGGAAATTAGAAACTGGACTTCCTATTTAAAGATCTTGCATTTATATAACACCTTTCATTACCTCAGAACATCCCAAAGCGCTTTATAGCCAATGAAGTGCTTTTTGAAGTGTAGTCAATGCTTTAATCTAAAGGAATTAGATCATTCCAGAGAGCAGAGAAATGCAGTGTCTTTTAGGTGGACCAGAGAAGCTTAAATGACTTCTTAGATCATGAATCCGAATGTTCAAGCAAAAGGAAATAAAGCATAAATATTTGAAAAATAATTCATAAAGCAAGGTAAAACATTAGAAATTGGTATCATTGTTTTGCAAATGTTACTTTAAAGTAAAAATGCTCATGTTCAAGAGGGGTGCTCACTAACAGAGGTCATAGTTGATATCAAGCGTACGAACGTCTTCCTGACCTGACATGGTAGCTGCCCACAAGGGGAAAGAGCATGGATTGAAATAAAGATTTACTGAGATGGCAATTCTAAGTACAAAATATTCACATATATACAAGCTTATTATTTGACTCATTCCTACTCCATGGTTCCCAATTGCAAGAGTGATCTCTAAAAAGCCAGCATAAACTAGTAGCAACATTTAACCATTTAATTCAACAACGTTCTATAGATAAAAGCCTTCGGGTAAACAGCTTCACATTACCAGTATCATCCATCACTTTCAATCTATTCTATTTTGTTGCTAAGTGAAAGACTAAGAAGAAAAATGCACAGTGCTTCAACAACTGTGGCAGAAGTGGTTTTAAGAAAGGTCATGAGGAAATAAGGCCATACAATGTGGAGACAAAATGACCCACAAGTAATTCTCTAATAAAATGTACACTTTAGCATCTATTTGAACAGAAGTTGTTACTTCTCGTGTTCAACTGATGACATGGTACATTCTTATCTAATTACTGTCTCCTTTCAGCACAGTATTCGTCATGCTTCTCTAACTTTATTCACACCAATGACTGCTTCCGAAGAAGATGATTTAATTCCAAAAAAGACTGTAGTAGTGGTACCTTAGTGGAAAAAGATGAGTGCTTTTTACAATTTAAACATGTATTAAGGGCTTGAAATATGGTATCACAAAAATGCAATTGCAAAAGGATCTGTACAACATTTTTTATGAACTGGTGTCAATTGTGCAATCATTCTAAAGAAAATATCGTGGCATGTTTTAAACTGCAAAAGTGAATGTTATTGTTCTATTGTTAACTATGTTGACAACAGTTATTAAAAGCAACGTTGAGAACAAAAAATAGTCTTGAACTTTGAAATATTGTTTAGAAGAAGCGTAGAGGTGAAGAAACACAGATCCTGCAAATCCACTGGGAAGATAGACGCACCAACATCAGTGTTCTCGATCAGCCAACATCCCTAGCATAGAAGCATTAACCACGCCTGATGAGCCCGTTGGGCGGGCCACATCGTCCGCATGCCCGACACGAGACTCCCAAAGCAAGTGCTCTACTCGGAACTCCGATACGGCAAGCGAGCCTCAGGTGCGCAGAGGAAACGTTTCAAGGACACCTTCAAAGCCTCCTTGATAAAGTGCAACATCCCCACCGGCACCTAGGAATCCCTGGCCCAAGACCGCCCTAAGTGGAGGAGGAGCATCTGGGAGGGCATTGAGCACCTCGCATCTCGTCGCCGAGAGCATGCAGAAACCAAGCGCAGACAGCGGAAGGAACGTGTGGCAAACCAGACTCCCCACCCACCCTTTCCTTCAATGACTGTGACAGAGACTGTAATTCCAATATTGGACTGTACAGTCACCTGAGAACTCACTTTTAGAGAGGAAGCAAGTCTTCCTCGATTTCGATGATGAGGTGCTTTGCTGCACTGATAAGATATTGGCCTAGATTTTAGCCAAGAGGCGAGTTCCATGTGGTGGGGGGTGGGTTGTGGGGTGGTGTTTTGAGGTCAGGAAACTGGAAGAACAGGTTTCCCAAATGTCCCGCATTCATTAACTGCAAGGCTCCTTGAATTTTTTTTTTGCTGGGCTCATTGACAGACTGGAGTCCTGTCAGGCGAGGAAGCCTGTAGCGCAAGACCGCAGCCAAGGAAAACAGGTAGGTGTAGTGGGAGAGATCGGGGAAGGGTGGGGTGGAGGTCCCGATCGCGAGTGCTGGGGTCAGGTTGTGGTCCGGTGGTGATCGGGGCAGTCCGATGGTGGTCGGGGAGGGAGGCAGACAAATCACTCACAAGCAGTGCTGTGAGTACCTCATGGATTCAGCCATTCTTGCCATTGTTTTTTGCTGCTAGATTTCCTGCGGCCTGGGAAATCCGGCAACATGAGTCAAAAATAGAATGACTGTTAAAATGAAGGCAGACAGCATCATTATAATATTTAGATGACCAACCCGCCTCACGTGCATTGTGATTGCATGCCCCCTGTCCCACCTCCATTAAAACATGGGTGGGTTTGAGGCGAGTTGGGTTCATGTTTCAGATTTTTTGAATTTTAATCTTGACCCGACACCAACCCACCCATTTTTGGGAGTAAGATTTAACCCATTCATTCTAGCTTATTGCAGCACTATCACACTGACTTACTGATAATAGGATATGATTTTATAATAAGTTCATATTGATTGAGCTGACTTTTGAGTGAATGATCGAATAGACAGAATTCCACAACATGTTTCTACCACTCCTAATTATTCTTACATGTCAGTTTCAGTATGATTTACAAAATTTTTAATAAGATGGACCAGGAAACTGCATTATCCCTTTAGGCACTGCGGCATTTTTAGTACTGTGCTGGATTTAAAACAGAAGTACATTTGAATCACCATATAACTACTTTCTGACAAACATTACAAGATAAATTTGCAAACTCATATAAATAAAGAACATGTATTTACTGCAATTTTCCGGATTATTTTAAAAGTATGCAATTTCACTTGTGAAATTTTTTTGCAGACATGTTAATACAGCCCTATTTCCCATTTCCCATAGCTTGGGAGCCTCTTATCAATAAGAGCAGACATTGACGACGAGATTCAACACCGCTTCCAGTGCGCCAGTGCAGCCTTCGGCCGCCTGAGGAAAAGAGTGTTTGAAGACCAGCTGGGGCTAGAACCTCCACTTTTGTGCTTATCGTCCAAAAATGCCGTTATTTCCAGCATGGGTGATAAAAAAGGGTTTTCAGATCGCAGGCTTCTCACCCATTCTCAAAACACCTAGTTTACATTTTTGAAAATGGGCGTTACCGCGAGCGATATCAAATGGGCGGTAGCGTTAAACTTTTTTGACCTTCTGCCGTAAGGTGTGGCCGTCCTTAGCAATGGCATAGCAATGCTCGATTCCTGTGATTCTGGAGGTCAAGGGTCACCATGACATGCGCAGAAGAGGAGACAGAGAGAGGGAGCTCAGAGGGACTGAAGGCGTGGCTGGGTATGGTGTGGCTGCTTTGGGAGGAAGAAGGGAGACTTCACAGCAAGTAGTCAAATAAAAAGTGGCTGTTACCAACCACATATTTGACCGAATTTGCCCTATAATGGAGAGAGAGGAGGAGGCATCACAGCACGCTGTGGAGACTGACGCTGGAGAGAACAGTGAGATGGGAGAGGAGCACATTGGAGGCCGCAAAAGAGCCAGGAGGTTCTCGGACGAGGCAAATGCCTCCCTCCTGCAGGAGGTCGAGTTACACTGGGGTGATTTGACATAGAGAGGGCGTGGGAAGCTCACCCCAAAGGCCTACCACAAGATATAGACCGAGATAGCAGAGGTGGTCTCTTCGGCGACCAACGAGGTGCGTGAGGGCAACCAATGCCACAAACGATGGAACGACCTTGAGGGATCCACAAGAGTAAGTATTACATTGATTTACATGTACTTATGTATTTATATAATTTGATTTGTAACAGTCATGAGTGACTATCAGCAGATGTGAGGTCTTGCACTTTTACCGGGAATGTTTTGCTCAAAGCCTGCAGTCACGGTGTACATCTTTAGGTAAAGAATGATAATTGTCATAATAATCATGATTACATCTGTCGGTTATGTGCTGTATCAGTCTCTGTGACAGTACCTAGCAATGATATCATGCAATGATCTCATGCCATGTCGTCCTGTCATCTTTTACAAAAGAAGCTATCAACGATGAGGTCTGTGCAGAGGCGAACAGGTGGGGGACCATCAGTCCCCAACGGCATCACTGACATGGAGGAGCGGGTGCTTGCACTCATGGGGAAGCACCCCCGGACAGCCACGGACGCATCTGCAGACCTTGAAGTGATGCCACATGAGTAAAACTTATACCATTGCGTGATGTAAAGTCAATAGATGCCACACTCACTCATATCCGAACAATCATACATGATAGATGATCTCTAAAAGTGTCATAGAAATAATGCTGGCCTAATGAAAATCATTGCAATGCACAATGTGTTGATGGTCATGAAATGTGATGTCTGCGATGATTTTGAGAGCGGTGGTGCTTTTGTCATTCATATGCTGTGTGTAGCGCTGGACTCACCTTGTCACCCTAGCACCCCCTTCTCCTCTAACAACCTCATTTGTGTTTTGCAGCTCAGCCAGCAACGCAGCCCCAGGCAAGGCCACAGAGGTGAGAAGGTGGGGGGCGGGGCAGGAGTCGGCGGACGATCCTACTACATCTGGTGCTGAGGAGCTCCGATTCTCGTCTGTCAATCCGCTGGGTCTGTTCTCGACGGATGAGAGCACAGACTTCGAAGAACCTGTATTGCCACGCTCCAGAAGTCATTTCACCCCAAGGCCATTGAGTGATCCTCCGGTTATTCCCGCCTCCACTCTGGAGATACCGGGCCCAAGCACCTCTCCACAGGGCACCCCATTTGTCCCCAGGACAGTGCCGACCCCATGGAGGCCTCGTGGACGCGGCAGGTCTGTTTCATGAGCGCGACATGACAACGGAGAGATGGTACAGTTGTCCAGGAGGACTGTAGACATTGGTGACCGGCTCATCAAAGCAATGGGGGGCATACCCCGACATCTGACCACCATGACCGAGTACATTCCGCGCATGGCGGAGTCCCTGGATGCGATAGCCAGGAACACTGCTGCCACAGGCATCCCAGTGGTCCCCGAGCGCGGCACTCCACTCCTAGGTTCCGCACCACCACTGCGAACGACAGATGAAAGAAGGACCAAGATCCTGCTTCTGCATCAGAGAATGTTGCCCCCTCGGCACCCCCTGCTCCCGTAACCGTGCAATCACTGCATCTGCCTTCATCCCCCGCAATGAGGCACCGCCTGAGGAGCTCCTTGGCCAGGTGCCATGGAGTGAGGAAGGGAAGGGGTATAGGTAGGGAGAAGGAGAGGGGGAAGGAAAGTGAGGTGCATGTGTGCAGGTGATGACTGTGTTATATCTCCAGGTGTGTGCAATTTGTTGCAATGTATGAGGGCTGGGGACCATGCTCCTGCTTTGCCTTTCTATTTTGTGTTGGTGGACATGTTGAACATGTGATTTATGTCAATGGTGGGAAAAGTGGGGTGTGGGCGGAGGTTGGGTGTTATTGGCCGTGATACTTCTGATTTCAGACCAATCTTGGTGTTAACATAACCTTGTTGCGCATTGTCTCAGATAGCTGGACCGTTACACACTGGTGATTCCTTACCATGAAAGGGTTAAATACAACTTAACATCAATCAACGTAAACTTTAACTGGCATCAAGATGATGGGCATCATTGATGTCTGAGCTGCACACACACAGCAGTGTGTCAGCATTGTCACTCACATCAGTGCTCTTTCAGGTAAATCTTTCCAATATCATTTACAAAATACCAGCCACACCGCTGGCGTTCGTTCCGGTTAGTTTCACTTTTTGTAGGCGGTTTTTTAAACGAGTGATATTCTGGGCGATATGTGTGTGAGGTGGTGAAATTGACGATGGGCAATCTCCATGGCCGCTAGTTTGGGTAAATATGCTCCTTACGACAAAAAACAGTGGGCGTGTGTTCATATTGAATCTCGGCGTTAATTCCGTGCGGAAAGTAACGCTGGGCGATATTATGGGCATTGATTTCGCCCATTCTGCTGATTCCGCCCTCAAAAATTGGGCGGGCTGTAGTATATTTTCCCGGCATTAAGCACATTGGGAAAATAACGCTTGGCGATAAGTCTCCTGAAAAAGCCCGTCAGTTTTCATTTTATGCCAAAATGGGCAATATATGGGCGTTATACGTCACTTCAGCGGTAAAATTGCCGTTAAGTGACCGTTAAGCATGCAAAAAAAGATGAGGTTCTAGCCCCAGGCTCTCAAATCTGCCACCAAGCTCATGGTCTACAGGGCTGTAGTAATACCCGCCCTCCTGTATGGCTCAGAGACATGGACCATGTACAGTAGACACCTCAAGTCGTTGGAGAAATACCACCAACGATGTCTCCGCAAGATCTTACAAATCCCCTGGGAGGACAGATGCACCAACGTTAGCGTCCTCGAGCAGGTCAACATCCCCAGCATTGAAGCACTGACCACACTTGATCAGCTCCGCTGTGCAGGCCACATTGTCCGCATGCCAGACACGAGACTGCCAAAGCAAGCGCTCTACTCAGAACTTCTTTATGGCAAATGAGCCAAAGGTGGGCAGAGGAAACGTTACAACGACATCCTCAAAGCCTCCCTCATAAAGTGCAACATCCCCACCGACACCTAAGAGACCCTGGCCAAAGACAGCCCTAAGTGGAGGAAGTGCATCCGGGAGGGCGCTAAGCACCTCGAGTCTCATTGTCGAGAGCATGCAGAAATCAAGCGCAGGCAGTGGAAAGAGCCTGCAGCAAACCTGTCCCATCCTCCCTTATCCTCAACGACTATCTGTCCCACCTATGACAGGGTCTGTGATTCTCGTATTGGACTGTTCAGCCACCTAAGGACTCATTTTAAGAGTGGAAGCACTCTTAAATCGAGAAGTCTTCCTCGATTCCGAGGGACTGCCTATGATGATAAGTATTACTGTAGAAAAGAACAAGCTGGACTTGCATCAACCCATATTGAGGCTCTTTGTGTGCATTCTATTTGTAATCTCTTGTTCTATAATTTTCCTGTTTTGCATGTCCTTTGTTTTCCGAATTTTCTTGCTTCCGTTATTTGTTTAGACTGTTTTATTCTTTTCTTCACAGTTTTATTCTTTTTCTTAAACCTTTCACTATTTACCTTTGAAATAATTATATCCTGATTATTCCTGTCCCCTTTTATTAATCCCAGAGTCTCCCTGTTCAATCCTTGCAAACTGCAAAATCCATCCTTCATTAGGAGGTTTTATCCCTTTCTACCCACTCACCCATTGACCTCTCAACTCTGACCTGGAGTCCTGATCAAGTTCGCTGATTTTGAAACAGCTTCCTCGTTTGTGACCCTTCCAAGACGTGTAAAATCTACATTTTTGCCAAAACATGGGAACAAGTCTTTAAATACCACAAAATCTCCTGTAATGCAGACAAAAATTCTTTTGACAGATCCACTACATCCGGAGCAAAAGGGTCTCCGCAGGTGGGAGAGTCCTGCCCAGGGAATGTCCTTCGTAAGGCCTGCTTTAATCAGCTCAAGACTTTTAAAGTACAGAAAAATACATTAAAAAAAAATGTAAACATTTAAAATCATGTAAGGTAAGTTTATTTTTAGACCCTTTAAAATATGTAAATTTATTTTTCAAAAAATTTAATTTTTGTTTTAAATAATTAATTAAATTCCATTTTTATTAATTTGAAATATGTGATTTAAAAAAAGTTATTTTCAGTGTTTCTTGTGGGTATTCTCATTCATACTTATGGTGGTTCCGCATATACGGAATCACCATAAGCATTAATGAGGATCCCCCTACTCTGATAGGTTGGGCCGGCCCATATGATCCCATTGATGCGTATGCATCTATGAAGGCCTTCGCATAGAGGTCCAGGACCGCAAGCCTCTGAATTTCCGGGACCACCATGCAGATTCATAGAAATTATTCAGGTCAGAGGCATCTGCCCACGGGAAGCCTCTGACCGCAATTTCTGGGCCATTGTATTGCTAGAAATTGGGCAGCAAAGGCACACCCCTAAACTTACAGGAGTGACCAGCACTGCTATATCCACGAGAATATTGAAGGCATGACTTTAAACTTGTAACAAAAAGTCACTTACACATCAAAGTACATGATTCTTCCAAGTTGGAAATTGCACCTGCCCACAGCATATATGGATGCAGTTAAAAGGTCATGCAACATTACATATTTAATTCAGAAGATCCTCAAATAAGCAGTTCTAATCTGCTTTCAGAACAGCTGTAAAAGCTGCAGCTCAGTGGTGGAACTCTCGCCTGAGTCAGAAGGTTATGGTTTAAGTCCCACTCCAGAGGCTTGAGCACATAATCCAGGCTGATGTTTCAGTGCAATACTGAAGGAGTTTCCGCTGCACTATTATAGGTACCGTTTTAGAGATGAGACATTACATTGAGGCCCCATCTGCCCTCTCAGGTGGATGTAAAAGATCCCAAGTCACCATTTGGCGAGCAGGGATGTTCTCCCTCAGCCAACATTGCTAAAACAATTTAACTGGTCACTATCTCAATGCTGTTTGTGAGACATTGTTGTGTACAAATTGGTTGCCCATTTCCTACATCACAACAGTGACTACACTTCAGAAAGTACTTAATTGGCTGTAAAGTGCTTTGGGAGGTGTGAGGTTAGAAAGCCACTATATAAATGCAAGTTCTTTCTTTTACTTCATCGTAGAACTACTAGTTAAGAACACTCTCAATAACGGAAACGGTAGCGTAGTGGTTATGCCACTGGACTAGTAATCCAGAGGTCTGGACTAATGATCCAGAGATGCGAGTTCAAATCCCACACGGGGGAATTTAATCAATTAATAAATAAATCTTGAATAAAAAGATAGTACCAGTAATGATGACCATGAAACTACGGATTGCTGTAAAAACCCACCTGGTTCATCAATGTCCTTTAGGGAAGGAAATCTGCTGGCCTACATGTGACTCCAGATCCACAGCAATGTGGGTGACTCTTAACTGCCCTCTGAAATGGTGGCTCACTACCTCCTTCAATAGGACAATTAGGGATGGGCAATAAACGTTGGCCTTGCTGGCGACGCTCACATCGTGAACGAATAAATAAAAAAATATATACCTTCAGTAACTCACTCTGCTAGGCTGACTATAACAAGTTAACTGTGGTTTAGGTCAGAGATTGGCCATTATTTAATAACAATTATATAAATACCATATGCATCCCATAACTTACTCGTATTTGGTAACAATATGGTCAAATGAGTACTACATGCATTCCATAAACAAATATATTCACGAGCCATTTAATTGGTCATCGGAAATATAAGAACTCAGGGTATAAGACCACCAGAATACATAGCACGCCAATTTTTAAACTACATCACCTATTAATATTTCTCACAACTGCATTCAATACAATTTAACAGGTATCTTTAATATGCAGTTTCACCAAACTATGAAACACAATATCAGCAGTATAGTTACAGTCAGTACATTGTTTTGTAGAAAGCTCAAGGGATTTTCAAATCTCACCATTTTATATTTAATTTTCTTCCCCAGCTTTTCAGTTGGATTAATTGACTTTATTGTCCTTAAAACTAACCTGGTTGGAATATCTCATGCTGATATTCCTCTGTTCCTTTGGAGGAATGTAACGCCTAGCAGGGTCCAGATCTTTAGGGCTGATCAGTTCATCCACTATCAGGGATAACACATAAGGAATTAATTGGATGTTAACAAAAATGTGGCCAGAATATTGCATCATGCTAGTCCATCAAATTATCATCGATTGGTTTTTTTGCATGCTTTGCAACATACCCAGCATAAGTCATAGAATGCAATTTGTGGATGTTCAGAAATACAGTAGACTATAAGTAAGGATGACTATTTAGAGACCAGATAATGCACATTAACAAATGATTTGGCCATGGTGGACATCACAGCCAAATCTGTTCTTATCCTTGTGTGACATCCACACGCACACTTTCCAATAGTTTCACTAGATAACAACCAAGAGTGACAAGTGTGATTGATATTCCCTCTCCCCATTACAGGAGGTCTAGATCACTTCTATTGCTCATACAGGTACCTTCTCCCTGGGTGAAATCAGTGAATTCAACACAGACTGAGGTTTTGAACTTTGAACCATCTTAGTCTGTGCATCTCAGTTCCCTACTGGGTGGTGCATTTCACAACTGAGCCTTTGAGCAGTCTAGCATGTAGTGCGTATTTGTTATTACAAGAATAGCTGCAAAAGTTATAAAATGCACATTTATTAGCAAGATGCCACGGTCAGACTAAGTTCATAACATTTATCTTTGGAATTTTTCAGAAGAGTAAATTCCCTTTTGGACTAGTATAAAAAATTATTAAATCTCATTTTGGCCTTAGTAGTTGATGTACTAAATTCAATTGCTTAAAGAGCTACTGAGAGGTTGATTGGCTGGGATAAGAGTTGGAAGCATTCAGAAGGGTGAGATAATAAATGCAGCAAGGCCTGAAAGTATAGAGTACATGTAACATTTATTTGTACAATTGTTCAAATTATTGGAGGCTGGGAATGTCCTAGAATTCAACTAATTGCTTGACAACGTTTATTGCAATACATAATAGCAAATGATTTGCTTTATATTCAACAAAGCCTTTTTTCATGGAACATATGAGCTCATAAAATTGTCAACAAAACAACCCTAATCAAAGTCACAAATGGCATTTTCTGTGACTGTGACCGTGCTGCATTATCCCTCCTTGTCCTCTTGGAACTTACCTTGAAACAATCTATCACCACCATCCACCTCCATTGTTCACTGACCTTCAAGATCATAGCCAAAACATTTTGAGCAATGGCTTCTCTTCCCACCCCACATCATCATCTCAAGAGTCCCCAAAAATCCATCCTTGGCTTTCTCATCTATTGCTGCCCCTTGGCAACCTCATCCATAAACATAGGATCAGCTTTCACATGTATGCTGATGACCCCTTATTCTACCACTCCACCACCTCTCTCAAACCATTCACTGCTTCTGCTAGCAAATTGATTGTCCATCATTCAGTCTTGGATCAGCCATAAGTTCCTACAGCTAAACATCAGAAAGATGAAAGCCTTCGCCATCAGCCCCCACTGACTCCATTCCACGCCCCAATAGCTCGCTCAGACAGAACCACACTGTTTGCAAACTCAGCATCGCACACAACCCTGAGCTGAGTTTTCAACTCCACATTCTTTCCATCACAAAGACCACATACGTCCATTGTAACATCATCATAGTCAGCCCCTACCTCAGCCCATCTGCTGCTACAACCCTTATCCATGCTTTTGTCACCTCCAGACTTGTTTTCTCTAATGCTCTCCTTGCTGGCTTCTAATAAGAACATAAGAAGATAAGAAATAGGAACAGGAGTAGATCATACGGCCCCTCGAGCCTGCTCCGCCATTCAATAAGATCATGGCTGATCTGATCATGGACTCAGCTCTACTTCCATGCTCGCTCCCCATAACCTCTTATCCCCTTATCGTTTAAGAAACTCTCTATTTCTGTCTTAAATTTATTCAATGTCCCAGCTGCCACAGCTCTCTCAGGCAGTGAATTCCACAGATTTACAACCCTCTGAGAGAAGAAATTCCTCCTCATCTCAGTTTTAAATGGGCGGTCCCTTATTCTAAGATTATGCCCTCTAGTTCTAGTCTCCCCCATCAGTGGAAACATCTTCTCTGCATCCACCTTGTCAAGCCCCCTCATAATCTTATGCGTTTCGATAAGATCACCTCTCATTCTTCTGAATTCCAATGAGTATAGGCCTAACCTACTCAACCTTTCCTCATAAGTCAACCCCCTCATCTCCGGAATCAACCTCGTGAACCTTCTCTGAACTGCCTCCAAAGCAAGTATATCCTTTTGCAAATATGGAAACAAAAACTGTACGCAGTATTCAGTCGTGGCCTCACCAATACCCTGTATAGCTGTAGCAAGACTTCCCTGCTTTTATACTCCATCCCCTTTGCAACAAATCATCTTCTCTCCATAAACCTCAGCTCATCCAAAGCTCTGCTGATCGTATTCTGTCCTGCACCAAGTCTTGTTCATCCATCACTCCAGCCCTTGCTGAGCTATAGTGGCTCTCCAGTATTTTAAATTTGAAAATCTGTGTTTAAAACTGTCCATGGCCTTATCCCTATCTCTGAAACCTCATCCAGTCCTACAACACCCCTACCCTCCATTCTTCTGACTATGTCCTTTTGTGTACGCCCCACCCACCTCATTTTGTCCCATCAATGGCAGCTGTGCTTTCAGCTGCCTAGGTCACATGTTCTTGAATTCCCTCCACAACCCCTTTAATGTGCCATTTCCCTCTCCTCCTATAAGACCCTCCATAAAATACTCCTCTTGGACCTTTCCTAATCTCTGTTGCTGCTTTGGCTGTGTTGATTTTTTCCTTATACTTCTGTGAATTATCTTGGAATGTTTTTTCTACATTAAATGTGTTATATAAATACAGGTTGTTGTTGTTAGCCATTAATTTAACAGGTTTAGCCAACAAAACTACATTACTTACCAAGCAACTTTGCAATTATATACAAGGCCTGTCCCCATAAGAAAAGATTTCCATCACGTCCAGAGTTGCTAGGGAAACGCTTTAGGCTGCCAGGTGATTCCCTTTCTAATTCAATAAAATCTGCCGGCACATAATAGTACTTTGGTACAATGGCAAAGGCTGTAGGGTTAAGGAATAGATATGGATTAAGCATATGCATCACAAAACTCATTAATATTCAGAACAAACTGAAGAAGAAATGTATTTATATTCAAAATAGAAACTAGTCACGCTAGTCTTCAAGAACCCACCAGCTGTGGGGTTGGCGGTAAGTTGTAAATTGATCTCAGTATTTCTTTTGTCATTCGTACTGCTAACTGCTAACCAATTATAATGTGCCCTGGCCTGTCCTTCCAGGAGATCCTACAAATCCCCTGGGAGGACAGTCACACCAACATTAGCGTCCTCGTCCAGGCTAACATCCCCAGCATTGAAGCACTGACCACACTCGATCAGCTGCGCTGGGCAGGCTGCATAGTCTGCATGCCAGACACGTGACTCCCAAAGCAAGTGCTCTACTCGGAGCTCCTTCATGGCAAACGAGCCAAAGGTGGGCAGCGGAAACGTTACAAGGACACCCTCAAAGCCTCCCTGATAAAGTGAAACATCCCCACTGACACCTAGGAGTCTCTTGCCCAAGACCGCCCTAAGTGGAGGAAGTGCATTTGAGAGGGCGCTGAACACCTCAAGTCTCAACACCGAGAGCATGCAGAAATCAAACACAAGCAGCGGAAAGAGCGTACGGCAAACCAGTCCCACCCACCACTTCCCTCAATGACTATCTGTCCCACCAGTGACAGAGTCTGTGCCTCTCATATTGGACTGTTCAGCCACCAAAGAACTCACTTCAGGAGTGGAAGCAAGTCTTCCTCGATTCCGAGGGACTGCCTATGATGATGATGATGTCCTGGCCAATATTTAGCCCTCAATCAACATAACAAAAACAGTTTATCTACTCATTAGCACATTGCTGTTTGTGGGAGTTGCTGTGTGCAAATTGGCTGCCATGTTTCCCACATTACAACAGTGACTACTTCAAAAGTACTTCATTGGCTGTAAAGCGCTTTGAGTTGTCCAATGGCCGTGAAAGGTGCTGTATAAATGTAAGTCTTTGTTTCTTTTTCAATGACAATTTGCTAACCAGATTGATTCCAATTGTACAGAATTTACAACTGAAGTTTTAAAATAAAATGACATTCTGATAACTGTTACAATTTTGAGTTTTACATACCGTTTTCTCTTTCAAATCGTGTATTAGAACGCTCCCACCCCCCATCCCAAATCAAACTGCGCCATTTGTTATCTGGAGTACACATTTTAGATTATATGATGTAATATTGCAAGATTAACAATTAACAGGGTTAGCAATTAATCTATTTTGCAGTTACACTGCATACTGAAATTTACATAAGATTCCCACTAGTTCTCCTATTGATGTGAATGCAGAAATATCACCCACCAAACCAGATTTCATTAGTTTATATACTGCTATGAAGTGCCTTGGGACATTTTAATATGTTAAAGGTGCTATATAAGTGCACATTGTTGTTGTTAAATTACTTTGCTGTTTATTTACAAATTCAACAATGAAGCACCAGAACTAAGCAACATACCACAGCAGAAAGCAAGATTGCTATACATACAATATATAAAATCAATTAAAGTGACAGTCTGAAATCGTTGACCTATAAAAATCTCTCCAAAACATCCTCCTGCACTGAATTAGGTTTTTGGAATATTCCAGACACTCTCAAAAGAACTGTCTATGATGTTCCATCAGCGGGAAAAAAACATTCCAGTAAATTTCTTTTTTAGATGGTACTGTCATTCCAACATGATAAAAGCAATAACATTATTTCAGCGCATGATAAAAGTACAATGTCTCTCCAAGATTAAGTACAATATTACAGGGGCTAACTGCTCATGAACAAAACTAAAAATTGTTTCTCTTCCTGTAACTGTCACTCTTGGTTCTTACCCACTCCAATTCTTTGTGTCCCTCTGTCTATATGATTCTGACTCACTTCTCCTTTTGTGGTTTCTGCATTTCTCACTTGCCTCTAATGCTTTTACGAACTCTTTCTATAAGCCTCTGCTTTCCTTCGACTCTTTTCTTCTGTTTGTGTCAAAGTCTCTACGGCTTTTTCATATGTTCTTTAATTAATGTACTTAATTTCTATCTCCTACTTTTTTCAAAAGAGTATGCAGCAAGATGGGAGTAAACAAGTACTGGGTTGGAAGTGGGTATCAGGATTGGAGATGTCAGGAGTGTGATGGAATACTCTCCACTTGCTTGGATGAGTGCAGCTCCAAAAAACACTCAAGAAGCTTGACACCATCCAGGACAAAGCAGCCCGCTTAATTGGCACCCCAGCCACCACCTCAAACATTCACTCCCTCCATCAGCGGCATACCGTGGCTGCAGTGTGCACCATCTACAAGATGCACTGCAGCAACTCACCAACGCTTCTTTGGCAGTACTTCCCAAACCTGCAAGCTCTACCATCTAGAAGGACAAGGGCAGCAGACGCATGGGAACACCACTACCTCCATGTTGTCCTCCAAGTCACACAACATCCTGACTTGGAAGTATATCGCCGTTCCATCATCGCCCTGGAACTCACTCTCTAACAGCACTGTGGGATTACCTTCACCACACGAACTGCAACGGTTCAAGAAGGCAGCTCACCACCATCTTCTCAAGGGCAATTAGGGATGGGCAATAAATGCTGGCCTTGCCAGTAACGCCCACATCCCATGAATGAATTAAAAAAAGACAGTGGGCGGGGGGGGTGGAGGGATAAGAAGTTTTCTGAGAGCTACGGGAACATTTGCAGGCAAGAGAGAAAGTGGGGTTTAAGGCTAGAAGAGAGGGCATGGGGTGTGGGCCTCTGGGTGGTATGATGCTAGTAGCAGAGTATGGGAGATGGGGGTGGGAGCATTTGTAGGGGTTCTTAGAAAACTGTAGCCTTGTGGCTCAAATAACTTTGGGGTGGGAAGGGAAGGCAGTTGGGCCCTAGGAACAGCCTTAAGAGGAATGGTGCCTTGGATCAGTTGGTAGGCCTGGAGTATCAGGCCTGCAAGTGTTCAGGAGGAGAGGTTGTAGTTGAATGTGGAGGTGGCTAGGGTCTAGAAGCATTAGGCAGGGAGGTGGAGACTTTAGAGGGAGCTGGTGAATGGGGGCAATGGAGTGGTGTTCTAACTATCTGGGGGCATTGAAGGATCTTGAAGCAATGTGAGGACTGGAGCATGGGGAACTGCCATACTATGTGGTACACAAAGTGAATGGGGCTGCTGAGATTAAAGTGCTAAGGCTTGCGAATCAGTATCAGAAGCCAAGTAGTATTTTGAACATAATCTGGATTAGCTGTGTGGAGGGAAAGATTGGGTATGCATGGAGCAAGTGTGGGACAGAATGCCCAGGGAGGAAGCAACCAGGGTGAAGAATTAGAGCACTGGAATGTTAAGCAAAGAAGTGCCTAAGGAGGGCTACTTTGTAAAATATACCTATTCCTAAAATATTAATTTTCCCTGCAGCAGCAGAAAATAAAAAAATATATGTGTTCATGGCAATCAAGAGATCTTTCCCATATCATGGCTACTATTACAAACAGAGAACCATAGGAAGAAGTGGGTGGTAATCGCAGTGATAAGTCTGCCAACTTATTATTGAAAATCAAGCAATACTCATCATTATAGCTTTTATTAGAAATAAAGCTTCCAGCAAAATAAAGGGGAATATTCTTTCTAAATACATACATAACAGATCCCTGTGCTGAGCTATAAAGCTGCAATTCAATTACATTGTTGAAGTCATTGCTCAAAGCAGAGAATCTTGAGCCGTTTGTGACTACCTTCTGAAACCAAAGACTGAATTATAGCTTACAAGTTACTCCAAATATTGTTTTAATTCATTTCAGTTTTCTTTAATTTAAAAACAAAATACATTACTGTTATGTTTTTGGTACACTAAGGCTGTGAGATTGAAATGGCACGATACAGGACCTGGACTCGTACTAAAAAGGGACAGAGGATTTGTGTGGCTGGACCTGTCCCAATACATGATTTTTCAACATTTCTTCACTATCAGTATATAGTATGTACAGGTTGAACCTCCCTTATCCAGAACTCCCTTATCTGGAACCACCCCTCATCCAGAACCATTCCTGGCCACCAGGTGGCATTTGTGCAAAACTCCGACATGGACAAATTGAAGTCCTTACTCGCTGTTGACTCTCACAATTGCTGGCCTGACCCCATGATCCACCGCCCCCCGATGATGTCTCTGCCGCACTGCCAGCCCCAAGCCAGCCAGCCCCGATATCGCCTTGCTCAGTACCTGTAACATTCAATTTAACGTGACCACCCCTTGTCGGGAAAAATCCCTTATCCAGAGCAGGTCAGGTCCCTAGGGTTCCGGATAAGGGAAGTTCAACCTGTACTATCTATATTAATGGATGTTACTCGTTGACAATTTAAACAGATTAGAATAGGTAACACCCTCTTCTTTCCAACATCAATATATTGGTTAGTTCACTGTTGCAAATTTTTGGTATTGTACAAGTGATAAGTATCTGGACTTGTATATACTCTGTACAGCCACCAGAGGGCACATTCCTCGGAGTCTCCAAGGGATCTCATAATCCCTTGGGAGCTCAAGTATTTAAGGAGGCCTCACAGATTGGAGAGGCACTCTGGAGACCTGCAATAAAAGACAACGGTCATACTTTACTTTGAGCTCACAATGTTCAGTTTGACTCTTTCTGCATACACTACAACTGGCGACGCGATACGGGTAGCGAACCCAAAGATGCAGAGAACATTGGGCATCCTGGTGAAATTTTCGGAGGGAGATAATTGGGAATCTCTTTGGAACAACTCGACTAATACGTCGTGGCCAACGAGTTAGATGGGGAAGAGAGCGATGCCAAATGTAGGGCGATCCTCTTCACCGTCCGTGGGGCACCAACGTATGGCCTCATGAAGAATTTGCTCACTCCAGCGAAACCCACGGAGAAATCGTATGATGATTTGTGCACACTGATCCGAGAGCATCTGAACCCGAAGGAAAGCGTTCTGATGGCGAGGTACTGGTTCTACACCGACAAAAGATCTGAAGGCCAGGAAGTGGCGAGTTATGTCGCCGAGCTAAAACGTCTTGCAGGACATTGCAAATTTGAAGACATTTGGAGCACATTCTCAGAGACTTTTCCGTACTTGGCATTGGCCACGTAACCATACTTCGCAAACTTTTGACTATAGAGACTCCAACCTTGAGTAAGGCCATAGCGATAGCCCAGGCGTTCATTGCCACCAGTGACAATACTAAGCAAATCTCTCAGCACACAAGTACTGTGAACAAAGTGATGTTGTTTTCGAATCGTAACGGACAGGGCAGGTCACACATACCTGCAGCTACAAGTCCGCAGATGTCTGAGAGTCCACCATCAAAGGTGATGAATGCAAGGCCATTAACACCTTTTTGGCGTTGCGGGGGTGATCATCGTTTCCATTCATGCAGATTCAAAGGATACATTTGCAAGGGCTGTGGAACAATGGACACCTCCAATGAGTGTGCAGGCGAGCTGCTGGGCCTGCTAAACCTGCAAACCAGAGGAGGACAGATCTACAGAGGATTACGACGAAACAGAACCTCTGATAGAGGAAGCAGAGGTACATGGGGTGCACACATTCACCATGAATTGTCCCCCGATAATGCTGAAGGTTGAACTAAATGGACTCCCGGTGTCAAGGGAGCTGGACACGGGCGCGGGCCAGTCCATCATGGGCAAAAAGACTTTCGAAAGGTTGTGGTGCAACAAGGCCAGTCTTAATTCCAATTCGCACGAAACTAAGAACTTACACGAAAGAACTGATTCCTGTAGTCGGCAGTGCTACCGTAAAGGTCTCCTACGATGGAGCGGTGCACAAGCTACCACTCTGGGTAGTACTGGGCGATGGTCCCACGCTGCTCGGCAGGAGCTGGCTGGGAAAGATACGCTGGAACTGGGATGATATCCGAGCGCTATCGCCCGCTGGCGACACTTCGTGTCCACAGGTTGCAAACAAATTTCCTTCACTGTTCGAACCAGGCATCGGGAAATTCAAAGGAGCAAAAGTTCAAATCTACCTAATTCCGGAGACGCGACCCATCCATCACAAGGCAAGTGCAGTACCATACATGATGAGAGTAAGGGTAGGAATCGAGCTCGAGCGGCTACAAAGAGAGGGCATCATCTCACCGATCGAGTTCAGTGAGTGGGCCAGTCCTATTGTCCCAGTCCTCGAGGGAGACGGCACCGTCAGAATCTGTGGCGATTACAAGGTAACTATCAATCGTTTCTCCCTGCAGGCCAATACCCACTTCCAAAAGTCTCTTTGCAACGCTGGCGGGAGGAAAGACGTTCACGAAGCTGGATCTAACCTCAGCCTACATGACGCAGGAACTGGAGGAATCATCGAAGGCCCTCACCTGCATCAACACGCACAGAGGTCTTTTTGTTTATAACAGATGCCCGTTTGGAATCCGATCAGCGGCGCCGATAGTCCAGAGAAACATGGAAAGCTTACTGAAGTCAGCCCCGCACACTGTGGTCTTCCAGGACGACATCTTGGTCACAGGTCGGAACACAGTCGAGCATCTGCAGAACCTGGAGGAGGTTCTTAGTTGACTCAACCGCGTGGGGCTCAGGTTAAAACGCTTGAAGTGCGATTTCCTGGCACCTGAAATGGAGTTCTTGGGAAGGAGGATTGCAGCGGACGGCATCAGGCCCACCAACGCGAAGACAGAGGCAATCGAGAACGCACCGAGGCCACAGAATGTGACGGAGCTGCAGTCGTTCCTGGGACTCTTCAACTACTTTGGTAACTTCTTACCGGGTCTCAGCACCCTGCTAGAACCACTACATGTCTTACCAAGAAAAGGAGGCGAATGGGTTTGGGGCAAAAGCCAAGAAAATGCCTTTGTAAAGGTGAGAAAATTGTTATGCTCAAACAAATTGCTTGTGTTGTATGATCCATGTAAGCATTTGGTACTAGCATGTGATGCGTCGTCATATGGCATCGGGTGTGTATTGCAACAAGCCAATGATTTCGGGAAACTGCAACTGGTTGCTTATGCATCCAGGAGTCTGTCTAAGGCCGAGAGAGCCGACAGCATTAATCAAAAAGAAGCGTTAGTATGTGTCTATGGGGTAAAGAAAATGCATCAATACCTGTTTGGGCTAAAATTTGAATTGGAAATTGACCATAAGCCACTTATATCCCTGTTTTCTGAGAGCAAAAGGATAAATACGAACGAATCGGCCCGCATCCAGAGATGGGCGCTTACGTTGTCCGCATACAACTCGCCATCTGCCACAGGCCAGGCACAGAAAACTGCGCTGATGCTCTCAGTAGGCTGCCATTGCCCACCACGGGGGTGGAAATGGCGCAGCCCGCAGATCTAGCCATGGTTATGGGAGCATTTGAGAGTGAGCAATCATCCGTCACTGCCCGGCAGATCAAAACCTGGACAAGCCAGGACCCCTTATTATCTCGAGTCAAAAGCTGTGTGCTTCACGGGAGCTGGTCCAGTGTCCCAGTGGAAATGCAGGAAGAGATAAAGCCGTTCCAGCGGCGCAAAGATGAAATGTCTATACAGGAAGACTGCCTTCTGTAGGGCAATCGAGTAGTGGTCCCCAAGAAGGGCAGAGACACCTTCATCAATGATCTCCGCAGTACTCACACAGGCATCGTAATGATGAAAGCGATAGCCAGATCCCATGTGTGGTGGCCCGGCATTGATGCGGACTTAGAGTCCTGTGTTCACAGATGTAATACATGCTCGCAGTTAAGCAATGTACCCAGGGAGGCGCCGCTAAGTTTATGGTCTTGGCCCTCCAAACCGTGGTCTAGGGTACACGTGATGATAGATTGAGTAGACTGGGTCTTTACTCCTTGGAGTTCAGAAGGATGAGGGGTGATCTTATAGAAACATTTAAAATAATGAAAGGGATAGACAAGATAGAGGCGGAGAGGTTATTTCCACTGGTCGGGGAGACTAGAACTAGGGGGCACAGCCTCAAAATACGGGGGAGCCAATTTAAAACCGAGTTGAGAAGGAATTTCTTCTCCCAGAGGGTTGTGAATCTGTGGAATTCTCTGCCCAAGGAAGCAGTTGAGGCTAGCTCACTGAATGTATTCAAGTCACAGATAGATAGATTTTTAACCAATACAGGAATTAAGGGTGAGGGGGAGCGGGCGGGTAAGTGGAGCTGAGTCCACGGCCAGATCAGCCATGATCTTATTGAATGGCGGAGCAGGCTCGAGGGGCTAGATGGCCTACTCCTGTTCCTAATTCTTATGTTCTTATGTTCTTATGTACGTCGACTATGTGGCCCGTTCTTGGGTGAAATGTTCCTTGTGGTTGTAGACGCGTACTCCAAGTGGATTGAATGTGAGATAATGTTGGTCAGCACGTCCACTGCCACCACTGAAAGCCTGCGGGCCATGTTTGCCACACATGGCTTACCCGATGTCCTGGTGAGCGACAAGGGGCCACGTTTTATCAGTGCTGATTCAAAGAATATGACCTGTAACGGGATCAAACATGTCACATCTGCCCCGTTTAAACCAGCGTCCAATGGTCAGGCAGAGAGAGCAGTGCAAACCATCAAGCAAGGCTTGAAGAGGGTAACTGAAGGCTCACTGCAGACTCGCCTATCCTGAGTCCTGCTTAGCTACTGCACAAGACCACACTCACTCACTGGGATCCCACCTGCTGAACTGCTCATGAAAAGAGCACTTAAGACAAGGCTCCCGTTAGTTCACCCTGATCTACATGAACAGGTAGAAAGCATGCGGCTTCAACAAAGTGCATACCATGATAGCGCAAATGTGTCACGAGAGATTGAAGTCAATGATCCTGTATTTGTATTAAATTATGGACAAGGTCCCAAGTGGCTTCCCGGCACTGTCGTGGCCAAAGAGGGGAGCAGGGTGTTTCGGGTCAAACTTTCAAATGGACTCATTCACTGGAAACACTTGGACCAAATCAAACTCAGATTCACGGACTACCCTGAGCAACCCACCTTGAACCCTACCTTTTTTGATCCCCCAACACACACACCAGTGGCAACCAACACCACGGTTGACCACGAAGCAGAACCCATCATCCACAGCAGCCCTGCAGGGCCCAACACACCAGGCAGCCCAGCGAGGGCCCAATAAATGACTCAACAACACCAGCTTTCACACCGAGATGATCAATCAGGGCAAGAAGGGCCCCAGATAGACTCACATTGTAAATAGTTACACTATTGACTTTAGGGGCGAATGTTGTTATGTATCTGGACTTGTATATACTCTGTACAGTCACCAGAGGGCTCATTCCCCAGAGTCCCAAGGGATCTCATAATCCCTTGGGAGAACAGGTATTTAAGAGTGCTTCACAGGTTGGAGAGGCACTCTGGAGACCTGCAATGAAAGACTAAGGTCACACTTTACTTTGAGCTCACAGTGTTCAGTCTGACTCTTTCTCCTTACACTTTACTTTGAGCTCACAGTGTTCAGTCTGACTCTTTCTCCTTACACTGCAACAAGGAGTACAATTTTGCAAATAAAATAAACCATAATTTTATCACCTTCAAATTATCAGCTGTACTTTGTAGTATCTAGTCCCTTAAACTCATCTGTGTTATTTTTTTTAACAGGTTTGTCATGCAAATTTATAAATCTGTTAAAAAAAATCCTAGCGCACAACTTTGGCCAATTTAAGTGAATATCTTTTTCCGTCAAAAAAGGCGAACTATCGCCTAAAAAACGGGCGCAAGGCTGGCCAATTTCTAGCCCCTAGTGTTTTTTGTAAACTACAATGGAGCAAATGTTCTTGCAAAATACTGTTTGAAAGCTGTTTAACATAAAGCAGGTGACAACCTCATCAATAACCGGCATAAAATACAATTTTCCTTTTCCATGGATTCAAATAATTTTGTAGAATCCATATAATATGATCACAGCTATCTAGTGCTATCCCTCTAGAAATTTAGTTTGCACTTTCATTTCATTTTGTTTGAGATTGATTTTATTACAGTGTCTTACAGCAGAATATTATACTGTTCCCTGTATACTGTGCTTCATGTAAAATGCCCATCTTTTTTATGTTGAAGAAAATGGACACTCTAGTTGAAAAAGTTAAACACACAGGGGTGATTTGTTGGCAGTTTATAAGAAGGAAGTAGTAACAGGACATTTAGAAAATATAATACAATCTAGTAGAGTCAACATGGTTTTGTGAAAGGGAAATCATGTTTGACAAATTTGTTAAGAGTTCTTTGAGGATGTAATGAGCAAGGTGGATAAAGGGGAACCAGTAGATATAGTGTATTTGGATTTCCAAAAGGCATTCGATAAGTTGCCACATAAAAGGTTGGACAACGTGGACCATTTCCCATACCTCGGGAGCCTCTTATCAACAAGAGCAGATATTGATGACGAGGTTCAACACCGCCTCCAGTGGATCAATGCAGCCTTCGGCCACCTGAGGAAAAGAGTGTTCGAAGACCAGGCCCTCAAATCTGCAACCAAGTTCATGGTCTGCAGGGCTGTGGTGATACCCGCCCTCCTGTATGGCTCAGAGACATGGACCATGTACAGTAGACACCTCAAGTCGCTGGAGAAATGCCATCAACGATGTCTCCGCAAGATCCTACAAATCCCCTGGGAGGACAGACGCACCAACATTAGCTTCCTCGACCAGGCCAACATCCCCAACATTGAAGCACTGACCACAATTGATTAGCTCTGCTGGGCAGGCCACATTGTCCGCATGACTCCCAAAGCAAGCGCTCTACTTGGAACTCCTTCATGGCAAACGAGCCAAAGGTGGGCAGAGGAAACGTTGCAACGACACCCTCAAAGCTTCCCTAATAAAGTGCAACATCCCCACCGACACCTGGGAGTCGCTGGCCAAAGACCGCCCTAAGTGGAGGAAGTGCATCCAGGAGGGCGCTGAGCATCTCGAGTCTTATCGTCGAGAGCATGCAGAAATCAAGCGCAGGCAGCGGAAAGAGCGTGCGGCAAACCTGTCCCACCCTCCCTTACCCTCAACAACTATCTGTCCCACCTGTGACAGGGACTGTGGCCCTCATATTGGACTGTTCAGCCACCTAAGTACTAATTTTAAGAGTGAAAGCAAGTCTTCCTCGATTCCAAGGGATTGCCTATGATGATGATGACATAAAAGGTTACTACACAAGAGAAGAGCTCATGGTGTTGGGGATAATATATTAGCATGGATAGAGGATGGGCTAACTAACAGAAAACAGATTTGGGATAAATGAGTCATTTTCAGATTGGCAAACTATAACTACTGGGGTGCCACAGGGATCAGTGCTGGACCTCCAACAATTTACAATCTATATTTATGACTTGGATGAAGGGACCGAGTGTACTGCAGCCAAATTTGCTGATGATACAAAGATGGCTGGGAAAGCAAGTTGTGAGGGGGACACAAAGAGTCAGCAAAGGGATCTAGATAGGTTAAGTGAGTGGGCAAAAATTTGGCAGATGGAGTATAATGTGGGAAAATGTGAGGTTATCCAATTTTGGGAAGAACAGAGAAGCAAAATATTATTTAAATAGAGAGACTACAGAATGCTGTGATATAGAGAGATCTGAGGTTCCTCGTACATGAAACACAAAAAGTTAGTATGCAGTTAGCAAGTAGTTAGGAAGGCAAATGGAATGTTGGTCTTTATTGCAAGGGGGATGAAGTATAAAAGTAGGGAACTCTTGCTACAACTGTACAGGGCGTTGGTGAGACCACACCTGGAGTACTGCATACAGTTTGGGTCTCCTTATTTAAGGAGGGATATACTTGCATTGGAGGCAGTTCAGAGAAGTACACTGATTCCAGGGATGAAGGAGTTGTCTTAGGAGGAAAGGTTGAGCAGGTTGGGCCTGTACTCATTGGAGTTTAGAAGAATGAGAGGTGATTTTATTGAAACATATACGATTCTGAGGGGGCTTGACAGGGCAGGTGCTGAGAGGATATTTCCCTTCGTGGGGGAATCCAGAACTAGGGGGCATAGTTTAAGAATAAAGAGTAGCCCATTTAAGATGGAAATGAGGAGGAATTTCTTCTCTCAGAGGGTTGTGAATCTTTGAAATTCTCTACCCCAGAGAGCTGTGGATGCTGGGTCATTAAATATATTCAAGGCTGAGATAGACAGATTCTTAAACTATAGGGGAGTCAAGGGTTATGGGGAACAGGCAGGAAAGTGGAGTTGAGGCCAGGATCAGATCAGCCATGATCTTAATGAATGGCAGAGCAGGCTCGAGAGGCCATCTGGCCTACACCTGCTCCTAGGCTGTGGATTTCACTTCCAGTGTCTACATTCAAGATTAGATTGGAGAGAATGGGTGAAGGAAAAGCAGCTGAAGGGATATGGGAACAGTTGTGATTTGAACTATTTGCTCATGAGGAGGCTAAACACCAACACAACTGGTTGGGCCATATGTCCTGTTTCCATGTAGTAACTTCGATATATTTATATGTGCAACTACTTTGGAAATAAGAACATTACTGGTAGGACAGTCATTTCAATGACAAGTATTCTCTTTTGGTTATTCTACTGCAATGATTTTAGAAACATTCTTCTACATGGAAGGAGAAATTACCCTTTTAATTCCATTCCAGAATTCATTTTAAAATTCAGTACTCGGTAAGTACTGTACTGCGGTGTCTTTGGCTGACTGTGAATTTCAAATCACCAAAATGTCCGGGTCAGCATCCAGGACCACTGATTTGTCATAGCCACTCACTGAATGTTTTCTGGTGAAACAAATTGGGTCTACAAGAGGTTGTAGGCACTATGTTAAATATATTAGCCCGGAATTATCAGTTGGGATGATGTGAACTGACACCGTTTGCTGTCATTCTGTCTTTGAAACTGACTGCAACATCAAGATTAGACGCATGAAATCCCAGAGTTGCAGTCAGTCATTGAAAGTTCCGAAACAGGCTGCGCTGTGCACCGCCACCGCGCAACACCCCCCCCCCCGCTCCACCCCACCCCCCCCCACAGAGCCAGCAATCAGCCAAATATTGAAACTGACGAAAACTTCAGCTCTTCCGCAGTAACTACGCTGTTAAATTCCCCACTAAAAGTTAGACCCAAAGGGGTTAGGTGTAATTGGGATTTTAACAGCATATTGACTGTTAAACAAATGCTAAGGGCCTGGATAACTAATTTTACTTCTGTGCAGTTTGAAATTTGTTCATTTTAATAAAATAAAAATTTTTAAGAAACTTTTCAAAAATGTTTTTTTTTAAGTTTGTCCATCTTTATTTCAGGTCTACCTTTTCCCCAGACGGGAGCCCAAACCTTTCTTTTGCTCCATTTAACATTTTTTTTAAAGTTAGAATTTTTATGGCCTACTCACTTCCTTGTTCGCCGTCTGTGAGAATTCTGCCTTTTGATTGGTTGCTTAGACAGCTTGTTGACGTCACAGCAGTTCGAACAAGGGGATCCCCATTAAGTTCCGTTAAATTGAACTGAAGGTCGGAAAACCCAAAGTTCTCGACACAGGGACTGTGGAGCGTACTTCGGGGCCAGCAGCGTAAGCCTTCACTTCGCTGCTGACTGCAAATTCCGGCCTAATATTTCATTGATTACTCAAAAGATTTGTGAAATGGGATTCAACTTGGAAGTGATTTTCTCAAAGTAGGCAGGGTGGATTGGTTGACCAACTATTTTAATCAGTTCAATCAGGTTAATTGAAATAGATTGTGAGCATAAGGAAATGAATAATATATATACTGTGCAAAATAATAGATGTTGTTTGTGAGCATTGTGCATGAGCTACTTCCCTGACAGGAAGACATCTTCCCAGTCCTGCTTGCTCCACATGTAGCCAAGATCCTCCCTAATCCATCATGCCTCTATTTACTCATTTTATTTGACACTATAAAATAACGTTGATTCCTCTGCTTTCGCTCTAGCAGTGAATCCTCTTGGTAAGTGCAGGCTCCCAGCTTCCTTTGTAGGTTTCTAAGTGTTAGAACAGATGGTAAAGCTCTATCCACATAATCTACCATGAATATCTCTATCTGTGAGAGTAAGAGCAGGAAGCAGCAGTATCATTAAAAAGAGTAAAACAATATGGAAAGGACAGAGGGGAGGCAGATTCAGAGTGTGATAAAGAAGAGGCCAGAGGGAGATCTGAGGCACAGCAATAAAAAAGATTACCACAAGCATGAAGTAGGGATATGGGAGGAATTGTAATGAATGAATATCACTGCCTATTGCTTTTTCAATAAATTAAACCTTGGGCTTAAAATTCTAATTTTATTACTGTCCTAACTAAGAGTCTCCAAATTGTGCCATAGCAGATAACGGGGCGCAAAACTGTTTTTGCCCAGGGGGCGGTGCTACTGTCTCCCGTGGAATTGTGCGGGAGTTAGCGGAGGAACGAAACCAGTAGCGCCAAGCCCCGCTGGTAGCGCCCCGGGCCGCAGCACCTCTGGCGATGACATCATCGCCATGTGCGGCAGCCCCTTTTCGTCCCGTAGCGGTCCGTTTCCGCTCTGCGGCAGAAATTGGGCAGCGCTCCGTGAGGCCCACGCCAGCCTCGCGAGTCACAAACCAGGCCACACACCCATCGCAGAGCAAAATTTAAAGGGGGGGGGGGTGCGCTGAACCGCGCGCTGGCATCTTTCTTTTTTAACCTACTTACAGGTCGGGTCATTGTCTGATGCTTTCGGTGCCGGGCTGCGGCCACAGCACCCCGCATCCCAGTGGAGGCCATCGTAGGGCGTGCAGAGCTCACAATGTCCCTCCCCTTTAATGGAAGGGGAGGGGCGTTGAAACACAGCAGCGATACGCGACCCCGATCCCGCCCTGAGAGGAAGTGGAGAGCGCGACATTGCGCTACACTTCCTGTGAGGGGCGATAATCCCAACTTCGCTCCCGGTGCGGGACTTCTGCACCAGGCGCAGAATATCCGGCTTCGGAAAGGTTACCACCCCCAACTGGGGTGACAGCCAAGTTCAGCCTCTGGATCCCACATCTTTGGGAAAAAACACAGATAATGGAATTAATTAATTATTATTATGGGTAAGTAATATAGTAATTTGCACTGTAAAAATCTGTTCCGCTTTTGTCAAAATCCAGTTAAATTTGAGTTCTCTATAAAGGTGAATTTCTTATTCTAAAATAATTTTTTTTGGTAGCAAATGATCGATGAATCACCATTTTTAGCTGCTTTCTTCATTTTGCTGCAAGAAACAAAGTACAACTGTTGTAGAGAGATGCCCTCTCAATACACCATTGGCGCTTGGTCAAATATTTATGTGAGAAACCCCAACATGGCTTTAAGCCAATATACCAATAAATAACGAAAATGCCATGTACATATTTAACAGAATTACAATGCGCTGTATTAATTGCTTCATATTAGTCAGTAGCTGGATTCTTTGCATCCAAAGCGAAGTTGTTATGCAAGATAACCCTGCTGGGAGCTCTCCTGGAAACCAGACACACTAATGCCCTAGCACAAATGAGCTGGAACATAGCACTGTCAGTTCAACTTCTTAGATGTCATAATTTTCCCAGCAAGCTAAATTTAAGCATGACTGGGAATCTGGCAACTACAATGGAGGGCTGGTTGTTTAGGCCCTTTTCATGGTGAGAGGGGAGTGTATCACTGGGAATACAATCTTTAGCAGTACCTGGACAACATCCAGGCTAAGGCTGACAATTAACAGGTTGATCAGGCTTTCAAAATGGTAATATAGGGATTTTTAAGCTGCACAAAAGGAAGAGCTGAACTACACAACAGTGGTTTTAAGCCACTTGCTTCTTAAGATACTGACTTGCATCTAACAGTAATGTAACCCGGGCATTCTCTTTCACTTTTTCTTTGATTTTTCTCCCAGTGCTATGATTTAGACATTCAAGTACATTTCTACAACAAATTAAGGAATTAAACCCTTTTTATTAAGAAGTCAAGAAGACACTCAGTAAACACAGTGGGTTTCACATTTGTGAAAGAACATTACGGTGACTTTCAATCCATCTGACTGGATGAAAGTTTGCTTTCTCCACTGGTTGTAAGAATCCTTCTGATGTGACAGTATTTTGGGCAGTTTCAATATAGTTTTAGGGTACGTACATCTGTAACAAAAAGAAAACTGTACAAAATTCAGCACACTTTGGTGACGTCACGCGAAGAGATTGTACTGACTGGAACAGCAAATTCACACTAATGTAATAGGTTCTAGGTAAAACACATTTTTGGGCAGACAAATGAAAACTTTAATTTGCATGTAGTCAAAGCTAGACCTCACCTGGGAGTATGTGATGCTGATACTGGGTGCCGTAAATTGAGAACTATGCTATTCTCATCTTAATAAGACATTCATTAAAATAAAATTAGAAGTTTTGATCAGTACAATGGTAGTAAGTTCAGAGCCTATTTAAAATGAGAGTTCCAAAGGGGGCACAAGTCAGAACATGGATGAACAGCAACACAGAGAATTGGGAAACAAATGTAATTAGATGTATTGCTGAGAGGAGGAACCGAATGGAGGATGGGAGCCTCCCCAGTGGCACCAATTGAAGGGGAACACAACTACAGCAGGTGCTGAGTCTAGCAGGTCTTGCAATGGAAGGCCAGACCAAATTAAAACTCCGTCAACTCACAAATAAAAGTCAATTATTTTAAAGAGAAGTTATTAACTATCTTTCCATTAAAAAAAAAATCAAGCAAATTGTGTTTGTAAGATTCAGATTTTTTTTAAACACTGTACTTCCCCTACATTTTATTTATAGATCAACAGATCAACCTGTTGTAGCCATAAGCAAGAAAGCTTAATTTCACATTGGATATACAAAAACGAAGCGTGTTTGTGTTGGTGGGTGACCTTGTGGTGCATAAAATCACATTTTTAATCAACTCACCGGCTACCCATAAAGCTGTTAACTTAAGTACAACCAGGACAAACGTGAATAAATGATCCACTGATACAGTAACCTCACAAATGTTTTTATTCAAAATTTTGTATCAAACCGATGCCAAATGTGTTTACAATCTTCTCTATGCATACTCTAAACACATAAGGAGTAGACGCTATCTTGCTTTGAATATGATCATGAGGAACATAAAGTGCTTCCTTACCATCATATGACTGTTGAAGCAATGGTTCAAGAAGGTTCATGTATTCTTTCACTTGATCAGATTTTCCCCTAAATACTCCTGTAGAAAACAAGTTATTATTAGCTTTTCTCATTTTTTTTCTAAAAAAACACTCTCCTATAATATTTTTTTTATCAGCTTTCCCTTTAATTAATTGTAAAGTTATATTCATTATATATCATTCTATATATTAAACATCAACTGTGACAACATTATGCGTGTAAAATATTTTTCACCATAATCAGTGCTTTAGAGATCTATTTTATATCGGAACCTGCATACAGTGACAAGATTCTAATGTCCCAAATCACTTATTGTTTACACCAGCAAAATTACTATCCATTTATAGTGAAAGCAGAAAACAAATTTCCCAATGTCTAACCAATAAGAAGTACCATAGATAGGTCCCACAGACAATAAAACACAATACCTTACAAAGTAGCAACACAATGATGCATGCATTCATGAGATTTGCAAATCTGCACATTTGGTTTAAATCCTAGACATTACATCTCCTTGATATTCTGATTAATGTGACTTATTATATGATTGAATGGCCCACAGTTATACTAGAAAACCTATATAAATATATTTGAGCCATCGGTATATAGATCTCTGCATGAATTTTGTAGCAAATGTACAAACAGATCATATCATGTTTTACAATCACGACATTCAGTCATTGAGACATTTATGTTGTTCTGTCATGTGGATATGGTAGCCTCGTGGTTATGGTGCTGGACTGATCCCGAGTTCCATCATGGCAATTTGTGGGCTCACACCAGATAAACGACCATGACACCCAACTAATTAACTGATGTCGTTCAGGGAAAGGAACCTGCAAGCCATACCTGGTCTGGCATATATGTAACTCTACCCCATTATATGTGGTTGATTCTTAATACTCTCTGAAGTGACACAGAAAACAACTCAACTAGAAAATAAGAGGCTACAAAGCAGAACAGTAAGATAATTAGAAGTTGGAGTATCACCAATAACCCAGGCATCAGATTAAGATAATTCCAGTGCAGTCGACTCTGCATTAGTCCTCTTGGTCAGCATTTGGTCAACTGATGCGCAAGTTGGGAAAGCTGTCCTACAGCAGACTAATCAAGCAACAACCTGGCACAGACATATTCGAAGTCAACATCGGATTAGTATAACTCTGAAATCCATGAAGTCTCAAACAAAGATTTGGCCAGTGTGGTCAGTGGTGTGAATAACACGCCGATGTTGATGGTGAATATTGAAGTACCCCACTGAGGATACACTTTATGCCCCTGTTTCCCTCAGAACTTCATCCACGTGGTATTCAACATGAGGAGTACTGATTTGTCAGTTGAGGAACGAACGGGAGGTGGTGATCAGGCCCTTTAGCAGAACCTGGACAACATCCAGGCTAAAGCTGACAAGTGGAAGGCTACAGTTATTCCACATAAGTGTTAGGCAATGACCATTGCCAAAAAGAAAATGACTACCACCTCGTCCTGGCCTTCAAGTCCTTGAATTCTCTATCTAATGCCCTCACGGGAGCACAATCACTGCAGTATTTCACCTTCATAAGACAACTAGGAATGATGCCACCCATATCATAAGAACATAAGAAATAGGAGCAGGTGTAGGCCATATGGCTCCTCGAGCCTGCTCTGCCATTTAATACAATCTTGGCTGATCCGATCATGGACTCAGGTCCACTTTCCCGCCCGCTCCCCATAACCCCTTATTTCCTTATCAGTTAAGAAATGTCCCAGCTTCCACAGCTCGCCGAGGCAGCGAATTTCACAGATTTACAACCCTCTGAGAGAAGAAATTCCTCCTCATCTCAGTTTTAAATGGGCGTCCCCTTATTTTAAGATTATGCACCCTAGTTCTAGTCTCACCCATCAGTGGAAACATTCTCTCTGCATCCAGCTTGTCAAGCCCCCTCATAATCTTGTAAGTTTCGATAAGATCACCTCTCAATGTTCTGAATTCCAATGAGTAGAGGCCCAACCTACTCAACCTTTCCTCATTAGTCAACCCCCTCATCTCCAGAATCAACCTAGTGAACCTTCTCTGAACTGCCTCCAAAGCAAGTATATCCTTTCGTAAATATGGAAACCAAAACTGCACGCAGTATTCCAGGTGTGGCCTCACCAATACCCTGTATAGCTGTAGCAAGACTTCCCCTCTTTTATATTCCATCCCCTTTGCAATAAAGGCCAAGATTCCATTGGCCTTCCTGATCAATTACTGTACCTGCATACTAACCTTTTGTGTTTCATGCACAAGTACCCCCAGGTCCCGCTGTACTGCAGCACTTTGCAATCTTTCTCCATTTAAATAATAACTTGCTCTTTGATTTTTTTCTGCCAAAGTGCATGACCTCACACTTTCCAACATTATACTCCATCTGCCAATTTTTGCCCACTCACTTAGCCTGTCTATGTCCTTTTGCAGATTTTTTGTGTCCTCCTCACACATTGCTTTTCCTCCCATCTTTGTATCGTCAGCAATCTTGGCTATGTTACACTCGGTCCCTTCTTCCAAGTCGTTAATATAGATTGTAAATATTATAGATTGTAACATCCCGAGAACAAATAAAAATAAATGCTTACTATCATTTAAATCTTAGATCTATCTGATGAATCTAGCATCAGTGTTCTTACTAGGTCATGTGACAACTCATAAGCCATTTGTAGAGCCAGCAAGTAGGGAATAAATAGCCACGTTAGTCTATAAGTGGGGCAATGTCTGAGATTTGTCTGTGCCAGTTTTCCAATCACTAATCTTTAAAGACTGCTGTAATCTTCCCTACATTACAACAGTGACTACACTTCAAAAATATTTCATTGGCTGTAAAGTGCTTTAGGATGTCCAGTGGTTGTGAAAGGTGCTATAAAATCCAAGTCTTTCTTTAAAAGCTACTTTACAAAACAGATTTCAGTTTTGCCTATAATTAATAAACAAATCCAATGTTCTTTTTGTAAACAATATTAAAGATTGCAAGGATTTACAATAAAAATCTATTGTAGGCTACATTTACAGATCATTCAAACCAAATGAACAGGTTTTTCCCCTTAATATTTAGGATTTATATAAAATCATAGAATAGTTCAGCACAGAAGGAGGTCATTCAGCCCACCGAGTCTGCGCCAGCTCTTTCGAAGAGCAATCCAGTTAGTCCCATTCCCCCCCTCTTTCCCCATATCCCTGCAATTTTTCTCTTTCAAGTATTTATCCAATTCTCTTTTGAAAGCTACTATTGAGTTTATTTCCATCACCCTTTCAGGCAGTGCTTTCCAAATCCTAACCACTCGTAGGGTAAAAAATATTTTTCCTCCTGTTGCCTCTGGTTCTTCTGCCAATCACCTTAAATCTGTGCCCGTTGGTGATCAACCCTTCAGCCATTAGAAACAGTTTCTCTGTATTTCCTTTATTCTCATTCAATTTTTCAATCTACTTTGAATAAATTAGTTTATGTAATGATAAATGTTACACATAGTGGGGGTAACTTTGACTTTGGGTGATAGTGTAAAGCAGACGATATTGATTCAGCCAGCTATTACACATCTCTCCCGATTTTTGCAGTCAATGGAAATGAAAATTGGGAGAAATGTATAATGGGCGGTTGAATCAGTATCGCCCGTTTTACACCATCGATCACAGTCAGAAATATCTCCTGTGTTTCCGAACATAAATCAGTCCATTTGTTATTCTCATGTTTCAATATTGCTTGTGCTCCTTGTATAGGAAGCCGGGTAATCTGATGTAAATTGTACATTTCTGAATCCGAAAGTGACATTTTCAATACATTAAAGCAAAAATTTATTTCCAAATAAAATAAATCTGCAAATCTACTCACCATCAATTATCAAGTAAATATAAAACAGAGGAAATTCACATTCAATGCCATCAAACAGCTAGAAAAGAAAAATCATTTTCAATATTTTGTTAAGTTAATGAACAGTGTTGCTGGCATTTGCTTTTAATAATACGTTTAGAAATGGATACAGCTTAAATATAAGTTGATTATAATAAAGCAAATATTATTCTTAAAAGTTCATCTTTTATAATTTGAACATCAAGTTTGAGTCATTTCAAATAATGATAGAAGAAAAATATATTTTTATAAAATGCAGTGTAGATTCGAACAAAAGTTTGTCCATTGTAATAAAATAAAATAGAAACCTTTTTGAAACTGAGAGTCAGCAACAGGAAGTAATCAGCTGATCAATTACAGCATTGGCAACCGATAGTGACTTGGTCCTATGTTTAATGTAGCAAGGGTTATTTTGGTGAAAAGTTAGAACTGAGACGACAATAGCTGCACTTAAATGTATTTGTATGGAAAAACAAGAGTTTTACATATAATCATTGACTACCAGTGGGCTACATCCAAATTCAGGTTCTCTATGTCAGTAAGATTAAACAACCAGATAATAATCTGGAACACATTCTGTAAAACTTGGTTGTCTCAGTTAGCAATTGTAAAAAACGAATGAGCATTTGAATAAGAAAACTAAATTAAGAGCCATTGCATACAAACATCTCTATTGGTTTTTAAACACAAAACAAACCTTAGCAATGTTAATATATATATTTTTTTTAAATCTCCAAAAGTTTAAAAAATGATTTTTCAGGAAACCATTTGAAGATGATGTGCTGATCATAAATAAAGACTGGGAGCAGGTATTTGTCCCAAGATGCAGTCTCCATAAGCCAAATGACAGCATTTGAGACATGTTGGAATCCTTTACATTGAATGAGCTATTTACAATATTTACAAAGAGGACATGTTTTTGTGGTTGGGCAGGGGGTTTAGTTGTTGTAAACTTCAGATAAAAAAGTTAATTTTTACTCTATGCTTTTCACAAACAGTATATTTCTTTTTTTGTCAGCCATGTGACATTTGGGTACAATAATAGTTTACAAACATGATGACGAATTTCTATGCATGTTAAACATATGATTGAGCAAAAAAATGATACGAAAAAAAATTATCCTGCAATGCAATTTAAAAGCCACTGTTTTGTATTTAATATTGCCCTAAAAAAAACAGGTGGGTTTGGAGTTTGGGGCTGTTAAAGTGTTAAAAATGAGTTTCCCGACCTGATCCCATCTCCAACCTGCCCACTTGCCATACGCGGGACGGGTATAGGTGTCTAACTCGCTCCAGGGGGCATTACCTCAATTTAAATATTGTATTCAGGCTAGAAGCCTCTTTTCCCCCCATCCATTTTGGGTTTAATTGACGGGTTTTACACAATTCGTGAAACCGGCAATTAAACAGAGGAGGAGACTGCTGCATCCAGGTGGTGAGTGTGGCTCCATACCTACCTCCTGGATCCAGGAGCCTGACCATACCTACCCACCACCCCCCCCCTCCCCGTGACTAGAAACCCCCACCAGGCCTCCGATCACATCCCCTCGCACTCCCAGGGCCGCGATGATGAGGAAGCTGGCCCCAATCCTCTCTCCCCCCTTACCGATACCCAGCCAACACCCCCACCGACCCCTGCCCTGATCCCCGACCCCTGCCGATCTTCTCCCCCATACCCCCCGATCCCTGACCCGTGTCAATTGCCGACCCCTCTCCCACAATCCCTCCCCCAAACTGGCCACTCGCATCTGAGGCCTATCCACCCGCAGCCAGCCAGCCTCTCAATCTGGCTGGCTGTGGGTGGGAAACCGAGGCCTCGCATTCAAATCAGGCCCTGCAGTTAAAGTGGCCCCTGACCCACCACCCTTGAGACAATTCCAGCCAAATAGCTTTCAAGACTGTGCTAGTTTCAAAATTAAAACTCAACTGAAACCTGCTATGCTGTCGCAAAGGTAGAAATTTTTTACAATTTAAAAATAATGTAATTGTCCTCCAGATGACCTACTGGGTTTAGCCACTAAGTAGCTGAGTCATACAGATCAAGAGGGTCTCAGATTTTATTCATCCTGATAGTTCCATGATATAATAATAATGGAGTTGTTGACTAATCATAGCAATCAATCTCTACCAATTAGCCTCCAACGGACAAGGAATCGCAGTGGTGAAAAGATTTAAGAAGCATAATTCCAAAGTCACCTGTTCCTCCCAAGCATGCTACACTTACCATATGTCATGCCTCAAATGACTCTTATACTGTATCCTAAAATATTATTCTCTGAAAGAGATCTATCTAATTTCCATTTAAATGAATAAATATTGTTTGCTCCCACCGTCTCCCTAAGGAGCCCGTTCCATACATTGATGACTCGTTCACTGAAATAATGGGGCAAAATGTGCGGTCTCTACGGGCGGTTACGATGTGCGGTCGCACCTATAGAGGCCCTGCAAGTGCCGGCTCTCGGCGCGGGAGCACATGTGCCGAAATCCGGCTCTTGCGAACTATCAAAATTTCTTTTGACAGTTCCAACACATACCCGGGAGAAGGGCCTTCGCGGGCTGGGATTTGGGCTATTTGCCCAACTCCTGCCCAGCGAATGTCCTTCAAACTCTTACGCCTGGTAAAAGCAGGTGTAAGGCCTACTTTTACCGACGTAAGAGTTTTAAAAGATAGAAAAATAAAATTTTATCAATAATTTTTATATTAAAAACCCTGTCCATTGTGGTAAGTTTATCTTTACCCCTATTAAAACATATTAAAAACTTTTCAAAAAAATAATCTTTTGTCTAAAATATCTAATATTCAATTTCAATGAATTTTAAAATATGTGAAGTGTTTTTCTTACTTATTTAAAATGTTTGTGTTTTTGAGGGTATCCCCATGCATAGAAATAGTGATCTCTGTACAAATGGAACTCACCATTACTGTGAATGGGGATAAACCATTTTCATTGGTTGGTCCGGCCCACGTGATAACAGGCTGCACATACATTCCTGGACTACATGGGCCTCTACGCTGGACTGTGAATGGGGGCCTCGTAGCGCAAATGTCCGTTTCTCCGGTACCACCAGGTACATTTGTAAATATTTTTGTGGTCGGAGGATTCTGTCAGTGGGACGCTTCCGACCGCAATTTTTGATCCAATGTTTCAACAAAGTCTGACATTTTCTTTGAGAACTCCAATAAATTTGTTGGGCAAGAAGTCCCTCCCGTAAACCCACTGACTCTCTTTTACCATCCCAAAACTATCTAGGCATCTCATTGTTTCCTTTCTCAGGATGCCTTCTAATACTTTACCCAAAACAGATGTGAGGCTCAATGGACTATCGTACCTTTGGTTGTCCATATGCCCTTTTTTAAAGATCGCTGTTTTCTTTCCAATCCTTAAGCTCTAATGATGCCCTCAAGGTAGTGGCAAAGGCGTGGCCAAATTTTGTAGCCACTTATTAAAGTGCCCTTGTATGACTACAACTCTTTAACAAGCTCTGTAACTGTCTAACCTATCAAGTAGCTTTCATAATCTAGGTTGACACTTAGATGGAGTGTTTCTTTATTGAGGGTCTGTTTACCTGTTCTGGTGAATATTAACGATCCCATGGCACTATTCAAAGACCAAGAAATGTTCCTGGTGTTGTGGTCAACTTTCATCCTTCAACTAACACCGGCAAAACAGTTGAACTTCTCATATATCTCAGTAACTGTTTGAGGGACCTTCCTGTTTTCCTATCAGTTATGTGTTTGCCGACAAAATAACAGTAACTGAATTTCAAAAGTAACTTGTTGGCTGTGAAACACTTTAGGATGTCCTGAGAATGTAATAAGACACCTTCTAAATGAAAGTTCTTTCTTTCACCTTTTTACATCTCAGTCAGAAGAAAAGAAAGAATGCACTGATTGGATTAGAATAGAAATAGCTTTAAGGTTGCTGTTTGGCATTGGCACCACATAGTTGTAACCATAATTTCACACCCAGCAAGCTGCTGATCCCAGCTGCGTAATACAAAGAAACACCAAATAAACGGGAGATTTTGATCCCAGAAGGTTGAAAGGTAAGCAAGCAATTTAAACGTTTGCTCTCACACCTTCTATCAACTGGATGAATCATAGACCAAAGCAGAGTTAAGAGGCCTTGGCCTGCACATCCCTCAGTTAGAGTGGGGTGTGATGTGTAGTATAGGGGTTTGCCTAAAAGAATGAGGACAATACTCATTCACAAAATTAGGGTTTATTAAAAAAATTCAAATCAAATTAAGATTTATTAGAATGCATTAGGAAAATGACATTACAGATTTGGTCTCAAGTACCTTGATTTCTGCTGGTTTGTAGTAACGCCGCGAATGGTCCTCTAATCCTGTTCTGTATCCATCTCTTAAGAAGCGTTTCAATCCATATTTTCCTTTCAGTTTGCGAACAACTTTCTCAAGAGTTTGTTCAAACAACGCATCATCATCCACTGCAAATGCAGGGTAACTTATACATGGCAGTAGAGCAGCATCTGTATTCTGGGAAAATATTACAGAATAGGATTAATCATCTTGCTGTGATTGCCTATATGATTCAAATTTACTATATATTAAATAATAGTCATAAATTTATATACAATTATTCATTTGAATGACAAATCATAGTTCTACAAAACCACACTCTGGCAGTTATATTGAAATAAACATGAAGAAACTTGGGAACATTAGACAAAGGATTAGTTTTATATCAACTGTAAATGAAGCATTACACAGTACTAATGAGAAATTAAAGTTCTGAATTGACATTTAAGTTGTGAAATACTTATGTCAGTCAATTAGGTTTTAGAATGTCATTTTGTTTCAGTACGAGAAGTTAAATAAACACTGCAATCTTTGAAATCCAAAGATTAAAACATTTTTTTCTATTTCTCACCGGTTTAGTGCCTTGCCCAAGTCACCGTGATTTATATGTGAGCCTTGACAGAGAGTGCCAACACACTACTCGACTACTGGCGGCATCACAGTCAAGCTGGAGTCAGTCCTCAGCTGGCATCTACACTTGTTCACCAGCAGAGGTTATTGGACAGCGATCGTGAGTGTGAACTCTGGCTTATTTTTCCCTCTCTAAGTCAGAACACTGAGGTCAATGGTAGCATCCTGACTGTTACTCTGGAGATTAAACCTGGAACCTTTCCTGTCTGTATGTCTCAGCTAGTCCATGGATAAATTTGCTAAGTCATTGCTGAAATCATAAATTATTGTGTATTATTGCTTTTAAGAATGACACAGGAAAACAAAGGGCATAAAACAGCAATGTTAACATAAACCAAGAACATAAACTCAATATTTATATCAGCTGGCCAAAGTTCACTAAATGGCCAGAATTAGCATAGGTGGCTGGTTACACCCACTTTGGATGAAAAAAAAGCTTACCTAAAGAAATCGTAACTAAATGAGTTACGCTGGTGCAAACTGATTGGGGAAACTATGAATTTTTAAGTTCGGCCAGAAAAAGCAGCCTGTTCAAAAAAACGGCACAAATCACTGGGGAAAATTGAGCCCAATATAACTAAAAGGCACTGCTGAGGTTTGCAGACCAGGATCAGCAAACCTTTGGAAATGTAACACTTTAAAATAAGCACAGGATCAAATGAAACAACTTTGTGCTAGCGAAAATGCCGAGTTTTGTGTATGCAGCTCAGGAATAATCAATCAAACTCTTAATAGATCCATCATTTTGTTGAAGTGCTAACTGCAAATTAAACTTGCTGATCCACAGGTACCAACGACAGCCAATACCGACTGATTAGAAAAATCTAATGGTGGATTTGTAAATCAGCACTTTCTTTCAAGTCCTCCAAACCAATATAGGTTTCAAAATAACAAAATCATTAGCTGTGTAGAATGATGTAAGCATTTACTTCTCCTTTTGTAAAGATGTGCTAATTGTCTCCAGAACTACTTACATGCGACCTCGATTCTCGTGGAAGTAATGAACACAAGGTTTGTCTGTTCCGATTGTGAGCATCAAAATCAACAAAAATGACTGACCAAGAACACCCCTGTAAATAAATTCAGAAGGGATATTATATTTTAACCATATCGACACACACATAGGTACAAGGAAGTATTTATTTATTAAAATACTAGGATATCAAACATGACAACAACAACTTGCATTTAAATAGCACCTTTAACGAAGTAAAACATCCCAAGGCGCTTCACAGGAGTGATTATCAGACAAAAATTTGACACCGAGCCACATAATAACAATTTTACATTTGACATTGTTTAGGTTTTTTTAACATGAAGCCTTTTAGATTGAGCTAGAACAATCCTAAAATCTATATACTATTTTAATAGAGCCTGTGCTCATTTATACAGGAGAGAAGCAAGGATGATCCAAGGTGTGAAATGGAAGAGATATGAGGAATGGTTGATAAGCCAGGGCTCTTCAGCCCTGAAAAAAACATGTCTCAACAGAAATCTTAGAGGTATATGATACGTTGCAAGGTTTGAAGAAGTAAACCCAATACTTTCAGATATATCAGAGCAGCAGAAATATATTGCACAGGTTTAAAATTGTAAAGGTTACATTTAAGACTGATGTATTTGTTTACACAGAGAAGGGTCAAGAGCTGAGATATGTTGCAAGGAAGTGCATTTGAAATCAGGATACTGGACTCATTTAAGAACCAACAAGATGCTGAAATGGGAAAACGCATCAGACTTTACCTGGTTAGAAACGTAACGAAAGATTATGATGTTAAGTTCAAATTGATGGATATATTTAATGAAATTTGTGGGTCCAGTTCTTTTAGGACCCCAAGAGTATTACCACTGGCCAGGGTTGAATAATGCAAATTTTAATATAAGAATTATGTTCTTAAGCTTTTAATCGATTGGAGTCAGAGAGTAATTTCACAAAGTTTTATTTTTTTTTAAAGAAGTATTACCTTATTATTCATCTCTCACAGTGGATTGAACAAATTTGAGAGTTATTATGATGCTGCAAACTGTACATCAACTGAAAGGAAATTGCTTGAAGGCTCTCTGTTCCTCTGACTCTAGGTTCTTGTGCATGCCCCTCCCTTCACCCCACCGCTGGCATCTGTACCTTCAGCACCCAGGCCCCATACTCTGGAATTCCTTTCCTAATCCACACCCCCTCTCACAACCCCTGCCTCTCCATCTCTTCCTTTAAGAATTTCTTTAAAACACACCTCTTTGACCAAGATTTAGTTCACCCCTCCTAACATTTCCTTCCTTGGCTTAGCAGCCACTTTTTTCCTTTATGCAAAGCACCTTGGAATGGTTTTCTACATTAAAGGCGCTTTATAAATACAAGTTGTTGTCATTTCATAATTTTAAGTAAGAGACTAGGGGGAAATATTTTCTATGCCAGCAATGACATTCTTTTTTATAAAGATTATTGCAGACTATCTTGCCACTCGGTGATATCCTTCTTTATTAACTAATTTTCATCCTCCTTGATACCAGGCATTTCAAATTCCTCTTCAGCTGCTCTGATGAGGTAGATTACATGCAAGGGTTGATCCAGAGGCATTCAATCCCAGGAGAATCACCATAAACTGAAGATGGCAGTCTCACTACTGCTAAAAATATTATGGAAACAAACATATAGTCTGACAGCCAGGAGCTATTGCAGTACTTAAAAAAAACAATTAACAGAGTATTTTATGCAGAAATCCCGATCCCCCGCCTGCTCCCTCCATTATAATATGGAGAGCTCGTTATAAGTTAATGTCACAGACTTCTCCATCACCCCCTGGGTATGTCCTGTCCCACCGGCAGGATAGACTCACCAGGGGTGGTGGTACATTGCTATACAGTCGGGATGGAGTGGCCCTGGGAATCCTCAACATGAAGTCAAGCATGGGCAAAGAAACCTTCTGTCGATTACCGCCTACTGCCCTCCCTCAGTTGACACCACTTAGAAGAAGGATATAGACTTCAATGTCCATCACCAAGAGTGGCTCAGTAGCACCACTACTGACCGAGCTGGCCGAATACTGAAGGCCAGAGCTGCCAAACTGGGCCTGTGGCAGGTGGTGAGAGAACCAATACAAGGAAAAAACCTACTTGACTTCGTACTCACTAATCTACCTGCTGCAGATGCATCTGTCCATGACAGTATTGGTAGCAGTGACCACAGCACAGTCAATGTGGAGACAAAGTCTCGTTTTCACACTGAGGACACCCTCCATCGTATTGTGTGGCACTACTGCCATGCTAAATGCGATAGATTCAGAACTGATTTAGCAGCTCAAAACTGGGCATCCATGAGGCGCTGTGGGCCATCAGCAGCAGCAGAATTGTATTCCACCACAATCTGTAACCTCATGGCTCGACATAACCCTCACTTTACCATTATCATCAAGCCAGGGGATGTACTTGGTTCAATGAGGAGTGTAGAATAGCATGCTAGGAGCAGCACCAAGCATACCTAAAAATGAGGTGCCAACCTGGGGAAGCTTCATCACATGACTACAAGCATGCTGAAAGCAGCATGTCATAGACAGGGCTAAGCGATCAATGGATCAGATCATAGCTCTGCAGTCCTGCCACATCCAGTCGTGAATGGTGATGGACCATTAAACAACTAATGGGAGGAGGAGGCTCCATGAATATCCCCATCCTCAATGATGGCGAAGCCCAGCATGTGAGTGCAAAAGACAAGGCTGAAGCATTTGCAACAATCTTCAGCCAGAAGTGCTGAGTGGATGATCTATATCGGTCTCCTCCTGAAGCCAGTCTTCAGCCAATTCGATTCACTCCACGTGGTATCAAGAAACAACTGAGAGCATTGGATACAGCAAAGGCTATGGGTCCCGACAACATCCTGGCTGTCATACTGAAGACTTGTGCTGCAGAACTAGCCGCGCTTCTAGCCAAGTAGTTCTAGTACAACACTGGCATTTACCCGACAATGTGGAAAACTGCCCAGGTATGTCCCTTCCACAAAAAGCAGGACAAATCCAATCACCACATCAGTTTGCTCTCAATCATTAGCAAAGTGATGGAAGGAGTCGTCGACAGTGCTATGAAGCGGCACTTACTCATCAATAATCTACTCATTGATGCCCAGTTTGGGTTCGGCCAGGACCACTCGGCTCCAGACCTCATTAAAGCCTTGATCCAAACATGGACAAAAGAGCTGAATTCCAGAGATGAGGTGAGAGTGATTGCCCTTGACATCAAGGCAACATTTGACCAAGTGTGGCATCAAGGAGCCCTAGTAAAACTAAAGTCAATGAGAATCAGGGGGGAAAACTCTCCGCTGGCTGGAGTCATACCTAGCACAAAGGAAGATAGTTATGGTGGTTGGAGGTCAATCATCATAGCCCCAGGCCATTGTTGCAGGAGTTCCTCAGGGCAGAGTTCTAGGCCCAACCATCTTCAGCTGCTTCATCAATGACCTTTCCTCCATCATAAGGTCAGAAGTGGGGATGTTCGCTGATGACTACACAGTGTTCAGTGCCATTCGCAACTGCTCAGATAATGAAGCAGTCCATACCCGCTGCAGCAAGACCTGGATGAATTTCAGGCTTGAGCTGATGTGGCAAGTAACATTTGCGCCACACCAGAGCCAGACAATGACTATCTCCAACAAAAGAGAATTTAATCACCTCCGCTTGACATTCCCCGGAGTCCCAAGGGATCTCATAATCCCTTGAAAGCACAGGTATTTAAGAGTGCTTCACAGGTTGGAGAGGCACTCTGGAGACCTGCAATAAAAGACTAAGGTCACATTTTACTTTGAGTTCACAGTGTTCAGTCTGACTCTTTCTCCATACACTACAACTGGCAACGAGATACAGATAGCGAACCCAAAGATGCAGAGAACAGTGGACATCCTGGAGAAATTCTCGGAGGGAGATAATTGGGAATCTTTTGTGGAGCGACTCGACTAATAATTCGTGGCCAACGAGCTAGATGGGGAAGAGAGCGCTGCCAAAAGTAGAGCGATCCTCCTCACCATCTGTGGGGCACCAACGTATGACCTCATGAAGAATCTGCTCACTCCAGCGAAACCCATGGAGAAATCATACGATGATTTGTGCACACTGGTCCGAGAGCATTTGAACCCGAAGGAAAGCGTTCTGATGGCGAGGTACCGGTTCTACACCTACAAAAGATCTGAAGGCCAGGAAGTGGCGAGTTATGTTGCCGAGGTAAGACGCCTTGCAGGACATTGCGAATTTGAAGGACATTTGGAGCACATGCTCAGGGACTTTTTTGTACTTGGCATTGGCCACGAAACAATACTTCACAAACTTTTGACTGTAGAGACCCCAACTTTGAGTAAGGCCATAGCAATAGCCCAGGCATTCATTGCCACCAGTGACAATACTAAGCAAATCTCTCAGCACACAAGTGCTGTGAACAAATTGATGTTGTTTTCGAATCACAACGTACAGGGCAGCATTTGAGAGTGAGCAATCACCCGTCACTGCCCGGCAGATCAAAACCTGGACAAGCCAGGATCCCTTATTATCTCTAGTCAAAAGCTGTGTGCTTCATGGGAGCTGGTCCAGTGTCCCAGTGGAAATGCAGGAAGGGATAAAGCCGTTCCAGCGGCGCAAAGATGAAATGTCTATACAGGCAGACTGCCTTCTGTGGGGCAATCGAGTAGTGGTCCTCAAGAAGGGCAGAGACACATTCATCAATGACCTCCACAGTACCCACCCAGGCATCGTAATGATAAAAGCGATAGCCAGATCCCATGTGTGGTGGCCCGGCATCGATGTGGACTTAGAGTCCTGCATTCACAGATGTAGTACATGCTCGCAGTTAAGCAATGTACCCAGGGAGGCACCGCTAAGTTTATGGTCTTGGCCCTCCAAACTGTGGTCTAGGGTACAGGTCGACTATGCAGGCCCGTTCTTGGGTAAAATGTTCCTTGTGGTTGTAGACGCGTACTCCACGTGGATTGAATGTGAGATAATATTGGCCAGCACGTCCGCTGCCACCACCGAAAGCCTGCGGGCCATGTTTGCCACACATGGCTTACCCGATGTCCTGGTGAGCGATAACGGGCCATGTTTTACCAGTGCTGAGTTCAAAGAATTTATGACCCTTAACGGGATCAAACATGTCACATCTGCCCCATTTAAACCAGCGTCCAATGGTCAGGCAGAGAGAGCAGTGCAAACCATCAAGCAAGGCTTGAAGAGGGTAACTGAAGGCTCACTGCAGACTCGCCTATCCTGAGTCCTGCTTAGTTACCGCACGAGACCACACTCACTCACTGGGATCCCACCTGCTAAACTGCTCATGAAAAGAGCACTTAAGACAAGGCTCTTGTTAGTTCACCCTGATCTACATAAACAGGTAGAGAGCAGGCGGCTTCAACAAAGTACATACCATGATAGCGCAAATGTGTCACGTGAGATTGAAGTCAATGATCCTGTATTTGTATTAAATTATGGGCAAGGTCCCAAGTGGCTTCCCGGCACTGTCGTGGGCAAAGAGGGGAGCAAGGTGTTTCGGATCAAATTTTCAAATGGACTCATTCACCGGAAACACTTGGACCAAATCAAACTCAGATTCATGGACTACCCTGAGTAACCCACCTTGGACCCTACCTTTTTTGATCCCCCAACACACACACCAATGGCAACCAGCACCACGATTGACCACGAAGCAGAACCCATCATCCACAGCAGCCCTGCAGGGCCTAACACACCAGGCAGCCCAGCAAGGCCAGCTGCACAGCAGCCCAGCGAGGGCCCAACAAATGACTCAACAACACCAGCTTTCACACCGAGACGATCAACCAGTGCAAGAAGGGCCCCAGATCAAGTCACATTGTAAATAGTTACACTATTGACTTTAGGGGCGAATGTTGTTATGTATCTGGACTTGTATATACTCTGTACAGCCACCAGAGGGCTCATTCCCCGGAGTCCCAAGGGATCTCATAATCTCTTGGGAGCACAGGTATTTAAGAGTGCTTCACAGGTTGGAGAGGCACTCTGGAGACCTGCAAAAAAATACTAAGGTCACACTTACTTTGAGCTCACAGTGTTCAGTCTGTCTCTTTCTCCCTACCCTACACTACAATTACCATTGCTGAATCCCCCACCATCAATATCCTGGGAATTACCATTGACCAGAAACTTCACTGGACCAGCCACATAAATACAGTGGCAACAAGAATGGGTCAGAGGCTGGGTATTCTGCGGCGTGTGTCTCACCTCCTGACTCTCCAAAGCCTTTCCACTATCTACGAGGCACAAGTCAGGAGTGTGATGGAATACTCTCCATTTGCCTGGATGAGTGCAGCTCCAAAAACACTCAAGAAGCTTGACACTATACAGAACAAAGCAGCCCGCTATATTGGCACCCCATCCGCCTCCTTAAACATTTACTTCCTCCACCACCAGCATACTGTGGCTGCAATGTGTACTATCTACAAGATGCACTGCAGCAACTCGCCAAGGCTTCGTCAGCAGCACCTCACAAAGCCGAGACCTCTACCACCTAGAAGGACAAGGGCAACAGACGCATGGGAATACCACCACTGCCATGTTTCTCTCCAAGTCAGACACCATCCTGACTTGGAAGTGTATCGCCGTTCCCTCATCGTCGCTGGGTCAAAATCCTGGAACTCCCTCTCTAACAGCACCTTCGCCACACGGAATGCAGCAGTTCAAGGTGGCTCAGCACCACCTTCTCAAAGGCAATTAGGGAACGGCAATAAATGCTGGCCTTGCCAGTGACTCCCACATCCCATGAACAAATAAAAAGTTTAGCTTTTTAAACAAAGCTTTTTGAAACACAGACTGAGTTCCCCTTTAAGAATGCTACATTTTTTTATTTTATACAGGTTGGACCGCCCTTATCCGGGACTCCCTTATTCGGCATCACCCCTCGTCTGGCAGGGGGCGCATGCGCAGAACGTGGCCGACCTCCACCCCGACTTTGGGGCTGCGCCGACACTCGGCCCACTGGGGCCGCTCTGGCACACGGCCCGCTGGGGCCGCTCCGACACACGGCCCGCCGGGGCCGCTCCGACACACGGCCTGCTGGGCCCGCTCCGACACTCGGCCCGCTGGGGCCGTTCCGACACTCGGCCCGCCGGGGCCGCTCCGACACACGGCCCGCTGGGGCCGCTCCGACACACGGCCCGCTCCGACACATGGCCCGCTGGGGCCGTTCCGACACTCGACCCGCTGGGGCCGTTCCGACACTCGACCCGCTGGGGCCGTTCCGACACTCGACCCGCTGGGGCCGCTCCGACACACGGCCCGCTCCGACACTCGGCCCGCTGGGGCCGCTCCAACACACGGCCCGCTGGGGCCGTTCCGACACTCGACCCGCTGGGGCCGCTCCGACACACGGCCTGCTGGGGCCGCTCCGACACTCGGCCCGCTCCAACACATGGCCCGCTGGGGCCGCTCCGACACACGGCCCGCTGGGGCCGTTCCGACACTCGACCCGCTGGGGCCGCTCCGACACTCGGCCTGCTGGGGCCGCTCCAACACTCGGCCCGCTCCGACACATGGCCCGCTGGACCCGCTCCGACACTCGGCCCGCTGGGGCCACTCCGACACTCGGCCCGCTCCGACACACAGCCCGCTGGGCCCGCTCCGACACACGGCCCGCTGGGCCCGCTCCGACACACGGCCCACTCCGACACACGGCCCACTGGGGCCGCTCCGACACTCGGCCCGCTGGGGCCGCTCCGACACACGGCCCACTCCGACACACGGCCCATCGGGGCCGCTCCGACACTCGGCCCGCTGGGGCCGCTCCGACACACGGCCCACTCCGACACACGGCCCATCGGGGCCGCTCCGACACACGGCCCGCTGGGACCGCTCCGACACTCGGCCCGCTGGGGCTGCTCCGACATTTGGCCCGCTGGGGCCGCTCCGACACTCGGCCCACTCCGACACACGGCCCACTGGGGCCGCTCCGACACTTGGCCCACTCCGACACACGGCCCGCTGGGGCCGCTCCGACACTTGGCCCACTCCGACACACGGCCCGCTGGGGCCGCTCCGACACACGGCCCGCTGGGGCTGCTCCGACATTTGGCCCGCTGGGGCCGCTCCGACACTCGGCCCGCTCCGACATTCGGCCTGCTGGGGCCGCTCCGACACTTGGCCCACTCCGACACACGGCCCGCTGGGCCCGCTCCGACACACGGCCCGCTGGGCCCGCTCCGACACTCGGCCCGCTGGGGCCGCTCCGACACACGGCCCACTCCGACACACGGCCCACTGGGGCCGCTCTGACACTCGGCCCGCTGGGGCCACTCCGACACTCGGCCCACTCCGACACACGGCCCGCTGGGGCCGCTCCGACACTCGGCCCGCTGGGGCTGCTCCGACATTTGGCCCGCTGGGGCCGCTCCGACACTCGACCCGCTCCGACATTCGGCCTGCTGGGGCCGCTCCGACACTTGGCCCACTCCGACACACGGCCCGCTGAGGCCGCTCCGACACACGGCCCGCTGGGCCCGCTCTGACACTCGGCCCGCTGGGGCCGCTCCGACACACGGCCCACTCCGACACACGGCCCACTGGGGCCGCTCTGACACTCGGCCCGCTGGGGCCACTCCGACACTCGGCCCACTCCGACACACGGCCCGCTGGGGCCGCTCCGACACACGGCCCGCTGGGACCGCTCCGACACTCGGCCCGCTGGGGTTGCATCCTACATTTGGCCCGCTGGGGCCGCTCCGACACTCGGCCTGCTCCGACATTCGGCCCGCTGGGGCCGCACCGACACTCGGCCCGCTGTGACACCCGTTGGGGCTGCATCGACACTTGGCCCACCGACGCTTCCTTCGCGGCCCGCCGAGGGCCCACTGACATTTCGGGTCTGCCCGGGGCACCGACCTCCTCCCCCCCCCACTCCCTGACCTCGGGCCACTGACCTCTCCTCATCCAGCAAAATCCCTTATCCGGCACAGGCCAGGTCCCCAGGGTGCCGGATAAGGGAGGTTTAACCTGCATAAAAATATTTGGACATATTTTAGCCTTACACTGCAGCCAGTACATGTTCTAACTTCCTTTATCCCTAAGCTGTTGCCTCCTTGACCCTGTTCTATGTCTGGTGGATCTTTTGATGTTCAAGGAGCTCCAATGCCATTCTGCAGTCTGATGTGTAGGGCCTCCCCACTGTTTCTCTCCTGCATGGCCATGGGTTTTGAGCTCAGTTCTAGGTTTCCAAAGCCTTGCCCCCCTCCCCCACCCCACCTATTTGTTATCATTATATTTTGTGGCTACAATTAAAATTACGGTTTGGAACCTATGCAAATTCACCCTTTATATTTTTAACATTAAGTGACTAAGAAATCCATTTTAATTTCTTGTGCCTCAGCTACAGGATTTTGAACTTATGACTTTGGGCTAGACATGCAACAGGTTTAGATAGAAATGTATTCAGTTAAGTGAAAATCTACGTTCATACTCTTTTACTCACAGCTTGAGGGAATCTATACTTCAATACTGAAAATACATTACTTGTGTAAATCTGTTCTATTATAGAGATGCTCAAATCCATTTACATCAACATATTTATGTAAGATCAGTTTACTTACTGTGTATGTTTATACTTAGCAACTCCATATCACCGAATTGAGTTTCAATCAAGAAATATAACATTGAAAGCAATTTTGAAATGGGTTTGCTGTTAAGGACTGAGTAATAAGGAAATGCTTAATGAAATTGCACAAGATGACATTTAATGTGTTGGTGCCAGCATACACTCAGTTGTATTTGGTCTGGTTTATGCTGATAAAATAATGTGTTCTTGAATATTTAATTTAGCTGTAGCATGAGGCTTGCGTTGTTCTACATGCAAGGGAAATGTCGGTGAAACATCCAACACATCAAAAATATATTAAAATCATTAAACTGGTAATGCTATCATGTTCTCACTCCATTGAAGTCAATCATAGGTAATAACTCCTGCTATTCTTACTTAATCCAGGTGCTTCTGGAACCTCAAAGTTAATACGAGAGGAACACCTGTTATTCGTAGTTGTTATGATTAAGGTACAGTGGTGCCTTAATCTCGCTCAGCCTGTTACACAATTCAGCTCCAAGATACGACATTTCCTCTGACTAATTGTGAGCAATTGTGAGAACTCACTTGTTATATCAGAAGGCAAATATTCGCATTCTGTGCTCCATGTAATGTTTTTGCGATTACGTTCTCTTAAGCTAGTCTTCTACTGGAGGCTCAGTAAATTTTCAGCATTTGGCAAAGCTACATCTCAGCTTAAGCATTGGCTTTCTCTTGCTCCAAAGATAATAGCAAATATTGGATAAATTTTCCACTGCTTTGCTGCAGTGGCACAGGGGAATGGGTGGGTTGTTGCCAGTTGTGCACCACTGGATTCAGCCTGAATGAGCAGGCGTGGAGGGTGATGTAGCTCGGAGTAAGAGTCTTGAGCTTTTGATGGGAGCCAAACAAGATGGCTTTGGTCTTGTCAATACTGTGTTGCAGAAAAGTTCTGAGTCACCTACAATTTGATGTCAGACAAGTAATCTGACAATAGGTAACAGAATTAGAGCTCGTTGTCAGCATGTATGTGGAAGCTAGCCCCCTATCTATGAATATGTAGACAAGGATTAGGAAGAGGTGAAGGATAGAACCTTGGGATAACTCTGGATGTGAACATGTAAGACAGGGTGAGAAGCTATAAATTCAGTTCACAGTTACACAAATTATAACTTCCTTTTTTTTTTAAAGACGGTTAGTGTCATCTGTCCATTTTGTGTAATTCTCCTTTACATCCAAAACTATATTTGAATGCAGAGAGGCAAAACTGGGTAAAATCTTCCCAGGATTCTGGTATAATATGCCAGCACAGATTTGCATCCTCTGTCACTTTGACAAAAATAACCTGAATTTATAGCATCCTTTTACATTTCATACGAACCAGATTAAACAAATATAAAATTGAAAACTCCAGCTCTACCATACATACTTTAATTAGTTTTAAAATATTAAAAGATCATCTGTGTATTACTCAGAAATATTCGGTTTAAACTCAATCTCAGAAGGGTTAAAGAGGGTTTTGCAACTGACACAGTAAAATTGGGTTCATTGCAAGGTTTAAAAATGCAGTCATATAATTATTTAAATATTGAAGGTTGAAAACTATACTATTTCAATGTGTTGAAACAAAAGAGAAATATATTTTGTATCTTTTTACAAATAATTTAAACCAAATTAATTTTCTTCATCAAAGACTATGCAAAAGTAATTAAAATGTAATTACTCACACTTTCTTGCTTTTGTGTAATTTAATTTTCATAATCGGGCAAATTATCGTAATTAATTTTCCATATAAATCAATTAAAAAATTGAGAATATATAAACAGTAGACTCCTGGAGAATAATGTAATGTACTGTGTCGTGACCCTGTATGCCTTTTTCACAACTGTTGATGGATTACTGACAGTTACCAATTCCAATATGGAAACTAAAAAGTAATAAATATCATTCAAAATACCTGATTGCCGAAGAGATTAAAGCCATTGATTGCTTCCAGCGCAGCTTTGGCCATGCCAACTGAACTATTAAAAGAAAGGCATGTTTGAAATCTCAGTGCACACAAAATCAATACAATAAGCAATTTAGAAGCAAGCATTTTGTGTCGAATGGTAGATTTTTTTGCCGATATGGCAAATATGAATTCATTTCAAATTGCTGAATATGAATCATCATCCTCTTACAGCAACATTCGGGTAAACTTAATCAAAGCATAAAACATTACATGAATAATAAAACATTTTGTGCAATGTTATATAACAGAATGAGGATTCGCTCTTAATGAGACAACTATGGTGCCCACATCACATCCCAAAAAACATTGTTTTCTTCCATGTGAAATTTGTTTAAATTGAACTTTGAAGGCCATTCTGTAAACCAAATCATTGCTTGTGCAAGTTTCCACTCGGGAAAAGGGGGGAAATTAGTCACTAAATGAAGGTAGCTCCCACACAATCTTAGGTTTTGAAATAATACAGCTAAGGGAATATCTTATATTTAAATATTTCCTCTAGATTTTCCTTCTTCAGTAATTTATAACTTTTGATTTATTAGTGGTACCATGGGACACCAAAAAGGGAAGAAATGAATGAAAAAGGATAACAGAAAGTCTGTGAATGATTATGTTGTGTATCTGTAAAGCATGCACTCCCATGTTCCGCCACCAGGGAGCTCATCCCCTGAAGTCCCAAGGGATCCCAGCATCCCTTGGGAGCACTGTATATAAGCTGGTCCCTAAGGCCTGTTCCTCACTCTGGAGTGTCTTATTAAAGGCTGAGGTCACTGTTACTTTAACCTCCCTGTGTGCAGCCTAATCTGTGTTAGGAACACAATAGATTACATATAGAAAGCTGCTATAAAATCTGTGAACAAAACATGATCACCCAGTCAACTACTTACCCACACTTACCAGAAAGAAGTGAAAAATATGCACATCCAAATTATGGAAATCCTGAAGTTGTGGTCAGTCATTCACTGCTCCGACAGTGGCTGCACTATGCCCACCCCACCCCTAACTCCTCCAGAGCTGGCAATCAGTATAATCTGTGAAATCAGGGAATCTGAAAAAAACTAGTCTCTTCCGTGGTAATTAAAGGTTACATTAAAGGTTAGACTCTTTTGGATTTGGTGTAACTGGGGTTTTAACAGCGTATGGACTGCTAAACAAATTTTATGGCCCTGAAAAACTAATTTTATTTTTGTGAAGTGTCAAATCTATCCATTTTAAGAAAAATTAAGATTTTTAAGAAACTTAAAATAAATTATTTTATTTTTTAAAAGTTTGTTCATCTTTATTTCAGGTTTATCTTTTCTCCATTATTATTTAAATGGAGAAAGATTGCAAAGTGCTGCAGTGCAGCGGGACCTGGGGGCACTTGTGCATGAAACACAAAAGGATAGTATGCAGGTACAGCAAGTGATTAGGAAGGCCAATGGAATCTTGACCTTTATTGCCAAGGGGATGGAGTATAAAAGCAGGGAAGTCTTGCTACAGTTGTACAGGGTATTGGTGAGGCCACACCTGGAATATTCCGTGCAGTTTTGGTTTCCATATTTACGAAAGGATATACTTGTTTTGGAGGCAGAGAAGGTTCACTGGATTGATTCCGGAGATGAGGGGGTTGACTTATGAGGCAAGGTTGAGTGGGCCTCTACTCATTGGAATTTAGAAGAATGAGAGGTGATCTTATCGAAATGTATAAGATTATGAGGGGGCTTGATAAGGTGGATGCAGAGAGGATGTATCCACTGATGGGGGAGACTAGAACTAGAGGGCACGATCTTAGAATAAGGGGCCGCCCATTTTTTCTCTCAGAGGGTTGTAAATCTGTGGCATGTGCTACCTCAGAGAGCTGTGGAAGCTGGGACATTGAATAAATTTAAGACAAAAATAGACAGTTTCTTAAACGATAAGGGGATAAGGCGTTATGGGGAACGGGCAGGGAAGTGGAGCTGAGTCCATGATCAGATCTGCCATGATCTTATTGAATGGCGGAGCAGGTTTGAGGGGCCGTATGGTCTACCCCTGTTCTTATTTCTTATGTCCATGTGAGAGATCCAGGGGGCTAAATTCTGTTTGGGGGCGATAACCCTCGTGAGGCGAGATTTCCTGCGCCTGGCGCAGAAGTCCCGCCCCGCAACCTAAATTGGAGTTACCGCCCCTGAGGCGAAGTGGAGCGCAATGTCGCGCAAGTCCCTTTCTTTCAGGGTGAGCTCGGAGCGCTTCGTGGCCTCTCAGCGTAGCGCTGATGCTTCCCTGAGCCCTCCAAATCCATTAAAGGGGTGGTATGCTTCGAGCTCTGCAGGGATTTTGTTGAGCCTCCACCAGGCCACCGGGGACGCAGGGTACCATGGCCGCAGCCCGGCACCGAAACAGAGTGTCAGGCTGCACGATCGCAGCACAGACCTCGCAAGAATGGAGTCCGAGGCTGGAAGCAAGTCGGAGGGCGGCGCAAAATGGCGGAACACACCTCCCCTTTAAGTTTTGCCCTGTGAGCGAAGTGCGGCCTGGTTCGCAACCTATGAAACTGGCGCTAACATTGCCCATGGCAACCTCACGGGGTGCTGTCCAATTTTTGCCACGGGTTAAAAATGGGCTGCCGCCAGGCAAAATGCAGTCGACGTGCACGGTGATGACGTCATCGCCAAAGGAGCAGCGGCCCGTGGTGCTACCAGCGGGGGAGTGCGCTACCAGTTTCGCACACCCGCTAACTCCCGCGCAATTTTGCGGGAGCTGGTAGCCCCTCCCTCCGGGCTAGCATCTCTGGGGGGAATTTCGCCTTCCAAACTTTGAGTTGCTCTCTATAACATTTTTGAAAAGTTGGAATCAAAGGAGTTTATTTACTTTCTGGTTCTTAGTCTGTGAGAATTCTGCACTGTGATTGGCTGCTCAGACAGCTTGTTGATGTCACAGCAGCTTGCACAATGGGATTCCCACTTAACTACGCTGATTTCAATTGCACGTCACAAAATCCAACCTTCTCACCACAGAGATTGCGAGATCTTTGTGGGAAGATTACTTCGGGGTCATTGGTGAACGCCTTTGCTTTGCCGCTGACCGCATATTATGGGCCATTATCTTGGCTTCTTTGCCTCCTCACTGCCAGAGTTTTAAACAGATAAAAATGGCATTGCAAACTGCTATCACTTATAAATGTAACAATTTTACTGCTAATTACTCTTTGATTAATTATGTATTTTAAGTAACTAAATCCTACTTTTTGATGTAGGTTAAATAAATGTTATTAATTCATTTTTTTTTACTCTTTATTGTGGGGCGTATTATGGATTTCATTAAATATTAAACTATGGGAAATGTACCTTTAAATATATCTATTATTTTCACTAAGCTATTCCTGTCACATTAACTCACAGTGCCTCTCACTCAACCTATGATGTTTTATCTTGTACCATAACCTGGATTAACAGTCTGCTTCTAGATGACACTTTGAAAATCAGGACCTCCTTGCGCAAAAAAAAAAATCAAAGGAGCAACCTACTTTCCTTCAATAGCACAGCAGAGTCTAGCACCAGCACACTGCCTGGATGAATTTGGCTTTTGAAATGATTTAGCTCGTTTCCAATAGCAACTATCTCATCACAAACAGTTTTGCAGTTTCAGATGCTACCATGCACAAAGCTCAAAGAGGATGTGTTAATAGTTTTAAAAGGGCTCTGTCTTCTTAAAGAAAACAATCTTGCAAGACAAGACCAATTCTAGGTTGTCCAACACACAAATCTCATAAAAGTGCCTGCTGTAAATTTCAGGGCAATGCTGTTGAACGATTTACATCTTTGAATTTGTTCAAAATTATTGGCACAGAAACTGTGACAGTTTCTACGATCACCATTACGATGAACGTCACACGAGAGTTCTATGGTCTTTCTGAGTTAGCCTTTTTCTGAAAGATGACGGCCGGAGCTTGACAGATCATCCACATCTCGGGAGCGAGGACATTTGCAAGGGCAAGATTGTGGTATTTACCCATATCTTGCCCAGCAAATGTCCTCAAAACTCTTGCATCTGATAAAAGCAGGCGCACAGCTTACTTTTACAGGCATAAGAGTCTCAAAACGCACGTAAAACATAAAAAATAAAATTAAAAATATACATTTTATTTTTAAAAACCCTGATCACTACATTAAATTTATTTAAATTATTTAAACCATAATTTAAAAAACTTTTTAAAAACTCAGAATTTTTTTTCCTTTAAAGTATTTATTAATTTTAATTTCAATTAATTTTAATTATGTGAGGTGTGTTTTTTATTTTTTATTATGATGCTTTTGTGTTTCTTGTTTTTCCTCAATTAATAGCAATGAGAACTCGTAGATACAGAGTTCTCATTGCTATTAATTGAGAATACTTTACCTGATTGGTTGAGCAGTCACTCATGACTGCACCTTCTGCGTGGGAACCTGGAGGACGGGAGTGCGCTTCATAGCGCGGGAAGAGAAGGCCTCCCCAACGGAATCTCATGCTCCTCCGGGACCACCAGGTACTTTTGGAAAAATTCTCTGGTCGGAGGTAATTGCCTGTGGGAAACCTCCGACCGGAATTTCTGGGCCAATCTAACCTATTAAGTAGTCCATTAGAGCTGGAATAATCATCCAAATACAAATTATTTCCATGACTATGTTTTAGCTTTCACACAAAGAAATAAAGGGCTTTTAAAATCAACTTTTCTTTCATAACTTCATTACAATTAACCTCAGTTTAATTGTACATTATGCATAGATTTTCATTTAGTGAGTGCTGCTGTACCAGATATTTCATTTTGTCACAGTTCAGTTCCTTGCACCACTAAGTTAATTTTGTCAGTGGCTTGGGCTGCTGAATGTCAGCTTGAAAATTATGCTGTAGTTTGAGCAAATTGCTTGAATATTCAGTCGCCAAAATATTGAAAACAGCATCTTTCAGAATTACTATTTAGCCAAACTTAACTGATGTGGGTTTTTAGTGTGATCACAAATAGGAAGAAGGTAGTGATAGAGAAAGACAGGTAGGAAAGTTATAGGAATGTAGGAACAGGAGTAGGCAATTCAGCCCTTTGAGCCTATTCTGCCATTTTATTAGAACATGGCTGATCTGTACCGCAACTATATTTACCTGCCTTTATTCCATACAACTTTACACCCTTACCTAACAAAAGTCTATCTGTCTTAGTCTTGAAAATTTCAATTAACACAGCATCCACAGCCTTTTGGGGTGTGAGTACCATATTTCTACTACACTTTGTGTGAAAAAGTGCTCCCCGAAGTCACTCCTAAATGGCTTAGCTCTAATTTTATAATAGTAGCAATGCTTGAACCTTTGAAATAAATGCTGTAGATGGGATTATGTTCAAGTGAAACCAACAGTAAATGAGATACTTAAGTATAGACTGCACAATTATGGAGCACAATATTTCAGCACACACTTAGGTTCATATTATTTCACACGCTCTGGTAGTTCTCCAATTGTAATGAGAGAGTATTCGATAAATATATACCCATGTAGCAAGACTTTGATGCATAAGCCAAAATTATACCAACATTCAGAAAGGACAAAGTTAGTGTGAGGAAGCATATGGATATCGGAGGCAGTGAATTGATCTGGGTATACTACTAATGCAGATTAAGAGGGCTAGCCAATATCATGATAAATTGAGGAGTTGGAAATAATTCCTCCACCTCAAGTAAGCAACGTAGAGAAGACCCCAGGTGGCGTAAGATCAGGAAAGAACTCAAGAAACAGAGAATACCCCAGGCGGGACAGAATTGGAACACTGGAACAGTGAACTAAATTTGAGTAAGGGGTCAGAGGTTGCTCCTCGCCCATGGTAGAATGGTACTTTAAATATCGACGACGCCCTGGGAAGGGCAGTCCGGGTGGCGTTAGAAAGGGCCCTCGCCACTACCAAAGGGTTCACTGAACAGAGCCGTCAAGCAATCACGAGGGGAAGGGTACAAGTGAATCTAGCCAAAGATGTGGCTAGAGCACTGGAGGACTCTGCTAGTAACCGAGCCAAAGCGGGAAGAATGCAGTATAACTGGTGGGAAGTAGGGAGGATGGCAGCGGCCGTTGCGTCTATAGCAGTCGTGTTGGTCAGTCTCTGTATATGTTGCTACCAGAGTCAGATGGTGTCCCAAGCGGTGCAGATGGTAATGCTGGCCAACAAAGGGTACACCCCGGTATCTACCGCAACCAAACCCCCACCCCCCGCAGGGAAGAGGATGTTGGGAAACATATATGATGATTTTGCTATCTAAAGAGATGGCGGGTCAAGGCTCAGCCTAGGTCATTGGGATCTTGGTGAAACCGTAAGTAAACATTAAAATTAAAGGATCTGAAGTCCACTGAACTCCAGAAGGATCCCTGGAGTAATTGGTGAATAGAGGATCACGGGAGTGTCCCGCCTGAGTCAAGGGGGCCTGACCGGGGGTCCAAAAGGAGGGACTGAAGTGCGACGAGTGGGGCTAATAAAATAGTAACAATGTTTGAATCTTTGAAATAAACGCTGTAGATGGGATTAGACGACAAGTTAGTAGGTGGTAGCGGCTCCTCACATAGGCATGGACAGCGTGGAGAAACAATCAGCGGCAGGTCGGGGCCATAAAAGGAGCGGCGTGCGGCCCCTGGACAGCGTGGCAGCATACTACTACAAGGTAAAGCACGAGCTGATGCAGGAGGGCAACGGCAGCGAAAAGTGACGTCAGCAAGGTCCAGGTCGGTGATTGGAACGTGGGCAGATGCAGCAGGAGCGTTGAGGTCGGGGCGAAGGAGCTGTGAGACTGTCGAGGGATGTGATCGAGGCCCAGGGGAGGCGTGAGTTCAGGGCCAGAGGCCCAGGGGCTGCACGGGCCAGCGCACACTGCGATATGTGTGCGCACTAGGTCCGTGCAGTACAGCAGGTCTCCAGTTGTCACTGGACCAAGACCTAGCTCTGTCAAGCCCATGTGGTGGCTGGTGTGCAACAGCCACCACGTTAAAAAAATCCACGCACAGGCATCTTCCACCCTTGAGGATGTAGTTCGGGTTCTTCATTCGAAACACCTGTGAACTCATCCTGTTTTTTGACGTGGAAGCAAGTCATCCTCATTTCGAGGAACTGCCTATGATGATGATGATGAGGCATGATACTTGACCAAGGGTATCTTTAGAGACAGCTAGCTGATTTAGAAGCTTTGGAAAACATATAACTCATTGTTATTCTCAGAGCAAGGGGATAGGGAGAATTGAAGGTCAGACAGGAGTTACCATGGGAATCGGAGGCCCAAGGCTAGAAAGTTGAGATAAAAGGAAAAATCTGCATATTGGGTTGTGAAACTCGTCGTGTAAAATAATTGCTGGGTAATGATTTATGACTGTCGCAAAACCAAGTTACAGGAACTTGTGTACTATAAATATATGCTGCAAACCCATGTATAATAAAGTGAAGCACCTCAGGCAATTGAGACCTGCTCCCTTGCATATGCTCAAATAAAATCTTTACTTGCTTGGACCTAGCAGATTCAAGAGTGATTATTTCAACACAACACCCCATCAGAGGGAATAGTTCCCTATATCTACTTTATTGAATCCTTTATCATTTTAAGTATCTCAATTAGAACACCTCAACTTTTTAATGTCAACAACATATAGCGCCTTTAACGTAATAATTAGCTAAAAACAGGAATACATGTCAAGTTCATACAACCGATCCTCATAATTTAATCCTTTCAGCCCCACTATAATTCTAGTGAATCTGCGCTTTACCCCTTCCAAGGCCAATATATCTTTCCTGAGGTTTGGCGTCCAAAAGTGAACTCAGTACTCCAGATGGGGCCTAACCAAAGCTCTGTACAACTGAAATATCCTTTGCCCACTTTTGCACTCTAACCTTGGAGATACAGGCCAACATTCCATTGACTTTTTGGATTACTTTTTGTAATTTGTGTCACTTACTTTCAGTGATGGGACAAAAAAGCAGTAAGTAGGAAGTATAGGTAAAGTTTAGTGAAAAGCAGCCTTTCCTGGGTAACTGTCATCACATTTTTGTACCCGTGCACCAGTTTTTAGTGACTGGTGTACATGGACAGCTAATTCCCTTTGTTCCTTGATAGCTCCTAGTCTCTCACCATTACAAAAATATACTGATTTGACTTTTTCAAATTCAAAGTAGATACAGAGAGACTATTCACACTGATTGGGGAATACAGAACAAGGGTGCATAATCTGGGCCATTTAGCAGTGAAATCAGAGAGGGTAGTGGAAATCTGGAACTCATTCTCAAAAGGCTTCCCCACATGTGCCACAGTCTGTCTGTGTCCCTTTGTAACTTCCTGTTCCTATCTACATAACTTACAATCCATCTTAACAGTGTCATCTGCAAACTTGGATTTTTCTTGATCCAATTCATTAATATTAATGGTGAAAAGCCGAGATCCCAGTACTGATCCTTGGGAAATGCCACTTGCACATTCATTAAGATGTTTAAACTTAAGATAAATAAGAAATATCATGTTCAGAAAAGAGAATAGAGCAAAAGGAATGTGGTGAAACAGAAGTCATTTTAAAAACTTTCACTGCAATTGATTTATTACTCTAGTAATGCCATTATACAATTTAAGCATAACCTCCCTGCTCTCATTACTAAAATATTAAATAAAGTCTTGACATTTGGGTAGCATTGTTACTGTAAGGGATTTTTCAGCACCATCGTGCAAACTGACATATTTAAAAAATCAAATGGCCAACAGAATTCCCTAGAGCTGTTTCCATTCTAAGCTTAATTGCACACAGGTATGAAAGTTGCCCTACACCTCCCAAAATCATAGATGCAATTTACATTATAAATGCAATAGTAGAAAGAAAAAGTAACATTGGAAAAATGTTCAACACAAATGGCTACTGTATATCGAAAGTGATTTTGTCATCACTCTAGAACAAGGAAAAGCACACACGAACAATAAAATCCTAGTTAAATGTAAAGAAAATAAATGATCACATCATGCATGCTGCATTTAAAGGCCGGAATTTTCTTTACTAGGGCAGATCAGGTGTGCACTGTCGGCATGGCAGGTCACGACCCTATTCTGGCTTCCATCACGCTGTAGAAATCGACTTTGGGCTAATGGAGCCTATTAAGCCCGCCCTGCGCGTTACCCTATTAAACGGTGCATCCATGGCGCGTTTTCAGCCGGGATATTTAAAGAAGCCATTTGAAGGTTCATGTAGGATTGTGCAGGCACTGCAATGGAGACTGTGATTGCTCCAAACATTTAGAAACATGACTGCACAGAGACAGAGGGCTGCACCCAGGTTCTCCGATGACTCCCTCCATATACATGCATGATGATCTGCCTGAGGGAGTGGAAGCCCTTGCAGTTGACAAAGACTCCTGGGTTATGATGGGGTGTCCTGATGGCCACATGTGCACAGTCGATGACGCCCTGCACCCGTAGGAAGCCAGTTAGAATGGCAAAGCCGAGCGCTCGCTTAGTACCACTGGCTTCATCAGTGGCAAAGTTGATAAATTGGCTGCCTTGTCAAGGAGGGCGTTGGTGACCTGTGTGATGCATCTATGGGCGACGACTGCGAGATGTCGCAAATGTCTGCTGCAGATCCCTGGAAGAAGCCTGAGGCGAAGAAGCTGAGGGGGCTGGTGACTTTGACAGCGTGTCCACCCGCTCCTCTGGACTGCAGGTGTTCCTCCAGGAATGTGCAAATGTCTGCGACGACCTGGCGCGATAGCCTGACCCTCCTTTGATACTGCTGCTCAGTCACGTTGAGGAAGTCATCCTCTGCTGGTATACCCTGTGTTGGCTGTATCGCCTCCAGCAGCCCTGCGCTAATGCCCTCTGTCTTGTGTAGCATCAGGTGATTGATGGTGTTGTTGGTGCTGCTGGTGTGCCTGGTGCTGCTGGTGTTGGGGCTCATCGTGGTCTGAATCTGAGGACCAAGGTGAGACAGGAAACACAGCACTCATGCTGATGGAATAGATGGCAGGTCAAGTTGAGATGAGAGAAGCAATCTGTCAATGATGTGATAGGTTGTACCAATGAGGCGCGACTGGATGGTGACTTTACTGCAAACATTTGCAGCCTCTAGAAAGCTAAATCTGTGCTGGGAATGCAGTCAGCAACAGCTTCTGCCTGGTTGGGGCTATAAAAGGAGCGGAGGTGCGGTGGCCCAGGAGCAGCGTGGCGGCATGCTGCTTCAGGGAGCATCATGAGCTGGTGCAGGAGGGAGACAGCAGCAAAGAGGGACATCATCAAGGTCCAGGTGATTGGAGCATGGGCAGATACAGCGAGAGGCTGTGAAGGGATGTGATCGGGGCCCAGGAGAGGCGTGAGTTCGGGTCCAGGGGCAGCACAGGCCAGCCCATATTGCGATATGTGTGTGCACTAGGTCCGTGCAGCAGAGCAGGTCTCCAACCGTCTTGGATAACCCTTGCCACTGGACCAAGACCTAGCTCTGTCAAGTCCATGTGGTGGCTGGTGTGCAACGGCCACCATACGTTAAAAAAATCCATGCACAGGCATCTTTCACCCTTCAGGATGTAGTTCGGGATCTGGAATATTCGGTCCTTCATTGAAACACCTGTGAACTCATCCTGTTTTGGCGTGGAAGCAAGTCATCCTCGTTTCGAGGGACTGCCTATGATGATGATGATGATGCCTGAGGAAAATGATCGGCTGTGAGGTGGAACCTTTTGTAGTACATTTCATGCTGTTATCTAATCTGCAGGAGCAATGGCCACTCAACTCAACGGGTGGCTCAGCTGCACAGGGGGGAGGGACGAAGAATAAAAGAGCCCTAGTAATAGGGGATTCTATAGTTAGGGGAACAGACAGGCGTTTCTGTTGCCATAGACGTGACTCCCGAATGGTTTTGTGCCTCCCTGGTGCCAGGGTTAAGGATGTCACAGAGTGGACGCAGGGCATCCTGGGGGGAGGGGGAGGGTAAACATCTAGAGGTCGTGGTCCATATCGGGACCAATGACATAGGTAAAATGAGGGATGAGGTCCTACAGGAAGAATTTAGGGAGCTAGGAATAAAATTAAAGGGTAGGACCTCAAAGGTAGTAATCTCCGGGTTACTACTGATGCCACGTGTTAATAAGTATAAGAATAGGATAGAGAGGATGAACACGTGGCTGGAAAGTTGGTGTAGAAGGGAGGGCTTTAAATTCTTGAGGCATTGGGACCGCTTCTGGGGGAGATGGGACCTGTGCAAACCAGACGGGTTGCACCTCAACAGTGCCGGGACCAATATCCTCGCGGGGAGTTTTGCTAGCGCTGTTGGGGAGAGTTTAAATTAACTTGGCAGGGGAATGGGAACCTAAGAACAAATTCAAAAGGGAAGGAAGTAAAGCAGAAATTGGATAACAAGAATCGAGAAGACGAATCTGTAAGACAGAGGAAACAGGGCTTAATGAGTAGTAAGCAAGGAGGTCTCCCTGTGCTGAATGGTATATACTTTATTGCAAGGAGTGTAATGAATAAGGTGGATGAGCTAAGAGCACAGGTAGACACTTGGGAGTATGTCATTATAGCCATTACAGAAATATGGCTGAAAGAGGGGCAGGTTTGGCAGATCAATATTCCTGGCTACAGGATCTTTAGACTAGATAGAGAGGGGGGTAAAAAGTGGCGGGGGAGGGGGGGGTTGCGGTACTGATGAAAGAAACTATTACAGCAGTGAGGAGGGATGATATGTTCGAGGAATCATCAAATAGGCCATATGGGTCGAATTGAAAAATAAAAAAGGGATGATCACACTGCTGGGAAGGGAGATAGAGGAGCAAATATGTGGGCAAATTGCTGTGAAGTCCAAAAACCACAGGGTAGTAATAGTAAGGGATTTTAACTATCCAAATATTGATTGGGATAAATTTAGTGTGAAGGGTATAGAAGGTGCGGAATTCGTGAAATGCATTCAAGAGAACTTTCTTAGTCAGTATGTAGCAAGCCCAACACGAGAGGGGGCGGTCTTGGATTTAGTTTTGGGGAATTAAGCTGGACAGGTTGCAAGGGTATTAGTGGGAGTGCACTTGGGTGCCAGTGACCATAATTCAGTCAGATTCAAGTTGGTTATGGATAAGGACAAGAATAGGCCTGGAATAAAAGTTCCGAATTGGGGAAAAGCTAATTTTGCTAAGTTAAGGAGTGATTTGGCCATACTGGACTGGAAACAGCTACTTGTGGGTAAATCAGTGTCGGAACAGTGGGAGGCATTCAAGGAGGTGATCCGGAAGGCACAGGCCAAACATGTGCCCTTAAAGAAAAAGGCTGGCAAAAATAATTCTGGAGCCCCCTGGATGTCAAGGGACTTACAGGGAAGGATTAAGAAAAAACGGGCCGCTTATGTCATATACCAATGGCTAAATACTTTAGAATCTTTAGAGGAATATAGGAAGTTAAGAGGCAAAATTAAAAAGGATATTAGGAATGCTAAGAGAGAGCATGAGAAATTCTTGGCCAGTAAAATTAAGGAAAACCCTAAGATGTTCTATAAATATATTAAAAGTAAGAGGGTAACTAAAGAAAGGGTAGAGCCTATTAGAGACCATGAGAGTAATGTGTGTGTGGAGGCAGAAGATGTTGGGAGGGTTCTTAACGAATACTTTGCATCTGTTTTCACAAAGGAAAGGGGTAATGCAGATACTGCTATTGAGGTGGAGTGTGATATTCTGGATAAAATAAATATAGTGAGAGGAGAAGTATTAAGGGGTTTAGCAGCTTTGAAACATAGAAACATAGAAAATAGGTGCAGGAATAGGCCATTCGGCCCTTCTAGCCTGCACCGCCATTCAATGAGTTCATGGCTGAACATTCAACTTCAGAACCCCATTCCTGCTTTCTCGCCATACCCCTTGATCCCCCTAGTAGTAAGGACCTCATCTAACTCCTTTTTGAATATATTTAGTGAATTGGCCTCAACAACTTTCTGTGGTAGAGAATTCCACAGGTTCACCACTCTCTGGGTAAAGAAGTTCCTCCGCATCTCGGTCCTAAATGGCTTACCCCTTATCCTTAGACTGTGACCTCTGGTTCTGGACTTCCCCAACATTGGGAACATTCTTCCTGCATCTAACCTGTCTAACCCCGTCAGAATTTTAATTATTTCTATGAGGTCCCCTCTCATTCTTCTGAACTCCAGTGAATACAAGCCCAGTTGATCCAGTCTTTCTTGATAGGTCAGTCCCGCCATCCCGGGAATCAGTCTGGTGAACCTTCGCTGCACTCCCTCAATAACAAGAATGTCCTTCCTCAGGTTAGGAGACCAAAACTGTACACAATACTCCAGGTGTGGCCTCACCAATGCCCTGTACAACTGTAGCAACACCTCCCTGCCCCTGTACTCAAATCCCCTTGCTATGAAGGCCAACATGCCATTTGCTTTCTTAACCGCCTGCTGCACCTGCATGCCAACCTTCAATGACTGATGTACCATGACACCCAGGTCTCTTTGCACCTCCCCTTTTCCTAATCTGTCACCATTCAGATAATAGTCTGTCTCTCTGTTTTTACCACCAAAGTGGATAACCTCACATTTATCCACATTATACTTCATCTGCCATGCATTTGCCCACTCACCTAACCTATTTAAGTCGCTCTGCAGCCTCACAGCATCCTCCTCGCAGCTCACACTGCCACCCAACTTAGTGTCATCCGCAAATTTGGAGATACTACATTTAATCCCCTCATCTAAATCATTAATGTATAGTGTAAACAGCTGGGGCCCCAGCACAGAACCTTGCGGTACCCCACTAGTCACTGCCTGCCATTCTGAAAAGTACCCATTTACTCCTACTCTTTGCTTCCTGTCTGACAACCAGTTCTCAATCCATGTCAGTACACTACCCCCAATCCCATGTGCTTTAACTTTGCACATCAATCTCTTGTGTGGGACCTTGTCGAACGCCTTCTGAAAGTCCAAATATACCACATCAACTGGTTCTCCTTTGTCCATTCTACTGGAAACATCCTCAAAAAATTCCAGAAGATTTGTCAAGCATGATTTCCCTTTCACAAATCCATGCTGACTTGGACCTATCATGTCACCTCTTTCCAAATGCACTGCTATGACATCATTAATAACTGATTCCATCATTTTACCCACTACCGATGTCAGGCTGACCGGTCTATAATTCCCTGTTTTCTCTCTCCCTCCTTTTTTAAAAAGTGGGGTTACATTGGCTACCCTCCACTCGATAGGAACTGATCCAGAGTCAATGGAATGTTGGAAAATGACTGTCAACGCATCCACTATTTCCAAGGCCACCTCCTTAAGTACTCTGGGATGCAGTCCATCAGGCCCTGGGGATTTATCGGCCTTCAATCCCATCAATTTCCCCAACACAATTTCCCGGCTAATAATGATTTCCCTCAGTTCCTCCTCCTTACTAGACCCCCCAACCCCTTTTATAACCGGAAGGTTGTTCGTGTCCTCCTTCGTGAATACCGAACCAAAGTACTTGTTCAATTGGTCCGCCATTTCTTTGTTCCCCGTTATGACTTCCCCTGATTCTGACTGCAGGGGACCTACGTTTGTCTTTACTAACCTTTTTCTCTTTACATATCTATAGAAACTTTTGCAATCCGTCTTAATGTTCCCTGCAAGCTTCTTCTCATACTCCATTTTCCCTGCCCTAATCAAACCCTTTGTCCTCCTCTGCTGAGTTCTAAATTTCTCCCAGTCCCCAGGTTCGCTGCTATTTCTGGCCAATTTGTATGCCACTTCCTTGGCTTTAATACTATCCCTGATTTCCCTTGATAGCCACGGTTGAGCCACCTTCCCTTTTTTATTTTTATGCCAGACAGGAATGTACAATTGTTGTAGTTCATCCATGCGGTCTCTAAATGTCTGCCATTGCCCATCCACAGTCAACCCCTTAAGTATCATTCGCCAATCCATCCCAGCCAATTCACGCCTCATACCTTCAAAGTTACCCTTCTTTAAGTTCTGGACCATGGTCTCTGAATTAACTGTTTCATTCTCCATCCCAATGCAGAATTCCACCATATTATGGTCACTCTTCCCCAAGGGGCCTCGCACAACGAGATTGCTAATTAATCCTCTCTCATTACATAACACCCAGTCTAAGATGGCCTCCCCCCTAGTTGGTTCCTCGACATATTGGTCTAAAAAACCATCCCTTATGCACTTCAGGAAATCCTCCTCCACTGTATTGCTTCCAGTTTGGTTAGCCCAATCTATGTGCATATTAAAGTCACCCATTATAACTGCTGCACCTTTATTGCACGCACCCCTAATTTCATGTTTGATGCCCTCCCCAACATCACTACTACTGTTTGGAGGTCTGTACACAACTCCCACTAACGTTTTTTGCCCTTTGGTGTTCTGCAGCTCTACCCATATAGATTCCACATCATCCAAGCTAATGTCCTTCCTAACTATTGCCTTAATCTCCTCCTTAACCAGCAATGCTACCCCACTTCCTTTTCCTTTTATTCTATCCTTCCTGAATGTTGAATACCCCTGGATGTTGAGTTCCTAGCCCTGATCATCCTGGAGCCATGTCTCCGTAATCCCAATCACATCACATCAAGTAGATAAGTCCCCAGGCCTGGGTGAAATGCATCCCAGGCTGTTGAGCGAAGTAAAAGAGGAAATAGCAAAGGCCTTGACCATCATTTTCCAGTCCTCTTTGGATCTGGCCATGGTGCCAGAAGATTGGAGGACTGCTAATGTAGTATCCATGTTTAAGAAGGGAAAAAGGGATAGGCTGAGTAATTACAGGCCTGTCAGCCTAACCTCAGTGGTGGGAAAATTATTGGAAAAAATCCTGAAAGGCAGGATAAATCTGCATTTGGAAAGACAAGGATTAATTCGGGACAGTCAGCATGGATTTGTTAAGGGAAGGTCGTGTTTGACTAACCTGATTGAATTTTTTGAGGAGGTAACCAAGAAGGTCGATGAGGGTAGTAGTATATATGGACTTTAGCAAGGCTTTTGATAAGGTCCCACATGGTAGACTGGTCGTGAAGGTTAAAGCCCATGGGATACATGGCAAAATGGCAAGTTGGATCCAAAATTGGCTTGGAGGTCGGAAGCAAAGGGTAATGATTGCAAGATGTTTCCAGTGGGGTTCCGCAGTGCTCAGTGCTGGGTCCCTTGCTTTTTGTGGTATATATCAACAAGTTAGATTTGAATCTAGGGAGTATGATTAAGAAGTTTGCAGACGACACTAAAATTGGCTGTGTGGTTGATAATGAAGAGGAAAATCATGGGCTGCAGGAGGATATCAATCTACTGGTCAGGTGGGCAGAGCAGTGGCAATGGAATTTAATTCAGAGAAGTGTGAGGTGATGCACATTGGGAGGGCTAATAAAGAAAGGATATGCACATTAAACGGTAGGCCACTTAATAGTCTAGATGAACAAAAGGACCTTGGAGTGCTTGTCCACAGATCCCTGAAAGTAGCAGGCCAGGTGGATAAGGTGGTTAAGAAGGCATACGGAATGCTTACCTTGATTGGCCGAGGCATAGAATATAAGAGTCGGGAGGTTATGCTTAAATTGTATAATACTTTGGTTAGGCCATAGCTGGAGTACTGCAAGCAGTTCTGGTCGCCGTATTATCCAAAGGACATGATTACATTGGAGAGGAGATTTACTAGGATGCTGCCTGGAATGGAGAACTTAAGTTATGAGGACAGATTGGATAGGCTGAGTTTGTTCTCATTGGAACAGAAGAGATTGAAAGAAGACCTCATTGAGGTGTACAAAATATTGAGGGGCCTGGAGATAGTGGATAGTAAGGGTCGATTTCCATTGGTGAAGGGGTCTAATGCGAGTGGGCATAGTTTTAAGGTGGTTGGTGGAAGGTTTAGAGGGGATTTGAGGCGGGGGGGGGGGGGGCTTCTTTATGCCGAGGGTTGTGAGGATCTGGAACTCGCTGCCTGGAACAGTGGTAGACGCAGAATCCATCACCACTTTTAAGAGATGGTTGGGTGGGCACTTGAAGTGCAGTAACCTGCAGGCTTACGGACCTAGAGCTGGTAATTGGGATTAGACTGGATGACCTTTTGTTAGACGGCGCAGATATAATGGTAACTACAGCAGGGAATAGAATACAGCCAGTGTGATCTCCTGGACTAATTTCGATCACCTGGATGGGTCGGAGAGGAATTTTCCCACATTTTTTCTCCCTACTCGTCACTGGTTACTGGTTAAAGAGATTAACGCATTAGTAAGGAAGGACATTAGCGTGGATGATGTGGAATCTATATGGATAGAGCTGCGAAACACCAAAGGGCAGAAAACGTTAGTGGCAGTTGTATACAGACCACCAAATAGTAGTAGGGAGATTGGGGATAGTATCAAACAGGAAATTAGGGACACTGCAATAAGGGTACAGCAGTTATCATGGGTGACTTTAATCTACATATAGATTGGGCTAACCAAACTGGTAGCAGTACTGTGGAGGAGGATTTCCTGGAGTGTATAAGGGATGGTTTTCGAGACCAATATGTCAGGGAACCAACTAGAGAGCAGGCCATCCTAGAATGGGTCTTGTGTAATGAGAGACGATTAATTAGCAATCTGGTCCCTGCGAGGCCCCTTGGGAAAGAGTGACCACAATATGGTAGAATTCTTCATTAAGATGGAGAGTGACACGGTTAATTCAGAGACTAGGGTCCTGAACTTAAAGAAAGGTAACTTCGATGGTATGAGACGTGAATTGGCTAGGATAGACTGGCGAATGATATTTAAAGGGCTGACAGTGGATAGGCAATGGCAGACATTTAAAGATCACATGGATGAACTACAACAATTGTACATCCCTGTCTGGCGTAAAAATAAAAAGGGGAAGGTGGCTCATCTGTTGCCAACAAGGGAAATTAGGGATAGTGTTAAATCCAAGGAAGAGGCATATAAATTAGCTAGAAAAAGCAGCAAACCTGAGGACTGGGAGAAATTTAGAATTCAGCAGAGGAGAACAAATGATTTAATTAGGAGGGGGAAAATAGAGTACAGGAGGAAGCTTGCCAGGAACATAAAAACTGACTGCAAAAACTTCTATAGATATGTGAAGAGAAAAAGATTAGTGAAGACAAATTAGGTCAGAATCAGGTGAATTTATAATGGGGAACAAAGAAATGGCACACCAATTGAACAAATACTTTGGTTCTGTCTTCACGAAGGAAGACACAAATAACCTTCTGGAAATACTAGGGGACCGAGGGTTTAGCGAGAAGGAGGAACTGAAGGAAATCCTTACTGGTCAGGAAATTGTGTTAGGGAAATTGATGGGAATGAAGGCCGATAAATCCCTAGGGCCTGATAGTCTGCATCCTAGAGTACTTAAGGAAGTGGCCTTAGAAATAGTGGATGCATTGGTGGTCATTTTCCAACATTCTATAGACTCTGGATCAGTTCTTATGGATTGGAGGGTAGCTAATGTAACACCACTTTTTAAAAAAGGAGGGAGAGAAAACAGGGAATTATAGACTGGTTAGCCTGACATCGGTAGTGGGGAAAATGTTCGAATCAATTATTAAAGATGTAATAGCAGCGCATTTGGAAAGCAGTGACAGGATCGGTCCAAGTGAGCATGGATTTATGAAAGGGAAATCATGCTTGACAGACCTTCTCGAATTTTTTGAGCATGTAACTAGTAGAGTGGACAAAGGAGAATCAGTGGATGTGGTGTATTTGGACTTTCAAAAGGCTTTTGACAAGGCCCCACAAAAGAGATTAGTGTGCAAAATTAAAGCACATGGTATTGGGGGTAATGTATTGACGTGGATAGAGAACTGGTTGGCAGACAGTAAGCAAAGAGTAGGAATAAACTTTTCAGAATGGCAGGCAGTGACTAGTGGGGTACCGCAAGGTTCAGTGCTAGGACCCCAGCTATTTACAATATACATTAATGATTTAGGCAAAGGAATTGAGTGTAATATCTCCAAGTTTGCAGATGACACTAAGCTGTGAGGAGGATGCTAAGAGGCTGCAGGGTGACTTGGACAGGTTAGGTGAGTGGGCAACTGCATGGCAGATGCAGTATAATGTGGATAAATGTGAGGTTATCCACTTTGGTGGCAAAAACAGGAAGGCAGAATATTATCTGAATGGTGACAGATTAGGAAAAAGGGAGGTGCAACGAGACCTGGGTGTCATGGTACATCAGTCATTGAAAGTTGGCATGCAAGTGCAGCAGGCGGTGAAGAGGATTTGAGTATAGGAGCAGGGAGGTTTTACTGCAGTTGTACAGGGCCTTGGTGAGGCCACACCTTGAATATTGTGTACAGTTTTGGTCTCTTAAGGACATTGGTCTCTGAGGAAGGACATTCTTGCTATTGAGGGAGTGCAGCGAAGGTTCATCAGACTGATTCCTGGGATGGCAGGACTGACATATGAAGAAAGACTGGATCGACTAGGCTTATATTCATTGAAATTTCGAAGAATGAGAGGGGGTCTTATAGAAACATATAAAATTCTGATGGAATTGGACAGGTTAGATGCAGGAAGAATATTCAAGATGTTGGGGAAGTCCAGAACCAGGGGCCATAGTCTAAGGATAAGGGGTAAGCCATTTAGGACCGAGTGTGGAATTCTCTACCACAGAAAGTTGTTGAGGCCAGTTTGTTCGATAGATTCAAAAGGGAGTTAGATGTGGCCCTTACGGCTAAAGGCATCAAGGGGTATGGAGTGAAAGCAGGAATGGGGTACTGGGTTTTTAATCTGGTTATTGCCTCTCCCAGGTTATCACATGGCTCCGGTTGGGGTTGAGTGTCGAATGTTTCAATATAAGGGGTGTCGCAGTTGTGTGAGGCGGACTGGTTGGGCTGGGTGCTCTTTGCCTTTCCGTCATTGTTCATAGGTTTATATGTAACTTTAGGGCTGCTGACCAAGGGCTGTGTGGCTCTTTGTCGGCCGGTGCAGACACAATGGGCTGAAATGGCCTCCTTCTGCACTGTAAATTTCTATGTTTCTATGTTTCTAACCCCCGCCTCAAGCTGACGGACGTGGTTCCTGAGCTGTGTGAATCACGTGGCAGCCAGAGAAATTTGAAAGGTAGACTGAAAAAGGCGCTTAAGGGTCTGACAACAAGGTGATAATGATTTGAATTAGGTCGCCCACCTCTGCCGTTCGAGTCGCTGTTGCACCGGCAAACACGCCCAAGGGAAAGGCGAGTGGGGGCATGATGACAGCGGATTCCCGACCAGTTCTAACTTATTTCAAATTTCCCATCCGAACCGCTTGCGCCCGCACAGACCCCAGAAAATTCCGACCAAAATTTCAAATGCACATTATGGTCAAAACTGAGCAAATAATTTTCATTTCCCATTATATTTGTACTTGCAACCAACATGCTAAATTCATGTATGATTATAAAAATATTAAATAAAATAAGAATCTTGTGAAACAGCATACCTTGAGTGTAGTTCAGTGCTGCCATTGTTATATTTGCTTCCTCTTTCCCACATACCAAAATCTGGCCTACGGTAGCTTCTTTCCACACAGAAAACAAGATTTTGAATGAAAGATACCTATTAAACAACATAACAAAATAATTACGGCACAGGCAGAAGACAGTCAGTAATTTGTTTTTAATCTGGCTTAGCTGTAGTGACTGTGGTTTTTTCTCAATATTTAAATGTACATCTTTCTCATTTTATTGTCTAATTTGGGGCTGTATTTAGATGATTGGGAGCAAAAAGTGGTTGGAAATCTTATAATAAAGAATGCTCTGGGAAAGTGTGATTATAATATGATAGAATTCCATATTAAGTATGAGAGTGATGTAGTTAAATCCGAAACTAGGGTCTTAAATTGAAATGATACCAATTACAGAGGTATGAAGGGTGAGATGGCTGAGGAAGTTTGGGAAATTAGGTTAAAAGTTGTGACAGTAGATAAGCAATGGCAAATATTTAAAGAATTAATTCATAACTCTCAACAAATATAAATTCCCTTGAGGAATAAAAACACCACTTGAAAAACAGTACTACCGTAGCTAACTCGGGAAGTTAATGATAGCATTAGATTAAAAGAGGATTCCAATGTTGCAAAAAGAGTAGTAAGCCTGACGATTGGGAGGGTTTTAAAAATCAGTAAAGAATGACCAAAAAATTCATAAAGAGAGAGAAAATAGAATATGAGAGTAAACTAGCAAGAAATATAAAAACAGATTGTAAGAATTTTTATAAGAATGTAAAAAGGAAGAGATAAGCAAAAGCAGAGGCAGAGACAGGAGAAATTATAATGGGGAATAAGGAAATGGCAGAGACGTTAAACAAATATTTTGTATCTATCATCACAATAGAAGACACAAAGAACATTGTGGGGAACTTAAAGTAATTAATATTAGTAAAGAAAAAATATTGGAGAAATTCATGGGACTAAAAGCCGATAAATCCCCGGACCTGATGGCCTCCATCCTAAGGTTTTAAAAGAGGTGACTGCAGAGATAATGGATGCATTGATTTTGACCTTCCAGAAATTCCCTAGATTAAAGAACGGTCCCCGTGGATTAGAAGTTAGCAAATCTAACCCCACTACTCAAGAAGAGGGAGAGAGAAAATAGGGAACTATAAGCAAGTTAGCCTGACACCAGTAGTAGGGACAAACACTAGAATCTATTATTAGTGACATGGCAATGGGGCACTTGGAAAATCACAATATGATTCAGCAGAGTCAACACGGTTTTATGAAAGGGAAATCGTGTTTGACAAATCTCTTACATTTTTTTGAGAGTGTAACTAGCAGGGTAGATAAAGGGGAACCAGTGGATGTAGAATATTTGGATTTTCAGAAATTATTCGGTAAGGTTGTTACACAAGATTAGGGTTCATGGGATTGGGGTAATATATTAGCATGGATAGAGAATTGGTTAACGGATAGAAAACAGAGTAGGAATAAATGGGTCATTTTCGGGATGGCAGGTTGTAACTAGTGGGGTACTGCAAGGATCAGTGATTAGTTAGGCCTCGGCTATTTCTAATCTACATCTATATTAATGACTTAAATGAGGGGACCGAGTGTAATGTATCCAAGTTTGCTGAAGATACAAAGCTAGGTGTGAAGTGAGTTGTGAGGACGACACAAAGAGGCTACAAAGGGTAAGTGAGTGGACAAGAAGGTGGCGGATGCAGTATAAAGTGGGGAAGTGAGAAATTATCCACATTGATAGGCGGAATGGAAAAGCAGAATTTTTTTAAAAGGTGAGAGACTGGTAAATGTTGTTATTCAGAGGGATTTGGGTATCTTTGTACATGAAAGTTAACATTCAGGTACAGTAAGCAATTAGGAAGGCAAATGGTATATTAGCCTTTTTTGCAGGGGGCTGGAGTATAAGATTAAGGAGATCTTGCTGCAATTATATGTACAATGAGACCACACCTGGTGTATAGTTTCGGGCCTAGAAATTGGCCTCCTCAATGTTATCGCCTCGGGGCAGGGGGGAGATAACGGAGAACTAACTACTTAGCGATCGGGCACGGTGATAACATTGACTCTCGCCATCTTCGTCGGGGGTTTGCAGCGGCATTACGCATTGCACCCTGATCGCCTTCACCTGGAGATCAATGTGCGCATCCCCCGGTTAAAAACCTGCGTTCCGCCCCCTGCAGCATCGCCAGGTGAAAACACCGGCATTTGCAGGAGACGTTCTTCAGGAGGCCGGGTGCTTCGGGGGCGATGCTTAAAGGCGAGTGGCCGAGTAAGTAAAAAAAAATTCCAATCTCTTTTTGAATTTTTTGCTTTTCTTCCTGCCTGCGATCGATCAGCCCGGCACTTTAGAGTCAATTTCTTGACTCAGAGAGTTGTGAATCTTTGGAACTCGCTACCCCAGAAGGCGGTGGATGCTCAGTAGTTGAGCATATTTAAGATTGAGATCGATAGATGCTTGGAAGGGAATCGAAGGATATGGGAATAGGGCAGGAAAATTATTTTATTGTATGGCGGAGCAGGCTCGAAGGGCCGTATGACCTACTCCTGCTCCTATTTCTTAAGTTCTTATGCTTTCACAGCCAATGAAGTGTTGAATTTCATTATTTTTTTGTCATCTGGAGTTGAACTTAGGAACCATCGGATAAAATTATGTAACTTCAAATTCTGTGCTATCTAGTTGTCCATGATGAATCCTTTTTCCTTTTCAACTGGTACACATGATTGCATTAAGCATCTAACTCTGACATGTGAAAGATTATACATTTTAACCTCCAACCTATTACATCTAACGCAATGCTTCCTCTGAAATACATAGATCAATCAAACTAAAATTAGTCTGCTTTTATTAACAGGCATACTCATCAAATTAAGCATAATTTTCTATGATTCACTGTAAAAATTGAGTTGTTAAAAAAGCAATAGATGAGAATTTAATTCGCCTACAGTACAGGAAACAAATACTTCTTGGGAACACTACGGCCCAGATGTTGCTTTAGTGGTGAAGGAACGGCGCTTGCCATTCACCTCACTTACAGCTGCCCACTGTAATTTTGTGGGCTTCTTGGCGTAGATTTCCTCGAATCTAGTGTCTTTTTCAGCGTGGGATCTGTGGCATCTGTGAGCAGTTCAACAAACAGCAAAACTCTTCAACCAATCATACTGAAAAATCCTTAGTGAGACACTCAAGGGTCGAAACCAGGAAGCATAAAGCAAGAAATATAAATTAAATTAAATGTACAGAAAGTGAAAAAATAGATTGGGAAATACAGATGGGATTAAGGGAGAGAGAGAGAAAAAACACAGACAGATAAAAGTTAAAAAAAATATTTAATTTTTAGAAAAATCTCAAATAATTTTCTTTGGAGGACATGAGACTCCACACTTGTAAAATTATTTTTTTCAGAGCCAGAGAGTTGTTCAGCAGTAATTATCACTTATCACGCCATTTAAAACCCGCTTACTGCTGAATGCCTTAGCCCTATCTTTTTCAGCTGTTTTATGTGCAGAACTAGTAGGCAAGTACAGCAAGTTCATGCCATTGCAGTTATTTCACTGCTGAGTCTACAACGACAACTAATTTTATTTATAAAGCACCTTTAACATAGTAAAACATCCGCAGGCGCTTCACAGCAGTGTTATAAGACAAAACAGAAAGATTTGACATCGAGCCACATAAGAAGAAATGGCAGCTTGGTCAAAGAGGTAGGTTTTAAGGAGTATCATAAAGGAGGAAAGAGAGGTAGAGAGGCGGAGAAGGTCTAGGGAGGGAGTTCCAGAGCTTAGGGCCCAAGTAGCTGAAGGCACGGCCACCGATGGTTGAGCAGTTATAATCAGGGATGCTCAAGAGGGCAGAATTTGAGGAGCGCAGACATCTCATGGGGTTGTGAGGCTGAAAGAGATTAGAGATAGGGAGGAGTGAGGCCATGGATTGATTTGTAAACAAGGATGAGAATTTTGAAATCGAGGCTTTGCTTAACTGGGAGCCAATGTAGGTCAGCAAGCACAGGGGTGATCATGACTTGGTGCGAGTTAGGACATGGGCAGCTGAGTTTTGGATGACCTCAAGTTTACGTAGTGTAGAATATGTGAGGCCAGCAGGAGTGCATTAGAATAGTCAAGTCTAGAGGTAACAAAGGCATGGATGAGGGTTTCAGCGGCAGAAGAGCTGAGACAGGGGCGGAGGTGGGCAATGTTACGGAGTTGGAAGTAGGCGTTTTAGTTATGCTGCGGATATGTGGCCAGAAGCTCATTTCAGGGTCAAATATGATGCCTAGGTTGCAAACTGTTTGGTTTAGCCTCAGTTAGATACTAGGGAGAGGTATGGAGTCAGTGGCTGGGGAACGCAGTTTGTGGCGGGGACCAAAGACAATGGCTTCGGTCTTCCCAATATTGGATGTCGTACAAGCAGTCTGACAATTTAGAGACAAGGGAGGGGTTGAGAGAAGTGGTGGAGAGGTAGAGCTGGATATCATCAGCGTACATGTGGAAACTGTGTTTTCGGATGATATCGCCAAGGGGCAGCATAAAGATGAGAAATAGGAGGGGGCCAAGGATAGATCCATGGGGGGCACCAGAGGTAACGATGCGGGAGTGGGAAGAGAAGCCATTGCAGGAGATTTCTGGCTATGATTAGAGAGATAAGAATGGAACCAGATGAGTGTAGTCTCATCCAGTTGGACGATGGTGGAGAGGCGTTGGAGGAGGATGGAGTGGTCAACTGTATCAAAGGCTGCAGACAGGTCCAGTCACAGTCACAAAGTTTTTTTTTCTCTATCAGCAAGTACTGCAACAGTGCAGCCTTTGAAGTAGTAGGGTATCTCTGACAGCCACTTCTGGATTTCTGCATTTAACTACGCATGTGCGCACGCCAGAAATTTCTGTCCAATTTAGCCCGTAATAACGGTGAGCGCTGACAGCCTCGTTGTTATTATTACAGCAAAATCCGGGCCTATATTCAAATTCAATTGGCTTCAAAGACAATGAAAGTCATAAGGATAAGGAAAAACATTAATTCTATCTACATTGATATTAGTGGTATGAAATGATTAAATGTTGGAGCCCTATTGTGCCTTAATGAATTTAAATTGTTTTAGGTCAATTTTCAAAGACTGTGACTTCCAGTGAGAAAACAAATCTGTACCATTTGCTCTCAGTGCTTTCTATTTTCAGATTAGAGTCAAAACTGAGTGTGCTATACAGGTGCAGCATTGAAAATCTGAGTTCCGGAACCCGCCCGAACATCTCCTCGACGGCGGGGCCCTCCCGAACACTTTCTTGGTGGCGGGGCCTGCCCGAACATCTCCTTGGCGGTGGGGCCTCACCCGATGACCTCACTGACAGGGCCAGCGGCCCGAACAGCTCCTCGGCGGGGACGCTCCCCCCCCCGCCCCCCACTCTTTCTGACGTTCCGAAATCCGGATATACTCGAACCTGGGCTCGGGTGTTTCCGGATTCGTGACGTCAGAAAGACGATCGAAAATCCAGAAAAGCACGGAATCTGGAACGGCCTCGGTCCCGAGGGTTCTGGATTCTGTGCGCTGCACCTGTATAAAGTTAATGAGGCATCTTTATTCCTTCACCTACATGAATAACATCAGGCATATCTGAGATGGTACTCAGTAAGATAATGGGACTAAAGGCAGATAAATCCCCTAGACCTCATGGTTTGCACCCTAGGGTCTTATGAGAAGTAACAGCAGGGCCTGTGGATGCATTGGTTGTAATTTACCAAAATTCCCTGGATTCTGGGAGGTCCCAGCAGATTGGAAAACTGCAAATGTAACGCCCCTATTTAAAAAAGGAGGCAGACAAAAAGCAGGAAACTCTAGACCAGTTAGCCTAACATCTGTGGTCGGGAAAATGTTGGAGTCCATTATTAAAGAAGCAGTAGCAGGACATTTGGAAAACCATAATTCGGTCAGGCAGAGTCAGCATGGATTTATGAAGGGGAAGTCATGTTTGACAAATTTTCTGGTTTGAGGATATAGCGAACAGGGTGGATAAAGGGGAACCAGTGGATGTGGAGTGTTTGGACCTCCAGAAGGCATGTGACAAGGTGCCACATAAAAGGTTACTGCACAAAATAAAAGTTCACAGGGTTGGGGGTAATATATTAGCATAGATAGAGGATTGGCTAAATAACAGAAAACAGAGAGTCGGGATAAATGGTTCATTCTCTGGTTGACAATCAGTAACTAGTGGGGTGCCGCAGGGATCAGTGCTGGGACCCCAACTATTTACAATCTATATTAACGACTTGGAAGAAGGGACTGGGTGTAACGTAGCCAAGTTTGCTGACGATACAAAGATGGGAGGAAAAGCAATGTGTGAGGAGGACACAAAAAATCTGCAAAAGGACGTAGACAGGCTAAGCGAGTGGGCAAAAATTTGGCAGATGGAGTATAATGTTGGAAAGTGTGAGTTCATGCAATTTGGCAAAATAAAAATCAAAGAACAAGTTATTATTTAAATGGAGAAAGATTGCAAAGTGCTGCAGTACAACGGGACCTGGGGGTACTTGTGCATGAAACACAACATGATAATATGCAGGTACAGCAAGTGATCAGGAAGGCCAATGGAATCTTGGTCTTTATTGCAAAGTGGATGGAATATAAAAGAGGGGAAGTCTTGCTACAGCTATACAGGGTATTGGTGAGGCCACACCTGGAATACTGCGTGCAGTTTTGGTTTACATATTTATGAAAGGGTATACTTGCTTTGGAGGCAGTTCAGAGAAGCTTCACTAGATTGATTCCGGAGATGAGGGGGTTGACTTTTGAGGAAAAGTTGAGTAGGTTGGGCCTCTACTCATTGGAATTCAGAAGCATGAGATGTGATCTTATTGAAACATATAAGGTTATGAGGGGGCTTGACAAGGTGGATGCAGAGAGGATGTTTCCACTGATGGGGGAGACTAGAACTAGAGGGCATGATCTTAGAATACGGGGCCGTCCATTTAAAACTGAGACAAGGAGAAATTTCTTCTCTCAGAGGGTTGTAAATCTGTGGAATTCGCTGCCTCAGAGAGCTGTGGAAACTGGGACCTTGAATAAATTTCAGCAGAAATAGACAGTTTCTTAAATGATAAGGGGATAAGGGGTTATCGGGAGCAGGCGGGGAAGTGGAGCTGAGTCCATGATCAGATCAGCAATGATCTTATTGAATGGCGGAGCAGGCTCGAGGGGCCGTATGGCCTACTCCTGCTTCTATTTCTTATGTTCTTATGTGCCCCTGTATCCCTTTTTAATAGGTTTCAGATTGTAAATGTAGATATTGTACTGTTTTGTGAAAATGTGTGTTTTTTTAATTTTACAATTTAATGTAGGAAATATAAGGAAGGGAAATATAATGAAAATTCCAGATCATTCTAGAAATGATCATTAACAGTAAATCAATTTGTGATGATGGGTTAGCAAAATTGAAGGGACAGTGGCAGTGTGGATACCAAATTGGCTAAGGGACAGAAAGCAGTTAGTGGGGAATGGTTCTTTTTCAGATTGGAGTGAAGTATACATTGGCATTCCCCAGGGTTCAGTATTAGGACCACTGCTCTTTTTGATATATATTAATGATTGGACTTGGGTATATGGGACATAATTTCAAAGTTTGCAAAGTTTGGCCCCAGCTGGAGTATTGTGTTCAATTCTGGGGATGTAAAGGCTTTAGAGAAGGTACAGAAGAGATTTACTAGATTGGTTCCAGGGATGAGGGATTACAGTTACTGGATAGATCAGAGAAACTGGGATTGTTTTGCTTCGAGCAGAGAAGACTAAGAGGAGATTTGGCAGAGGTGTTTAAAATCATGAAGGAAATAGATAAGAGTAAATAAAGCAAAACTATTTCCAATGACTGAAGGATCAAGTTTCCTTTAACTCTGCCATCATCACCACTCTCCTCAAAACACCAACCCTTGACCCCTCTATCCTTGGAAACTACCACCCCATCTCCAACCTGCCTTTCCTCTCAAAAGTTCTAGAACGTTTTGTTGCCTCCTAAATCGTGTCCACCTTTCCTGCAATTTCATGTTTGAATCCCTTCAATCAGGTTTCTGCTCCCGCCACAGTACTGAAACGGCCCTTATCAAAGTCACAAATGACATTATGTGTGACTGTGACCATGGTAAAATATCCCTCCTTATCCTTCTCGACCTATCTGCAGCCTTCGACACAGCTGACCACACCATCCTCTTCCAATGCCTCTTCTCTGTCATCCAGCTGGGTAGAACTGTTCTTGCCTGGTTCCATTCTGATCTATCAAATAGTAGCCAGAGAATCACCTGCAATGGCTTCTCTTTCCACTCCTGCACCTTTAACTCTCAAGTCGCCCAAGGATCTATCCTTAGCCCCCTTCTATTTCTCATTTACATGCTGCCCCTCTGCAACATCATCCGAAAACACAATATCCGTTTCTATCTGTACGTTGACGACCATCAGCTCTATCTCACCACCAACTCTCTTGACCCTTTCACTGTCTCTTATTTGTCACACTGCTTGTCTGACACCTAGTATTGGATGAGCAGAAATTTCCTCCATCTAAATATTGGGAAGACCAAAGCCATTATCTTTGGTCTCCACCACAAACTCCATTCTCTGACCACCATTTCCATCTCTCTCCCTGGCAATTTTCTGAAGCTGAGCCAGACCGTTCGCAACAATGGTGTTGTGTTTGACCCAGAGATGAGTTTCTGACCACATATCCGCTCCCTCACCAAGACTGCCTACTTCCACCTCCGTAAAATCACCCGACACCGACTCAGCCTCAGCTGTCTGCTGCTGTGCTGTCCGAGCTACTTCATGTTTCCATCTTGCACCCGACATAAACTTGTGCTCATCCAAGCCTTTGCTGCCCGTATCTTAAATCGCACCAAGTCCCGTTCACTCATCACCCCATGCTTGCTGACCTACACTGGCACTCGATCCGTTAACAGCTCAATTTTAAAATCCTTATTCTTGTTTTCAAATCCCTTTATGGCCTTGCCCCTCCTTATCTCTGTAGCCTCATCCAGCTCTACAAGCCTTTGAGACCTCTGTACTCCTCAAATTCTGGCATTCCCACATTACAACAGTGACTCCACTCCAAAAGTACTTCATTGGCTGTAAAGCGTTTTGAGACGTCCGGTGGTCATGAAGGACGCAAGTCATTTTTTCTTTTATCTTGCACACCCCCAATTTTAATCGCTCCACCATTGGCAGCCATACTTTCAGCTGTCTGAGCCTTAAGCTCTGGAATTCCCTCCCTTAACCTCTCTCTCCTCCTTTAAGACGCTCCTTAAAATCTACCTTGTTGGCCAAGCTTTTGCTCATCTGTCCTGATATCTCCTTCTGTGGCTCGGTGTCAAATGTTTTTATTTATCTCGCTCTTGTTTAGTGTCTTGGGATGTTTTGCTACGTTAACAGCGCTAAATAATTGCAAGTTGTTGTTGCTGTTGTTGTCTAGTCGATAACCAGAGGGCACAAATTTAAGGTGATTGGCAAAAAAACTAGAGGCAACATGAGGAAAAATGTTTTTACGTAATGCGTGGTTAGGATTTGGAATACACTGCCTGACAGATTCAGTGGTAGCTTTCAAAAGGAAATTGGATAAATACTTGAAGGGAAATATTCGCAGGGCTGTGGGGAAAGAATGGCGGGGCGGGGGTGCTTGTGGGACTAATTGGATAGCTCAACCAAAGAGTTGGCACAGATACGGTAAGCCAAATTACTTCCTTCTGTGCTGTATCATTCGATGATGCTATGATTTGATATGCAAGTAGTTTTAGTGCAATGACAGTTTAAGACCATTCAACCATCAATAATCATAGCAGTGAATTTTTACACATTTAAGTCAGATTCAATTTAATAAAATTTTGAAGAATACAGCCTTCTCAAATACAGCAAGTTGCACAACCACATTTCCTCGGTATCATACATTGCAGATCAGGGATGAGCTTCAAAGTTGTCTTCTCCAAAACCTGACCTATTTTAGCTTTGGAGTATTACTAAAGAAATCATTGAGAGGGATGTGGCCTGAAGAATAGGTAGAGTCTGCCCGAAAGAAACAGCATATACAATTAACAATCATCATCAAAAGAAGATGGAACCATGTAGTTGGAAGGCAGGGGAGAGAAACTGCGCTGAGGACTCTTCAAGACATTCCAATGCCATGCATTGCAACAGTAACTTGACCTCAAAATATTTTGCTGTTTCCACTACATAATAAGGTGCAATATAAATGCAAGTAATTTATTCAGTTTTAGAAGGGCTCAATGTTAAAACTTGATAATGCTTGCGGTGGTAATATTTGAAGCTGCCATTAGTTAGGACTCTGTCAACTTTGTGCAGATTCAAATTTGTTGGGTGGCTCTTTCAACTTGCGCCCAAAACAACTGCGTCACTCACCTGATGATAATTAATGGTAAAATCCTCCCCAACCACTGACCTTTCAGAGGGTAGACTAATTAACCACACTGGGAGAAAGATTCAGCTCTGAAGCAGGGAAGTGGACCACCCACCACAGAGAGCTGCTGCTCACCCCACCAACTGAGGTGTCTTTACCGTCCGTCCCCCCCACCCCCACACTTGTCACTTTTCCTTATTGTCCCTTCTCCTCCTCTCCTTCCTCCGTTTCACGCTTCCCTTCTGTAAATCTTTCCCCCATCCCGCTTCCTTGTCCTCCACCTGCTAGACCCAAATATTGCACTTAGTTTTGACTCCCCGCATGCAACGTCATGGGGGATCGATTAGTACATTTTAAAAGTTGAAAGCAACTTCATGTTTTAGCAAGATAATTGTAGTGTTATTAATTTAAAACATTTTGAGAAATAAACTTGATACATCAGTCTAACAAACCATACCTCATCTGTATTGTAGATAATCTGTAGTCCTGAGGAAATCATCTCCACCAAGTACAGTAAGAACAAAGATACAGCATCAATCTGGGGTAAAGAGCAATACAAAAAAATCAAAACAAAACTTTGAAATGTTGCTACATCAATCAATCAATCAATGATCATACAGCTGGTTCATGGGCCCTGATAATGCTAACATTAAAATGTATGTCAAAAGGATTAGAACTGTACAATAGCACTGCCTTACCTGAAGGTGCCCATATTCTTCATGAGATAACACTTCATCACCTGTATGTACGTTGAACACAGAATGTAGGCAGCTTGATGGATTTGAATGCTGCTTGAAATGTTCCACCTATTTAAAAATAAATGAATTGAGTAACTAAGCACTTGGACAAGTATGAATTGATCAAAGAGTGTCAGAATGGATTTGTGAAGAACAGCTCATGTCTGACAACCAGTTGAATTTTTTGAAGAGGTTATTAACATGGTGGATAAGGGAGTGTCTATAATGGAACTTCCAGAAGGCAATTAATGACGTTACACACAAGAGATTATGAGCAAATATGAAAGCGCAAGGAATTGGGAGGTAATCTTGTGACAGAGGCTGATAATTGGTTGAGAGATAGCCGACAGAAATGTCAGGATGAAGGGAACCTACTCTGATTGGCAGGATGTGACAAGTGGTATTGCCCAGGGATCTGTACTGGGGCCTCAGCTTTTCAACATATACATCAATAACATGAATAAAGGAATGGAGTTGTATATCCAAGTTTTCAGATGGCACTAAGTTAGAAGGCATAGTAAATTGTGCCGATGGGAGTACAAAGTTACAAAGGGATCCAGATGGATTAAGTGAGTGGCAGTTGGAGTTCAAAACAGGGAAGTATTAGATCCTCCACTTTGGAATCGAGAAAGGCAAAGGGAATGTTTTCTTAATGATGGGAAACTAGAAACAGTGGAGGAGCAAAGGGATTTAGGTGTCCAGGCACATAAATCACTAAAAGGTAGTGCACAAGTACAAAATTAATCAAAAAGGCTAATTAAATGTTGGCCTTTTTCTCAAGAAGGCTGGAATACATAGGGGAGGAATTTTTGCTTCAGTTGCAGAGCTTTGGTCAGACCCCATCTGAAGTACTGCATTCAGTTTTGGGCACTGCACCTCAGGAAGGGTATGTTGCCCTTGGAGGGGCTATAGTGCAGATTCACCAGAACTGGGAGCTTAAATGGTTTAATTTTGAGGACAGGTTGCATAAACTTGGCTTGTATTCCCTCGAGTTTAGAAGATTGAGGAGTGATCGAATCGAGGTCTTCAAACTGATAAAAGGATTTGATAGGATAGATACAGAGAAACCATTTATCTTGTGGGGGAATCCAGAACAAAAACCATGTTGACTCTGCCGAATCATATTATGATTTTCTAAGTATCCTGTTACTACTTCTTTACCACTTGCTAGTCAGAGTAGGAATCGCAGGATAGCTCAGATGAATACGTGGCTTCAGGAGTAGTGCAAGAGGGAGGGGTTTAAATTCCTGGGACATTGGAACCGGTTCTGGGGGAGGTGGGACCAGTGCAAACCGGACGGTCTGCACCTGGGCAGGACCGCAATCAATGTCCTAGGAGGAGTGTTTGCTAGTGCTGTTGGGGAGGAGTTAAACTAACATGGCAGGGGGATGGGAACCTATGCAGGGAGACAGAGGGAAATAAAATGGAGGCAGAAGCAAAAGATAGAAAGGAGAATAGTAATAATGGAGGGCAGAAAAACCCAAGGCAAAAAACAAAAAGGGCCACATTACAGAAAAATTCTAAAGGGGCAAAGTGTGTTAAAAAGACAGCCTGAAGGCTGTGTGTCTCACTGCGAGGAGTATTCGGAATAAGGTAGATGAATTAACTGCGCAGACAGCAGTTAACTGATATGATGTAATTGGCATCACGGAGACATGGCTCCAGGGTGACCAAGGCTGGGAACTCAACATCCAGGGGTATTCAACATTTAGGAAGGATAGACAGAGAGGAAAAGGAGGCTGGGTGTCATTGCTGGTTAAAGAGGAAATTAATGCGATAGTAAGAAGGGACATTAGCCTGGATGATGTGGAATCGGTGTGGGTGGAGCTGCGGAATTCCAAAGGGCAGAAAACGTCAGCGGGAGTGATGTACAGACCACCAAACAGTAGTAGTGAGGTTGGGGACAGCATCAAACAAGAAATAAGGGATGTGTGCAATAAAGGTACAGCAGTTATCATGGGCGACTTTAATCTACATATTGATTGGGCTAATCAAACTGGTAGCAATGCGGTGGAGGAGGATTTCCTCGAGTGTATTAGGGATGGTTTTCTCGACCAATATGTCAAGGAACCAACTAGAGAGCTGGCCATCCTAGATTGGGTGATGTGTAATGAGAAGGGACTAATTAGCAATCTTATTGTGCGAGGCCCCTTGGGGAAGAGTGACCATAACATGGTAGAATTCTTTATTAAGATGGAGAGTGACACAGTTAATTCGGAAACTAGGGTCCTGAACTTAAGGAAAGGGAACTTAGACGTTATGAGGCGTGAATTGGCTAGAATAGACTGGCAAAGGATATTTAAAGGGTTGACGGTAGATAAGCAATGGCAAACATTTAAAGATCACATGGATGAACTTCAGCAATTGCACTTCCCTGTCTGGAGTAAAAATAAAACGGGGGAAGGTGGCTCAACCATGGCTAACAAGGGAAATTAAGGATAGTGTTAAAGCCAAGGAAGAGGCATATAAATTGGCTAGAAAAAGCAACAAACCTGAGGACTGGGAGAAATTTAGAATTCAACAGAGGAGGACTAAGGGTTTAATTAAGAGGGAGAAAATAGTGTATGAGAGGAAGCTTGCAGGGAACATAAAAACTGACTGCAAAAGCTTCTATAAATATGGGAAGAGAAAAAGATTAGTGAAGACAAACGTAGGTCCCTTGCAGTCGGATTCAGGTGAATTTATAATGGGGAACAAAGAAATGGCAGACCAATTGAACAAATACTTTGGTTCTGTCTTCACAAAGGAAGACACAAATAACCTTCCAAATGTACTAGGGGTCTAGTGAGAAGGAGGAACTGAAGGATATCCTTATTAGGCGGGAAATTGTGTTAGGGAAATTGATGGGATTGAAGGCCGATAAATCCCCGGGGCCTGATTGTCTGCATCCCAGAGTACTTAAGGAAGTGGCCCTAGAAATAGTGGATGCACTGGTGATCATTTTCCAACAGTCTATCGACTCTGGATCAGTTCCTATGGACTGGAGGGTAGCTAATGTAACACCACTTTTTAAAAAAGGAGGGAGAGAGAAAGCAGGTAATTATAGACCGGTTAGCCTGACATTGGTAGTGGGGAAAATGTTGGAATCGATCATTAAGGATGAAACAGCAGCGCATTTGGAAGGCAGTGACAGAATCGGACCAAGTGAGCATGGATTTATGAAAGAGAAATCATGCTTGACGAATCTTCCAGAATTTTTTGAGGATGTAACTAGCAGAGTGGACAAGGGATGTGGTGTATTTGGTCTTTCAAAAGGCTTTTGACAAGCTCCCGCACAAGAGATTGGTGTGCAAAATCAAAGCGCATGGTATTGGGAGTAATGTACTGACGTGGATAGAGAACTGGTTGGCAGACAGGAAGCAGAGAGTCGGGATAAACGGGTCCTTTTCAGAATGGGAGGCAGTGACTAGTGGAGTGCCGCAGGGCTCAGTGCTGGGACCCCAGCTCTTTACAATATACAGTAACGATTTAGATGAAGGAATTAAGTGTAATATCTCCAAGTTTGCGGATGACACTAAACTGGGTGGCGGTGTGAGCTGTGAGGAGGATGCTAATAGGCTGCAGGATGACTTGGACAGGTTAGGTGAGTGGGCAAATGCATGGCAGATGCAGTATAATGTGGATAAATGTGAGGTTATACATTTTGGAGGCAAAAACACAAAGGCAGAATATTATCTGAATGGCGGCAGATTAGGAAAAGGGGAGGTGCAACGAGACCTAGGTGTCATGGTTCATCAGTCACTGAAAGTGGGCATACAGGTACAGCAGGCGGTAAAGAAGGCAAATGGTATATTGGTCTTCACAGCTAGGGGATGTGAGTATAGGAGCAGGGAGGTCTTACTGCAGTTGTACAGGGCCTTAGTGAGCCCTCACCTGGAATATTGTGTTCAGTTTTGGTCTCCTAATCTGAGGAAGGACGTTCTTGCTATTGAGGGAGTGCAGCTAAGGTTCACCAGACTAATTCCAGGGATGGCTGGACTGTCATATGAGGAGAGACTGGATCAACTGGGCCTTTATTCACTGGAGTTTAGAAGGATGAGAGGGGATCTCATAGAAACGTATAAGATTCTGATGGAATGGGACAGGTTAGATGCGATTGTTCCCGATGTTGGGGAAGTCCAGAACCAGGGGACATAGTCTTAGGATAAGGGGTCGACCATTTAGGACTGAGATGAGGAGAAACTTCTTCACTCAGAGAGTTGTTAACCTATGGAATTCCTTGCCGCAGAGAGTTGTTGATGCCAGTTCATTGGATATATTCAAGAGGGAGTTAGATATGGCCCTTACGGCTAAGGGGATCAAGGGGTATGGAGAGAGAGCAGGAAAGGGATACTGAGGGGATGATCAGCCATGATCTTATTGAATGGCGGTGCAGGTTCGAATGGCCTACTCCTGCACCTATTTTCTATGTTTCTAATAATGGATTCCAGCATTTTCATGATGACTGATGTCAGGCCTGTAGTTCCCTGTTTTCTCGGTTCCTCCTTTCTTGACTAGCGGGGTTACATTTGCCTCCTTGCAATCCACTGAGACCATTCCTGAATCTAGGGAATTTTGGAAGATCACAACCAATGCATTAATTATCTCTGCAGCCATGTGTTTTAGAACCCTAGGATGTAGGTAATTAGGTCCAAGGGATTTGTCGGCTTTTAGTCCCATTAATTTCTCAAGTACTTTTTCCCTACTGATATTAATTACTTTAAGTTCCTTGCTCTCATTAGCCCCATGGTTCCCCACTATTTCTGATATACTTTTTGTGTCTTCTACTGTGAAGATAGATACAAAATATTTGTTTAAAGTCTCTGCCATTTCCTTGTTCCCCAATATAATTTCTCCTGTCTCAGCCTCTAAGGGACCATCGTTTACTTTTGCTACTCTCTTCCTTTTTACAAACTTGCAGAAGCTCTTACAATCTGTTCTGCTATTTCTTGCTAATTTACTCTCATATTCTATTTTCTCCCTTTTTATCAATCTTTTTATCACTGTTTGCTGGTTTCTAAAGCTCTTCCAATCCTCAGGCTTACTACTATTCTTTGTAACATTATAAGCCGCTTTGAATCTAATACAATCCTTAACTTCTTTAGTTAGCCACTGATAGATCATTTTTTATTTCTCAATGGAATGTATATTCATTGAGAATTTTTGAATATTTCTTTAAATGATTGCCACTGATCTACTCTCATACCTTTTAATCTAATTTCCCAATCAACCTTAACCAACTTGCCCCTCGTACCAAGATAATTGGCTTTATTTAAGACTCTAGTGTCAGACTTAAGAATGTTACTTTCAAACTCAATGTGAAGTCCTTTCATATTATGATCACTCATCCCTGCAGGATCCTTTACGACAAGATTACTAATTAAGCTTGTCTCATTACACAAAACAAGATCTAAAATAGCCTGTTCCCTGGTTGGTTCCATGATGTATTGCTCTAGGAAACAGTCCCGAATACATTCCATGAACTCGTCCACCAGACAAACCTTGTCAATTTGATTTGCCCAATCTATATGCAGATTCAAGTCCCCCACGATTATTGTATTATGCCTCTTTGCAGTGCCGTGGTGTATTTTCTACATTAATGGTACAGGTTGACCCTCCCTTATCCAGATCCCTCGGGACTTGACCTGTTCCGAATGAAGGATATTTCCGGATAAGGGGAGGTCACGTGTTCTCAGTGTGTGAGTGTGCACCGATTGGCTGGAACGATCATCAGTCAGTCTCAGCTCACACTGGAGACCAAATTATTCTAGTGTTCTAGAGTTAGGATATTCTCAAAATCTATGGAATGGTTAGCTGAAAAGCAAAAAGATTCAAGCCCATCTGACTTTTTAACATTTTGTGATATTAAAAAGGTAAGTACTTTGAAAACATTTTCCGAACAATTTTTATTGGAATTGCCATCAGTGTGGTGTTGGCGGGCCAGTGGGCCCCAAGATGTCAGCAGGCCATTGGCCCCAAGGTGTTAGCGAGCCATTGGCCCCCGAGGTGTCAGCGAGTCCCGAAGGTGTTGGGGCCCCGAGGTGTTGGCTCCGAAGTTGGGTAAATTTATTTTACATTGATATTTTGAGAGGATTTTGGGTAAATTTATTCTGGGTCTGTAAGTGTAAATGGGCAAGTTTTTTTTCACTGATATTTTTCGAGGATTTTGACCAGCTATGAATTAAGATGCCAAATATATCAGATCAGAACAAATTGGTGTAACAAAGTGTTTTATGCAGGTTGCTTTACAGTTTTCATTTTCTGTCTGCAGTAGCTTCATTTATCTGCTAGTTTGATACAAGTATGAACATAAGAACATAAGAAATAGGAATAGGAGTAGGTCATATGGCCCCTCGAGCCTGTTCCGCCATTCAATAAGATCATGGCTGGTCTGATCATGGACTCAGCTCCACTTCCTTGCCCGCTCCCCATAACCCCCTATCCCCTTATCGTTCAAGAAAATGTCTATTTCTGTCTTAAATTTATTAACTGTCCCAGCTTCCACAGCTCTCTGAGGCAGCGAATTCCACAGATTTACAACCCTGAGAGAAGAAATTTCTCCTCATTTCTGTTTTAAATGGGCAGCCCCTTATTCTAAGATTGTGCCCTCTAGTTCTAGTCTCCCCCATCAGTGGAAACATCCTCTCTGTATCCACCTTGTCAAGCCCCCTCATAATCTTATACGTTTCGATAAGATTACCTCTCATTCTTCTGAATTTCAATGAGTAGCGGCCCAACCTACTCAACCTTTCCTTATAAGTCAACCCCCTCATCCCAGGAATCAACCTAGTTAACCTTCTCTGAACTGCCTCCCATGCAAGTATATCCTTTCGTAAATATGGAAACCAAAACTGCACGCAGTATTTCAGGTGTGGCCTCACCAATACCTTATATAGCTGTAGCAAGATAGCCCCGCTTTTATATTCCATCCCCTTTGCAATAAAGGCCAAGATACCATTGGCCTTCCTGATCACTTGCTGTCCCTGCATACTATCCTTTTGTGTTTCATGCACAAGTATCCCAAGGTCCCGCTGTACTGCGGCACTTTGCAATAATAATGTTCTTTGATTTTTTTCTGTCAAAGTGCATGACCTCACACTTTCCAACATTATACTCCATCTGCCAAATTTTTGCCCACTCACTTAGCCTGTCTATGTCCTTTTGCAGATTTTTTGTGTTGTCCTCACACATTGCTTTTCCTTCTATCTTTGTATCATCAGCAAACTTGGCTACATTATACTCAGTCCCGATGAACGGATGCTATACCGCAGACATTTTTTGTCCTCAAAATTATCAACTCCAAACTAAGTGCCAAACAATACAGTGATTCTTTTATTAATTTATTCATTCTGCCTTATGTTGTAGACCTTAGTTTTTGATACTGTGAAATTAAATGTTCCTGCAATTCAATACTTGATCAATTTTCAAATACTGCAATTTTGTCCAGCATTTTTGGTGTTCCATTTGCTTCCCAAAATTATACACAAAATATCGATAACCTGTTAACAAGACAATAATACATATTCTGTTCAGAACAAGATTATTAAAAGTTATTTACGTGCTTAAATCCATCAATAGTTTTAAAGATAGATGACTCACCTCGTAGGATCACTTCATTCTTTTGAGTGATATATGCATTCTTTATTCACAGCATCAGTGAAGCCAAGTTTGATCAGTGTGGGGCAGATTTCTTTGTGAAGTAATTTCTAATTAAGGAGTTGTATTGAGGGGGATTTAGATGTGGGGTGCTTTTGAAGTGTATGTGCGGGGGTGGATATTAAGGGTCAAAGTGATTGAAGTACAGATAGGAGGCAGTCTAACTGTGAGCCAATGTGGTGCTTGAATAGGGAATGGGAATAAGGTGCAACTGACTCGGAAAAGAGTGAAGGGTAAGTGAAGAACTGGAAGTTAACAGTGAGTGTTGTGTAGGTGGGAATTTGAGTTGGAGTTGCTGTAATGATTAAGGATAGGAAAGGAGATAGAGGTGAAGTTCATCCCTTAGAAGATAGACACAGAGAGAAGGGAAAGAATAAACTTTGTTACTTGAAACCAGATAGTGAGATGTTTTGTCCAGCGATGGTAAAGATGAGGATGTGGATAAAGGAGTAGTGGGAGGATGTTCTGGAATGAAGAGGATTAGGAGTGGTGGAAGTGGGTTCTCAGGTCTGCAAGTACTGGTAAGGGTTTGGAATATGGGAGCAGCAAAGGTGATTCTGGGAATGTGGGAATATTAGGAAAGGGTTCATGGCATCTGGAAGCAAAGGGAGGTGGGCATTGGATGTGGAAGTAAGCAGGTGTGGTCTCTCAGTGCAGATGTATTGGGAAGTGCCGCCCAACCGACCTGCGAGAGAACACCATCAGTGGCAAGCGGGGATAAAAGCAGGAGCGCCCCAGGACCCAGCACGAGCCGTTCGAGGAAGGTGACGGTTTCGAGGAGGGCGAGTGGATTGGAGGAGGGCAACTGGATTAACGTCATCAGAGTCCAGGCAGCTGATTCGAGAGGAGCGAGACCAGCGGTGGGGTCGGGACCCAGGTGGAGGAGGAGCGGCGAGGCCCGGAGATCGAGACCAATGGGGGAGCGGTGTTCGAGACCGGCGGGGTGTGGCGATCAGCGGCAGGTAGCGGCATTCGAGACCGGCGGGGAGCGCCGTTCGAGACCGGAAGGGAGTGGTGATCATGACCGCTGTGGAGCGGCGTTCGAGACGGGCGGGTAGTGGCGATATGATTGGAGGCGGCGTGGAGCGGAGATCAAGACTGGCGGGGAGCCACGAGCAGTGGAGGAATGATGAAGTCATGGCCCAGGAGCAGCGGGGTCGTGGCCCAGGAGCAGCGGGGTCGTGGCCCAGGAGCGGCGGGGTCGTGGCCCAGGAGCGGTGGGGTTGTGGCCCAGTAGCGAGCTAGAGCCCACTGGCGAAGTCGAGACCCAGGAGTGGCGCAGTGTGTACCAGCAACAGGGTCGGGGCCCAGGGACGGTGCAGCACAGGCCAACAGTGAGGCCGTGAGGCCCACACTGCTTCTTATGCAGTCCAGGAACAGTAGGAGCATGTGTGTGTACTTGGCCCCCGCAGCGGAGCTTGGTCTCCAATCGTCTTGGATCTCCTTGCCACTGGACCAAGACCTTGCTCTGTCTAGCCCGTGTGGTGGCTGGTGCAAAAGCCACCCCACATTAAACGAATTTATGCACAGGCATCTTCCGACCTTCAAAATGAAGTTCAGGACCTGGAACATCAGGTCCCTCATGGAAACACCTGAGAACTAATTTTTTTTGTTGATTTGGAAGCAGATCATCCTCAACCCTGCGGGACTGCCTCAAACAACATTATACTACTGTATACTGTATATTGGAGAAATGGGTGCTTAGGTCCAGGACCATTGAGGAAGAGCAGGGTTTCACAGGAAACACCAGTATTGGTTTGATGAGAATGATCAGGTAATCTAAGAGCTAATAGATCGCAAGAGCAGGGCATTTCTGAGCCCTAAACAACAACCCAACTCGAGAGCAGCAAAGCAGCATTATAGACGACTCATGGCTGAGGTTCAACAAAAAACCCCGACCTAAAGAACAGGTGGTGGATGGAGATACAGCAGCTGGCCGACAGCCATGATGTGCGAGGATTCTTCATAGCAGTCAAGGCCACCTACAGTCCAAACACCCAAGGCCCAACCTCACTGCTGGCCAAGAACGGGCAAACACTCATCAAGGACACCGAGGCAGTCAGGGCCCGCTGGAAGGAGTACTTCAAAGATCTCCTCAATCGAGACTCTGCCTTTGACCCGAGTGTTCTCGACTCCATCCCGCAGCATGCTACCTGCCACCATCTCAGTAAAACCCCAACATTGCACGAGGTAAAAAAAGCTATAAGACAGCTTAAGAACAACAAGGCTACGGGAGCGGATGGAATCCCTGATGAGGCACTGAAGTATGGCAGAGAGGCACTGTCAGCGCGAATACATGATCTCATCTCTCTCATCTGGAGGGAAGAGAGCATGCCGGGAGATCTCAGAGATGTAGTGATTGTGACCATCTTTAAAAAAGGGGACAAGTCAAACTGCGGCAACGACAGAGGAATCTGCCTGTTATCAACCACTGGGAAAGTTGTCGCTAAAGTCCTCCTCAACCGTCTTTGCCCCATGGCTGAGGAGTTCCTCCTGGAGTCACAGTGCGGATTCCGTTCGCTGGGTTATCGCCCCAACCCTCTTCTCAATCTTCCTCGCTGCCGTGCTCCGCCTCACAGTCAACAAGCTCCCTGCTGGAGTGGAACTAAACTACAGAAACAGTGGGAACCTGTTCAACCTTCGCCATCTCCAGGCCAGGTCCAAGACCACCCCAACCTCTGTTGTCGAACTACAGTACGCGGACGACGCCTGCGTCCATGCACATACAGAGGCTGAACTCCAGGACATAGTCGACGTATTTACTGAGGCGTATGAAAGCTTGGGCCTTGCACTAAACATCCATAAGACAAAGGTCCTCCACGCCGCACTGCACTGCCCCCCAGTCATCAAGATCCACGGCGTGGCCCTGGACAACATGGACCATTTCCCATACCTCGGGGGCCTCTTATCAACAAGAGCAGACATTGACAACGAGATTCAACACCGCCTCCAGTGCGCCAGTGCAGCGTTCGGCCGCCAACGATGCCTCCGCAAGATCCTACAAATCCCCTGGGAGGACAGATGCACCAACATTAGCGTTCTCGACAAGGCCAACATCCCCAGCATTGAAGCACTGACCACACTTGTTCAGCTTTGCTGGGCAGGCCACATCGTTCGCATTGCCAGACACGAGACTCCCAAAGCAAGTGCTCTACTCGGAACTCCTTCACGGCAAATGAGCCAAAGGTGGGCAGAGGAAACGTTACAGGGACACCCTCAAAGCCTCCCTGAAGAAGTGCAACACCCCCACTGACACTTGGGACTCCCTGGTCAAAGATCGCCCTAAGTGGAGGAAGTGCATCCGGGAGGGCGCTGAGCACCTGGAGTCTCATCGCCGCGAGCATGCAGAAATCAAGCACAGGCAATGGAAAGAGCTTGCGGCAAACCTGTCCCACCCACCCTTTCCATCAACGACTATCTGTCCCACCTGTGACAGGGACTGTGGCTCTCGTATTAGACTGTTCAGACACCTAAGGACTCATTTTAAGAGTGAAAGCAAGTCTTCCTCGATTGCGAGGGACTGCCTATGAGTGAGTGAGTGATGAGACCATTAGAGCTTTTATGACCAATCCTGGTTTAAGTTTATTAAAGCCACTTATTGTGCCTGCACAGCATTGTTTGGATGAATTTCAACATCCAAAAACAGGTGGGTTGGGCTCAGGTCAGATGATAACATTTTAAAAATCTGAAACCTAACCCCAACCTGCCCACTTCCAAGCTTAACAGAGGCGGGACAAGGGGTCCCTCACCTGGCATCGGGGATCAGAGCCACCGGTTGTCGGGGATTGGACCCACCCTGGATCGGAAACCTCCACCCGCATCCTGGGTCGACCCTACCTGCTCCTGCAGCCTGCTCCAGAGTCTTCACAACCCAACTGGAAGCCAAGCTTGTCAATCAGGCTGACTTCCGGACGGGGAACCTGTCAAATGCGAAAGACACGCAACAGCATTTGGGGAAATGTGGACTTCCGGGACCGAATCTCTGCCTCCCCGGCCTACGCAACCCGCCCCTGTTAATATCCAGACTATTGTCTATAAAAGTGTAGTACGCACATTAACAAACTTAAGGCCAAAGCAGATTATGAAATAGCATGAAGAGTGGGATAATGGTGATTTCAGTGGAGTGGTTAGTGGTTTAGAAAGAATGGTAGAATAAGGAGGTCAGGTGGGTGGACATACCTATGAGAGGGGAGAGCTGGGAAATCGAGCTTATGGAGGCAAACATGGCAGGCAGGCTAGTTAAAATGGCAGCTGGGGAATATGTGCCGGATTCTGGCCTCATTCGCTTTGTCCCTGGTGGCATCCGGCTCCCACCCCAATTTGCACTCCTGCCCACCAGCCTTGACGTCATTCCTGCCGACTATGGGCAGAAGACAAACATTAAAATTAGGCCTGCGAGTTAGAATGGCTCGGGCCTCATGCTGATTAGTCTTTGAGGGACTGCAAATTGCACCGAATCCGTCGCAGGTTAAAATCAGGGATCTCAAAACCAAAGGCAGGTTTTTGAGAGAGGGTAAGGGCTTCAAGTAAAAACATTATTGGAAGTACTCATGGACAGAAACTACACTATAATTAAGTTTAATTGTGTTGTTGTGCCGAATGGCCTACCCCTGCACCTATTTTCTATGTTTCTATGTAAACTCTAATCTCCTGTATAATACAAAACTACAAAAGTTTTTTTTGAAGTGACATGAAATTTTATTTTTGGAAACATACCTGTTTCGGTCTGTTCATAGTCATTACTGCAAGTAAAAGCAATCCTAAATGAAAGGTCAAAATGTATATCCAGACATTAGTCTTTTACCTTATCAGCTTGACGCATATAGCAGTAGAGAATTCCTCGCATACATTTTACAGCGGAGTATTGCAGTTCATGAGTCCTTCCCTTGTCATCGTCAATGCGCCTAGATAAGGGAGATAAGATATAACAAAATTGAAAATTTATCAAAATAAAAATCAAGTACTTTTAACAATATGTCCAGTCCCATCATGTCTAAATTAAAACTGGAAGTTATAAATAGTAATATTAGTCTAAATTAGTGATGCAAATCAATACATTCACACTGAAAAATTTTATATAAAACAATTCTGCTGTTCTTTTCCAAATGGATTATTCTGCATTGTTGTAGCACAGCTAGAATGAGTGTAACGTAGCCAAGTTTGCTGACGATACAAAAATGGGAGGAAAAGCAATGTATGAGGAGGACACAAAAAATCTGCAAGAGGACATAGACAGGCTGAGTGAGTTGGCAAAAATTTGGCAGATGGAGGATAATGTTGGAAAGTGTGAGGTCATGCACTTTGGCAGAAAAAAATCAAAGAGCAAGTTATTATTTAAATGGAGAAAGATTGCAAAGTGCTGCAGTACAACGGGACCTGGGGGTACTTGTGCATGAAACACAAAAGGTTAGTATGCAGGTACAGTAAGTGATCAGGAAGGCCAATAGAATCTTGGCCTTTGTTGCAAAGGGGATGGAGTATAAAAGCAGGGAAGTCTTGCTACAGCTATACAGGGTATTGGTGAGGCCACACCTGGAATACTGTGTGCGGTTTTGGTTTCCATATTTATGAAAGGATATACTTGCTTTGGAGGCAGTTCAGAGAAGGTTCACTAGGTTGATTCCGGGGTGAAGGGGTTGGCTTTTGAGGAAAGGTTGAGTAGGTTGGGCCTCTACTCAATGGAATTCAGAAGAATGAGAGGTGATCTTATCAAAATGTATAAGATTATGAGGGGGCTTGACAAGGTGGATACAGAGAGGATGTTTACACTGATGGGGGAAACTAGAACTAGAGAGCATAATCTTAGAATAAGGGGCCGCTCATTTAAAACTGAGATGAGGAGAAATTTCGTCTCAGAGGGATGTAAATCTGTGGAATTCGCTGCCTCAGAGAGCTGTGAAAGCTGGGACATTGAATAAATTTAAAACAGTAATAGACAGTTTCTTAAAACAAAAAGGGGATAAGAGGTTATGGGGAGCGGACAGGGAAGTGGAGCTCAGTCCATGATCAGATTGGCCATGATCTTATTGAATGGCGAAGCAGGCGCGAGGGGCCATATGGCCTACTCCTGCTCCTATTTCTTATGCCCTTATGAAAGACTTGTATGACCATGAAAAATTGATCAACAAGTGACTTTGAAACCTAAAATGCAGTATTGGAATTTTACCTGTTGATTTTGTTTATTAAATAAATAAATAGATTGAATTATTCCTCAGATTTGCAAACTGTCATAAAATAGTACAACATTCTGCTTTAAAATGTGACAGATACCACTAGGAAGATAGATGCACCAACGTCAGTGTTCTCGATTAGGCCAACATCGCCAGCATCAAAGCACTGACCACACTCGACCAGCTCCGTTGGGCGGGCGACATCGTCTGCATACAAGACACGAGTCTCGTCGCCGAGAGCATGCAGAAACGAGGCACAGACAGCGGAAGGAGCGTGCGGCAAACCAGACCCACCCTTTCCTTCAATGATTGTCTGTCCCACCTGTAACAGAGACTGTAATTCCCATATTGGACTGTACAGTCACCTGAGAACTCACTTTTAGAGTGGAAGCAAGTCTTCCTCGATTTCGAGGGACTGCCTATGATGATGATCATGCATAATGCATAGCACTGCACTGAATGAGAGCTATCTTGTTTCATTTGAACCATTCAGATTATGGGATAATGTGATAGGAGTATTTAAAATTATGAAAGGATGCAATAGGGCAGATAGAAGAAGACTGCCTATTTGCTAACATGCAGGGTAAATGTTGACACAAATGTTGTTTCCGTATTGTAAGTTCTATGGGCCCAAGTTTCAACTGTTGGTTAGAAAGGCGCACCTCCGAGAGATGCGCCGAGTTTGTAGAATTAAAAGTGCGCCTAAAAAGTACCTCGGTATTCTGGATGGTCTGCAGGCCTCCATTCCACTCGGCACGGTGCAGCAGTCCCAGCGGGGGACAGAGCTATAGCCCTGCGCCGAAAAGATTGCCGGCAGCTGCGCGCGTGCGCAGTAGCTCCTGGCCCTCCCAGCGCGTCCTGTCTCCGAGCAACCCTATCCCTCGCCGAAGGGACGACGCGATGTTCGCTGTCCCTAGCCCGGGCCGAGTGGCCTGCCACACACGCCGGCCGTTGCCTTCCCGCGCATCTGACTACTTGAAAATGTAATCAAGCAGGCAGGGCTGCGTGTGTTGCTGGAGGGCTCCCGGTGCTCCCGAACAGATAGGTACTGCAGTAGGTGAAGTCGGAACTTTTAATTTTTTATTTCTTGATTTATTGATTGATTGATTTATCATTTATTATTGATGATGTTTCTTTATTTTTAAAAGTGAAGGTGTTTAGTGCTCTCTCTTCCCTCCCCCCCATCCCCCCCCACCGTCCCCGCCCTCCCCCCATCTCTGGCTAACTACGTTCTTAACTCTACACAAGATTTTTCTGAGTGTACAAAAGTGGACACTTACACCGTTCTAAGTTAGTTTGGAGTAACTTTTCGCAGTCTAAACTTGCAAAACAGGCGTAAGTGGCTGGACACGCTCCCTTTTGGAAAAAAAACTGAACTAAAACGAAACTAAGCTAACTCACTGAAACTAAATGTGGAGAATTGCAATTTCTCGGATACTCCAAAAAAAAACGAGTTGCTCCAAGAAAATTGGCGCAAATCTATACTTGGGCCTTATGTATGTATCTGGTTACATTTTGATCCGATGTATAACTTGCCAGTGTGTTTGAAAAATCAAAAGTACATATGACCGATAGTATTTCGCCAGTGAAAAACAGGACCATGTTGTGTGATTTGTCGAATGGATTGGTGCTGCAACAAGTTAATATCCATAGTAATGATTGGCATTTTGGGCTGGAAAATCCCCCGATTGGGGGCGGTAACCTTCCGAGGCCGGGACTCCCTGCACCTGGCCCTGACGTCCCACCCCCAATGCAGAATTGGGCCATACACCCCTCAAAGGAAGCGGAGTGCTGTCTCCAGCGATCCGCTTCCTTTGAGGGGGGCTCCCGGGGCGGTGTCCAGCGGCGCACGGAGCAGGCCAGCGCTATGCGTATGCCCCGTGTAGCGCACGCTACACCACCCCTCCCCTTCCATTAAAGTGGTGGGCCGCTGCACATACTCCAGCCCCTTTGGTGGCCACCACTGGGCTACCAGGGATGTGATCGACCAGGCCAGCAGCCCGGCACCCAAATCGACGCAAAGGCCGCCATTGTTGGGCTGACCCAAGTATCGCCCGACAAATAAAGATGGTGGCCTGGGGTGCTAAATGCTTCCTATTTAAAGGGCAACCCGCACAGCTGGTGTTGTCATTCGCCCGCAACAGCCTCGTGGCCCGCGGGACAATTTCCCGCGCAGGGCAGAAAGGGGTCAGCGCACATGGCGATGATGTTATCGCGGGTTGTGCCCCAGCCCGCAGCGCTAATCGTAGGACATGGTGCTGCCGGGACAGTGCCCCCGAAACCTCCGTGGCAATTTCCCAGGAGGCGGTAGCGCCCCCCTCCTCCGGGCAAAAGCGCCATTGCGCCCCATTAGCCTCCCCAGGAGGAGCTAACGAGGCTATAAAAGGGAAATTTTGTCCCCTTTGATTTTACAAAACATCAATCCTAATACTCTCATTGTCTTCCTTTGGCTCTAAACTGAAATGTTTCTACACCTTTCTGCAGCAAAAATGTTAAGTTCCCTCACTTCTTTAGCTGGTAGTTTTAATTCAAATTTAGCAATTGCTGACTAAGGAATTAATTATTTCTTAACTCTCTTTGTTCCTGGTTTTCTAATTTTTAAATAATGCTCTCTGCTCTCATGATTTGGATTCAGTTCAAGTAATTTTGTAACTTCTATTTTATCTACTTGCTTCATTGTTCATTCCTTAAAACAATAACCATATCAAATGACAGTGGAATGATACACCATGCCAGATCTAACTTGATAAGTTAATTACTGTAACTGATTGCAGAATATGGCAGCTAAAGAACACCCTGTTAATTGGAATATTTACTCCAACAAATCATACTTCACTAGAAAAATTGCTGATCTAATGAAATTGACTTTTTGATTTGCAACTGTTCATTACTGTATCAGAAAATATTTGTTGAACATAAGTAACATTTAATAGTTTCCTGTTCATATGTAATCAAGTATCATAATTATTTGGGCTGAGTGGTAACCGATATAAATGGAGTTCAACTAACATTAGGGTGAAGTCTACATACCCTTCTGTGATTGCCATATGTTTAACTCAGCCCTAAGGTGCTCAGATGATTAAGAATACTTTTCAAATCCAATTTGAAGCAAAATGTTTAAAATAATATCTAAGCATATATAAAATTACGCCATTAGTTTGAAAGGCTTATCAAATATTTTGTAAAATTTGGAGATGTAAAATGTAGTGAGACAATAAAAAAAGTACCTTCACAAAGTATGTTCACAAAATTCAAACATGAACATGATTTCCTTAGTAATGAAAGGATGTTTGGAGAGTAGCTACACAAAATTCAGTACAAATAAAATTAATTCCCATAATCATCCAATTGAGTTCCTTTGAGCGGAGGAGCTAGACAGCTACAATATAGATTGAGCAGGTATTGCTTCGGGTAAAGGTCGAGAGAATTCATATAACAATGCACGGCAAAAATATGTTCTTTGTATAGCACCCATCGTTTTCTTTGTAGCTTTTAAAAAATGTTTTTTGGACCCTGCACCCAATCCATCACCAAGATCACCTACATCCACCTCCTAAAGATTTTATTGTAAAAAGTTCATTCACAGTTTCAAAGCAGTTTCAGGCTCAATATAATCTCCATATCAATACCTGGACTTCTATAGACAAAGCATTTTGTGTTGGATAAAGTAGGTAAGCAGATATTTATCATTTTCAGACCCATTTTTGATTTTTTCTTAAAAAAACGACACAAATTCATCTAAACAAAATGTTGCTCCTTCACAGAGCTCATGCCACCCTCCCAAAAAATTACAATATGATAATGGTAAATCCAACTTATGTAACTTTCCACGTTATGACCCATTACCAAAATCAAGATAGCTACTTCTGATAAAAAGAGAAGGAAAGCTTGCACTTAATTAGCAACTTTCATGGCCTCAGGACAGTTCAAAGAGCTTCACAATGAATTACTTTTGAAGTGCAGTTGCTGTTGTAATATAGGGAAATACAGTAGTCAATCTGTGCACAGGTCCCACAAACAGCAATGAGTTAAATGGTCAATTAATTTATTTTGGTGATGTTGGTTGAGGTAGAAATATTGACCGTATAGAGAAACATATACAGGGAGAAACTGACCCCCATCTCGCCCGTCATTTGGGGAAAAAAGTAGTTGGAAGGACCAATTTAGCAGCGAGATCTTCATTCCCAATCTGCCCTGGAAATGAGTCAGCTGCCAAATTGGAATCAGCAACATCCAAGTGTCTACAGATCCCACTTAAAACAGGCATTAGGCGACTTGGATATGCTAATCGGGGCCTCTCACCTGCTGTAGGACCCCACTGCCAAATTCAGCATAAACTGGGTGGAGCATATGCATGGAGTATGCGTGTTTAATGCATTTGGTTTGCCAAAGTAATTTCAAATGTCTCTCACTCTTCACCTAGAATAAAACATGAATATTTTTCAATCTATAGTCACTTCATTAAAGAAAATTGAGGAATTATTTCTCCTTACCAAGACCTGTACTGTATTTTCTATACATATAGGAATATGCCGCACCGCCATAGTTGCCCGGGAACTTAGATGCTATGATATCGACATCGCCGCCCTAAGCAAGACTCAGCGGGCAGGGGAAGGCCAGCTCAAGGAACAAGGTGGAGATTACATCTTCTTCTGGATAGGGAAACCAGAGGAAGAACGCCGCCTCCACGGAGTCGGATTCGTCATCAAAAACAAGCTGGTCGACCGCCTCAAAGATTCCTCCTGCGGGGTTAACGAACGTCTCATGACTCTGCGACTCACCCTATCCCGAAATCAATGCACCGTAGTCATCCGTGCGTACGCCCCAACACTCGATACAACAGATGAGACCAAAGATGGTTTTTACTCCAACCTTGAAAAATCCCTGCCCCACATCCCCGCGGATGACAAACTGATCCTCCTCGGTGACTTCAATGCCAGTGACTTCGGCAAGGACACAGCCCTCTGGGGAGGCGTGATTGGCAGAGAGGGGGGTAGGGAAAACCAACTCCAGCGGTACCGTACTCCTGACAAAATGTCTGGAACTTGAACTTGTCATCACCAACACCTTGTTCTGCCAGAGGGACAAATACAAGGCATCGTGACAACACCCTCGCACCAAACACTGGCACCTGCTCGACTATATTATCATCCGAACCAGGGATCGCAAGGATGTGCGCATCACCCGCGCCATGACAGGAGCTGACGACTGCTGCACGGACCACTGCCTAATCCGATCCATCATCGACATCAACATAGCCTCAAAGTGGAGGGGGGCAGCAGAAACAGTGCCGCAAAAAGTCAATGCCAGGGCACTTAAAGACCCAGCTAAGGGAGCCCTATACAGTCAGCGCCTCACAGTTAACCTGGCGTACCTTGATAACCCCGAGACGCAGAATGCCCACAGGGCTTGGTCTGCCCTCCAGGCCTCCATGACCAGTGCCTGCAAAGAGACGCTTGGTCACTCAACCAGGAAACAACCAGGACTAGATTGATGATAAAGATCAGGAGATCCAAGAGCTAATAGATTGCAAGCGCAGGGCATTTCTGAGCCTTAAACAACAACCCAACTCGGGAGCAGCAAAGCAGCATTACAGACGGCTCAAGGCTGAGGTCCAACAAAAGACCCGGGACCTAAAGAACAGGTGGTGGATGGAGAAAGCATAGGAGATACAGCAGCTGGCCGACAGCCATGATGTGCGAGGATTCTTCATTGCAGTCAAGGCCACTTACGGTCCAAACACCCAAGGCACCACCTCACTGCTGGCCAAGAACGGGCAAACACTCATCAAGGACACCGAGGCAGTCAGGGCCCGCTGGAAGGAGCATTTTGAAGATCTCCTCAATCGAGACTCTGCCTTATAGACTCGAGTGTTCTCAACCATCTCAGTAAAACCCCAACACAGCACGAGGTGGAAAAAGCCATAAGACAGCTTAAGAACAACAAGGCTACGGGAGCAGGTGGAATCCCTGCTGAGGCACTGAAGTATGGCGGAGAGGCACTGTTGGCGTGAATACATGACCTCATCTCTCTCATCTGGAGGGAGGTGGGCATGCCAGGAGATCTCAGAGATGCAGTGATCATGACCATCTTTAAAAAAGGGGACAAGTCTGACTGCGGAGGAATCTCTCTGCTATCAGCCACTGGGAAAGTTGTCGCTAGAGTTCTCCTCAACCGTCTTCTCCCTGTGGCCGAGGAGCTCCTCCCGGAGTCACAGTGCGGATTTCGTCCCCTACAGGGCACAACGGACATGATGTTTGCAGCGCAACAGCTGCAGGAAAAATGCAGGGAACAGCGGCAGCCCTTATACATGGCCTTCTTCGGCTTTACAAAGGCCTGTGACACTGTCAACCGCAAGGGTCTATGGAGCATCCTCCTCCATTTCGGATGCCCCCAAAAGTTCGTCACCATCCTCCGCCTGTTCCATGACGACATGCAAGCCGTGATCCTTACCAACAGATCCATTACAGATCCAATCCACGTCCGGACCGGGGTCAAACAGGGCTGCGTCATCGCCCCAACCCTCTTCTCAATCTTCCTCGTTGCCATGCTGCACCTCACAGTCAACAAGCTCCCCGCTGGAGTGGAACTAAACTACAGAACCAGTGGGAATCTGTTCAACCTTCACCGTCGCCAGGCCAGGTCCAAGACCATCCCAACCTCTGTCGTTAAGCTACAGTACGCGGACGATGCCTGTATCTGCGCACATATAGAGGCTGAACTCCACGACATAGTTGACGTATTTACTGAGGCGTACGAAAGTATGGGCCTTACGCTAAACATCCGTAAGACAAAGGTCCTCCACCAGCCTGTCCTCGCCGCACAGCACTGCCCCCCAGTCATCAAGATCCATGGCGCAGCCCTGGACAACGTGAACCATTTCCCATACCTAGGGAGCCTTTTCAACAAGAGCAGACATTGATGACGAGATTCAACACCGCCTCCAGTGTGTCAGTGCAGCCTTCGGCCGCCTGAGGAAAAGTGTTTGAAGATCAGGCCCTCAAAACTGCCACCAAGCTCATGGTCTACAGGGCTGTAGTAATACCCGCCCTCCTGTATGGCTTAGAGACATGGACCATGTACAATAGACACCTCAAGTTGCTGGAGAAACACCACCAACGATGTCTCCTCAAGATCCTACAAATCCCCTGGAAGGACAGACGCACCAACATTAGCGTCCTCGACCAGGCCAACATCCCCAGTATTGAAGCACTGACCACACTTGATCAGCTCTGCTGGGCAGGCCACATTGTCTGCATGCCAGACACGAGACTCCCAAAGCAAGCGCTCTACTCTGAACTCCTTCATGGCAAACGAGCCAAAGGTAGGCAGAGGAAACGTTACAAGGACACCTTCAAAGCCTCCCTGGTAAAGTGCAACATCCCCACTGACATCTGGTAGTCCCTGGCCAAAGACCGCCCTAAGTAAAGGAAGTGCATCAGGGAGGGCGCTGAGCACCTCGAGTCTCATCGCTGAGAGCAAGCAGAAATCAAGCGCAAGCAGCGGAAAGAGCATGCGGCAAACCAGTCCCACCCACCCTTTCCCTCAACGGCTATCTGTTCCACCTATGACAGAGACTGTGGTTCTCGTATTGGACTGTTCAGCCACCTAAGGACTCATATTAAGAGTGGAAGCAAGTCTTCCTCGATTTTGAGGGACTGCCTATGATAATGAGCAATGCTTTTTTATTGCATCAGAATCTGTTACACAAGAATAGCTTCCACAATTGCATTTTCTTAAATATTGTGCTTAATGTGCATTAATGATGGTTTGATGGCTTCAAACTTTAATTTTCAGAACATCAATAATATAAAGAGGGATTTAAAGAAGAAAGATAATGCTTGTTTATGTTAATTTCTACTTGTTTTACACTGTTTTTTCCGCTTGGCATATGCAGATGAGATTATCAGGAAATTTTGATATAAATTGCCATTGGCTTGATTAACATAGAAATCAGCTTAAATTTTAGTGTACGTGAGATCATCAGAGAAAATTCATGCCCATATATCTTCAGTATAGGCTCTCAAATACGCTCCCATTTGCTCTTTCCTTTCATTAGGACTATTTTCATGCAGGTCTCTTGTGACTTCTTTATCCAAACTCAATTAATATCAACCAAGTAGTGTAGGCACAAGCTAAATGTTAAATAAATCTAAGATTGACATTAGGAAAAACATAAACTGTAATGTATAGTGGTTTACTCTGCTGCAGACTTGGCACATGAAGCCACATTTTTTACAAATATAATCTATCACAGAGATTGTTTCACATATAACTTCAATGAACAATGTTTGACGAGCCAGGAAATTAACTTTAAATACAAAAATACCTTAGAAACATAGAAAATAGGAGCTGTAATAGGCTATTTGGCCCTTCGAGTCTGCACCGCCATTCAATACGATCATGGCTGATCCTCTATCCCAACACCATATTCCCGCTTTCTCCCCATACCCCTTGATGCCTTTTGTTTCGAGAAATCTATCTATTACCCTCTTAAATATATTCAGTGACTTGGCCTCCACAACCTTCTGTGGTAGAGAATTCCACAGGTTCACCACCCTTTGAGTGAAAAAACTTCTCCTCATCTCGGTCCTAAATTTCCTACCCCGTATCCTGAGACTGTGACCCCTTGTTCTAGACTTCCCAGCCAGGGGAAACATCTTCCCCGCATCCAGTCTATCCAACCCAGTCAGAATATTATACATTTCAATGAGATCCCCTCTCATTCTTCTAAACTCCAGTGAATGAATACAGGCCTAATCAACCCAATCTCTCCTCATACGACAGTCTTGCCATCCCAGGAATCAGTCTGGTGAACCTTCGCTGCACTCCCTCTATGGCAAGTATATCCTTTCTTAGGTAAAGAGACCAAAACTGCACACAACACTCCAGGTGTGGTCTCACCAAGGCCCTGTATAACTGTAGTAAGACATCCTTACTCCTGTACTCAAATCCTCTTGCAATGAAGGCCTAACTGCTTGCTGCACCTGCACGTTTGCTTTCAATGACTGGTGTACAAGGACACCCAGGTCCCTCTGTACATCGACACTTCCCAAGCCATCACCATTTAAATAATACTTTGTCCTTATGTTTTTCCTACCAAATAGCTTACTCCATTAGTACTCCCTTGCAAAACAGTTAATAAGAATGTTTACACAAAATAGGTAAATACCATTGGTATAAATTAATCAAAAATCTACTCTTGTTTGAGGTGTTGTCTAGTCTAAGAAATATTAAAGCCAAAGTTATTTGGCTATGCACAGAACAGTCAACGGAATGTTAACAGAAATTATAATTTCTAAAAGGAATGTTATTTACTGTCACGGGGATTATATATTTTTAGTTGCAATTTCAATTGTCAAGTCAATCGCTTTGATATTTGTTTAAAAAATAATATCAGTTAACCTGCTGGTTCACTTTGTAGACTATAAAAATATACCAGCACTGAAGAAATCGACTCTTCGACCTCATTGGATATGCATTATTCAGTGTACTTTAAAAAAAGAGCTTTCTAGAGTTCAGCACATCTCCATCTGTCTTGCCATGTTATTCTACACAGTATACAGACTGATAACAATCCTGAGTCATGGGGAATTGTAACACTGAGGAGAATGATGGTTTGGGTGTCGGTGGTGGGTTGAAACTGGGAAAAATGCGAGCATGTTGGGAAGGTGGCTCCAATCCGTTTAACTGGAGTGCATTAAGCTGCTTTTGGAGATGCGGGTTGCCTATTAACACATGCTAAACGCTCAATTGGAGCGATATTTCAACTCATTTTCAAACTTAATGGTGCATCCACGGGTTTTCTGGGCTTCCCTAAGCTCGGCAGTAAAAGCAAGGCGAGAACACAATGGCAGATTCACCCTCATGGAAATACTGCATTACCTACGGAAGGGTATGGTCACAGTACTATTGCCGAGAGTTTGCTTTCTACATGTTGGGGGTTTTCTGAATCACATCAGAGTGGGTTGTGCCTTGGCTGCCTTAGTTTAGATCTCGGACGAGGAGCAACATGATCAGCACTAGCACCAGTACCAGCAGCAGCCTGCTGTTGAGAGATCTGCAGTCGGACATCAGAGAAGGGAGCAGCAGAGGGGTGCAGCTCGCAGGAGGCGCAGGAGGCACAACCCGCGACTCAGGGTCTACAGGCAGAGGCTGAGTTTTCTTGACATGTTGAAACAACAGTACTCAGGACACTTAGGTTGTCATATCATGTGATGGAAGACACTGCAGCTTGCTAGAAGACCTGTTGCCTGTTGGACCTGGGTGGCCATGCGTTACCAATGACTGTCAAAGTCACCACCGCCCTCAACTTTCTTGCCTCCGGTTTCTTTCAGGGCTCTGCCAGAGACATATGTGGGACATCCCAGTCAGTGGCCAACAAATGCACTGATACCTTGTTTGCCAGGGCTGGCAATTAGTTAACTTTGCCTGTGATGACGCCAGTCAGATGAGACAGCGCTCGGAATGGTGTCTCTGGCTGGTTTCCCACAGGTGCAGGGTGTTATCGACTGCACACACATGGCAATCTGGGCACCCCAGATCAACCAGGATTATTCGTGGACTGCAAAAACTTCCACTCCATCAATATGCAACGTCTGTGCAACCACAAAGAGATGGTTTGTGCAGGTGTGTGCAAGATTCGCCGGGAGCTGCCAGGATGCTTTCATCCTGCAGCAGTTCAAGCTCCTTGATGTATTTGAACCTGGGTGGCTTCGAGGAGACAAGAGAAATCCACTTCAAATTTCGCTGTAATCTGACTAATGAAGCTCACAGTGTTACAATGAATATCATGTGACCATCAGATGTGTGATCGACCAAGCCATCGGCATACTGAAGTTGCGCTCAGGTGTCTAGACAGATCTGGAGGCGCCCTTCAGTATGTACCAGTCATGAATGATCATGGTGCACTGCGTTCTACGTAACATTGCACAGCAGCGAGGTGCGGACTTACAGAAAGACTAATGTGCAAAGCGCAGATCCTCTTCGGTTGAGTCCAAGGAGGAGGAGGAAGGCGATGAGAGCAATGCATCACCAATTGCTCATATTTCTGCCCGGGATGCCCTTATTATTGGAAGGTTCACTTTGGTTACACCAGTGGACCAATGTCAGAAGCACATACAATGGCCAAGTATTCCTATTCATCATCCAACAAATTAAAAGGAAACTTGCCATGCTGCAACCAAGAGAGGGCAAGATGGCAAAGTGGTGCACGAGAATAAAATTTATGTGATTGAATTGAAGAACTGAAACTTCACAACATAACATTTTCTCACCTACCCATGTTATACCCTTTTGCAATTACAAACTTTTACTGCTCCCAGCTCTGACTGCTGAGATGCTCTTATCCTCTGGGATTTGGAGCCCGTGAGGGCCCCACCAAAGATTGCTCCCCCTGCACGTGTGCAGGGACAGACTCAACCATCGAAACATGAGGCAGTATGTCGGGTACCGACAGAGAGAGGTTGCGGGGGGGGGGGGGAAGGGGAGGATCTTTGAGTGGAGTTCCCACTTGCATGTCCCCTTTCTCCATCATCGCTAACATGGCCCTGCTGTACTTCACGGCTACTACTCTGCTGGAGAGCACCTTGGTGCAGATCAATGCGCCGTAGTAAAGCCAAGGCTAAGGTATCAGTCATTTCGTTAAGGTGGCAGATATGTTAGCATCTAGAGTCTGTACGGCCAAGCTCAAGGCATGCATTGACTCACGTGATTGCCATGTTTGATGTTCCAAGGAGTTGGCCTCTCAATCCATGCAAGACGTCATCGCAATACTCTGCGATATCAGCACAATCATGCTTGAGGCAGACTCCTCCATTTTGTCTGCAATCGTGGTCGATGTGCTTGGATGGCCTGTCAGTACATGGCACATTCTCTGCTGCTGCAATGTTTATCCTTTTCATCGATGGCTTTCCCCCCTGGGTACAGCTAAGCAGAACTTGCAGAGGACTGCACCCTCTGACACAGACTTTCCACTGCTGTCCCTGCCACTTCCATCTGCTCTTGCTCATTGTGAAGTGTGTCGCTTGATTTCCACAGTAAAGTGTCCCTTCCATCTATACATCCTGATTGCATTCTCCCTCGGTGATGCAAAAATATTTTTCAATATGTTCTCTGTTCAGTCCCTCACTCTTGGGTTTCTCATTCTTTCCATTTTGCTATCATTAAGATTTATCAGCTTTATTTACAGGTTGCATGACATAGACCAACGTAGACAAACTTGTATAGTTCCTATTATAAGGTCACCTAGCAATCCCCAACTGCAACGACTGTTGTATATTAAGATTGCTTTTAATTAATCGATCTCCTGTGGCATTGTACATAGGGAGTCTAGACAAAGAGCAGTCTTCAGATCAAAAAGAGTTAGAGGGTAGAAGGGGGAGAAAGAAACACTTGCATTTATATAGCACCATTCATGGTCTCAGGACATCCTAAAGCACTTTACAGCCAATGAAGTACTTTCGAAGTGTACAACAGGGCTTCGGTTTAGCGTCTCATCCAAAAGATGGCACCTCCGACAGTGTCGCACTCGCTCAGTATGGCACTGGAGTGTCAGCCTAGATTTTTGCGCTCAAGTCTCTGGAGTGGGACTTGAACCCACAACCTTCTGACTCAGGGGTGAATGATACCCACTGAGCCACAGCTGACACTGTGAGAGGCAGAAGGATGGGGAGGGGAGAGAAAAGGGAGTGAGAGAGGGGGAAGAGAAGAAGGGTGAAGGAGAATTGGTAAGAGGTGTGAGCAAGAAAGCAGAGAGGCAAAGGAAGGAAGAGAGGATGTGGGGAGGGGAGAGGGAGGGGTGGAAGTGAAGAGGGGAGGGAGGGAATGGGGATTCGAGGATAGGGGATGGGAAGCGAATGAAAAGGGGAAAGGAGCAGAGAGAGAGAGACAGAGAGGAGAGGGAGAAGGGTTAGGAGGAGAGAGGAAGAGGAGGTGAGACAGGGAGGGGCCGGGGTAAGATACAGGGCATTGGGAAGGGGTGGGACATAGAGGGCGGGGGAAAGTAGGGGGATGAGCAACAGGAGGAAAACTCTAAGGGGGAGGCAGTGCTAGCAAACAGTCTCAGTGAAGATGGAGAAGGCAGGGTGCCAAAGGTATCAAGCTGTCAAGTGGAGGGGTTTCAGTCAAATATACTAGTGGAGAGAACGAGGTGGCACCAAGCTGTTGAGCATTCTCAGCACAGATTGGGGGCTGAAAATCAATGCCTACAGAGGAAGGGTATGGACGAACTGACAAAGCATTTTAGCAGGAGTGCAGTATGGTTATGACAGAAAATACAAATACAAAAGCCGGTTTGAGTGACCTCAGTCTATCCAACATTAATGGGGGCATTAATGCAGTGTCACATTCTCTGATAGCAATTCATAGCATTTAAAGTAAAAGCTGTGCAAAGTAAAGTAATAGTTGTAACTTACAGTTTAGTAGATTATGGGGCTGCCTGTTTTCCCACTGCAGCGTAAATGCGCTGACCCCTTACCGACTGGCGGGGACCCCTTCCCGAAATTGGCCCTTGGGAAATTGCCCCCTTCCCAGAATTGCCGCGCAGGAGTGGCCCCGCCGCCAGTCAGTGCGACTGACAGCTTTTGTTGTCAGTACACTCTCAGTGGCTTGGCGGCGCGGCCGCCCTTAAAGGGGAGGGTGCAATGCCGCAGCCGCCATATTATTTTTTTTTGTTGGCTGATTGCCAGGTCGGGCCGACAATTACAGCTGTGAGTTTGGCTGGGCCGCCAACAGGCAACCTGGCATCCCCTCCCTGGTGGCCAAGTGTTTGCCACTAAAGTGCCTGCAGAGTTCGGAGCGGCCCTCCTCTTTAACTGAAGGGGAAAGATGTTGTGACACTGCAGCGCGATGACGTCATCAGCGCGGCGCTGATGCCTTGCAGCTTCGGTCACTCCGCCTCCCCTTCCACCCAGCTATTGACGGCCACTCTGCCCCGCCCCCATCATGAGGCCACTTCTGCCCCGCACGGAAATAACTCCGCCGTCCCATGCATTGGGGTGGCCAGAACACATCGAAAATGGTAGGTGCACCTCACTTCGGGCAGTGGGCAATTTTGGCCCCTATGTTTACTGCAAACATAAATACCTCAATTATATGGATAACAGTTAGCACAGAGCTTAGAATATGCCCTAAAAAATGATGCTACAATTAAAGATTAAATGAATCATGGAGCAGTAAAACTGTGGACCTTGATTTCATTTATACCTGAAGCACTCATGTATTCAGGAATTAACTCATGTATTCAGGAATTAAAAGCTGAAATACAACCTCAACAAGTCAATATTCTGATAGATCGTAATTATGTCATTGTTTTGCTGCTTGTGACGTCATGAAATTATGCATTTAAATGTACTGCTGAATAAAATGAGGAAAACACAATTCACTAGTTGTTAGGATTCAGTCTTTCAATAAAGGCTGATCTCCAGCTTAAAAAAATTCAGAATTGAAGAGTCTGAATTACAAATAGTTCTAAACTGTGGGGCTTCCCTGCTGATGATTATTTTTATTCCCCAGTCCTTTCATTGACCACTGGATCTCTGTTCCTGATTTTTTTCTTGTGCTCCGAATGCCCACTGTTTCTCTGTAGGTTTAATTTACATCATGGGTAGTGGAGCATACACAGCCTCCTTAATATAAATTTAATTAATCTGCGCCATAACCTGCATAAATTAATGAACACAGAGGCAAATAAAAAAAGAGCAGCTGAAAAAAGTCACAGACCAGGTAAAAAGTGGAAGGAGCAGGAGAGAATAATGACAGAGGCCAGGAACTTAGAGCCAGGGAAGGACAAATTTGATGGTACTGTGTCTTTCAAGAACAAAAACAGTCAACTTTGACAAATAGCAGATCATGATTTTTATGCGAAAAATTAATTCTATAATTTTCCTTAGTTTTCACACAAAGCTGCATTTATATACTTTTTTTATTCAAGGGACGTGGGCGTTGCTGGCAAAGCCAGCATTTATTGCTCATCCCTAATTGCCCTCCACAAACTCTGTTCCCTAGCCACTGACTCCATCGCTCTCCCCAACTTCTGTCTGAGGCTGAACCAGACTGTTCGCAACCTTGGTGTCATATTTGACCCTGAAATGAGCTTTCGGCCACATATCCGCAGCATAACTAAGACCGCCTATTTCCACCTCCGTGACATCATCCGTCTCCGCCCTTGCCTCAGCTCATCTGCTGCTGATCCATGCCTTTGTTACCTCTAGAGTTGACTATTCCAACGCACCACTGGCTGGCCTCCCACTTTCTACCCAACGTAAACCAGAGGTGATCCAATACTCGGCTGCCCGTATCCTAATTTGCACCAAGTCCCGCTCACCCATCACCCCTGTGCTCGCTGACCTACATTGGCTTCCAGTTAAGCAACACCTCGATTTCAAAATTCTCATCCTTAGTTTCAAACCCCTCCATGGCCACGCCCCTCCCTATCTCTATAATCTCCACCAGCCCCACAAACCGCGCCCCTACACCCCCACCGCACCCCTCGCCCGAGATGTCTGTGCTCCTCTACTTCTGCCCTCTTGAACATCCCTGATTATAATTGCTCAACCACTGGTGGTCGTGCCTTCTGTTGCCTAGGCCCCAAGCTCTGGAATTCCCTGCCTAAACCTCTCTGCCTATCTTTCCACCTTCAAGAGGCTCCTTAAAACCTACCTCTCTGACCAAGCTTTTGGTCACCTGCGCTAATTTCTACTTATGCGGCTTAGTGTCAAATTTTTTTATCTTATAATACTCCTGTGAAGCGCCTTGGGACATTTCACTACATTAAAGGAGCTAAGTAAATACAAGTTGTTGTTGAGAAGGTGGTGGTGAACCGTCTTTTTGAAACGCTGCAGTCCGTGTTGTGAAGGTATTCCCATAGTGCTGTGAGGAAGGGAGTTCCAGGATTTTGACCCAGAATATAAAAATAGAATCACCAACTGGTAACCCCAGAATTGACTTATTGGGAGCTCTGCACTACAGAAGTACTTGAACTGAAGGTTACTTGGCTTCAACAAGATCTTATAAACAAGACATCTGTAAAGTACAAAAAGCAAAATACTACAGATGCTGGAAATCAAAAATAAAATCCGAAAATGCTGGAAATACACAGCAGATCAGGCAGTATCTGTGGAGAGAAAAAACACCTTCCAATGCAAGCACAGGAGATGCAATGCCTGCCCTGCCATCTCTGCCATACTACTGCCCAAGGCCCCAAACACTTCTTCCAGGTGAAACAGCAATTTACTTGTACTACTTCCAACCTAATATATTGTTTTCGCCACCCACTTCTGCCTGGCTCTGTTCCTCCTTATAGGCTGTTCATCTGTAACATCTTCTGGTTCTGGCGAAGGGTCATAAGACCTGAAACATTAATCTTATTATCCTCCCTATACAGTTGGTGCCTGACGCGCTGAGTATTTCTATCTGTAAAGTATAGGTGAACAAAACAGCTCAGGGATAATGCGAACTTAGCTAAAAAGGTATAGTATTGTTTTACTGTGAGGGAAGACACGTCATTCAAAAATACTTGCCAATATGCCTATATTTCTAATTTGGCATGCAAAACTGTTGATATGATTGCTGGTTAATCCTTGACTCATGGTACTCTCCGCATGGCGGGAGGTCGGGGAGTTGGAGAGGCCTATAAGGGCGCAGTGGCAGAGGAGAGACGGCGGCAGTCGGAGAGTCGGGAGTTCGGAGAGTCGGAGAGGCCTATAAAGGCCCAGCGGCAGAGGAGAGGCACAGCGGCAGTCGGAGAGGCGGGAGCTCGGGGAGTTGGAGAGGCCTATAAAGGCCCAGCTGGTGCAGCTGCAGCGGGGAGAGAAGGCAAAAAAGTCGAAAGAAATCGAAAGGTGATGTCACAGCCAAGGGGGTAAGTGATTGGCTGGTGATTGGTAAGTAGCTTTTCTTTTTCTTTTCGCTATCATTAAGTAACATTTAGCATTGCTGTTGCCAATTTAAGGGTTAAGACATGGCAGGACAGCTCGGACATGTGTTATGCTCCTCCTGTACTATGTGGGAAGTCAGGGACGCTTCCAGTGTCCCTGACGACGACGTGTGCGAGGAGTGCATCTGCCTCCAACGCCTGACGGACCGCATTGCGGTACTGGAGCTGCGGGTGGATTCACTCTGGAGCATCCACGATGCTGAGAATGACGTGAATAGCACATTTGGCGGATTGGTCTTACCGCAGGTTAAAGGTACACAGCCAGATAGGGGATGGGTGACCAACAGGAAGAGCAGTGCAAGGAAGGTAGTGCAGGGGTTCCCTGCGGTCATCCCCCTGCAAAACAGATACACCGCTTTGGGTACCGCTGAGGGGGATGTCTCATCAGGGGAGAGCAGCAGCAGCCAAGTTCATGGCACAGGAGGGCAGGAAAAAGAATGGGAGAGCTTTAGGGATAAGGATTCTATTGTAAGGGGAATAGATAGGCATTTCTGCAGCCGCAACCGAGACTCCAGGATGGTATGTTGTCTCCCTGGTGCAAGGGTCAAGGATGTCTCGGAGCGGGTGCAGGACATTCTGAACAGAGAGGGTGAACAGCCAGTTGTCGTGGTGCATATAGGTACCAACGATATAGGTAAAAAACGGGATGAGTTCCTACAAGACGAATTTAGGGAGCTAGGATCTAAATTAAAAAGTAGGACCTCAAAAGCAGTAATCTCAGGATTGCTACCAGTGCCACGTGCTAGTCAGAGTAGGAATCGCAGGATAGCTCAGATGAATACGTGGCTTCAGGAGTGGTGCACAAGGGAGGGATTCAAATTCCTGGGACATTGGAACCGGTTCTGGGGGAGGTGGGACCAGTACAAACCGGACGGTCTGCACCTGGGCAGGACCGCAATCAATGTCCTAGGGGGAGTGTTTGCTAGTGCTGTTGGGGAGGAGCTAAATTAACATGGCAGTGGGATGGGAACCTATGCAGCGAGACAGAGGAAAATAAAATAGAGGCAGCAGCAAATGATAGAAAGGAGAATAGTAAAAGTGGAGGGCACAGAAACCCAAAGCAAAAAACAAAAAGGGCCACATTACAGCAAAATTCTAAAGGGGCAAAGTGTGTTCAAAAGACAAGCCTGAAGGCTCTGTGCCTCAATGCGAGAAGTATTCGGAATAAGGTGGACGAACTAACTGCGCAGATAGCAGTTAACGGATATGATGTAATTGGCATTACGGAGACATGGCTCCAGGGTGACCGAGACTGGGAACTCAACATCCAGGGGTATTCAACATTTAGGAAGGATAGACAGAGAGGAAAAGGAGGCAGGGTGGCGTTGCTGGTTAAAGAGGAAATTAATGCAATAGTAAGGAGGGACATTAGCCTGGATGACGTGGAATCGGTGTGGGTGGAGCTGCGGAATTCCAAAGGGCAGAAAACGTCAGTGGGAGTTGTGTACAGACCACCAAACAGTAGTCGTGAGGTTGGGGACAGCATCAAACAAGAAATAAGGGATGTGTGCAATAAAGGTACAGCAGTTATCATGGGCGACTTTAATCTACATATTGATTGGGCTAACCAAACTGGTAGCAATACGGTGGAGGAGGATTTCCTGGAGTGTATTAGGAATGGTTTTCTAGACCAATATGTCGAGGAACCAACTAGAGAGCTGGCCATCCTAGACTGGGTGATGTGTAATGAGAAGGGACTAATTAGCAACCTTGTTGTGCGAGGACCCTTGGGGAAGAGTGACCATAATATAGTAGAATTCTTTATTAAGCTGGAGAGTGACAGTTAATTCGGAAACTAGGGTCCTGAACTTAAGGAAAGGTAACTTCGACGGTATGAGGTATGAATTGGCTAGAATAGACTGGCAAAGGACACTTACAGGGTTGACGGTGGATAAGCAATGGCAAATATTTAAAGATCACATGGATGAACTTCAGCAATTGTACATCCCTGTCTTGAGTAAAAATAAAACGGGGAAGGTGGCTCAACCGTGGCTAACAAAGGAAGTTAAGGATAGTGTTAAAACCAAGGATGAGGCATAAAAATTGCCTAGAAAAAGCAACAAACCTGAGGACTGGGAGAAATTTAGAATTCAACAGAGGAGGACTAAGGGTTTAATTATGAGGGGGAAAATACGAGAGTAAGCTTGCAGGGAGCATGAAAACTGACTGCAAAAGCTTCTATAAATATGTGAAGAGAAAAAGATGAGTGAAGACAAACGTAGGTCCCTTGCAGTCGGATTCAGGTGAATTTATCATGGGGAAGGTTCACCAGACTGATTCCCGGGATGGCGGGACTGACATGTCAGGAAAGACTGGATCGACTGGGCTTGTATTCACTGGAGTTCAGAGGGGTGAGAGGGAATCTCATAGAAACGTTTAGGATTTTGACGGGTTTGGACAGGTTGGATGCAGGAGGAATGTGTTATGCTCCTCCTGTACCATGTGGGAACTCAGGGACGACACCAGTGTTCCTGACGACGACGTGTGCGGGAAGTGTATTCGCCTCCAGCTCCTGACGGACCGCGTTGCGGAGTTGAAGCTGAGGATGGATTCACTCTGGAGCATCCACGATGCTGAGAATGATGTGAGTAGCACGTGTAGCGAGTTGGTCGTACCGCAGGGAAAGGGTCCACAGCCAGATAGGGAATGGAAGACCAGCAGGAAGAGCAGTGCAAGGAAGGTAGTGCAGGGGTCCCCTGTGGTCATCCCCCTGTAAAACAGATACACTGCTTTGGGTACTGTTGGGGGGGATGACTCATCAGGGGAAGGCAGCAGCAGCCAAGTTCATGGCACCGTGGCTGGCTCTGTTGCACAGGAGGGCAGGAAAAAGAGTGGGAGGGGATTCAATTGTAAGGGGAATAGATAGGCGTTTCTGCGGCCGCAATTGAGACTCCAGGATGGTATGTTGCCTCTCTGGTGCAAGGGTCAAAGATGTCTCGGAGCGGGTGCAGGACATTCTAAAAATGGAGGGAGAACAGCCAGTTGTCGTGGTGCACATTGGTACCAACGACATAGGTAAAAAAAAGGGATGAGGTCCTACGAAACCAATTTAAGGAGCTAGGAGCTAAATTAAAAAGTAGGACCTCAAAAGTAGTAATCTCGGGATTGCTACCAGTGCCACGTGCTAGTCAGAGTAGGAATCGCAGGATAGCGCAGATGAATACGTGGCTTGAGCAGTGGTGCAGCAGGGATGGATTCAAATTCCTGGGGCATTGGAACCGGTTCTGGGGGAGGTGGGACCAGTACAAACCGGACGGTCTGCACCTGGGCAGGACCGGAACCAATGTCCTAGGGGGAGTGTTTTCTAGTGCTGTTGGGGAGGAGTTAAACTAATATGGCAGGGGGATGGGAACCAATGCAGGGAGACAGAGGGAAACAAAAGGAGACAAAAGCAAAAGACAGAAAGGAGACGAGGAAAAGTGGAGGGCAGAGAAACCCAAGGCAAAGAACAAAAAGGGCCACTGTACAGCAAAATTCTAAAAGGACAAAGGGTGTTAAAAAAACAAGCTTGAAGGCTTTGTGTCTTAATGCAAGGAGTATCTGTAATAAGGTGGATGAATTAACTGTGCAAATAGATGTTAACAAATATGTGATTGGGATTACAGAGACGTGGCTCCAGGATGATCAGGACTGGGAACTCAACATCCAGGGGTATTCAACATTCAGGAAGGATAGAATAAAAGGAAAAGGAGGTGGGGTAGCATTGCTGGTTAAAGAGGAGATTAATGCAATAGTTAGGAAGGACATTAGCTTGGATGATGTGGAATCTATATGGGTAGAGCTGCAGAACACCAAAGGGCAAAAAATGTTAGTGGGAGTTGTGGACACACCTCCAAACAGCAGTAGTGATGTTGGGGAGGGCATCAAACAGGAAATTAGGGGTGCATGCAATAAAGGTGCAGCAGTTATAATGGGTGACTTTAATATGCACATAGATTGGGCTAACCAAACTGGAAGCAATACGGTGGAGGAGGATTTCCTGGAATGCATAAGGGATGGTTTTCTTGACCAATATGTCGAGGAACCAACTAGGGGGGAGGCCATCTTAGACTGGGTGTTGTGTAATGGGAGAGGATTAATTAGCAATCTCGTTGTGCGAGGCCCCTTGGGGAAGAGTGACCATAATATGGTGGAATTCTGCATTAGGATGGAGAATGAAACAGTTAATTCAGAGACCATGGTCCAGAACTTAAAGAAGGGTAACTTTGAAGGTATGAGGCGTGAATTGGCTAGGATAGATTGGCGAATGATACTTAAGGGGTTGACAGTGGATGGGCAATGGCAAACATTTAGAGACCGCATGGATGAACTACAACAATTGTACATTCCTGTCTGGCATAAAAATAAAAAAGGGAAGGTGGCTCAACCGTGGCTATCAAGGGAAATCAGGGATAGTATTAAAGCCAAGGAAGTGGCATACAAATTGGCCAGAAATAGCAGCGAACCCGGGGACTGGGAGAAATTTAGAACTCAGCAGAGGAGGACAAAGGGTTTGATTAGGGCAAGGAAAATGGAGTACGAGAAGAAGCTTGCAGGGAATATTAAGACGGATTGCAAAAGTTCTATAGATATGTAAAGAGAAAAAGGTTAGTAAAGACAAACGTAGGTCCCCTGCAGTCAGAATCAGGGGAAGTCATAACGGGGAACAAAGAAATGGCAGACCAATTGAACAAGTACTTTGGTTCGGTATTCACGAAGGAGGACACAAACAACCTTCCGGATATAAAAGGGGTCAGAGGGTCTAGTAAGGAGGAGGAACTGAGGGAAATCTTTATCAGTCGGGAAATTGTGTTGGGGAAATTGATGGGATTGAAGGCCGATAAATCCCCAGGGCCTGATGGACTGCATCCCACAGTATTTAAGGAGGTGGCCTTGGAAATAGTGGATGCATTGACAGTCATTTTCCAACATTCCATTGACTCTGGATCAGTTCCTATCGAGTGGAGGGTAGCCAATGTAACCCCACTTTTTAAAAAAGGAGGGAGAGAGAAAACAGCGAATTATAGACCGGTCAGCCTGACATCGGTAGTGGGTAAAATGATGGAATCAATTATTAAGGATGTCATAGCAGTGCATTTGGAAAGAGGTGACATGATAGGTCCAAGTCAGCATGGATTTGTGAAAGGGAAATCATGCTTGACAAATCTTCTGGAATTTTTTGAGGATGTTTCCATTACAGTGGACAAGGGAGAACCAGTTGATGTGGTATATTTGGACTTTCAGAAGGCTTTCGACAAGGTCCCACACAAGAGATTAATGTGCAAAGTTAAAGCACATTGGATTGGGGGTAGTGTGTTGACATGGATTGAGAACTGGTTGGCAGACAGGAAGCAAAGAGTAGGAGTAAATGGGGACTTTTCAGAATGGCAGGCAGTGACTAGTGGGGTACCGCAAGGTTCTGTGCTGGGGCCCCAGCTGTTTACACTGTACATTAATGATTTAGACGAAGGGATTAAATGTAGTATCTCCACATTTGCGGATGACACTAAGTTGGGTGGCAGTGTGAGCTGCGAGGAGGATGCTATGAGGCTGCAGAGCGACTTGGATAGGTTAGGTGAGTGGGCAAATGCTTGGCAGATGAAGTATAATGTGGATAAATGTGAGGTTATCCACTTTGGTGGTAAAAACAGAAAGACAGACTATTATCTGAATGGTGACAGATTAGGAAAAGGGGAGGTGCAACGAGACCTGGGTGTCATGGTACATCAGTCATTGAAGGTTGGCATGCAGGTACAGCAGGCGGTTAAGAAAGCAAATGGCATGTTGGCCTTCATAGCGAGGGGATTTGAGTACAGGGGCAGGGAGGTGTTGCTACAGTTGTACAGGGCCTTGGTGAGGCCACACCTGGAGTATTGTGTACAGTTTTGGTCTCCTAACCTGAGGAAGGACATTCTTGCTATTGAGGGAGTGCAGCGAAGGTTCACCAGACTGATTCCCGGGATGGTGGGACTGACCTATCAAGAAAGACTGGATCAACTGGGCTTGTATTCACTGGAGTTCAGAAGAATGAGAGGGGACCTCATAGAAACGTTTAAAATTCTGATGGGTTTAGACAGGTTAGATGCAGGAAGAATGTTCCCAATGTTGGGGAAGTCCAGAACCAGGGGACACAGTCTAAGGATAAGGGGTAAGCCATTTAGGACTGAGATGAGGAGAAACTTCTTCACCCAGAGAGTGGTGAATCTGTGGAATTCTCTACCACAGAAAGTTGTTGAGGCCAATTCACTAAATATATTCAAAAAGGAGTTCGATGAAGTCCTTACTATTAGGGGGATCAAGGGGTATGGCGAGAAAGCAGGAATGGGGTACTGAAGTTGCATGTTCAGCCATGAACTCATTGAATGGCGGTGCAGGCTCGAAGGGCCAAATGGCCTACTCCTGCACCTATTTTCTATGTTTCTATGTAACAAAGAAATGGCAGACCAATTGAACAAATATTTTGGTTCTGTCTTCACGAAGGAAGACACAAATAACCTTCCGAATGTACTAGGGGATAGTGCGTCTAGTGAGAAGGAGGAACTGAAGGATATCCTTATTAGGCGGGAAATTGTATTAGGGAAATTGATGGGATTGAAGGCCGATAAATCCCCGGGGCCTGACAGTCTGCATCCCAGAGTACTTAAGGAAGTGGCCCTAGAAATAGTGGATGCATTGGTGATCATTTTCCAACAGTCTATTGACTCTGGATCAGTTCCTGTGGACTGGAGGGTAGCTAATGTAACACCACTTTTTAAAAAAGGAGGGAGAGAGAAAACAGATAATTATAGATGGTTAGCCTGACATCAGTAGTGGGGAAAATGTTGGAATCAATCATTAAGAATGAAATAGCAGCGCATTTGGAAAGCAGTGACAGGATTGGTCCAAGTCAGCATGGATTTATGAAAGGGAAATCATGCTTAACGAATCTTCTGGAATTTTTTGAGGATGTAACTAGCAGAGTGGACAAGGGAGAACCAGTGGATGTGGTGTATTTGGACTTTCAAAAGGCTTTTGACAAGGTCCCACACAATCAAAGCACATGGTATTGGGGTAATGTACTGGCGTGGATAGAGAACTGGTTGGCAGACAGGAAGCAGAGAGTCAGGATAAACAGGTCCTTTTCAGAATGGCAGGCAGTGACTAGTGGGGTGCCGCAGGGCTCAGTGCTGGGACCCCAGCTCTTTACAATATACATTAACGATTTAGATGAAGGATTTGAGTGTAATATCTCCAAGTTTGCAGATGACACTAAACTGGGTGGCGGTGTGAGCTGTGAGGAGGACGCTAAGAGACTGCAGGGTGACTTGGACAGGTTAGGTGAGTGGACAAATGCATGGTAGATGCAGTAGAATGTGGATAAATGTGAGGTTATCCATTTTGGGGGCAAAAACACGAAGGCAGAATATTATCTGAATGGCGACAGATTAGGAAAAGGGGAGGTGCAACGAGACCTGGGTGTCATGGTTCATCAGTCATTGAAAGTTGGCATGCAGGTACAGCAGGCGGTGAAAAAGACAAATGCTATGTTGGCCTTCATAACTTGGGGATCTGAGTATAGGAGCGGGGAGGTCTTACTCCAGTTGTACAGGGCCTTGGTGAGGCCTCACCTGGAATATTGTGTTCAGTTTTGGTCTCCCAATCTGAGGAAGGACGTTATTGCTATTGAGGGAGTGCAGCAAAGGTTCACCAGACTGATTCCAGGGATGGCTGGACTGACACATGAGGAGAGACTGGATCAACTGGGCCTTTATTCACTGAAGTTTAGAAGGATGAGAGGGGATCTCATGGAAACGCATAAGATTCTGACGGGACTGGACAGGTTAGATGCGGGAAGAGTGTTCCCGATGTTGGGGGAAGTCCAGAACCAGGGGACACAGTCTTAGGATAAGGGGTAGGCCATTTAGGACTGAGATGAGGAGAACCTTCTTTACTCAGAGAGTTGTTAACCTGTGGAATTCCCTGCTGCAGAGAGTTGTTGATGCCAGTTCATTGGATATATTCAAGAGGGAGTTAGATATGGTCCTTACGGCTAAAGAGATCAAGGGGTATGGAGAGAAAGCAGGAAAGGGATACTGAGGGAATGATCAGCCATGATCTTATTGAATGGCGGTGCAGGCTCGAAGGGCCGAATGGCCTACTCCTGCACCTATTTTCTATGTTTCTATGTTTCTTTGTCTTAGTTGCTCCTAAAGCATAACTTTAATAAGCCCATGAAATGCGTGAGAAACATATAAATACGCTAACTCGCTATTAAACAACTGTCTTTTGAATCTGCACAAAAAATGTATTGTCGCAAGAGAAGCATCTTACTACTGGAACATTTTTGTATGTTTTAAATATTTAACAGGTAATCATAAGCAATTGTGATACGTGTAGTACTATAAGACAGAGTAAAATACCGAGACTGGAGAAGGTGTTATATTTGTAGTAATTTAAACCTAACCCATCCGGTGAGAAACTGACAGCATCGGATCATCAATGAAAAGTATAACGGGGCAATTTGTTAAACTGATCGCATCAGTTTTCTGACAGGCAAGTTAAGGTAAAATTTACCTAGATGCACGACTAAATCTACAGCTTTTGTCGACATGATTATTGACAGCAGGAAATTCCAATGTTGGTACAAAATATATTTCTCTAAGAAAGCGAGAGAAAATTTTGCTCCTGGTGGTTGAAAATACATTTGATCTTATTTCTCTTATGATATGCGACTTTCAATTTAAATAATATTCATTCTGCAACTAGTCGATCGCCACAAGGTCAGACTGTTAAGGAAGAGTTTAAAGGGGCTGACGGTCAGTATCCACTAGAGAAGGGAAGTAATCTGCCACAATGGAAGCCAAAAGAGAAGTTTATTAAACAAAATAAAACCCTGATTCACAATTGAGTGTAATAATCGAAGTGGATTAATTCTATCAACTTTATATACATTCGTCTTACAGTTCATTTGAATGAAAGAAAGCATTTAGCAATTTGTTTCCGAAGGGAACAAAACGTGAAGTGCACATCACTTTAAATCACAGAGACTCACTCGTATGTACTTCATGTATCTTCTCAATTTTCAAATTTGCACATATATTGGGCTAGAATTTCACTGACTTTGCGACCGGGTTTCCGCTGCGATTTGACCCTCTGCAGCGAAAGCCCGGACGGCAGGATCTTCGGGCACCTTTTTGAGGGTGCGCCGATGTGATATGACATGCAACGCCACAGATTGCGTTACCGTCGTACTTTCGGCACTCTCCGCCGTGCCCAGAATACTGCCAGCAGCGGTAAGTATGAAGACCTGCAAAAAAAGGTAAGTTAAAGTTTTTATTTTTTAATTCTGTTTCAGTGATTTAGTCGGTAAGGGTTTTGTGAATATTTTTTTTTTGTTTTCCCCCCTCCCAACGCCTCTCTCACAGCGCTACCAGCCTTGGACTAAAGTTGCCGAAACTCGCGATTTGCACGGAGAATCCTCGTGCAACGCCGAATTTACCGATGACACAGAATTAAAGGCCGAAATTTAGGCAAAGAAATAGTAGCGCGGTAAAAACGGTAATTTTGGCGTAAAACTACTGTTTTCGACGACAACCGAAATTCTAGCCTAAACTATTGTGAAATCTCCACTGTGGTCAGCCATAGGCCCCAAATTTCCCTAACCAAAAATTATAGCGTCCACGTACCTGTACACACGTTTCTTTGAGCACTGTCAGCGCCAGAAAAAAAAATTGCAAGTTTCCGGTAAAGGAAACCGGACTGTCGTGCCGGCGCTACCCGAGGCCATCTCGGTGAGCGGTGTTAACAGTGTGCACCTAAAATCCACTGCGCATGTGCAGAAGAAAACAAAACGTGCATGGAGGACCTTTGGCCAGGGATAGCAACGGGTAAAGTCGGCTGCGTAGAAGATTTGGAAAAGGTTGCCCTTGGTGTTTTTGAAACAAAGACTCTTGTGGATGTGCTGATTTTGGCTGCCGTTTGAAATACGAAGGCTTCCCTGCACTTTTGGATTATCTTTGAAAATTTTTAGCCACTTGGAACTTCGATGGAAGAGGCGAGTGGTGAAGATTTCTGTTTAATTTGTCTGCCTACAGTTCTCGCAACGAAGGAGGAGTATTAAATGTAAGTTTTCTTCAAGCTGATTTATTTTTAAGCTGCATTAAGTTGATAGAAAATAGTCAGGGAGGCTCTTCGGCAGGGGATAGGAGCAGGCCAGTGCAGATTTCTTTAACTGTAGGTAAGGCTTTTTCAAACGGTGTTGCATGCGTCTGTGCGCAGTTGCAAAAAAAACGTTCTTGGGGAAAGTGGGCTAAGGCCAAAAAGGGCGCGTAAACTGCTTTTTAGCATACACCAGCACCAGAATGGTGGTGTACGCTAAAAAGCAGTTTACGGCCCTTTTTGGCCTTAGCCCACTTTCCCCAATAACGTTTTTTTTGCATCCGCGCACAGACGCATGCAGAATGTATGGCGCCAAACATTCTGGCGCTGGTACACATTCTGGTGCTGGTAGTCGGCACCGGCACCACAACTATAGGGAAACTTTTAACTGACCTTTAACGCCAGAAAAATCACTGCACGCCAATTTTGCTGGTCAAAATAGGGGCCTAAGATTGCACCTTTTGCTAAATGCAAAGCTGGAAGGGGGGGTGACAATGATTGTTGCAGTGGTTTAGCAATATTTAAGTAGTTTGAGCGGAACTCTGACTCAATTTTTCATTATGAAATGGTGAAAGACACTCTGACCCAGATACTGGATCTGTGCATTCATCTAACTCTATAAAAATAGAAATTTTAACCATGAAATGAAGACTGAAGCAGAATATGATTTTATTTTTCGTTGATTCTTGATTAGGGAGTCAAGGGTTATGGGGGAGCGGGCAGGGAAGTGGAGTTGAGGCCAAGATCAGATCAGCCATGATCTTATTGAATCGAGAGGCGAAATGGCCTACTCCTGCTCCTATTTCTTATGTTCTTATTAGCACCCGACAACTGTAATTTAAATGAAGTAGAGTAGTGCACAGAGGTTGCTTCCCCAGTCCCCATAACACGGGAAAAGTATCGGAGCTACTAACTAGATTAAAAATCAAGTTAAATTTATAAACATATGCCTTGCAAATAAAATGCATAGAAAAGTTTGCATTGCATTAGATATTGTATCCGAATGCATTAAATCAAATTCAATGAACATCATAATTGCAGACTTTCAGCTATTTCAATGAAGGATATTTTTAATCTTCACTTTTAAAATTATTTTATTAGCATGATTAGGTCCTCCCTCACCACATACTATTCACAGATGTGAATAATGATCATTTTGCTCCTTGAGGATGCCGCTAGAATAAGGGGTTAAAATTCGGTACCACTATTTTTGAGGCAGTGTCACCAGCTGAGTGCTGATTTTAGGGCCAGGCGTTAGGCGCAGCCTCGAAGTCCTAAATTCAGTTTTTACGCCCAAAGATGAGAGCAGCGCTAAAAAAGTGCCGTCACTCATCCTCGGGCGGGAGCTCAGGAGGTTTACTGAATTTCCCAACGGGAAGCTGCCACCATACGAGAAAAACAAAGGGAAGAAAAAAAAAAACTAAAACTTCTCCGAACCACATACACACTTCCCCACTCTTGAAACGAATGAAAACATACAGAAATAAATAAAGAGAAAAAATTACCCTCCTTTCTGGGCGATTTCGCCTGAGATCCGCTCTTTTAGGACCTGGGACACACCAGAATCATTAGTAAGTTTTTTGGTGCCGTTTTGAGTGCACAAAATTGGCGCATCTCGGGAGAGTGCACCGGAAAAAAAGGGTTGGGGAAATTTGGGCTCTATATTACTAGAAAATGTTATTAGATTGCTGGAATGTGACACCAATGTAATTGTGATATGCAGATCTTCAACGTCCCCTTAATGGTGACCTTTAGGCAGAAACAAGACATGCATAGGAAGAGTATCTAGAGGCACTTTTTTGAAGCTGCCCTTCCACAGGTTCAATGTATACAATAAATTTACGGTTGTGCTGTATATGTCACAATATCATAATAGCTTAGTTAATTGGTATCACAGTTTATTTCAGCTTCCAGAAAGAAGGGTCATGAAAAACTGATCGATGAACTACACCATGGCCCTGATTTTAACCCAACTGCCAGGCCGGAACAGGACGGGTGAGCAGTTAAAATCAAGAAAGCAAATTTTACCAGACTTGGTTGTGTTTAATGGGAAGGGAGGATAAACTAGTTTTGACAATGGTCCCTTCTCTTTGCACTTCTTTAACCAATTCTCCCAGTAAGCTGAGTAACAGCATTCTTGGGGCAGTCCATGGCTCAGCGTGTCCTGCCCTCCACTACACTTTTACGTTACTGAAAACAAAGATGAAATTATGTAATTAACGGTTACTGGATAATTGATTAGTGTAAACAAAAAGCCTAAATATAATCTAGAAATTAAGAGCATTTCACATTACCTTGGAATCTAAAATAGTTGCAACATTAAAAATGTATTGCCTAGTGCCTTTTCTGCAAAACACTGATCAAATAAAGAAATGTAATAATGTCAACTGTAGCTTACATAGCTCCACTTCATTATCACTGCTACAGGAAATTGCATAAATCAAGGCTACTGCCTGACAGTACAGGAAATATGGCAAATTATAAAGTTACAAGAATACCTCTCAACCAACCATTTCACTTCAACTACATCAAAAAATCCACATTAAACAGCTCAGCCAAGAAAAACAGTATCACTGCTGCTCTCAAGATTGGAAATTCAGTAGTATGAGATGGTCGCACGCTTGAATTCCCAAGCTGACAAAGTCCATTGGTATTACAGAAAATCACAATCCTGCTATGTGCCAACCTAATTTCACCTTTTAGGTGGAGAGGTATGGTTAACATTAAGTAGGTGAAGTTAAGGGTGGAATCATTTTTTGGAGGATGGGGAAGGTTTCTGACCTTACTATGATGAGGGTTGTCATTCGTGAGCAAACACTTTTCTAGTTTTGTCACCCAGCATTAGCATCCAGCATTTCTATATCATATAACATACCCAATGTACTGCAACCATATAATGAAGCAGGATAGATGATCCTTTATGGACCGAGAGTTATTGATTGCTACAGGACACACTAATTCATTGGGCAAGCTCTAGCATGGCCTTACCCAGAAAGAATTACCTGCCACAGTGATTCAGAAAGTTGCTAAGACAACTATAACTCATTTTTGAGATACAGAAGTGAAATTCCCACTTCATAGCTCCACATCTCACACAGTTTTTTAGTTAACTAGTAATGTAAAGATTTACATGTAATCAAGTGCACAAGATGAAATATGCTACACTTTCCATCGGGATAATCTTCACATCCTATGGATGAGAGCTTCAGGGCTGCACTTAAGTACGATGAGGTGATAAAATGGAGTACCAACACATACCACAATGGTATAATGAGATATATATTCAAGCCTGCGTTCATATTATACTGCTGAATTTTCAGTATCAGTCATGTCATGAGGAGAAAGGAGGAAAATTGGAGAAAAGTTCACATGCATTTTGGTTGCCAATTCCCGACAGTGACAAGAGCCTGACAAAAGAGAACAAAGTTAAATCATGTCAAGGATTACAGGTAAACAGAAAGGTGGGGGTAAATAAGGGAGTGGGGTGAAAAGGTTTATAACTTCAAAAATAAAAACTGCTGCTTATGCACATAAAAATGAACTCTTACATGTTTTTGACTTGATATTTATTAAGGTGTTTGGGCATATGAATTACCTAATTTATTTTCAGTGAGCAAGTTACAGTGGCAATATTACAGTGGAACTTCAATTATTCATCAAAATGAAGGGACCCCTCTCTCGGCAAAAATTGATTTCCCCCATAGTTAGTCCGACAGTGAGTTTGTAGCTTCTGATTAGTCCATTGAGTTACCTAATCAAGTTGCCAGCATGTTCACTTTGGCAACAGCAACAACTTGTATTTATATAGCGCCTTTAATGTAGTAAAACATCCGAAGGCACTTCACAGAAGTGTTTTAAGACAAAAAAAAATTTACACCGAGCTAGATAAGAAGAAATTACGGCAGATGACCAAAAGCTTGGTCAAAGGTTTTAAGGAGCATCATAGAGGTTTAGGCAGGGAATTCCAGAGCTTGGGGGCTTAGGCAGCTGAAGGCACAGCCACTGATGGTTGAGCAATTATAATCAGAGATGCTCAAGAGGGCAGAATTTGAGGAGCGCAGACATCTTGGGAGATTGTGAGGCTGAAGGAGATTACAGAGAGGGGAGGGGCGAGGCCAAGGAGGGACTTGTAAACAAGGATGAGAATTTTGAAATCACGGTGTTGCTTAATCAGGAGGCAATGAAGGTCACCGAGCACAGGGATGATGGGTGAACAGGACTTGGTGCGAGTTTGGACACGGGCTGCCAAGTTTTGGATGACCTCAAGTTTATGTAGGGTAGAATGTGGGCGGCCAGCCAGGAGTGCGTGGAGTAGTCAAGTCTAGAGGTAATAAAGGCATGGATGAGGGTTTCAGCAGCGGATGAGCAGCAAATAAAGTTACTTTATGTAGCACCAAATTCTAAATGTCTAATTTCTACCTAATTAAAATCATCATCTTCAAAATTAATTTTAAAATTAACCAAAACGCTCAGTGCACATCACAACCTAATCTGAAATTGTCACTCTGTTAACTGTTGCCAGGGAATGTTAGCACTGTAGCAGATGCTATATCTCATCATGTTATACAGCTTACTGGAGCAGCAATGTGCTCTACCATCAAGTCAGGTTTAGTGAAATGGTAGTGTTGCTGCAGGCAAAAATCATGCCCAACATGACATTATTTTCACTGCCGGCCACCTCGTTTGATGATTATTTTGATATTAATGTATCTAACATACCACAAGGAAAAGCAAAATTCCATCTGTAGACCAGACATGGAGCAACTAAACTTCTAATGTACTTCAAATGTGTGGAAGCACGAGGAATGGTTTCCATGGAAGCATACACTAACTGCCGACAACAGAAGGGAATAACACCTGATGGGACTGACATCAACTTTTATTGAAATAAACCTACAGCATTATATTCTATGCCCTCACACCTTCAAAGCCAAACTAATCTACTTCAACAGCTGTCAGCAATTACATACAAATGGTGCCATAGTCACCACTTAAATAAAGTGACAGCTATTCTAAGAAAAGACAGTACAAAAACGGAGCCGACCCAACAGGCAGCGGCGGGGGACCCAATTGAGATGATTATCAGGTACTTTACAGGCACTTAAGAGCGATTTTTCACTTTTAAAATTTCACTGCAATGCCACGGGATTCACGCAACTCGGGAACCAAGTCTATCAATCTGAGGCGGGAGTTCCGTGGTCATTGCTCCAGCTGATTACTCGACAGCATCACATGTACAGTAAAACCTCCCACCTGACAAATGATCACTTACCTCAGACAGAACCTGTTGCTTAGTCCATTTCCAGCACAGATTCTGCAGGCTGCAAGTGTTTCCAGCAAAGTCTCCTTCGAGTCTCACCTCATTGGAAGAACTCTTTTGCCATTGACAGAATGCTTCTGTTATCTGTACTTCACTTGCCATCTATTCCATCAACATGGGTGCTGTTTATACTTACCTTGGACCTTAGAATCGGACCATGATAAGCCCAAACAGCAGCAGCACCACCACCAACAACACCAACCTTCTCTGCAATCACCTGATGCTGTACAAGATACAGGGTATCAACACCTGAGCACATTGCTGCCCAGGAGGCCAAGGATGGCGTCATCATGGCCAGATTTAGTTAACTTTACTTTGTATAGCTATATAGCTGCTACATGATGCGCCAGGTTGGCACCACCACACACCAACACCATAAAACACCCCTACAATGTCCAAGCCATTCCTTTCATACTCATCGCCATTGTAGGGATTACTATTATTCGCTGCAACTCACTAAGCCACTTGCAAAGTTGCACACAAATCTGTCTAAGACCATAAAGTGTTGAAGATAAAGATTTTAATGTTTGACACCACATTAACAGAAACTTTACATAATCATTGCATAAAACACCCAAGTGGCTACCCTTGTGTGTCATTAGTTGGTATGATTGGACTAGGATGAGGGTGAGTGGTGGCTAGTGAGATGGGGATGTGATAATGTAGATAGAAAGAGAGGGATGGGTGGAGATGCAAGGTATGTTGGTGTGAATAAGGATGTGCAGGAGGAGAGTAGGGAAAGCAGAGTGATAGGATGTGATGAGAGACACAGCAGAATGAAGGTAAGTGTGGCTTTGTACTAACATTTCCTGATCTAATAAGATCATTGAAACATTTGCAGCACTGCACCCAGGTCCTCCTGACCACATCCCTGCTTGTGACCTCCTCTGCAATCTGCAACCAGGCTGTCTTGGTCTCCTGGGGAGGTCTCTTCCACCCATTGGAAGGGAAGAGGACCTCCCTGCATGCTCTGACTCCCTCCATAACCTGGGTGCAGCCCTCTGCCTCTGTGCATTTATTGTCAATGTTTGAAGTGGTGTGGTAAACGGACAGCACTATGTTAAATGAAACTTCAAATGTAACGCGGCCATGGTCCCTTTAAAGATCCCGGCTGAAAACGTGACGCCATCAGACCTGCTCCATCTCATTGGGTAGGGTAATGTAAGGCCCCATGAAGGCAAGTTCATTTTCAACAGCGTGATGGAGTCAGCAGCAGGGTCGGGACCTGACATGGCCACCGGCCGCACTGCGCCCGCCAAAGTCAATAAAATTCTGGCCGTTGTTTGAGGAAGGTTCTGCAGTTCATCATAATTCATCCACCCTGAAAGATCCTAAAGTCCCCCAATTGCAGGATCCAATAGCTGCCTAAATAATTCCAGGGTTTTCATCTCCATTAATCAAGGTAGCAGTCTATTCCATATGTTAATCACTCTTTATGTGAAGAATTTCTGGTATCAGTCTGAAATTTATATTTTACAAATTTGGCTGTGTCCCATTAATGTTACTCTCGCAATTTATTTCAAACGAAAGTCAAATTAAGACATTTTTCATAGGATATGCTTTTGGTTCGATCACATGAATTAGCAATGCAAGTCAGAGTTTTGTTATTTTGTCTCTCATGTGTATATTTCAACACTTATGTAATAAGGTAATTAGCCATTAGTTCTTTTTAAAATTTTCGACAGAGAGCTTTCACTTATCTCCAAATTGCCCCAGTATAATACCTTATGTATTAATTATTGACCTGGAATATGCGGTCCGGATAACAGCGTTCGCTGTCATACTGCCTTTGAAACTGATTGCAACTTCGGGATTTGGCGCATGTAGGAAATTTTGCAGTTATGTCTGTCATTCACTGCTCCGACATTGGCTCCACAGAGCCGACAATCTGTATCTTCTCTTAAATCAGGGAAAATGATGAAAACTTTGGCTCTTCTGCAGTAATTATGCTGTTAAATTCCCACTAAAAGTTAGACCCAAAGGGATTAGGTGTAACTGGGGTTTTAACCTTCCAGATTTGCTGAGGTCAGCGATCAAACAAATTGTTTTCTATGTGAACATCAGGTACTTACCTTGTTCAAGGAAAATTTGAGAACCATGGGGATGTACAACACATTGGGACTGATAATGCAGTGTCAAGGCAACAGCATTAGAACCCCTGAACATCGAACTACAAGCTAACCTCACCCCATCGTGTGGGATCGGCTCACTTGCATATTTAGAAGATGACCCTACAACTGCAGGCACAAGAGCAAGCAATCAAGTTGCTGCAGCAGTCTGCATGTTTAGGGCCTTATCTGTAGTCATTTCAGTAGACTGGCAATGAGGTTCGGATGTGGTATTTCCCTGAGAGACATTGCCAGACATTAAATACTGTACAGCATAGGTTTACCAGGATGATGCCAGGGGTGGAAAACTATATGAGCTGAGAGTATTTCCACTGGAGCAGAAAAATCTAAGAGGAGATTTAATAGAGGGTTTTAGAATTATGAAATGTTGGAACAGTATTTTTTTAAATTCATTCCAGGATGTGGGTGTCGTGGCAAGGCCAGCATTTATTGCCCATCCCTAATTGCCCTTTAGAAGGTGGTGGTGAGCTGCCTTCTTGAACCGCTGCAGTCCTTGTAGTGAAAGTACAGCCACAGTGCTGTTAGAGAGGGAGTTCCAGGATTTTGACCCAGCGACAATGAAGGAATGGCGATATATTTCCAAGTTAGGATGGTGTGTAACTTGGAGGGGATCTTGCAGGTGATGGTGCTCCCATGCGCCTGCTGCCCTTGTCCTTCTAGATGGTAGAGGTCGTGGATTTGGGAGGTGCTGCCGAAGAAGCCTTGGCATCTTATACATGGTAAACACTGCAGCCGTGATGCGCCTGTGGTGGAGGGAGTGAATGTTGAAGGTGGTGGATGGGGTGCCAATCAAGCAGGCTGCTTTGTCCTGAATGGTGTCGAGCTTCTTGAGTGTTGTTGGAGCTGCACTCATCCAGGGAAGTGGAGGGTATTCCATCACACTCTTGACTTGTGCCTTGTAGACGGTGGAAAGGCTTTGGGGAGTCAGGAGACGCTTGCCGCAACATACCCAGCCTCTGACCTGCACTTGTTGCCACACTATTTATGTGGCTGGTCCAGTTATGTTTCTGGTCAATAGTGACCCCCAGGATGTTGATGGTGGGGGATTTTGGCGATGGTAGTGCTGTTGAATATCATGGGGTGGTGGTTAGACTCTCGCTTGTTGGAGATGGTCATTGCGTGGCACTTGTGTGGCAACATCCTGGAGGTCACTATTGTGAATTGGGAAGACTACTTTCGCTGCTGGGGAATCAGTGATGAGGGGGTCAGCAATTTAAAAGTGTCACAGAGAGGGAAGAGAGAAGCTAGGAGAAAATTCTTTACTCAAAGAAACACTAGATACACATAAGAAACAAATGAAATTAATCTTTTGGATCTGTTCTGCTTAAAAAATGCTATTCATCGTACATTCATGCATGCTCTGTGATATGGTCACAATTTTTTTAAAACTTGCCAATGCTTAAAGTTTGATTTTTTTCCTGCTTCACGCATCAATTTTCTTCTCCCAGCTTTCCTCTCCTGATGTTGATGACTCTTAACTGGGGTACAGTTCCCTAAGTGGCAGTGCCTTCTAATATCCGCAACCCTGGAAATGTTGGCAGTGTAAGCAGGCTATCCGACTGTAATGAGCAACATAGTTTATCCAACATCCCCGTGAATTTCCAGTTGGGGTCTCTGGATGGAAATCAAGAGCAGTAACCCTGGCTGCTTCCACCCTCCCCAACCCCAAAACACCAAGGCCAGTTGTAGTACCCCAGCTGCCATCTCAACTGAAATCAACTAACTTAGCACAGATTGGGAATCAAACACTGGAGCTTCCTGCAGTGCTCAGTTACTCACCAAATAAACTCCCTGAGCCACAGGGGAGTCTTACAAAATTTAACTGACCCACTCAGAAACAGACTACGTATAGCTTCAGTGGGGTCAAAAGTCACAGAAAATGGCTTGAATTCACCAATAGATGCACCTAAAAAACAGTACACTCTATGGCCCCAAGTTTCCACACGATAAAAAACGGGCGCCCCTCCGAGCTGGGCGCCCGTTTTTCGCGCCGAAAACGGCGCCGGAAAAAAACCACGCGATTCTGGAGCTCCCTGCAGCTCCATGTCTGCTTGGTGCGGCGCCCAGGGGGCGGAGCCTACCACTCGCGCCGATTTGGTAAGTGGGAGGGGGTGGGTAGCATTTAAATTAGTTTTTTTCCTGCCGGCAACCCTGTGCGTGTGCGTTGGAGCGTTCGCGCACGCGCAGTGTGAAGGAAACATTGGCACTCGGCCATTTTTGTAGTTCTTTGTAGCTGTTCAATTTTTGAAAATTTTTTAATAAAAGCACATTGCCATCAGCACATCAGCACTGAGGCTTCTTGCAGCAGTGAGAAGGCTGCAGGAAGCCTCAGAAAGTTGAGGCAGCCGTTTCCCGACGGCCTCCCCCCCTGCCATCGGGAAATGGCTGCTGAACTTGTGAGGCTTCCTGCAGCCTTCTCACTGTCTCCTTCCCCCCCCCCGCCTGCCGTCTGGAATGGCTTCCTCCCCCCCCCCCGGCTGTGTTTGGTCGGTTGGTCGGGCCCGCACTCACTCCCTCCCTCCCCCCGCCGCCCGCCGCCGGGAACGGCTTCCTCCTCCCCCCCCGCGGGAACGAACGGCTACCTCCTCCCCCCCCCCCCCCCGCGAGAACGAACGGCTACCTCCTCCCCCCCCCCCCCCCCCGCGAGAACGAACGGCTTCCTCCTCCCCCCCCCCCCCCGGCGGGAACGAACGGCTGCCTCCTCCCTCCCCCTCCGCGTGAACGAACGGCTTCCTCCTCCCTCCTCCCCCCCCCCCCCCGCGGGAACGAACGGCTGCCTCCTCCCTCCCCCTCCGCGTGAACGAACGGCTTCCTCCTCCCTCCTCCCCCCCCCCCCCCCCGCGGGAACGAACGGCTGCCTCCTCCCTCCTCCCCCCCCCCCCCCGCGGGAACGAACGGCTGCCTCCTCCCTCCCCCCCCCGGGGGAACGGCTGCCTCAACTTGTGAGGCTTCCTGCAGCATTCTCCCTGGCTGAAGCACTTTCACACAGGTAGGAAGATGGTTTATTTAATCTTTTCTTTGCTTATAAATTTTAATTCAGGTTGGATTTATTTGTATAAGTATAAATAAGGATTTATTATAGAATTTAATGACTTCCCTTCCCCCCACCTCGTTCTGGACACCTAATTTGTAACCTGCGCCTGATTTTTTTAATGTGTAGACAAGGTTTTTTCAGTTCTACAAAAATCTTCACTTGCTCCATTCTAAGTTAGTTTGGAGTACGTTTTCACTATGGAAACTTTGAAATCAGGCGTCAGTGGCCGGACACGCCCCCTTTTGAAGAAAAAATTCTGTTCCAAAGTGAAACTGTTCTAACTGACTAGAACTGCAGAAAAAAAAATGTGGAGAATTGTGATTTCTAAGATAGTCCGTTCTTCACCAGTTGCTCCTAAAAATCAGGCGCAAGTCATGTGGAAACTTGGGCCCTTAGTCCCTGGATCAATATGTCTGGTATTTACTTGCTAAGCCTTGGTTTCACAATATATTACATGTGGGGAATGAAACAATGAGCACAACTTACAGAATTAGCACAAAATGCTTACAAGAAATCAACATTTCAAAAAAATGAAAAGTTCTGCTTCTAAAAAGAATCTTCTCTCCTTTGTTTCATCTTTCTTAGCAGATGATTTAATGGGTCTTTAGCTCTTGACAGTTCTACCAAAATGCTTCTGTGCTACTTGTCAGGAGATAAACAGGGCAGCTGAAGATGGCTTTCCATCAAGTTTTCTCTACACTGCTCACTCCAGGGATGCATCAAATCTCCCTGTCTTACAACTCCCTGGTAGATCTCATATGATGAGGGGGGGCGGGGTGTAAATTGGCTGACACTGAAACTCGGCGTGGGGATCACAGTACGCAATTAACCCACACACATTAATTGTGATGCAGGCAGCACGATAAATTTGTGCTGCTTGCTGTTTCAAATGATTGCTTCATGCAGCCGGCTGTTTATTGGCTGCAAACATCAGCAGTGGGCCCAATATTGCCAGTGGCAATCCCTACTTAAAGACAGCCTGCACCTCTTAAAGGGGACGTGCATTGTGGCTGCAATAATTGGGGGGAATTTTCTGAGAGTGAAGCTGGGCTGTGATACTTTGAGGAATGGCTAAACATGTGATAGAGCGAGCACCAAGGTTTTCTGACAATGCACTGTAGGTCTTGGTGCAAGATGCGGAGAGAAGGAGACACATCCTGTATCCATAGTGGGGCGGGAGGCATTCTAGACATATACTCAGGAGCCAGTGGGAACAAGTGGCGGCAGAGGTCAATGCCATAGTGTTGCTCCAACAACATGGATGTAGTGAAGAAAGAAGTTTAACGATCTGACACGGTTTGTCAAGGTGAATGAGTTCATCGTCAAACGGCATATCCTACTAACTGTACCACTAGCCTCATCTACTGCTCAATTCACTACATACCCATCAGGCACCTACCAGCATTCTCTATCAATCAGTGCTCAATTCTTCAATTCGTATGCTTTACCTCACCCTCTCACAATTAGTACTGTTGCAAGCCTCGCAGCCACAGCTCACATACATTGGCAGATATTCAACCATGACAGCCACATCACCCAAACATGTTGCAGGGCATTCACTGACAGACTTCCCTCTTTCTTGCAGGAAAAGGTGGCGCATAACAGAAGGCAGCAGGAAAGAACTTGAGGAGGATAAGCGCGCCTGCATATTTTAACCTTCATGGAAGAGACCGAGCTTGACATCATGGGAAGAGGCATCCATGAGACATTGGCCACTGGCAGGGATGGAGGGATCGATCATTAGGGTATCTGCATACCTAAGCATCCTTCTTTTTTCTGACTCACAAGCTACAGATGATGTAATCACGCACTTCTTATTTTCTCTTCTCCCTTCACCACAACTCAACACTTGTCCCTTTTTCATTTCAAATACCCAAGAACTGGAAACTTCCCAGTTAGAAGAGGAAGAGGAAGAAGACGGTGAAGAGGAAGACTACAGTGAAGATGAAGAGACACCATCACTCGATCTTACACTCACAACCACCAGCTCAGATACTGACACTGCTCGTATTTTAGAGGTTAGGATAGAGGAGGGATCTGCACGCGATGCGACACTGGACACATGTTGCAGGAACCAGGGCTGGGGGAAAGGATAGCACAGGTGTCAGCTTGTTAGAGGCACGATCACACACTAGATCGGCTGCAGAGAAATCAGATGGGCCAGAGTACAGCAGAAGGCTGACGCATGTACATAACCAAATGCTTAGTGCACTGGAAAGCATGTCAGAAAGTCTGCGCACAGTGAAAGAGCATGGAGGAGTCCTGCATCAACTTGGCACAGGGTTTTGCGCAGAGCTTGGAACTCATCCTTTTCAATATGGAATGCATGGTCACCTCCATCAGCACACCTGTGGAATCCAGCATGATGCAGCGTCTGATGACCAGTGTCACAGCTTGCATTGCACCACAGCACCAGGGACTTGAGCACATAAATCTAGGCTGATACGCCAGTGCAGTGTTGAGGGAGTGCTGCACTGTCGGAGGTGCCATCTTTCGGATGAGACGTTAATCCGAAGCCCGTCTGCTCTCTCATAAAAGATCCAATGGCACAATTTCAAAGAAGAGCAGGGGATGTCCTGGCCAATATTTATCCTTCAATCAACTGAACAAAAACAGATTATCTGGTCATTATCACATTGCTGTTCGTGGGAGTTGCTATGTGCAAATTGGCTGTCATGTTTCCTATTGTGTATGTAGGCACTGTGTTAATGACTCCACGAGGCAAGGGGATGGCACTTGAACTGTACAGACTGTAATCCTTTATTGCAGCTCCTAGAGTGAGGACACCAAGAAGTGAGCTCCCTTTTATACTGGGTTACCTGCAGTGTACAGGTGACCCTTAGGTCTCCAGCAGCAGCACTCTCTGGTGTACAGGTAAGGTATATACAGAGTGAAGGTACATTCATATCTACTGTTACAGTACATCAGTACATCATTGGCATGCATACATAACACTCCCCCCACGCCGTTCCCAAGTCTTTATTGCCATGACATGGGGAGGTGATCAGTAGTGGGCTGTGGGAGGTTGTGGTGAGGGTTGTGTGGATGCCAGGTGTGATCCCTGTGCTTGAGGCTCACCTCATTCATTTCCCCCCGCCCCCACACACAGACCATGTGGGTGTCACTGTTGGAGGATTCCTCAGTGGTGGAGCCTGTGATGTATGTAGCACACAAATCACTGACTCCACACGGTCTGGTGTAAATCTAACTGCTGTGACCTTGGTCCTTTATTGTTCAGCTCCAGAGTGCCTCTCAGGTGTGGTGGTCAGCCTTTTATAGTGCCTGTTGCAGGTATTCCAGGTTTCCCACCACAGCGCCCTCTGTGGTGTAGCATTGTGCTTACATTACATTTAAGCCACCAGGACGATACACATATCAATACATAACAGAGCCAGTGCAATGGGTACGGTACATACACTGTAGAGTGGGTAAATGGTGGTGTTTGGTGGTGGGCAGGGCCACAGGGCTGTGTGGGCTCCTTGTCCTCCATTAGTGGTGGAAGACTGGTCATCCCAGGGTCCACCAGGAAAGCTGGAGGGTACTGGCCTCTCACTCACGGTGGCTGGCCCTGGTGGCCAGGGGGTGTAGGCCGATCTAGGGCAGGGTGCCAGTGGTGGTGGCTGTGCTGCCCATTGACCGCTGTCCCTGCAGTGGGTCTGCTCCCACTGGGTGTGTGTGAGCCCTTCCTGGGGCATCACATTTGTCCCAAAAGCCCAGGCTACATGGTCAGATAGCCCGCTGGACCTAGGGGTCTCCCACATTGTACCTGTAGAACCCGGTGTCCTTCAACAGTCTACTTTCTGCATGCATGACACATTGGCTCCGATCACAAATTGTCGATTCTACACTGTTATCTTTCTTTACATTATCACATTTAGCACTTATAACACTTTCTTGTGTATCGGTGTCTCCATACAGGGTTACATTTATCATATTAAAATTTCTCACATCATCATTGAACAGTACAAACTTGTTGCTAACATCAATTTCACAAGCATTCATTACTTTTTTTCATTAGTTAAATTAAATGTAATGTAATTTAACGTTACATTGGCATACCTGCATTCGCTTACTGAACTTTTAACTTTAATGTTGTGCCTAGAGTGAAACTGTCCCTTTAATTTCCTTGGGTTACCGGTCTCCTTTTAGGGGGCCTTCCAATCTGGTTCGCTGCTCGGTGCCACATGTCACTCCTCCAACGCTGCCCCTCGTGGTCTGGTCGTGGCCATTTTGATTCTAGGTTCTTCACCTTGTGTTGCGGCCGCCATCTTCTTGCTCTCCTTGAGGTAGGCTGTGGTGATCTTTTTCTTCTCAGGTTTGGCCACAGGCGTCAGGAATCCACCTTTTTCAACGATCTTCTTCCCTCGGAGTACGGCCACGGCTTGGAAGGCGAGTTCTGGATATTCGGGTTGGGTGATCTCGCCACAGTGTTGTGCAGTCGTCGCCGCGCAGTCGAGCTGGACGGTAGGATTTCTAGGTACAGCGATGGATCCAAGTTTGGGGCTGCATGGGATGTCGATCGCTGGGGCCCGGAGGCCGTCGTTGCTTCTACCGATTTGGACCTGCTTTATCCAACTTCTTCCCAGCAGCGTTGGACCATTGCCGACAACAATCCACAAAGGGAGCTTGTTCATCACACCGCCCTGAGAGACCTAGACGTCCACGACTGGGATGGTGCCTTTGGTGTAGGTGAGCAGCTTTGCCTGAATAGGAGACAGCTTTGGTCGTTCAGCGGGATTGTTCCAAAGTTTTTCAAAGGTCATCTGGCTCATCAAACACTGGCTCGCCCCGTGTCGATCTCCATCAAAACTGGAACTCCGTTGATGTCCACTTCCATCTTCCATGGAGAACTCTCGGTGGAGCAGGTATAAATTCCATACTCTTCTTCCAGGGGTTGAGCAGCTTCGTCTTCATCAGTGTCAGAGCCTAGGTGATCGGCCAACTCTTCAGCGACACGGTGAGTATAGCTTTTTCTGCACATTCTCTGAAGGTGACCTTTCGTCTTGCAGCCTTTGCAAGTATAATCTTTGTAGCGGCACTGATGGGCCATGTGGTTTCCTCCACAGCGCTAGCACGGCTAGCCGGTTGGCCCCATGAGGCGGGCTCAGGGTTGCGGGACTCGGGGCAGCATTTCTGCCTTTGAAAGTCGCCATTCTGTTCACTGCGCTCGTCGGTTTAGAGTCCTGGATGTGGGTCATCATTCGTTTGGAGTCACAGACCGAAATCACGAAAGCCTGGCTCACTTTGATTGCCAGATAGGGAATGGAAGACCAGCAGGAAGAGTAGTGCAAGGAAGGTAGTGCAGGGGTCCCCTGTGGTCATCCCCCTGCAAAACAGATACACCGCTTTGAGTACTGTTGGGGGGGATGACTCATCAGGGGAGGGCAGCAGCAGCTAAGTTCATGGCACTGTGGCTGGTTTTGTTGCACAGAAGGGTAGGAAAAAGAGTGGGAGAGCGATAGTAATAAGAACATAAGAACATAAGAATTAGGAACAGGAGTAGGCCATCTGGCCCCTCGAGCCTGCTCCGCCATTCAATAAGATCATGGCTGATCTGGTCGTGGACTCAGCTCCACTTCCCCGCCCTCTCCCCGTAACCCTTAATTCCCTTATTGCTTAAAAATCTATTTATCTTTGACTTGAAAACATTCAATGAGCCAGCCTCAACTGCTTCCTTGGGCCGAGAATTCCACAGATTCACAGCCCTCTGGGAGAAGAAATTCTTTCTCAACTCGGTTTTAAATTGGCTCCTCCGTATTTTGAGGCTGTGCCCCCTAGTTCTAGTCTCCCCCACCAATGGAAACAACCTCTCGGCCTCTATCTTGTCTATCCCTTTCATGATTTTAAATGTTTCTATAAGATAACCCCTCATCCTTCTGAACTCCAACGAGTAAAGACCCAGTCTACTCAATCTATCATCATAAGGTAATCTCCTCATTTCTCGAATCAGCCTAGTGAATCGTCTCTGTACCCCTTCCAAAGCTAGTATATCCTTCCTTAAGTAAGGTGACCAAAACTGCACGCAGTACTCCAGGTGCGGCCTTACCAATACCTTATACAGTTGCAGCAACACCTCCCTGCTTTTGTACTCCATCCCTTTCGCAATGAAGGCCAACATTCCATTCACCTTCCTGATTACCTGCTGCACCTGCAAACTAACCTTTTGGGATTCATGCACAAGGACCCCCAGGTCCCTCTGCACCACAGCATGTTGTAATTTCTCCCCCATCAAATAATATTCCCTTTTACTGTTTTTTTTCCCCAAGGTGGATGACCTCACACTTTCCGACATTGTATTCCATCTGCCAAACCTTAGCCCATTCGCTTAACCTATCCAAATCTCCTTGCAGCCTCTCTGAGTCCTCTACACAACCCGCTTTCCCTAATCTTAGTGTCATCTGCAAATATTGTTGCACTACACTCTGTCCCCTCTTCGAGGTCATCTATGTATATTGTAAACAGTTGTGGTCCCAGTACTGATCCCTGTGGCACACCATTAACCACTGATTTCCAACCGGAAAAGGACCCATTTATCCCGACTCTCTGCTTTCTATTCGCCAGCCAATTCTCTATCCATGCTAATACATTTCCTCTGACTCCGCGTACCTTTATCTTCTGCAGTAACCTTTTGTGTGGCACCTTATCGAATGCCTTTTGGAAATCTAAATACACCAAATAGTGATAGGGGATTCAATGATGAGGGGAATAGATAGGCGTTTCTGCGGCCGCAACCGAGACTCCAGGATGGTATGTTGCCTCCCTGGTGCAAGGGTCAAGGATGTCTCGGAGCAGGTGCAGGACATTCTGAAAAGGGAGGGAGAACAGCCAGTTGTCGTGGTGCACATTGGTACCAACGACATAGGTAAAAAAAGGGATGAGGTCCTACGAAACGAATTTAAGGAGCGAGGAGCTAAATTAAAAAGTAGGACCTCAAAAGTAGTAATCTCGGGATTGCTACCAGTGCCACGTGCTAGTCAGAGTAGGAATCGCAGGATAGCGCAGATGAATACGTGGCTTGAGCAGTGGTGCAGCAGGGAGGGATTCAAATTCCTGGGGCATTGGAACCGGTTCTGGGGGAGGTGGGACCAGTACAAACCGGACGGTCTGCACCTGGGCAGGACCGGAACCAATGTCCTAGGGGGAGTGTTTGCGAGTGCTGTTGGGGGAGTTAAACTAATGTGGCAGGGGGATGGGAACCAATACAGGGAGACAGAGGGAGAATAAAAGGAAGCAAAAGCAAAAGACAGAAAGGAGATGAGGAAAAGTGGAGGGCAGAGAAACCCAAGGCAAAGAACAAAAAGGGCCACTGTACAGCAAAATTCTAAAAGGACAAAGGGTGTTAAAAAAACAAGCCTGAAGGCTTTGTGTCTTAATGCAAGGAGTATCCGCAATAAGGTGTATGAACTAACTGTGCAAATAGATGTTAACAAATATGATGTGATTGGGATTACGGAGACGTGGCTCCAGGATGATCAGGGCTGGGAACTCAACATCCAGGGGTATTCAACATTCAGGAAGGATAGAATAAAAGGAAAAGGAGGTGGGGTAGCATTGCTGGTTAAAGAGGAGATTAATGCAATAGTTAGGAAAGACATTAGCTTGGATGATGTGGAATCTATATGGGTAGAGCTGCAGAACACCAAAGGGCAAAAAACGTTAGTGAGAGTTGTGTACAGACCTCCAAACAGTAGTAGTGATGTTGGGGAGGGTATAAAACAGGAAATTAGGGGTGCATGCAATAAAGGTGCAGCAGTTATAATGGGTGACTTTAATATGCACATAGATTGGGCTAACCAAACTGGAAGCAATACGGTGGAGGAGGATTTCCTGGAGTGCATAAGGGATGGTTTTCTAGACCAATATGTCGAGGAACCAACTAGGGGGGAGGCCATCTTAGACTGGGTGTTGTGTAATGAGAGGATTAATTAGCAATCTCATTGTGCAAGGCCCCTTGGGGAAGAGTGACCATAATATGGTGGAATTCTGCATTAGGATGGAGAATGAAACAGTTAATTCAGAGACCATGGTCCAGAACTTAAAGAAGGGTAACTTTGAAGGTATGAGGCGTGAATTGGCTAGGATAGATTGGCGAATGATACTTAAGGGGTTGACTGTGGATGGGCAATGGCAGACATTTAGAGACCGCATGGATGAACTACAACAATTGTACATTCCTGTCTGGCGTAAAAATAAAAAAGGGAGGTGGCTCAAACGTGGCTATCAAGGGAAATCAGGGATAGTATTAAAGCCAAGGAAGTGGCATACAAATTGGCCAGAAATAGCAGCGAACCCGGGGACTAGGAGAAATTTAGAACTCAGCAGAGGAGGACAAAGGGTTTGATTAGGGCAGGGAAAATGGAGTACGAGAAGAAGCTTGCAGGGAATATTAAGGCGGATTGCAAAAGTTTCTATAGATATGTAAAGAGAAAAAGGTTAGTAAAGACAAACGTAGGTCCCCTGCAGTCAGAATCAGGGGAAGTCATAACGGGGAACAAAGAAATGGCAGACCAATTGAACAAGTACTTTGGTTCGGTATTCATTAAGGAGGACACCAACAACCTTCTGGATATAAAAGGGGGTCAGAGGGTCTAGTAAGGAGGAGGAACTGAGGGAAATCTTTATTAGTCGGGAAATTGTGTTGGGGAAGTTGATGGGATTGAAGGCCGATAAATCTCCAGGGCCTGATGGACTGCATCCCAGAGTACTTAAGGAGGTGGCCTTGGAAATAGCGGATGCATTGACAGTCATTTTCCAACATTCCATTGACTCTGGATCAGTTCCTATCGAGTGGAGGGTAGCCAATGTAACCCCACTTTTTAAAAAAGGAGGGAGAGAGAAAATAGGGAATTATAGACCGGTCAGCCTGACCTCAGTAGTGAGTAAAATGATGGAATCAATTATTAAGGATGTCATAGCAGTGCATTTGGAAAATGGTGACATGATAGGTCCAAGTCAGCATGGATTTGTGAAAGGGAAATCATGCTTGACAAACCTTCTGGAATTTTTTGAGGATGTTTCCAGTAAAGTGGACAAGGGAGAACCAGTTGATGTGGTATATTTGGACTTTCAGAAGGCTTTCAACAAGGTCCCACACAAGAGATTAATGTGCAAAGTTAAAGCACATGGGATTGGGGGTAGTGTGCTGACGTGGATTGAGAACTGGTTGTCAGACAGGAAGCAAAGAGTAGGAGTAAATGTGTACTTTTCAGAATGGCAGGCAGTGACTAGTGGGGTACCGCAAGGTTCTGTGCTGGGGCCCCAGCTGTTTACATTGTACATTAATGATTTAGACGAGGGGATTAAATGTAGTATCTCCAAATTTGCGGATGACACTAAGTTGGGTGGCAGTGTGAGCTGCGAGGAGGATGCTATGAGGCTGCAGAGTGACTTGGATAGGTTAGGTGAGTGGGCAAATGCATGGCAGATGAAGTATAATGTGGGTAAATGTGAGGTTATCCACTTTGGTGGTAAAAACAGAGAGACAGACTATTATCTGAATGGTGACAGATTAGGAAAAGGGGAGGTGCAACGAGACCTGGGTGTCATGGTACATCAGTCATTGAAGGTTGGCATGCAGGTACAGCAGGCGGTTAAGAAAGCAAATGGCATGTTGGCCTTCATAGCGAGGGGATTTGAGTACAGGGGCAGGGAGGTGTTGCTACAGTTGTACAGGGCCTTGGTGAGTCCACACCTGGAGTATTGTGTACAGTTTTGGTCTCCTAACCTGAGGAATGACATTCTTGCTGTTGAGGGAGTGCAGCGAAGATTCACCAGACTGATTCCCGGGATGGTGGGACTGACCTATCAAGAAAGACTGGATCAACTGGGCTTATATTCACTGGAGTTCAGAAGAATGAGAGGGGACCTCATAGAAACGTTTAAAATTCTGACGGGTTTAGACAGGTTAGATGCAGGAAGAATGTTCCCAATGTTGGGGAAGTCCAGAACCAGGGGTCACAGTCTAAGGATAAGGGGTAAGCCATTTAGGACCGAGATGAGGAGAAACTTCTTCACCCAGAGAGTGGTGAACCTGTGGAATTCTCTACCACAGAAAGTTGTTGAGGCCAATTCACTAAATATATTCAAAAAGGAGTTAGATGAAGTCCTCACTACTCGGGGGATCAAGGGGTATGGTAAGAAAGCAGGAAGGGGGTACTGAAGTTGCATGTTCAGCCATGAACTCATTGAATGGCGGTGCAGGCTAGAAGGGCTGAATGGCCTGCTCCTGCACCTATTTTCTATGTTTCTGCAGGTGACTGTGATGTCCGCAGAAAGCAGTTTATGGAGGAGGCCCCCGTGGTCGATTCCAAGAACAAATATGTCCCTTAGTGCTTCGGTGAGGTGGTCGCCAAAATCACACGGTGCAGCCAACCTTCTTAAATCTGCAGCATACTTAGCAATTTCTTGGCCTTCGGGTCGCCGGTGAATGTAAAACCGGTGCCTGGCTGTCTGGATGCTCTCTTTGTGTTTCAGTAGCTCTTGTATTAAGGTTACGAGCTCCTCATAGCTCTTGGTTGTTGTCTTCGCTAGGGCTAGTCGGTCCCTGACAAGGCCGTGGATAGTGGGCCCACAACTACTGAGCAGGATGGCCCTGCGCTTGTTCGCCAGTGTGACCGGTGAGTCCCCATCCAGGTCGTTGGCGATGAAGAAGTGTTCTGACCTTTCCACGAAGATGTCCCAATCTTTCTCATCGGTGAATTGTTGGAAGTTGCTGAGATTAGACATGTTGTGCATGGAATTTATAACCTCATCGCCAGTTATTGTGTATGTAGGCACTGTGTTCATGACTCCACGAGGCAGGGGGATGGCACTTGAATTGTACAGACTGTAGTCCTTTATTGCAGCTCCGAGAGTGAGGACATCAAGAGGTGAGCTCCCTTTTATACTGGGTTACCTGCAGTGTACAGGTGACCCTTAGGTCTCCAGCAGCAGCACCTTCTGGTGTACAAGTAAGGTATATACATGGTGAAGGTACGTTCAGATCTAATGTTACAGTACATCAGTGGCATGCATACATAACATTTCCCACATTACAACAGCGACTACACTCCAAAAGTACTTCATTGGCTGTAAAGCACTTTGAGACGTCTTGTGGTCGTGAAAGGTGCTGTATAAATGTAAGTCTTTCTTTTTTTCCATCAAAGGTCTGAGTGCTGAAGCTCAGACTCGAAGCTTAGACTGCTGCCATTGTGGCGCTGTATACCACTGTTCAAAAGGGCTTCCAGGGTGTCACAGCACTCCATCAATCTGTTCTCCAACAGATCAGTAGAATTACTGAGGCGCCGCCCCAGGCGAGTGAGAGTTGCTCTGTGGAGCATGAACCTGCAGTCTTGTCTCAGGGTGACAACTCCGCCAGTGCCCTGTCAGCCAGCCAGCCCAGACTGCTGCAGCTCAGGCCAAGATGGTGCAGTCTGAAGCCGGGCCCTCTAGGTCCAGAGCTGCTCGACGTTGCCCTCCAAGGCCAATTGCATTCTCCTCAATTGAAGGTCAGCAGTCTTCCACCACCCATGCTGCAGCCACTGTGGAAGCAAATCGTAGGAACACTAGGATAGACAAAGGTACATGGAACACAGGCACTAAGGGAATGTACAAGGGTGATTAGTTTATTTTTGTGTGTATTATGTAATCACTGAATTTATTAAATTGTATCAGGATGTGCATTTTCTGGTGGTTTTTATTTTGTTTTGTCAGATAGAGGACAATGTGATGGCCAGTGATAGAGAAAGGTAAAGAATGTAGGACTGTTGGTGAATACAGAGGTGTGGCTGAGGTTATTGTTATCGCTGATGAATTATTTGATCATGTAGTGTCCGAGCAGAAAGGAACTGTCTATGTTATAGCCTCCCTTCTTCTTCCTGTTCCTCTACTTCCTGTTGCAAGGGCTATTTCCTCATAATAATGAAGTTCTGTAGCATGCAGCATACTACTACAGGTGCAGCGTCCAGAATCCGGAACCTTGGGGACCGAGGCCATTCCGGATTTCGCGTTTTTCCGGATTTTGGATCGTCTTTCTGTCGTCATGAATCCGGAAGCACCCGAGTCCAGGTTCGGATATTTCCGGATTTCGGCATGTCAGAAAGGGGGGCGGGGGGTTGCTGCCGAGGAGCTGTTTGGGCCGCCGGCTCCGTCGAGGTGGAGCTGTTCGGGTGGGACCCCACCACCAAGGAGCTGTTCGGGTGGGCCCCGCCCCCAAGGAGTTGTTTGGGCGGGCCCAACGCCAAGGAGGTGTTCAGGAGGGCCCCGTTGCCAAGGAGGTGCTTGGGCAGGCCCCGCTAAGATGGAGCTGTTCAGGCGGGCCCCCGCCACCAAGGAAGTGTTCCGGCCAGCGGGCCCCGTCGCAGAGGAGCTGTTGGGGCGGGCCGGTGAGGAGGCCCCGAGGTAAGGGCAGCAGTGGTGAGCGGGATGAGGCAAGTGGCGGCGGGGTAAGGGCAGCAGCGGCAAGGTGAGGCCCGAGATTGGGCCGCGGCAGGGTCCCGAGGTAGACAGGGTCGGCGGATCTGGATTCCGGAACATTTTATGGATTCCAGACGACCCTGCCACCGATCGGCCCAGAATCCGGAGTCTGGAACATTCCAGATTCTGGAACTCCGGATTTTGGACGCCGCACCTGTACAAATCTTGATACTCATTCAGCTGAGTACTGCAGGGCTCCTCCAGAGTGGTCCAGGCAGCGGAAGCGTTGCGTGAGAATACTGATGGTGTGTTCTATAATGTTCCTTGTAGCGGTATGACTCTCATTGTAGGTCTGCTATGCACATGTGCGTGGGTTCCAAACCAGAGTCATGAGCGGATAACCCTTGTTCTCCAGTGGCCAGCCTTCAACTTGCTGTGGTGGGTCAAATACAGATTGCCGGGGACTGGTACAGAATGAAGGAATTGTGACTGCTGCCAAGATAACGGGCATTCAGCTGCAGGATGCATTGTCTATGCCACTCATTGAGGGAGTGCAATGCCTTTCGATTCTTGAAAATGGCCGAGTCTACAAGGCGCTGCAAGGCTATTTGCGTGCAGTCAATGGCACCCTGCATCATGGGAAAGCCTGCAATCCATGTAAACCTTCATGCTTGCTTCGCCTGCTTGTCTCTGGCAAGAAGGACTGAGATTAAATTATTTCTCTGACTATAGAGGGACTCAATGACATCCCTAATGCAGTAGTGCACTGCAAACTGAGATGTTGCTTACATCCCCAACAGCAGCCTGGAAGAGGCAAGGCACATAAAATTAAGAGCCACAGACACTTTGACATCCACAGGCAATGCTGTCCATGCCCGGCTTTGAGGTTGTGGCTGCAGCAGTTAGCAGATTTCTTACAACCTCTTCTTTGAAGCGAAGGTGTCTCAAGCATTGGTTCTCACTGATGTTGAAGTAAGAGGATTGCTCCCTAAAGACCCTCGGTGGAAATGACATCCTGCTGAGAGCCCTTAGCCCCCTCCTCCTCCTCCCTCTTCTAGCAGCTAGTCCTGCTCTGCATGGTCTCTCTTCATTTTCCCAGTCTTCAATTCCCAGAGGCCATCCATGTCTGCAAGCAACATGTTTCAGCACAAGCTTTTAAATGAACAAAGTAGTACTTCAGCACCAGTCCCTGTAGACTTTTCAAACTTTAATCAGGTATATGAAAGCTCCAAAAAGATGTACAATTGCACCAGCAGCCAGATGAAATAATCCAGCAACTGACATGCAATTAGTTCAGGATCCCTTTAAATTGTGCTCATGGACGGGTCCTCCATTCCGTTTAACCTCATATTCAGCTGTGCAAAGTTAAGGTAGGGTGTTGGCTGGAGCGCGCAGTTCAAAAATGACAACGCTGATGTCAAATCAGTGTTGCACAGTGATTTGCGTCATGATCTGCCTGCTCTGTGTGCTGTCGGCAGTTATTAGATGCACATGCGCAAACAAACCCCTTTACCGAGATGGTGACTTGTGGATTTCTCGTTGAAAGTGTGCCTGCGCATCTTGGACCCCATTCTTGAGTGTTAGGTGGCTGCTAAACAACGGGCGCTATACAGACCAATTTAGCCCACAGAGTGTTGTGGTTATATTAATTTTTCTTTTATTTTCATTGGAATTTGTTTTAAAGCATAACAATTGGTACCTGTGAAGAACAGTATAACTAATTGTAGTGGTAATTATTGGTAGTAATTAGATTAATTTTTACATAGGCTTTGGAACAAATACGTGCAAAACCATGTTTTGCTTATTGCATTTCAACTGTACTTACAGTGATCGAGTAAGTTTGCTCAAGTAAATGTTCAAGATCTGAAGCATTTATGGACCTAAACCTTCTCAAATCTAATTATACGGGACAAAGCAGAGCTGGCAGTACGGTGACATTTTTACAACAGTGGAGTCCCTTGTTGCCTAGAAACATGTGAAACATATCAAAATAGACCATCTAAAATAGACCGTCAGATCAAGCATTGGATTACACCATCGCAATATCACTGCAACAACATGAACCTTATAGGATAGTAGTACAAGAGGTCTACATGGTCAAGTTTGCTTCAGAGTAGCAGCAGTATTGAAATCACATTGACATGAAATTAGTATCTTAAAATTAAGTTAAAGAGCATGGGTTTACATTTTTTACTATAAGATGTTCAATAAAGTTTAAGTTGGTAAAATTAATAAAAATGCATATTAGCGACCAACTTAAGTCTCAACACAACTGACATTCAGCTGATGGCCTTGCAGCAAACAATGGCAAGGGAACAATCAAGTGGCACAAAGTTAAACCCACTGAGGGTTGTGGACATTCCTATTTCAATACCTTTTAGGAATTGTCCATGGAGATAACCACAACTGACATTCCCTCAGAAAAAAACTTGCACATATGATCCAGGAGATTATAAAAGAAGGAGAGAAATGAGAACTGAGATTCTCTATCGACCCAAATGGCTGCTTCACTCAACTAATTATCTTTGTCGGTTTTGACAAGGAAAATAATTTAATCCAACTTCTTGCATTTGCATATTGGAACACACTGCATTCATATTTAAAAACACACATTAGTTAAAAAAAAAGATTGATGGTCCACCCATTTCTTAAAAGTAGTATCACAAAAAAATTCAATTAAATATTTCTGATATTTATCAGCATCTTCACCGACAGAATTACATACCAATGTGTCCGCCTTAGCTCAGTGGTAGCACACTCGATTCTGACAGACGATTGTGGGTTCAAGCCCCACTCCAGAAACTTGAGCACATAATCTAGGCTGAGACTTCAATGAAGTACTGTGGGAGTAGTACACTCTCGGAGATGCCATCTTTCAAATGATCTACATCTACTTGATAGAGGCCCCTTCCGCTCTATCAAGTAGATGTAATAGATCCCATGGCAATATTCGAAGAAGAGCAAGGATCCGAACCCCAAATATATGCCGAAACGCTTTTACATGCCTTTGTGTACAGAACCCTCTGCGTGTGGAATGCATAATGCGAGCTATTATTAATCATGATTGTATACAGGGGCAGTAAATTTGCACTACATGACAGAAAGAGAAGTTTCTGGAGCAGCAATTGACTACATTATGCAGTTTCAGAAAAGATGAGAGGTTTCTGGTAGTACTCTCCAGAATATGGTCAACCAAGAAGCAGGCCTAGGTCGATCAGGACACAAGGATAATGCAGCAAGGGAGAAATGGGTGAACATTTGCAGAAACATCAGAGGTAAACAGGACTTACAGTTGCACAGAGCCTCTGATTGACTGGAATTATGCAATAGATACTGAGTGCTGGACAAGTATAAGGTGGACTGTGACAGTGACTAAGGAGGGTGCTCCTGAGCAATGTTGGACATCATGAAAGTTAAAAGTTTATCAGTCGAACGACTTTGTATCTTAAAGCAACAGGTTTTCCTGGAAGTGTTGTGAAAGAAATGCATTGTTTGGCTTTCTAAGATATGAACAGGATGACATTGAAGTGTCTGAGGAGAAGGCATTGCTTGTTTTCTGAAATGTAAAGTACTTGAGTAAGGAAATAAGTATTAGTGATGTCATCACCCATGAATGGTTAATGTTTAGTTTTAGGATAATAAACATGGGAAGTAGGTATCCATTAGATACAGATAACAATTAGTCAAAGATGCTAGAAAATGTTACACCAGGAAGTCTTGTTTAAGGGAAATGATTCAGAGGTAAATAATTGCAAACTGTTTACATAGGTAGTCTGTTTCCAGAGGATTTGGGAAATAGATAACATCATTTTGACATTTTCCTTTGTTGTAGTCAAAATATGGTTTATAAAGGAGTATGGTTTTTAAACAGTTTGTCAGAGTGTACTTGAAAGATAGAGAAACCAGTAAATTCACTCTCTATACACAGTTAAGAAAGAGCACTTTTACTGTCTATCAATAAAGTTGGTCGAATCAGATGCCTAGGTTGAAGCTGAGTGGTCCATCCAGTTTTATTCTTATACTTCTTTGTAGAGGTTTGCTACAATGAGTGACTTGCTAGGCCATTTCAGAGGGCAGTTAAGAGTCAACCACATTGCTGTGGGTCTGTAAGCCAGACCGAGTAAGGACGGCAGGTTTCCTTCACGAAAGGACATTAGTGACCTACTCAGGGGTTGAGCGTACTCCACACTACAATAGGAGAGTGGGGATTCTATAGTCGGAGCTATCGAACTTTTTTGTAGTCATAATGTCAAGTACGTTGTCTTGCTGGTGCAAGGGTGAAGGATATCACAAAACTGGCGGGGAAAATTTCTCGAAAGGAAGGGACAGCAGCCATATGGGAACGAATGACATAGAAAGAAGCACATTTGAGGTCTTCCAGATGGAGTTTCAGGAATTACAGACTGGATTGAAAAACAAGGTCTTAACAGTGGTATACTCTAGTTTGTTTCCCAGGCCACATAGGAATTTACAGGTTCAGGAGAGGACGATTAGGAAGTTAACATGTGGTTACATGATTGTGCCAGAGGGAAGAGATCACATCTTGAGTCACTAAAGTAATTTCTAGAACAGGGGAAATAATTTATTTTGCCTCAATCAAAATGGCACCTATGCCTTTGCAGAGAGTGCAAAGGACATAGAAACAGAAGTAGACCATTTGGTCCCTCAAACCTGTTCTGTCATTTAATTAGACCATAGTTGCTCTGGATCTCAACTCCATTTACCTGCCTTTAACGACATAAGAATTAGGAGCAGGAGTAGGCCATTTGGCCCAACCAGCCTGCTCCGCCATTCAATAAGATCATGGCTGATCTGATCATGGACTCAGCTCCACTTCTCTGTCCGCTCCCCATAACCCTTTGCTCTCTTATCGCTCAAAGATCTGTCTATCTCCGCCTTAAATATATTCAATGACCCAGCCTCCATAGCTCTCTGAGGCAGAGAATTCCACAGATTTACAACCCTCTGAGAGAAGAAATTCCTCCTCATCTCAGTTTTAAATGGGTGGCCCCTTATTCTGAGACTATGTCCCCTAGTTTTAGTTTCCGCTATGAGTGGAAATATCCTCTCTGCATCCACCTTGTCGAGCCCCCTCATTATCTTATAAGTTTCAATAAGATCTTCTGAACTCCAATGTGTATAGGCCCAAACTACTCAACCTATCCTCATCAGTCAACTCCCTCATCTCCAGAATCAATCTAGTGAACCTTGCAAGGTGACCAGGATTGGGAATTAAATATTCAGGGGTATTTGACAATCCGGAAGGACACACAGAAAGGAAAAGGAGGTGGGGTAGCTCTATTGATAAAGGATGGAATCACTGCAATAGTGAGAAATGATATTGGCTCAAATAATCAGGATGTTGAAACAGTTTGGGTGGAGATAAGGAATAATAAGGGGAAAAAGTCACTGGTGGGCGTAGTCTATAGGCCCCCTAACAGTAGCAACTCTGTTTGGTAGGAGTATAAACAAGGAAATAGGCTTGTAAAAAGGGAACAGCAATAATCATGGGTGATTTTATCCTCCATATTGATTGGACAAATCAAATTGGTCAGGGGAGCCTTGAGGAAGAGTTTATAGAGTGCATAAGGGACGGGTTTCTTGAGCAGTATGTAACGGAACCAACCAGGGGGCAGGCTATCTTAGATCTGGTCCTGTGTAATGAGACAGGATTAATAAACAATCTCCTAGTAAAGGATCCCCTTAGAATGAGTGATCATAGCATGGTTGAATTTCAAATTCAGATGGAGGGTGAGAAAGTTGGATCTCAAACCAGCGTACTCAGCTTAAATAAAGGAGACTATGAAGGTATGAGGACAGAGTTGGCTAAAGTGGCCCGGGAAAATAGATTGAAGTGTAGGACAGGTGATGAACAGTGGCGTACATTTAAAGAGATATTTCACAACTCTCAAGAAAAATATATTCCAGTGAGGAGGAAAGGGTGTAAAAGAAAAGATAGCCATCCGTGGCTAACTAAAGAAATAAAGGACGGTATCCAATTAAAAACAAGGGCATACAAAGTGGCCAAAACTAGTGGGAGGACAGAAGATTGGGAAGCTTTTAAAAGGCAGCAAAGAATGACTCAAAAAATGATTAAGAAAGGGAAGATAGACTATGAAAGTAAACTAGCACGAAATATAAAAACAGATAGCAAGAGTTTCTATAGGTATATAAAAAGGAAAAGAGTGGCTAAAGTAAATGTTGGTCCCTTAGAGGACGAGACCGGGGAATTAGGAATGGGGAACATGGAGATGGCAGAAACTCTGAACAAACAAAGCACTAAACAAAGCACAAAAAGTAATAAGCAATTAATTAATAAAAAATAGAAGGAACCCTGCACCTAAAGCACCAAGACCAAAGTAATAAGCAATGTCAATCAATCACAAATAAATAGCAGTCCTATCAAAACACGGCCCGGGAAGGCAGTGGGCCGCTGATGAGGGAGACCATTCGGCCAGGGATAGGGGTGGCGCGCTTTGGCCCCTCCTACACAGCCTGCAGCACACTCTCTCAGATTCTCGGGCGAGGAGCTACTGCGCATGCACACACACACTCTAGCGTGCATGTGCAGAGGTCCAGGCACTGTTTTCAGCGCCGGGACCTGGTTCCGCCCCCGAATCCAATGGCCATGCTACGCCACCATCGTGGAGAGTCTGGGGAGCGGCCAAACTCGGCCCGAAGATTTTTGGAGCAATTCGAGGCGGACAAAAGCAGCGCACCTCTGGTGAGTGCGGTAGAAATCTGTACTGGGAAATTCTATCCCATTATCCCAACAGTGGATAGTCAAGAGGCTATATGGGGCAGGGCTGGGGGGGGGAGAAAGAAGGGGAGGAACTTAACACAATCACAATCACGAAGGAGGTGGTACTCAGTAAGATAATGGGACTAAAGGCAGATAATTCCTCGGGACCTGATGGCTTGCATCCTAGGGTCTTAAGAGAAGTAGCGGCAGGGATAGTGGATGCATTGGTTGTAATTTACCAAAATTCCCTGGATTCTGGGGAGGTCCCAGCAGATTGGTAAACTGCAAATGTAATGCCCCTATTTAAAAAAGGAGGCAGACAAAAAGCAGGAAACTATAGACCAGTTAGCCTAACATCTGTGGTTGGCAAAATGTTTGGAGTCCATTATTAAAGAAGCAGTAGCAGGACATTTGGAAAAGCATAATTCAGTCAGGCAGAGTCAGCATGGATTTATGAAGGAGAAGTCATGTTTGACAAATTTGCTGGAATTCTTTGAGGATGTAACGAACAGGGTGGATAAAGGGGAACCAGTGGTGTACTTGGACTTCCAGAAGGCATTTGACAAGGTGCCGCATAAAAGGTTACTGCACAAGATAAAAGCTCACGGGGTTGGGGGTAATATATTAGCATGGATAGATGATTGGCTAACTAACTGAAAACAGAGAGTCAGGATAAATGGTTCATCCTTGGGCTGGCATTCAGTAACTAGTGGGATGCCGCAGGGATCAGTGCTGGGACTCCAACTATTTACAATCTATATTAATGACTTGGAAGAAAGGAGTGAGTGTAACGTATCCAAGTTTGCTGATGATACAAAGATGGGAGGAAAAGCAACGTGTGAGGAGGACAAAAAACCTGCCAAAGGATATGGACAAAAATTTGGCAGATGGAGTATAATGTTGGAAAGTGTGAGGTTATGCACTTTGGCAGAAAAAAAATCCAAGAGCAAGTTATTATTTAAATGGAGAAAAATTGCAAAGTGCTACAATACAGTGGGACCTGGGGGTACTTGTGCATGAAACACAAAAGGTTAGTATGCAGGTACAGCAAGTGATCAGAAAGGCCAATAGAATCTTGGCCTTTATTGCAAAGGGGATGGAGTATAAAAGCAGGGAAGTCTTGCTATAGTCATACAGGGTATTGGTAAGGCCACACCTGGAATATTACGTACAGTTTTAGTTTCCATATTTACGAAAAGATATACTTGCTTTGGAGACAGTTCAGAGAAGGTTCACTAGGTTGATTCCAGAGATGAGGGGGTTGACTTATGAGGAAAAGTTGAGGTTGGGCCTCTACTCATTGGAATTCAGAAGAATGAGAGGTGATCTTATCGAAATGTATAAGATAATGAGGGGGCTTGACAAGGTGGATGCAGAGAGGATGTTTCCACTGATAAGGGAGAATAGAACTAGAGGGCATAATCTTCGAATAAGGGGCCGCCCATTTAAAACTGAGATGAGGAAAAATTTCTTCTCTCAGAGGGTTGTAAATCTGTGGAATTTGCTGTCTCAGAGAGCTGTGGAACTGGATCACTGAATAAATTTAAAACAGAGATAGACAGTTTCTTAACCGATAAGGGAATAAGGGGTTATGGGGAGTGGGCAGGAAAGTGGACCTGAGTCCATGATCAGATCAGCCATGATTGTATTAAATGGCGGAGCAGGCCCGAGGGGCCGTATGGCCTACCCCTGCTCTTTTTTCTTATGTTCTTATGTTCTCTGATCAGCCTCCAATACAAGTATATCCTTCCTTAAATACAGATCCATATCCCTTGATACCCTTACCCAACAAGAGTGCTTAGTTGCGGGGAGGAGGCGGGGGGGGGGGGGGGGGGGGAATTATGTCTTTTTTTTGCTCAGTTGGGTGTGCTCAGTAAAGGGAGGGAATGCAGTACGCAAGATTTCCTGTTAATTTTAACTGCCCGAGGTCTTACAATTTCTTACTTTGATTTGTGCAGCATGTTAAACTAGTACAGCTGCAGTTTATGCACATGGAATCCTTCATTTTCAACAATTGTCACTTCAGTGTGCCCCTGGGCATCATATTGTTCATGTCTGGCTGCTGAGGGACTGGGTAGGCTGTGATCTTTGATCACTTGGATGGAGCATTTGTGGCTGACCACGATATCTGATAAGTGGGGGCAGGCATGTCAATCTACGTTCAGTGGGGTTCCAAGAGTGCTATATAAATAAAAGTTATTATTAAAAAGGGCCAATAGAATTTTAGGTTTAATAAATAGGAGCATAGAATATAAGAGTAAATAAATAACAATGAATTTGTACAAAACATTGGTTTGACCAGTTAGAGCACGGTGTGTAGTTTTCAGTACCTTAAAGGCCACTGAAATCATACAGAATAGATTCACTAGATTCACTAGGATAATGCTCGAGATAGGAGACTAGTTATAAGGAGATACTGGAATAGAGAAGAGTAAGAGAAGATTTAAATAATAGGTTTTTTAAATTATGAAGAGTTTGGATAGAGTGAATAAGGAAACACTTTCTTCTTCTTTGGAAGTCAGTGACAAGAGATTATCAATTCAAAATATCACTAAGAGAGTGAGGAGTGTGATGAGGAGAAATATATTTACACAGATGGTTACTAGAGCATCAAAAGCCTTGCCAGAAGGAATGGTGAAGGCATTTTATCAGTAAAAATTGGATAAATGAGGTAGAAGATACAGGGCTATAGGGAGAGAGTGGAATTAGTTTTGGATTGCTTTAGCAAAGAGCTGGCACACATACGATTGGCCAAATGGCTTCCTTCTATGCTGTAAACATCTATGGTTCTGATGGCAGCATCACATCGAAGCACACAAAACTATCAGTGAAAAGTTTATACCAAGGTTCTGCTACTAGATATATACTCTGTCCAAAACAAGATCATAATTCCTTATGTGTAAAACTCCCATCCAATATAGGGGAATTGGTAAGTATTCTATGCACAGATGTTTCTAAAATTTACAGCATTGTCACATCAATTTAGAGAAATGCATAACCTGTACACTTCTGCTTGCAGTTTATGGACTACCAAGCTTTGCATAAACACAAACCTTGTAATAACACATATAATTCATAAATGTCTTGGTACTAAAACCCAGACATCCACAAGGAGTGCACTTACCTATAAGCAAGTGATACAGCCCAAGCACTGGCAGCACAATAAAGGCAATCTCGAACTTTAGCATTTTGACAATTACCAACTGTTTTGTTGGGGAAAAGACCTGTAGCAGGGCTCTGGTAGTTCAGTACAGTTGATTTTACTGAAAAGAAACAAAATGCTAGTCAGAGATAGTTCAGCAAATGTGTGTCTATATTGTGTAAATGATGAAAGACCAATTATTCAAGTGTAATGCAAGAGTACTAATAAAAATCTTCAAATCTAATTTGTCCATTGGCAGCTGAGGGAATTATTAGCATCCCAGCACAAGATTAAATTTAAGAATCAAGGTGGAGAACTGGGTATTCAGCCCATCCCTCTCTCCTGTTTTAGCAGCCGACTGTATTTTGAATAACAGAAAACATTAAAAACAGGCATCAGCAGCTGTGGAGCGAATTGACAAGTTGACATTTTAGGTATGGACCTTTTATCACAATTGGAATATATTTTAGGGTGAAAATGGTCTTCAACAGTAGCGTAAAATGGGCGATAACTAATTGGCAGCCCATTTTACACCCCGCCCAATTTTCTTCCCTTTATTTTATACTTTTTAGAATGCTGTTCATCTGTATTATCTTCCAGTTCTGATAAAGGATCCATATCTAAAACATTAACTTGGATGTTCCCTTCACATGTTCGCACTGTTTCTAGAATATGATTTTGTTTCAGGTTTCCAGCCTCTGCATTTTTTTGCATTTTGATTGTTTTTGAATAATCCCATATTTTGAATATCTGGCAGATTATTCCAATAATGTACATATCAATTTTAAATTTACTTTTCACTCATTTTCATTTTTTTGTTATCTGGCATACTTACAGATTTACTCTGAAGTAATGTTCTGGCCTTGCCACATGATGTGGTGCAATAGAAACAGGGATCCCTCTTGCTCCAATTTATAACATTTTGGCTACACTTTTAATTCAAATTTTAGTTGGTGAAAATTGTCAAGTTTAAGAGATTTCTATTAACTTCTTCCTGTGGTTGTTTGCTTGTTTTTGAGCAAATACACAAAATTCAATCTGCAACATTAATGGCAACAGACATCTTCATCTGGCTGTGAAAAATTCTAAATGCCTTTGAACTACAGTCTACTCTTCTTTGAAGTTGCTTAACTTGAATTAAAATCACGGAAAAAAATACCCCCATTGAAAGCTCATTGCTGAATTTAAAGCCTTTAATTTGAATTATTAATATGAATTTGAATTCCCACACAAATTGGTTAATGCCCAATAAAATTTGCTAATTAATGAGAGTTCAAGCAGGCCAAGTTAATTTACTATACAACAGAAGCATTCATGGAAGCTTAAACGACAAAAATAAAATAAATAAAGAGACAAAACATATTTACATAATTTTTTCAAAATATCCAAATAAAAAATAGAAGTACTTCCTGCTCGTAGAAAAGTATTTTCAACAGGGTTAAGGAAAGTCTTGAGTAAGCTCATTAAAATTACTGGCTACACAGTACACCCTCCCTCTGCCCCCCCTTCCCCCCTCCCGCCCCCATCAAAACTCTCCTCTCTTCCCCGCCCCCCCGACCCCAATCAAAACTCTCCTCTCTTCTCCCCCACACCCCATCAAAGCTCGCCTCTCTCCTACCCCCCGGATCAAAACTCTCCTCCTTCCATCCCTCCATCAAAACTCTCCTCTCTCCACCCTCCCGGATCAAAACTCTCCTCCTTCCCCCCACACCCCACCACCCCCCCACCCCACCCCCTGATCAAAACTTTCCTCTCACCCGATCAAAAGTCTCCCCTCACCAACCTGTTTCTTGTAGCCCTCAGCGCGGGAAGGCAGCGGGCCGGTCTGTGTGGCAGGCCACTCGGGCCCGGGATAGGGGCGGGACGCGTTGGGTTCCACGCTGCAGGCACGCATCATCATAATCATGGGAGGTGCTACTGCGGATGCGAAACGCTCTGCTGCACATGCGGACAGCTGCCGGCACTTTTTCAGGCGCAGGGTCCTAGCTCTGCCCCCCAATGGACTCGCTACGCCGTGCCAAGCCCCAGGAGAGTTGGCAGAAGGGCCAGAATCCGGGGACATGTTTTTGGCGCCGTTTGGATCGTAGGAAGTCAGCGCATCTCACGTGAGTGCGCCAAAAAAACTGGTGGGCCAAATTTGGGTCCAATATTCCATTTGCCATGTTCTTGCCCACTCACTTAACCTGTCTACATCCTTCTGCAGGCTCTTCGCATGCTCCTCATGTGGATGTAAAAGATCACATGAGACTATTTCGAACAAGAGCAGGGAAGTTCTCCCATGGCTAATATTTATCACTCAACCAACATCATTAAAACAGATTAACTGATCATTATCACATTGCTGCTTGTGGGACCTTGTACACAAATTGGTTGCCACGTTTCCCGACATTACAACAGTGACTACACTTCAAAAGTACTTCATTGGCTGTAAAGCACTTTGGGACTTCCTGAGGTCATGAAAAGCGCTATATAAATACAAGTTCTTTCTTTCTTTCGGAAGAAGCAACCCCCACTGCAAATATGGAATCCAGTTATGTGCAATTGTTGAGTAAGTAGCTGACAAACAATCCAGATGGAACTTTGTACTAAAATCTGTGCAGAAAAATGAGTTGTTGGCAGGAAGCAAGCCGCAATCAAAACTTGCTTGAGCATCTTTGGGGGTTTGGAGTGAAACTATCTAGAGTGTTTTCTCCCCCTAAAATCGCAAAGCTTTTTTATCTTTTTGTTACCTCTCCCAGGAGATTGTGTGGCTGGTTGGAGATGAGGGAGTGAAAGGGGGTCAAGGTATGCATAAATTGCAACATGACGATATGGGACAGGCTCAATGGACCAGTTGGTCTTTTCCTGTCCATTTTTCTATGATCGTATGTGTTTTTCAATAGTTTCTTTCGTGCTTTATGGCATTATTTAGCGCTCCTGTAGTGTTTGCTATTTGATTTCATTAGAATTGGTTAATGTTTTGTGTTGATACTCAAGAATGTTATTTCTCAAAAAACGCTATAATTTGGTTCAAGTATTGCTGCCTGCAGCGACTGCTTAATTTTACCTATGCTTTCTAAACTCCATTTCATATTTTACAGATTTCTTCAGGTTATGTTAGATTTGTCAGCAATCTTCCTTCAATCTGCAGCTGCTACTACCTTCATATTAGCTACTAAAACTGAATATAGAAGAGAGTGGGAAAAAAAAGAAAGCACAAATGGTTTGGTAAATAAATTACAGACATCTTTCTAGTAGCACAAAATAAATCTTTCTGGATGAGCAACATCAAGCATGGAAGTGGTTATTATCGAAGTATTCTATTATGTAGACATAAAAAGCAAACAGGATGATAATTATAAAGTATTGCTGCATGATTCAGATTTCCAGAAAAGTTGCCATTAGTCTTTAGCTCTTCAGGGTTGCAGTAAAATGTCAATATTTGTAAATTATTTTAATTAATATTGAGAACATTACACACTGCTTGCCACCTACACACAAGCATGAGGCTGTGCACGTCTTTCAATCCGGTTACAATAATTTACACCATAGGCCTCATTATTCAGCCCAGGCGGTAACGTGTAATGGCTAGGGTTTTTGCAAGACAATTTTTTCCAAACTTTTCTAGCAGATCTCTTGTAGCATTACTCAATGAACTGGATGCTAAACTGTTTTATTCGTGTAACATGCGATATATTATGAGAGTGACTAATGTATTGTGATTGAGTTGGAGTTAGTTGTATTTTCAGCCTCAAATTATGTGTGTGTATATTTGTGCATAATGCTTCATTTGGTAAGGAGACGAATATATTGAGGACTGGAGAAGCTATCAGTACGCTGATATATTTTGGGAATAAAAGCAATATTGGTGAAAATTAAACGAGTGTAAAATAGAGTAAATGATAAAGAAGTTATCTAAAAATTCCAATGAAATAAAATTAATGAATTGAAAAACAAGATGAAATTGTACATTGGAAGCCTTTTATATAAGTGCATTGGAGGGATGCTGGGGTTCCAGAGTACTGGGGAGCTGTGTACCTATTTCACCATCTTATCAACAACTCCTTTGATTCTTACCATTATTTAATCTGCCTCCTGTTTTAGTCTCATCTGCAACTCTGGACACCATTCCCTCTAGCACTATATACAAATTGTTAATGTACACAGTGAACAGACGAACATAAGAAATAGGAACAGTAGGCCATAAGGCCCCTTGAGCCTGCTCTGCCATTTAATACGATCATGGCCGATCCGATCATGGACTCAGGTCCACTTCCCTGCTTGCTTCCCATAACCCCTTATTCTCTTATCGTTTAAGAAACTGTCTTTTTCTGTCTTAAATTTATTCAATGACCCAGCTTCCACAGCTCTCTGAGGCAGCGAATTCCACAGATCTACAACCTCTGAGAGAAGAAATTCCTCTTCATCTCAGTTTTAAATGGGTGGCCCCATATTCTAAGATTATGCCCCCTAGTTCTAGTGGAAACATCCTCTCTGCATCCATCTTGTCAAGCCCCCTCATAATCTTATATGTTTCAATAAGATCACCTCTCATTCTTCTGAATTCCAATGAGTAGAGGCCCAACCTACTCAACCTTTCCTCATAAGTCAAACCCTCACCCCCGGAATCAACCTAGTGAACCTTCTGTGAATTACCTCCAAAGCAAGCATATCCTTTCTTAAATAAGGAAACCAAAACTGTATGCAGTATTCTAGGTGCGGCCTCACCAATACCCTGTATAACTATAGCAAGACTTATCTGCATACTAACCTTTCATGTACCAGGATCGCTAGGTCCCACTATACTGCAGCCCGTTGCAATTTTTCTCCATTTAAAAAATAACTTGCTCTTCGATTTTTTTCTGCCAAAGTGCATAACCTCACACTTTCCCACATTATACTCCATCTGCCAAATTTTTGCCCACTCACTTAACCTGTCTATGTCCTTTTGCAGGTTTTTTGTGTCCTCCTCACACATTGCTTTTCCTCCCATCTTTGTATTGTCAGCAAACTTGGCTACATTACACTCGGACCCTTCATCCAAGTCATTAATATAGATTGTAAATAGTTGGGGTCCCAGCACTGATCCCTGCGGCATCCCACTAGTTACTGATTGCCAACCCGAGAATGAACCATTTATCCTGACTCTCTGTTTTCTGTTAGTTAGCCAATCATCGATCCATGCTAATATATTACCTCCAACCCTGTGAACTTTTATCTTGTGCAGTAACCTTTTATGTGGCACCTTGTCAAACGCCTTCTGGAAGTCCAAGTACACCACTGGTTCCCCTTTATCCACCCTGTTCGTTACATCCCCTGGATTCTGGGCAGGTCCCAGCAGATTGGAAAACTGCAAATGTAATGCCCCTATTTAAAAAAGGATGCAGTCATAAAGCAAGAAACTGTAGACTAGTTAGCCTGACATCTATGGTTGGGAAAATGTTGGAGACCATTATTAAAGCAGCGTTCGTTACATCCTCAAAGAATTTCAGCAAATTTGTCAAACAGGCCTTCCCCTTAATAAATCCATGCTGACTCTGCCTACCTAAATTATGCTTTTCCAAATGTCCTGCTACTGCTGCTTTAATAATGGTCTCCAACATTTGCAGTTTTCCAATCTGCTGGGACCTGCCCAGAATCCAGGAAATTTTGCTAAATTACAACCAATGCATCCACTGTCCCTGCCGCTACTTCTCTTAAGACCCTAGGATTCAAGCCATCAGGTCCAGGGGATTTAGTCCCATTATCTTACTGAGTACCACCTCCTTAGTGATTGTGATTGTGTTAAATCCCTCCCACGCCATAGCCCCTTGACTATCCGCTGTTGGGATATTGTTAGTGTCCTCTACCATAAAAACTGATACAAAATATTTGTTCAGAGTTTCTGCCACCTCCATGTTCCCCATCACTAATTCCCCGGTTTCGTCCTCTAAGGGACCAACATTTACTTTAGCCACTCTTTTCCTTTTTATATACCTGTAGAAACTCTTGCTATCTGTTTTTATATTTCGTGCTAGTTTACTTTCATAGTTTATCTTCCCTTTCTTAATCATTTTTTTAGTCATTCTTTGCTGCCTTTTAAAAGCTTCCTAATCTTCTGTCCTCCCACTAGTTTTGACAACTTTGTATGCCCTTGTTTTTAATTGGCTACGGATAGCTATCATTTCTTTTACACCCTTTCCTCCTCACTTGAATATTTTTTCTTGAGAGTTATGAAATATCTCCTTAAATGTACGCCACTGTTCATCACCTGTCCTATACTTTAATCTATTTTCCCAGTCCACTTTAGTCAACTCTGCCCTCATACCTTTGTAGTCTCCTTTATTTAAGCTTAGTATGCTGGTTTGAGATCCAACTTTCTTACCCTCCATCTGAATTTGAAATTCAACCATGCTATGCTCATTCCAAGGGGATCCTTTACTAAGAGATTGTTTATTAATCCTGTCTCATTACACAGGACCAGATCTAAGATAGCCTGCCCCCTGGTTGGTTCCTTTACATACTGCTCAAGGAACCCGTCCCTTGTGCACACTATGGGCCCAAGTTTCCACATGATTTGCGCCTGATTTTTAGGAGCAACTGGTGGAGAACGGACTATCTTAAAAATCGCAATTCTCCACATTTAAGTTTTCTGTAGTTCTAGTCAGTTAGAACAGTTTCACTTTGGAACAGAATTTTTTTTTCAAAAGGGGGCGTGTCCAGCCACTGACGCCTGATTTTTGTAGGTCTGAAAAAACCTTGTCTACACATTAAAAAATCAGGTGCAGGTTACAAATTAGGCGTCCGGAACGAGGTGAGGGGAAGGGAAGTCATTACATTCTACAATAAATCCTTAGTTATACTTATACAAATATTTTACAAATAATTCCAACCTGAATAAAAATTTATAAGCAAAGAAAAGATTAAATAAACCATGTTCCTACCTGTGTGAAAGTGCTTCAGGCAGGAAGAAGGCTGCAGGAAACCTCACAAGTTGAGGCAGCCGTTCCCGACGGCTGGGGGGGGGGGGGAAGGCAGTGAGGGGCCGACCGACCGACGGCAGCAGCCGTTCCCGACGGCGCGAGGGGGGGGCGGGGGGAGGAAAGGCAGTGAGGGGCCGACCGACCGACAGCAGCAGCCGTTCCCGACGGCGGCGGGGTGGAGAAACGCAGTGAGGGCCGGACCGACCGACGGCAGCAGCCGTTCCCGCTGGCGCGGGGGAGGCAGTGAGGGCCCGACCGATGGCAGCGGGGGGGGGGGGGAGGCAGGGAGAAGGTTGCAGGAAGCCTCAGAAGTTGAGGCAGCCATTCCCGATGGCAGTGGGGGAAGGCCCCCTGCCGTCGGTCGGGCCCATCGGGAAACGGCTGCCTCAACTTCTGAGGCTTCCTGCAGCCTTCTCACTGCTGCAAGAAGCCTCAGTGCTGATCATGGAAGGGCGATGGCTTTTATTAAAAAATGAGAAAAAATGAACAGCTGCAAAGAACTACAAAAATGGCCGAGTGCCAATGTTTCCTTCACACTGCGCGTGCGCGAACGCTCCAACGCGCACGGTTGCCGGCACGAAAAAAAATCATTTAAATGGTACCCGCCCCATCCTACTTACAAAATCGGCGTGAGTGGTAGGCTCCGCCCCCTGGGCGCCGCGCCAAGCTGACATCGAGCTGCAAAGCGCTCGAGAATAGCGCGTTTTTTTTTCAGGCGCCTTTTTCGGCGCGAAAAACGGGCGCCCAGCTCGGAGGGGCGCCTGTTTTGCTGCGTGTGGAAACTTGAGGCCTATGAACTCGTCCTCAAAGTTACTGTTAAGGGGCCTAAAGACTGTGCCCACCAGTGACTTTTCCCCTTTATTATTCCTTATCTCTACCCAGACTGTTTCAACATCCTGATCATTTGAACCAATGTTATTTCCCAGTATTGCAGTGATCCCATCCTTTATCAGCAGAGCTACCCCACCTCCTTTTCCTTTTTGTCTGCCCTTCTGAATTGTCAAGTACCCCTGAAAGTTTAGTTCCCAGTCTTGGTGAACTTACAACCACGTCTCTGTTATGGCTACCAGATCATACCCATTTGTCCCATAAAAGAATCCTGTGGGAAAAGAATCCTGTGGGTCAATGCTTCCCAGTTCCAACCACTGAGGCACTGTTCTTAACATTTGGAAAACCATAATTCAATCAAGCAGAGTCAGCATGGTTTTATGAAAGGGAAATCATGTCTGACAAATTTGCTGGAGTTCTTTGAGGATTTAACGAGCAGGGTGGATAAGGGGGAACCAGTGGATGTGGTGTATTTGGATTTCTAGAAGGCATTTAATGAGGTGCCACGTAAAAGGTTACTACACAAGATAAAAGTTCACGGGGTTGGGGGTAATATATTAGCATGGATAGAGGATTGGCTAACTAAACGGACTGTCGGGATAAATAGGTAATTTTCCGGTTGGCAAACAGTGATAGGGTGCCGCAGGGATCGGTGCTGGGTCCTCAACTATTTACAATCTATATTAATGACTTGGATGAAGGGACCGAGTGTAATGTAGCCAAGTTTGCTGATGATACAAAGATGGGTGGGAAAGCAAATTGTGAGGAGGACACAACAAATCTGCAGCGGGATATAGACAGGCTAAGTGAGTGGGCAAAAATCTGGCAGATGGAGTATAATGTGGGAAAATGTGAGGTTATTCACTTTGGCAGAAAAAATAGAAAAGCAAATTACAATTTAAATGGAGAAAAATTGCAAAGTGTTGCAGTACAGAGGGACCTGGGGGTTCTTGTGTATGGAACACAAAATGTTAGTATGCAGGTACAGCAATAATCAGAAAGGCAAATGGAATGTTGGCCTTTATTACAAGGGAATAGAGTATAAAAGCAGAGAAGTCTTGCCACAATTGTACAGAGTATTAGTAAGGCCACACCGAGAGTACTGCATTCAGTTTTGGTCTCCGTATTTAAGGAAGGATATATTTGCATTGGAGGCTGTTCAGAGAAGGTTCACTCGGTTGATTCCAGAGATGAGGGGGTTGACTTATGAAGATAGGTTGAGTAGGTTGGGCCTATACACATTGGAGTTCAGAAGAATGAAAGGTGATCTTATCGAAATATATAAGATAATGAGGGGGCTCGACAAGGTGGATGCAATAGTGATATTTCCACTCATAGAGGAAACTAAAACTAGGGGACCCTAGTCTCAAAATAAGGGGCGACCCATTTAAAATTCAGATGAGGAGGAATTTCTTCTCCCTGAGGGTTGTAAATCTATGGAATTCTCTACCCCAGAGAGCTGTGGAGGCTGGGTCATTGAATATATTTAAGGCAGAGATAGACAGATTTTTGATTGATAAGGGAGTAAAGGGTTAGGGGAGCGGGCAAGGAAGTGGAACTGAGTCCATGATCAGATCAGCCATGATCTTATTGATTGGCAGAGCAGGCTCGATGGGCCAAATGGCCTAAACCTGCTCCTATTTCTTATGTTCTTATGTTAACTCCTATTGTATTTCCTTCATTTTAACCAGATTTTAAACCTGAAATGCTAACCCTGTTCCGAATTATGTATCTCTTAATCTTGTCAAAAAATCCATTAATAAGAGAAGTAAACAGAACAGTCTTTGACCAAAATTCCTAAATTAAATAAGAGCAGGAATTAGAATGTAGTTCACTAAACTTTGTGAAATGAAAGTAGCAATTTATTTAGGTTCTTCCAACATTTATTAGATAACATAATGATATGTAACAGAACTGGGCCATAATATATTAATTAAATAACTAGCAAATCAAAAAGAGTTACCTCAGAATTTATTAATGATCATTTATCAGAGACTATTTAATAAACCAAATGAATGTCTAAAGTGTTGTCAGGAGTCATCTGCCATGACTTCCAAACGTAAATTAAATATATCACACGGGCAGTGGGCAAGCGGAAAAAATGGATTAAATTGAAGTAGCAGCCATAACTAAGGTTAATCCCTGAAATGAAGCAAAATGAAAACAGCAGCTATAAACTATGATGATTAATCCCTGAAATGAAAGCAGCAGCCACAAATTAATAAAAAGAAATCAAAAATGACATTGCGAATGTCATGATTCTCACAAATTACTAAATATATTACATGGGCAGCAGGCAAGGAAAGAGAAAACAGCTCAGAAATCGCAGAATGAGTTGGAAAAATAGGCATGTGGGCAGAACAATGGCAGATAATCGACCCCTCCATGGTCTCTAAATTGTCAGACTGCTTGTCCGACATCTAGTACTGGATGAGCAGAAATGTTCTCCAATATTGGGAAGAGCGAACCCATTGTCTTAGGAACTGCATTCCCTAGCCACTGACTCCATCCCTCTCCCTAACATCTATCAGAGGCTAAACCCGATCCTTTGCAACCTAGGCGTCATAATTGACCTTGAAATGAGCTTACGGTCACATATTCGCGGCATAACTAAAACCACCTATTTCCACTTCCGTAACATTGCCCACCTCTGTCCCTGCCGCAGCTCATCTGCTGCAGAAACCCTCATCCGTGCTTTTGTTACCTCTAGACTTGATTACTCCAATGAACCCTTGGCTGGCCTCCCACATTCTACCCAACGTAAACTTGAGGTCATCCAAAACTTGGCAGCCCATGTCCTAACTCACACCATGTCCCAATCATCCATCACCCCTGTGCTCACTGACCTACATTGGCTCCTGGTTAAGCAACGCCGTAATTTCAAAATTCTCATTCTTGTTTACAAATCCCTCCATGGTCTTCCCTATCTCTGTAATCTCTTGCAACCTCACAACCCCACGAGATGTCTGCGCTCCTCAAATTCTACCCTCTTGAGCATCCCTGATTATAACTGCTCAATCATCGGTGGCCATGCCTTCAGCCGCCCAAGCCCCAAGCTCTAGAACTCCCTCCCTAAACCTCTCCGCCTCTCTACCACTTTTTCCTCCTTTAAGACACTCCTTAAAACCTACCTCTTTGACCTAGCTTTTGGTTATCTACCGTAATTTCTTATGTGGCTCAGTGTCAAATTTATCTGTTTCGTCGTATAACACTGCTGTATTGCGCCTTGGGACATTTTACTACATTAAAGGTGCTATATAAATAAAAGTTGTTGTTGTTGATAAGGTTTAATGGAGACATGTAAAGTATTGCACAGAGAAAGGAAATGTAAGTGACAAACATGCTTCATGAATGTTGTTGAACTAGCTATGGATGAAGTTAATAGAGATCTAGGAAGTCTTAGTACGCTGTATAATCAATATGTTGAACAGCAGCAATCAACAAAGCCAATAGAATGCTGAATTATATCACAGAAACAGTAGGGGACAAGTCAGAGGAATCGTGATGAAACGGTATAGTGGTCTGGTCAGACTGTGTCCAGCCCTGGTCGCCGGCACACAAGGAAGACATTGAAGCACTGGACACAATGCAGAAAAGAGCAAAAAGGCAAATCCCCAGTGGAAAAACTAGAGAGAAATGGGGACAGAAATTGGGGCTGTTTGCATCCCCAGATAGCGCTCCCAGGGTAAACGACTTTTCACCTGGGCATGGCACCGCTAAAGACTCCTGCTAAATTCCACAGGAGTTTACTGGCAGCGGTAATCGGTAGCATCCCACTCCGCTGGCATTAGTGATGTCATCACCGTGCGCAGCGACCCATTTTTGCCCCGGAGCAAAAATTCGGGAGCACCCCCTGAAGCTGCACCGGGCGATGACAGCGACAGCTTCAGGTGAGAGCAGAAGTGTGGTAAATGGGATGGACATGGTCAAGAGCCCTGTCAACCGCGGTAGATGGGAATCCTCAGATTAGAGAAAAAGGAAGACATATCAGAAGCACTGGTATGGTAGGCGGCATCGTCAGAACAGTTGCGACGGAAACAGAGAAACTGAGAGATAGAATACGGTCCTAACAGGAAGCAGGGTGGGAGGAAGTGTAGTCAAGGTAGCTGCGGGAGTTAGTGAGCTTATAGTAGTATTGGTCGACAGCCTAACCCTCAAAGCTGTCCTGGTCTGCAGTTCCATTTCAGCCTTCACCTCATCTGCCACTTTAACAAAAAACTTTTTTTCTTCCTTTCAGGTGTCAAAGATAACAACTCTTGGATTCCACGGCCCTCTGGAACCTTCTTCGCCTTCACTTTCCTCAGTTTCATCCTCTTACGCACCCACCTCAATGACTTTTGAACTCGGCGCGCCGCTGAGCTCTTCCTCCATCACCTTCGCCTCTGCGCCGACTTCTCTGTCCGTGAGTCTTGCCCCCTTACTCCTGTCTTCAGAATTTTTGTTCCATCTGGACCCCTCCCTCTGGCCTCTTACCCTCCCTATATCTTTTCATTGGGAATTGCTGGCATGACAGCATCCGTCTCAACTTTTCTGCTCCGCTCACTCACTCTAACCTACCTCCCTGTGAATTTGCAGCATTCGTTCTCTCAGGTCTAACCCTAACATTGTCATTAAACCTGCTGACCAGGGTGTTGTTATTTTGGTTTGGCGAACCAACCCCCACCTTGCAGAGGCTGAACGCCAACTTTCCGACATCTCCTCCTGCCTCACTCTGGACGACAACCACACCACTGAACGTCAAGCCATTATTTCCCAGACTGTCATTGACCTCATCTCCTCTGGAGATCTTCTCTCCATGGCCACCAGCCTCACTGTTCCCCAACCACACATAGCCCACTTCTGCATCCTTCCACAAACAGGACTGCCCTGGTAGACCCATTGTTTTGGACTGTTCTTGCCCCACTGTATTGATTGTTTCCTATAACAACTGTATTTTTTTCCCCCTTGTCCAGTGTCTTCCCAGTTATTTCCGCAACTCTTCCGGCATCCTCCACGATATTAACAGTTTCTAGTTTCCTGGCCCGGTTTCATTTTCACCATGGACATCCATTCCCTCTGCACCTCCATTCTCCACCAAGACGGCCTGAGAGCCCTCAGCTTCTTCCTTGAATGGAGGCCCCATCCACCACAACCCTCCTCCACCTGGGTGAATTTGTTTATACTTGGAACAACTTCTCCTTTGACTCCACTCACTTCCTCTAAATAAAAGGCGTTGCTATAGGAACCTGTATGGTCCTAGCTATGCCTGCCTTTTCGTGGGCTATGTAGAACATTGCTGCCTGACCTTCCAGCATTTTCTATTTTTATTATGAATATGCATGGAAAGAAAAAAACAGCAGAACTGGAACTTGGCATCTCAAGTCAATTCTGAAGGAAAGGACTGATTTCAAATTGTCTTTTTATATCAGGATTAGACTGAAATATTTTTCTCCATCTCTGTCCATTTTAGATTCTTCATACCACAATACCCTTATCAATAATTGTGCAAGGAACTTTAAAGCAGCAAAATTGCACAAGATAAAATAGAACTTTGTAGATCTTGGAGCAAGATGCTGTTGAGATCAGATATTTCTCCTGACAATAGGTAAGAAATAAATTACTTTGAATATATCAAAATCATATGCCTTATATTTTTGGATTTACAAAAAACAATGACAATAGTATCTAGAGATAAAACAAAGTTGTAGGCAAATTATTTACGGATAAATAGCCTCATGCAACCTGAACGTAGCAGTAGTGTACATATAAATAGTAACTTATGTGAGTGGTGCACATTACTGCATAGACAGGATATTCCGACTGAACAATTTCGCTGAGAAAAATGCAACTAAGAAATATTGCAGTCCAGAATCTACCATAATCAATTCAGATAATTTTTCAGATTAATTAATTTTCATGTATTATCAGTCTGGTACAATGCTTTGTGGGAGAAAGAACTTAAACCAAACACTGAAAGTTCAATGGAATAGTTATGGAACCTGATTTAACACAGCTTGCTGTCACACCATTATTACCTGATTATTCGCCAAGATTATTTGAGAAGCATTAATAACAACTACAAATAGAAATCAAATAGAATGATGAATAGATCTGTCAGGTAATAGTAGCTGATTTCTGCAGAGTAATTTAAATGGATTGATTTAATGCAAAATCTTATTTGTATATAGTTCCCAAGTTTTCCCGGTCCTCTTCTAACAAGCATTTACAAATCAAAAAATGCTACCTGCTAGTAAGAACCAGCAGGGAAGCAATGCCTATGTACTAAGTGCATGAAAATACGAGAACCTGCAACACATTCAACTTGTTGTTGAACAGATAACAGGAATAAAATACAAAGAAGAAAAAGGTCCAGACTGACAGCCAAGTGGCTTCAACATTGTAAATATCAATGCCTATTAATAAAAAGTCAGCAGTTCCAAAATTTAAGATATCAGGTAATTCAAATTAAAATGTTATATAAAAAAAAATTACCAATTCTCTCAATTTTTTTGTTGCAAATTTTAAAGATGTGTTTCAGATGGGCAACAGGATTATTTGTTTTATCTATAATAAATTACTTATCTGTACAGATTTCTTATGTCATTTCTTACTTCCTATGTCACAATTCTTGTCGCACACTGGACCCAATGACCTTGCACAAACCCTTTCCAGTTTCTTGCCTCATTTAAATTTGAAGGGCGAGCTGTCAGCACAAAACGTGCTGGTAATCGAACATCTTGCCCATCCTGGAGGGCGGGGAGTGGGGGTGGATTTTGAGCAGGCACAACATTAGTTCCTGGTGGCCTGCCCTTCGAGGGGAACTATTTGTCAGTGATCCTTCTCTTGCTAATGCTTCCTTCTTCCTACCTCATAAGAGCAGCTAATGGGGCTATAATGCCAGCATCACCGAAGTACAAACGGACCCGGCGAGGCCTCACAAAAGCTGGTTTTCGGGGCGCGATGCACGAGACAAAAAGCAGCTTTTCCGATCTTTTCTGACAGATCCTCCGTATCCTTGGGAGAAGGACATTCGCACGGGAGAGATTGGGCTATTTGGGAGAAATTTAGAACTCAGCAGAGGGGGACAAAGGGTTTGATTAGGGCAGGGAAAATGGAGTACGAGAAGAAGCTTGCAGGGAACATTAAGACGGATTGCAAAACTTTCTATAGCTATGTAAAGAGAAAAAGGTTAGTAAAGACAAACGTAGGTCCCCTGCAGTCAGAATCAGGGGAAGTCATAACGGGGAACAAAGAAATGGCGGACCAATTGAACAAGTACTTTGGTTCGGTATTCACGAAGGAGGACACAAACAACCTTCCGGTTATAAAAGGGTTCGTGGGGTCTAGTAAGGAGGAGGAACTGAGGGAAATCCTTATTAGCCAGGAAATTGTGTTGGGGAAATTGATGGGATTGAAGGCCGATAAATCCCCAGGGCCTGATGGACTGCATCCCAGAGTACTTAAGGAGGTGGCCTTGGAAATAGTGGATGCATTGACAGTCATTTTCCAACATTCCATTGACTCTAGATCAGTTCCTATCGAGTGGAGGGTAGCCAATGTAACCCCACTTTTTAAAAAAGGAGGGAGAGAGAAAACAGGGAATTATAGACCGGTCAGCCTGACATCGGTAGTGGGTAAAATAATGGAATCAATAATTAAGGATGTCATAGCAGTGCATTTGGAAAGAGGTGACATGATAGGTCCAAGTCAGCATGGATTTGTGAAAGGGAAATCATGCTTGACAAATCTTCTGGAATTTTTTGAGGATGTTTCCAGTAGAGTGGACAAGGGAGAACCAGTTGACGTGGCATATTTGGACTTTCAGAAGGCGTTCGACAAGGTCCCACACAAGAGATTGATGTGCAAAGTTAGAGCACATGGGATTGGGGGTAGTGTGCTGACATGGATTGAGAACTGGTTGTCAGACAGGAAGCAAAGAGTAGGAGTAAATGGGGACTTTTCAGAATGGCAGGCAGTGACTAGTGGGGTACCGCAAGGTTCTGTGCTGGGGCCCCAGCTGTTTACACTATACATTAATGATTTAGATGAGGGGATTAAATGTAGTATCTCCAAATTTGCGGATGACACTAAGTTGGGTGGCAGTGTGAGCTGCGAGGAGGATGCTGTGAGGCTGCAGAGCGACTTAAATAGGTTAGGTGAGTGGGCAAATGCATGGCAGATGAAGTATAATGTGGATAAATGTGAGGTTATCCACTTTGGTGGTAAAAACAGAGAGACAGACTATTATCTGAATGGTGACAGATTAGGAAAAGGGGAGGTGCAAAGAGACCTGGGTGTCATGGTACATCAGTCATTGAAGGTTGGCATGCAGGTACAGCAGGCGGTTAAGAAAGCAAATGGCATGTTGGCCTTCATAGCAAGGGGATTTGAGTACAGGGGCAGGGAGGTGTTGCTACAGTTGTACACGGCATTGGTGAGGCCACACCTGGAGTATTGTGTACAGTTTTGGTCTCCTAACCTGAGGAAGGACATTCTTGCTATTGAGGGAGTGCAGCGAAGGTTCACCAGACTGATTCCCGGGATGGCGGGACTGACCTATCAAGAAAGACTGGATCAACTGGGCTTGTATTCACTGGAGTTCAGAAGAATGAGAGGGGACCTCATAGAAACATTTAAAATTCTGACGGGGTTAGACAGGTTAGATGCAGGAAGAATGTTCCCAATGTTGGGGAAGTCCAGAACCAGAGGTCACAGTCTAAGGATAAGGGGTAAGCCATTTAGGACCGAGATGCGGAGGAACTTCTTCACCCAGAGAGTGGTGAACCTGTGGAATTCTCTACCACAGAAAGTTGTTGAGGCCAATTCACTAAATATATTCAAAAAGGAGTTAGATGAGGTCCTTACTACTAGGGGGATCAAGGGGTATGGCGAGAAAGCAGGAATGGGGTACTGAAGTTGAATGTTCAGCCATGAACTCATTGAATGGCGGTGCAGACTAGAAGGGCCGAATGGCCTACTCCTGCACCTATTTTCTATGTTTCTATGTCTATATAAAAATTAAATTTAAAAACACATTTTTATGTTAAAAACCCTGTCCTTTAAGGTAACTTTATTTTAAACAGTATTAAAACACACACAAAAAAATTTCAAAAGATATTTGTTTTTCTAAAACATTTAATTAACTTTAATTTCAATTAATTTTAAATATGTGAGGTGTTCTATTTATTTATTATGTTGTGTTTCTTGTTTTAGGGGGTTAGTCTTATTGATAATAATGGGAACTCGTAAAAACGGAGTTCGCATTATTATCAATGAGAATACTGCAGAGTGATTGGTGGTCCAGGCCTACGTGACTCCAGCTTTTTCGTACGTACGGGGAAGTCATCTCTCTGTACGCTACGCATTGAATGAAGGTCTCCGACCGGAATTGAAGGCGCCTCCGGGACCACCAGGTACTTTCGCAAAAACATTTTTGATCGGAGGCGTTCGTCCGAAGGAAGCCTCCGAACTGAATTTTAGTCCCTATGGGCCCAAGTTTCCACCCTCTCCATAAGGTGCGCCGACTTTCTGGAATAAAAAGGGCGCCGAAAACTTACCTTGTGATTCTCCAGTCTCCTCAGGACGTCTTTGTGCTCGGCTTGGTGCAGCACAAGAGGTCGGGGTTGGAGCCAGGTCCCAGCGCCGAAAACAGTGCCGGGACCTCTGCACATGCGCGCACACTCTAGTAGCTCCAGTACCCGAGGCTGCGTGGGAGGGGCCCGACCCTAGCCCTGGCCGAATGGGCTCACAGGGCGAAGATCGGACTGGACCTCCCTCCCGTTCAGCTCCCTCCACCACCCCCCACCTCCTGATCAGCCTTCCCCCCCTCCCTCCCCCCTCTTCTCCCCGCCCCCTCTGCTCCCACCCAGCCCCGTAGGAGGCGGGCCTGCACGCCCAGCATCTCGCTGGGGGCAGGCCCCACCCGAAGTGTCGGTGGCGGCGGCCCGTTCAGCCTCTCCCCTCTCCGCTCTCTCCCCCCCTTCCCTCCTCTCTCTCCCTCCCTCCCCCCTCCTCCTCCTCCTCTCCCTCCCTCACCACCTCCTCTCCCTCCCTCCTCCTCCTCTCCTTCCCTCCTCCTCCTCCTCTCCTTCCCTCCCTCCTGCTCTCCTTCCTCCCTATCGCTCCCCCCTCTCCTCCCCTCCTTTTTCTTCTCCCCCCATCCCCTTCCCCTCTCCCTTCTCCTCTCCCCCTATCCCTCACTGTCAGAAACACAGAGACACTGACAGAGACAGCGAGAGAGACACTGACAGAGACCAAGAGAGAGACACTGGGGCGGGGGGCCTATCCCAGCATGCTGTTGGAGGGCTCCCAGTGCTGCAGTAGATGAGTAGAAGTAATGTTTTATTTATTGATTAATTGATTTTTTTAAAATATTTTATTTAAAAACATTTTTTGATTGATTTATTGGTTGGTTTATTGATTTATTTATCATTTATTATTAATGATGGCTCTTTATTTGTAAAAGTGAAGTATTTAATGTTTGTAAATTTCCCTCCCCCCGCCCCCGATCTTTCGTTCCCTACGCCTGATTTATAAGTGTAGGCAAGGTTTTTCTGAGCGTACAAAAATCTACACTTATTCCATTCTAAGTTAGTTTGGAGTAAGTTTTCGCTGCCTAAACTTGCAAAACAGGCGTAAGTGGCTGGACACGCTCCCTTTTGAAAAAAAAATCTGTTCTAAAATGAAACTATTCTAACTGACTCGAACTGGAGCAAACTAAATGCCGAGAATTGCAATTTTTAAGATGCTCCATTCTAAACTAGTTGCTCCAAAAAAATAGGAGCAACTCAGGCCAAAACTTAAGCCCATTGATCTCCGGATATCTCTTCGTCAGAACATTCAAACTAAGATATAGGAAGGTCTTGGATATTACATCTAACAGTAAAACTGAAATACAAATGGAGAAACGACCATTGAGTAGGTAGTGGCGGTTATGACGATTCACAGAATTTGATCTTGCAGTTTGCAAGGAAACGACCATAATACAGCTGACCCACAATACATGCAATAAGACTTAAATTAATTTAGCCTCTGGTTCTCGGACTGAGACTAGGATGATTCAATGTTGAAGTTATTGGCTACTTATACCAGATAGAAATAATGGAACAACCTTGAATACTGCTTTCACCATGCAGCAGGAGACCTAGACCATTTGTTTTCCTTTTTAATTAAGGCTATTCTCAGAAGAATGCTATCGGACTCCTGATCTGCTTGTGAAAAAGCACTTGGGCCCTGTTTCGAGCACCTGTAGGATGGTCTGGATGTGATAGAAAAATCACCATGTGGCAGACTGCAAACATGAACTTTTACAATTCATTAAAACTTTGACACATTGTGCCAGCACAGCACAAATGTAATCGCTGTGACAATGGTTTGGAATACTTATTTTTAACGTGAAACTTTAAGCATGTTTTCAGATACTTGAAACTTGCTGACCTTGAATCAATTTCCAGCACAGATTATGTGTCAAATGTCCACTGGACATACTGCAAAACCACACATCGTAATCAACAATACACAATACTAGCTCAAACCACATTCAGAAATGAACAAAAAGTTCCATGGAAATACTTGATTCTCACTCTTTCACTCAGCTTGAATTCAATCACTCCAGTATCTATGAATTTATTGCACACCATAAAAATTTCAAAGATGTCTCATACAATAATTTAGGTTTAAAATAAATGGAGCTGTGTTATTTGAAAAATATTTTGCTGATGGAAGAAGGTGAAAAATCAATATAAAAATGCTCAGTTCAATATTAGATTTCTAAAAGATTTTCAAATACTGGTTAAGATGAAGATTAGTGAGTGGTAAAAAATGCCAAATGTAACGTAGAGCCACTTTCTGAGAATGTTACAGCAAATTGAACTGTCACATCTTCACAGAGCAACAGGAAATCAATCAACCTGCAAAGCTTTAGCTCAACAATAACATGTTGGACAATATTTCCATGCAAAATGCGCAACACAAGAACAAGAAACCTGCACAATTTTTTATGACTTGAAGTTAATGTTCCCCCTAAGGTGTGCTGCTGCGCATCAATTGTGCGGTCCGGTGCAGGCTGCTCACCAGCTGCTGCCGCTGCAAGAGATACCGTGCATGCAGCGCAGCAAATATAAAGGGCCCGCAAAGGAAAAAAAAATAGAGGGAACATTGCTTGAAGTTGTCGACTACTTATATCAAATGGCAAGAATGGAAACTGAATGGATACAGCAGGAGACCTAGATCATTTTTTTTCTTTTTTAATTAAGGCTATTCTCACAAGAACATACTTTCATAAATAAACCTTAACAGATAAAACTGAGTGGAATATAAACCAGCCTCCTGCACTATAAATTCATCCCTGGTCTCCGCACTCACGCATGGTCATTTAATGCCTTCTTTGCCGACAAAGTCAACCAATTCTTTTACATTCACAGTCACCTACTAACGTAAGAGTAAAAAAAAAATCATCCTTCTTTAAACTGGGCTGGATTTTCAGTTCTGCTAATGGCGGGGTGGTAAAGTTTGCACCTTTCATCAGCTGGGCCCCGAGTATGGGGAGGAGTGCTAAGAGAGGCGTTACACACCTCTCTTAGGGCGCTAGGCCGGCTGAGCAACTGAAAATTCCGAGCTCAACAGCCGTCTTTAGAGTGCTGTAAGAGCGGCTTCCGGGGGGGGGGGGGGGGGCCAAACCCTGAAAAAAACCCACCAAAAACATTCCTAATAAATAATTCACGCCATCACAACATAAATCGCAAAAAAATGTTTTTAAAAAACAATTGCACTTATCTGAGGTTGACATTACTTACCTCACTGCAGCCGCTAGAGTTCGGACTGCCAACTTTCACAGGCGTTTCCACCAGGGCGCTCTACGGAGCGCTATGGATCAGGCGGCAGCTAAAAATCAAGTCGATGTCACAACCAGGTGCGTTGCACACCGGCTCGCCTCTTCCGGGTGGTAATGCCCGCACCCCATCAAAACCGGTACCGAAAGTACTGGCGGGGCGTCCGCCCGGAAGTGCTTACCGCCGCCATTGCTGTCCCTCCGGGGCGCTAACAGAGGTGGTGGAAGATAGAAAATCCAGCCCGTTATCTTAACCCAGTTTTAAATTTGCTGCTGGCTTGCTGAGGAAATAAAGTGTTTTGAGTGAACCAACAAGTCAGTGGGATTGTCAAGGATTACCTAGAAAGCTGGTACGGTGACAGAAGTATAACTTAGTGCACATTAAACAGTAACATCTCTGTATCCAAAGACTGAAAGGAAATAGAAATGAGAGGAGAATGCCCAAAATCTAGTTCAAACTGATTTTTCTACATTGTAATTTTTTCCTGGTAACTTTTATATTTCTTCTCTACCAGTTACTTTTACTCCTTTCCGTTCCATTTAATTGTATATTTTGACCCTATTCAGTTATTTCCTCACAGCAGACAGGATTTGCTGAACAATAAGCTGAGCAGAAAATTTGTATCTAGGTCCTCACCAATCCTTTTTCTTATTCGTTCCTGGGATGTGGGCATCGCTGGCAAGGCCAGCATTTATTGCCCATCCCTAATTTCCCTTGAGAAGGTGGTGGTGAGCTTTTTTGAGTCACTGTATTCCATGTGGTGAATCCCACAGTGCTGTTAGGGAGAGAGTTCCTGGATTTTGACCCATCGACTATGAAGGAACAGCAATATATTTCCAAGTTAGGATGGTGTGTGACATGGAGCGGAACTTGGGATGTGATGGTGTTCCCATGCGCCTGCTGCCGTCCTTCTAGGTGGTAGACTCGTGGGTTTGGAAGGTGCTGTCGAAGAAGCCTTGGTGAGTTGCTGCAGTGCATCTTTTGGATGGTACACAATGCAGCCATGGGACACCTGTGGTTGAGGGAGTGAATGTTTAAGGTGGTGGATGTGGTGCCAATCAAGCGGGCTACTTTGTCCTGGATGGTGTCGAGCTTATTGAGTGCTGTTGAAGATTCCCTCACCCAGGCAAGTGGAGAGTATCCCACCTCACTTGTGCCTTGTAGATAGTGGAAAGGCTTTGGCGAGTCAGGAGCTGAGACACTCGTCGCAGAATACCTAGCCTCTGACCTGCTCTTGTAGCCACAGTATTTATGTGGCTGGTCCAGTTAAGTTACTGATCAATGGTGACCCTCAGAATGTTGATGGTGAGGGATTTGACGATGGTAATGTCATTAAATGTCAAGGGACGGTGGTTAGATTCTCTCATGTTGGAGAAAGTCACTGCCTGCCACTTATCAGCCCAAGCCTGAATGTCATCCAGGTCTTGTGCATGCGGGCATAGACTGCTTCAATATCTGAAGAGTTGCGAATGGAACTGAACATGTGCAATCATCAGCAAACATCCCCACTCAGAACATAAGAAATAGGAACAGGAGTAGGCCATACGGCACCTCGAGCCTGCTCCGCCATTCAAGAAGATCATGGCTGATCTGATCATGGACTCAGCTCCCCTTCGCCCCCCACTCCCAATAACCCCTTATTGTTTAAGAAACTGTCTATTTCTGTCTTAAATTTATTCAAAGTCCCAGCTTCCACAGCTCTCTGAGGCAGCGAATTCCACAGATTTACAACCCTCTGAGAGAAGAAATTTCTCCTCATCTGTTTTAAATGGGTGGCCCCTTATTCTAAGATTGTGCCCTCTAGTTCTAGTCTCCCCCATCAGTGGAAACATATTCTCTGCATCCACCTTGTCAAGCCTCCTCATAATCTTATACGTTTCGATAAGATTACCTCTCATTCTTCTGAATTCCAATGAGTAGAGACCCAACCTACACAACCTTTCCTCATAAGTCAACCCCCACATCCCCGGAATCAACATAGTGAACCTTCTCTGAACTGCCTCCAAAGCAAGTATATCCTTTCGTAAATATGGAAACCAAAACTGCACACAGTATTCCAGGTGTGGCCTCACCAATACCTTATATAGCTGTAGTAAGACTTCCCTGCTTTTATATTCCATCCCCTTTGCAATAAAGGCCAAGATACAATTGGCCTTCCTGATCACTTGCTCTACCTGCATACTATCCTTTTGTGTTTTATGCACAAGTACCCCCAAGTCTCGCTGTATTGCGGCACTTTGCAATCTTTCTCCATTTAAATAATAACTTGCTCTTTGATTTTTTTCTGCCAAAGTGCATGACCTCACACTTTCCAACATTATACTCCATCTGCCAAATTTTTGCCCATTCACTTAGCCTGCCTATGTCTTTTTGCAGATTTTTTGTGTCCTCCTCACACATTGCTTTTCCTCCCATCTTTGTATCGTCAGCAAACTTGGCTAAGTTACACTCAGTCCCTTCTCCCAAGTCATTAATATAGATTGTAAATAGTTGGGGTTCCAGCACTGATCCCTGCGGCACCCCACTAGTTACTGGTTACCAACCAGAGAATGAACCATTTATCCCAACTCTCTGTTAGCCAATCCTCTATCCATGCTAATATATTACTTTTATCTTGTGCAGTAACCTTCTGACATTATGATGGAGGGAAGGTCATTGATGAAGATGTTTGGGCCTAGGACACTGCCCTGAGGAACGCCTGCAACGATGTCCTGCGGCTGAGATGATTATCCTCCAACAACCATAACCATCTTCCTTTGTGTTAGATATGACTCCAGCCAGTGGAGAGTCTTTCCTCCAATTCCCATTGACTTCAATGTTTCTAGGGTTCCTTGATGCCACACTTGGTCAAATGCTGCCTTGATGTCAAGGGCAGTCACTCTCACTTCACCTCTGGAATTCAGCTCTTTTGTCCATGTTTGGACCAAGGATGCAATGAGGCCGGGAGCCGGGGTGGTCCTGGCAGAATCCAAACTGCGCATCGGCGAGCAGGTTATTGGTAAGTGCCGCTTGATAGCACTTTCAACAACACCTTCCTTCACATTGCTGATGATTGAGAGTAGATTGATGGGTTGGTAATTGGCCGGATTTGATTTATCCTTTTTTTTGTGGACAGGACATACCTGGGCAGTTTTCCACATTGTCGGGTAGATGCCAGTGTTGTAATTGTACTGAACAGCTTGGCTAAAGGCACGGCTAATTCTGGAGCACAAGCCTTAAGGATGACAGCCGGGATGTTGGTGGGGCCCATAGTCTATGCTATATCTCAGCCGTTTCTTGATATTACGTGGAGTAAATTGAATTGGCTGAAGACTGACTTCTCTGATGGTGGGGACCTCAGGAGGAGGCGAGATGGATCATCCACTCGGCGCTTCTGGCTGAAGTTGGTTACAAAAGCTTCAGCCTTGTCTTTTGCACTTGCGTGCTAGGCTCCGCCATCATTGAGGATGGGGATGTTCTCCTACCGTCAATGTTTAATGGTCCACCACCATTCACAAATGGATGTGGCAGGACTGCAGAGCTTTGATCTGATCCATTGGTTGTGGGTTTGCTTAGCTCTGTCTGAAGCATGCTGCTTCTGTTTTGCATGCATATAAGTCCTGTGTTGCAGCTTCCCCAGTTGGCACCTCATTTTTAAGTATGGTTGGTACTGCTCCTACATGCTCTTCTACACTCCTCATTGAACCAGGCTTTGTCACCTGGCTTGATGTTAATGGTAGAGTGAGGGATATAATTCTACTGCTGCTGATGGTCCACATCACCTCATGGATGCCCAGTTTTGAGCTGCTAGAGCGGTTCTAAATCTATCCCATTTAGCACGGCGGTAGTGCCACACACCACAATGGATTGTGTCCTCAGTGTGAAGATGGGACTTCATCTCCACAAGAATTGTGCGGTGGTCACTGTAAAGTCCTTACTCTACAGCATGAAACCACATGAGGCACATTCCAGGGACAAGGCCACTCTGTGACCTTGACTCTTTATTACAGGACTCCAGAAGTGATGACCCTGCGTGGGACCTCCCTTTATATACCTGTGTGATCAGGTAAGGAATGTCTCCCACAAGTTCACCCCCTGTGGTCAAGGTGTGCATCTGAGTTGAGTGTATACAGTAATACAGTGGTGTTACATTGTAGTTACAAACATGACATGACCTTCCCCCCCGCCCCCCCCCGCCCAAAGTCTTACTGGGATCATAGGTTTAGTCTTTCAGGTGGTCTACGCTCGCTCGTGGAGCGCCGCAGTTGGGGCACTGGTTGTTGGACTCTGACGTGAGTGTCTGTCACCTGTCCGGGCTGACCTCAGGGACTGTGCATTCTTCTGATTGCTCTTGTTGCACGTTCGCTGGCGGTAGTGTGAACTCCATCTCATGGTCTTCCTCAGGTTCCTCTGGGTCCATGCTGAACCTTTTTTTGACTTGGTCCAGATGCTTACGGCATATCTGGCCATTGTTGAGTTTTGCCACGATGACCCTGTTCCCCTCTTTGCCAATTACAGTACCCTCAAGCCATTTGGGCCCCATGGCGTGATTGAGGACGAATACAGGATCATTTATTTCTATACATCTTCCCCTTGAATTACGGTCATGGTACTCATTTTGTGACTTGCGCTTGCCCTCAACTATGTCGGTCAGGACTGAGTGGATGAGGGACAACTGAGTTTTGAGTGTCCGTTTCATGAGTAGCTCTGCGGGCGGGACCCCCGTGAGCGAGTGCGGGCGGGATCTGTAGGCCAGCAGGAGACGCGATAGGTAGCAATGTAGGGAGGGTCCTTGAATCCTGAGTATACCTTGCTTAATGATTTGGACTGCCCGTTCCGCTTGGCCATTGGAGGCCGTCTTGAACGGCGCAGTCCTAACATGGTTGATGCCATTGCCCGACATAAACTCCCGGAATTCATAGCTCGTGAAACACGGGCCATTATCACTAACCAGGATGTCTGGCAAGCCATGGGTTGCAAAGATCGCACGTAGGCTTTCCACGGTGGTGGATGACGTGCATGAATTCAGGATGATGCACTCGATCCATTTCGAATACGCATCTACTACAATGAGGAACATCTTCCCCATGAACGGGCCTGCGTAGTCAACGTGAATATGTGACCATGGCTTGGTGGGCCAGGGCCACGGGCTGAGCGGAGCCTCCCTGGGCGCATTACCCAGCTGGGCACAGGTCGTGCACCTGCGAACACAGTGTTCCAGGTCTGAATCAATTCCAGGCCACCAAATGTGTCACCGGGCAATGGCCTTCATCATCACAATGCCTGGGTGCTCGCTGTGGAGTTTCCTGATGAATGCCTCCCTACCCTTCTGGGGCATGACTACCCGGCTGCCCCATACTAGGCAGTCGGCTTGGATGGAGAGCTCATCCATCCGCCTGTGGAACAGTCTGACCTCCTCAGGGCTCCATGTACGGGCCCAATCCCCAATCAGGACACATCTCTTAATCAAGGATAGGAGGGGATCTCCGTTTGTCCAGATTTTGATCTGGCGGCTGGTGCACTATCAAAGGCATCGACAACCTTGACGATCTCAGCGCTTTGCTCAGCTGCCCCCTCAGTGGTGGCCAGTGGGAGCCTGCTGAGTGCATCAGCGCAGTTTTCAGTGCCGGGCCGGTGCCGGATGGAGTAGTCATAAGCAGCTAGCGTGAGAGCCCACCGCTGTATGCGAGCTGATGCGTTGACATTGACAGCCTTGCTGTCTGACAACAGGTATGTGAGTGGCTTGTGGTCTGTCTCTAATTTAAACTTCCTACCGAAGAGTTACTGATGCATTTTTTTTTACACCATAGACACATGCAAGCGCTTCCTTCTCGACCATCCCATATCCCCGTTCTGCTTGAGAGAGCGACCTGCAGGCATAAGCCACAGGTTGTAGTTGACCCTCAGCATTACCCTGCTGCAACACGCACCCAACCCCATAGGACGATGCATCACATGTCAGAACTAAATGCTTACAGGGGTCGTACAGGGTCAACACCTTGTTTGAACACAATAGGTTACGCGCCCGATCAAAAGCCCGTTCCTGACAGTCCCCTCAAAACCAATCGCAACCCTTACGCAGGAGCACGTGTAGCGGCTCCATCAACGTGCTCAAGTTTGGCAGAAAGTTCCCAAAATAGTTCAACAGTCCCAGGAATGAACGCAGCTCTGATGTGTTGCAGGGCCTGGGTGCTCGTCGAATCGCCCCGGTTTTGGATTAGGTGGGCAGAGTCCCATCTGCAGCAACCCTCTTGCCCAGAAACTCAACCTCGGGAGCTAAGAACATGCATTTTGACTTCTTGAGTCGCAGGCCTACCCGTTCCAGTCGGCATAGCACCTCCTCCAGGTTGTGGAGGTGTTCCTCGGTGTCTCTACCCGTGATGAGGATGTCGTCCTGGAATACGATCGTTCCCGGAATGGATTTAAGCAGGCTTTCCATGTTACGTTGAAAAATCGCAGTCGCTGATCGAATGCCAAACGGTCACCTGTTATATGCAAACAGTCCCTTGTGCATGGTGATGGTGGTCAGTAGTTTGGATTTGTCGGCCAGTTCCTGGTTCATATAGGCTGAAGTGAGGTCCAACTTGGTGAACAGCTTGCCGCCTGCCAGCATGGTGAAGAGGTCCTCCGCTCTTGGGAGCGGGTATTGGTCTTGTTGGTTCACCTGATTGATGGTGGCCTTGTAGTCGCCACAGATCCTGACAGAGCCATCCGCTTTTAGAACGGGAATAATGGGGCTCGCCCAGCCACTGACTTCAACAGGCGAGATGATGCCCTCTCACAACAGCCGGTCCAATTCGCATTACATACGGCACTGCTCTGGCTTTGTGGTGCACTGGCCTGGCGTCCGGGGTGATGTGTATCACTACTTTAGTGCCTTTGAAAGTCCCGACGCCCGGTTGGAATAGTGACTCGAATTGTTGTAGGACTTGTGAGCACGAACTTCGCTCCACCGAGGACATTGCGTGAACATCCCCCCACTTCCAGTTCAACTCGGCTAACCAGCTCCTCCCCAACAGTGAGGGACCATCGCCCGGGACAATCCAGAGTGGCAGCCGGTTCACTAACCCATTGTGTGTGACAGCCATCATTGCACTGCCAAGCATCGGAATGATTTCTTTGGTGCAAGTCCATAATTGTGTCTCAATACGTTCTAATTTGGGTCTACTGGCTTTGAGTGGCCATAGCTTCTCAAATTGCTGAACGCCCATGAGTGACTGGCTGGCCTCGGTGTCCAGCTCCATGCGTACTGGGATACCATTCAACAAAACCCTCATCATCATTAGTGGCGTTTTGGTGTATGAACTGTGAATATTCGCCGCATGGACCCGCTGAACTTCGGCATCCATCGATTTGCCCCAAAAGTCATCCTGCCTCACAGAACCCTCTTCTGGTCCATCTGCCTCATATATTAGTCTGGTTGCAGGTTTTCTGCACATTCGAGCTAAATGGCCACTGAGATTGCAGTTTCTGCAGACAAACTGTTGGAATCTGCAAGATCTGGCTGAGTGTTTTCCCTCACACCTCCAGCATGAGTTAAAGTTTCCATTGTTGGGGACAAAGGGACTATGGCCAGGAATTCCACGCTGACTGTCCCTTTGACTGCTCTTAAGTACCCTATTAGTGGGTGTCAATGGCCCCATCCTGGGCCGCATTGTCCACTGTGATGGCGTGAACGTCCGTTCAGCCTGCCATTGTCTCTGTTGAGATCCTGCTCTGGGGTCTATTGCTGCCTGGTAAATGTCGGACTGCCCCTGCCTGCCTGTGGGGCTCTGAGTAGCATTGATGATGTTGACCCCCAGATCCATTGCCGCGTTAGAGGCAGAGTTGCACGCGTAAATCATTTTCGTCTCTTTCTCCCCCACTATGAAAGTTTGAGCTAACAACGCTGCCGCTTCCAAGGTCAAGTCCTTGGTCTCAATTAACTTGCGAAAAATTCCCGCATGACCGATACCCTAGATAAAGAAGTCCCTTAGCATCTCCCTCCTGCAGGCGTCTGTGAACTTACAGAGGCTGGCCAAACGCCGGAGGTCCGCTATAAAGTCTGGTATGCTCTGTCCTTCACGACGTCGGTGGGTGTAGAATCTGTGTCGGGCCATATGTATGCTGCTCGTCGGTTTGAGGTGCTCCCCGATTAATTTGCTAAGCTCTTCAAAGGTTTTGTCTGCCGGCTTTTCGGGTGCCAGTAAGTCCTTCATAAGCGCATAAGTTTTTGGCCCGCATCTGGTCAGGAGATGAGCCCGTCGCTTGTCGGCCGCTGCATCCCCCAGCCAGTCTTTAGTAACGAAGCTTTGTTGAAGCCTCTCTACAAAATCGTCCTAATCTTCCCCAACATAGTACCGTTCCTCTGTGCTACCGGTGGCCATTCTCGTGGGTCGTGAATTCCCGTTTCTCGTCGCCAATGTAAAGTCCTTACTCTACAGCATGAAACCACACGAGGCATATTCCAGGGACAAGGCCACTCTGTGACCTTGACTCTTTATTACAGGACTCCAGAAGTGATGACCCTGCGTGGGACCTCCCTTTATATAACTGTGTGATCAGGTAAGGAGTGTCTCCCACAAGTTCACCCCCTGTGGTCAAGGTGTGCATCTGAGTTGAGTGTATACAGTAATACAGTGGTGTTACATTGTAGTTACAAACATGACAGTCACTGCTATCAATACTGTCATGGACAGATTCATCTGCGACAGGTAAAATGGTGAGGATGAGGTCAAGTAAGTTTTTCGCTCGTGTTGGTTCTCTTACCACCTTCTGCAGGCCCAGTCTGGCACCAAGTCCTTCTGGACTCGACCAACTCAGTCAGTTGTGGTGCTACCAAGCCACTCTTGGTGATGGACATTGAAGACCCCCACTCAGACTACATTCTGTGCCCTTGCTACTCTCAAAGCTTCTTCCAACTGATGTTCAACATTGGCAGAGAGTACATGAAAAGATCCCGTAAGCGACTCAAATGCAAGTTTTATCTCCTTCCTTGTGGAGAATGACCTGAATCCTGTGCAACAAATACAATGTGGCCAAGATCAGGAACTTTCTGCGTGGGAGACTGAAAGCAGAACCTCTGTGGTAGTGCACTAATATACCACTCACTCAGCCAGTTGGTGTCAGTGGCAGGGAATCTAGTATATTACAGTAAGATTTGGAATTACCCAGGAAAGTAGTGATATTAAAAATTATTGAACATATGGCAAACGTTGATTTTATGCAGGTAATGCTTAAATATTATGCAAGTTTTTAATTAATCACATGATTCAGTGCAGTAAAGGAAGTGCTGCATTGTCAGAAGTGTTTGCACAAGATTATGGGCTCAATTTTCCCCATCATTTCCGCCGTCTTTTTGGTGCGTGTCACTTTTTTTTTGCATAAGTTTTAAAATTAAAATTTCCCCAAGGAATCTGCACCAGTGTAACTGAGTTAGTTACCATTTTTTTAGGTTCGTTTTTTTTTAACGTCATGGGGGCGTTACCTCATGTCTGCGCCAGTTTTTTATCATTTTTCAAAGTTTGTTCAAAAAAAATTTCTCCTAGGTCCGCATATCTGGCCACTCCCGAAAAACCTTCTGGTGAGTTAAGAGAAAGCAGCACACATTGAAAAATCGGTGCAGAAAGACACCATTGTTTTTCATCGAAGTTTTGGAGCGAGATAAGAACACTTTAAATATGCATAATAAAGATTATATTTTTTCCCTTACAACAGAGTAGATAGAAGTTTGATGGAATTCTGAACTTTTCATTTTTTTTCAAACTCACACGCCACCACCGAACATCTTCAAACAGGGCTGGAGGCTCAGAGCATCAGCCAGCAGAATCGGCCCAGTGCCCAGACACAGGAGCTTGGCTGCAAAAGAAGCCCGGGATGGAGGTGACGATCGGAAGACTATCCTAGGCATCAAATGAGCTTTGCGGGGGAAGGAGCTGTTGAACGCAATCGGAAGAAATCACAAAACTGCAATGAGCCCGGAGAGGTTGGAGGTTGCCGATCACTGCGCCTGCTCAGACCGGCGTGTGGTCCATACAGACCTTGGGGAGAGAGAACAAAGAATCTGTCCTGCCTGCCTGCCTGCCATTTTGAGTTTCTTGCAAAGGTAAAATTTAAGCATGGGGGAAATACTGACAATGCCATACCTTGTGCGAGCCTTCTGCATCATGGTGCTGCAGAGGAGACAGTTGATTCGACGTCATCCCGTAGGATGCTGAGCAGGAGGCCTTACCCACATCGGGTATATCGAGACAAGCATTCATACCTGCACCTGAGCGATGCAGGCTGTGTCAGAAGGCTGTGTTTCCACAAAGAAGTTGTAACTGAGATTTGTGAGTTGGTGAAAGCATACCTGCAACCTAGAAGTGTCAGGAGGGCTGCTTTGTCAGTTGAAGTTGAGGTTACAGCTGCACATACATTCTATGCATCCGGATCCTTCCAAGCTACAATGGGGATGTGTGCGCCATTTCTCAACATGCAACACATATCTGCATTCGGCAGGTGACTGTTGCACTATATGCCCGGAGGAATGACTACATAAAGTTCCCCATGACTGCCCAGGCAATGTGTGACAGGGTTCTGGGCTTCTCCAGGATTGCTGGCTTCCCAAAGGTACAGGGCTGCATTGATTGTACCCATATCACCTTGCAAGCACCTTTGGAGGATTCTGAGATGTACAGGAATAGAAAAGGCTTCCATTCCATTAATGTACAGCTTGTGTGTGACGACATGCATCGCATCATGTCAATCAATGCAAAATACACTGGGAGCACCCATGATGCATTCATCCTACCCAAGAGTGCTATATCTGCCATTGTCAGCAGCAGCCAGAAAAGCACAGCTGGCTACTGGGAGACAAAGGGTACAGCCTTGCCACCTGGCTCATGACATCCCTACGCGTAACCCGGACGGAAGCTGACCGGGAATACAACATGTTGCACATTACGACGCGCAGCTTCATAGAGAGGACCATTGGCATCTTGAAACAGCGTTTCTGATGCCTGGACAATTCCGGAGGCTGCTTGCTATACTCCCCTGAGATTATTGGTCAGTTCGCTGTTATGTGCTGCATGCTGCATAACTTAGCCATCATGAGGCAGCAGCAGCTTGTAGTAGAAGACCCACCTGCGGTGAGAGTGGCTGATGATAATGATGAGGAAGATGCAGATGACGAGCAGGAGAACAAGGAAGCCATGCAACTACCTGAACCCAGAGCACACAGCGGAGGAGGGTGGGCCATCGTACCCCTTTAATGATTGCTCGAGCCTTACACCAGCAGCTCATCCGTGAACACTTTGCTGCCTGAAGGCTCAGCGGCAACTATTCCACATGGACCATGTTTACTGTTTGGAGCTGTTCCGTAATGTTGTGTTGCGTTAATGGAATAAATGATGGAAATGATTCAGTTATAATTTAAAATATATTTTATTTGAAAATTTAACAAATATTTGTACTTAATTTAAATAAAAATATTCTTGTATCAAACTTTAGTTTTCAGTTAAGATCACATACAAACTTTAAGATCACTTATTAACTTTAAACTTGTAAATTTACATAACTTACAAAAAACTTTTAATTTGAGAACAGTTCCAACAATAATAACAACAGCAACAGCAAAAAAAGGCTGCACCCAATTCTAGCTCGTCGTCCTTGGTCTTGGTGACTTCACCACCCCTGCCCGCAGGCGGTGGCGCAGCGTTTCTGGGGTTGTTACCAAGCTTATTCTTTCTAACATCTCAGGTAATGTGCACCTGTTGAGGCGGGCAGGGGGGGGCGGGTGAGGGGCTGGCAGCAATGTGGAGGGCCCGGCTTGAGGCTCTTGAAAGGCTGGTGTGGGGATTGGATTGGAGTGGGAGTGGCAGTTGATTCTGTCAATGGGCGCGGGGTCTGGGCGTGTTCCCTTATTGCAGCAGCTAACTCCAACATGCCCTCCCTCATGCGCCCCGACAGTGTCTCAATGACCTCCAACATTTCCTCCCGCATGTTGAGCAAAAGTGTCTGAACTACCTGTGACATTCCCTCACTCATGTTCACTGACATGGTTTCAGCTGACTGAGATATTCCCTCACTCATGGTCCCGGACATCGTTCTCGTTTCTCGTGAGAGTGCTGTTACTTCTCCCGGCAGTCCCGATACCTCATCGCCCACCCGACTGATGGTGTCTAGGAGTGATTGCTTCGGGTCAATACTCTCCGCATTCGTTGCCATCATGTGAACCACATCTGTTAGATCCTGCACCTCAGAAGAGCGCGATCGAGCTCTCCTTCCCCTCCTCCTCCTGGATGTGGCTCGCAGCATCCCAGTGGGACCCGCAGCCTGGGTCGGTGGGGCCCTGGGTGTGCCTTGCTGTACCCCACCATTGGAACCCACAGCCTCGGACAGTGGGGCCCTGGGTGTGCCTTGCTGAACCCCACCACTGGAACCCGCAGCCTCGGACGGTGGGGCCCTGGGTTGCCTTGCTGAACCCCACCACTGGAACCCGCAGCCTCGGACGGTGGGGCCCTGGGTGTGCCTTGCTGCACCCCACTGGAATCCCCAGCCTCGGACGGTGGGAAACCATGGAATGTCCTATCAAGACTCAAGCCGCTAGTCAGGGAAGGGGCTAGCAACTCAATGGGCGGCACCTGCACCTCCTCTAAAGTGAGTACAAGAGATGGGGCTTCATCCATCCCCTCCACCTCCCCCTCACCTCCATGCTCTTGGTCTGGAAGGTGGGATTGGAAGATGTTCTCCTCTTCAGGCTCGTCATCGTCTGAATATTCTTCTGCACCATCAGGGTTGGTCTCAAGTTCTGCAAAATATAACAGAACACAGACAAATGGTTAGCAGCACAGAAAGGGGCAGGGAGGGTGGCATGAGTAGGCTCACACAGCGCAGGCAGCAGGCTGATTTGAAGGACCACGATGAATGATAGCACATTGTATCAACCAAAGTGTAGCTGACGGAGACATCCCCATGAACCGAAGCATGGCTAGCCCATGCGGTACTTAACATTTAGCAAAGCCAGACTGTGGAATTTGCAGGACTTACCCTCTCCCTCGAATGTGGGCCCAGCTTGTGCAGTGGTGGTTGCTTTTCTCCAGGCAGGCCATCAAAGCAGCAACCCTCTCTTCCAAGTGTGTCAGTGGGTGCAGATTTGCTAGGCCTCCTCCTGTTCGAGTTCTCTCCCATTTGTTATGTGCCACCTTCCCTGCAAAGATGAAAATACAACTTTTTAAAGAGGGTGTCTTTCTGCTGGGTGGGACATATATGGCTGGTCACATTTACATTACAATTGCAATTGCATTGAATAAATGAAAATATTACTTACACTAACTACTTGACCAAGGTCCTGCCACTTCGTTTTTGCACTGGTCTCCAGACCTCGGGGTGATCACCATTGCACAGTAATCTTGTGCAAGTTGGTTCCAGCGTTTCTTCATTTCTTTGGGTGGAACTTTGATGTGACCTCTGCTGGTGTCCAGCTCCTGCCATCTGGCCTCAATCACAGTAACTTGTGCCTCCACTTCACCATGTAAGAAACACTTGATCCTTGCACCGCGTTGCATCTTGTATTGCAGCTCCGATTTTTTCAATCTTCTCATACAGCACTCAACGCTCTCACACACACAACTGGCTCTTTAAAAATAGCCGATTGCAGACCGAGAGCTCTACTGCACATGCGCACCCATAGGAATAACGTCAAAAACTTCCTTTTTTTCCACGCATGCGCAGGAGGTGCAGCATTGTTTTTTCGGTGCAGACAGCAGGCTCCACTCCCCGAGGTGACTGGACAGGGTGCGCGGCGCCAATTTTGAAAAATACAGCGGGGAAACTTGGCACAAATATTTTTGGAGTATTTCTGGTGTAAACGGCCTGGAAAAACGGGCATATCTCTGGCAATACGACAAAAAATGGCTTTGGGCTAAATTGAGCCCATTAAGCTGCTCAGCTGGAGGTAAAAGGTCCCATGGCAATATTCAAAGAAGAGCAGAACTCTTCCTTGCCTTGGCCAATATTCCTCCCACAATCACCACCAAAACAGATTAACTGGTTATTCATTTAATTTTCTCTTATTTGAATCTTGTTGTATGCAAATTGGCTGCCGTGTTTGCTTATATAAGGACAGTGACTACCCTTTAAAAGCATGGTGGGAAGTCCTGAGGATGTAGTGAGGCAATATATAAATGCTAGTTCTTTTTATTGAACTGCCATTGTATTTGTGGCAATTGCTCAGCAATAAATACAAACATATATGACAATGTTATGTCAGTCTTTTTTACAGAAGAATTCTGAATTCCTAATGCAAGGGAGCATAATGTGATAATTATTAGCAATGTCATGATCATGGATCACATAATTCGTCCTTTCTCCTCGAGCAGCACATATTTTTCTTATATCCAAAAACTGATTGTTTAATCGCTCAACTACTATGTAGAAAAATGTAACATTTTACAGATTAAAAAGTTATAAATGTAAAATTTGTGTTTAAAACATCTTACCATTTCTGTAATATCTGTCAAGTTTGTCCAACAGATTTTCATCCTCTGACGAATGTATTACAGTTTTGGCAGCTTCATATACAGAGTCTAAGGAAAAATAAAACTGCATTTTTCAATCACATAATTAGAGAATACAAGAAGTGTAAAAAAATTATTTAGAAACCGTAAGTACAATATACATTGGTGTCACAATGCAGGGTTAATTCAATGCACATCAAAACAAAATTACATAAGTATTAACATTATAGTCAAATGCCATTAACTAATCTGGCTGAAGTTTGAAATTTGGAGAAGACTCGATCTCTGTTAAAAATTATTTCAACTAGTTTTGTGAGTTTGTAATATAGTGTAAATATCCTCCAGTGAACCAACAAATTGTTTTTACATTGCACATACTCAATACTGGAGGCTTGAAAAAAAATGAGAGCTTATTATAAAGTGAAGACAGCAAACCTACTACCAGTCCTTGAACTCTTTAAATTTGTCATTAAATTCTACGTCTGAAACAGTCTTATTATTAATCTGTAACAGATGAGATTAAAGATGACCCCTATATATCAGAACATTCCCTCACCACCCGTATTTGTGCAGATTACATAAATTAAGATTGGCTAGCTTATTCCAGGACTTAATTATATATAATGGTACATGCTTATCCATTAGACCACTTCTAACTCTATACAGTGCTTGTATACTGTGCTTGTGTACAGAATTATCTCGGCAATAGCACACTATTAAGATGATTCCTGCTAAAAAAAAAGGTCGTCTTTTAAATGTATTTAAAACAATACCAGTATTCAGAATGTTGACATACAAATAATGTAACAACCTAACATAATGTAATCCATAACATAAGATTCGTCACAGGAGATTTATTCAGGATTCTGTATTTACAATATTACCCTTCTAATAGTTATCAAAGCTAAACACTACACAGTCAAAATTGGGAATTATATTTTTTTTGAGGTTTCACTTAACCATGATTTTTAACTCCCCACATGCCTGCTGATCTTATTCCTCTACTGATCTTTCTCTCTTGCCAAATTCACTGAAAGGATCAGATCTTGAGAGCACTGTTTCAGACCATCTGCCAATTCAACGTACTTTGACTAGGTTCATCTTCTTCTCATTAACAGTTCTAGAGATTGAATATTGAATTATTAGTCAATCCAATTTCTCTCCTCCCCTTCAATCCAAACGGGACTTTTTTCTAGATATATGCCTCATCAGAACCATCACTCCCGCTCAGTGCAGGAAACAGGTAAGGGGTTCAGTGCTATCTTTTGAGGGAGGAGGGGTGACACTCACCAGCATAACACACTTGGTCAGACAAAAGGAATTGATGATTCAAATCAACTCATAGAAGGACAAACGTCAGAGAATAGGGTTGGATAAAATGTTGCACAAGTTTATTTTCACAAAGCAACACAGGAAAAATGCATCATTTAAGTGTCTGAGGAATTGTACTCTGTCCAGAGATGATACAGTACTGCTGGGTTGGATGCTCATTTCTAATAGCTGAGATTTTCCCCAAATATAAACAGGGCTATAAAGAAAGTCTGGGTAATACAATCACTTTAGGAAGGAATTGCATCAATCTTTACCTGCACAGTGGTAAAACTACTGCCCCAGATGATTACATTGTGCAGTTTTACTTGAGTGACAGAAGACTCTGGACCTTAGCCGAGTATAATCAACAACTCTCTTACCACTAATTTTTGTTACTGAATTGTGATTTCAAGATTTTGACCATGGAAATCAACCGTAGGAGGCAATTTTAACCACCCACCCATCGAGTAGCAGTTAAAATATCTCAAGTTATTTACCCACCCTGAAGCCTCCAGTCCACTATCCATAACTTTAACCTGCTCTTCTGGACAAACAGCGCAACATGACATGGAGCTGTTCATTCATACTCTGAAAATTGTATTAGCTCGGAAAGGTGTAACAAACTGCATAATTTGACCTAGTACGCCGCAGAACTGGGAAGCACAGCGGGTTAGCATGCTGTAGAATAGTTTGAACTGCTCATTTGATTTACATAAAGATCAGATTGTATTTTAGAGTAAAATAACAAAATGGTTATTTAATTTGTTGCGTTATTTCTTTGATCAAAAAGAATTGGTCTGTGCCATTGCGGAGATTGAATAAAATCATGCAAAGTATGTGTTTCCTCACGAGATATTCACCACTACCTTGTGACAGCTGCATGACAAGATATGGATGTTTTGACTTTTACCAATTTGCATCAATTACATGGTTGATTAAACCATCTAAAAGAGTTGAGGGCCTCGAATGGGCAACCCACATGATCTCCAGTAGTCAATACTGCAATTAAGGGGACAATCACAAGACTGCTATCTCACTCATACATATATATGGCCGCAGATTTCAGTTCATTGGAGAACTGCTCTGTTTATGGATTCATCATCTGCTGTCAGCACAAAACAAATGTTTTGGGAGAATGCCCAAACTACGAAAATCTGTCTTCTGTTGCTAATTGGATACATTTATGAAGCATTGTTGAGTTTGTCGGAGAACCTCCACAACTGGAGGTTATAAGAAGTATTGCTGTTTACACCTAGTTGCTAAATGGTTAAAAGCAGAGTTTAAACACCACAAGGGTTATTTTTAAAGCTGGTGGTTGATCAGAAGTAGAATCTCAGTATCAGTCCTTCTTGAAGAACATTTGATGAAGAGGAAGGATAGAAGTTTGCCACAGTATGAATCAGGAATTTAGAGATGAACTCAAACAGAAGTATGTGTACAAAAGCTAAATGGCTTGTCCTGAACTTGCTCATTTATATATATGTTTGTTTATTGTATTTTTGGTACTTAATGTTTATTTTGCTTCAGATTAGTATTTATTTGTCAGTAAATCTCAGGTTTTTGCAGTAATATCTGCCATTTCAAAGCAGAATGGGTAGCATTGCACACAACTATGCTATACCTAGTAAGCAGATTACTGCAAGTAGAATAATTTTTAGAGTTTCATGTATGCAGCTCTACAAGAGTACAGAAAAGGTACGACCTTTGAATCCTAAGGAACAAACTTTGCTTATGAGAACCATAGTTTGACATTTGAGAGAAGATGGTAGTAAAGTGTGCAAAACCATTTTATAATCTTTTTATATCTGGGTTGAAAGATTCCTCTCTTATTAACAAACATTGCCTTTGGAGAATGAGTCTGTGCAGTCTTAACCAAACACTTTGTATATGTAGATCAACAGGATATAATTTAGCACAAGAATAGTTGGTATGGAAATTGAAAAAATTTATGGTGTAAGAAGAGGTGTTCGGAGTTTAGGCATAAGGAACATTGTAAGACTGAGTGGAGGGAACTTTAATCAGTATCAGTCCTTGCTATACCTGAATTGGGAGTGCTTGATGTTGATAATGGGTGACAACTGTGCAAAAGCATTCCATTCCCGTGCTGATACTCTTGCCTTGATCAGCACTCAAACTTAATTAAATCAAAATGTTGTGTTTTTTGCTGAATTCACATTCAGAGACTCTTCAAAAACAATTAAATTAAATGCACACTTGGGAATGCCTAAGCTTTGGTTCTGCCAATCTGCACCTAGACTCTTTAGAAAGTGAAGAGTGTCCCTCTGGGAAAAGAGAGGCAACACCATCTTGGATAAACAAATTGTACAGTTGTAGATTTCTCAGTAGCTTGGCTTAGACAAGGAAACAAGGTGATGAGTTTCCAAACATCGAGTTGACCCAACTGTTCCCTCATTTCCGCCAATACAAATTACCATCTGATGCAGCACAATCAGCGTGGGCTATTATTCAACATGAATTTTAGTTCAGCATTAAGAAAGTCTATTTCAAACTTATGAAAAATCCGCTCCACTATCCATATAAAATTTAAGTTTAAATTTTGCTTTCCAACATATGATATATGATGGAACACTGCACCAAGGAATTAGATTTGACTAGGAACGCATATTTGGTTACTTGATGGGACCCTTTACCAAAGATATTCCAGAAGTAGTATTTCAATCTCACTGGTCTGAGGTTTTTTTTCAGTATTTCTCAGATTTATAAATAACACAATGTTCCCTAATATAATCTTGCTAAAAGATAGGTCAATAGGGCCAACTCTGACTACTGAAACACATTTGTTAGTTGTTAAAGTCTGTCTATTACCAATCCTTCTACTACAGTACAGCATCATTCCATAGCAGTAATCTCATTAGATCCAAACCTACAACAAAAGCAACATTTTCCTCTATGAGGATGAAGGTCCTAACAGTTGGTGAATTAGATGAACACCATATATTGCAGTCTATAAGAGGTTGCAGCATTCTTCCAAAAGAAGCCAACTAGATATTTATCAGCAGAGGGGGGAAGCTAGAAGTTCTTAAAAGCTCTAATTCCCTCAGCCCTTTCACTTGTTTAGCCACTTAGTAAAAAAAAACAGTCCAAAAGCCAAAAGCCTATTGGTCTTCAGAGGATGTTGAATGCCATTTCCACTAAGACTTACTAGTTTCAGGATTATTAAAAGTAGTGCAGAACATTACTATACAATTGCACTGAATGCCTGCTTGTTTGAGTTGTAGTTATACAAATTTGAAAATATTTCAAGGGATTGGTGGGAAAAATTTTCAAGTTGTGATATATTAAGTTGAAAAGAAAAACAAACACTCAGAAACAAGTTAGCTACAAAAAAACTCTATTATATATCTTCTCCCAATTCATCTATCTTTCTATCTCTCAAATATATCTATATCTCTGCCTATCTATTTTAAGTTAATATTGTAATTTCTAACTCCTAATCTAGAATGAGGACTATTTTTTATTGAATAAGCAGAAAAACATTCTCGAAATTCCTGTGCTGATTAAGGAACACAGATGAGTATGTGTCTACAACAAAGCTCACCATCTTTTTCAAGTAGCTCTCATAAGGAGTATTATTACAGCTCACAAATTAAACAGGAACTTCCCTAAATAGTTTACCATTCCACAATATTGTTGCAAGTTGTTTTTATTGCTTTTTCCCCCAATGTGCTTGATTGCTTCCACTTTTGACCCCATTCGGCCTTGATTAGTTCTGCGCTAAGTAGCTACCCTATGTGACTGACGTTTTATACTTTGTACATTTAGTCATACTCAGCTTCACATTGTACCGCCTCCCAGGAAATTACCCGGGAGTTTGCAGAGGCACTGCCATGGCAGGGCTGCAGTTAGCACCCCGGGCCGCCATGCAGCCAGCGATGACGTCATCGCCATGTGCAGCGACCCCTTACCGCCCTGCAGGGGAAATTGCGAGCAGATGTCAATGCCAGTTTGGTGGGTCACAAAGCTGCCCGACATCCACTCTCGAGGTGCTAGTTAAAGGGGAGAGCGCCAGCACCCGAGGACCATATTTTTTTTGTCAGCCGACTCTGCAGCGTGGATGGCAGCCTGGCACTCTGTCTTGGGGCGCCAGGTTGCAGGCCCAGTTGCATGCTGCCCTGGTGGCCGAGTGGAGGATATCATAGGCCTTGCAGAGTGCTCAGCAGCCCTCCCCTTTAATTGAAGGGGAGGGGTGTTGAAGCGCGTCAGCGCTAGGCGGATCATCCGCGTAGCGTTTCCTTCAGTGCACCGGTTACCGCCCCCAAAGCAAGTGGAGCACGCGAGATTACGCTCCGCTTCCTTTGAGGGGCAGTAAGGGAATTCTGTGGTGGGCGGGACTTCTGCGCTGGGTGTTAAAAGTTCCAGCCCCAGAACGTTACCGCCCGCAATTGGGGCGCAGGACAATTTTGCCCCCGCAAAGTCTAAACCAGGAAGTATAAAGTAGGAAGTATAAATTAGATTTAAATCATGTACAGAAAGTAAAATAAAGATTGGGAAAGACAGATGGGATTAAGACAGAGATAAAAGAGACAGACAGAAAAACTAAAAAAAAATATTCATATCTCCAACACTAATTTCTGAAGCAATGAGACTCCACATTTGTAAAATTAAATTCTCAGGGCTAAAGAGGTTGTTGACAGTAATTATCACTTACCACGCTGTTAAAAATACTTCTGAATGCACCAGCCCTAAATTTTGTTGCGTCTTCAGTGGGGAACTTGTGGGCAAGTACCCCAACTTCTCGCCACTGCATTGATTTCAATGCCAAGGCTATCGACAGCGCACCCTATGGAGGAGCAGAGTATCTCAGACAGCAACTTCTGGATTTCCGTGTTTAATTATGCATGTGCGGACGCCGGAAGTTGCTGTCCCATTTACTCTGTTACAACAGTGAACGCCGTTAATCTCGCCTTTATTATCTACACAAAATCCAAGACAATAACTTTCACTTACTCTGGCAATGTCACCATATGACATCTTGTGTTGAAAATTTCTGGTGCTGAGTTGATCATAAAGGACATCCTGGTATATGCTTATCTGCCGAAAGAACTATGAAAAATACAACTGTGACAAGTCCTCTTCTAATTGTATTGTGTCATAAGCATTTTAGCATTTGGTAACTGATACTATGGCCTTTCTGAAAAATGTTCTCTTTCTGTGATTTTATTTCAATCTTTAGGGTCAAGGTATATTTTAACTCATTAACTGATTGGTTCAACAGCTGTCACCATATCACTGACCCACTGGCTTGGTTCCTTATTGCACCAAGTTTCTCCATTCTTTCTAATTCTTCATAAAGTATGTCTGACACTTTCCTTGGTGAGCGTATGACTGGATGAGTGTCTGGCTTTAATCATATGATCTCCATTCCTGTTACCCAACCCAATTTAATTACATCAGGATACTTCTCGGTCAGTTACTGAATTCATTCTTTTGATCAATTTGAACTTGCAATGTATGCATCTATGAGCATGCTCACAGGCTTGTGGAGCTGTTGCACTATGAGTGGCTTAGCCAGTCACGGTATGTTCACAAGGTTCAATAAAACCCTAGGTTCTCCACGATGAGGTATGCAGTTGTGATCCTGGTGGATGAACTGGTAGTATTCAGTTTCATTGTTAAACTTTTGCTAATAAACCAGCTAGTTCTTTACAGCAAAGAACCCATGAAGCAAATACACTACATAACTGTTGGTAGGTTCGAAGACCAAGGAGTAGATTTAAACTTCCAAAATTTTGAACTGTAGACTTTGATATTTGCTTTATATTCACACCACATTAATTCTCCTATCAACTTGACGTTTTGGCCAGAGTAAATCACCAACTTTGTAGTGAACTTGTTTGATTTTGTGCTTAGCTTTTTGTAAATCGACAATGCATGACAATACATTGAACTCCTGCATTCATCTTAAAGTAACCAATACTGTTATTCATCTTTGCATCAATTGTACATTAAATTCCATTTCCTCTTTAAGGCAAATCTATAAAAATCATCTCACACTATTCTTCAAGTCTAGGACTTAATTTTTTATCCTCTGCTTGCCTGACAATGAGTTTTGCTTTGGCTTTGCACACGTTAGAATTTTTAAAAATATACATTATATATTTACCACGTGCATGTTTGGTCATATGCTGAACACTGTTTTCTCTAATGGGATTTAACACAGTACTTACAATCATGATCTGATAATGACCAGCTTGATTTTTTTTTGTATGGAGTGATATCTCTGTTTTATTGGGTCCTGCTTCTCCGCAAATATCAACTGTTTTCTACATATCTAGAGTAGACGATGCCAGCTTTTCTGGCTTCCATCCTCTTTTCCTCCATGTCCTGATCGTCCTTTTCCTCAAAGCACAGAAACAATGGAATTCTAAGAAGGAAATGTATTACTTCACTAAAATTAACTTACATTTTGTAATCTACGCAGAATGTAGCAATTACTTTTAATTCCTTACTTTTCAAGAGACTCAAATACTGGCAGTCCCTTCCAGGCTTTAACATCCTGCACTTTGCTCTCCCACTGTTAAAATACACTATTTTGGTCCCAACACCACCTCCTTTAAAGTTGGGGTGTTCCCTGGAGGTGGGAACTTAGTGTAAACTTAAGGAAATCCTGGCAAGAAAGCAGCCACGGCCTAGCCTTTATTTAAATATGGCTTGTAGGCCTCACGACAGGTAGCAGTTGCCACAGTCGGGCGATCAGAGGAAAATTAGGATAGCATTTCACGGGGCAGGGTGTTAGGAGAATGCCTCCCCACCCCATCACCACCTCCAATGCAAGAAATTACGGCATCAAGAGATTATACATTCTATTTTTGATTCTCTGATTAATGTTTTAAAGAAAAAACGAACACAGATCAATTTACATTACTTACACAGAGGCAAAACAAAAACTGGAAAAATAACACTCAATGAAATTGCAAAACAAAACCAACTTCCATTTTTAATGTAGAATACTGTCCCAAGGCACTTCACAGACAAAATCAACACTGAGCCAAAGGAGGTATTTGAATGGGTGAATAAATTCTTAATGAAGGAGATGGGTTTTAAGGGGTGTCTTACAGGAGGAGAGGGAGTCGCAGAGGCATGGAGGTTTAGAGAGGGTATTCCATAACAGTGAGGTTAGATGACTGAGATACAGCTGCCAGTGGTGGGGCAAACAAAATGGGGGATGCACATTAGGCCAGAGTTAGAGGGTTGTAGAGCTGGATAAGATAACGGAGATAGCGGGGAAGGCCATGAAAGGATTTAAACATAAGGATGAACATTTTAAATTGGAGGGCTGGGAGCCAATGTAGGTCAGCGAGCATAGGGGTGAGCAGGGCTTTGTGCAGGATAAGATATGAACAGCAAAGTTTTGACCTTTATGGAGGGTGGAAAATGAGAGGCCATCCAGAAGAGCACTGAAATAGTTGAGCATGGAGGTGACAAAGGCAAGGATAAGGCTTTTGGCTGCAGATGGAATGAGGCAGGCGAGGAGGCAGATAATGCTAGAGGTGAAAGTATGCGATCTTTGTGATAGAGATGCCAAGTGGTCAGGTATATCTATCTTTTCATAAGCTGATGGATCCATGTATTTTCAGCATAGCTTTTTAAAAAATCTAACATTTTCTGATTTTCTTTGTATCACTATTTCCCCACCTAATAACAATGGAAACCATTGCTGTACTTATCTTGTTCCTTCTTTTTCTTTTCCTTTTAAAAAAAAATCTGGATTTGCTCTTCTTTTTGCCAGGTCTAGCAGAGACAGAGTTTCTGAAAGGTTACTCATTTCTAAAATGTCTGATATGCCAAGCTGATCCCTCCTAAGATTCCCTGGAGAGAGCTACTTTTGACTTCCTTGGGTGTATTTCACGGTTGGAAAGCCTTTGCTCAGCTCTGATGTGTAAATGATCAGAGGTAGAAATGTCACCAGCAGTTTGGCAGTTGACAAAATGCCTGTTGGGAAATATTTAAAAACAGTCAACACTGTCAATACCTCCCACATGCATCTGTCATACTAAAGGAAACATTAAGAAGTTATTTCATGCTGCTCTGTGAGCTGTGTATGCAGTATGCAAATGAAGTCTTGAAATGCATCTATTTTAAAATGGTTCAGCAGAGTGAAGGTCAACATTTATTGCCACTGTGTGATTGAATCTAGGGGGGGGTTGTACATGTGTAACCCAGAAATGCCGAGCCTGAATGCCCAATCTTCTCAGTCAGTTGAGGCAAACTGAAAGTAGTAGCAGCTGCAATCATCACTAATCAGCAATGATATTGGGCAACTCAAGGAAACTAAACAGAAATGCAACAAATCTTTACTTCAAAATTCCTCAATGTCCAACCTTCCTTTTCAGTTAAAGATGTAAGAATTACCCTCGCTTTCAAAAAAAGGCAGAATATCTTCAAAAGCTATAAAAAGGAAAAATCACTAAAAGCCAGTGGACAAGTACAAAACATAATTTAAACTGGTAATAGAAACATAGAAACATAGAAAATAGGTGCAGGAGTAGGCCATTCGGGCCTTCGAGTTTGCACCTCCATTCAATATGATCATGGCAGATCATGCAACGTCAGCACCCCATTCCTGCTTTCTCTCCATACCCCTTGATCCCTTTAGCCGTAAGGGCCACATCTAACTCCCTTTTGAATATATCTAACGAACTGGCCTCAACAACTTTCTGTGGTAGAGAATTCCACAGGTTCACAACAGGTCCTTAGACTATGACCCCTGGTCTGGACTTCCCCAACATCGGGAACATTCTTCTTGCATCTAACCTGTCCAATCCTGTCAGAATTTTATATGTTTCTATGAGATCCCCTCTCATTCTTCTAAATTCCAGTGAATATAAGCCGAGTCGATCCAGTCTTTCTTCATATGTCCGTCCTGCCATCATGGGAATCAGTCTGGTGAACCTTCGCTACACTCCCTCAATAGCAAGAATGTCCTTTCTCAGATTAGGAGACCAAAACTGTACACAATATTCAAGGTGTGGCGTCACCAAGGCCCTGTGCAACTGCAGTAAGACCTCCCTGCTCCTATATTCAAATCCTCTCGCTATGAAGCCCAACATGCCATTTGCCTTCTTCACCGCCTGCTGTACCTGCATGCCAACTTTCAATGACTGATGTACCATGACACCCAGGTATCGTTGCACCTCCCCTTTTTCTAATCTGTCACCATTCAGATAATATTCTGCCTCCCTGTTTTTGCCACCAAAGTGAATAACCTCACATTTATCTACATTATAATGCATCTGCCATGCATTTGCCCACTCACCTAACCTGTCCAAGTCACCCTGCAGCCTCTTAGCATCCTCCTCATAGCTCACAATGCCACCTAGCTTAGTGTCATCTGCAAACCTGGAGATATTACATTCAATTACTTCGTCCAAATTATTCATGTATATTGTAAATAGCTGGGGTCCCAGCACTGAACCTTGCGGTACCCCACTAGTCACTGCCAGCCGTTCTGAAAAGGATCCGTTTATTCCTACTCTTTGCTTCCTGTCTGCCAACCAGTTCTCTATCCACGTCAATACATTACCCCCAATACCATGTGCTTTAATTTTGCACACCAATCTCTTGTGTGGGACCTTGTCAAAAGCCTTTTGAAAGCCCAAATACACCACATCCACTGGTTCGCCCCTGTCCACTCTACTAGTTACATCCCCCAAAAATTCTAGAAGATTTGTCAAGCATGATTTCCCTTTCATAAATCCATGCTGACTTGGACCGATCCTGTCACTGCTTTCCAAATGCACTGTTATTACATCTTTAATAATTGATTCCAACATTTTCCCCACTACCCATTTCAGGCTATCCGGTCTATAATTCCATTTTCTCTCTCCCTCCTTTTTTTTAAAAGTGGGATTACATTAGCTACCCTCCAATCCATAGGAACTGATCCAGAGTCTATAGAATGCTGGAAAATGACCACCAATGCATCCACTATTTCTAGGGCCACTTCCTTAAGTCCTCTGGGATGCAGACTATCAGGCCCTGGGAATTTATAGGCCTTCAATCCCATCAATTTCCCTAACACAATTTCCTGACTAATAAGGATTTCCTTCAGTTTCTCCTTCTCGCTAGACCCTCGGTCCCCTAGTATTTCCGGAAGGTTATTTGTGTCTTCCTTTGTGAAGACAGAAGCAAAGTACGTGTTCAATTGGCCTGCCATTTCTTTGTTCCCCATTATAAATTCACCTGATTCTGACTGCAAGGTACCTACATTTGTCTTCACTAATCTTTTTCTCTTCACCTATCTATAGAAGCTTTTGCAGTCAGTTTTTATGTTCCCTGCAAGCTTACTCTCATACTATATTTTCCTCCTCCTAATTAAACCCTTTGTCCTCCGCTGCTGAATTCTAAATTTTTCCCAGTCCTCCGGTTTGCTGCTTTTTCTGGCCAATTTATATGCCTCTTCCTTGGATTTAACACTATCCCTAATTTCCCTTGTTAGCCATGGTTGAACCACCTTCCCCTTTTTATTTTTACGCCAGACAGGGATGTACAATTGTTGAAGTTCATCCATGTGATATTTAAATGTCTGCCAGTGCCTATCCACCATCAACCCTTTAAGTATCATTCGCCAGTCTATCCTAGCCAATTCACATCTCATACCATTGAAGTTACCTTTCTTTAAGTTCAGGACCCTAGTCTCTGAATTAACTGTGTCACTCTCCATCTTAATGAAGAATTCTACCATATTATGGTCACTCTTCCCCAAGGGGCCTCGCACAACAAGATTGCTAATTAATCCTCTCTCATTACACAAAATGGAATGTTGGCCTTTATCTCGAGGGGGCTGGAATACAAAGGGGTGGAAGTTATTTTAGTTATATAAAGTTATATAAAGCTCTGGTTAGACCATATTTTGTTTTCAGCATTCATGTTTTAGGCATTTCATTTCAGGAAGGATATATTGACCTTGGAAGGAGTGCAGCACAGATTCATCAGAATGATACCAGAACTAAAAGGAGTAAATTATGAGGACAGGTTACACAGACTAGGTTTGTATTCCTTGGAGTATAGATTAAGGGGTAATCTAATTGAGGTATTTAAGATGATTAAAATGTTTGACAGGGTAGATAGAGTGTATGCTCACAGGTTTGTAGAGCTGTTGAAGTGTCCCCCAGATTGGGGGAAAAATTAATGTTTAATTTTGTCTCCTTAAAAGAGTTGTAGACCTGTTGGGCTCCTGATCTTTGGGCACCCTGTACGGAGGGGAGCGGGTAGGTCCGAGGACCTCCTCGTAGGACTGCTCCTGGGCACGGCCAAGGGTGCCATCAGCCGGTCCAGGCAGCGGGCGGTCAAGGGGGTCGTTCAGCCTGACTGCCTGCCTCTCTTCCGTGCTTACATTCGGGCCAGGGTGTCCCTAGAGATGAAGCACACGGTGTCCACCGGTACGCTCGCATCCTTCCGCAAGAGATGGGCGCCGGAGGGACTGGAGTGCATTATTACCCCTGGCAACCAAATTTTAATTTGATTTTATATGTTTTAAAGTTTAATTTGTTTTAAATGCTGGTTTTAGTGTCCCCCTCCCCTTTTATAGGGGGCACTTGTAAATTATGGTTTTAGAGCACAAAAAAAACCACAAAAAAAAACTACAAAAATACAAAAAAAAAAAAGAAAAAAGGGCCTTGGGAAATGTTTGGAGTGTCCCCCAGATCGGGGGGCACTTGATCTAACTTTATTTTGTCTCCTTAAAAAGAGTTGTAGAGCTGTTGAAGTGGGCTGGATGGCAGAAGAGCTGGCACGGCACCTATCCTGGGCCGACATCCGGCTCACGGCCAACACCATTGAGTTGCTAAAAATGGCACTGGGCCCTAACTCCACTAGGTATGTTGAGGAGGCTCAGACACATGGGGAGATCCCGTCCGAACTGACCCCTGTCCGGACGGAATTCCTTATCGGCACCAAGCCCCGAAACCTCCCTCCGGTGCCGGCACCTCACAACTTGAGCCTCCTCCGGGAAATCCCCTCCGTGCCTTTCAGTTCGGCACGGGGGGGATTTCTGTAAGGGCTGCTCTTGCACACTCTCCACTTTGCCATCCTCGTCTGCCGTCCGTACACGCCATGACGCACCATCTTGCCGTCCGGAGGAGGCAGGGATCCCTCTATGTGGGAGTCCTCCCTCTATTCAGTGTGGACTTGGCCTGGAGAGTGTTCACAGGGCAGTCCCGTGCAATAGGTTTTTAAGTAGGTTCATGGACTCCCAGGCCGCCTGTAATTTCTGTGGTCTGGAAGAATCTGTGTTCCGTGTTTATGTGGAATGTGAGTGGTTGCAGCCCCTATTCCATTATTTGAAAATTCTGCTCCTCAAATTCTGGTTGCACTTCAGTCCCACACTCCTGATCTTTGGGCATGAACTGCGGAGGGGAGCAGGCAGGTCGGAAGGCCTCCTCGAAGGATTGCTCCTGGGCCTGGCCAAGGTGGCCATTAACCATCCAGACAGCGGGCGGTCGAGTGGGTCGTTCAGCCTGACTGCCATCCTCTCTTCCGCGGTTTTATTCGCGCCAGGGTGTCCCTGCAGATGGAGCACACGGCGTCCACCAGTACGCATGTGGCCTTCCATGAGAGGTGGGCACCAGAGGGACTGGAGTGCATCATCACCCCCCGGCAACCAAATTTTAATTTGACTTAAGTTAGTCAAATTTTTCATTTGATAATTTGAGAGTTCTAGTGCCCCTTTAATAAGGGGGCACTTCTTTTAAGGTTCTGCTAAAATAGTTGTAGAGCTGTTGAATTGTGAGTGGCTTAGTCAGTCACGTGATGCTCACAAGACTCAATAAAACCCCAGTTGGGTTTAGGAGAGCCACAATGAGGCATGTGGTTGTGAGCCTAGTGGATGAACTGATAATGTGTAGTGTGATTGTTAAACCTTTGCTATTAAGAACTAGTTGGTTTATTAGCAATGTATTGCTATGAATTCTTAAGCAAAGGTCCCATGAAGCAAATACATTATAACAGGGTAGTGGAAATCTAGAACTCTCTCCCACAAAGAGCTGTTGAAGCTTAGGTCAATTGAAAATTTAAAAACTGAGATTGATAGATTTAGGCAAGAGTATTAAGGGATACAAAACCAAAAGGAAGGAAGATGTAGTTAAGATATTGATAACAACTTTTATTTATATAATGCCTTTAATGTAGTAAAACATACTAAGGTGCTTCACAGGGGTATTATAAGACAAAATAAATTGACACCAAGACACTAAAGGAGAAATTAGGGCAGATGATTAAAAGCTTGATCGAAGAACTCGGTTTTAAGGAACGTCTTAAAGGAGCAAAGTGAGATAGAGAGCCGGACATGTAGGGAAGGAATTACAGAGCTTGGGACTTAGGCAGCTGAAGATACGGCCACCATTGGTTGAGCGATTATAATCAGGGATGCTCAAGAGGTCAGAATTAGAAGAGTGCAGATATCTTGGGTGGTTGAAAACAAAATTGGAAAATAAGGATAAGAATTTTTAAATCGAGGCACTGCTTAACCGGGAACCAATGTAGATCAGCGAGCACAGGGGTGATGGATCAACAGGACTTGATGCGAGTTAGGACACGAGCCGCCGAATTTTAGATGACCACAAGTTTACGTGGGATAGAATATGGGAGACCAGCCAGGAATGCGTTGGAATAGTCAAGTCTAGAGATAACAAAGACATGAATGAGGGTTTCAGCAGCAGATGAGCTGAGGCAGGGGCGGAGACGGGCGATGTTACGGAGGTGGAAATAGGCGCTATTAGTTATGGAACAGATATGTGGTCGTGAGCTCATTTCAAGGTCAAATATGACATCAAGGTTGCGCACAATCTAGTTCAGTCTCAGACAGATGCTAGGGAGAGGGATGGAGTCAGTCGCTAGGGAACGGAGTTTGTGGCGGGGACCAAAGACAATGGCTTCAGTACTGGATGTTGGAGATCAGCCATGATCTAATTGAATGACATATTAGGCATGAAAGGCTGAATGGCCTACTCCTGTTCCTATCATAGAATCTTATAGCACAGAAGACCATTCAAGCCTGTTGTGGCTTTTTTGAAAGAACTGTCTAATTTAGTCCCACATACCAGCTTTTCCCCATAACTCTGCAAATTAATCCTCTTCAAGTACATGTTTAATTGCCTTTCGAAGGTTCCTATGGAATCTGGTTCCACCATTATCAGGTCGTGCATTCCAGATTGTAACAACCCTCCGTGTGAAAAAATTTCTGTTCTTTTCCCCTCTAGTTCTTTTGACAATTATTTTAACTCTATGACCCCTAGTTACCGATCCATTTGCCAGAGGAAACAGTTCTCCCTACTTGATCTATCAAAACCCTGCGTAATTTTGAATACCTCGATAAGATCTCCCTTTAATCTTTTCTGTTCTAAAAAGAACAATTCTCCAATCTCCCCACATAACTGAAGTCCCTAATCCATGGTATCCTCCTCTGTACCCTAAGGCCTTGATATCCTTCCTAAAATGTGGTGCCCAGAATTGTACACAATACTTCAGGTGAGGCCAACCCAGAGATTTGGGAAGGTTTAGCATGACTTCCTTGTTTTTTTATTCAATGCTCCTATTTACAACAACATTAATTTATAAAGCACCTTTAACGTAGTAAAACGTCCCAAGGTGCTTCACAGCAGTGTTATAAGACAAAGGCGACTGGAGACCAGGCACTGCTGTATGACCAGTGCCTGGTCTCCAGTCGTCTTGGACCCTCTTGCCACTGGACCAAGACCTTGCTCTGCTAAGCCCGTGTGCAACGGCCACCCCACATTAAAAGAACTCACGCACAGGTATCTTCCACCCTTCAAAATTAAGTTTTGGACCTGGAATGTCAGGACCCTCATGGACAACTCCAACAGTGACAGACCGGAACGCCGCATCGCCACCGTTGCCCGGGAACTTAGATGCTTCGATGTCGACATCGCCGCCCTAAGCAAGACCCGGCGTTCAGGGGAAGGCCAACTCAAAGAACAAGGTGGAGGTTATACCTTCTTCTGGAAAGGTAAACCAGAGGAAGAATGCCACCTCCACGGAGTCAGTTTCGCCATCAAGAACGAGCTGGTCGACCGCCTTAGAGACTCCCCCTGCGGGATTAGCGAATGTCTCATGACTCTCCGACTCACCCTATCCCAGAACCAGTGCGGCACAGTCATCAGCGCGTACGCCCCAACACTCGACGCAACAGATGAGGTCAAAGAGGGATTTTACTCCAGCCTCAAAATCCCTGTCCTGCATCCCTACGGGCGACAAACTGATCCTCCTCGGCGACTTCAACGCCAGAGTCGGTAAGGATACAGCCCTCTGGGGAAGTGTGATCGGCAGAGAGGGGGTAAGTAAAACCAACTCCAACGGTACCGTGCTCCTGACAAAATGCCTCGAACATGACCTTATCATCACTAACACCTTGTTCCGATAGAGGGACAAGTACAAGGCATCGTGGCAACACCCTCACTCCAAACACTAGCACCTGATTGACTATGTCATTGTTCGAGCCAGGGATCGCAAGGATGTGTGCATCACCTGTGCCATTTCAGGAGCTGACGACTGCTGGACGGACCACTGCCTAATCCGTTCCATCAACATAGCCCCAAAGCGATAACCTCACTGCATAGCCCCAAAGCGATGACCTCACCCAGTCAGAAATACATCCGTTCACCACTACTCTCTGCCTCCTATCTCTTAGCCAATTACGTACCCAAGTTACCATTGATCCTTTAATACCACGTGCTTCTATTTTCCGAATAAGTCTGTTATATGGTACTTTATCAAATATCTTTTGAAAGCGCATATAGATATATACACACACACACATCTACTACACTACATTCATCAATCTTCTTTGTTACTTCACCAACGAACTCAATCAGGTTAGTCAGACACGATTTGCCTTTAACAAATCCATGCTGGCTGTCCCTTAATAACCCATGCTTCTCCAAATAAGAATTAATGTTATCCTTGACAATGGTCTCTAGTAGTTTACCCACCACTGTCATTCGACTGATTGGCCTGTAATCAATGTTCCCTTTTAGCTGCGTGGCCGCGCGGCTCTCTGGACCTCCCGCGCATCCGGCTCTCCGGCTTTTCGATGCGTGGTATTTTGAATGGGAACATTGCCTGTCATTATCAGGTTAATCCCTCTACCTGTTTTTGTACAGGTGGGTAACATTTGCAATCCTCCAGTCCTCTGGCACCACTCCATATCCAAGAAGGATTGAAAGATTGCGGTCAGAGCTTCTGCTACCTCCACTCTAGGATGCATCTCATCTAGACCAGGTTAACTTGTTAACTTTGAGTGATGCAAACCTATTTAGCACATCCTTGCTATCTGTTTTTATTCAGTCCAATATCTCTACTTTTCCCTCGTCTACTGCAACATTAACCTCATCCTCTTCTTTTGTGAAGACAGATACAAAGGGCTAGAATTTCGCCAGACTGTCGTTATTTGACAAATAACACAATTTTTGTGAAAAAGTAAGAAAAATGTTGCCATTTTTTAATGAAGTTTGACCAAAAAATATCCCCGTCGTTAAAAAACGGTGTTGCTGGAGGAATCGTGTTGGAAAACGCCGTCCTCTCCAACTTTACCACGAGGCCGATGTCGCGAAAAATACAGGGGAAAAAACACCCCCCAAAATTTTCAAAAATAAAAAAGTAACAATTGAGAAAACATTAACAAAAGCATTAACAACAGAATCGCTGAAAAATTGTTTTTTTTAAAAAAACTTTCAACTTACCTTTTTTGTTGGTCTTCTTACCGACATTCTTGAAGTGCAACGCAAGGTTGTTCAAAACGGTGTTTTGCGAAGCGAGTACGGCGGTGCCAAATGGCCAAACTTAGGTGGTACGTTTTTTTTAGGTACGGCGTTACTGAAACTGGCGATATTTTGACAATGCAAGGTTTGTGGAATTTTAAGCAGTTTATTTTTAGCACAAAAAAATGTGTTTTAACGTGAAAAAATTGCATTAAAATGTACTTTAGGGTGGCGAAATTCTTGCCCAAAGTATTCAGAGTTCCTGTGTTCCTAAAGCAATATATAAAATAGAAGTTTTTGGTGAGTACATGCTTTCCTGAAAATATTTGTCGAATCAATCGATCAAGGAAGTTCTGCACTTTTCAAAGTGAGCTGCTTCTTTTACAACACATTGGCACCACTTGAAGTAATAATAGACTAACAAAAAAAAAATCACAATATTGGTCAGATTTTCTTACAACACGGATGACACCAGCCGTAGTATGACGTAGTAAAATGACAGAATGAGTATGCAGTGGGCAAGTTAAAACGGGTAGATGTGGTGAGTATCAAGGTAAGTAGGAATATGGCGGGGAAAGAACATCCAGAGAGGCACGAGAGCACAGTAGAAAAAAAGTGTGCGCATAGAGAGGGAGCGGAGAGTTTGAGTTGGAGCAATCTAGAAGGGGTAGAGGTGCTCACTAACTGGGAGTCTATGGGCCCAGGTTTCCACAAGAAAAAAAACGGGCGCCCCTCCGAGCTGGGCGCCCGTTTTTCGCGCCTAAAACGGCGCCTAAAAAAATCCTCGGTATCCTCCACCTACTTACAGGTCCTGTGGCACTCGGCGCAGCCAGCACGAGCTGTGGGGGGGGCGGAGCCAGGTCCCGGCGCTGAAAACAGTGCCGGGACCTCTGCACATGCGCGATACAGTCGGCACAGAAGTGCAGTAGCTCCAGGCGCCGAACTGCGTGGGAGGGGCCCGAAGCACGCAGCCCCTAGCCCTGGCCCAATGGCCTCACTGGGGCTGCATGAATGAGGCTCCTCCCACGGCCAACTCCTGCTCCCCCCACTGCCGACCAGACCCGACACCGGCTCCCCCCCCGCCCCCCAGACCCGACCCGACACCCGCTCCCCCCCCCCCGCCCCGACCTGACATCCGCTCCCCCTCCCCCCCCAAGCCCCGACCCGACACCCGCTCCCCCCCCCCCCCGCCGACCAGACCCGACCCGACACCCGCTCCCTCCCCCGCCCCGACCCGACATCTGCTCCCGCCCCCCCCGACCCGACACCTGCTCCCCCCCCGCCCCCCAGACCCGACTCGACACCCGCTCTCCGCCCCCCCCCCCCCCCCCCCCGCCGACCAGACCCGACCCGAGACCCGCTCCCCCCCCCCGCCCCGACCTGACATCCGCTCCCCCTCCCCCCCCAAGCCCCGACCCGACACCCGCTCCCCGCCCCCCCCGCCGACCAGACCCGACCCGACACCCGCTCCCTCCCCCGCCCCGACCCGACATCTGCTCCCGCCCCCCCCCGACCCGACACCTGCTCCCCCCCCGCCCCCCAGACCCGACTCGACACCCGCTCTCCGCCCCCCCCCCCCGCCGCCGACCAGACACCCGCTCCCCCCCCAAGCCCCGACCCGACACCCGCTCCCCCCCCCCCGCCGACCAGACCCGACCCGACCCGACACCCGCTCCCTCCCCCCGCCCCGACCCGACCCGACACCCGCTCCCCGCCCCGACACCTGCTCCCGCCCCCCCCCCGACCCGACACCCGCTCCCTCCCCCCGCCCCGACCCGACTCGACACCCGCTCTCCGCCCCCCCCGCCGACCAGACACCCGCTCCCCCCCCCAAGCCCCGACCCGACACCCGCTCCCCCCCCCCCGCCGACCAGACCCGACCCGACCCGACACCCGCTCCCTCCCCCCGCCCCGCCACCCGCTCCCCGCCCCGACACCTGCTCCCGCCCCCCCCCCGACCCGACATCTGCTCCCCCCCCCCAGCCCCGACCCCGCCCCCCCCGACCCGATACCCGGTCCCCCCCCGCCCCGACACCCGACACCCGCTCCACCCCCCCCCCGCGCCCCGACCCGAGACCCGCTCCACCACCCCCCCCCGCCCCGAACCCCGCTCCCCCCGCCCCGACCCGAGGCCCGTTTCTCTTCCCCCCCCCTCTCTCTTCCCCCCCCTCTCTTCCCCCCCTTCTCTCTCTTCCCCCCCCTCTCTCTTCCCCCCCCTCCTCTCTCTTCCCCCACCTCCTCTCTCTTCCCCCACCTCCTCTCTCTTCCCCCCCCACTCCTCTCTCTTCCCCCCCCACTCCTCTCTCTTCCCCCCCCACTCCTCTCTCTTCCCCCCCCCCTCCTCTCTCTTCCCCCCCCTCCTCTCTCTTCCCCCCCCTCCTCCCTCCCTCTTCCCCCCCCCCCCTCCTCTCTCTCTCTCTCCCCCCCTCCCGCTCAGCGGCACGAACGGCTGTAGAATTCTCCCTGGCTGAAGCACTTTCACACAGGTAGGAAGATGGTTTATTTAATCTTTTCTTGGCTTATAAATGTTTATTCAGGTTGGATTTATTTGTATAATATTTGTAGAAGTATAAATAAGGATTTATTGTCGAATTTAATGAGTTCCCTTCCCCCCCCTCGTTCTGGACGCCTAATTTGTAACCTGCGCCTGATTTTTTAATGTGTAGAACAGGTTTTTTCAGTTCTACAAAAATCTTCACTGGCTCCATTCTACTTTAGTTTGGAGTACATTTTCACTGTGGAAACTTTCAAATCAGGCGTCAGTGGCCGGACACGCCCCCTTTTGAAGAAAAAATTCTGTTCTAAACTAGAACTGTTCTACCTGACTAGAACTGCAGAAAAAAAATTTGGAGAATTGCGATTTCTAAAATAGTCTGTTCTCCACCAGTTGCTCCTAAAAATCAGGCGCGGATCATGTGGAAACTTGGGCCCGTAATTTGGTAATTGGATATTCTTAGGCACAACCGTCAAAGAAAAGTTATTTGGACTTTGAAGAACAGAATGCTCAATGTGCGCCAACCGTGTGTGAATTTTATTTGCGAAGGGCAGGAAAGGCGGCTAGATTAATGATCTCCTGAGTCACATTAGACTGAAGACCGGTGGTAATTTAGAATATGGCTGAATTACTACCTTAAAATTCTCCAAGTAAGGCTGGCTTTCTATTAGGATCTGTAACTTACTAGCCCTTTAGCCTGAAATAAAGGCCACCATCAAAGACTGGCACTTTTAAGTTACAAGTAGCTATGGGTTAGGAACATCGGAACAGGAGTAAGCCATTCAGCCCCTCAAGCCTGTTCCACCATTCAATGAGATCATGCTGATCTGTATCCTAACTCTATTCACCCGCCTTGGCTCCATATCTCTTTATACCCATGCCTAGCAAAAATCTATCATTCTCAGATTTAAAATTATTAATTGAGCTCGCATCTAAAGTTTTTTCAGTTCCACACTTTGTGTGAAGAAGTGTTTCCTAACATCTCTTCTGAATGATTGGCTCTGATTTTACAGTTATGACCCCTTGTCCTAGACTCCCAGATCAGCGAGAAAAAGTTTCTCTCTACATACCCTATCAATTTCTTTTAAAATACTAAAAACCTCAAATCACCCTTTAACCTTCTATATTCCAGGGAATACAAGCCTAGATTATGTAATCTCTCCTCATAATTTAACCTTTGAAGCCCTGGTAGCATTCTGTTTAATCTCCGCTGCACTCCTTCTAAGGTCAATATATCTTGTGCGATGCCCAGAATTGCACACAGTATTCCAGATGTAGTGTAACAAGGGCTTTGTATAGCTGCAGCAAAACCTCCTCCTTTATATTGTAGCTCTCTAGTTATAAAGGCTAACATTCCACTAGCCTTTCTGATTTTTTTTTGTACCTGACTACTACATTTTGGGGATTTGTATACATGGACACCAAAATCTTTTTGGACCTCCACTGCTCCTAGCTTTTCACCATTTAAATAATACTTGGGACTATCCTTTTTTTGGTCCAAAATGGATGACCTCACACTTACCTGCACTGAAATCCATCTGCCACATTTTTGCTCACTCTGCCAATTACTTAATCAAAAAATATGGAACGCTTCACAAATTTGCATTATCATCCTTGAGCAGAACCATGCGAATCTTGTATTTATTGTTCAAAAGAGAGTAGTAGAATACATCTATGTACTTTTATAAATATTTTGACAGCATCAATTATATTTTGTGTATACGCTAATAAATCTCAACTGAGCAATCTTAGAAAAAATGTCCACGAAGAGAGATAGACAAAGTAATTTCCTAATGTTTTTTCCAACTTTAACATAATCTGAAAAGGTTGTTGAGATAACAAGCGGCTGCCAATCTAGAGAAATTCCCAGCAAAAAAATAATTAGCCACTAGTTGCACTACAAGTTCCTGAGCAGTGACTTGGTGGTGGTGCGACAAAGAAGGTTGACAGCTAAACATTACAATGTACTTCAGACATCAGACTACTTGTGAAAAACAGAGGATGAGACGGTCTTGGATCTGGCCTGGAGGCAACGAAGGTTGAACAGATTCCCATTGGTTCTGTAGTTTAGTTCCACTCCAGTGGGAGCTTGTTGAGTGTGAGGTGGAGCGTGGCAGCAAGGAAGATCGAGAAGAAAGTTGGCGCAATGACGCAGCCCTGCTTGACTCCGGTTTGGACATTGATTGGGTCTGTGGTGGATCCGTTGGTCAGGATCACGGCTTACATGCCATCGTGGAGCAGGCGGAGGATAGCGAAAAACTTTTGGGGGCAGCAAAAACGGAGGAGGATGCTCCACAGTGCCTTGTGGTTAACAGTGTCGAAAACCTTTGTAAGGTCAAAGAAGGCCATGTACAAGGGTTGGTGCTGTTCCCTGCATTTCTCTTGCAGTTGTCGCGCCGTAAAGATCATGTCCATTGTACCCCGTAGTGGACGGAATCCGCATTGTGATTCCAGGAATTACAGTACGCGGACGACGCTTGCTTCTGCGCACAGAGGCTGAACCCCAAGTCATCGTCAACAGGTGAGGCATACGAAAGCATGGGCCTTACACTAAACATCCATAAGGTCCTCCACCAACCTGACCCCACCACACAGCACTGCCCCTCAGTCATCAAGATCCTGGACAATGTGGACCACTTTCCATACCTTGGGAGCCTATTACCAGCAAGGGCAGACATCGACGACGAGGTTCAACACCGCCTCCAGTGTGCCAGCGCAGCCTTCGGCCGCCTGAGGAAGAGAGTGTTCGAAGATCAGGCCCTCAAATCTGGCACCAAGCTTATGGTTTACAGGACTGTAGTGATACCCGCCCTCCTGTATGGCTCAGAGACTTGGACCATATACAGTAAACACCTCAAATCGCTGGAGAAATACCACCAATGATGCCTCCGCAAGATTCTGCAAATCCTCTGGGAGGACAGATGCACCATCGTCAGTGTTCCCGATCAGGCCAACATCCCCAGCATCGAAGCACTGACCACACTCGAGCAGTTCCATTGGGTGGGCCACATTGTCTGCATGCCGGACACAAGACTCCCAAAGCTAGCGCTCTACTCGGATCTCCTACTCGGCAAACGAGCCCCAAGTGGGCAGAGGAAATGTTTCAAGGACACCCTCAAAGCCCCCGTGATAAAGTACAACATCCCCACTGACACCTGGGAATCCCTGGCCAAAAACCGCCCTAAGTGGAGGAAGAGCATCCGGGAGGGCGCTGAGCACCTCGAGTCTCGTTGCCGAGAGCATGCAGAAAACAAGCGCAGGCAATGGAAGGAGCATGCGACAAACCAGACACCCCACCCACTCTTTTCTCCAACGACTGTCTGTCCCACCTGTAACAGAGACTGTAATTCCCGTATTGGACTGTTTAGTCACCTGAGAACTCACTTTTGGAGTGGAAGCAAGTCTTCCTCGATTTCGAGGGACTGCCTATGATGATGATGTGAACAACACTATGACAAATCAGCTAGTAAGCATAAAAGAATGTAATTATCTTGGTGGCAAAGGTCAGACCTTGCTATTCTAAACAAATAGTGATGAAATTTTTCTTAAATTTATCACACTGGTTAGTGTTTCTTTGTGCCTTTAACTTTGAATGTGTCCTGCTTAACAGTCAGACAATTGCTTAAGATCTGAGGGATCTGTGGGGTAATCTCAACAGTACAAAAGATTTCTTTCTCTTGGAAAGGTTGCTGAATCTCTGAATAGAGAGCATATAAACACCATCGCTGATTTCTCTCCCTGAGCCTGAGGTAACAACTATTCCTTCCTTGTTCCTTTATTATTTTCCAGTAAACAAGTAGAATGGGGGAAATGCATACTTCGTAGCTTTTTGCCGATTGAGCATTAGTTGTCTGAAAGCAGAGCTCAGAGCCGTTCAAATGCTTCTCAGGTCAAAGTTATTTAATGCCCCAGCTTTCTTGGTGTGAGGGCAATGTTTTTGTGCACATCAATTTTCCTGATCAGCTCCTCACCTTCAAAATGACTCTTCCAAAGTATAAAAAAGATACTGGTAGAATTGGAGCTACTTCACAAAATTGTTCCTTTGGGTTTACAAATGGAAAACAAAATGAAAAATGATTCACTTCAAGTGTGAACTAGAGTTTAGGAAATCATTGCAGCAGGAGGTTCAGTTATACTGAGTATGTGATAAGCCCATCGTAAAGGATTATAAACACGATGCTTCTAACAGATATTGAGCTTTCTGTGGCACACTTCACTTGAAAAGAAGAAATGGGAATGAGCTGCTCAGGAACTAACTCTCACAGGATCACAATCTAAAATTTAGCTTTAGAATTTGACCTGTACAAAATACTCATCAAGATTTTTCTAGCAGAAGTACAAACCCTGATACCAATCAATGGGATACTGGTCCAAAAAAAGTTCTATCTTGTTCATAAATGGGGACAAATGCCAAGTTCAGAATAAGTTGGGGTAATTCTTTTGAATTTCCTGGCACAGGCTTTGCACATTACGTCCAGAATCCTTCAATAATTTTTAACCAGGAATGGAAGAAATGGGCAAGAATCAATATTGAAATAGAAGAAATAACAACCTACTACTGGTTTCAACACCCAGATGCCTACTGAGGATGAGTAAAGACTGTGGTAACATGACCCAGAAAGATATATTTTTTTGACTGATGCAAGGTCTTTTGTGTGATCTGGACGAGTTCCCTCATTAAATTTCAGACCCATATTCTTAGGAGCTTAAGAAAAACTACTGGGCTTCTGATGTTGAAACCTAGTACCACATTCCTCTGTGTTTTTCAACAGTAAATGTATTACTATACCAAACAAACTTACATACTCATTTGAACATGAAGGAAATATATTTGGTATACTCATGCTGAAATAAATGTTATTTTCAGTACTATAGTAGTAGTAACTTACCCAGTGGGCAATAACTATGAATGTAGGTGGGGTTGTCATCATCAGCGAAGTTGGATACTTCCATTTTCAACTTTCAAAAACACGCTTCCCTTGCTATAGTATATTGCAGCAATTCACACAGGTTAAATAATTAACTCATACATGCAAGATTAGTAAACAATGACGCATTGAAATATATAGGTGAGCATGCAGTTACTGTTACATTTTTCAAAATTACACACAACAGATCTCAATGTACTCATTTTATTTGTAAACAAATTAATACTTTAGTTGCGAATTTAACGTCAACATGTTCTTCAAACATGGAATTTATCTCAGTAACTCAGAAAAATGTGACAAAAGCCAACCTACAAACTGAAATCGAGAGATAAAACATTGTTAAATAAAAGGACAGAAGCAATATATGTTAAGATTTCTTTAATACAACTTTACAAAATAATTCTAATGTTTATGAATTTATGTCTAACTTGTTTCCGCATGACAGGTGTATTCTTTTTGATAATATGCATTAAAATAATGAAAAATTATATAAAATAAAATGTACTAGTATATTTAATTTGTCTTACTGATGCTAGCAGTGGGTTCGTGGCCCAGGAGCGGTGGAATCTAGGAGCAGCAAGGTCGGACTCGAGGAGCCCAGCAGCTAGGAAGAGAACCAGGAGCGGCGCAGCGTATAACAACACCGGGGCCGGGGCCCAGGGAAGGTGCAGCACAGGCCAGCCCACACTGCGATCTATGGACAGTAGGAGTATGTGTGCGTACTAGGTCCATGCAGCAGAGCTTGGTCTCCAGTCGTCTTGGTTAACCCTTGCCACTGGACCAAGACCTTGCTCTGTCAAGCCTGTGTGGCGACTGGTGTGCAACGGCCACTCCACGTTAAAAGAATTCACGCACAGGCATCTTGCACCCTTCGGGATGTAGTTCAGGAAACACCCGTGAACTCATTCCTTTTTGGTGTGGAAGTGGGTCATCCTTGACACAAGGGACTGCCTAATACTACTATACTATACTTACTGATGCTACCTCAACAAAAGAGGCATATCACTGCAGGAATAATACAGCAGCTTGTGAAATGGACTCTGTGATCCCAAATTACAAATGTACTCTGTTGTACATTACAGCAAAGGAATATTTAATGGAGTTAAATGGTTTAACAGCATGGGCTAGACATTTCAGAAGGAGTTATGTGACCTTCTCAGATAAGGTTACAGTTCAGGCGGCAGTGGCAGAAGTCTCAAAATAAGTTAAGTAACATTTGCACTTCGACACACTGTTAAAGGAGATTAGTTGGCATTGTTTTATCAAAAATGTCTTTGATTATGCTTCCACGAATGCTTCCCATTTTTAGTTAAAGGTTAGTTAATTTGTGGTCTTACAGAGCATATATACTGCGCATTTGGAAACAGCATGCAGAAAACTGAAAATAGTAAAGGCACCAACATCAACAGCTAATGCAAACTAAATTTAAAAAAAGTGTACCACATGAGTAGTTAACTCCAATCCACCAAAGATCCAAGGTGTTTTAGTCAACATCACAAAGTCTGTGCAATCAGGATATGCTGTGTTGCACAGGGAACAAACACTTAGGTAAAGACAGTACCAAATAAACAACTTAAACCAAACATGCTCAGTACCAAAACCTTAGATGAAAAACATGACACCGCCGTGAATGTTTTCTCATGCATGCCACTTATTTATTGCAAACCTGTACGTTTTGATCGGGATCTCAAATCTGTCAACATCCACCGCACGTCCATTCTGGTTCAGAGTTTGTACTGCACGACACTGTCGCCAAGTTTATACCTGACACCTAAAGTTTTCCGGATGAATCATGTCAATTAAAAAAATATATATATATAATTAATTCGGGTTTTGCGACGGGAGTTTTGCATCCATTTGATTGGGCAAGCTGCGGCCATTGGTTAGTTTGAGCGTGCTGCTGGTTTCCGGCCGTAAAGCGGTTGATGTGTTGCTAGGTGTCTGTGATGGGGCGACTCTGCCTCTGTCCGGCCATGGGCCCCACTCCCACCCTAACCCTCCTTTTGCTGCTCTCCGCCTGCTTTCCCGGCTCCTGTCATCCCGGCCTCTCTGCTCTGCAGGATGTTACTGCCGAGCTCTTCGGGTCGGAGGCGCGGGGAACCGTGGCCGCTTTCGGAGACTTTAACTCAGATAAACAAACCGACATCTTTCTCATCAGATCAAGTGAGTAGCTCCAACCAGCCTGAGTAGCTCTGGTTCTTCTGTTTATTGTGCTAAACGTGACAGGCGAAGAGGGTGTTTGGTGTTCACGTTTGCTTATATACTAAATCTGGTACTGTCAAAATATCTAACAAGATGAGTTCCTCAGAAATTTCAAAGGGTGTGTTTCTGGGTGTTTCATTTATTCAGTAACAAGGTGTGGTTCAACTCTTAATGTTATCAAATTCAGGGCTCAGTTAATTTGGAAGTTACTTCAAAATGTTATTTTTAATTAAAAGTTGCCCTGTCAAACATTGACACTAAAGTGCCTCGGGACATTTTTATATGTTATCTCAACTGTAGCAGGTCAGTAGTTATACCACTGTTTAACGTGTGTGTATCCTTAATGCCACTGTTGTTGCCAACCTACATTGGCTCCCTGTCCCCCAATGCACTTGCAAAATCCTCATGCTAACCTACAGATTCCTCCCAACCTCCTCCAGTCCTATATGCCAGTACATTCGTCTCACTCTGGCATCTTGTTAATATCTCAAAATTACTGATTTCAAAGATAAGAGATTATTTTGAACATGTGTATTTTGTTGGAGCTGTGGTTGCATATTCTTGTCATTGCCATCCTAAAGTCACGAAAACCAGCCAACGATCCCAAAAACTATCGCTCTTTGTTGACTATACAAGGTGGTTGAACGACTTGTCCTTAACAGGATATAGCAGGCTTTAAAAGCCGCCCTCCCAAACAAGCAGGCAGATTTCAGAGGGTAGAAGCTGCTCTGACCAGGTCCTTGCACTCACGACCAACATTGAAGCAGAACTAGAAGTCGCTGAAGACTGGGGTTGCCTCCATTGGCATATGACACTGTCTGGAGCGAAGGCCTACTACTGAAGCTATCCACAATCATTCAATGTCGCAAGACTCTCAGGCTCATCAACACTCTACCGAGCTGCCGTATGTTTCCCGTCTATCTTGCTGACGAGACCAGCCGAACACGGATGCTCAACAACGGTCTGCCAAAGGGGTCGGTGCTCGCACTGGCTTTTTTAAACATACACATGCTGGGCATACCCTGCACCAAATCCTGGAAGTTCACCTATGCCGATGACATAGCACTGTTTATGCAAGCATCAATGCTAAAGGAAGCAAATAGGAAGCTCACAAGTGACCTGGACCTACTGGAATGCTACTGCCGGACCTGGCACCTCTGCTCCAATCCAGAGAAGTCAGTTGTGTCAGCATTCCATCTGAACACCAATACCGCCAGGAAAGAACTCAACATTCCTTCTGCGGAAGGCAACTTACCCATTAACCCCACCTAAAATACCTGGGTGTTTCCCTGGACAGGTCTTTCACTTATCGACCTCATCTCACCAACACCAACCAAATAGTAAAAACCAGGGTGAACCTGATCCGGAAACTCACTGGAACGTCATGAAAAAGCACAGCCAGAAAACCTCGCACTGCAACAGTGGCCCTAGTCTACTCTGCTGCAGAATACTATTCTGCTTCATAGTCTTGTAGCCACCACACACAGGTCGTGCATGTGCAGCTAAATGCCGCGATGAGGAACGTGTCCAGGATGCTTAAGTCTGCAACAACTGAGTGGCTCACGGTGCTGTCCCATATTGCCCCATTCACCGCAATGCCACTGTACACCATGAGATAGAAAGAAAATCATGAGTAACATCAACCTTCCTTTTCAAGAAGACTTGAAAAACCCACTACGAAAGTGCTTAAAATTGCTCAGACCATCCTGCGAAACAGCAGCCAATATTCATGCAGCTAGTATCGACCCACTATACAAATAGATGGAATCGTGGGATACATGCAACATAAGAACCACCACCTCATCACTGATCCAACAGCAGAGGTCCCTGGCTTTAATCTCTCTCAAAAGCATCTTTTTTTGTGCTCAGTATGATTCTAGCCAGTGGAGAATTTTCCCTTGATTGCTGTTGACTAAAATTTTACTAGGGAGCCTTGATGCCAAGAGCAGTCACACTCATCTCACCTCTGGAATTCAGCTCTTTTGTCCATGTTTGGACCAAGGCTGCAATAAGATCTGGAGCCAAGTGGTCCTGGCGAAACCCAAACTTGGCATCAGTGAGCAGGTTTTTGGTGAGCAAATTAAGAAAAAAACAATCACACTGGCCTTAGGAGTCTATTACTCACCTCTTCGCTGATGGGATGGTTGGACCACCCAGATTTCCCAGGTGGTTATTGTGAGGCGCAATTCCAGGCAGATGGGTCGGTCAGGAGCTCTAACTCGCGCCGGTGTCACAACCAGGGGCTTTGCACACCGGTGCAGCTCTTCTGGGCGGTGCTGCTCCATGCCGCCGCAAAACTTGACCCAAGGATCGCTGCGAGTCGCTGGAGGCTGACCGCTCAGAAGACCCCATTGCCGCCGCTCCGGGGCAAAAAAACGCAGTACAGAAGACCGGAAAATCCAGCCCATAAGTTTCAATTCATGTATAACCTCATTATCGGGATTCACCACCATGAATCAGTACTGCAGTCTGTGATGATTATAAGAGGGATAGAAAACTATGATGTATCATCATCTCTCTGCTTGTATCTTTTTTGACAATCCCATAGGTCAGGCTGTTGTATAGAGTTGAAAGGAGGCAATTTAAAAAAAAAAAAAAAAATGCCTATTCTGTTGTGACATATTAAATATTGCATAAAACACATCTAATTGTGTATGACTTTCTTACATTTTCTTTTTTTTTAGAAAATCAATTAGTAATCTTATTGGCTGATGTAAAGGCACCCTATTATAAGCCAAAGCCAGAAGTAGTGTTACAGTGGAGGTGAGTAGTCATTTTGTCATGCTTCTCTTTTATATATTTTTTTAAATACAGTCGTTGATCAAATAATTTTTTGGCCTTTATTCCTTTCAGTGATCAAGTAATTACCAGTGTGGTACCAGGGGACTATGATGGAGACTCACAAATGGATGTCCTCCTCACGCTTCATTCTAAGAAGGCTGATAACACAACCGCTGTTATCTTCTGGGGAAATAATCAAACATTAGGTAAACTTGTGCTTATTACTAAACATGTGTTGATTATTTTTTGTCACAAAAATCTTTCTTTCACTTTTTCTATCCGTTTATTGAAAGCAAAAGACTGATATGAGTAAGGTCTACCCCTTGTGAAATTATCTCTTAAAGAATGCTTTTACAGTATACTTCTGATAATATTTACAATGAAAAAATTGAGTTTATATATGCTTCAAATTAAGCAATGTGAATAACACACCAAAGTGGGAATGTAGTGCCAAAAATTTGAATGATCAGATAATTTGAATTAAACAACTTTGAATTTAGAGTAGACTGTTATTTGATTCAAAACTAATTTTACTGTAGCCTTCACTTATAAACTATCATGATCTAATTATGGCGCTCGAACAAATATAATTCCAACAGAATCATCTAATTGAATGTTTCGATTTGGCAGGGGGGACGGGAGGAATAAATCTCACTATTTCTTAAGAGTTAGAAAGACAGAAATAACTTTCTTTCAAGATCTCAGGACATCCCAAACCACTTTACAGCCAATAAAGTACTTTTTTGAAGTGAGGCTATTCTAATTTAAGAATCAAGGCAGCCAATTTGTGCACAGCAAGGTCCCACAAACAGCAATGAGATAATGACCAGATAATCTGTTTTATTAATGTTGGCTGAGAAATAAATATTGGTTAGGACACCGGGCAGAACTCCCTCGCACTTCTTCAAAATCAGGCCATGGAATCTTTCCATCCACTTGAGACGGCAGGCTGTGCCTCGGTTTAACGTCTCATTCGAAAGACAGCAGCAACACTCCCTTGGTACTGTGCTGGAATGTCTGCCTAGCTTTTGTGCTCAGGTCTCTAACGTGGGACTTAAACCCACAACCTTCTGACTCAGAAGCGAGTGCACTACGACTGAGCCACAGCTGACGTAACTAGGGACCCATAGATTGTCACTGTAGCTAGGCTCCTGGGACTGACCGTTATAATTTTTTGCCTTTCTGGATTTTATATCTTTTTCAAACGTGTATAATTGTTCATTTCTAGCAAACCATATTACTCTATTATTGTAGTGCATAAGAGTTTTCATTTGCTAGTTGTATGTAAATTAATTGATTTTTTTTTCTCAGATCCAAAACTTTATACCACTTTAAAACAGAGCTTTTTGGATGAACCACTAGTACTGGAGTAAGTACTCTCTGTTTTAACCTGTATTAGAATATGAGTAACTGTAGAATGAACAGTGCCATTTGATCTCTACTGTTAACTTGTAGCGTAAAATGAATGAAAATAATTTCTTCCCCCAACCCCTTCCTAGTTTGCTTGGTGGAAAAATAGTTACTCAACTCTGCTGGTTAATGCACTGGGAAAGTTTGGAATGTTAAACACTGTTTTATTGCTGGCCAAATATGACTGCAAGTGTCAGCAATTCTACTGACTGACTGACTATTTATTTATCTCAAGTGGCATAAATGTTGTGTTTTTTACCAGAGACCAAAAAATAATCTTGAGTGATACTTCAAAGAGGAGGGGATTTATAAGAATTAGGAACAGGAGTAGGCCATCTAGCCCCTCGAGCCTGCTCCGCCATTCAACAAGATCATGGCTGATCTGGCCGTGGACTCAGCTCCACTTACCCGCCCGCTCCCCGTAACCCTTAATTCCCTTATCGACTGAGAATTTAAAAAATCTTATTGTCAAGATCTACAATGGTAACAATAGCAAGAAAAACAAAATGTGAACTTGGAAAAATGAAAACATCCACATATAGGGCCCAAGTTTCTACATGATTTGAGCCTGATTTTTAGGAGCAACTGGTGGAGAACGGACTATCTTAGAAATCGCAATTCTCCACATTTTTTTTTCTGCAGTTCTAGTCAGTTAGAATAGTTTCACTTTGGAACAGAATTTTTTCTTCAAAAGGGGGCGTGTCCGGCCACTGACGCCTGATTTCAAAGTTTCCACAGTGAAAACGTACTCCAAACTAACTTAGAATGGAGCAAGTGAAGATTTTTGTAGAACTGAAAAAACCTGTTCTACACATTAAAAAATCAGGCGCAGGTTACAAATTAGGCGTCCAGAACGAGGTGGGGGGGGGGGAAAGGGAAGTCATTAAATTCTACAATAAATCCTTATTTATACTTATACAAATAAATCCAACCTGAATAAACATTTATAAGCAAAGAAAAGATTAAATAAACCATCTTCCTACCTGTGTGAAAGTGCTTCAGTCAGCTCAGCGGTGTGGCGTCGTTCCCGCGAACGGAAGGGAGGGAGGGGCAGTCGGGCAGTAAGCAGGCAGCAAGCAGCCTTCCACTTGAGGTGGAAGTCTTACAGTCAGCTCAGCGGTGTGGCGTCGTTCCCGCGAACGGGAGGGAGGGAGGGGCAGTAAGCAGGCAGCAAGCAGCCTTTCACTTGAGGCGGAAGCCTTACAGTCAGCTCAGCAGTGTGGCGTCGTTCCCGCGAACGGAAGGGAGGGAGGAGGCAGCCGTTCCCGACGGCGGGCGGTGGGGGGAAGGAGGCAGTGAGAAGGCTGCAGGAAGCCTCAGAAGTTGAGCAGCCATTCCCGACAGCAGGGGGGGGGGAGAGGCCGTCGGGAAACGGCTGCCTCAACTTCTGAGGCTTCCTGCAGCCTTCTTACTGCTGCAAGAAGCCTCAGTGCTGATCATAGAAGGGCAATGTGCTTTTATTAAAAAATGTTCAAAAATTAAACAGCTACAAAGAACTACAAAAATGGCCGAGTGTCAATGTTTACTTCACACTGCGCGTGCGCGAATGCTCCAACGCGCTAGCGCAGCGTTGCCGGCACGAAAAAAACGAATTTAAATGGTACCCTCCCACTTACAAAATCGGCGCGAGTGGTAGGCTCCGCCCCCCTGGGCGCCGCGCCAAGCAGACATGGAGCTACAGGGTGCTCCAGAATCGCGCGTTTTTTTTTTTGGCGCGTAAAACGGGCGCCCAGCTCGGAGGGGCGCTCGTTTTGTAGCGTGTGGAAACTTGGGGCCTAGTTACGGCTCAAGTTGCTCCTATTTTTTTGGAGTAACTAGTTTATTATGGAATATCTTAGAAATCGCAAATCTCGGCATTTAGTTTGCTCCAGTTCTAGTTAGTTAGAATAGTTTTGTTTTAGCACAGTTTCTTTTCAAAAGGGGGTGTTACCAGCCACTTATGTCTGTTTTGCAAGTTTAGGCAGCGAAAAGTTACTCGAAACTAACTTAGAACGGAGTAAGTGTCGATTTTTGTACACTCAGAAAAACCTTCCCTACACTTTTTAGAAATTAGGCACAGGTAGCGAGAGATGGGGGTTGGGGGAAGGGAAGTTAGGGGATTTTACAAAGCATTAAACACTTCACTTTTACCAATAAAGAGCCATCATCAATAATAAATGATAAATCAATAAATAAAAAATTCAAAGTTTCTATTCACCTACTGCAGCACCGGGAGCCCTCCAACAGCCTGCCGCAGAGGTGCAGCTCGGACGTGCGGGGTCCGCCGCCAGGGAGGAGGTCGTCGGGCGGGCCCCACCTCCGAGGAGCTAAGGGCAGTGGCGACGAGGCAAGGGACGGTGAGGCAGGCAGGCCACTTGACCCGGGATAGGGGCAGCGAACAGCGCAATGTCCCTTCGGCCAGGGATAGGGTCGCCCGGAGACAGGACGCGCTGGGACGGCTAGGAGCTACTGTGCACGCGCGCAGACTCCACTGCGCACGCGCGCAGCTGCCGGCGCTCTTTGGCGCAGGGCTGTAGCTCCACGCCCAGCTGCTTGTGCTGTGCTACGTTGACTGTGAAACAGGCTTGCTGGACTCGGAGAATCGCAAAGTAAGTTTTAGGTGCTTTTTTTATTCTTAAAAAATAGTGCGGGCGTCTCGGAGTGTGCTGTTCTTGGAGGACATCTGAAACTTGGGCCCATGCTTTCCCCAAAAATGTATTTAAGACATCAACCCTGAAACAAAGGCCAGGGGTTTCTATTCATACTGGTTCTTCTTGCCTTTTGATTACCTTCCAGTACTACTTCACTACCTTACTACACTAGGCATTCTTTCGTGAGTGAATCTGCACAACAAGCATTGATGATCTGTTTGGTTTTGGGAGGACCAAATCTGGGATCTTCAAGTTCATTGTTCAATGGTTAAATGTATTACTCAATCAGGGAAACCAAGTCAATATTTCTGAACCTTTTATAGCTTTTTAAATTATTTTATATGTCTGCACTGTAGAAGAAACAAATAACATTCCGTAAATAGTGGGGAACCTAGGGACTAGCAAGAATGATGAACTTAAAGAAATTAGTATCAGTTACAAAATTGTACTGGAAAAATTAATGGGACTAAAAGTCGACAAATCCCGTGGAGCTGATTGCCTACATCCTTGGGTTTTAGAAGAGGTAACAACAGAGATAGTGGATGTATTTGTTATGATCTTGCAGAATTCCCTAAATTCTAGAACGGTGCCCATGGATTGGACAGTAGCAAACGTAACCCTGCTATTTAAGTAAGGAGAGAGAGCAAGAAAACAGCGAACTATGGGCCAGTTACCCTGGAAGTAAGGAAAATGCTAGAATCTATTATTAGGGAGCACTTAGAAAATTATAATTTGATTGGACAAAGTCAACACAGATTTATGAAAGAGAAATAGTGTTTGACAAATCTGTTCGTTTTTTGAGGTTGTAACGATAAAAGGGAATCAGTGGATGTAGTGTACAGTAGAACATCCCGAAACCGGAAACCTCGGGACCGAAGTCATTCTGGTTTTTGGGGTTTTCCCGATTTTGGAGAAGAAACCCGACGTCCCGAATCCAGAAACCTTTGGGCTAGTTTTGGGTTTTTCCAGATTTCGAAGCCGAAAATCCAACGGCCCGAATCCGGAAACCTCATGGACGATGTTCGCGTATTTCCGGATTTCAGAGAAGAAAATCCGACGGCCCGAATCCTGCAGCCTCGAGGCCGGGCCGGGTATTTTTCCGGATTTATCTTTGAAAAGGTATATACAGTTTAAAATGTACTTAAAATATGAAAATGAATGTATTCAAAGCATGAAATATAATAAATAAAGGTTTTTATTTGTTAAACAGTACAGGTCTGAAATATAATAAAGTTTTTTTATTAAGCAGAGTACAGGTATGAAACAGAATACAGGTACTGTACCCTGTAATGTATAAAGAATAATGTTCCTTCCTATGATCCACTTCGTAAGAAAGCTGCACAGAAATAGGTGCAGGTTACAATTGGCTGGAGGTTGTGCTTGAGATCGAGGGTTCCCCTATGATGTCTGGGGCTGAAGATGGGCCAGCAATAAGATTTTCAAATGTGGAAATTGCTGGTGTAGTTGCAGGCTGTAGATCTTGGGCACTCTGCTGCGATACCCTTTGAAACATATCGACTAATTTTAATTGTTTAAGTAATTTGAGCTTTTGTTTTTTTTTCCTGAATTTTATACACCTACATTATTTCCTTTTCACTTATGCAGTTTTGTTGCTCTCAGGCGGTAATTAATTCTTGACAAAGATTGATTGATTTTGTCAATGGACACTTTTTTGACTTGATTATTAACATTAGCACCGTCATCCTCACTGCTTTCATCCTTTTCCTCTGGATGCAAAACCATGGCCATAATTATTTATTCTGTCACTACATTCACAATGGGAGCGTCATTGTCTATGTCCATGACTTCTGTGACATCGTTTTCATTCATTTCTAACGCAGCTTCTCAAGTTAGCACTTTTGCGTATTCCAAAAGTTCAGCAATCATTTCCTTCTCCCTGGACACATGAAAGCCTTCAAAGGCATCGTCATCTTCACTGAACATAGTTGTTGGCCAGACGTTATGCCAAGCATTGGCCAAGGTGTCTCTAGTTACCTCATTCCACGCATCCGCAGCTGCTCAGATGGTGTCCTTCTCTCACACACTTTTTTTGAGAACGCTTTTATTCCCATGCCTCTGTTCACAGCACTAAGCAAACATTTCCTTTTTGTAGAGACGCTTCATCGATCTCAAAATTCCTTGGTCCATTGGCTGTACTAGTGATGTTACATTGGGAGGTAAATAGATAAGGATAAGGTGTAAGCCATTTAGGACCGAGATGAGGAGAAACTTCTTCACCCAGAGAGTGGTGAACCTGTGGAATTCTCTACCACAGAAAGTTGTTGAGGCCAATTCACTAATATATTCAAAAAGGAGTTAGATGTAGTCCTTACTACTAGGGGGAATCAAGGGGTATGGCGAGAAAGCAGGAATGGGGTACTGAAGTTGCATGTTCAGCCATGAACTCATTGAATGGTGATGCAGGCTCAAAGGGCCGAATGGCCTAGTCCTGCACCTACTTTCTATGTTTCTATGACATCCTTTACTAGAAGCTCAGCATCAGGATGTGCTGAGCAATTGTCTAGCAGCAAGAGTATTTTGCAGTTTTCTTCAAGATCAGCTGCCGTGCAATGAGCACACGCCTGTGGAACAAAATGCTTTTCAAACCAGTTCAGAAAGATTACCCTGGTTACCCATGCTTTCTTATTAGCATAATAATGCACTGGCAATACTCTCACGCCCTTGAAACATCTTGAACACTGACTTTTCCTAATGACCATAAGCTTACGCTTATGTGTTCCAGCCGCATTTGCACAAACAAGTACAGTTAGTCTATCTTTGACGGTCTTTTACACCTGATGGCTGCGATTCTTCTGTTGCTAATGTCTTTCTCGGTACGTAGTGCCAAAGCAGTGCTGTCTCATCGGCATTATACATTTGCTCAGCAATTAGTTTAACAAACTCATCGATATAACCTTCAGCTGCCTCATGATATACTGAGGCTTTTTCATCACATACTTTCAATTGCTTGATGCCATGATGCCTTTTAAATTTGGTTAGCCAACCTGAAGAGTACTCGCATGGAGTTTCAATCTCCAGTTCTGCATGGAATATCTTGGCTTGTTGCACCATCATTGGGCCAGACAAAGGAATCTTTTCACTTCTCCTCTGTCGCCACTTCTCCATCATTACTCGATCCGACTCATCACTTTTAGGCTTATGCATAGTTTTTCTCTTATTCATTTCTTTCTGAACATCACATTCTGCATAAAACTTCATGATCTGTTCCTTGTTTTTTTTATATCATAAATGGTGGAGGTTCCGACACCATACTCCTCACTCAATCTTCTCACTGAACCACCTCTATCTAATCTCTGGAGTAACTCCACTTTCTTGGCAATTGATGCCTCCTCTTTGCACTACCTGTTTTACCTATTGGGGTATCTGTTGACCTTTTTAACATGTTTGCAATCAGTGGTAAACAACACAAATTCACAATACCCTGTACTGTACCTGTACAGGCTTTTAAAATCGGGTAAACCACAGTGATTGAGTCAGCTTGAGTGGGGCCTGATTGAGGGGAGTACGTGGGCCAGGTGGGCGTCGGCTTGGGTCTCGCGTGGGTCGGGGTCATGGGGCATTCCGAAAGGCTCAGGAGCAGGTCTGTACATTTGCGTCCAGGAATAAGGAGGCCACATATTCCTTGGAAAATGTGGCTGGAATTTTCCGGGGTGGTAGCAGGCGCGTTTGGTGGGTCGTGTTTTATTATTATTTTTGACAGCAGGTCAGGAACCCGCTGTCATCGCGGGCCCCCCACCCCCCCCCCCACCCCCAACCCACGAGCCTTTTCCCCCAGGCGTGTGTGACATTGCAGAGCCAACCTGACCCGCGGGCGAGAGTGAGCCCTGTTCTGTCTGCAGTCGGCAGTTAGAATGGCTCAAATTACACATTGCAAAATCACTGATTATGTGGGAAGGACGGTTCCAATTACACATTCCAGAGAAACTGCTGGGTGTGTCTTATCCTCCAAGGGAACCAATCGGAGCTTTAGGTGTTGCGAACTAATGCGTCCTTATATGGTACAGTAATGCTTCGAAGATTGGACTCCTTTTGAAAGATTTTAATTGAACTCCAGCTGTCATTGACATTTATGTTGGCTACCTGCTGAAGGAAAGTTTTGCCACTTTTTTGATTGGCTGTCAAATGGAGTGTCTTGTGCCAGACTGTTGTTCTGACCATGAAATGAAAAGTTCCATTAGATGCTGAGTACTGGTGAACATTGCCGTGAATTTGTGGCCCAGATTGTCCTGCCCTTCTCGCGGACATGGTAGCAGCAGAGAGGTTAAAGTTACTTCAGTGGGTGGGTAGGTCTTGCAGTTTCCCAAGTATAACCTCAGGCTATTTAGCAAAAACTTCAAAAGACTCACTGAGCTTAAACACAGCAGGCATCTAGAAGCTGTGATAAATTTAAATTATTGGAAGAAGAAAATAATGGATGATTGTTTGCTTTTTCCAATCTATATCCTCGGATACAGCCAGCCAAGTATTTGTTGTGCAATAATAAAACTTAATGACCAGATTAAATCGGAGTTGAATAATTTTCATTGATGTTGATGCACTATAACAATCAATAAAATCACATGCATCAACGTGAGCACCAAGTTCTGACGGTCATGGATTATCTATCCCAGCTGCATTTCTGTTTTTAACTTTCACAAGACAATTTTCTATTCTCATTTTGTTTCCCTTCTGTTGTGTTCTTGAAGGCAAATTGTAAATCAATAAATGTTGAACAGTTCACATTTACACTTGGAGGAAAGTGGTGATATTAAAAATTAACATCTGAAACAAGTAAATCACATGAAGAAAAGAAATATAGCGTCTTTCACAACCTCCGGACATCCCAAAGCGCTTTGCAGCCAATGAAGTACTTTGCAGTGTAGTCACCGTTGTAATGTAGGAAATGCGGTAGCCAATTTACACATAGCAAGGTCGCTCAATCAGCAATGTAAAAATAACCAGGTAATCTGTGTTTTGGCTTGAGGGATAAATATTTGCCAGGACAGCCGAGAGATTACCCTGCTCTTCTTCGAATAGAGTCATGGGATCTTTTACATCCATGTGCGAGGGCAGACAGGGCTTCGGTTTAGTGTCTCATCCGACCGTGCAGCACTCCCTCAGTACTGCACTGGAGCATCAGCCTAGATTGTGTGCTCAAGTCTTGAGTGGAACTAGAGTCCACGATCATCTGACTCAGAAGTGAGAGTGCTACCAACTGAGCCACATCTGACACCTGAGAGAGAGTAGTCACATGTATTAATCCCTGTGAGTCACACTATTGATCATGCTAACCATATACAATATTCTCTCATTCAGCAGAAAAGGGGTTAACAATCAATTGTATGAATATTCTTGAATATATATTCAGATTTTGTGCAATTTGTAGAGTGCTCCGTGAAGGCATACCGCCTGGCGGTATGTCACTGATGAATTTCCTGCCGGGCAGTATGTTGGTATTTTTTGATCAATTTTGTGATTATGTGGCGGTATGTCCACCAATTTCAGGCCCCAGACATTTTTTTGATCTGCAATGTTTCATACAAAGTGCAGAATTCAACAAAAGGATGGGGTCCCCCTTATCCTCACCTTACCCCACCAGCCTCCAATTCAACAGATCATCCTCTGCCATTTCTACCACCTACAGGGTGATGCCACCACCAAACACATTCTCCACTTCCCTTTCAATATTCCGAGGGAACGTTTCCTCCGCGACACCCTGGTCTACTCTTCAATCACTCCCAACGCCCGCTTCCCTTCCCACAGCACCTTCCCGTACTAGCACAGAAGATGTAACACCTGCCCTTTCATGTCTTCCCTTCCCACCGTCCAAGGCCCCAAACAGTCCTTCCAGGTGAAAGTGATTTATTTTCTACTTATTTCAATTTAGTATACTGTATTTGTTACTCACAATGCAATCGTCTCTGCATTGGAAAGACCAAACGCAAATTGGGTAATCACTTTGCTGAATGCCTTCCCTCAATCTGCAAGCCTGACCCTGAGCTTCCGGTCACTTGCCATTTTAATTCTCCGTCCCAGTCTGACGTCTCAGTCCTTGGCCTCCGACACTGTCCTAGGTTCATTTGTTTCCTCAGATAATGTACTTGAGTTTGTCACTGAGAAATAGTCAGTAGTTATAGCTTACCAGCGGGTGTGTACCTAACAAGATTCTTGTCTTATTAAATCAGGCATAGTATATGAATCTGCTTGAAATGAAGTATTTGAGTGCTTGTTCTTGTGTCTTTGAAACCTGGTTTGATTGACAGTTCTATCTGCAGAGACAACACCGACTCCAAATAAATGTGATCATTGTTGCCCATTGGTTTGGTTAATATGTTTAAGTTTTTGAGCACAAAGCTGTAGTGGTGGGCAGGAACTCTGTTTTCGTACCCATTATGCCATATAACCTTGGTCAAAATTCTGATTAAAGGTCTATAAGAATCTTAAAATAATTTGCAGTATAGAACTCGGGGAACAGATTAATGTTTCTGTGAGTTAAACATAGAAACATAGAAAATAGGTGCTGGAGTAGGCCATTCGGCCCTTCGAGCCTGTACCACCATTCAATAAGACCATGGCTGATCATGCAACTTCAGTACCCGATTCCTGCTTTCTCTCCATACCCCTTGATCCCTTTAGCCGTAAGGGCCAAATCTAACTCCCTTTTGAATATATCTAACTAACTGGCCTCAACAACTTTCTGTGGTAGAGAATTCCACAGGTTCACAATTCTCTGAGTGAAGAAGTTTCTCCTCATCTCGGTCCTAAATGGCTTACCTCTTAACCTTAGACTGTGACCCCTGGTTTTGGACTTCCCCATCATCGGGGAACATTCTTCCTGCATCTAACCTGTCCAATCCCGTCAGAATTTTATGTGTTTCTATGAGATCCCCTCTCATTCTTCTAAATTCCAGTGAATATAAGCCTAATTGATCCAGTCTTTCTTCATATGTCAGTCCTGCCATCTTGGGAATTAGTCTAGTGAACCTTTGCTGTACTCCCTCAATAGCAAGAATATCTTTCCTCAGATTAGGAGATCAAAACTACACAATATTCAAGGTGTGGGCTCACCAAGGCCCTGTACAACTGCGGTAAGACCTCCCTGCTCCTGTACTCAAATCCTCTCGCTATGAAGGCCAACATGCCATTTGCCTTCTTCACCGCCTGCTGTACCTGCATGCCAACTTTCAATGACTGATGTACCATGTCAAGCAGGTCTCGTTGCACCTCCCCTTTTCCTCATCTGTCACCATTCAGATAATATTCTGCCTCCCTGTTTTTGCCACCAAAGTGGATATCCTCACATTTATCTACATTATACTGCATCTGCCATGTATTTGCCCACTCACCTAACCTGTCCAAGTCACCCTGCAGCCTCTTAGCATCCTCCTCCTCAGCTCACCCTGCCACCCAACTTCGTGTCATCTGCAAACTTGGAGATATTACATTCAATTCCTTTGTCTAAATCATTGATGCATATTGTAAATAGCTGGTGTCCCAGGACTGAACCTTGAGGTACCCCACTAGTCACTGCCTGCCATTCTGAAAGGGACCCTTTTATTCCTCCTCTTTGCTTCCTCTCTGCCAACCTGTTCTCTATCTACGTCAGCACAATACCATGTGCTTTAATTTTGCACACTAATCTCCTGTGTGGGACCTTGTCAAAAGCCTTTTGAAAGTCCAAATACACCACATTCACTGGTTCTTTGTTGTCCACTCTACTAGTTACATCCTCAAAAAAAATTCTAGAAGATTTGTCAAGCATGATTTCCCTTTCATAAATCCATGCTGACTTGGACCGATCCTGTCACTGCTTTCCAAATGCACTGTTATTACATCTTTAATAATTGATTCCAACATTTTCCCCACTACCCATTTCAGGCTATCCGGTCTATAATTCCATTTTCTCTCTCCCTCCTTTTTTTTAAAAGTGGGATTACATTAGCTACCCTCCAATCCATAGGAACTGATCCAGAGTCTATAGAATGCTGGAAAATGACCACCAATGCATCCACTATTTCTAGGGCCACTTCCTTAAGTACTCTGGGATGCAGACTATCAGGCCCTGGGGATTTATAGGCCTTCAATCCCATCAATTTCCCTAACACAATTTCCTGACTAATAAGGATTTCCTTCAGTTTCTCCTTCTCGCTAGACCCTCGGTCCCCTAGTATTTCCGGAAGGTTATTTGTGTCTTCCTTTGTGAAGACAGAAGCAAAGTACGTGTTCAATTGGCCTGCCATTTCTTTGTTCCCCATTATAAATTCACCTGATTCTGACTGCAAGGTACCTACATTTGTCTTCACTAATCTTTTTCTCTTCACCTATCTATAGAAGCTTTTGCAGTCAGTTTTTATGTTCCCTGCAAGCTTACTCTCATACTATATTTTCCTCCTCCTAATTAAACCCTTTGTCCTCCGCTGCTGAATTCTAAATTTTTCCCAGTCCTCCGGTTTGCTGCTTTTTCTGGCCAATTTATATGCCTCTTCCTTGGATTTAACACTATCCCTAATTTCCCTTGTTAGCCATGGTTGAACCACCTTCCCCTTTTTATTTTTACGCCAGACAGGGATGTACAATTGTTGAAGTTCATCCATGTGATATTTAAATGTCTGCCAGTGCCTATCCACCATCAACCCTTTAAGTATCATTCGCCAATCTATCCTAGCCAATTCACATCTCATACCATTGAAGTTACCTTTCTTTAAGTTCAGGACCCTAGTCTCTGAATTAACTGTGTCACTCTCCATCTTAATGAAGAATTCTACCATATTATGGTCACTCTTCCCCAAGGGGCCTCGCACAACAAGATTGCTAATTAATCCTCTCTCATTATACAAAATGGAATGTTGGCCTTTATCTCGAGGGGGCTGGAATACAAAGGGGTGGAAGTTATTTTAGTTATATAAAGTTATATAAAGCTCTGGTTAGACCATATTTTGTTTTCAGCATTCATGTTTTAGGCATTTCATTTCAGGAAGGATATATTGACCTTGGAAGGAGTGCAGCACAGATTCATCAGAATGATACCAGAACTAAAAGGAGTAAATTATGAGGACAGGTTACACAGACTAGGTTTGTATTCCTTGGAGTATAGATTAAGGGGTAATCTAATTGAGGTATTTAAGATGATTAAAATGTTTGACAGGGTAGATAGAGTGTATGCTCACAGGTTTGTAGAGCTGTTGAAGTGTCCCCCAGATTGGGGGAAAAATTAATGTTTAATTTTGTCTCCTTAAAAGAGTTGTAGACCTGTTGGGCTCCTGATCTTTGGGCACCCTATACGGAGGGGAGCGGGTAGGTCCGAGGACCTCCTCGTAGGACTGCTCCTGGGCACGGCCAAGGGTGCCATCAGCCGGTCCAGGCAGCGGGCGGTCAAGGGGGTCGTTCAGCCTGACTGCCTGCCTCTCTTCCGTGCTTACATTCGGGCCAGGGTGTCCCTAGAGATGAAGCACACGGTGTCCACCGGTACGCTCGCATCCTTCCGCAAGAGATGGGCGCCGGAGGGACTGGACCCCTGGCAACCAAATTTTAATTTGATTTTATATGTTTTAAAGTTTAATTTGTTTTAAATGCTGGTTTTAGTGTCCCCCTCCCCTTTTATAGGGGGCACTTGTAAATTATGGTTTTAGAGCCCAAAAAAAACCACAAAAAAAAAACTACAAAAATACAAAAAAAAGAAAAAAGGGCCTTGGGAAATGTTTGGAGTGTCCCCCAGATCGGGGGGCACTTGATCTAACTTTATTTTGTCTCCTTAAAAAGAGTTGTAGAGCTGTTGAAGTGGGCTGGATGGCAGAAGAGCTGGCACGGCACCTATCCTGGGCCGACATCCGGCTCACGGCCAACACCATTGAGTTGCTAAAAATGGCACTGGGCCCTAACTCCACTAGGTATGTTGAGGAGGCTCAGACACATGGGGAGATCCCGTCCGAACTGACCCCTGTCCGGACGGAATTCCTTATCGGCACCAAGCCCCGAAACCTCCCTCCGGTGCCGGCACCTCACAACTTGAGCCTCCTCCGGGAAATCCCCTCCGTGCCTTTCAGTTCGGCACGGGGGGGATTTCTGTAAGGGCTGCTCTTGCACACTCTCCACTTTGCCATCCTCGTCTGCCGTCCGTACACGCCATGACGCACCATCTTGCCGTCCGGAGGAGGCAGGGATCCCTCTATGTGGGAGTCCTCCCTCTATTCAGTGTGGACTTGGCCTGGAGAGTGTTCACAGGGCAGTCCCGTGCAATAGGTTTTTAAGTAGGTTCATGGACTCCCAGGCCGCCTGTAATTTCTGTGGTCTGGAAGAATCTGTGTTCCGTGTTTATGTGGAATGTGAGTGGTTGCAGCCCCTATTCCATTATTTGAAAATTCTGCTCCTCAAATTCTGGTTGCACTTCAGTCCCACACTCCTGATCTTTGGGCATGAACTGCGGAGGGGAGCAGGCAGGTCGGAAGGCCTCCTCGAAGGATTGCTCCTGGGCCTGGCCAAGGTGGCCATTAACCATCCAGACAGCGGGCGGTCGAGTGGGTCGTTCAGCCTGACTGCCATCCTCTCTTCCGCGGTTTTATTCGCGCCAGGGTGTCCCTGCAGATGGAGCACACGGCGTCCACCAGTACGCATGTGGCCTTCCATGAGAGGTGGGCACCAGAGGGACTGGAGTGCATCATCACCCCCCGGCAACCAAATTTTAATTTGACTTAAGTTAGTCAAATTTTTCATTTGATAATTTGAGAGTTCTAGTGCCCCTTTAATAAGGGGGCACTTCTTTTAAGGTTCTGCTAAAATAGTTGTAGAGCTGTTGAATTGTGAGTGGCTTAGTCAGTCACGTGATGCTCACAAGACTCAATAAAACCCCAGTTGGGTTTAGGAGAGCCACAATGAGGCATGTGGTTGTGAGCCTAGTGGATGAACTGATAATGTGTAGTGTGATTGTTAAACCTTTGCTATTAAGAACTAGTTGGTTTATTAGCAATGTATTGCTATGAATTCTTAAGCAAAGGTCCCATGAAGCAAATACATTATAACAGGGTAGTGGAAATCTAGAACTCTCTCCCACAAAGAGCTGTTGAAGCTTAGGTCAATTGAAAATTTAAAAACTGAGATTGATAGATTTAGGCAAGAGTATTAAGGGATACAAAACCAAAAGGAAGGAAGATGTAGTTAAGATATTGATAACAACTTTTATTTATATAATGCCTTTAATGTAGTAAAACATACTAAGGTGCTTCACAGGGGTATTATAAGACAAAATAAATTGACACCAAGACACTAAAGGAGAAATTAGGGCAGATGATTAAAAGCTTGTTCGAAGAACTAGGTTTTAAGGAACGTCTTAAAGGAGCAAAGTGAGATAGAGAGCCGGACATGTAGGGAAGGAATTACAGAGCTTGGGACTTAGGCAGCTGAAGATACGGCCACCATTGGTTGAGCGATTATAATCAGGGATGCTCAAGAGGTCAGAATTAGAAGAGTGCAGATATCTTGGGTGGTTGAAAACAAAATTGGAAAATAAGGATAAGAATTTTTAAATCGAGGCACTGCTTAACCGGGAACCAATGTAGATCAGCGAGCACAGGGGTGATGGATCAACAGGACTTGATGCGAGTTAGGACACGAGCCGCCGAATTTTAGATGACCACAAGTTTACGTGGGATAGAATATGGGAGACCAGCCAGGAATGCGTTGGAATAGTCAAGTCTAGAGATAACAAAGACATGAATGAGGGTTTCAGCAGCAGATGAGCTGAGGCAGGGGCGGAGACGGGCGATGTTACGGAGGTGGAAATAGGCGCTATTAGTTATGGAACAGATATGTGGTCGTGAGCTCATTTCAAGGTCAAATATGACATCAAGGTTGCGCACAATCTAGTTCAGTCTCAGACAGATGCTAGGGAGAGGGATGGAGTCAGTCGCTAGGGAACGGAGTTTGTGGCGGGGACCAAAGACAATGGCTTCAGTACTGGATGTTGGAGATCAGCCATGGTCTAATTGAATGACATATTAGGCATGAAAGGCTGAATGGCCTACTCCTGTTCCTATCATAGAATCTTATAGCACAGAAGACCATTCAAGCCTGTTGTGGCTTTTTTGAAAGAACTGTCTAATTTAGTCCCACATACCAGCTTTTCCCCATAACTCTTCAAATTAATCCTCTTCAAGTACATGTTTAATTGCCTTTCGAAGGTTCCTATGGAATCTTGTTCCACCATTATCAGGTCGTGCATTCCAGATTGTAACAACCCTCCGTGTGAAAAAATTTCTGTTCTTTTCCCCTCTAGTTCTTTTGACAATTATTTTAACTCTATGACCCCTAGTTACCGATCCATTTGCCAGAGGAAACAGTTCTCCCTACTTGATCTATCAAAACCCTGCGTAATTTTGAATACCTCGATAAGATCTCCCTTTAATCTTTTCTGTTCTAAAAAGAACAATTCTCCAATCTCCCCACATAACTGAAGTCCCTAATCCATGGTATCCTCCTCTGTACACTAAGGCCTTGATATCCTTCCTAAAATGTGGTGCCCAGAATTGTACACAATACTTCAGGTGAGGCCAACCCAGAGATTTGGGAAGGTTTATTCAATGCTCCTATTTACAACAACATTAATTTATAAAGCACCTTATAATTGATTCCAATATTTTCCCCACTACCAATGTCAGGCTAACCGGTCTATAATTCCCTGTATTGCTATAATAAGTAATGTACTGGTATTTAATCTTTTGATACTGCATTTCGCTACCATAAGTTGACAGATTTTTTTAAATTCTCAGTCTTTGTATTTCTGTCATAAATTGTACTTTTATAAATAGCTTAGGAAGCAACGTGGAAAAATTTGAAGAAAATTGTGTGATTTTAATTGGTTTTGTGTACTTGATTTGTAAATGGAAAGTAGTCGGCGAAAAATTGAGCGATTTGATTTCTTGGTTTCTGCTGGTTACTCTCTTTTTTTTCTCGGTACCTTTTTTTGCAACTTTTGACTTATCTGTATTTGGTCAGTCAAAGAACCACTAACTGTTAGTTACTGTTCAAGATTTTTATATCTTACAGCCAAAGTTGATACAAGACATTCTTGAAGGGTGTGACACTATGAGCATGCAATCAATACAAGATTGTTAATTATATGTGTGATCAACAAGTCAAGGAAGTAATTAATAAGTGAATAAGTTGAATATATTAATGCAATGGATATCTCTAATCATTTGGATGCTTCATCCACCATTTTAAAGCCCGATATCTTTTACCCTCACTGTTAGGATTAATCAAGTTTTCACCCGCTTGTTCTGTCAATGGTGTTAAGATATCTGTATAATTAAAAGTCATAATAGCGCATCACATTTAAATCAATAAATTGGCATTAAAAATCAGTCCATGGCAAAAAAAAAGTGTGTCACACTCCTTTGATTTGTTTTAAATAAGGAATATAACAATACTAATTCACCAAAGGACAATAGATAAGGACAGATTCCACAGAGAAGCAACCAGTTCACATGCTAATTCAAACCAGTCGCATTGCTCAGTTTATTTTTTTCAAGTGACTCCAGTTGCTGTCTTGATTTTTGTCCCAACTGAATAGGCAACGACATAAATATTTAAAAATGAAATACACCATTTATAAAGAAGATGGTTCAGTCGGGGTACTTTCCCATGAGGGGGAAAGGTAGACCAACCAAAGCCAAAGCTCCCTGGATGATGAAAGAGAGAGAGTAAGATGAATTAGAATGTCAGAACCAGGCTGAATATAGAAAGTTCAAAGGGAAAGTGAAAAAGGTAATAAGCGGGGCAAAGAGAGGGTATGTGAATAGACTGGCAGCTAACTTAAAAGGGAATCCAAAGGTCTTCTATAGGCATATAAATAATAAACGGGTAGTAAGAGGGGGGATGGGGCTGATTAGGGACCAAAAAGGAGTCCTACACGTGGAGGCAGAGGGCATGGCTGAGGTACTAAATGAGTACTTTACATCTGTCTTTACCAAGGAAGAAGATGCTGCCAAAGTCACAGTGAAAGAGGAGGTTGCTGAGATACTGGATAGGATAAAAGAAAGTATAAAGAGAAGGTACTAGAAAGGCTGTACTTAAAGTAGATAAGTCACTTGGACCGGATGGGATGCATCCTAGGGTGGAAATTCCAGAGGTATTAGCCATAATCTTACAATCCTCCTTGGATAGAGGACTGGAGAATTGCAAATGTTACACCCTTGTTCAAAAAAGATAAACCCAACAACTACAGGCTAGTCAGTTTAACCTCGGTAGTGGGGAAACTTAGAAACAATAATCAGGAACATAATTAAGAGTTACTTGGACAAGTGTGGATTAATTAAGGAAAGCCAGCATGGATTTGTTAAAGGCAAATCGTGTTTAACTAACTTGATTGAGTTTTTGACAAGGTAACAAGAGAGGGTAGATGAGAGAAATGTGAAATGTGGTTGACGTGATGTACATGGACTTCCAAAAGGTGCCAGTATAGTTCAAGCCCATGGAATAAAAGGGATAGTGGCAGCATGGATTCAAAATTGGCTACGTTACAGGAAACAAGAGTAGTGGTTGTTTTTCAGACTGGAGGAAGGTATACAATGGTGGTCCCCAGGGGTCTGGTACTAGGACCACTGCTTTTCTTGATGTATATTAATGACTTGGACTTGGGTGTACAGGGAACAATTTCAAAATGTGCAGATGGCTCAAAATTTGGAAGTATAGTGAACAGTGAGCAGGATAATGATAGACTTCAAGAGGACATAGACAGGCTGGTGGAACATGGCAGATGAAATTTAACCCAGAAAAATACAAAGTGATACATTTGGATAGGAAGAACGAGAAGAGGCAATATAAACTGAAGGGTACAATTCTACAGGGGGTACATTAACAGAGACCTGGGGATATATGTGCACAAATCATTGAAGGTGGCTGGGTAGGTTGAGAAAGCAATTAAAAAAGTATACAGGATCCTGGTCTTCATAAACAGAGGCATAGAGTACACAAGCAAGGAAGTTATGATGAACCTTTATACAACACTACTTCAGCCCCAACTGGAGTAATGTGTCCAATTCTGGGCACCACACTTTAAGAAGGATGTGAAGGCCTTTGAGATGGTGCAAGATTTACAAGAATGGTTCCAGGGATGAGAGACTTCAGTTACGTGGATAGACTGGAGGAGCTGATGGTCTCCTTAGAGCAGAGGAGATTTGATAGAGGTGTTCAAAATCATGAGGGGTCTAGACAGAGTCGATAGAGAGAAACTGTTCCCATTGGCGGAAGGGTCGAGACCCAGAGGACCCAGATTTAAGGTGATTGGCTGAAGAACCAAAGTCGATAGGAGTAAAACTTTTTTACGCAGCGCGTAGTTATGATTTGGAATGCATTGCCTGAAAGGGTGATGGAGGCAGATTCAATCATGGCTTTCTAAAGAGAATTGGATAATTACCTGAAGGAAAAAAATTGCAGGGCTACTGGGAAAGGGTTGGGGAGTGGGACTAGCTGAAGTGCTCTAGCAGAGAGCTGGTACAGGCTCGATGGGCTGAATGGCGGCCTCCTGTGCTGTAACCATTCTGTGATTCTATAATAAAATAATTACTTTTATCGGTAAATTTAATGTTCAAAATCCCTGCAAGATATTTTTTCTGCAAATGCCTGCCCCCTTTTGTCTGGGACCTAGGACTTGTTCTGCTTCAATCCAAGAAGTAAATTTCATCTTGAAATCGCCAGCGTGGGGCAACTCGGGATTTCCAGCCCCAGTGGAAATGATGGGAGTTGTGGTTTTCATCCTACTGCTGTGGACCTACAATAAGAGTATATCGCAACAACTTGTACCACATGACAATAAGATAGAAAAAGATCATTCACCTGCACCATAACTTTCCAAAATAATGTGTGAGCCGTGGAAAAAACCAGCTTCTATCATCTTGCACCATCTCTGCAGAAGAGATGATGTGCAAACAATGGAAATCATTTTTTTGCAGCATTTTACTAAGCCTTTATAACTTTTTTTTAAGTTGGTTAAGGTAATTTTGGAAGTTGCAGGTCTTGCCTCCCAGTGCCACGTCTCAATCTGAGCTATGGCTCAACTTTTTTTGGTGCCATGTGGTTGGTCTGTGGGCTAAGCCATTGGCCATGCCGTCTATGAAGCCCATGGTTCGTCATTGACCTTGCTATGCCGTTAACAGATTGACATTGCATGAATTTGCAGCGCAAATGTAGTGCAATATGAATGGAGAGTTAAAATGTCCAATTAATAGCATTCACTGCTAAACACGTTTTCCAGCAAATTCAGGCCCAAACTTTTTTTTAAAGAAACATCTGAGAATTAATTGATAGGTAAGTTCCACATCCAAATGAATTTGAACTATTGAGGAGAAATGTAATAAGCTTTGAAATACTCAAACCTTAATCAGCTAAGATTAAGGTTCTAATATCCTGAGGACTGCGAGCAACTTGAAACTGTGGATACTGGTTCAATTATTTTATCATGGAAGTAATTTTAATTCCAATATTTATAGACTTGAATTAATACATTGTTACATTTATGAAGCTGAATAAATTGGATTATTTGATGAAACGGAAACTATATGCATCTGTAATAAAGAGGGAAGATGTTGTTATCAAATGTAAATGACTTATTGTTTCTTGATTTGCTATGATGGAGATGTAATTTTACAGATTTTTTTATAGTTTATATTTTATTATAATGTAACAGTGCATTACAAAGTCAAATTATGTGTTTAACTCTGTCTAAAATAAAGATGGTTTATCTCTATCAAAATATGTTAACAAGAATGTGCTTTAGTTTAGTTCTTTTTAGAGGCTTGATAGACAAAATGAAAATATCATTAAACTATATTCCCAGACAAAAATGAGTTCAGTTAGTGGAAACTTGTAGAAGAACAGGTCTCAGCTGTTTTAGAAAACAGTTACCTGTTCAAGAGAAGCATTTCACTACTACTTAAATCATTTGACAGTGTCCAGAAGAAAATCTAGTAGAATTAAGTGGAATTACGAAAGTTTGTATATTCTCATTATAAATACATTTTCCATTTGTGCAGTTTTCATGGAGAATAATGTTTCGTAAATCATTTTTTCCCCACGAGTTGCAGTTGCAGTACCTAGTCACCAAATGCTCAAAAGATTTAGGTATTTTAGTTCTGAGAGCTTCTTAGTACTTGGCATAAGAATTTGGTCGGGGGAGTGAGAATCAGTCTGTGAACCATACCAATTGATATCAGGTACAAAACATGATCGCAATAGCTAGCAGGCTGGAGGAAAAAATTTGCATGACATGCTCCCCAGAAAGCTGTTGAGGCTAAGTCTATTGAAAATTTCAATACTAGATTGATGACTTTTTCTTCGGTAAGGGTTTTAAGGGATATGGAACCAAGGCAGCTAAATGGAATTCGGATACAGATCAGCCATGATCTAATTGAATGGAACAAGCTTAAGGTGATGAATGGTTTACTGCTATTTATCTGTTTCATGCTTCTGCTTTTAGTTAGCATGCAGGTACAGCATGTAATTCAGAAGGCAAATGGAATGTTGGCATTTATTGCAGGGGGGATGGAGTATAAAAGTAGGGAAGTCTTGCTACAACTCTACAAGGGTGTTGGTGAGACCACATCTGGAGTACTGCGTACAGTTTTGGCCTCCTTATTTAAGGAGGGATATACTTGCATTGGAGGCAGTTCAGAGAATGTTCAGTAGGTTGATTTCTGAGATGAAGGGATTGTCTTATGAAGAAAGGTTGGGCATATACTCATTGGAGTTTAGAAGAATGAGAGGTGATCTTATTGAAACATGTAAGAATCTGAGGAGGCTTGACAGGGTAGATGCAGAGAGGATGTTTCCCCTCGTGGGAGAATTTAGAACTATGGGGCATAGTTTCAGAATAAGGGGTCACCCATTTAATATGGAGATGAAAAGGAATTTCTTCTGAGGGTCGTGAATCTTTGTAATTCTCTACCACAGAGAGCTGTGGAGGCTAAGTCATAGAATATATTTAATGTGGCGATAGACAGATTTTTGAACTACAGGGGAGTCTAGGGTTAATGGGAGTGGGCAGGAAAGTGGAGTTGATGCTAAGATCAGATCAACCATAATCTTCTTGAATGGCGGAGCAGCCTCGAGGGGCCAAATGGCCTACTCCTATTTCTCATGTTATGTACTTTACCTTCTTTAAAAACAGTACATTTTCTTCTTTTTAACGCTGAGAAAATCGGTTTTGCTGCCTCACATTAAACATGAATAAATGTGAAAGGAGCTGTGCTGAGCAAAATTTCATTCAACGTCATTGAAAGTGTCGCTTAGCTGATCTTTTAAATTAGGTTTGTCTAAACTTACATTTATTTCCTTTCAGTTTTAATGGTGATATGATACCTGATATATTTGGAATGGTCAAGGGGAATCCTAAACCACAGATATGCTCATTGATTGGAAGGTAGGTACCAGTATTCACGTTGCATTCTATAGAATTGGTTAAAATGTTAAAGAAATTTGCCAGTTATTTTCCAATTCCTAAACCACCGGAAGGAAGTTTTCTTATTAGACGTTATCTGTTTGTATATTTGTGGTTCTCTTAATTTGAATACATATTTCATTACATTTCTGGGTATTTCATTAATCAAGCAATTAAATTGCACATTAAAGCATTAATTATTGAGGTGAAAAAGGAATTTTATTATCTGGTAGACTGACATTTAATACAGTATGTAAAATGATTTGTATTATACTGAATCCGAGTTTCAGCCACATAATGCCCACAGATTATAAATTGAATATACTTTGGGTCTTTAAATCTGTCATCTAAGACATTGAGCAAATTGACATGACCTGTTTGTTAGGGATATAAATGGTTTGTGGCTGTGAGTACTTTAGAAGAAAACCTATTCCAGTGTATTCTCATTTGTCAGAGTGTTGTGCTTTTGTTATTACAAAGAATTGAAAACTTATCTCGAGTGTATTTCACTGTTATCTTTCTGGATGCTATGGTCATTACTCTAGTTGGACCCATTTCTGGAGGTTCTGCCACATGACAATCGTTCACATGACATTCGCTGCAGTCTGCAAATGTTATTGCATTTAATTAATTTGATAACTGCTCTTTCAAGTTTTCACTACGAGTATAAAACCAGAGAAGTCCTGCTACAACTGTACAGGATATTGGTGAGGCCGCACCTGGAGTACTGCGTACAATTTTGGTCTCCATATTAAAGGAAGGATATACTTACTGTTCAGAGAAGGCTGATTCTGGAGATGAGGGGGATGATTTATGAAGATAAGTTGAATAGGTTGGGCATATACTCATTGGGTTCAGAAGAATGAGAGGTGATCTTATCGAATTAGATAAGTTAATGAGGGGGCTCGACAAGATGGATACAGAGAGAATATTTCCATTCATAGGGGAAACTAAAACTAGGGGACATAGTCTCAGAATAAGGGGTCGCCCATTTAAAACCAAGATGAGGAGAAATTTCTTCTGAGGGTTGTAAATCTATGGAATTCTCTGCCCCAGAGAGTTGTGAAGGTTGGGTCATTGTATATATTTAAGGCGGATATAGACAGATTTTTGAACGATAAGGGAATAAATGGTTATGGGGAGTGGGCAGGGAAGTAGAGCTGAGTCCATGATCAGATCAGCCATGATATTAAATGGCGGAGCAGGCTCAAGGGGCCCACTCCTGCTCATATTTCTTATGTTCTTATGCAAGTCACAGGGAGACCGGCAGCAAATTGTGTTTCAGGATGCGAATGCACAAGTTGGTCTTGACAAATTGGCCACTACCCAGATACAATGTAATAGTGTCATTACATCATGGCATTATCATGGACAGACAGGCATGTACAAATGTGTTTAAAATGTGAGTGTGCGAGAGGGTTGGGAGGTGTGTTTCAAATCTATGAAGATCACACTGGTGCAGTGCTTTTACTGGCCACAGTTGGGCCAGTGGTGGGCACTATATGGCAAACCTGCTTCAAATTTCTGCTTCAAGAAATTGATTTTCTGGCATTTGCTCACTAGTTCCAATTCTGTAATCACCTGAAGCCATAATGTACCAGTATCATAAATTATTAAGCTTTCATCATTAGTTATCAAGCTACCCAGCAGTGCATCAGTCTCTCAACTGAGCAGTGCTGAACATTGACTTTCTTTGTCTTGACCATTAACTGGTGGCTCAACTGAAATTTACTGTTCAGTGCCATATTCTCTATTGTGTTCAGAATAATTCCACAAGACTATGTTGTAAGCTCAAACCATTGTGACCTTGGTCTCTTTAATGTAACTCCAAAGTGGATTGCCTTTTATACCTGCTTGCCCAGGGTGCACAGGTGACACTTAGGTCTCCCACTGGTGTGCCTCTTGGTGGCAAGTCTTACCATTGGTGAGGTTTGCATACATAACATCACTTCCCCGCCCCCCCCCCCCCCCCCCCATCCCCCCAAAGTCTTATGTACAAGTTATTTACAGGTTGAGGCGATCTGGGTCGATCGCCTGAGTTGAAGTCCTAGCATGGCTGAGTTGGTCGGATCATTGCTGCACGGCAGCGCGGCTGGTCTGATCGGACTGTCGGGCATGGTGGGTTTATTCTCGTGGTTGACAGCAGTGAGGTCTGGTTGGGTGTGTGTTGGTGGATCATAGATGGTAAAGTCGTCTTCAAACTGTTCTTGGTTGTCAGTGAATCGCAGTTTGGTCTGATCCAAGTGCTTTCTGCACGTTTGCCCATTCAGCAGTTGAACAAACAAACACTCTATTCCCCTCCTTGGCTGGTTGGGTGTGTGTTGGTGGATCATAGATGGTAAAGTCTTCTTCAAACTGTTCTTGGTTGTCAGTGAATCGCAGTTTGGTCTGATCCAAGTGCTTTCTGCATGTTTGCCCATTCAGCAGTTTAACAACAAACACTCTATTCCCCTCTTGGCTAAAACTGTGCCAGCAATCCATTTGGGACCATGACCATAGTTGAGAACAAACACATGATCATTAACCTCAATGTCACGTGATACAGTCGCGCGCTCGTGGTACACATTATACTGGTGCCGCTAGGTTTCTACGTGATCATTGAGATCCGGGTGGACGAAGGAGAGCCTGATTTTGAGTGCTCTCTTCGTTAACAATTCTGCAGGGGGAACCCTGGTGAGCGAGTGGGGGCGCATCCGGTAGCTGAGCAGGACCCGAGATAACCGGGTCTGCAAGGAGCCGTCCGTTGCGCGTTTCAAGCTCTGCTTGATGGTTTGGACTGCCCGTTTTGCTTGACCATTGGATGCGGGCTTAAATGGGGCAGACCTGACATGCTTAATGCCATTGTGGGTCATGAACTCATTGAATTCCGAGCTGGTGAAACACGGTCCATTGTCTAACGAGGACATCGGGCAAACCATGGGTGGCGAACATGGCCCTGAGGCTTTCAATGGTGGCAGTGGACGTTCATGATATTATACATTCAATCCATTTAGAGTAAGTGTCCACTGCTACTAGAAACATCTTTCCTAGAAAAGGGCCTGCAAAATCTACGTGGACTCTGGAAGATGGTTTGGAGGGCTAGGACCACAGGCTCAGTGGGGCCTCCCTGGGTGCGTTGTTCAACTGTGAGCAAGTGTTTCATTGGTGTATGCATGACTCCAATTCGGAGTCAGTGCCAAGCCACTAAACATGCGACCTGGCGATAGCCTTCATCATGATTATGCCTGGGTGGGTACTGTGTAGGTCGCATATAAACGTTTCCCTGCCTTTTTCTGGCAAAACTACACAATTCACCCATAGGAGACAATCCGATTGGATGGACAATTCATCCTTGCGTCGGTGGAACAGCTTAATTTCATCTTGCATTTCCCCGGGAACCACCGACCAGCTCCCATTTAAGGTTGCAGCTTTTTACTAATGATACCACAGGGTCTTGACTGGTCCAGGTCCTGTTCTGGCGAGCCGTGACAGGTGACCCCTCGCTCTCAAAAGCATCCATTACCAGAAGCAAGTCTGCGGGTTGCGCCATTTCCACCCCGGTGGTGGGCAATGGTAGCCAACTGAGGGCGTCAGCGCAGTTCTCAGTGCCTGGTCTGTGGCGGATTACATAGTCATACGCGGACAATGTTAGTGCCCATCTTTGGATGCGGGACGAAGCATTGGTGTTGATACCTTTGCTTTCTGAGAGCAGTGAAGTAAGCGGTTTATGGTCAATTTCGAGCTCGAACTGGAGACCAAATACGTATTGATGCATTTTCTTCACCCCGTATACATATGCAAACGCTTCTTTCTCAACCATACTGTCGGCTTTTTCAGCCTTGGATAAACTTCTGGACGCATATGCAACCGGTTGCAGTTTGCCTGACACATTTGCTTGCTGTAACACACAACCGACCCTGTACGACGACGCATCACAAGCTAATACTAAACGTTTACATGGGTCATACAATACAAATAACTTGTTAGAGCATAGCGGGCCTTATTAAAGGCTGTCTCTTGAGATTTACCCCAAACCCAGTCATCACCCTTGCGTAGCAATAAATGCAGTGGTTCCAGCAAAATGCTCAACCCTGGTAGAAAGTTACCAAAATAGTTGAGGAGTCCCAGGAACGAACGCAGCTCTGTCACGATCTGTGGTCTGGGTGCGTTCTTGATGGCCTCCGTCTTGGAGTCCGTGGGTCTGATGCCATCTGCCGCAATCTTTCTCCCCAAAAATTTAACCTCTGGTGCCAGGTAAAAACACTTGGAGCGTTTCAGCCTGAGTCCCACTCTGTCCAGTCACTTTAGAACCTCTTCCAGGTTGTGCAAGTGTTCGGTGGTGTTGCGACCAGTGATCAAGATGTCGTCTTGGAACACCACGGTGCGTGGAACCGATTTTAGCAGACTCTCCATGTTCCTCTGGAAGATGGCCGCAGCCGAGCGAATCCCAAAGGGGCATCTGTGGTATATGAACCGTCCTTTGTGCATGTTGATGTAAGTCAATTTCTTTGACGGTTCAGCCAGCTCCTGTGTCATGCAAGCAGAGGTTAGATCTAGCTTGGTGAATGAATTTCCCCCTGCTAGCGTTGCGAATAGGTCCTCTGCTTTAGGTAGTGGGTACTGGTCCTGTAACGAGACTCGGTTGATGGTTACCTTGTAGTCCCTGCAGATTCTGACCGTCTCATCGCTCTTTAGCACCAGCACGATTGGACTGGCCCACTCGTTGAATGCGACTGGCAATATTATTCCCTCTCGTTGAAGTCGATCTCTACTTTCTCTCGCATCATATATGGGACTGCTCGGGCCTTGTGATGAACGGGTCGTGCCCCAGGAACAAGATGGATCTGCACCTTGGTGCCTGTGAAGTTGCCAATCCCTGGCTCAAATAACGGCGGGAATTTGTTTAGCACCTGGGCCCACGAAGCGTCATCCACCGAAGACCGAGCTTTGATGTCGTCCCAGTTCCATCGGATCTTTCCTAGCCAGCTTCTGCTGAACTGCGTTGGGCCATCGCCTGGTACAATCCATAGTGATAAATCATGCATCATTCCGTCATACGATACTTTCACTGCCGCACTGTCGATAACAGATATAAGTTCTTTGGTATAAGTGCGCAGCATTGTGTGAATCGGGCTCAGTTTTGGCGCCTCTGCCTTGTTGCCCCACAGTTTCTCAAAAACCTTCTGGCTCATGATTGACTCGCCCCCGTGTCCAATTCCATGGAGACTGGAATGCCGTTAAGTTTAACTTTTAACATTATCGGAAGGCTTTTGGTGGTGAAGGTGTGTACCCCATATACTTCCTCTTCATCCTCCGGTTGAGTTTCCTCTCCTTGTTCAGCGTGATCCGTGCTGGATCGGTCGTCCTCTGCTGACTCTGCCACGTGGTAAGTCAGAGGTCGTTTGCACATTCGCTGGAGGTGCCCCATTGTTCGACAGCCATTGTACACATGGTGCTTGAATCAACATTGATGGGCTCCATGACTGCATTTGCAGCGCCAACATGGTGTTAATGGATACACATTTACACCCCACAGTGGTCTCTGAGTCACCCTAGGCCTGGCCTCTGCGGTCATGTAGGCCCTGCCATGTATGGTTCTGCCCGCTGAAGGCATTATTTTATGCACAGTACTTGCTGATGAGCTTCGATGCTGTGAAGATATCTGTTTCGTGTTGTTGCTCGTGGATATGAAAGCCTGGGCTATCGTGATGGCCTTGTTCAGATCTAGGGATTCGGCAGACAGCAGTTTGCGACGAATGACCTCGTGGCCGATTCCAAGCACGAAAAAGTCCCGCAACATTTCCCCCAATGATCTGGCAAATTTGCACTGTCCCGCAAGGCGTCTTAGGTCGGCGACAAATCCCGCCGCGTTCTGGCCCTCTGAGCGATGGTGCGTGTAAAAGCGATACCTGGCCATTAGGATGCTCTCCTTCAGCTTGAGGTGTTCCTGAACCAGCGTGCGCAGCTCTGTGCAAGTCTTGTCCGTTGGTTTGACCGGTGCCAGCAGATCTTTGATGAGGTCATATATCAAAGACCCACATACGGTGAGGAGAATCGCCCTGCGCTTGACAGCCGTGTCCAGCTCGTTGGCCACAAAGTACTTGTCGAGACGCTCAACGAAGGCTTCCCAATCATCACCCTCACCAAATCCAAATCTCTCAAGAATACCAATGGCAGCCATTACCGCGTGAAAGTTCGTGATCTGTAACTCGGCGCCAATTATTGTGTTCAGAATAACTCCACAAGACTATGTTGTAAGCTCAAACCATTGTGACCTTGGTCTCTTTAATGTAACTCCAAAGTGAGGAAGCAGCATGGTGGATTGCCTTTTATATCTGCTTGCCCAGGGTGCACAAGTGACCCTTCGGTCTCCCACAGGTGTGCCCCCTGGTGGCATGTCTTACCATTGGTGAGGTTTGCATACATAACATTCTCCTTAGCCAGTTTCTACAGGTTTTTAGTTTGCTTTCTGCTGATTTTGATATCTAATTTATAAGCCAAAAGAAATCCTGTATTCCGTATATTGGTCATGCCAGTAGAAACCAATTGTTAGACTGTACAAATATTTCTGTTTTGCTCTCAAGTCTCCATATAAACTGCATCTATCGACATTTTCCTGTCTACTACTTCAGTTACTTCATCAAAAAATTTAATTAGGTTCGTTAGACATGATCTGTGCTTTACAAATCCGTTGTAGTTAGAATGTGGGACTCGCTACCATAAGGAGTAGTTGAAGCAAATAACACAGATGCATTTAAGGGGAAGCTAGATAAACGATGGAGAAAGGAATGCAACAACAGCAACTTGTATTTATATAGGGCCTTTAACATAGTAAAATGTCCTAAGACGCATCACAGGAGTATTATGAGACAAAAATTTGACACCGAGCCACATAAGGAGAAATTAGGGCAGGTGGCCAAAAGCTTGGTCTTGAAGGAGGAAAGAGAAGTCTAGAGGTTTAAGCAGGGAATTCCAGAACTTAGGGCCGTGGCAACAGAAGGCTCGGCCACCAATAGTTGAGTGATCATCATCAGGGTGCTCAAGGGCAGAATTAGAAGAGCGCAAATATTTCAGCGGGGGCGGGGGGGCGCGGTGGTTGCTGAAGGAGATTACAGAGATGGTGAGGGTCGAGGCCATGGAGTGATTTGAAAACCAGGATGAGAATTTTGAAATCCAGGTGTTGCTTAACCGGGAGCCAATGTAGATCGGTGACCACAGAGGTAATAGATGAACGGGACTTGGTGCTAATTAGGACATGGGCAGCTGAGTTTTGGATCACTTCAAGTTTAGGTAGGGTAGAATGTGGGAGGCCAGCCAGGAGTGCGTTGGAATAGTCAAGTCTAGAGGTAACAAAGGCATGGATGAGCGTTTCAGCAGTGGATGAGCTGAGGCAAGGATGGAGACGGGCGATGTTACGGAGGTGAAAATAGGCGGTCTTAGTTATGCTGCAGATATGTGGTCCAAAGCTCATTTCAGGGTCAAATATGACACCAAGGTTGCGATCAGTGTGGATCAGCTCAGACAGAAGTTGGGGAAAGGGATAGAGAAAGTGGCTAGGGAACGGAGTTTGTGGCAGGGACCGAAAACAATGGCTTCAGTCTTCCCAATATTTAATTGGAGAAAGCTTCTGCTCATGCAGAACTGGATGTCACCAAGCGGCAACATGTAGATGAGAAATAGGAGGGGCCAAGGATAGATCCTTGGGGTACATCAGAAGTAATGATGCCGGAGCGGGAAGAGAAGATGTTGCAGGTGATTCTCTGGCTATGATTAGATAGATAAGAATGGAACCAGGCGAGTGCAGTCCCACCCAGCTGGACGACGGTGGAGAGGTGTTGGAGAAGGATGGAGTGGTCAACCGTGTCAAAGGCTGCAGACAAGTCAAGAAGGACGAGGAGGGATAGTTTGCCTTTGTCATAGTCACAAAGGATGTCATTTGTGACTTTGATGAGATATGTTTCCGTACTGTAGCAGGCTTGGAAACCAGATCGGAGGGGTTCAGACATGGAGTTGCGGGAAAGGTGGGCACTGATTTGGGAGGCACAACACGTTCAAGGACTTTGGAAAGGAAAGGGAGATTGGAGGTGGGGCAGTAGTTTGCAAGGATGGAGGGGTGGCAGTAGTTTGCAAGGATGGAGGGGTCATGAGTACCTTTTTTTGAGGAGAGAGGTGATGATGGCAGATTTGAGGGAGAGGGGGACAGTACCTGACGAGAGAGAACCATTAACAATGTCACCTGACATGGGAGCCAGAAAAGGCAGTTGGGTGATCAGTTTGTTGGGAATCGGGTCAAGGGAACAGGAAGTGGGTCTCATGGACAAGATGAGTTCGGAGAGCTCATGAAGGAAGATCGGAGAGAAACTGGAGAAAGATGTGAGGTCAGGGCTAGGGCAGGGGAGATCCTTGGAGGAAGTTTGGCCTGATGAGGTCGGGGAATGAAGGGAAGACGCAGAGGCGGCTGAACAGATGGTCTCAATCTTGGAGACAAGGAAGTCCATGAGCTCCTCACACATTGTCAAAAGGTGAGGGTGGAGGCTGGGGAAAGGGGTTTAAGAAGACGGTTAGCAGTGAAGAATAGAAGCGGAGTTTATCTTTGCATTCCAGAATGATTCTGCATATTCCTCTACTCCGGGGGACTGCTGAAGAAGAAGAAGGACTAGTGAGCAATCTTGGCAGACGAGAGCAGGACCCGATAATGCTTTATGCAGTCCAGCCAGATCTGGCAGTGAGTGGCTAAACCAGTTGTGCGCCATATCCGTTCAATTCTGCATTCTTTGGACTTCAGGGCTGTATCAGGCAGAACAGCCAGGGGGAGAGAGAGAGTAATTGTTTTAATAGGGACTAAGGCATCAAAGGTGGTGGTGAGGGTATGATTGAGCAGATTGGTAGCTATAGAAATGTCATGGTGAATGGAGGGCCAAAGGCTGGATAGTTGGGAGTTCATAAATGCAGTTGTAAGAGAGTCGGGAGAGGGTTTTTTCCAAAGGCGGACACAGGATGTAGGGTTGGATGGGGGTGGGGGTGTGGAAGGGGAATGTGGGTGGTGAGTGATGTAAGGAATTGGTGAGAGATGCCCTTATCTATGGTTGACACGATGGGAGTAGTGAGGCCATGAGCGATGGCAAGGTCGAGGGGGTGGCCGTGAATATGGGTTGGGGAGTTTGCATGGATGGCAAGATTAAGGGAGGATAAGAGGCTAGTGAATTCAGCAGAGAGAGCGCTTGATGAATTAAGATGAGGTTGAAATCGGCAAGGATGAGAAATTGTTCGGTGCAGAGGCTGAGGGAGGAAAGCAGTGAAGAAATATCAGTAATAACATTTTTATGGTACTTGGGTGGGTGAAGAGAAAGCGCTGGAGGAGTAGGGGGACAGACTAAAGTATGATTTGCTGATGAGAGCCACATCACCACCACGGCGGTCTGAGTGGGGCAAGTGGTGCAAGGTATAGTCAGGTGGGGAGGCTTCATTTAAGGGTAAGGTGTCATCGCCCCTCAACCACATTTCCGTCAGGGACATGATATCAATGCAGTCATCCACGATAAGCTTATGGATAGCAAGGGCTTTGTTCGCAAGCGAACGGACATTCTGGAGGAAGATGAGCGTCCACTGGGTCAGCGGTTGGGAGGAATGAGTTGGATGGGGAGGAGATTGGCAAGATTCGCCCCCAGTGGGTGCATTGGGTGGACAGGTCGGCGAGAGAGTAGATGGGACAGTTGGGGTTGCTGCTCGTAAGGAGGCAGCAATGGGTGCCTCGATGGGTTCTTCGTAGGACTCCAGGAGAGGCAGAGAGGGAAGCTGTAGAGAGTTCGAGGTTGTGCCGCAGGAAGGAGTCAGTAGTGGTGCAGAAAGATGATGGCAAAGTAGACGCAAGTTTGTAGGTCACCGGAGATCAAAGCAGCGGAGAAAAAGTAAAACCACAGCCAGTGACCAGCAAAGTAGAACGTGTGAAGCAGCAGCTGCTAGCTATAAGCCAGCAGAGCTGAAAAACCAGTAGAACCAGTTCAGCGGTTCAGCAGAGACACAAACGCAGAAGAAATCGAAAAATATGTTCATGTGGTTAGATGATGAAGGGTGCCAGTATAACAAAAGAAAGCAAGAAAAAGAAAGGGATTTACATTTATGTAGTACACACCACACACACCTAATATAAACGAGGAAACTTGGTATCGCTTTTTGATCCTGAGAAATATTTCTTTTTTATTATTCTTAACTTTACACACACTGATAATTATTAAGAAAAGCATCACTGTAAACAGAAACTTTGCAACTGTTGCCCAATTAAGATCATGGATATTACGTGGAGCATAAACACCAGCATGAACCTGTTGGGCTGATTGGCCTGTTGCTGTGATGTAATTACTATGTAATACGATGCAAGAATGTAATATCCATGATCTTAATTGGGCAACAGTTGCAAAGTTTCTGTTTGCAGTGATGCTTTTCTTAATAATTATCAGTGTGTGTAAAGTCACCTCCATGGGCGGCACCTCCTCCAAAGTCAGTTCATACAGCTCCATCCCCTCCCCCTCACCCCCATGATCTTGGTCTGGAGGGTTGGATTGGAAAATGTTCTCCTCTTCAGGTTCATCCTCGTCTGAACCATCTTCTGCATTGTCAGGGTTGGCCTCAAGTTCTGCAAAATATAACAGAACAGTCAAATGGTTAGCAGCAGAGGAGGGGGCAGGATGGGTGGCATGAGTAGGCTCACACATCGCAGGCCAGGCAGCAGGCTGATTTGAAGGACAACGGTGAATTTTCAGGACTTGCCCTCTCCCTCGTGTGTGGGCCCAGCTTGTGCGGTACTGATTGCTTTTTTTCCAGGCAGGACCCATCAAAGCAGCGGCCCTCTTCAATGGTGTCAGAGGGTGCAGATTTGCCAGGCCTCCTCCAGTTCAAGTTCTTTCCCTTTTATTATGTGCCACCTTCCTCTGCAAAGATGAAAATCCAACTTTTTAGAGAGGGTGTCTTTCTGCTGGGTGGGACATATACAGCTGGTCACATTTACAATTGCAATTCCATTGAATAAATGAAAATATTACTTGCACTAACTACATGACCAAGGTCCTGCCATTTCTTTTTACTGGCCTCCAGATCTTGTGGTGGTCACCACTGCGTAGTAATCTTCTGCAACTTGGTTCCAATGTTTCATAATTTCTTTGGGTGGAACTTTTATGTGACCTCTGCTGGTGTCCAGCTCCTGCCATCTGTTCTCAATCACAGTAACTAGTGCCGCCACTTCTTCCTGCAAGAAATTCTTGGCCCTTGCACTGCAATGCATCTTGCATTGCTTCAGTTGCGATTTTTCCAATGCTCGCACAGCACTCCTTCTCACAAACACAACTGGCTCTTTAAAAATGGTCAATTGCCAAATCCGAGCTGTACTGAGTATGCGCATCCACTGGAACGACGTCAAAAATTTAACTCGCCCCCCCGGCACATGCGCAGAAGGTGCGGCTTTGTTTTTCGGCACAGACAGCAGGCTCCACCCGCCAAGGAAACTGGACATGCTGCGCGGCGCCAAATTCAAATGATAAATCGGGGAAACTTTGGCAAAATATTTCTGCCGCATTTCTGGTCTAGAAAAATGGGTGTAACTCTGGCAATATGCCAGAAAATGGGCTTGGGGAAAATTGAGCCCTAAGACTTGAGCATGTAATCTTGGCTGACACTCCAGTGCAGAACTGTGGGAATGCTGCAGTGTCAGAAGTGCCTTCTTTCGGATGAGACATTTAAACCAAGGTCCCATCATGTAGACATAAAATATCCCATGGCACTATTCGAAGAAGAGACCTTCCGTGACTAGTGGTTTGAGTGTTGGTGGGACATTCCATAGTTTCACACCGTATGAAGTTGCGGGTCCCAGAGGTGTGGTGCAGCGAGGCACACCCAGGGCCCCACCGTCCCAGGTTGCGGGTTCCAGTGTTGGGGTGCGAGCCACACCCGTGGGGAGGAGGGGAAAGAGAGCTCGACCACGCTCTCCTGAGATGCAGGATCTAACAGATGTGGCTCAGATGATGTCATTGAGTGCGGAGAGCATTGACCTTACCCGATCACCCCTGGACGCCATCAGTGGGGTGAGTGATGAGGTAGCGGGACTGTCGGGAGAAGTAACAGCAATGACACGAGAAATGGGAATGATATTCAGGACCAAGAGTGAAGGAATAGTGGCCATGAGGGAGGGAATGTCCGAGGTAGTGCAAACCACGTCACTGACCATGAGGGAGGGAATGTTGTAGCTCATTGAGACGCTGTCGGGGTGCATGAGGGACAGCACGTTGGAGTTAGCTGCTGCAATAAGGGAACACGCCCAGACCCCGCGTCCATTGACAGAAGCAACTGTCACTCCCACTCCAATCCCTACACCAGCCTCTGAAGAGCCCAAAGCCGGGCCCTCCAACTTGCTACCTGATGCCGACGCCCCCCCACCCTCAAGAGGTGCGCAGTACCCGAGATGTCAAGCCCAGAAACACTGCGCCACCGACTGCGGGCAGGGGTGGTGGAATGTACAAGACCAAGTGTGGCGGGCAGTCTTAGAATAAGGGTGATGAGAGATGGGTGCAGCTTTTCTTTGTTGTTGTTATTGTTACTGTTCTCAAATTAAAAGTTTTTTGTAAGTTATGTAAATCTACAAGTTTATAAGTGATCTTAAAGTAAAGTTTGAAGCAAGAATAATTTTATTAAAATTAAGTACATTGTAAACTTTTGACTAAAATATATTTTACACTAAAACTGAATCATGTTCCATTAACACAACACAACATTATGGCCCCAAGTTTTGTGCCGTGGCGAAAACGGCGCACCTCCGAGCTGGGCGCCTGTTTTTCGCGCCGAAAACTGCGCCTAAAAAAAAAAAGTCCGATATTCGAGCTCGATGTCTGCTTGGCACAGCGCGCTCTTCGCAGCAGGGGGCGGAGCCTAACACTCGCGCCGATTTTCTAAGTAGCAGGGGGCGGGTACAATTTAAATTAGCCTTCGTGGTGCCGGCAACCCTGCACGTGCGCGTTGGAGCGTGCGCGCACGCGCAGTCTCACACAAACATTGCCACTCGGCCATTTTTAAAAATACTGCAGAAAAAGTGAAGATTTGTTTCTTGGACCCCTGCAAAGGCTTGTAATTTAATTTTTTTTGATATTTCTGTGTGTGAGGGAGTGCTGAATAAATCACCTGCTGAAATCAGTGAGTTCAGCTTTTCACTGCTAAACTTGTAGAACCAGTGCTGCATTGGTGCATGCAAATTAAGGACTGTATGTTTGGAGAAATAAGAGTGCCAATTCAACTTTGCAATAATACGTGGTGTTGACAATGCAGCACCCATTCTGCAAATTTAAATATAAAACTGCCTCTCCCTGTCCAACTGGCCTCAGTCCCCCTCACAGCTCGAAGGCTGCTGCTGTATCTTCGGCTGCCAGCCAGCCACTGACGCCGCTGATATCCTGTGGCCGAATGGCCTCATGTCCGCCCGCTGCTGATTCTTTGACTGCCGGCCAGCCACTGACGCCGGCCCTAAAGCGTGGCCGAATGGCCTCAAGAACCTTAATGAGCTGCGTGTGTCCTGCGTTGATTCTTCTGCTGCTGGCCAGCCACTGACGCCGCTGCTATCTCATGGCCGAGTGGCCTCACATCGGTCCGCTGATTCTTCGGCTGCCGGCCAGCCACTGATGCCGCTGATATCTCATGGCCGAATGGCCTCGGGTCCGTCCGGTGCTGCTTCTTCGCGGCCAGCCATGAAGAGAATGAAGGCCTGCCTCAAGCACTGCAGCTCAGCTCGAAGCTTGCTGCCGCTGCCGTCGAGACACTGACGCTACACCGCTGCCTGTCTCCAACATGAAAGGCCTGCCTGAAGCACTTTTACACAGGTAGGAACATGGTTTATTTAATCTTTTCTTTGCTTATAAATTTTTATTCAGGTTGGATTTATTTGTATAATATTTGTATAAGTATAACTAAGGATTGATTGTAGAATTTAATGAAACATAGAAACATAGAAAATAGGTGCAGGAGTAGGCCATTCGGCCCTTCTAGCCTGCACCGCCATTCAATGAGTTCATGGCTGAACATGCAACTTCAGTACCCCATTCCTGCTTTCTCGCCATACCCCTTGATTCCCCTAGTAGTAAGGACTTCATCTAACTCCTTTTTGAATATATTCAGTGAACTGGTCTCAACAACTTTCTGTGGTAGAGAATTCTACAGGTTCACCACTCTCTGGGTGAAGAAATTCCTCCTCATCTCGGTCCTAAATGGCTTACCCCTTATCCTTAGATTGTGTCCCCTGGTTCTGGACTTCCCCAACATTGGGAACATTCTTCCTGCATCTAACCTGTCTAACCCCATCAGAATTTTAAACGTTTCTATGAGGTCCCCTCTCATTCTTCTGAACTCCAGTGAATACAAGCCCAGTTGATCCAGTCTTTCTTGATAGGTCAGTCCCGCCATCCTGGGAATCAGTCTGGTGAACCTTCGCTGCACTCCCTCAATAGCAAGAATGTCCTTCCTCAGGTTAGGAGACCAAAACTGTACACAATACTCCAGGTGTGGCCTCACCAAGGCCCTGTACAACTGTAGCAACACCTCCCTGCCCCTGTACTCAAATCTCCTCGCTATGAAGGCCAACATGCCATTTGCTTTCTTAACCGCCTGCTGTACCTGCATGCCAACCTTCAATGACTGATGTACCATGACACCCAGGTCTCTTTGCACCTCCCCTTTTCCTAATATGTCACCATTCAGATAATAGTCTGTTTCTCTGTTTTTACCACCAAAGTGGATAACCTCACATTTATCCACATTATACTTCATCTGCCATGCATTTGCCCACTCACCTAACTTATCCAAGTCACTCTGCAGCCTCATAGCAGCCTCCTCACAGCTCACACTGCCACCCAACTTAGTGTCATCTGCAAATTTGGAGATACTACATTTAATCCCCTCGTCTAAATCATTAATGTACAGCTGGGGCCCCAGCACAGAACCTTGCGGTACCCCACTAGTCACTGCCTGCCATTCTGAAAAGTCCCCATTTACTCCTACTCTTTGCTTCCTGTCTGACAACCAGTTCTCAATCCATGTCAGCACACTACCCCCAATCCCATGTGCTTTAACTTTGCACATTAATCTCTTGTGTGGGACCTTGTCGAAAGCCTTCTGAAAGTCCAAATATACCATATCAACTGGTTCTCCTTTGTCCACTTTACTGGAAACATCCTCAAAAAATTCCAGAAGATTTGTCAAGCATGATTTCCCTTTCACAAATCCATGCTGACTTGGACCTATCATGTCACCATTTTCCAAATGCGCTGCTATGACATCCTTAATAATTGATTCCATCATTTTACCCACTACCGATGTCAGGCTGACCGGTCTATAATTCCCTGTTTTCTCTCTCCCTCCTTTTTTAAAAAGTGGGGTTACATTGGCTACCCTCCACTCCATAGGAACTGATCCAGAGTCAATGGAATGTTGGAAAATGACTGTCAATGCACCCACTATTTCCAAGGCCACTTCCTTAAGTACTCTGGGATGCAGTCCATCAGGCCCTGGGGATTTATCGGCCTTCAATCCCATCAGTTTCCCCAACACAATTTCCCGACTAATAAGGATTTCCCTCAGTTCCTCCTCCTTACTAGACCCTCCGACCCCTTTTATATCCGGAAGGTTGTTTGTGTCCTCCTCAGTGAATACCGAACCAAAGTACTTATTCAATTGGTCCGCCATTTCTTTGTTCCCCGTTATGACTTCCCCCGATTCTGACTGCAGGGGACCTACGTTTGTCTTTACTAACCTTTTTCTCTTTACATATCTATAGAAACTTTTGCAATCTGTCTTAATGTTCCCTGCAAGCTTCTTCTCGTACTCCATTTTCCCTGCCCTAATCAAACCCTTTGTCCTCCTCTGCTGAGTTCTAAATTTCTCCCAGTCCCCGGGTTCGCTGCTATTTCTGGCCAATTTGTATGCCACTTCCTTGGCTTTAATACTATCCCTGATTTCCCTTGATAGCCACGGTTGAGCCACCTTCCCTTTTTTATTTTTACGCCAGACTTCCCTTCCCCCCCCCGCCCTTCCCCCCCACCTCGTTCCCTACGCCTAATTTGTAACCTACGCCTGATTTTCTAAAGTGTAGACAAGGTTTTTTCGAGCGTACAAAAATCTTCACTTACTCCATTCTAAGTTAGTTTGGAGTAAGTTTTCACTCACGAAACTTTGAAATCAGGCGTAAGTGGCCGGACATGCCCCCTTTTGAAAAAAAAATTCTGTTCCAAAGTGAAACTGTTCTAACTGACTAGAACTGGAGCAAACTAAATGTGGAGAATTCCGATTTCTAAGATACTCCGTTCTGCACCAGTTGCTCCTAAAAATCAGGAGCAAATCATGTGGAAACTTGGGGTCTATGGAACAGCTCCAAACAGTAAACCTGTCCATGTGGAATAGTTGTCGCTGAGCCCTCAGGAATCAGGAAACGTTCACGGATGAGCTGCTGGCGTAAGGTTAAAGGAGCATGATGGCCCGCCCTCCTTCGCCGTTGTGCTCAGGCCTCAGGCACTTGCATGGCTTCCTCATCCATGTCGTCCTCTTCCTCCTACTCCTCCTGCTCGTCACCTGCATCTTGCACATCGTTATCATCAGCCACTCTCTCCGCAGGTGGGTCTTCCACTACCAGCTGCTGCTGCCTCATGATGGCTAAGTTATGCAGCATGTAGCACACAACAGTGAACTGACCGACAATCTCATGGCAGTACAGCAAGTAGCCTCCGGAATGGTCCAGGCATCGGAAACACTGTTTCAATATGCCAGTGGTCCTCTCAGTGATGCTGTGCATTGCAATGTGCAGCATGTTGTATTGACGGTCAGCTTCCATCCAGGTTATGCGTAGAGCCGTCATGAGCCAGGTAGCGAGGTCGTACCCTTTGTCTCACCAGCTCTGCCCTTCTGGCTGCTGCTGAAACATGGCAGATATAGCACTCTCACATAGGATGAATGCATCATGGGTGCTGCCAGGGTATCTTGCATCAACTGACATGATACGATGCATGTCGTCACACACGAGCTATACATTAAAAGGTGCTCGCAAGGTGATGTGGGTACAATCAATGCAGCCCTGTATCTTTGGGAAGTCAGCAATCCTGGAGAAGTCCACAGCCATGTCATGCATCGCATGGGCAGTCATGGGGAACTTTATGAAGTCATTCCTACGTGCGTACAGTGCAGCCGTGACCTGGCAAATGGCGACATGAGTTGCATGTTGAGAGATGGCACACACACCCCCAATTGTAGTTTGAAATGATCCGGAGGTATAGAATGAAAGTGCAGCTGCAACCTTCACTTCAACTGACAAAGCAGTCCTCCTGATGCTTCTAGGTTGCAGGTCTGCTTTGACCAACTCTCAAATCTCACTTGCAACTTACTTGCAGAAACGCAGCCTTCTGACACAGTCTGCATCACTCAGGTGGAGGTGTGAACGCATGTCTCGATATACCCGAGGTGGGTATGGCCTCCTGCCCAGCACCCTACGGGCTCTGATGTTCCTAATGCGATGAAGTCAAATCAATTGTCTCCTACATAGCACCATGATGCAGAAGGCTCACACAAGGTATGGCACTGTCAGTATTGCCCCATACTTAAATGTAATCTTTGAAAGAAGCTCAAAACGGCAGGAAAGCAGGCAGCAGAGGTTCGCAGTTGTATCTCTCCAGGTCTGGATGGATGGACCACACCCAAAGGTCTTGTGACTTCTCCTCTCTTTTCTACCCCTCACCCCCCCTTAATTGGTCTTGTGACTTCTCTCTCTTCCCTCCCCGGGCTCCAAGCCTTCCGATCAACACTTCTCGTCCCCCCATCCGCCCCCCATGGCTTGTTTTGTAGCCGAGCCCCTATGTCCGGGTGCGGGGCCGATTCTGCCAGTCAGACCTACGACCCTCCAGCCCTGCTTCAAGACGTTCGCTGGTGGCGTGTGTGTGAGTTTAAAAAAAATGAGAGAACTTCTGAAATCCAACAAATTTACACTTCTACGTTGACAGGTTTAAAAAAAAAAAAAGTTGAACTTTATTATTGATTTTGACAGTGTTCTTGACTCCCTCCAAAATCTTCGATTTTAAAACAATGGTGTCTTTCAGCACAGATTTGTGAATGTGCGCTGGTTTTCTTAACTCACCAGAAGGTTTTTCGGGAGTGGCCAGATACGCCGACGTAAGAGGAAAAAATGTTGGCCAAACTGCGACCAATTGAAAAAACCAGTGTAGACATGAGGGAACGCCCCCCTATGACGTTAAGAAAAAAACTGGCTGAGAAAAATCGTAACTAAGTCAGTTATGCTGGTGCAGATCGCAAGGGAAACTTTGAAAAAAAAATACACCAAAAAAACGACGCAGATGAACAGGGAAAATTGAGCCCTTAAGAGTGGGGCTTGAACCCACGACTTTTTGATTCAGAGGTGAGAGTGCTACCACTAAACATAAGAAATAGGAACACGAGTAGGCCATACGGCCCCTCCAGCCTGCTCCGCCATTCAATAAGATCATTGCTGATCTGATTATGGACTCAGCTCCACTTCCCCGCCCGCTCCCCATAACCCCTTATCCCATTATCGTTTAAGAAACACTCTATTTCTATCTTAAATTTATTCAATGTCCCAGCTTCCACAGCTCTCTGAGGCAGCAAATTCCACGATTTACAACCCTCTGAGAGAAGAAATTTCTCCTCATCTCTGTTTTAAATGGGTGGCCCCTTATTTTAAGATTGTGCCTTCTAGTTCTAATTTCCCCCATCAGTGGAAACATCCTCTCTGCATCCACCTTGTCAAGCCCCCTCATAATCTTATGTTTCGATAAGATCACCTTTCATTCTTCTGAATTCCAATGAGTAGAGGCCCAACCTACTCAACCTTTCCTTATAAGTCAACCCCCTCATACCCGGAATCAACCTAGTGAACCTTCTCTGAACTGCGTCCAAAGCAAGTATATCCTTTCGTAAATATGGAAACCAAAACTGCACGCAGTATTCCAGGTGTGGCCTCACCAATACCTTGTATAGCTGTAACAAGACTACCCTGCTTTTATACTCTTTGAAATAAAGGCCAAGATATCATTGGCCTTCCTGATCACTTGCTGTACCTGCATACTATCTGTTAAGTCTTGGATAAAGAGTCAGACTAGATACTGCAAGCTCAAAGTAAGTGTGACCGTAGTCCTTTATTACATATCTCAGAGTGCCTCGCCAGCCTGTGAGGCCTCCTTATATACACGTGCTCCCAAGGGATTGTGGAATCCCTTGGGACTCCAGGGGATAAGCCCTCTGGTGGTCAGTCATGGTAATTACAGGTTTACATACGTAACACTATCCTTTTGTGTTTCATGCACAAGTACCCCCACGTCCCGCTGTACTGCGGCACTTTGCAACCTTTCTCCATTTAAATAATAACTTGCTCATTGATTTTTTTCTGCCAAAGTGCATGACCTCACACTTTCCCACATTATACTCCATCTGCCAAATTTTTGCTCATTCATTTAGCCTGTCTATGTCCTTTTGCAGATTTTTTGTGTCCTCCTCACACACTGCTTTTCCTCCCATCTTTGTATTGTCAGCAAACTTGGCTACGTTACACTCGGTCCCTTCTTCCAAGTCGTTAATATAGATTGTAAATAGTTGGGGTCCCAGCTCTGATCCCTGCGGCACCCCACTAGTTACTGGTTGCCAACCAGAGAATGAACCATTTATCCCGACTCTCCGTTTTCAGTTAGTTAGGCAATCCTCTATCCATGCTAATATATTACCCCCAACCCCGTGAACTTTTATCTTGTGCAGTAACCTTTTATGTGGCACCTTGTCAGATGCCTTCTGGAAGTCCAAATACACCACATCCACTGGATCTCCTTTATCCACTGAGCCAAGGCTGACACCTGATGATACTTGAATGTTCTGGTTTTTTTACATTTAACTCAACTGTTTTTAAATATGAAGGTGAAACTTGGAAAGACACTAAATTTGGGAGCAAAGTGAAAATAGGGTTGCATCTGAAACTGTGTTGTACCAAGTTGTGCAATAATCATGCCAGATGTTTTGTTGGGTTCTGAAGCAGCCCAAGTCATAATTTTTCCCTTACTTCATCTGTATCATTCACTTGTCTGCAGTTTAGTCTTTTCTTCTTGCATGGTCAAACCACCAACGATGCACTAGGTCTTTCATACTGTATTCAGATGCAGTTTACTTGAATTTTTGATAGGATTATTCTGTCTGATTCTGATAGTTTCTTTCTTTCTTCGACCTTTGAGATTCCTCAAGCAGCAAGTACCATAATTTAGACATTTCGGCTTTACTGATGTTACTCTTGGCAATCTCCCTTTCCTTTTTTAAAAACTACCATTCTTTCAGTACATCCTAATCTAATTGCTAATAGAGCAATCTCTGTGATTCCTGTATGTGACATTGTTCATGCAACTCTTCACAAAATTATATTTTCATTGCTAAAATTGTTAAAAATGTAAAATACTAAATGCCCCCCAGTATGGAAAACAGAATGCTGTCACTTCTAAGTTCTCCTCCAAGTCATACAACATCTCAACTTGGACATGCATCACCGTTTCTTTATAGTGTGGGTCAAAATCCTGGAATTCCCTACTGCACAGCTTCACCACACGGATTGCAGCAGTTCAAGAAGAAGAGTCATCACCATCTTCTCAAGGTTAACTAGGGATGGCTAATAAATGCTGGCCTTGCCAGCGATACCATATCCCGAGAATGACATTTTAAAAAAAAAAACGTTTTAACCGTCTAAATTGCAATGAAAGCAGATAAACCGAAGAATTTTGTTCAGTGTTTCATTATTTGTCATTGATTCCAGTTTATTTTTTATTGCAATAGGTGATGTTTATGTACAAAGGCATTTTTAAATGTATTGCCTTGCTGCTGTGTTAGTAATGTAGTGATAGATAAACTGGAAAATGACCGTAGTTAATCAGGTTAATTGATGCATCTGTCCTCCAGTGATGAAACGAGATTTTGTTTCTCCATTAGAGTAGCAGCTTTTAGATTATTTCATTGCCATTGTTCTTTTAGATATTGTGATGTATGTAGTACTGGGACATCATCAGTTGTCGAAGAGGAAGAATTTTATTTCATAAATAAAACAATTTCATGCTCAACATTAGTATTGACACTAAAACCCAATAATAGATTTCAGTTGCTGATTAATTCCAAAGATGCCTAACATTACAGGAAATAGAACCTTAAATTTCAAATTGAAAAGTAACTTGTACACTGTGGAATTGATTTCCTGATCTATTTTAGTATGTTTGAAATTAAGAGGTAACAAAAAAAATTCTCCCTCATGGGAACTTATTAATGCAATGTGAATTCATAGTTCGCTTGTTAATTAACTTATGCATACTACTTAAATTATCATTATGCCTTTGCACTGAATCAGCTTATAAATTAAAACTAAATGTCATTTTGCAGATAGATACTGAATTTGAAATAAAATTGAATTTAGTCTGGATGGGAGAACAGTATGGTAGGATTCTTTTAATATTCATTCCTGGGATATGGGCGTTGCTGGCAAAACCAGCCTTTATTGCCCATCCCTAATTGCCCTTGAGTTATTCATCCCATTTTTGTTCTCCTTTAGACGCCAAATTTTTGCAAACCATTCCTCACCGGAGAGCAAAAGCAGATGACCTGTACCCTGTTCTCTGTCAGCGGTAGTTCTGTGCCAGACACAAGGCAGTGCATTAGATGCTTTTTTTCTTTCTTAACATAAGAAACAGGAGCAGGAGTAGGGCATTCGACCCTTCGAGTCTGCTCTGCCATCCTTCTCTTCCTTAATACTTTTTTTTCTGACGAAATGCCAAGGTACTCTTTGGCATTTTCCCAAAAACCTCAGCTGAGATTGGGAACCCAATGTTGGGAGATAGTGGAGGGGAATGTCTTAATGCAATACATTAGAAAGAAAAATGCATTGTACTGCTCATTCATTTTAAAACTAGGTAAATAAGACTCGGCTTGATTTTAATTTCTCTGGAAGATGTGAATGAAACATTTCTTCCTTGCATGCTGAAAAGGTATTTGAGCCCAAAGTGTGTTTTTTTTCTAATTAAACCTTGCCCCTAAATTGATCCTTTTTATAGCAGACAACTTAGACTTTTAATAATTACACCAAGATAATGGCCACAGGGTTTGATCATCCACTCTCAGTAGGGTTATGAGTCCTTCTGACTTGTATACAGTAATATTGGTTTTGGTATCTTCAGCTTCAATCCACTTGTGACTTCAGCCACCTGTATTAAGCAAATCTGCTGTACAGACAGATGTGGCACTCTAGTTTGGTTGCTGTGCTTTGTTTTTAAAGTACTTATAGTTTAGCTGTATTGACACAATGCATTTTAAATGACAAATTATGACTTGTGAAAATAATAAATGCTTATGTATTATGTCTTTCCCAAAGTTGCAGTGGTGAAACACTTCTGAATCTTGTATTGCTTTTGGGTTACCCATATTAAGATCTTCAAATAGTGGATATAGGTTCCAGTAATTCAACCTTGAGTGGGAATGGATAGATTGGAAGTGAACCCTGAGGTCCAGAGCAGTGTAAAGAGGGGTGCTTGGAGCATTGAAACAAGAAAGAACTAGCATTTATATAGTATCTTTTATGACCTCAGGATGTCTCAAAGTGCTTTACAGCCAATGAGGTGCTTTTTAAAGTATAGTTAAAGTATAGGAAAGGGTGGCAGCTAGTTTGTGCACTGCAACATCCCACAAACAGCAATGAGATAATGGCCAGATAATCTGTTTTAGTAATGTTTGTTGAAGGATAAATATTGGCCAGGACATTAGGGAGATCTCCCCTGTTCTTCTTTGAAAAGTGCCATGCAGTGGGAAATTTACCTGAAAATAGAGAATTCAATCTCCAAATTGTTTCAAACGTCTTTTGAATTTTTTTCATAGATGCAGGGGATATGCCTTTCACTTCAACTCATAAAACCTACTGTTTTTCAGCCATGATGAGGCCTTGATCAGCTGTTGTCTTTACTTTGAATGAATCAACAAAGTGTGATATTGCAGGAAGTCAGAAGGTGGTCTTCAGATATGGTAGCACTGGATTCCCTTGGCAGGGTGTAGCAGCATTGGGGAGGATAGTTGCTGGGTGTGAGTACTACGAGAGTGTTTCAGGGCTGGAGATAGTATTAAGAGGTTTGCAGGAACTAAGAGTGCTAGCAGTGGTATGCCTGGGAATATTAGGAGATTGTTGGTTGGGTTTGAGAGCAGCGGATGGGTGCTAGGTTCTAGAGTCTTCGGGGAGTGGCTGTATGGATGTAGGATAATTGGGGCTATTTGTTGGGGTGTGATGGAATGTGGGGCGGTTGTGGGGAGGCTCTGGGAAGATTGAGGTGGGATTGTTTGACCATCTATTGTGCTTAGGATATGATAGTATTAGAGGGGACTGGGGTCTGCTGGTAGACTTGGGGGATGGATCAAAAGAAGAATGAAGCCTGTAACACTTCATGTACTGCCACTTTCACCCACCGTGGTCTTGCTATATTTCTTTCCCAGCACTAAGCTGTGAAACTGATTTGTTATTTAAAGCTAAGTGCTGGGAAAGTCCTTGAAGGATTCCCACCCCCCCTGCTCCGAAAATACATTTCAAACCATGTTCCTGACCATGATTGGGAAACCACTCGAAATATGGCGATATCATTGTTCTTTGAAGTGTTTTAAGCAGTTTCAAAAAGTTTATAGGGTCATCGCAGGAAAACAGCTATTAGACAAGACAGAGAGTGAAGGTAAATAAGAAATTTGCTGAAAGCGAGGAAGCACCATGTGCTAGTTGGGAGAGTTATATCAAGCTGGGGAAATATTAAAGTGCCTTTCACAGGAATCAGTTTTGCAGCCCTTACTGTTTCTAATCCACACACATAACCCAGATTCATGAACACAGTACAGTTTGCTCAGATTCACAGATAATAAAGTTGGGGAATTTTGTTCAGTTTGATGAGATAGTCAAACAACTACAATTGGGGCTGGGCTGAAGTAAAATTTTCAAGTGGGTAGAACTGTGGCAGGTGAAATTAAGTACAGGTACAAACAATTCCGGAAAAGAAAAGACCCACTCGTCCATCCAGCCTGGCCTAAACAACTGCAATGCCTCATGCATCACAATATATATACTCACCACCCCACTCAAAAACCATGTCATCACCTGGGAAAGGTGTAAACACAGATTACAAACTCAAGCCAATTAGGGAACAAAAATCTGGAAAATTCTTCTCCGACCCCCTTAGGTGGTCACAACTAATCTAGGAAACCACTGTAGTCCTAATTAGTGTTATGTGGTATCTATTTTTTTGCCCCATCAATGTCTGCTCTTGTTAAGAGGCTGCCGAGTGCAACATCCCCATTGACACATGGGAGACCCCGGCCAAAGACCGCTCTAAGTGGAGGAAGTGCATCAGGGAGGGCACTGAGCACCTCGAGTCTCATCGCTGAGAGCATGCAGACATCAAGCGCAGGCAGTGGAAAGAGCATGCGGCAAATCTGTTCCACCCTCCCTTACCCTCAACGACTATCTGTCCCACCTGTGACAGCGATTTGTGGCTCTCGTATTGGACTGTTCAGCCATCTAAGGACTCATTTAAAATGTGGAAGCAAGTCTTCCTTGATTCCGAGGGACTGCTTATGATGATTGCTTCATCCAGAAGTGGTTCCAGCTCTCGCTTGAAGGAATTCAGTGAATCAGAGTTCACTGCACGAGCCAGCAACCTGTTCCACAGGTCCACTATTCTCTGGGAAAAGGACAGCTTCCTAACATCTAACCAAGCTCTGGCATTGTATAACTTGAAATTTTAACCCTAGTTCTCCCTAACCTATTTCGTTTACACAAGCGCAATCTATTCACTTCATCATATTATAACAATATTAATTAACAATCCCTCATTATAACTGCTCAACCATCAGTGACCGTGACTTCAACTGCCTGGGCCCTAAGCTCTGGAACTCCCTCCCTTAACCTCTCCGCCTCTCTTTCCTCCTTTAAGACGCTCCTTAAAACCTACCTCTTTCAACAAGCTTTTGGTCATCTGCCTCAATTTCTTCTTTTGTGGCTCGGTGTCAAATGTATCTATTTTGTCTTGTAACACTGTAGTGAAGCGCCTTGGGAAGTTTTACTACTTTAAAGGCGCTCTACGGGTACAGTGTCGAGAATCCAGACAGCAGGGACGATCCGTGGCAGGGTCGTCCGGAAAATGTTCCGGAATACGGACCCCGGCATCAAGCCACTGCCGACCTCGCCCCCACCTCGGACCGGCTTCTCTTTCTCCCCCCACCTCCCCCCCCCCGGGCACCTCAGGCCGACCTCCCCTCCCCTACCTACTTGGCCCAGGCGTTTCCGGGCTTGAGATGTCGGAAAGACGTTCCGAACTCTGGAAAACATCAACCCGGGCTCGGTCGTTTCCGGAATCGGCATGTCATAAAGGCGTTCCGAAGTCCGGAAATACACAGAATCCGGAGCGGCCTCGGTCTCGAGGCTTCCGGAATCTCGACGTACCTATATCAATAAAAGTTATTATAAAGCTAGATTAAATTGCCCCCAAGTCTACACTTCTCTAAAGTGTAGAATCCTAGCTCTTTGCACCTATCTTGGTAACCAAGATGCTTCAAATTGGGATTGATCTGATGGCCCTCCTCTGCACCCTTTACAAAGCCTCAATATCATCCAACATGTGAGACCATCAAAACTGGACACCATTCTAACGAAGGTCTAACCAAGATCTTGTACAAGGATAAAATGGTATGCTTTGTCTGATGGTGAATTGTCCTATAAATACATCCTAACACCCTATTCTCTCTAGCCTATTGCTTTATGTATCCGCTATCATGCAGAAGAAAGTATGGGAGACATACCTACTTAATAAATGATACTGAACTAATTGGACCTAAGTAGCAAGGGATCTGGGAGTGATTGTAGACTCCGAACTTGGCAAGATTAGTCTCACAGCAACACCTAAATTCATGATATTCTTCTGGATCATAATCCTGATCTGTGTGGATCATCCTCCCTGAGAGAGTTTGGAATCCTCCAATAGAAAGAAAAACGGATAGAGAAAACAATTGTATACATACTGGATGGGAGAAGGTGTGGGTAAAAAAAAATTTTCCCGTCAGTATGATAAGGGCGATAACCCCATAGCAATATGTTGGTTACCAGCCTGCCCATTACGATACCCATTCTGAGGACTTGGGTAGACAAAACATCCATTGCAACAATAGGATTTAACAATTTGAGACAATCAATTTGTGTAGTTGGAGGCCCTGTGCGACCATGTGATTGCTTAGTTTAGGTACCAATTCTAGGAAGTACATACTGAGGAGGAAAGCTATGGTTGCGTTCACTTCTTGTGTGGAAGTAGAACATTTTGGATCATCCCAATGTTTATGTTCTAAAATTCTGCCCAGAAAGATGCAGGGGGACAGTAATGATGACGACAACAACAGAAGTTTTTGGAAGATGTAATAGGTCAGATAAACATTATGCATTAGAAAGCATCTGTGTGACACATTTCCAGATTGTCATTACTTTTTTAACACTGGGCATATTCTGAATGATCGGCAATTGACTTGACCATTTAGCAATTTTGACTAATAGATGAGCTGCTCTCATCTATGGAATAAACATTCTCAAATCCATTCATTGCAGAGAATGGAATGGTCAGTAGTGCTGAAGACAGTGGAGAGGTTAAGGAGAGATAATGAGCCATGATTAAAATTGTACACGGTAACATTTGTCACTTTGATCAAATTTGTTGACCAACTGCTGGAACAGCAACATAATTTGCCCCTTTTTGAAGCAGTTTACATAACCCTATGATGCCCATCTTGTGCCATGCCTTGAGGCCACTGGTACAGGAGTTCCCTTGTAGTTTGCTGATGTGGTTTGAGGGGGAGGGCTAGCAAGTCCACTTCTTCAACATGATGCAGGCTTCTCTCCAGTGGGTACGGTAGCATAGTTTTTATGTTACTGGACTAGTAATTTAGAGGCATGGACTAATGATCCAAAGACATGTTCAAATCCCATCACAGTAGCTGGGAAATTTACATTCAATTAAATAAATCTGGAATGAACAGCTAGCATCAGTAATGGTTGACCACAAAACGACCGGATTGTTGAAAAAAACCCATCTGGTTCAGTAATAGCCTTTCAACGAAGGAAATCTGCTGTTCTTGCCCAGTCTGGCCGATATGTGACTCCAGACGCACAGCGATATAGTGACTCTTCACTGCCATCTGAAATGGCCCAGAAAGTTACTCAGGCGACTCACCACCTTCTCTAGGGCCATTAGGGATGGGTAATAAATGCTGGCCTTGCCACATCCCCTGAATGAATAAAATTTTTCCAGAATAAGAGATAATGGGCCAAGAATTGCGGTCGGAGGCTTCTCGCGGATGCAAGACTCCAATCACCAAAACACGATGCGCACCTACCTGCAGTCCCTGCACACACGGAATTCCGCTTTGAACCGGCAGAATCCCGGGCAGCGCATGACGTCACACTGTCCAGGAACGCTGCGCACACGAAGCCTATTACTTCGTTCTGAAAATAGTACCGCTCACAAGTCCTGTCAAAAAAGCTAATTTGAGTAGGGCACGCCCCTGATTTTTTTTTTTACTCCAATCTTACATTAGAACAATATAAGAACAGAAGAAATAGGAGCAGGGGTAGGCCAATAAGCCCCTCGAGCCTGCTTCGCCATTTAATACGATCATGGCTGATCCGATCATGGACTCAGGTCCACTTCCCTGCCCATTCTCCATAACCCCTTAATCCCTTATCGGTTAAGCAATCTCTGTCTTAAATGTATTCAATGTCCTGGCTTCCACAGCTCTCAGAGGCAGCGAATTCCACAGATTTACAACCCTCTGAGAGAAGAAATTTCTCTCCATCTCAGTTTTAAATGGACGGCCCCTTATTCTAAGATTATGCCCCCTAGTTCGAGTCTACCCTATCAGTGGAAACATCCACCTTGTCAAGCCCCCTCATAATCTTATACATTTCGATAAGATCACCTCTCATTCTTCTGAATTCCAATGAGTAGAGGCCCAACCTCAACTTTTCCTCAAAAGTCAACCCCCTCATCTCCAGAATCAACCTAGTGCATCTTCTCTGAACTGCCTCCAAAGCAAGTATATCCTTTCGTAAATATGGAAACCAAAACTGTACGCAGTATTCCAGGTGTGGCCTCACCAATACCCTGTACTGCAGCACTTTGTAACCTCACACTTTCCAACACTTTCCAACATTATACTCCATCTGCCAAATTTTTACCCACTCACTTAGCCTGTCTATGTCCTTTTGCAGATTTTTTGTGTCCTCCTCACACATTGCTTTTCCTCCCATCTTTGTATCATCAGCAAACTTGGCTACGTTACACTCGGTCCTTTCTTCCAAGTCATTAATATAGATTGTAAATAGTTGGGGTCCCAGTACTGATCCCTGCGGCACCCCACTAGTTGCTGATTGCCAACCTGAGAATGAATCATTTATCCCAACCCTCTGTTTTCTGTTAGTTAGCCAATCCTCTATCCATGCTAATATATTACCCCCAACCCCATGAACTTTTATCTTGTGCAGTAACCTTTTATGTGGCACCTTGTCAAATGCCTTCTGGAAGTCCAAATACACCACATCCACTGGTTCCCCTTTATCCACCCTGTTCGTTACATCCTCAAAGAATTCCAGCAAATTTGTCAAACATGACTTCCCCTTCATAAATCCATGCTGACTCTGCCTGACCGAATTACGCTTTTCCAAATGTCCTGTTACTGCTTCTTTAATAATGGACTCCAACATTTTCCCGACCACAGATGTTAGGCTAACTGGTCTATAGTTTCCTGCTTTTTGTCAGCCTCCTTATTTAAATAGGGACATTACATTTGCAGTTTTCCAATCTGCTGGGACCTCCCCAGAATCCAGGGAATTTTGGTAAATTACAACCAATGCACCCACTATCCCTGCTGCTACTCCTCTTAAGTCCCTATGATGCAAGCCATCAGGTCCAGGGGATTTATCCGCCTTTAGTCCCATTGTCTTACTGAGTACCACCTCCTTTGTGATTGTGTTAAGTTCCTCCCCTTCTTTCTCCCCCCCACCCCCCCCCCCCCCCCCGGCCCTGCCCCATATAGCCTCTTGACTATCCACTGTTGGGATAATGGGATAGAATTTCCCAGTACAGATTTCTGCCGCACTCACCAGAGGTGCGCTGCTTTTGTCCGCCTCGAAGTGCTCCAAAAATCTTCGGGCCGAGTTTGGCCGCTCCCCAGACTCTCCACGATGGTGGCGAAGCATGGCCATTGGATTCGGGGGCGGAACCAGGTCCCGGTGCTGAAAACAGTGCTGGGACCTCTGCACATGCACGCTAGAGTGTGTGTGTGCATGCGCAGTAGCTCCTCGCCCGAGAATCTGAGAGTGTGTGCTGCAGGCTGTGTAGGAGGGGCCAAAGCGCGCCGCCCCTATCCCTGGCCGAATGGTCTCCCTCATCGGTGGCCCACTGCCTTCCCGGGCCGTGTTTTGATAGGACTGCTATTTTTTATTTGTGATTGATTGACATTGCTTATTACTTTGGTCTTGGTGCTTTAGGTGCAAGGTTCCTTCTATTTTTTATTAATTAATTGCTTATTACTTTTTGTGCTTTGTAAGTCTTGGTGCTAGGTGCAGGTCCTCTCAGCTTCCTTGTATTTTTTATTTATTATTGAATGTTTATTTTTGGGCTTTGTTTAGTGCTTGGTGCTTTAGAATCTACTTACCTGCGCTGATTTCTCCGCAAGGGTTTTCTGTGCAGGCCACAAGTGGTCACATACGCTGACCTAAGTTAGTTTGGAGCAACTATTAGCTGTCCAAACTGGCTTAAATGGCCAAAACAGGCATAGGTGTCTGGTAACGCCCCCTTTTGGGGAAAAAGAACTAAACTAAAAAAAATGCTCACTAACTGGCGCAAATTAAATGTGCAGAATGGGGATTTTTAAAATACTCCAGAAAAATCAAGTCGCTCCAAAAAAAAAAGTAGCAACACCTGGCCAAATTTGGGCCCATCGTTAGCCCTCTACCGTAAAGACTGATACAAAATATTTGTTCAGAGTTTCTGCCATCTCCATGTTCCCCATTACTAATTCCCCGTTCTTGTCCTCCAAGAGACCAACATTTACTTTAGCCACTTTTTTCCTTTTTATATACTTATAGAAACTCTTGCTATCTGTTTTTATATTTCGTGCTAGTTTACTTTAATAGTCTATCTTCCCTTTCTTAATCATTTTTTTAGTCATTCTTTGCTGGCTTTTAAAAGCTTCCCAATTTTCTGTCCTCCCACTAGCCTTGGCCACTTTGTATGCCCTTGTATTTAATTGGCTACCGTCCTTTATTTCTTTAGTTAGCCACGGACACCCTTTTGTAGAGTCGCATTACTATGAATGGGTGTACCCACAAAACAAAAACACTTTACATAAATTTAAAGAAACGCCTCATTTATTTAAAATTAATAGAAATTAAATGAAATGTTTTAGAAAAAAATATATATTTAAAAAAAAAAGTTTATTTTAATGTTAAAAATAAACTCTTCCTTTTACTTTTGCATTCGTACGATCTTTGACAGTTCGTAAGTGCTGGGTTTAGGCGCATGCGCAGTGTACTTGTGGGGCCTCTTCGGGTGCATACGCACTTGGAGAGGCTGCAATTTACAGCCCAATATTGGATGCATGCAAATTTTTAAAGATATGTGCAAAGAGAAGAGTGGTTGCCAGGACGAGCAGCATTGTACTTGCTTCCATACCAGTCAGAGAATTTTGTGCAGGGGGTGGGTGGGGGGGTGGGGGGGGAGGGAGAGAAGTTTTAATCCATGTTCAACCTATAAGCATTTCTTCAAATATCCAAAAGCTGAGCCTGTTTTTTTTTAGTCTCTGTGTGCTGCCCCATTAGATAAATTGTTGGACTGACCTGAGCTGTGTTCCCTCAAAGAATAGTGGTGATGTGCATTGGTGCATAACCTGTTCTTGCAGTCTGTGTGCAGATGCAAAATAGTTGTTGATGCTTTAGGGGTCTTCTAATGTGTAGCCCAAAAGAGAACAGTCATCACTGACTGGATCTTATGAAAGATAGTTCCTTCAATTTTGGTCTCTGTTTATAGTCTGTGTCAGTTACACAACTTTCCATCTGTCCATCGAAGATCACTTCTTTCTGCAGGTCTCACAAGGTTTTCTTGACCATAGCAGAAAAGACTGCAATAGATGGATGCAGAGGGTAGGTTAAAGGAGAGGGTGCAGTTCAATGAGTTTGAGGTTTTTTCCCCCAGGGGCAGAAAGAGAGGATGGAAAGATTAGAAATAAAAAGATGGTGAAGGAGATGAAAAAATATTTTGGACATTACTCTATTGGTGATCTTAACTTTGGAGATGCTGTGCAACATCCAAATTGAGAGTGAGAATTTATGTGGGGGGTAAGCTTGAGGGAGGAAAGGAGGGGGAGAAATGTTAGGTGACGTCACTTGAAGGTTAAAGTTGCTGAGGAGGACCTTAGATTGTTTGAATAATTACTTGTGGACAATTATTCAGCTGTTTATGTAGAATTAATCACTAAATCATTTGGGAGTAATGACTGGTACAACAAAGCCTCTTGCAAAATAAATAATTCTTCTTTGGAAATATAGGGAAATTCATGAAAAACTGCTGCCTCTGGTTTTCCACCCAAAAAAACACGCTATGACTCCACTATGAATTCTCGGGAGAAAAGTCATGAAAAAAATGGGGAAAAATCCGCCCGGCGGAAAGAAATCGGTGTTGCGCGACAATTCGCGGAGGAAACTGCAGTCCTCATCAACTATAGTCCGAGGCTGATTGCCGCTGTGAGTTGGGCCTAGGGAGGGGGGGAATGCACACACAATATTTTTCCAAAAAATAAAAAATTGCAAAACATTCACCAGACCCTTTTCTAGAGCATCACTGCAAAATAATTTAAAATTAAACTTTAACTTACCTTTTTTTGCAGGGTTTCATACCTCCTGTTCCAAGGGCTGCTCCGACAGGTTTCTCTTTGGTGTTTTTTTTTTTAACCCCATCTACGGGTCACCGTTTTGACCAAATTCTGGCGGAAGCGTTTTTTCGAGTGTTGCACGCCGGAGGTCCGCTCCCCAGCGGTATTTCAAAACCGCCAGCGGAAGACTTCGATGAATTTCCCACCGCACCATTTTCCACCCAATACAAAGAAATACCGCCGAAAAACATGGCGGAAGGCTGATGAAATTCCAGCCCATAGCCTCTGATTTCTCCTTGATACAAGAACCAAGGAAATAAAACAGTTTCAAAGTATTTAAAAAAGATTGAACATTTTCATTATGTTCCAGAAGTCAAGTGTAATTTTTCAGCCTACTGAACATATACTTCTGAGTTAAAAGGAAATGTACCTTAATTGCCTATGAAATTAAATGAAAGTTTAAGTCAACTTCCTCTGGGATAAAATATTTTAAAATCAATGTGATTGTTATGGGTATTCACTTACACCATTAATGTCTCCATTGGGTTTGGCTTCCATCTAGGAAGAAAGATTACATTCCAGCTGTTGACTTTTTTGTGCAGCAATTAGAACAGTTTGATAAGCATATGTTCCTACAATCTCATGGCTTAAAACTGCCCCTGAAACAAGGATGTCTTCATGAATAGCATTCATTTTCTTACTAAATTTATTTAAAAGATTTCAACTTTGATGGTAATTGCTGCAAATTTTGGGTGCGCACTAGATATTGCCTCTAGTTCTGTGTATCTCCGCAAGTGGATCCGAAGTCCATGATGATCAGTTTACCTTTTCTATCCAATATCTAGTCAGATGATAGTATGGTCCAGAGGATCATAACAATGAAACTCCTTACAGTATGAACGGGATAATGTAATGTCAGTCATGCCACCATATGTGCTTCTCCAATCTTCCTAAAAAGTGGATTGATTAACAAAACAAATTGAGTAACAATTATAATAAATTACCGCTTACTTTGTGATGTAAAAAATATTTAATAGGACCATATTGTTGTAGAAATCTAATTTCTGTCAGTGCTATTTGGTTTCTCTGTTGCTGAAGAGTAAAAACTATGGTCTACCATAATTCCAGTTGCAGGAATTTGATAGTCTGCAGAGCTTTGGAAGTACTAGAGTTATACTCATCCACAGTGTTATTTCCACTAATTTAGGGCTCAATTTTCCCCAGTGATTTGTGCCGTTTTTTGGAGCAGACTGCTCTTTTTGGCCTAAGTTGGAAAAACCGCAGATTTCCCAATCACTTTGCACCAGTGTAACTCAGGTCAGTTTTTTTTTCAGCCAAAGGGAGCATAACCAGCCACCTGCACCAGTTCTGGCCATTTAGGGAAGCTTGGCCAGCTGACAGTTACTCCAGTTCTGCTTAGGCCAGTGTATGTGGCTTCTCCAGAAAAACCTTCCGGAGAGTTAAGGAAATTGGCGCAGGTATGGAAATCGGTGCAGCAGATGGCCGGACACACTAAAAGAATTGAAAAATACATAGCAGCAACTTACCTCCAGCCCCACCCGAAGGGCTTGCTGGTTCAGTCCCCATTCTCCCGGTCCGGTTCATTCTCGGTCCTGGTGTGAGAGAGAGAGAGAGAGAGAGAGAGATTACCCTCTCTGTATATTTACATATAGTATTTACTTATTGACCAAGAGCCAATCACAAAACCCTTGCTAAGGACCGCCCTAATGTTGGTAAACCTCCGACCTTCTGCCCCTGCTCAAGGACTGCTAAACATTACAGGGCTAGGATTTTCCTCATTACTTTCAGCGTATTAGTGGTGTATAAAAAGCTTGCTTTTTTTTTTAAGCAAGGTACTTCAGGTAGAAGCCATTTCTGCTACTTGTGCATCTTTGGAACGCTTCCTCGGAGTTTTCTTGTGTTCTTTTAAACTTATCGCGACCTGTCTGTTGTGTCCCCAGTGGCCTCCTTGACATATGTCAAGAGAAAGAGCTGGTAACATAGCAGCTGCGGGTTTCCGGGGTTTCTACTAACAATAATAACAACTTTTATTTATATAGCGCCTTTAACGTAGCAAAACATCCCAAGATAAAACAGATAAATTTGACACCGAGCCACACAAGAGAAATTAAGGAAAATGACCAAAAGCTTGGTAACAGAGGTAGGTTTTAAGGAGTGTCAAGGAGGATAGAGAGGTTTAGGGAGGGAGTTTCAGAGCTTAGAGCCCAAACAGCTGAAGGCACAGCCACTGATGGTTGAGCAGTTATAATGTGGGATATTCAAGAAGGCAGAATTTGAGGAGCGCAAACATCTGTGAGGCTGAAAAAGATGACCGAGATAGGGAGGGGCAAGGCCATGGAGTGATTTGTAAACAAGGATGAGAATTTTGAAATCGAGGCGTTGTTTAACCGGGAGCCAATGTAGGTCAGAAAGCACAGGGGTGATGGGTGACTTGGTACGAGTTAGGATATGGGCTGCCGAGTTTTGGATGACCTCAAATTTACGTTGTGTAGAATATGGGAGGCCAGCCAGGAGTGAGTTGGAATTGTCATGTCTAGAGGTAACAATGGCATGAATGAGGGTTTCAGCCGCAGAAGAGTTGAGGCAGGGGCGTAGGTGGGCAATATTACCTAGGTGAAAAAGGCGATTTTAGTTATGCCACAGATATGTGGCTGGAAACTCATTCCAGGATCAAATATGACACCTAGGTTGCGAACAGTCTTGTTCACCCTCAGATTGATGCTAGGGAGAGGGATGGAGTCAGTGGTTAGGGAACAAATCTAGGTAACTTAAACTGAGATTTATGAGGCGCTGCAGCTGCTAAGACCAGCTGATACAAGTAGTAGTGAGGTGTTTCTAATGCAGAAGAATCTGGAAACTTTGAATACAGATTTCTACCCACACTCCGGGATTTTCAAAAGCAGGTATGGGCATACTCTTCTTTGCCATTATAATGTAGAAGGAGGAGCATCACAGAGTGGAGCAAAGGACACTTAGGTAGCACTTACTACAAGAGCCATCGCAGCACAAATAATTTCTGGTCTTCTCCTCTGTGGAAAAATCTACCTTTGACACCAGAGCCTTTACCCCCATCTCCATCTCTTTAAAATAAAGGGACATTTCCTCAAACCACCACCCATCTTACCACATGACAACATATCAGCCTTCTTTGCCCTTACATGTGCATCGTCACCTGAGTGGAGACTTCAGCATCACATAAATACACACTTTCCCTAATACTTTAACCTTCGTGACTAACAACACCATAGAAAATAGGTGCAGGAGTAGGCCATTCGGCCCTTTGAGCCTGCACTACCATTTAATAAGATCATGGCTGATCATTCACCTCAGTACCCCTTTCCTGCTTTCACTCCATACCCCTTGATCCCTTTAGCCATAAGGGCCATATCTAACTCCCTCTTGAATATATCCAATGAACTGGCATCAACAACTCTCTGTGGTAGCGAATTCCACAAGTTAACAACTCTCTGAATGAAGAAGTTTCTCCTCATCTCAATCCTAAATGGCTTACCCCTTATCCTTAGACTGTGTCCCTTGGTTCTGAACTTCCCCAACATCGGGAACATTCTTCCAGCATCTAATCTGGCCAGTCCCGTCAGAATTTTATATGTTTCTATGAGATCCCCTCTCATCCTTCTAAACTCCAGTGAATACAGGCCCATTCGATCCAGTCTCTCCTCATATGTCAGTCCTGCCATCCTGGGAATCAGTCTGGTGAACCTTTGCTGCACTCCCTCAATAGCAAGAACGTCCTTCCTCAGATTACGAGACCAAAACTGAACACAATATTCCAGGTGAGGCCTCACCAAGGCTCTGTACAACTGCAGTAAGATCTCCCTGCTCCTATACTCAAATCCCCTCGCTATGAAGGCCAACATACCATTTGCCTTCTTCACCGGCTGCTGTACCTGCATGCCAACTTTCAATGACTGATGTACCATTACACCCAGGTCTCGTTGCACCTCCCCTTTTTCTAATCTGCCGCCATTCAGATAATATTCTGCCTTTGTATTTTTGCCCCCAAAGTGGATAACCTCACATTTATCCACATTATACTGCATCTGCCATGCATTTTCCCACTCACCTAACCTGTCCAAGTCACTCTGCAGCCTCTTAGCATCCTCCTCACAGCTCACACCGCCACCCAGTTTAGTGTCATCCACAAACTTGGAGATATTACACTCAATTCCTTCACCTAAATCATTAATGTATATTGTAAATAGCTGGGGTCGCAGCACTGAGCCCTGTGGCACCCTACTTGTCACTGCCTGCCATTCTGAAAAAGACCCATTTATCCCGACTCTTTGCTTCCTGTCTTCCAATCAATTCTCTATCCATGTCAGTACATTACCCCCAATACCATGTGCTTTAATTTTGCACACCAATCTCTTGTGTGGGACCTTGTCAAAAGCCTTTTGAAAGTCCAAATACACCACAACTACTGGTTCTCTCTTGTCCACTCCACTAGTTACATCCTCAAAAAATTCCAGAAGATTTGTCAAGCATGATTTCCCTTTCATAAATCCATGCTGAATTGGACCGATCCTGTCACTGCTTTCCAAATGCGCTGCTATTTCATCTTTAATAATTGATTCCAACATTTTCCCCACTATTGATGTCGGGCTAACCAGTCTATAATTACCCATTTTCTCTTTCCCTTTTTTAAAAAAGTGGTGTTACATTAGCTACCCTCCAGTCCATAGGAACTGATCCAGAGTCGATAGACTGTTGGAAAATGATCATCAATGCATCCACTATTTCTAGGGCCACTTCCTTAAGTACTCTGGGGTGCAGACTATCAGGCCCCGGGGATTTATCAGCCTTCAATCCCATCAATTTCCCCAACACAATTTCACGCCTAATAAGGATTTCTTTCAGTTCTTCCTTTTCACTAGACCCTTGGTCCTCTAGTATTTCCGGAAGATTATTTGTGTCTTCCTTCGTGAAGACAGAACCAAAGTTGGTACACATTCTGTTTTAAGACCATGAATTCCAAAGAGCACAAAATCAACCTATTCTTTGTTCTCCTGGGTGCCTACATGTGACTTTATTTTTTTAAAACACATTCTCGTGCTGCTTCTAAGTGCCATTTCTAGGTGTAGCTTTTGTTTTGTGTTCTATAAATTTCAGAAAGCAAATTCAGCTGAGGGGGAAAAAGGAGTTGAGGGAGAGAGCGGGTCTTCATTTAATATATATTTAACTTTCAAAAAATTTATGTCAATTGTCTTTTGATGACAGGCAAAAAGGGTCAATGCTAATTGCTTGCACCTCTAAGACAGAAATCCTAACTTTTAATACAAGAGATGAAGAGGGAAGAATAGAGAGGGTGAGGAGGCAGTGGAGCGATATGGGAGGGGTAAAGATGTGGGCAGGAGGGAGAGGGAGAGAGAGGTGCACAGAAGCGAGAAGGGTAATGAGAGGAAGAGAAAATTAGTGTTTGCTTGTAAATCATATTATGGAAAGCATTGCTTCAGAATTTCAATTTCCCCTCAATACTATAGCGCCCAAACAAATCACAGTTGTCCAAACAAAATTCTGCAACATCGAGCGGCCCTGACAGCCTCTCACCTACTCCATATAAACCCCGAAAGTAAAATTTGGCAGATGAGGAACGTAAAAAAGAAAATCATCAAAATAATTACAAGCGTAGAAATTCACTTGGTTTCAGTAACTCCCCCTCTAACTCCTCACCACCCCCCCCCCCCCCCTCACCCACCCCCAGGCACTGCACAAGCATCACCAGACTTCCAGCAAGGAATATGTGAAACCTGAATTCTGGGTGCAGTCTACATCTATTGTGGTAATGTGTTGCGCCATTGGTGGGATGTGTGTTTAATTTATGAGTATATCATTAAACATAGCAGCTAACTTCCTGTTGTCACTCAGATGCTTTCAAAATGGTTATGCTGAGAACTGCCCAATATGCATTCTTGAAACAGTCCATAAGTATTTTGTCTCTTATCTCATTAACTCAAACAAAATAGAAAAACACAAATGAAGACTGAAGCTATTATTTTAAATGACTAATATTAGTTTCCTATTCTGTTTTTTCACTGCTGATTCACACACATCTCTAGACAGATGAAGTAATGTCATAACCTTGAACATTGTGATTTTTCTTTTTCAGAAATCAAACCTGGTATCCTGCTTTGGATGCTGATATTGAAATGCATGTACCTCATTCGCATGCTTTCATTGACCTGAATAAAGACTTCACTGCAGGTATGTTTCATAAAAACTCCAGATAAGCAAAAGAAAAATAATGCAAGAGTTGTAATGGCATAATATTTCATGGAAAAAAGGTTTAATGGTGTAGAGTCTAATAGAAATGTTTAATGATGCAGGAGACGTTGCTCAGTATGAAACATGTTAAATGTATATACATTTGCTGTAATACATTAGGATCTTTTTAATAGAAATTATGTAATGTTGCTCGTGTACCTGTAACTCTTTGCAAAATTTCTACAAATCCTGCTGTTCTACTTTTCAGCAGATACAAGAGCAGGGAGTTTATGCTTGAACTGTATAAAATACTAGTTAGGCCACAGCGAGAGTATTGCATACAGTTCTGGTCAACACATTACAGAAAAGATGTGATTGCACTAGAGAGGGTACAGAGGAGATTTACAAGGATGTTGCCAGGACTGGAGAATTTTAGCTATGAGGAAAGACTTGATAGGGTGGGGTTGTTTTCTTTTGGTGTAGAGGAGACTGAGGGGAGACTTAATTGAGGCTTATAAAATTACGAGGAGCGTAGATAGTGGATAGGAAAGACCTATTTCCCATAGCCGAGAGGTCAATGATCAGGTGACATAGGTTTAAAGTAATTAATAGAAGGATTAGAGGAGAGTTGAGGAGAACTTATTTTCACCTAGAGGGTGGTAGGAGCCTGGTACTCATGGCCTGAAAAGATGGTAAAGGCAGAAACTCTGATCATATTTAAAACGTACTTGGAATGGTATAACTTACAGGGCTATGGACCAAGAGCTGGAAAGTGGGATTAGGCTGGATAGCTCTTTGTCAGCCGGAGCGGACTTGATGGGCTGAAATGGCCTCCTTCTGTGCTGTAAATTTATATAATTCTATGATTCTTTCTTTGGGAGATGGAATGATCTAGATTTTGTGATCTGTCATGGTCTCTTCCCATGACCAAGTAGTGAGGAATCTGCACCAAAAATTCGTACATCACATTCCTTGGCAATCAAAGTGCAGGATAAGTGGGGCTGAAGGACGGAGTGATATTGTGGAGTCTGACCATTGCATCACTAATTTGGGTCAGTTGGGTGGGTGGATCCCAAGTCAGGTTGGTGTTGAGGAGGTTGTTGGGATTGGAGTCAGGCAGGATAGAGATGCCAAGTTGTGCAGAGTGGTTGGGTTTGGGTTGGCAGTTCCGAGGGTCAGATGAGATATAGAGGCTGAATCGGTCAGGATCTTGACATGCTGAAGAATGTTTTTTTATTTTATCAAAAAGGGAACAATGCTTAAAAAAAAAATGTACAAATAGAAATCATGTTCACAGTTAGCGTGGACCAATTTAGCAAGTTGCCCATTCACTGCAATATTAGTTTTACAGATATGCAGTGTTATAGCCACACTGTGCTAAGCAGTTCATCATAATGCTGTCAAGATTTAATGCACTTTTTAATAGATAAGATATCTTTCCTGAAAAGTAGCCATTGGCACGCGAGCAATCTTAAAATGGAATAAGTTGATAGCGCACTTAATGATTGATTTGTCATTGATTTTTTTTTAACGTTTTGTTTTACTTGCTGTTTAAAACTCTGCTGCGTTAGATCTTGGATGGAGATGCAGTAGGGGTTCTGCAGTTGGTCTCAGCACCCCTAGGTTAGGAAAGGGAAAACCAGCCAAGATTCCTGTTACATGCTAATCCAGTGATCCTCACTGGAAGTGAATGTTGAGTGAAGACCAGATAAAGTTTGGCTCCCCTTCAGTCAAGTTAACTGCCAGCACTTACTGCCAAGGCTCTTGAGTAAAGAATAGTCACTTACAATATGTCCCAGAGGATGACCACCTATGAATTCGTATCCCAGCAACAAGCCTTTGATTCCAGGAGAGAAATAGAGAAAATTAATGGAAAAAGGAGGAAGAATATTAAAAAAAACACAGTATACCAGCTTGTGTTGTGTTAACTGTAGGTATATGTAGTTTTTATTTGTTGAGCGATGGAAGCTTAAATATTAGATATCTATTTGAGGTAGTTACTGTGGTTTACTTTTGGTAGGCAGATGAAGCAGCATTTGTTCTGCACCAAATAAATCTGCAGGCAGGACAAAATAATTTGCATGAACTTTTTTTGTTTTCAAACAAAGTCTTTGCGATTAGCAGATTTATGATGCAGTTCTGATCATACTTTGCACTTGCATGAAAGGAAATAAAATTCAAGGGACTTGAACCCTATACTAGCAGCAACTGTTGCATTCTTCCAGATGGTTTTAAAGGCATTCATTTCCCTGTCTCGATGCTCGTCGGCTGAAATAATTTTTGATGTGATTGAGGGCATATCAGTGTAATATGATCTGTTATCAGGAAATTAAAAGTATTCCTGTTATTTAGGTGTAAGTGCACTTTTAGGTGTAGACCTCTATATTTTAACATAATTATAATTAGACTTTCGTGGCAGTAAGGCCATATAGTAATGGGATAAGTCGTTGGTTTCTGATATTCCGCCTAACTGGTATTAATTGGCTTTTGGGAGAGAGAACAGTTAAATTGCCTCCAATGTTAGAAGACTGAACATTTTGCTTAAGTGCTTGCCAAGATTTCCATTGAGATTTGTTGCCGTGAAACAGTGCAGAAATCACAAAGCTGTGATTGTTGCACAAGTTGAGAAATAAATTCATAGCAAGTTCAGTTGTTGCTTTCTAAATCCTCCTTTATCTCCTGCGTTTCCAAACGTTTGAAAGCATCAAGGCTGCGTTGAAATAAATCACTTGTATGCATAGCCATGTTCAACAGAACATCTACAGGCAATCTAAATTAACTACAGTGACATTTTGTTGAGAGAGATGTTCAAAAAAGCCTGATTTATGTTGTTTATGCATTCTAATGTGTGCATTTTCACGTGAGTAATTGGCACTGGAAGATTGGAAACTGCTGTAATTTATGCTACATTTATAGTAGGAGGCTTTTTGAAGATGCAGCGCAAGTGCAAAAACCCAAATCATAATTTATTCTTTCTGCATCCACCCTTGACTCCTTCATTATCATCATGTTGCACAACTGCCTGTTTGACACCAAGTCCTGGATGAATTACATCTTCAGTTCAACAATGGCAATATCAGAAACATAATTGCTGGAATTTTCCAGGATAGTAGTGGGTGTGAACGGTGGCAGGACGGGTGGGAAAGTTGTTTTTGACAGCGGGTCACCCTAACCCTAACCCACAGGCGCATCTGTCATTGCGAAGCCAACCTGACCAACAGCAGCAGTTGACCTAATTGAGATGATTAACAGCTAGTTGTCAGACCCTTAACAGGCTTTTTTAACTTGCTTTTTAAATTTAACTGCATGGCCACAACAACAGCATTGCTCGGGAAGCATGTCTGTCAACCTGAAGTGGGAGCTCCGTGGCCATTGCTCCAGCTGCTCACTTGACAGCATCAAATGTACAGTAAAACCTCTCAACTGATAGATGATCACTTTCCTCAGGCAGAAGCTGTTGCTCAGTCCATTTCTAGCACAGAGTCTGCAGGCTGCAAGTCTGTTTAGCAAAGTCTCCATCCAGTCTCAACTCATTGGAAGAACTCTCTCACCATTCACAGAATGCTTCTGTCATCTGTACTTCACCTACCATCTATTCTATCAACATGGGGGCCGTTTATACTGTCTCACCTTGGTCCTCAGAATCGGATCACGATGAGCCCCTGAAGCACTAGGCACACCAGCAGCACCAACAACACCAACCTTCTCCGCAATCATCTGATGCTGCACAGGACAGAGGGCATCAGCACCTGACCATATAATAATAAAAGCTTTTACAAATTAATTAATTAATAAAACAAGGTTCGAGTTGGCAGGGCAGATGGTGTGACGTAACTGCAGCATGTGGGAGTTGGCAGAGAGCATCGCGATTCTGAGCAACCACATCTGCTGTAAGTCTGCATCTCGAGGAACTTTGGCACAGAATTGTTGAGCTGGAGTAAGAACTGCAGACATTGCGATGCATCAGTGAGGGGGAGAGTTATCTGGACACTTTGCTCCAGACAGCAGTCTGTGGTCAGGGACACGAGGATGTGACTACGAATCAGGAAGGTATGGGGACCCAGGATATTGCAATGGAGGAGCCTCGGTCCTTGACCATGTCCAAAAGGTACGAGGTACTTGCTACCTGTATGGATGAGGAAAAAGAACTGCAGGGAGGATGAGAAAACTGACCATGGCACTATGGTACAGGGAGCCGGCCAAGTGGAGGGAGAAGGAAGGAATGTGGTCGGGGATAGTGTAGTCAGATGGATAGATACTGTTCTCTGCAGTCACAACAGGGAGTTCTGGAGGTTGTGTTGCTTGCCCGGTGCCAGGGTTAAGGATATCTCCTCGCAGCTGGAGAACAACTTGGAGCGGGAGGATCCAGTTGTCATTGTCCATGTAGGAACCAATGACATAGGTAGAACTAAGAAAGAGGTTCTGCTGAGGGAGCTTGAGGAGCTAGAGTCCATAATTAATAAGCAGAACCTCGAGGGTAATAATCTCTGGATTACGACCTGAGCCACGCGCAAATTGACATAGGGACAAGCAGATCAGAGTGTTTAAATGCATGGCTCAAAGAGTGGTGTGAGAAGAAGGGGTTTCAATTCATGGGGAACTGGCACCAGTACTGGGGAAAGAGGGTGCTGTTCCACTGGGCTCCAGTTAAACCGGGCTGGGACCAGCGTACTGGCATCAAATAACTAGGGCTTTATATTGGGCTTTAAACTATAAAATGGGTGGGGCGGGGGGGGGGCGCAGAAGGGTCAGGTGAGGGGAAATTTAGAAAGTTAAAGAGAAAGGACAAAGCAATAGTGTAGGGTAGCGGTAGCGATCTAGATAATGATAACCAGACTGTGACAGAAAGGGACAGAGCGTACAAACATAAGAGTGCACCAGCAAATCGGGTCAGAGTAGGGAAAAACAGTAATGGTAAAAAGACAAAATTAAAGGCTCTTTATCTGAATGCACGCAGCATTCGTAACAAGATAGTTGAGTTGACGGCACAAGTAGAAATAAATGGGTATGGTGTGATAGCATTGCATAGCCCTGGTTGCAAGGTGACCAAGGCTAGGAACTGAATATTCAGGGGTACTTGACATTTCGGAAGGATAGGCAGAAAGGAAAAGGAGGTGGAGTAGCTCTGTTAATAAAGGATGAGATCAGTACAGTAGTGAGAAATGATCTTGGCTCAGAAGGTCAAGATGTAGAATCAGTTTGGATGGAGATAAGAAATAGCAAGGGAAATATGTCGCTGGTGGGAGTAGTCTATAGGCCCCCTAACAGTAGCTATACTGCAGGACAGAGTATAAATCAAGAAATAATGGGGGCTTGTAAGAGAGGTACTGCAATAATACTGCGACTTTAATCTTCATATAGATTGGGCAAATCAAATTGGCAAAGATAGTCTTGAGGATGAGTTCATAGAGTGTATTTGGCACAATTTCTTAGAACAATATGTTGTGGAACCAATCAGGGATCAGGCTATTTTAGATCTGGTAATGTGTAATGAGACAGGATTAATTAATGATCTCATACTAAAGGATCCTCTTGGGAAGAGTGATCATAACATGATAGAATTTCATACTCCGTTTGAGAGTGAGAAACTTGGGTCTGAAACTAGTGTCTTAAACCTAAAATAAAAACAATTACAAAGGTATGAAAACACAGTTGGCTAAAGTGAACTGGGAAAATAGATTAAAAGGTAAGATGGTAGATGAGCAGTGGCAGATATTTAAGGAGATATTTCAGAATTCTCAACAGATATATTCCAGTGAGAAAGAAAGTTTACGAGAAGGATAAACCATCCGTGGCTAACTAAGGAAGTTACGGATAGTATCAAATTGAAAGAAAAGGCATACAGTGTTGTGAAGATTAATGGTAGGCTTGAAGATTGGGAATTTCAAAGGATGACTGAAAAAATAATAGAGGGAGAAAATAGATTGAGCATAAACTAACAAAATATAAAAACAGACAGTAAGAGCTTCTACAAGTATATAAAAAGAAAGAGAGTAGCTAAAGTAAACATTGGTCACTTAGCGGATGGGACGAGTGAATTACTAATGGGAAATAAGGAAATGGCAGGGACTTTGGACAAATATTTTGTGTCTATCTTCACAGTAGAAGACAATAACAAGCATCCCAATAATAGCAAAAAATCAGGGAGCAAAAGAGAGGGAGGAAATTAAAACAATCATTATCACTAGAGACAAAGTACTAGGCAAACGAATGGGACTAAAGGCTGACAAGTCCCTTGGACATGATGGCCTGCATCCTAGGGTCTTAAAAGTAGTGGCTGCAGAGATAATGGCTGCATTGGTTGTATTCTTCCAAAATTCCTTAGATTCTGGAAAGGTCCCAGCAGGTTGGAAAACTGCAAATGTTAACACCCTTATTTAAAAATAGAGGGTGACCGAAAGCAGGAAACTATAGGCCAGTTAGCCTAACATCTGTCATGGGGAAAATGCTGGAATCCATTATTAAGGAAGTAGTAGCAGGGCATTTAGAAAATCATATTGCAATCAAGCAGAGACAGCATGATTTTATGAAAGGGAAATTGTGTTTGACAAATTTATTAGAGTTCTTTGAGGATGTAACGAGCAGGGTGGGTAAAAGGAAACCAATAAATGTAGTGTATTTGGATTTCCAAAAGGCATTCGATATGATGCCACATAAAAGGTTACTACACAAGATAAGAGCTCATGGTGATGTAATATATTAGCAAGTCTGTTTTGGAGGAGCAGTTTGGAGCGCGAAGCTGGAGCTGTGGGCAAATCAAAAACTCCCGACTTCGTGGGATAGTCAGAGGAGCAGTTTGCAGTGCGGGGCTGGAGCTGTGAGCAAATCAAAAAAAAGCTAGCCACTGCAGCAGCAGAATCAACAATGCGGAGGTCAGAAGCGGCGAGTTGCAGAGGCCGGGGGGGGGACCGGTCGGGGGCTGAAGGGACGGGCCGCGGGGGGCCGGGAGGGACCCGGAAGGGACCGGCAACGGGACTGGCGGGGGGCCGGGAGGGACAGGCGGGGGACCGGCGAGGGGCCGGGAAGGGCCAGCGTGTATCGCAGTGGAGAGTTGAGCAAGACGAGGCATGGAAGAGTGGAGAGGTCGGAGCCCAGAGGTGGAGCAGCATGGACAAGACCAAGGGAAGGCACAGCGCGGGCCAATAGCAAGGCTGTGAGGTCGTGAGGCTCACATTGCGTACTATGAATTCCACATAGAGAGAGGTCCTGTGAGAAGGAGGACAGCAGGAATATGTTTGAGTTTGTGTGTATGTATTGGCACATGCGGCAGAGCCTGGTCTCCAGTCGTCTTGGAACCCCTTGCCACTGGAGCAAGACTTTGCTCCGTCAAGCCCGTGTGATGGCTGCGGTGCAACGGTCACCCCATGTTAAAAGAATTCACACACAGGTGTATTCCACCATTTAAAATGAGTTCTTCAGTCACCTGAGTACTCATTTTAGTGTGGAAGCAAGTCATCCTCGATCCTGAGGGACTACCTATGATGGTGATGATGAGCATGGCTACAGGATTGGCTAACTAACAGAAAACAGGGAGTCAGGGATAAATGGGTCGTTTTCAGGTTGGCAAACTAACTAGTGGGGTGCCACAGGGATCAGTGTTGGGGCATCAACTATTTATAATCTATATTAATGACTTGGATGAAGGGAACGAGTGTATTATTGCCAAATTTTCTGATGATACAAAGATAGGTGGGCAAGCAAGTTGTGAGGAGAATGCAAATAGTCTGCAAAGGGATATAGATAGGTTAAGTGAGTGGGTAAAAATTTGGCAGATGGCATATAATGTGGGAAAATGTGAGATTATCCACTTTGGTCGGAAGAATAGAAAGCAAAGTATTATTTAAATGGAGAGGGACTACAGAATGCTGCGGTACAGAGGGATCTGGGTGTCCTCGTACATGAAACACAAAACATTAGCATGCAGATACAGCAAGTAGGAAGGCAAATGAAATGTTGGCCTTTATTGCAAGGGGGATGGAGTATAAAAGTAAGGAAGTCTTGATAGAACTGTACAGGGCGTTGGTGAGACCACACCTAGAGCACTGCGTACAGTTTCGGTCTCCTTATTTAAGGAGGGATATACTTGCATTGGAGGCAGTTCAGAGAAGTACGCTGATTCCTGGGATGAAGGGGTTGTCTTATGAGGAAAGGTTGAGCAGGTTGGGCCTGTACTCATTGGAGTTTAGAAGAATGAGAGGTGATCTTATTGAAATTATACGATTCTGAGGGGTTTCAGAATAAGTGGTCGCTCATTTAGGACTGAGATGAGGAGGAATTTCTTCTCGCAGAGGGTTGTGAATCTTTGGAATTCTCTACCCCAGAGAGCTGTGGATGCTGAGTCATTGAATATATTCAAGGCTGAGATAGACAGATTCTGGAACTATAGGGGACTCGAGAGTTATGGGGGACAGGCAGTAAAGTGGAATTGAGGCCAAGATCAAATCAACCATGATCTTATTGAATGGCAGAGTAGGCTCGTCTGGCCCACTCCTGATCCTATTTCTTATTTTGCTTTCCAGGAGGCCAGGGTTGGCCTCATCATAGCCAGATTTAGTTAACTTTAAGCTGTACATCCAAATGGCTGCCACATGATGCGCCAGGTTGGCACCACCCCACACCAACACCATGGGCTAGACTTTCCATAAAACTCCTCATCGCCCAATTGCCACCCAGAAACACCGCTAACGTTCTGCAACTAACGCTGGCGAAAGTTTCCATAATAAGGGTAAAAATTATCGCCTGGTGAGAAAATGGATCTTGCATCAATATTCTCGGCGGTTCTTAACCGGAATGGACAGTAAGTACTTAAAATTTAGTCTGAGGCTGCGGTTGGGCCTAGGGAGGGGGGAAAATTCAAAAAATATTTTTTCACTTAAACAAAAAAATAAAAAGCTATAAAACACTCTCGAGACACTTTTTAACGTAATCACTGTTTTAGAATTTTAAAAATAGTTATTAAAAAACCTTTAACTTACCTTTCTTTGCAGGGTACTCACCTACCGCCCTGTTTTAGGCAGCTTTTCGTGGGCGCTTTCCTCGGCGATGTGTATGGGCTTCCGTTGAGGCAAAACTTAGACCCTGGCGGTTTTCTCGGCAATGCACGTGGGTGGTTTGCTCCCCGGCGGTCTTTTCAAAATGTTGGCGTAACTTTTTTTTTAAAAATTATTTATTTATTTATTTATTTTTTTTAAGAGGAAACTTTCGCCGGGTGATTTTTCATCAAAAAACAGCTGTACCGCTGAGAACCGCCAAAAATTAAGCCAAAAGTCTAACCCCAAGTATCCCTACAATGACCAAGCCATTCCTTTCACGCTGAACACCATTGCAGGGGATACTGTTATGTCTGACCATTCACTGCAACTCACTAAGCCACTTCCAAAGGTGCACACAAATCTTTCCAAGATTGTTGAAAATAAAGATTTTCATGTTTGACACCACGTTAATAAAAACTTTACATAAACATTGGATAAAACACCCAAGTGGCTACCCTTGTGCATTGTTCGTTGGTATGATTGCACTAGGATGAGGGTGAGTGTAAGGGGTGTCTAGTGAGATGGGGATGTGATAATGTAGATAGAGAGAGAAGGATGGGTGGAGGTGCAACGTATGTCGTCTGAGTAAGGATCTGCAGGAGTAGAGTAGGGAAGGCAGAGTGAAGGGAATGTGATGAGAGGCCCAGCAGGATGAAGTTAAGTGTGGCTTTGCAGTAACGTTTTGTGATCTAATGAGATAATTAAAATGTTTGTGGCACTCCATGCAGGTCCTCCTGATGACATCCCTGCTTGTGACCTCCTCTTCAATCTGCAACCAGGCCATATTAGTTTCCTGGGGAGTTCTCTTCTGCCCATCGGAAGGGAGGAGGACCTTCCTGTGTGCTGTGACTCCCTCCATAAGCATATCGAGGGAGTCAGCGGAGAACCTGGGTGCCTCTGTGCAGTGTTTACCAGTGTTTGCAGCACTCCAATCCTGTACTATACTGACAGCACTATATTAGATAAAATATCAAATCTAATGTGGCCATGGTCCCTTTAGAGATCCCAGCTGAAAACATGTCATAAATGACGTCACCAGACCCGCTCCATTTAATTGGGCTGGGTAACGTGCTAGGCGGGCTCTTTTAACGCAAGTTCGTTTTCAGCAGTGGGATGGAGCTAGCAGTGGGGTTGTGACCTGTCATGGCCACCGCCCACACCGGACCTGCAGGCAAAATGCCAGCCCATATCTTTACAACTTTTCTCCCCACGTTCAAAAAGCTAGTTTAAATTTACCTTTTGACTCACTTTTTGCTTGTTGTACATAACACTCTATAAAGCATCTTCGAATGTTTCATTATATGAAAGACATTGGGGGGAATTTTAATCCTCCATGACAGGTGGAGTGGGAGGGGGTTTAACTTGGTAAAAGTTTGAAACCATCTGCAGATGCGCCTACTTCTATTTTAACCGCGGCGGATTTGGGGATTGCCAAGTAACACACTCTGGAAAGGCAGATCAATGATTTAATATATTAATGAGGCTGCCTTGCTCAGATTTTAGCAGCCCTCTAAATTTAACAGCTGAGGGCCGGTTTTCCCAGGCAGATGCATGGTTAAACTCAATTATCCAAAAGTTGCTGTCTGAATTGCATTGTTCCACTGTTGGCTTCGCGAAAATGGGATCTCGCTGTCTGCCTCACCCTTGAAATGCATTGAACAGCATGAAGTTTTTCTATTTGCATGGTAAATACAAACAAAACTCACTATAGAAAGTTAAGTCTTGTCCATTCCAGTCTAAGTACCCTCTGGGACAAAAATTGCAGTCTCTACGGGCGTATACGAAGTGCGCAAGTGCCGGTTCTCGGCGTGCAATGCGCATGCACCAAAATCCGGCACTTGCGAACTGTCAATTTCTTTTGACAGTTCCAATGCATCCCCGGGAGAAGAGCCTACGTGAGCAGAGATTTAGGCTATTTGCCCAACTCTTGTCCTTCAAATGTCCTTCAAACCTTTTACCAGTGTAAGGGCTGGATTTTCGGCTGATTTGCGCCCCATTTAGTGCTCAGTGGGGCGCAAAGATGATTTTTTGGGGGGGCGTGAAACAAAGCGCACAAGACTTTGCGCCCGGGTGGATCTTTCACCAATGGTTTTGCAGCGGCGCTAAAACTTACTGCTCTGCCACTGTTTTGACCATTGGGACCGTAAATCGCCGTGCATCGCTGCGTTAGTGCTCCGAGTGGCACTTTCGAGCATTTCACCGATTTAGCGTCTGCCCGAGAACCCGCCCAGAAAAACCAGATGGACCCAGGACGCACCAGGCGCTAATGGCGCCGTGTTGAAAGCGGAGGAGAAAGTCGCAGTTGAGTGATTAAAAGGATTGGGAGAAGAACGCTGCATTACTACATACTTTTGATTGTGAAGTTTATGTGAGTTTCTAGTTTGTTTTACAAAGGACATTTTAAAAGATGGGGGCCATGCTAGGTCGGGAGTCGTTCATCCTGGCTGCGGGGGACATATGCTCCGACTCTCAGCACGTTACACATTACTGCATTCGCCAGGTGACGAATGCAAGCAGAATGGACTTCATAAATTTCCCAATAACCAGGGAGACCCAAAATGAGAGGGCTATCGGTTTTGGACAATTTTCTGGCTTCCCCAAGGTTCAGGGTGCCCTTGACTGTATGCACATCGCCCTGCGAGCACCTTTACAGAATGCTGAGTTTTTCCGAAACCGAAAGGGATTCCACTACATGAACGCACAGATCGTCTGCGACCATATTCAGCGCATTATGGCAGTCAACGCCCAATATCCAGGGAGCATTTATGATGCTTTCATCTGACGTGAGAGAAGTGTCTCATGCATATTCCAGCGTCAAACCACAAGGCCAGAGTTGGATGCTCGGGGACAAAAGCTCGAGACAGAAGCAGAGCATCGCTATAATGAGAACCATGCAGCCACACGCAGCATCGTCGCACAGACAGTTGGAGTGCTGAAGCAGCGCTTCCGATGCCTGGACCACTCTGGAGGCTGCCTAATCCCCTTAGCAGGTCTGAGTTCATTGTGGTGTGCTGCATGCTACACCACTTAGCCATTATGAGGGGGAAGGAATTGCCAATGGGGATTGCTGGACCAGCTCAGGAGAAAAGTGGGAGAGGAGGAGGAGGAGGAGGAGCCTGCTGAGGAACCCATGCCACCATCACCACAACAACTGGAGGCATCGTGGAGATTTCCAGGTACAAAAGCCTTACCATGTTGACTATTCCCCCTCTAAATCCGCAAATGAGACATTGCACAGAAATGGTTACGGTTAAGAAAAAGTTTATTGAACATTGTAAACTTTATAACCTTCATTGTGAGACTTAAATAAAATAAAAACAGAAAATGCTGAAAATCTCAGCAGGTCAGGCAGCATCTGTGGGTCATCGACCCAAAACGTTAACTTTGCTTCCTCCCCACAGATGCTGCCTGACCTGCTGAGATTTCCAGCATTTTCTGTTTTTATTTCAGATTCCAGCATTCGCAGTATTTTTCTTTTGTATAAAATAAAATGAGCTGCATCCAGCAGTGTAATAATTCAACATTATCGGAACATAATCAAGCATCAACAACATAATCCAGTGTGATACTGTAACAATGATACTGTAACATTAAACATACGATACATCCTGCATCAACAACATAATCCAGCAAAATCAATTCCTGCCCCACTATTTTTCCCACCGTCTTTTGCCACCCCCCCATCCCTTCATCAATCCTCCCTTGCCTACTGCTCCTAATCAAAGTGGTACCAACATGGCATGCAATAAGGCTACCAGAACGCTACTGTGTTGGCCGGGTGGGGGGAGAGAGACGGCGTCTAGGGATGCACTGGACCAGCTCGTGGCATGGAAGGCCCGGCTACTGACGGGCTAGCTTCTTCGTCAGCATAGCCAGTCACAGGTGGTTTGGGTGACAACCGTCGCTGATGCTTGGTTGGCGACTGAGTGGGGGGAGACATAATGCTGTCATCCGGAGGAATGACTCCACCTCCCATATCCCTGGAGCCACTCGATCGCTGACGGGGCTGGTCCCTAGCAACCAGAGCACCTTGCTGCCTGCTTTGGAACCATCACTTCCCCGTGTGACAGTGGGGTACGCAGAAAGTATGGAGGCAGGTATGGACTGCATCACCTGCCCAAGATGAAGCAGAACTTGTTCCTGTGATGCGCCATATTCTGCTAGGGCTCGTACCACACTCTCCGGGACTCCAGTGTCACTGCTGGAGGCCACCAGCCTCGTGTGTACATTGATGGCCCCGCAGGTATCACACCTCGCACTGACCATCTGTGACCTTATCTCCGTAATGGTCGCTTTCAGACTGTCGATGCTCGCGGGAATCCTACCCAAGACATCAAGGAGCTGCTGGCTGATCTGGATGTTCTCCCTGAACATTCCCACCATGTCCAGTTCCACGTCTGCCTGTCGTCAGCAGACGGATTTTGTCAACTCACCCTCCGGAGAGATGGCCTGCAGGATTCAACGCCAGCACTGCGTTGCTGCACGCCATTGGTCCTAGGAGCCCCGGATTCCTCGAACCTCGAGAACGTCACATCGTTCTCTGAGGAGCTGAGTGACGGTGGTGGAGCAATGGTCAAATGATGCTGCGCTGGAGTCGGCTCATCGGTATCCTCCTCTTCGTCTTCCTCCAGACGATGGCCTGACGTGGAGTGGTCCCTTGAGGGATGCTGCGCCTGTGACTGATCATCTGGAAGTAGAAATCAACAGACGACTGGTTAACAGCAGGGGAGAGGGTAGGGTGACATGACGACGGTCGCATAGCACAAGCTTATTTGAAGGACTGCCACTACTCCATTATATCTAGTCCAGAGATGCTGCAGGACATTGCCCCAACCCTGGTCCAGTGGCACTGCAGGACATTGCCCCAACTTAGTCCAGGGAGAGTGCAGGACATTGACCCAACCCAGCCCATTGAGTGTGCAGAACTTGCCTTCCATATCCGAGCGGGGGTCAGTGCCCCAGTGGCAGCTGCCCGACCAGTGACGCAGATGAGGCCTGCAACTCTGTCCTCGCTGTCCATCAGTGGCAGAGTCTGAGGCGGACTGCTGCCTGTCCGCACCTACTCACGCCGATTATGAGACCGCTTTGCCTGCAAAGATAAAGGTGGGAATGGTTGCAAGAGGGTCCATCTGCTCTTGTGGCACAGACAGCCACCAAAGCACTTGTACCATACTGTCTGAATGTAATAGACTCCTCTGTTTAATGGCCTTGGAAATTGCACATTGTGATATATTCACAGAGCACAGCGCACACAGTTTTCTATAATTGCAGACAGCATCTCAGAAATTCCGGAAGCTTCTAGTCAGCTGACTCATTTATTCACCTTTAGTTGCAGTAACACAATACGTCCACATCCACAGTGTGGAGCTACATTACAAACTTAGACATTACACATGTGGTTCATCAGGAGGACATCGAAGTGGGGAGCCATCTTATGAGATCTCAGAAAGCAATCTTAATAATGTGTAAAGATCATTCATTGCAAATAGGGTGCCGAACTAAGCCTACCTATGTGTCATGTATTTTAGGAGGCAACACACAGAGTGCTGAGAGGCACCAACAGCATGAGAACAAATAATGTGTCTGTTTTATAATTGAAGTAATGAAGGAGTGCATGAATTATAATTGTACACAGACAACCCTTGTCAGATCATTAAACTTCTTTCGGCACTGTGTGCCAGTCCTGACCACAGTGTCTGAGGCAGAGACTTCCTCTGCTATCTCCTGCCAAATCCTTTTAAATATCGATGGCCATGATCTAGAACCATCCCAAAGATGCAACTCCTGCCATCTTCTTTCCACAACCCCACTAGAGCTTCATTAACCTCGTGGCTGAATCGCCTGGCCGCTGTCTGGAAGAGTCGTCTTCCATGATCAAAATCCAAATGTGAAATGGCTGATTCAGCCCTGGTTGTGCTGCGCATGCGCGCGGCCGCGCCTTGCATTAGCGTTTGCGACAGGAGACCAGACCAGAAGAAGAAAAAAAAATTGCGCATGCGCAGAACGGCAGATTTTTTCAGCGCTGGAACCTGCGGCTCCGGCGCTCAAAGTGTGTAGTGCAATGCTGGAGTTAACGCCAACGCTCCTCGTGAACTTCCATTTGACAAAAGTTCCTCACTCTGGTGCTAACGTTAACCCAGTGCAAAGTTTTTCGCTCCGCCGCGAATTGTGCCCGGAAATGGGCGAAAACACAAAAAGCCGAAAATCCAGCCCGAGTTTTAATAGAAAAGATAAATGTTATTACTTATTTTTATATTAAAAACCATGTCCATGAAGGTAAGTTTATTATTAATACTATTAAAACAACTTTTTAAACTTAAAAAAAAATCTTTTTCTCAAACATTTAATTTAATACAATTTCTATAAATGTTTTTAAAATTGAAGTGTTTTTGTTATTTATGTTTGTGTTTTATTTGATTTTAGGAGTATTATCATAGTAATGGGAGCTTGGAGCTCCCATTACTATGAATGAGAATACTACATTGTGATTGGTGGTCCAGGCCCACGTGATCCCAGGATACGCATGTGCTCCTGGAACACGTGGTCCCTACGCTGCACTGCGCAGCTAGGCCTCGGAAGAGTTTGATCCTCTGGGACCACCAGGTATTTTCGTTAAAAAAATTCCAGTCGGAGGCATCCGCCTGCGGGAAGGCTCCGTCCACAACTTTTGGTCCAATAAGTGTTAACTTCTGCTGATCAGCTTCTCTGGCTATTACAAATATGGAAGCTAATTTCTTCAGGTTTAATTGCTGGAGATTTTGAAAATATAAACTTTATTTTTTATTTACTTTTCCTTTCTATCTCTTTAGTTTTCTCTTAACCTAGTTTTTCTTTTTATTTCTCTTTCTATACTTGATATGACATTGAATTCACCCACACTAACTTACGTTTGCTTCTCAGTCTTTGCATTGTTTTTCTCAATTGTTCAGTCTAATTGGTTAAGGAGATACACAGTCCTGTTCACTCAAGTCCCAGATGCCCTGTTTCCCTCGCTGTGATGTTATTGGCTCGCACTTTCAACAACTTGCCACGTAAAAAAATTAAAAATCTATATGTACTAGGGGAAATCTAATGGCAGTCGCTGTTAGATGTCCTGCTCAACCAAAATTTGCTCAATTCTAAGTACCTGCAGTACGTTTCATTCTTGCAGGTGGTGCTGTGATAGATATTTCAATATTAAAATAGCTTCTATTTTATGAAGAGAACAATGTTCTGTTCCTTTTAAACTGCGTAGTAGTCTGGAGGTCACGCGCGGATGGCTCTCTGGCTTTTAAATGGAAAAATTACGCATGCGTGGAAATTTGAATGGGCCGTACAGCAAGTTAAAGGAGCCGCGCAACCAAAAAAAAAAATTAGAGGGTACATTGGATGAGAGTATACCCCCCTGTGGTTGTGCAAGCTGGGTTGTGTTTTGTGAGTTCCCACAAATTGTTCAAAATGCTTTCTGGAAAATAAAATATCATTCACCAATTTCTTTCTTTAACTGAAATTTCTAATGTCCAAAAGCAGTTTTAAAGACAAAATTTAAAAAATATATACTTCAAAATAACCTGATTAAATGTATTAACTGAATTATCCTTTTTGCCTTCATTAAAGTTTTACTTAAAGGCCTCAGTCTCTCCCAAATGCATAGGCTTGAAATTGATATTTTTGCCCAGAGCTGTTTCTCTTGGTAAGCTGAATTTGTGCTCTGAGCATGTGAAGTGCATGTAGTTTTCCAAGATGCCTCAGTACTATTCAGTTAACTATACTGATGCCATTTTTTTTTGGCTCTAAGAAGCTTTTCTTCAAATGATTTAAAAAAAAGAACACATTTCAAAAGCTTTGAGGTAAAATTTATATTGAGTGTTTCTTTTTAATGCTATCACAATTTTGACTGTATAGACATTAGGCTACATGATCTATAATTTTCAGGTTGATGTTGCTCCTTTTTTGAATATCGGCACAATAATTACATTCCTCCAATCCTTGGGTACAAATCTTTTTTTTTTATAGAACTCCTAACTTTATTAACCAGAGTTTCACTTGTTCCTAATTTCCTTTAGCATCCCACGTGTATCTCATCTGGGCCTGGTTCTTTGTGGACATTTAGTTCTTTAGGCTAGACTTTTCATCAGTTTTGCATCGCTACCGCCCACTTACCGTCCATTTTAACGCTGAGGTGAAGTATAACGCCCATTTATCGCCCATTTCACAAAAAAATAGAAACTAATGCCTATTTAGCACTCACTTATCACCCAGTGTTATTTTCAGCATCTAGTTTACCCTAAGAATTAATAAAACCGCCCGCCCATATTTTTTTGCCATAAAGGCTCAGAATAAATGAAACTAATGGCCATAATATCGGCGAGCGATACTTTTGGCATATTGCCCATATATTGCCGAAAATATCGTTCGTTGGAAAAAAAGCTGCACTCACCTGACCTTAACCCAGTGGTATGGACGCTATTTTGTAAATCGGAGGACTTTTTATATAAAAGGCTGCTTCAAGTTCTGGGCAGTTTTGATGTAATCTGGAGTTATTTTAAGATGATTTGAAAATCTGAACAAACATCTTATCATACTGTGGACGAATGAATGGATTTTGAGTTTTTGTAGGTAAATTTATTGTTTGTGAAGAATAGGTATAATACTGAATGTTATTGTAATGGGGTTTGTAATTTCTCAGCCTGTATTGATGACTACTCACATGCTACAGACTAGAGATGGGAGAAGGTATATTGAAGAGCATTATGTGCCCAATCAAAGAGCTGGCAGACTGAGGAGGAGGAGAACTTACACCTGACGCACTTACAGGGAGAAGTGACCTTACCTGAACTTGTCCAAGAACATGTGCCTTAGCAGACTGCGCTTCCGGAAGCAGGTCATCAGTGAGATATGCCAGCTCATTAGGGGAGATCTGCAGCCTAGCAGCACCATCAGGACCGCACTGTCCGTTGAGGTCAAGGTAACTGCGGCACTTTCCTTCTCTGCATCAGGCTCCTTTCAGGCCTCAGTTGGCGACATTTGCGCTATCGATGACCCCTGACCACCTGAAACGCGGGAAAAGGGCATTGCTATGGATGCCGACATTTTACGACAGGAAAAAAAAACACTAACGCCCATTTCACCGCTCCCGCAAACGCCCAAATTATAAACTAGCGGCAACTAGCAAGTTTGAAAATGGGCGATAATCCGTCGATCTCAAAACCCATAATAAATGCTAACACTGGAAATAACGCCCATTTTTGGGCAATCTGCCCAATCAGACATCACTAAAATACATTTTCAAGAAACTCAAACGGCTAGACTTTCCATTATTGTGCAAATCGCCCATAAATGGGCATTATTTCCAGCGTTAGCGTTTATTATGGGTTTTAAGATCGCTGGATTATCGCCCATTTTCAAATCCGCCAGTTTCCACTTTATAATTTGGGTGTTAGCGGGAGCGATGTGAAATGGTTAGCGGTTCTTTTTTCTGTCGTAAAATGTCGGCGTCCATAGCAATGCCTTAGCAACGGTCTTTTCCCGCGTTTCAGGAGGTCGAGGGTCATCAATAGCGCAAATGTTGCCAGCTGAGGCCTGAAAGGAGCCCAATGCACAGAAGGAAAGTGCCGCAGTTACCTTGACCTCAACAGACAGTGCGGTCCTGATGGTGCTGTTCGGCTGTAGATCTCCCCTAATGAGCTGGCATATCTCACTGATGACCTCCTTCCGGAAGCGCAGTCTCCTAAGGCACGTGTTCTCGGACAAGTTCAGGTAAGGCCGCTTCTCCCTGTAAGTGCGTCATGTGCAAGTTCTCCTCCTCGTCCTCAGTCTGCCAGCTCTTAGGGCACATAATGCTCTTCAATATACCTTCTCCCATCTCTAGTCTGCAGCATGTGAGTAGTCATCAATACAGACTGAGAAACTACAGGCCCCATTGCAATAACAATCAGTATTATACCTATTCTTCACAAACATTACACTTACCTAGTAAAATTCATCAAATAAATTCAATTCACTCACAGTATGAGATGTTTGTTCAGATTTTCAAATCCCCTTAAAATAACTCCAGATTACATCCAAACTCCCCAGAACTTGAAGCAGCTTTTTATATGAAAAGTCCTCTGACTTACAAAATGGCGTCCATACCGCTGGGTTAAGGTCAGGTGAGTGCAGCTTTTTTTCAGCGTTTTTTTTTGGCGAGCGATATTTTCGGCGATATATGGACGATATGCCGTAAGTAACGCTTGCCGATGTGAGCATTAGTTTCGTTTCATTCTGAGCCTTTACGGCAAAAAAATATGGGTGGGCAGTTTTATTAATTTCGGCATCTAGTTAACGCCAAGAATTAACACTGGGCGATAAATGGGCGTTAGTTTCCATTTTTTGTGAAAAGGGCGATAAATGGGCGTTATACTCCAGCTCAGCGTTAAAATGGATGGTAAGTGGGTGGTATCGATGCAAAACTAACGGAAAGTCTAGCCCATTGTGTTACAGATTCCTGAGCACTATTTTGCTTGGCGAATCATGACCGGTAAAGGTTATTGGAGACTTAACGGTGGGAACAACTTCGCCTTTGCAGCCTGATGTCAATGACCAGTTCAGCAAGAACTACAAATCCACTGTGTGGAATTGAGGAGGGAAACAAATAATCTACTATAATCTAATTAATTGAGAACAATTAAGATGTTTTGAGGAAGGAGGAGAAAATAATTACATCTGAAGTTAATCCGCCATGAGAAGTAGAACATAAAAAAAAAACAATTGAGGGATGAACGAACTTGTATCATAAGGAAGTTTTATAAGGTTACAAATATTGTATTTGTGAAGCCCTGAATCTTTCAGTTTGGGGTGTGATGTTTTCACCTCATGCTTGCCGTGTAATATATTGCTTTTGTGAAATTGTGTACGGAGATGGAGAAATGTTTTGACATTTAGGCAGGACCAGGCAACATTTCTGAAACTGGTTTACAGGTTCAGTCTACCCATGAGCAATGTTAATGGAGTTAATTGAGAAAACAAAATATGTGGCTGCTGGAAGCCCATCTATCCTGGCTTTGAAAAACTGTTCTAATCACTGTGGGAAATTGCATCCTTGTTGTTTTCAGGCATTTGAAGAGTCAGGGAATGCACACCGAGCCTGGGAAAGCACTTTCAAGCCCAAAATGATATTGTACCATAGCGCACTTTGCCTGAGATTTGCATAATCAGAAATTTGATTTGTCTATTGAGGATGTGCTTTCATTCACTAATTGAAAAAATGCTTGAGGGGAGCCAACATCTGTCTTTCTATATTTAAGCTAATTAATAAGGAAAATGAGCAGCAAGCACACTAAATCAAATGTTACAATAATTAAATTCACTTTGATAACACAAGTTACATCAAAGCTACATAAAATCTCTTATTTGCAAATGTACTCATCTTAGCAAGGAATAACTTTCATTCAAAGTTTAAAGATCCCACTGAATGCAGCATTTTGAACTGGCTGAGTGGGTGTCACTTTAGTAAAGGAGAATTAAAAACCTGATTTTTTTTTTTCGTACTAATTTGAAAATTTGTAAGCAGTGCAATATTTTGATTTGGTCGTCTTGGATAACCCTTGCCACTGGACCTGGACCAAGACCTCGCTCTGTCAAGCCCATGTGGTGGCTGGTGTGCAACGGCCACCACATGTTAAAAAAAAATCCATGCACAGGCATCTTCCACCCTTCAGGGTGTAGTTAGGGATCTGGAATATTAGGTCCTTCATTGAAAACCTGTGAACTCATCCTATTTTGGCATGGAAGCAAGTCATCCTTGTTTCGAGGGACTGCCTATGATGATGATGATTTTGATTTGGCAAGGTAATTAAAAACTAACATTAGACAATGTAGCTCTGTTTCTTCAAATGGAGTGACCCTTTGATTGCAGTACATTCTGGTCAAATGTATTCATTGAGGCTGGGAAAAAATGTTGTGCCACTTGACCTGTTATAGATGGTAAAGCATCAGTTACAGTGAAGAACGTCATACAATAGGTTGAATACTCAACTTCCACTCAGTTAAATTAATATTCCTCATAGGTTTATTGAGGGGGAACATTTTATTTGCCTCGAATTTTGAAGGTTTGCTGTTTGTGGGGGAAAAAAAAGAACAAGGTTGTAGACGTGAATAAAAGTTTAGTAAAATTCGAATAACAATTCATTTGGCCATTTAACTATAATTTTGTTAACATGCTGTGAACCGAAGGGATGAACTCACATGAATACTTTAATCTTTTCAAGTGCCAAATGTCCTTAGCAGGGTTCATAGAATCATAGAAATTTACAGCTCATTTCAGCCCATTGTGTCCGTGCCGCCTGACCAAGAGTTATCCAGCCTAATACCACTTTCCAGCTCTTGGTCCATAGCCCTGTAGGCTACGGCACTTTAAGTGCACATCCAAGTATTTTTTAAATGTGGTGGGGGTTTCTGCCTCTACCACCCTATCAGGCAGTGAGTTCCAGACCCCCACCATCCTCTGGGTGAAGACATTTCCCCTCTTGTCTCTTTTAAACCTCCCTTCCCCCCCCCCCCCAATTACTTTAAATCTATCCCCACTGGTTGTTGACCCCTCTGCCAAGGGAAAACATCCTTCCTATCCAGGCCCCTCATAATTTTATACACCTCAATCAGGTCTCCCCTCAGCCTCCTTTGTTCCAAAGAAAACAGACCCAGCATCTCCAATCTTTCCTCATAGCCAAAATTCCCCAGTCCAGGCAACATTCTTGTAAATCTCCTCTGCTCCCTTTTCAGTGCAATCACATCTTTCCTGTAATATGGTGACCAGAACTGCATATAGTACTCGAGCTGCGGCCTAACTAGTGTTTTATACAGTTCAATCATAATCTCCTTGCTCTTGTATTCCACGCCTCGACTAATAAAGGCAAGTATTCCATATGCCTTCTTAACCACCTTATCGACCTGGCCTGCTACCTTCAGGGATCTGTGGACCTGCACTCCAAGTCCCTTTGTTCCTCTACACTTTTCAGTGTCGTACCATTTAATGTGTATTCCCTTACCTTGTTAGACCTCCCCAAATGCATTACCACTTATCCGGATTGAATTCCATTTGCCGCTGTTCTGTCCACCTGACCAGTACATTGATACCTTCCTGCAATCCGCAGCTTTCTTCTACGTTATTAACCAAACAGCCTATTTTAGTGTCATCTGCAAACTTCTTAATCATACCCTCAACATTCAAGTCTAAATGATTGACATATACCATTAAAAGCAAGGGACCAAGCATTGAGCCCACTGGAACCCCACTGGATACAACCTTCCAGTCACAAAAACACTCATCAACCATTACTCTTTGCTTGCCTCTGATCCACTTTTGGATCCAAGTTGCCACTTTGCCCTGGATCCCATGGGCTTTTAGTTTCATGAGCAGTTTGCCATGTGGGACCTTATCAAAAGCTTTGCTAAAATCCATATAGACTACATCATACACACTGCTTTCTCAATCTCCTCCTTGAATGCCTCCCCTCCCCACTGCTCTGACACTGATTTACCATCAAGTAGCCATTTCCAGTCCACTTTGGCCAAATCCCATCTCGGCTCAGCAAAATTGGCTTTACCCTAATTGAGAACTTTTTTTCCTGGTCTACCTTTGGCCTTTTCCATAACTACCCTAAATCTTACTGAATTATGATCACTAGCATCAAAATGCTCTCCCACTGATACTCCTTCCACCTGCAAAACCAAGTCCAGAACCACCCCCTCCCTTGTTGGGCTTATTGCGTACTGGCTAAAGAAGTTCTCCTGAATGCATTTTAGAAATTCTGCATCCTCTGTACCATTCACACTACTTTTTTTCCAGTTAATATTAGGGTAGTTGAAATCCCTCACTATTACAGCTCTAGTTTTTGCATTTCGCAGCAATTTTCCCACATATTTGTTCTATCTCCCTCTGACTGTTTGGGGATCTATAATACACTCCCAGTAGTGTGATTGTCCCTTTTTTGTTCTTCAATTCAACCCATATGGCATCGTTTGATGACCCCTCCAACATATCATCCCTACTCACAGCTGTAATTGTTTAATTAATCGTGCAACCCCCATCCCTTTTTTTTTTTAAACCCCCCTCTCTATCCAGTCTGAAAACCCTACAACCAGGAATGTTGAGCTGGCATTCCTGCCCTTCTTTCAGCCATGTCTTAGTAATGGCTATAACATCGTACTCCCAAGTGTTTATCTGTGCTCTTAGCTCATCTGCCTTATTCCTATACTCCTTGCATTGAAGTATATACCATTTAGTGGTGCCAAACTCCGTTGTTGTCTATTCTCCAACACTTGTTTCCTCTGCCTTCCAAATTCACTTTCTACTTTTCGGCTGCCCAATTCCAGCTTTGCTTCTTTCCCCACTGAGTCTATTCTTCGGTTCCCATCCCCCTGCCAAGCAAGTTTAAACCCTCCTCCACAGAGAATTCCAAAGATTCACAACGCACCGAATGAAGAAATTCCTCCTCATCTCAGTCTTAAATGGCCGACCCATTATCCTGAGACAATGCCTCCTAGTTCTAGACTCTCCAGCCAAAGGAAACAACCTCTCCCTTCAATCCTTTTAGAATCTTGTGTCTTTCAATGAGATCACCTGTCATTCTTCTAAACTCCAGAGTATAAGCCCAATCTCTCTGAGGAAATAAGAGTAGTTAGGAAGAACTATAATAAAAGAGGGAAGTAAATTAACAAACATTAAAGGCACACAATTTCTGTCTAATCCCCACACTTGAATATACTTGGCCACCATAATTTTTCTGGTATCTATTATGGGTCCCTTGAGTCCAACAAAAGGTATTTAATAATCTAGTAGTTTTCAAAGGATTAAATGTTTGGTAGCTCTTTAATTACTCTAATTCATTGGAATCAACTCTACTGTAAGTTACACTGTAGTGGTAACCAATAATTTATAAAATAATTAATTTATTATATTCTCTGCACATGTTCTGCAAATAATGCATAAGAACATTTAATTAATTCATCAGTACTTCCTTTCTCTAATAGTTGTTTTCTGTTCTAATTAATCAATTTGAGAGATTTAATATCAAGCAATGCTTACCAATTTGCAATGGCGGTTAGGGAATACATTGCCATTTGTCATTGCAATGTATGAAAGACCAGATGTTTCACTTCTCAGCAAAGTAACTGGGTCTAATAAAAAAAATCTGAATCCAACAATATATGTGAAGTAAAAACAGAAAATGCTGGAAACACTCAGCAGGTCACTCCAACATCTGTGGAGAGAGAAACTGAGTTAACATTTCAGGTCAATGACCTTTCAGCAGAATTGGAAGATGTTGCAAGTGCAGAGCCAGGGTGAAGAGGAGCAGGAAAAGTACAAAAGGGAGAGTGAAGTTCAGGCGCGATTAAATGGTAGTGATAATGGTACAAGTCAACATGAGGTGATAATGAGACAAGTCTAAAAACAAAAGATAGGTCCAGAGGAGGTATAAATGATTAGAGCAAAATAGTAGAGAATGAAGAGAGAAGAAGGGAATTTTTAAAAATGTATTTATTCACGGGATGAGGGTGTCGCTGGCAAGATGAGCATTTATTACCCTTGAGAAGGTGGTGGTTAGCTGCCGCCTTGAACCACTGCAGTCCATGCAGTGAAAGTACTGCCACAGTGCTGTTGAAGTAGGGAGTTCCAGGATTTTGACTTAAGTTACGATATTGGAATGCCAATATATTTCCAAATCCGGATGGTAAGTGAAGTGGTATTCCCATGCACCTGCTGCCCTTGTCCTTCTAAGTGGTACATCGCGGGTTTGGGAGGTGCTGTCGAAGGAGCCTTGACGAGTTGCTGCAGTGCATCTTATAGATTGTATGCACTGCAGCCACGGTGTGCGGGTAATGAAGGGAGTGAATGTTTAAGGTGAAAAAAAAACCTAGCAAAGAAAAGGCTCCCGTAGCTCAGGATTGTGGTGGATAAAAGACAGGTAGACCCTATGGGTGTCGATCACTCTGCCAGCTGTGTACCGATAGGGGATCCCCACCCCAAGTACCATCCCACATCTCCTCCACTCCCAGTGACTTTGGTGCAGCCATCCATCATTTCCAGCACCTGTTCCGAAAACTGCAATGTTTATTTCAACAACAGTGATGTATCCTGCAAGGTTTTAATAGGAAATTCAGAATATTCTTTGGCTGCATTAAACCCCCATGTTTTAATAATGTTCTGAATTGTTATATGAAGACTAACAATTATCTGGTCTTCAACATTAGACTTTCAGTTTTGTCAAATTTGATTTCTGTATGTGAGTACTATAGCAAGTATGAGCGATTATTCAATCTCTAGTCCGCTGACTAAGATAACCAAGAGTGACTGTTCACCAAAGGCTCCTACACAGACCTCCTGACAGATTGTAATTCAGAGTAGATATTTTTAATATATTGTACCAGTGATGGCAATGGTTAGTTTTCATTATATTAGAAATGTTCATCTGTATTAATTTTTGCAAGTGTGACCACATTTAAAATTATTTTTTTTGTGTTGGTTTTCTCTGTAGATGCTCCCTACTAGCCACCTGTGTTAGAAAAGGCCAGAGTTTGTGGGCTGAGTACCTGTAACAATGTGGCAAAGACTATCTGGGCAGATTTTACATTCAAATAACAGTCTTGTAAAACTCTAATTTGCCTTTCCATCCTTGATCATCCTCGCAGAAGCTCATTTTATGTCAACCACCATAGAATAGCAATGGCAAGGAATGTAAAGAATTATACAACACAGAACTGCGGAAAGAAAAAGCACGAGTGGGGATAATATTTAAAGCAGCTTCAGTTTCAATCTTCTGTATTCCTGACATAATTGGGCCAGATTTTGCGCTCTGCGGCAATGGAACGGCGCTCATCGTTCACTACACCTACAGCTGCCCACAGACTTTTCGTGGATTTTTGAACAACAACTTGCTGTCATTGAGTGTATGATCCAGCGCAGTGCCCTCTACAGGGGATCTGTGGCATGTGTGAACAACAGTATGGCTCTTCAACCAATAAGATTGAGGAATTCTCACTGTCACATGCAGAGTCTAAACCAGAAAGTATATATTAGATTGTTTAATTCATTGTAAAATCATGAACAGAGAGCAAAATAAAGAGAAGGAAAGAAAGATTGAATTAAGAGAGAGATAAAAGAGACAGAATTTAAAAAAAAAAATTTAAAGTAATTTTTTTTTAATGTCCAACAATAATTCAATTCTGAATGAATGAGACTCCACACTTGTAAAATTAATTTTTCCGTACAGGAAAGGTGCTGATGGAACGCAGCTTGTAGAGGAGCAGGGCAAATCGGATATCAGCTTCCAGATTTCCACATTCAACTACACATGTGCGGACTCCATAATAACAGTGAGCGCTGTTAGCTGTACTGTTGTTCTTTTCCAGGCCATTATGTTGAGTTAAGATAAAAGGCTTAGTTATGGGGAAAGCCGAGGGAAACTCGAGTTCTTTTCCTTAGAGCAAAGAAGATTGGGAGGAAATCGGTTGGAGAGTTCAAATTATGTCAGCTTTTGATGAGCTAAGTTGAGGAAAAACTATTTACACTGGTCAGTGAGGCAGTAACTAAAGCATAAATTGAAGGTTATCACCAAAAGAGCCAAGGGAGAGATTAGGAGATTTTATTTTACGCAGAGTGGTGTTAGAACATGGAATGTCGTCTCAGAAACAGTGGTGGAAGCAGCATCCATAATTTTCAAAAAGAAAGTGGATAAGTATTTTAAAAAGAAAAAGAAGGAATAAATTGATAGTTTTCTCAGAAATCTAGCAGACACAATGCGCTGATTCCATTCCTTCCATGCTAGAAATTCGGCAGGTTTGCGCCCACTTACCCCCGTTTTACTACCGTTTTGGGATGTAAAAAGTAATTTTTTGGGTGGTAAACATGACTCACAAAATTTAGCCCCGGGATGGAAAATTTACCAATGGTTATGCGCCGGTAGTTAAAAAATACCGCCTGCCCTTTTTTTCACCGTTTTTATGACTTAAATCGGCGTGCAACGCTCCACTATCGCCACAGGCAGGAAATTCGCCAATAGCGCCATTTTTACTGCCCACCAAAAAAAACGCCATGAAAACACAATTCTTTCCTGTTCAGACCCACGACGCAGCCAGCGCTGACGCCACTATTTTAAAAAATGGAGCAGAAGTTCAGTGCATAAAAAGATTTTGAGAAAAGGCTGCGTTTTACTCAGAGTTTTATTGAGTTCATAGTTTTTAAGGCTTTTTGAGCACATTGGCGGACATTTTGAGGACATTTAAAAGAATGGGGACTATAATATCTCTGCCAATAATGCTGGCTGCTTTTTCTATATGCAGCAAATAGCTTGGAAGAAGCCTTATTCAAGAGCATTATGAGCGTAATCAAAGAGCGCGCAGACGTATGGGGAGGAAGCCTTACTCTCATGAGTTTATAGGGAACAGCGCTCATACGGATTACGGAGACGTGGCTCCAGGATGATCAGGGCTGGGAACTCAACATTCAGGGGTATTCAACATTCAGGAAGGATAGAATAAAAGGAAAAGGAGGTGGGGTAGCATTGCTGGTTAAAGAGGAGATTAATGCAATAGTTAGGAAAGACATTAGCTTGGATGATGTGGAATCTATATGGGTAGAGCTGCAGAACACCAAAGGGCAAAAAACGTTAGTAGGAGTTGTGTACAGACCTCCAAACAGTAGTAGGGATGTTGGGGAGGGCATCAAACAGGAAATTAGGGGTGCATGCAATAAAGGTGTAGCAGTTATAATGGGTGACTTTAATATGCACATAGATTGGGCTAGCCAAACTGGAAGCAATACGGTGGAGGAGGATTTCCTGGAGTGCATAAGGGATGGTTTTCTAGACCAATATGTTGAGGAACCAACTAGGGGGGAGGCCATCTTAGACTGGGTGTTGTGTAATGAGAGAGGATTAATTAGCAATCTCATTGTGCGAGGCCCCTTGGGGAAGAGTGACCATAATATGGTGGAATTCTGCATTAGGATGGAGAATGAAACAGTAATTTCAGAGACCATGGTCCAGAACTTAAAGAAGGGTAACTTTGAAGGTATGAGGCGTGAATTGGCTAGGATAGATTGGCGAATGATACTTAGGGGGTTGACTGTGGATGGGCAATGGCAGACATTTAGAGACCGCATGGATGAAGTACAACAATTGTACATTCCTGTCTGGCGTAAAAATAAAAAGGGGAAGGTGGCTCAACCGTGGCTATCTAGGGAAATCAGGGATAGTATTAAAGCCAAGGAAGTGGCATACAAATTGGCCAGAAATAGCAGCGAACCTGGGGACTGGGAGAAATTTAGAACTCAGCAGAGGAGGACAAAGGGTTTGATTAGGACAGGGAAAATGGAGTACGAGAAGAAGCTTGCAGGGAACATTAAGGCGGATTGCAAAAGTTTCTATAGGTATGTAAAGAGAAAAAGGTTGGTGAAGACAAACGTAGGTCCCCTGCAGTCAGAATCAGGGGAAGTCATAACGGGGAACAAAGAAATGGCGGATCAATTGAACAAGTACTTTGGTTCGGTATTCACTAAGGAGGATACAAACAACCTTCCGGATATAAAAGGGGTCAGAGGGTCTAGTAAGGAAGAGGAACTGAGGGAAATCTTTATTAGTCGGGAAATTGTGTTGGGGAAATTGATGGGATTGAAGGCCGATAAATCCCCAGGGCCTGATGGCCTGCATCCTAGAGTACTTAAGGAGGTGGCCTTGGAAATAGCGGATGCATTGACAGTCATTTTCCAACATTCCATTGACTCTGGATCAGTTCCTATGGAGTGGAGGGTAGCCAATGTAACCCCACTTTTTAAAAAAGGAGGGAGAGAGAAAACAGGGAATTATAGACCGGTCAGCCTGACCTCAGTAGTGGGTAAAATGATGGAATCAATTATTAAGGATGTCATAGCAGTGCATCTGGAAAATGGTGACATGATAGGTCGAAGTCAGCATGGATTTGTGAAAGGGAAATCATGCTTGACAAATCTTCTGGAATTTTTTGAGGATGTTTCCAGTAAAGTGGACAAAGGAGAACCAGTTGATGTGGTATATTTGGACTTTCAGAAGGCTTTCGACAAGGTCCCACACAAGAGATTAATGTGCAAAGTTAAAGCACATGGGATTGGGGGTAGTGTGCTGACGTGGATTGAGAACTGGTTGTCAGACAGGAAGCAAAGAGTAGGAGTAAACGGGTACTTTTCAGAATGGCAGGCAGTGACTAGTGGAGTGCCGCAAGGTTCTGTGCTGGGGCCCCAGCTGTTTACATTGTACATTAATGATTTAGACGAGGGGATTAAATGCAGTATCTCCAAATTTGCGGATGATACTAAGTTGGGTGGCAGTGTGAGCTGCGAGGAGGATGCTATTAGGCTGCAGAGTGACTTGGATAGGTTAGGTGAGTGGGCAAATGCATGGCAGATGAAGTATAATGTGGATAAATGTGAGGTTATCCACTTTGGTGGTAAAAACAGAGAGACAGACTATTATCTGAATGGTGACAGATTAGGAAAAGGGAAGGTGCAACGAGACCTGGGTGTCATGGTACATCAGTCATTGAAGGTTGGCATGCAGGTACAGCAGGCGGTTAAGAAAGCAAATGGCATGTTGGCCTTCATAGCGAGGGGATTTGAATACAGGGGCAGGGAGGTGTTGCTACAGTTGTACAGGGCCTTGGTGAGGCCACACCTGGAGTATTGTGTACAGTTTTGGTCTCCTAACTTGAGGAAGGACATTCTTGCTATTGAGGGAGTGCAGCGAAGGTTCACCAGACTGATTCCCGGGATGGCGGGACTGACCTATCAAGAAAGATTGGATCAATTGGGCTTGTATTCACTGGAGTTCAGAAGAATGAGAGGGGACCTCATAGAAACGTTTAAAATTCTGACGGGTTTAGACAGGTTAGATGCAGAAAGAATGTTCCCAATGTTGGGGAGGTCCAGAACCAGGGGTCACAGTCTGAGGATAAGGGGTAAGCCATTTAGGACCGAGATGAGGAGAAACTTCTTCACCCAGAGAGTGGTGAACCTGTGGAATTCTCTACCACAGAAAGTAGTTGAGGCCAATTCACTAAATATATTCAAAAGGGAGTTAGATGAAGTCCTTACTACTCGGGGGATCAAGGGTTATGGCGAGAAAGCAGGAAGGGGGTACTGAAGTTTCATGTTCAGCCATGAACTCATTGAATGGCGGTGCAGGCTAGAAGGGCTGAATGGCCTGCTCCTGCACCTATTTTCTATGTTTCTATGTTTCTATGTTTACTTGCAGCAGTCTGAGCCACAGTGCGTTCGAAGGCTGCGCTTTCGAAAAGTATGTCAGCTCTTAAAGGAAAAGCTACAGCCTGCCAGCGGGAACAGGACTGCACTGCCCGTCGAAGTGAAGGTGACTGTGCCACTTGCCTTCTATGCCTCCGGCTCCTTTCAGGCATCAGCAGGGGACATATGCTGCATCTCGCAATTCACTACACATAGCTGTACTCGCCAGGTGACTACTGTACTGTACGCGCACATAAAGTTCCCAATGACCAGGGAGGCACAGGGTGAGAGGGCTGTGGTTTTCGCACCATTAGCTGGCTTCCTCAAGATTCAGGGTATCATTGACTGTACACACATCGCCCTGCGAGCACCTTTAGAGGAGCCAGAGGTTTACCGAAACCGAAAGGGATTCCACTTGCTGAACATACACATATTCTGCGACCATACGCAGCGTATCATGGCAGTCAATGGCCAGTTTCCAGGGAGCATCCATGATGCTTTCATCTTATGTGAGACCACTCTCTGACCTGTTAGAGCGTCGGCCACAAGGCTAGAGCTGGATACTGGGGGACAAAGATATATCTCTTGTAATTTTGTGTTTTGTAAAAGGCTTTGTGGAATTGCATGGAGATGCTGAGGTTAAAGACGAATGTTGCAGTATACAATCAAGTGCGTTGATGTTGCCGGAAATGCCACCTAGGGCCTGGAGGAGCTCGTGACCGAGTTCGACGCTCTTCCTTGACAGTCCCATCATGTCCAAGTGTATGTCTGCCTGTCTTTCAGCAGACCAGCTTTATCGACTCAACCTCCGCAGAGACAGTATACGGGGTTCTACCCTGCGTGTGATTTCCGGACTCGCCTCGGATGGGACAAAGCCTGTAAAAGTGGCTTCCGCCGAGGAACAGCACAGCTAAAACACGCTGACTGCATTGCCCCCTCCACTCCCAGCACCTCCTCCACCCTCCCCCCACCCCCGCAACAGCTTGAGGATGTTGTTCCTCTCATGGAGGGTCCTCAGCGTGCCCCTCATCTTCCTCTTCAACCCACACATGATGGGCTGAGGTGTGGAGGCTTGCATCGGACGATGTGGTGCCTCAGAATCCTCATTTACAAAGTAGAAAACGGCAGACAAGTGGTTAGCAGCAGGGCAGAGGGCAGGGTAACATGAGTAAGGCATAGCGCAGGCTTATTTGAAGGACACCACGACTGCATTATATCTATTCGAGAGACACTGCATCACATTAGCCGAATCCGAGTCCGCAGACACTACATGACATGACCCCAACCCAGCCCGGGATTTTTGCAGGACTCTCCCTCCGTTCCGACCATGGGGTCAGCACCTGCATGGGTAGTTGATCTCCCGTGGCTACCGATTAAGCCGACTACACGTTCAAGGGATACGTATTGGGTGGACCACTGCCTGTCCATCGCTGCTCACGCCAATTGTGTGACAGTTTTTCCTGCAAAAATGACAATAGGAATGGTTACCAGAGTACCATTCTGCTCTTGTGGCAGAGACAGAGAGCCATCAAAGCACTTATACCATACTGTTTGCATTTAATACAACCATCTATTTAATAGCCCAGGTAATTCCACATGGTTCATGAGGAAGACATCAACATGGGGAAACATCTTTTAAGATATCAAAAAGCAGTCTTAATAATGTGTAACGATCATTCATGGCAAATAAGGTGCAACACTAAGCCTACTAACAGCAACATGCATGCATGCATAAAAATATTGCTAATTCTCACCACCCTGCAATGCTTATTCCACCTCTTCTGACATTGCTGGTAGATTCGAGGAATATCATCCGCTGACGACACCTCAGCAACAGCGGTCCAAAATCTTTTTACGATGGTTGGGGGGAGGGGTTTCCCTAGACCCCTCCTGTTAAATTCCCTCCATCTACTCTCGATGGCTGTACTAAGAGCCTCATTGGCGTCAAAACTAAATTTTCGGGCCCTCTGCCTGCTCTGATCAACGTGCTGCATGTTGTCTTGTCTGAAAAATGTCAGAGCATGCGCGGACACACCCTGACACCTGACCAGAATAACGGGGGGGGGGGGGGGGGGAAGTCGTGAAAAAAATTCAGCGGAAAAAAATTTGCGCGTGCGCAGAAGGTGTTTTTTTTTTAGATCGTTGAATTCGGCTCCGGCGCACAAATCCTGTCGTGCAAGATCAGATTCTACCGCTGCCGTCTGTCACTTTGGCGAATTTTGCTGTCTTCTGTCAGTAAAAAAAAAAAACCTAAATCATCAAATACTGCCCAAAAACCGGTCATAGCACTATTTTCTGAATTTTGTGTGTTCACAAAAAATCAAGATTTAATGAAATAGTGTCTGAAAAATATCTCAGAGCATTGTGATAAGTTAGTAGAACTCTGCATTTTTGTTGTTTACAGCCATTATCTAATTAGTATTGTGGTAAGTTAATAGAACTCTGTTTATTTGTTGTTTACAGCCATTATCTAATTTGGGTAGTAAAGGACGAATTGTTCATTCCAGTAAATAAACTCTATTCATGGATGCTGAATTTTTGCCTGTTGTTAATAGAAGTGCTCCAGATTCATTTCCCTGTTTCTACCAAGTAACACAGATGCTGTCAAGGTTTTAACAGGTATTAATGTTATACTGCAACACTGAGAGACCACCAGGAGCATTTTCAGTGGGCATGACTGTTATTCTCTATGTAGTAGAACATGTGTGATTACTACTTGCACTGTGGCATGAATTAAATTCAAATACCAAGCCTTGTTACACAAGCAGTGTGGCTTTAAAAACAACCACTACTGAAAGAGGATAACATCAAATGATGAAAGGATAAAAAAAATGCACAGAAACAATGAAAAATATCTGGATGCATCCAAGGATACATTAAATGAGAAAATTAATAAGGGTGCAAAAAAGGAGGGATTGATGTGGAACATAATGTTCATATTGTTATCAAATCCTTGCCACAATATTTTATATGCACCAGTAACTTTCAGATTGGGTAAATATTGTAAACTGGAACATGAGTCAGAAGTCATGTTTGGGAGGGGTTGGTGTGGCTGAAGATTTTACAGTCTTGTGTGTATATATACAGGTTGAACTTCCCTTATCCGGATACACCCCTCATCCGGAACCATTCCCGGCCACCGGGTGACACGTGTCGAACTCCAACATGTTGGTCCCCTAGAGGAAGAGACTGGGGAATTAATAATGGAGAACAGGGAAACGGCAGAGACATTGAACAAATATTTTATATCGGTCTTCATGGTCGAAGACACTAAAAACATCCCAATAGTGGATAATCAAGGGGCTATAGTAGGGAGGAACTTAATACAATCACTATCACTAAAGAAGTAGTACTCGGTAAAATTATGGCGGACAGGTCCCCTGGATCTGATGGCTTACATTCTAAGGTCCTAAAATAAGTGTCTGCGGAGATAGTGGATGCATTGGTAGTGATCTACCAAAATTCCCTGGATTCTTGGGGCGTCCCAGTGGATTGGAAAACGGTAAATGTAACGCCCCTATTTTTTTTTTTTAAAAAGGAGGCATACAAAAAGCAGGTAACTAAAGACCAGTTAGCCTAACATCTGTCATTGGGAAAATGGCAGAATCCATTATTAAGGAAGCAGTCGTGGGGCATTTGGAAAACCATAATTCAATTAAACAGAGTCGTCATGGTTTTATGAAAGGGAAATCATGTTTGACAAATTTGCAGGAGTTCTTTTGAGGATGTAACGAGCAGGGTGGATAAGGGGGAATCAGTGGATGGTGGTATATTTGGATTTCCAGAAGGCATTCAATAAGGTGCCACATAAAAGGTTACTGCACAAGATAAAAGTTCACGGGGTTGGTGGTAATATATTAGCATAGATAGAGGATTGGCTAACTAACAGAAAACAGAATCGGGATAATTGGGTCATTTTCCAGTTGGTAAACAGTAACTAGTGGGATGCCACAGGGATCGGTGCTGGAGCTTCAACTATTTACAATCTATATTAATGACTTGGATGAAGTTGCAGATGACACTAAGCTGGGTGGCAGTGTGAGCTGTGAGGAGGATGCTAAGAGGCTGCAGGATGACTTGGACAGGTTAGGTGAATGGGCAAATGCATGGCAGATGCAGTATAATGTGGATAAATGTGAGTTTATCCACTTTGGTGGCAAAAATAGGAAGGCAGATTATTATTTGAATGGTGACAGATTAGAAAAGGGGGAGGTGCAACAAGACTTGCGTGTCATGGTACACCAGTCATTGAAAGTAGGCATGCAGGTACAGCAGGCAGTAAAGAAAGCAAATGGCATGTTGGCCTTCATAGCGAGAGGATTTGAGTATAGGAGCAATGAGGTCTTACTTCAGTTGTACAGGGCCTTGGTGAGACCACACCTTGAGTATTGTCTGCAGTTTTGGTCTCCTAATCTGAGGAAGGACATTCTTGCTATTGAGGGAGTGCAGCGGAGGTTTACCAGACTGATTCACGGGATGGCAGGACTGACATATGAAGAAAGACTGGATCGACTAGGCTTATATTCACTGGAATTTAGAAGAATGAGAGGGGATCTCAGAAGCATATAAAATTCTGATGGGATTGGATAGGTTAGATGCAGGAAGAATGTTCCCAATGTTGGGGAAATCTAGAACTAGGGATCACAGTCTAAGGATAAGGGGTAAGCCATATAGGACCGAGACGAGGAGAAACCTTTTCACCCAGAACCTATGGAATTCTCTACCACAGAAAGTTGTTGATGCCAGTTCATTGGATATATTCAAGAGGGAGTTAGATATGGCCCTTACGGCTAAAGGGATCAAGGGGTATGGAGAGAACGCAGGAATGGGGTACTGAATTTGCATGATCAGCCATTATCATATTGAATGGTGGTGCAGGTTTGAATGGCTTACTCCTGCACCTATTTTCTATGTTTCCATGTAATGTTGCCAAGTTTGCTGATGATATAAAGATGGGTGGTAAAGCAAATTGTGAGAAGGATACAAAAAATCTGCAAAGACAGGCTAAGTGAGTGGGCAAAAATTTGGCAGATGGAGGATAATGTGGGAAAATGTGAGGTTATCCACTTTTACAGAAAAAATAGAACAGCAAATTATAATGTAAATGGAGAATGGAGAAAAATTGCAAAGTGCTGCAGTACAGAGGGACCTGGGGGTCCTTGTGCATGAAACACAAAACGTGAGTATGCAGGTACAGCAAGTAATCAGGAAGGCAAATGGAATGTTGGCCTTTATTGCAAGGGGAATAGAGTATAAAAGCAGAGAAATCCTGCTACAACTGTACAGGGTATTGGTGAGGCCAGACCTAGAGTACTGTGTACAGTTTTGGTCTCTGTATTTAAGGAAGGATATACTTGCAATCGAGGCTGTTCAGAGAAGGTTCACTAGGTTGATTCCAAAGATGAGGGGGACGACTTATGAAGGTAGGTTGGGCCTATACTCATTGGAGTTCAGAAGAATGAAAGGGCAGCCAGGAGAGCGTTGGAATAGTCAAGTCTAGAGGTAAAAAAGGCACAGATGAGGGTTTCAGCAGCAGATGAGCTGAGGCTAAGGCAGAGATGTGCTATCCCCAGAATGAGTTTGAATACGCAAGTAGGTTGATATTCCAAGATGAAGGGCAGGAAGTAAAAGGAACATTTTCATGAAGTGTGCCATATAGTTCTGATGTTCACAGGAATTGACAAAATACTAGCCCAGATAGGGTCATTTCTGTAATTTTACGTATTCGTACTGTGAATGCACTCTTCATGTAAGCAATGCAACTCTTTAAATGAGAAAATAGCAAATCAATATTGACTGCCTTGCATTTTAAGTATGAGGATTTATTTTGCTTTGAAGGTAAAATAGATGCCACACCAAGTGCTTTCCAGAAGAAAAAAATTAAATTGATAAGTCATAAAATTACAACTTTGACTTTCTTGAAAAGTATTTGTTAATTAAGAACATAACATAATAAATAGGAGCAGGAGTAGGCCTTACAACCCATCAAGCCTGTGCTGCAAATCAATAAGATCATGGTTGAAGTTCGACATCAACTTCACTTTCCTGCCCTATCGCCATATCCCTTGATTCCCTTAAAAATCGATCGATCTCAGTCTTGAATATACTCATCGAATGTGCATCCACAGCCCTCTGACGTAGAAAATTCAAAAGATTCACCACCTTCTGAGTGAAGAAATTCCTCTTCATCTCAGAATAGATGGCCAACCCTTATCCTAAGACAATGTCCCCTAGTTCTAGACTCTCTAACCAGGGGCAATAGCCTCTCAGCATTCCAATGAGATAATTTCTCATTCTTCAAAACTCCAGAGAATGTACGTCCATTCTACTCAATCTCCCCTCATAGGACAGTGCTCTCATCCGTGAATCAATCTAGTGAGCCTTTGTTGCACCCCGTTTAAGGCAAAAATATCCTTCCTTGGGTAAGGAGACCAAAATTGCACAGTACTTCAATGGTCTCACTAAAGCCCTATATAACTGCAGCATGACCTCCTTACTCTTGTACTCCAATCTCCTTGCAATAAAGGCTAACATACCATTTGTCTTCCTAATTGCTTGCTGTACCTGAACAGAAAAATGATTGAACAGTGAATTGTCCATTGTACTGATAATTAAGAAGAATGCTTTGTAGGATCATCAAAACATGCAAGGATAACAAAATAATTTTCACTTTCCTAGTCAAAGAACCTGTGGTGCTCTTTGACCGAAAAACTGAAAATTAACATAAGTTGATCCTTCATCAACCACATAATTTGTTTTTTTCAATTTATTTGAAGTCCATTTTACATGATACTTTAGATAAAGTTTTTTCTACTGGTTATTAAAACTGAAATTGTAATGTATATTTGATGATCTTATGATGCTGCAATGACTGCCATACAGTCTAAGCAGTAAATCCACATTGAAAGATTTCTAGATAGAGGGCACTGTTTGCGGAACTCTGAAAATTGATGTCCATGCAAGGTTTCCCTTGAAGCAGGCAACAGCATTTTGTCCTAGCTACACCTACAAAAAAATAACACATTAAGTAATTCCTGAAATTTGCAAAAGTGTTACCTGCACGCATTACATGTGTTCTTTCCCACCATCTCATCTGTTAACATTTCTCAAATTACATATGTTCCTTAACCACAGAAGGACCACTAAATGAAAATAAGTATGTTTCTTTTCTCTTCCTCCCCCTCATTTTGATATCTTTTCTTCAACTGAGAAGGTGGGTAGATCATCCATCAATTTCTCCAGCACAATCAATGTAATCATAACATAGACATTGTACTTATCATCTCATAATAAGCATGCCTATGAAGCTGTCCCAGCTGAGATTTAACTAATGCCATTCCAAATTGGCAGTTTGAGTGATGGGGATTTGGAACATGGCCACTTGGAAATTGTTGAGCAGAAGTTTCCTTGGGCACAAGTTTCTCCCCCCTGTAAAAACGGTGCACCGACTTTCTAGAGTAAAAAGGGTGCCAAAAAGTTACCTTGCAATTCTCTTCGCTCCTCAGGACGTCTTCGGCCTCGGCATGGTGCAGCACATCCAGTGGGGGTTGGAGCCAGGTCCCGGTGCTGAAAACAGTGCCAGACCGCTGCACATGTGCGCTAGAGTGTGCGTGCATGTGCAGTAGCTCCTCGCCCCCAGCGCGTCCTGCAGCCTGAGAGGGACCCGATTCTCACAGTTGCCGACCCTATCCCTGGCCGAGTGGTCAGATGAAGGTCGGACTTCTAGTCCAGGATTCCTTCCATACTTGTTTTGAAACTTATTGGCCCTTTTCTTGTAAGCAACGTAAGTAATCGGCTCAGAAGCCATTGATTTCAACATACTCTGCAAATAATGTAGCGCTGCTCATCAGGTCCCTGGGCAGGGCAGCCCAGTCTCGGTCTTGATGTGTGTGTAAATGCGGCAGAGGAGCTTTTGGTCAGCTACGCTGAGAATGGGTGGGAATGCCTGAGCTTTGCCCAGATCCATTGTTGACACCGGTCCGCCTGCCATTTGTACTTACACCCGTCGGGGCAGGTGCCGGGGCAGACGGCGGAGAGCCAGCCTGTCTCACTCACTAGTTCACATTCCATGGCTCACAGTTACCAATACTCCGTGCCGAGCGCCATCCACCTGCACCCTGAACACACTCTCTCAGTTCTCCTGCCTGCCTGTCTGCCGGTGAGTTCTCCCGCCCCTATCCCCGGCCGAGTCGCCTCCCGGCTCGCTGACTTGCCCGGCCCGGTATGAAGGTAGGATTTAAGTTTTATTTATTTACTTTTTAATTATTATTGATGGTTTTTATGCTTAATGAATGTTGTTGAGAAGGTGTTTAGTGCTCTCACTTCCCTTTCCCCCACCCCTTATCTCTGGCTACCTGCGCTGATCTCTTAATTCATCGCAGGGTTTTTCAGAATGTACAAAGGTGGCCACTTACTCTGGCCTAAGTTAGTTTGGAGTAAGTTTTAGTTGGCTAAACTTGCTTAAATGGCCAAAATAGGCATAAGTGGCTGGTAACGCCCCCTTTTGGAAAATAAACTGAACTAAAAAAAAGACCTAACTAACTCACTTACACTGGAGCAACTTAAATGGGGAGAATTGCGATTTTTAAGTTCTCCAAAAAAATCTAGTTGCTCCAAAAAAATGGAGCAGCTCCTTCGGAAATTTGGGCCCCTTATTCTGTCAATTGTGTTGAACACAAAAAGCTGAAGCTGTCTGGTTATGAACCTAGTAATTATGGGGTCAAGTTTCGGCCTGAGTTGCTCCAATTTTTTTGGAGCAACTGGTTTAGAATGGAGTATCTTAGAAATTGCAATTCTCGGCATTTAGTTTGCTCCAGTTCTGGTCAGTTAGAACAGTTTCATTTTGGAACAGATTTTTTTTTCAAAAGGGGGCGTATCCGGCCACTTACGCCTGTTTTGAAAGTTTAGGCAGTGAAAACTTACTCCAAACTAAATTAGAATAGAGTAAGTCTAGGTTTTTATACACTCAGAAAAACCTAGCCTACACTTTAGAAATCAGGCGTAGGTTACAAATCAGGTGTAGGGAACGAGGGGGGCGGGGGGTGGGGGGGAAGGGGAAGGGAAGTAATAAAATTTTACAAGCATTCAACAGTCTTACTTATACAAATAAAGAGCCACCCTGAATAAAAAAAAATTATAAACAAAGCAAATACAAAATATTGAATATTCCTACCTGTGTGAAGGAGCAGCAGCCTTCGAGCTGCGGCGCTTCAGGCAGGCCTTCCTTCCATGTAGGAGACAGGAGCGGCGTCAGTGGCTCGACGGCAGCCGAAGACACAGTAAGCAGCCTTCGAGCTGCGAGGGAAGCTGAGGCCATTCGGCCACGGGATAGGGGCGACGGCAGTGGCTGACGGCGGCCGAAGACACAGCAAGCAGCCTTCGAGCTGCGAGGGAGGCTGAGGCCATTCGGCCAGGGACAGGGAGAGGCAGCCAGATAGCCAGTTTGAAACTTAAATTTGTAATTGCAGAATGGGTGCTGCATTGTCAACACCACGGATTATGCAATGGTTCGCCAGCAATTCACTGCATAGGAGAGAATTGATCAGAGCTCACTGCACCAGGAACGTCATAGCCCGTAGACTGATGGACAGGAGACCTTACCCACGTCGGCAATATCGAGCCAGGTGCTCGTACCTGGACATAAGCGAGGCTGATTGTGTCAAAAGGCTGCATTTCCGCAGAGAAGTTGTCGTTGAGATCTGTGATATGCTGAGAGCAGATTTGCAGCCCAGAAGCAGAACGCCAACTGTTGAAGTGAAGGTAACAGCTGCACTTGCCTTCTATGCCTCGGGATCGCTTCGGGCTACAACTGGAGATGTGTGCGCCATCTCTCAACGTGTAATGCATGCCTGCGTTTACCAGGTCACGGCTGCACTGTATGCGCGGAGGAATGACTTCATCAATTTCCCAATGACCGCACAAGCGATCCATGAGAGGGCTGTGGGCTTCTCCAGGATTGCCGGCTTCCCAAAGGTACAGGGCTGCATTGATTGTACCCACATAGCCTTGCGAGCACCTGTGGAGGATTCCGAGCAGTACAGGAATAGAAAAGGTTTCCACTCCATCAATGTGCAGCTCGTGTGTGACGACAATCAGCGCATCATGTCAGCCGATGCGAGATACACTGGCAGCACCCATAATGCGTTCATCCTACGCGGCAGTGTTCTATCTGACCTGTTTGAGCAGCAGCCAGAAGGGCAGAGCTGGCTACTGGGTGACAAAGGGTACGGCCAGACCACCTGGCTCATGATTAAAATTCTGATGGGTTTAGGCAGGTTAGATGCAGGAAGAATGTTCCCAATGTTGGGGAAGTCCAGAACCAGGGGACACAGTCTAAGGATAAGGGGTAAGCCATTTAGGACCGAGATGAGGAGTAACTTCTTCACCCAGAGAGTGGTGAACCTGTGGAATTCTCTACCACAGAAAGTTGTTGAGGCCAATTCACTAAATATATTCAAAAAGGAGTTAGATGTAGTCCTTACTACTAGGGGGATCAAGGGGTATGGCGAGAAAGCAGGAATGGGGGTACTGAAGTTGCATGTTCAGCCATGAACTCATTGAATGGTGGTGCAGGCTCGAAGGGCCGAATGGCCTACTCCTGCACCTATTTTCTATGTTTCTAAGACGCCCCTACGCGTGACAGACAGAAGCTGACCGTCAATACAACATGGCGCACATTGCGACACGCAGTGTCATTGAGAGGACCATTGGCATATTGAATCCGCATTTCCGATGCCTGGACCATTCTGGAAGCCACTTGCAATGCTCTCCTCAGATTGTCGTTCACTTCACTGTTGTGTGTTGCATGCTCCGTAACTTAGCCACCATGAGGCAGCAGGAGCTGGTAGTGGAACCAGAACACCCAAGTGAGGATCCAGTGCCTGATGCTAGTATTTTGGAAGAGCAGGATGAGAATAATGACGACGATCAGGAAAGCATGCAAGTGCCTGATGCTGGAGCACGAGGTCGGAGGAGGGCCGTCCATCGTGCTCCTTTAACGATTGCTCGAGCCCTGTGCCAGCAGCTCATCCGTGAACACTTCAATTACTGATGCCTGAGGGCTCTGCAACCACTCTTGCGCGTGGACATGTTTATTCTTTGGAGTTATTCCTACGTTGTGTTGTGTTAGTGGAAGATGATTCAGTTTTAATGAAAAAATATTTTATTGAAAAGTTAACGTCACTGTAATAAAATATTTGTTGTATCAAACTTTACTTTTTAATATGACTCTTGAAGATCACTTAAAAACTTTAAGATCACTTATAAACTTATAAAGTTACAGAACAATTTCAATGTGAAAAATTTTACACTCTTAAGATCACTTAGACTTCAAGATCACTTTTCAGGTGCAAAATTAAATAAGATACAAAGGTCCCAAGTTTCCACATGATTTGCTCCTGATTTTTAGGAGCAACTGCTGGAGAACGGAGTATCTTAGAAATCGGAATTCTCCACATTTAAGTTTTCTGCACTTCCAGTCAGATAGAACAGTTTCACTTTTCAAAAGGGGGCGTGTCCAGCCACTGACGTCTGATTTGAAAGTTTCCACAGTGAAAACGTACTCCAAACTAACTTAGAATGGAGCAAGTGAAGATTTTTGTAGGCTTGAAAAAACCTTGTCTACACATTAAAAAATCAGGCGCAGGTTACAAATTAGGCGTCGGGAACGAGGTGGGGGGCGGGAGGGAAGTCATTACATTCTACAATAAATCCTTAGTTATTCTTATACAAATATTCTACAAATAAATACAACCTGAATAAAAATTTATAAGCAAAGAAAAGATTAAATAAACCATGTTCCTACCTGTGTGAAAGTGCTTCAGGCAGGCCTTTCGGGCAGCGGTTTGCCGTCGGGCCCGACCGACGGCAGGGGGAGAAAGCTGCAAGAAGCCTCAGTGCTGATGATGGAAGGGCAATGTGGTTTTATTAAAAAATGTTAAAAATTGAACAGCTACAAAGAATTTGAATAGTCTCAAACAAGTGCATGTGTCCCATTTATCACAGTCTATCTTTAATTACAGAATGCACTCCCTCACCCTCACACACAGAAATATCAAGAAAATTAAAATACAAGCCTTTGCAAGGGTTCAATGAACAAATTTTCACTTTTTCTGCAGCACTTTTTAAAATGGCCGAGTGCCAATGTTTCCTTCAGACTGCGCGTGCGCAAACGCTCCAACGCGCACGCGCGGGGTTGCCGGCACAAAAAAAACTCATTTAAATTGTACCCGCCCCCTCCTACTTACAAAATCGGCGCGAGTGGTAGGCTCCGCCCCCTGGGCGCTGCGCCAAGCAGACATCGAGCTGCAAAGCGCTTGAGAATAGCGCGTTTTTTTTCAGGCGCCATTTTCGGCGTGAAAAACAGGCGCCCAGCTCGGAGGGGCGTGTGGAAACTTGGGGCCAAAATGTGAGAGCATTTACACTCTTAAGATCACTTAAAAACCCTAAGATCATTTATAAGTTGTAAAGTTACAAAACTTACAAAACAATTTCAATTTGTAAAACGCTACTACAGCTCCATCAAAGCAACAAAAGCAACAAAGAAAGGCTGCAACCATCTCTCAGCCACATCTCAGTGAATGTTCACTTCTTCATGTGGGTATCATTTGATTGGCGGAGCTGTGTGCCCTTATTGCAGCAGCTACCTCCATGAGGGCCTGTGCCGTTGATTGCACTCCCTCGGACATTCCCTCCCTAAGTTCCCGTGTCATTACTGCTATTTCTCCCGTCAGGACCGTCACCTCTTCACCCACTGCACTGACTCCACCGATGAGTGATCGGGTAAGCTCATTGGTCTTCATACTCAATGCCACAACCTGAGCCGCATCTGTTGTACGCTGCATCTCAGGAAAGTGTGTCTGCAATCTCCTCCTCCTCTGCCTGGGTCTGCTTCGCGGCACCACTGCACGGAGGCGCGGGCTGGGACGGTGGGACGCTCGGTGTTCCAGACAGCAGTACTGGAGAGAGAGGCGCGGGCTGGGACGGTGGAGTGCTCGGTGTTCCAGACGACAGCACTCGAGTGCGAGCCATGGGCTGGGATGGTGGGTGAATGGGTGTAAACTGCTCCATTATATCACCAGCACCACTGGGACCTGCAACGTCGGAATCAAAACCATGGAAGATGGAACCAGAACCTATGCAAGGGGTTGAAACTCTGATGCCCCTTAATGGGGGCTCATAAATATTAATTTGGAAGCTCTCCCCTGTAGACATTTCAGTCATCGTCGCCATCATCCAGTCTGGATTGTCCACATCTGGTTGTACTGGTTCTTGTTCTGTATCTTCAGGATCCTCAGGGTTGGCAGCAGCAGCATCATCATCATCATGTTCTGCAAAATACATCAGAACAGTCAAATGTTTAACAGCAAGGGAGAGGGCAGGATGGGTGGCATGAGTACTCTCACACATAGCAGGCCAGGCAGCAGGTTGATTTGAAGGGCCACGATGCATTTTCAGGACTTACCCTCTTCCTCGCGTGCGGGCCCAGCTTGTGCTGTACTGATTGCTTTTCTCCATGTACGACTCATCATAGCAGCTACCCTCTGTTCCAAGGGTGTCAGTGGATGCAGATTGGGCACGCCTCCTCCTGTCCGAGTTGCCTCCCTTTTGTTGTGGGCCAATTTCTTCTGCAAAGAGTAAAATATAACTTTTTACAGAGTGCATCTTTCTGCAGGGTGGGACATGCAGATAGTCACGTTACAATTACGATTACATTAAAAAATGAAAATATTACACTAACTACTTGACCAAAGTCGTGCTATTTCTTTTCACTGGCTTCCAGATCTCATGATATGCACCACTGCGCAGTAATCTTCTGCAATTTGGTTCCAACGTTTCTTCTTTTCTTTAGGTGGCACTTTTATGTGACCTCTGTTGCTGGTATCTAGCTCCTGCCATCTCTGCTCAATGATGTTGATTAATATCTCCACTTCCTCATGCAAGAAATTCTTTGTTCTTGGTGGACATTGTTCCATTGCTGTATTGAATTGACACTCTTATTTTTCAAAACACACAGTCATTAATTTGCATGCACCTATGCAGCACCTGTTCTGGAAGTTTAGCAGTGAAAAGCAGCACTCACTGATTTCAGCAGGTGATTTCTTCAACAGTGCTGCTAAAAGCACTCCTTCAGACACCAAAAAAATCACCAAAATTCAATCCCAAGCTTTTCCAGAGGTCCATGAGACAAATCAGCACTTTTCTTTAAGTTCCTTTAAAAATGGGCGAGTGCCAATGTTTCTGGGCTACTGCGCATACGCGCGCGCTCCAACGTGCACGCGCAGGGCTGCCGGCACGACGTTCCCTCATTTGACTTAGTCCCACCCCCTCCACTTGCAGAATCAGCTCTGCCCCCTGCTGCTGTCTGCGCGGCGCGCCGAGCTCCCAGGGATCAGCAAGGAGCCCGAGAATTACAAGGTACATTTTTGTCGCACTTTTAGGCGCGAAAAACGGGCATCCATGTCGGGGCTGCGCCGCTCTAGGCGCGGCCTGAAACTTGACCCCAATGTACCAACCAGGATGCCAATTCAATGTGCTGTTCCCATTCATTCTTGCTACTCGAGTTTCTGGAAAGAATGGAAGTATAACTTTTCTTAGTCAATTTGTGTGCATTTATCAAGACCAAATTATATCCAGCTCATGAATTTAAGCCTGCACTATTTGAACAATAAAGGGAGATAAATTTGATTATAAGACAGTAATTTAATCAAACTCATTAATTTTGAGATTGAAAATTTATCAGTTTATAATCAACATTTGAATCCTTGAAATTACTCCTTTTGAATCCATTATTATTTGCAATCTTTGCATTTTGTCATTTTTATGTTTGTTTCTGTTACTGACTTAGTGTGCACACCAACTCAACATGCTCTGTACACTTTAAGTATGATATTTGTACAAGAAGTTTAATGGTTGCTGCAGGTTTATTATGATAGCTTCAAGTAATTATAAAGGATATGGCATTTCCTATGTTAAAAGGTGCATTAAAAGGTATGTTTATTTACATCTGGCTACACTCTGTATCTGTCCCAAAGCAAATTTTTAAGGAGTAAAATATTTCAGCCTTTGTGCAAATTAAAGTTGTAGTATTTTTACCAGCTGAATATGAAGTGGAACAAACAAAAATTGTTGCACCTCTAAATTCCTTGTTCTGGAATTGAAGAGAACTAATTAGAGATACAAAATAGCTGATGACCTGATCTCTGGTTCCATATTATTTTAGATCTGTCATGTGAAGTGCCATATAACTGCAAAAATAATTACTACTGTTAGACAAATAATGTCCTGGAAATCCCGGCCTCCCCGGGTCTGTACGGAGTGTGTACGGACCCGAGAAGGCATCGCAAAAGCCGGTTTACAGAGCACCACGCGCATGCACTGAAAACCAGCTTTTCCAATCTGCAGGTCTTCCATATCTCGGGAGCGAGGACATTTGCAAGGGCAAGATTGCGGTATTTACCCATATCTTGCCTGGCAAATGTCCTCAAAACTCTTGTGCCTGATAAAAGCGGGCGCATGGCCTACATTTACAGGCATAAGAGTTTTAAAAAATACAAAAACATTATAAAATTAAATTTTAAAAACATATTATTGTTTAAAAACCCTGCCCACTAAGGTAAGTTTATTTTTAACCCCAATTACAAAACTTAGAAAAAAAAATTCTGATTTTTTTTAAGACATTTATTAACTTTAATTTCAATTAATTTTAATTATGTGAGGTGTGTTTTTTATTTTTTATTATGGTGTTTAGTGTATTTGTTTTGTTTTTCGCATCAATAGCAATGAGAACTTGTAGATACGGAGTTCTCATTGCTATTAATGAGAAAGCTGTGGAATACTGAACCTGATTAGTTGTGCAGTCACACGTGATTGCACCTTCTGCATGGGAACCTGGCGGACGGGAGCACGCTTCGTAGCGCGGAAAGAGAAAGCCTCCCAACCGGAATCACACGCTTCTACGGGACCACCAGGTAAATTCGTAAAAATCTCCAACTGGAATTTCAGGGCTAACGTATCCTTTTAAAAATGACATTTTGTTTTATTTTCATATCTGGGACTCTAAACTATAATGGAATTCAGCACTGCAGATTTATCTTGGTTGCATGCATAGATCTTTTATTATTGTGTGTGAAGTTTGGGCTAGACTTTTGGTATATATCCAGCCATTTAGCGCCTATATAATCGCCGAGATTCAGTTTACTGCCCATATTTGATGATAAATGGGAACTGCTGCCTATTTATCGCCAGCGAAACTTTCGGCATACAAGAATGAGCTGAACCACCTGCCCATTGTTTAAAAAATCTGACGTCATCACTCGTGCAACGCCCAGAATACTGTTTATAATGGAAACTAACGCCCAAATATCACCCAGATTATCGCCGAGCACTACTTTCGGCATTTCGGCCATATATCGCTGAAATGATCGCCTGCCCAAAAAGATGCACGAAAAGCTGCACTCACTTGAGAACTCAGCAGTATGGTCACTATTTTGTAAATTAGAGGAAGTTTAATAAAAGGCTGCTTCAAGTTGATGGAAGCATTGAAGTAATTTGTGAGTGATTTTAAGGGCGTTTTAGAATCTTGACAATCATCTAATCACATTGTGGTCAACTTAGAGTTTAATTTGTGTTTGTTGAGGACAATTTAAGAATTTTGTCAACAGATTAGGGCATTTATAGTGATGGGGCCTGTAATTTCTCAGCCAGTATTGATGACTACTCACATGCTGCAGAATAGAGAGAGGAGAAGGTTAATTGATTGGACACAATGCTCTTCAAAGAGGTGGCAGACTGCTGAGGAGGAGGAAACCTTGCACCCAATGTATTTACAGGATGCAATCTTACCTGGACTTGTTCGATAACATGTGCGTTAAAAGGCTGCGCTTCCGAAAGGAGATCGTCCGTGAGATACGGCAGCTAATTAAGGGAGATCTGCAGCCTACCAGCACCATCAGGACTACACTGCCCGTTGAGGTTAAGATTACTGCGGCATTATCCTTCTATGCATTAGGCTCCTTTCAGGCTTCAGCTGGTGACATTTGCTGCTTCTCTCAGCACGCCACACATTGCTGCATTTGACAGGTGACTGAAGCCAGGATGGACTTTATAAACTTCCCTCTGACTAGGGAGGCACAGAGTGAGAGGGCTTTGGGGTTCTTGAGAATAGCAAACTTCCCTAAGGTGCAGGGAGCAATAGACTGTACGCACATCGCCCTGCCAGCACCTTTAGAGGATGCAGCAGTTTACCGTAACTGAAAGGGATTTCACTCCCTGAATGTGCAGCTCGTTGTCAACTGCAAGCAAATAATCATGGTAGTTATGCAGCTGCAAGACTATTGCGTCAGCAGCTCATAAATGAACGCTTTGCGTGAACTTACGTTGGTGACAGTTATAGTTGCGTTACGTTGCGTTTCATCCTTGTCTGGCCATTGTTTTCAACCTTACGTTATTAGAAGACACTGCACAACAATTGTAAAGTTAAATAAAAATCTTTAATAATTTAACAAAAAATATGTAAAAACTATATAACAGCCTTCTCCCCCCGCCCCCACCCCTAACAGTCACAACCATAAATTTTCAATAATAAAAATATAACAGTACAAAAACCCTCTCCCACCCCCAACATTCAACAAATTTTAATAATAATAACAACCACCCCCCCCCAACAGTCAATAATTTTAATAACAATAAAAACAGTAATAAGAATAAGGCCCACCCTTGCAACCAAGTGAATATCCCCCTACCTGCGGCCAAGCTTCCCTCTACCTTTTCCCTTCCCTCTACCCTCCCCCCCTCCTTGTCGTAGCCCCCCCTTTCCCACTTACGCTCCCCCTTCTACCCCCACTAACACCAAGTCGAGGTGCAGTAGAGCATCTCGAGCAATACTGCTGTAGGGTGGGGGGGCGGGTGGGGTGATGTTGGCAGATTCAATTCTTGGGCCCCAGGAGAAGACTGCTCCCTCCTGACTCGCATCTGTCGATGTGGGTAGTACGGCACCTTGGGGTGCAGTACCGTATCCCGAAACCATCGCTTGCCACATGGCATTGACAGAGTCGGCCGTTCACCGCATTGCCACAGCCATCTGCCCCATGTCCTCCGAGATTCGCAAAGAGAGTGCGGCAATGTTGCTGGTTAACCCACCAATCGCTTGGAGGAGCTCTCAACCAATGTCGACCCTCGACAGCGACACCATGTCCTGGTTTGCATTTGCATGCCGCTGCACATGCCTACCTCGCTGACCCAACCTCCGCGGGGTCGACGTAGGCACTGGACCACTCTGAATGCCCTGCTGCAAGCCACTTGGCCCGCTACTTCATCCGTTGAGGATGACATGGCCGCAGGTACTGCAGACTCTTCAGTTGATGCAACACTGTTGACGCTCATCCTGCTCCTCAGTTGTATCTTCCCCCGCGGTCAGCACAACCTGTAGCAAGTGGGGTGATGCTCCAGGTTGCGCCTGGGGAGCTGGAAAACATAATTGAGGTTAGTAGAAGAGAAGGGGAGGCATGAGAATGCTTACACTCCGCAGGCATATGTACGAGGAGCAACACTAATACAATAAATATGAACGACAGATGTTACATATAATTAACATGCGAGTACAGAACCTGCATGCATAACATTACATCATCATTCATATATTATAATCAAATGGCATTAAATTACTTTAAATTATCACTGGTTTACACATTACTCACGTGGCGCAACAATGGGATCTGCACCACCACGGGCGGTAGAACGATTATGTGTCCTTACAAGGGCTGAGGCACGCTCTTCCAGGTCGGTTAACTGAAAAAGATCCGCAGGCCCTCCTCCGGTCCATCTGCGCTCCGCCTGATTCTTAGATATCTTCTGCAAATGTGACAAGAGTATGACATAAGCTAATTGCCTAGGTACTATTACGGAAACAGAGATATTGTAATCCACAATTAGTCATCGCACATGCTATTCATCGTTAATGTTATATGCTAATACGGTTTGTATGTAATTGATGCATGGTTATGACATCCACGTTTAGAGAAGAAATTCAATAAGATCGTGGTTAGGAACTAATGCGTGACATCAATCCCCAGGAAAGGCCTCATCCACGGGCCGTGACATTCGCCGCCTGAGGGGAGGGAGCCGGGTTATTGCAATCAATGGAGGTCCCTGAGGGGGGTGGGAATCAGAACCGCTGGTGAGTTCAGCAACGACAGGACCATGGGGGAGGGGTCACCGTGTCCTTGGGCTGTGCTTGGAGACCTCCGTGTGGCCGGAGCTAATGTCCCAAGTGTCCCAGGGCAGACAGTGAGCCAGGGCAGTTTTCTCCTAGTTCCGGCTGGGTCACTGTGATTGACAGCAGCCGGAGAGACTCACAGTCTGGGTAAAGCTGAGCGGCCTGCTCAGTGCTCAGTCATGCCCCCATCCACCAACCTAACCAAAAAGGAGACGGTGCCCAAGTTGAAGAGTTGCTCACAGCACACAAGCAGCGATATAATTTAATAATTCTCCTTCTAAACTAAAGTGGTAGAAATGCCGAGTGTTTGGAAACAGTTATTCCTTTGGCCCCAATTTTCGATCAAAGCGTTTAAATAATAATACTGTCGATTCAGTTAAAGGCATCTCAGCAAGATTACGAAGGCACATTTGCACAGAATGGTTCCTGGGACACCTACCCTCCCAGGGGTTAGAGTCCTGGGGACGCAGGTTCTGACCCCAGTCCAAATCTTAACAGGGATGCTACCCAGGATTACCCAGCTCAATTGCAATCTGGCAGATTTACATTGTAATTAATGAGTCAGTGCATCATTGCAATTATAAATGTAATACTTACTCTTACAGATGCCACCAGACTGTTGCAGCGCTTGCGGCACTGTTTTGGCTCTCTCACATTATGGGCTGTTGAAATTATCACTTCGGCAATGTCCGCCCATTTTTGCTGGTATATCCGGGGTGGGGGGCGGGGGTGGCGGGTGCGGCGGTCTCCCACTCCCACCCCCACCCCAGGTTAATTGGCCCCACCAAGTCTCCACCTCATGGACCAGAGCTTCGTTGGCTTCATCAGAAAAGGCTTTCCCCCTCCTTCTCCCTGCAACCTCCGCAACATCACTCTCTCACGACTCCTCGTGTTCCATCTTCATTGCCTTGACACAACCTTCTTTCTCTCTCTCCCTCCCTTTGTCTTCTGAACGGGAAAAGTTAATTGATAAAAACGCGCATGCGCAGAACAGTCATTGCTATGGACGTCGGCCTTGCATGACTGAATACATTGGATGCATGGTTGTCATCTTCCAAAATTCTGTAGATTATGGAACAGTTCCTGCAGATTGGAGGGTGGCAAATGTAACCCCACAATTTAACAAAGGAGGGAGAGAGAAAACAGGGAACTACAGACCGGTTAGCCTAATATCAGTATTAGGGAAAAGAGTCTATTATAAAGGATGTGATAATGGCACACTTAGATAATATTTACGGGATTAGACAAAGTCACTATGGATTTATGAAAGGAAAATCATGTTTGACAAACCTACTGGAGTTTCTTGAGGATGTAACTGATAGAATAGATAAGGGAGAACCAGTGGATCGTAGTGTATTTAGATTTTCAGAAGGCCTTTGATAAAATCCCACATAAGAGGTTAGTGTGCAAAATTAAAGCACGTGGTATTGGGGGTAATGTATTGGCATGGATTGAAAATTGGTTAACTGACAGGAAACAGAGAGTCGGAATAAACGGGTCTTTTTTGGGGTGGTGGGCAGTGACTCGTGGGGTACTACAGGGATCAGTGCTTGGGCCCCAGCTACTCACAATATATATAAATGATTTGGATGAGGGAACTAAATGTAATATTTCCAAGTTTGCTGACAACACAAAACTAAGTGGGATTGTGAGTTGTGAGGAGGATGCAAAGACGCAGCAAGGCGATTTAGATAGGTTGAGTGAATAGGCAAACCCATGGCAGATGCAGTATAACGTGGATAAATGTGAAGTTATCCACTTTGGTAGTATTAGAAACATAGAAAATAGGTGCAGGAGTAGGCCATTCAGCCCTTCTAGCCTGCACCGCCATTCAATGAGTTCATGGCTGAACATGCAACTTCAGTACCCCCTTCCTGCTTTCTCGCCATACCCCTTGATCCCCCGAGTAGTAAGGACTTCATCTAACTCCCTTTTGAATATATTTAGTGAATTGGCCTCAACTACTTTCTGTGGTAGAGTATTCCACAGGTTCACCACTTCTGGGTGAAGAAGTTTCTCCTCATCTCGGTCCTAAATGGCTTACCCCTTATCCTTAGACTGTGACCCCTGGTTCTGGACTTCCCCAACATTGGGAACATTCTTCCTGCATCTAACCTGTCTAAACCCATCAGAATTTTAAACATTTCTATGAGGTCCCCTCTCATTCTTCTGAACTCCAGTGAATACAAGCCCAGTTGATCCAGTCTTTCTTGATGGGTCAGTCCCACCATCCCGGGAATCAGTCTGGTGAATCTTCGCTGCACTCCCTCAATAGCAAGAATGTCCTTCCTCAAGTTAGGAGACCAAAACTGTACACAATACTCCAGGTGTGGCCTCACCAAGGCCCTGTACAACTGTAGCAACACCTCCCTGCCCCTGTACTCAAATCCCCTCGCTATGAAGGCCAACATGCCATTTGCTTTCTTAACCGCCTGCTGTACCTGCATGCCAACCTTCAATGACTGATGCACCATGACACCCAGGTCTCGTTGCACCTCCCCTTTTCCTAATCTGTCACCATTCAGATAATAGTCTGTCTTTCTGTTTTTACCACCAAAGTGGATAACCTCACATTTATCCACATTATACTTCATCTGCCATGCATTTGCCCACTCACCTAACCTATCCAAGTCATTCTGCAGCCTCATAGCATCCTCCTCGCAGCTCACACTGCCACCCAACTTAGTGTCATCCGCAAATTTGGAGATATTACATTTAATCCCCTCGTCTAAATCATTAATGTACAATGTAAACAGCTGGGGCCCCAGCACAGAACCTTGCGGTACCCCACTAGTCACTGCCTGCCATTCTGAAAAGTACCCATTTACTCCTACTCTTTGCTTCCTGTCTGACAACCAGTTCTCAATCCACGTCAGCACACTACTCCCAATCCCATGTGCTTTAACTTTGCACATTAATCTCTTGTGTGGGACCTTGTCGAAAGCCCTCTGAAAGTCCAAATATACCACATCAACTGGTTCTCCTTTGTCCACTTTACTGGAAACATCCTCAAAAAATTCCAGAAGATTTGTCAAGCATGATTTCCCTTTCACAAATCCATGCTGACTTGGACCTATCATGTCACCATTTTCCAAATGCGCTGCTATGACATCCTTAATAATTGATTCCATCATTTTACCCACTACTGAGGTCAGGCTGACCGGTCTATAATTCCCTGTTTTCTCTCTCCCTCCTTTTTTAAAAAGTGGGGTTACATTGGCTACCCTCCACTCCATAGGAACTGATCCAGAGTCAATGGAATGTTGGAAAATGACTCTCAATGCATCCGCTATTTCCAAGGCCACCTCCTTAAGTACTCTGGGATGCAGTCCATCAGGCCCTGGGGATTTATCGGCCTTCAATCCCATCAATTTCCCCAACACAATTTCCCGACTAATAAAGATTTCCCTCAGTTCCTCCTCCTTACTAGACCCTCTGACCCCTTTTATATCCGGAAAGTTGTTTGTGTCCTCCTTAGTGAATACCGAACCAAAGTACTTGTTCAATTGGTCTGCCATTTCTTTGTTCCCCGTTATGACTTCCCCTGATTCTGACTGCAGGGGACCTACGTTTGTCTTTACTAACCTTTTTCTCTTTACATACCTATAGAAACTTTTGCAATCTGCCTTAATGTTCCCTGCAAGCTTCTTCTCGTACTCCATTTTCCCATTATTTAAATGGTGATAGCTTGCGAAATGTCGATGTACAAAGGGACCTGGGTGTCCTTGTACACCAGTCATTGAAAGCAAACATGCAGATGCAACAAGCAGTTAGGAAGACAAATGATATGTTGGCCTTCATTGCAAGAAGATTTGAGTACAGAAGCAAGGATGTCTTACTACAGGGCCTTGGTGAGACCACACCTGGAGTATTGTGTGCAGTTTTGGTCTCCTTACCTAAGAAAGGATATACTTGCCATAGAGGGAGTGCAGCGAAAGTTCACCAGACTGAATCCTGAGATGGTAGGACTGTCGTATGGGAGATTGGGTCGACTTGGCCTGTATTCACTAGAGTTTAGAAGAATGAGAGGTGATCTCATTGAAAAGTATAACATTCTGACGGGATTGGACAGACTGGATGTGGGGAGGATGTTTCCCCTGGCTGGGAAGTCTAGAACAATGGGTCACAATTTCAGGATACGGGGTAGGAAATTTAGGACCGAGATGAGGAGATATTTTTTCACTCTGAGGGTGGAATTCTCTACCACGGAAGGCTGTGGAGGCCAAGTCACTGAATATATTTAAGCAGGAGGTAGATAGATTTCTCGACACAAAAGGCATCAAGAGGTATGGGGAAAAAGCGGGAATATGATGTTGAGATAGAGGATCAGCCATGATCATATTGAATGGCAGTGCAGGCTCGAAGGGCTGAATGGCCTACTACTGCTCCTATTTTCTATGTTTCTATGTTGCATCGCTATTGCCCATTTCACATCGCTACGGCTATCGCCCAAATTAAAAAGGCAAAACTAGCGGTTTTTAAATTGGGCGATATTCCAGCAATCCTGAAAAATAAAACGACCACTAACGCCGGAAATAGCGCCCAAAAGCGATAATAATGAAAAGTCTAGCCGAAGGTCTCTTTCTTCTTTGGGATAATTGTCCTGTCACTGAATTGTTGCAAAAGTTTAGAGTTGCTTTATAGTAGGGAGAGATTTGCTTTTTTGCACTTTTCCTTCAAACTGATGAAGCAGGTGAGAACAGTCTGCAATGACACATACATTGTGGCCATTTTCAAGATGCAGCCTGAAAAAATTATATAAGAAAATAATCAAATTTTTAATCTTGTAGGAATGTTAGAATAGATGCATAATCTATTTGAGTGCATATAGTTGGCCTTTGCACATGGAGGTTAATTCTACAGAACCATACAGCCATTTTCAGAGAGACAGCTTTGTATCTGAACTATAGCGCTGGCATACACATCAGCTGTGCAGTGTCTGGATGGTGCAAACCACTGATTTAACAAATTTTCATACTACATTTCATGAAATATATATTTTTACAAAAAAGTATTACTGAAAGCAACTCATTTATATCTTTACTTAATACAAGCTATGATAAAGTTATTTTTTGGTGTACTTTTGTAGGTGTTAATCTTGGATCAGTGGTAACAATCTGACCTTAAGATCTAAAAGTCTTGGGTTCAAGCCCCACTCAGCCGGATTTTCAGCGCGATTTGACCCTCCATGGTGAAAACCCGGGCGCAAAGCCCGGGTGGGATCCTCTGGTACCTGTTTGCGGCGGTGCTTTCAAGTACCGCCAGGGAGAGGTGCGCCGACGTGCAACGACGCGGATTGCGTTACCATCGTACTTTCGGCACTCTCCCGACCCGTACGCCGCGCCCAGAATACTGACAGGTCAAACCTGTCAGTGCAGCCCTGCCAGCAGCTGTAAGTATGAAAACCTGCAAAAAAAGTAATTTAAAATTTTTATTTTTTAATTATTTTTCAGTGATTTGTTAGCTAAGGGTTTTGTGAATGGTTTGGGAATGTTTTGTGCATTTTTTCCCCCCTCCCAAGGCCTCTCTCACAGCGCTCTCGGCCCCGGACTAAATTTGGTGAAACTCACGTTTTTGCACCGCGAATCCTCATGCAACCAATGACATAAAGCCCGAAAGTTCAGCCTAAAAACAGTAGCTCAGCGAAAATGCCAAGTTTCACATATCGCTACTGTTTTCTCTGGAAAAAAAACCCGAAAGCCAAAAACCCGGCCTTATAGATGCGAGAACATAATTAAATTGACACTTCAGTGCAGTACTGAATGAGCACTGCACTGCCAAAGGTTCCATCTTTCGAATGAAATGTTAAACCAAGGACCTGTCTGCCCCCTCAGCACTATTCGAAGAGCAGGGACGTTCTCTCAGCGTGCTGGCCAACATTTATCCCTCAAACAACATTATAAAAACAGATTAACTGATCATAATCTCATTGCTGTTTATGGCAGCTTGTTGTGAGTTATCGGACTACCATGTTTGCCAACAGAACAGGAGTAACCACACGTCAAAAGTAAATCATTTGGGACATACTAAGGACGTGTAAGGTGCTATATAAATGCAAGGTTTTTTTCAATATGGCAATCTGCATTTGGTGTGGTTTTCACTGGCTAGTTAATGTAAGAGTTGTAGTTTAAAGACATAGATAATGTAAAAATCCAGTATCTAACTTGTACTTGTGTTTAAATATACATAGATCATGTTTGAGCAGTTTGGTAAAAACCTGAAATATTGTCTAATAATGTGTTTTAAACTTTATTCCAGACTTATTTCTTACCACCAAGGATGCCGGGGAAATTCACTTTGAGATATGGGAAAACAAGGTATTCCATAATGGTTTTGAATTTCTTAGCAACAGAAGTAGTTGGTCAATGGAAAAATGTGACATTGATGGATTAAAGTGGCGTTATAAGGTTGGGCTTCAGGCTCCTTATTGGGCAATGTAGAGGGAGCTTTGCTGGGCTTCTAATTGTGCTATATCTGCCCTGGGGTATTTGCTGGCACTGGAACCCTGAAATAGAGAAGTGTTATAATCCCACAGCACTAACATTATGCACCTTAATGAGCACAAAATTCAATTAAAAAAACATTTTTTTTTAATCCAAACAACACTGTGTAACCCTTTGTGATATTAGGTCAACTAATATGTATTAACCTTTTTGCATAGTGAAGTGAATTGCAATATGGATGATGATCTTCAGAGTTTAATCTTGCCTTCCATTTGAATAATTTTGGTAAAATTTCATCAGATTGTAGACATATATTTCTTCATCTTCCTATTCAGTGCTTTTTGTGAAATCCATTATTCCCAAATCAAACATGTCTAAACCTCAGTAGATTTTCTTCTAAATTAGAGGTAAGTGTGTCATCCGCTTAGAAACTTTCTATTGAAATGTATTCAGAGAACACTACAAAACTGATATCAATGAAAATGAAATTCAAGCAAACTTCTTGATAAGGAATGGCAGGAAATGTGGATATTGACTTGTACCATCTCCACCTGTATTAAAAGTGCAATTACAATTATTAATGAGTTCTCCGGTGACTGACTGAAGAGTCCAATTCGGAATCTACAGTCTCTATCACAGGTGGGGCAGATGGTGGTTGAAGGAACGGGTGGGTGGGGGGTCTGGGGTGCCGCGCGCTCCTTCCGCTCCATCTACACTTGGCTTCAGCTGGTTCTCGCCGAAGAGACTCGAAGTGTTCAGCGCCTTCCAGCCGTGATCATATTGAATGGCAGACTCGAAGGGCCAAATAGCCTACTATTGCTCCTATTTTCAATGAGTCTATAAGAATGCTTTTCCTCCACTTTGAGCAGTCTTGGGCCAGGGATTCCCAGGTATCAGTGGGGATGTTAGATTTTTTCAAGGAGGCTTTGAGGGGTTTTCTCTGCCCACCTGGGGCTCGCTTGCCGTGTCGGAGCTCCAAGTAGAACACTTGTTTTGGGAGTCGCGTGTCAGGACGATGTGACCCATCCAGCGGAAGTGATCGAGCGTAGTCAGTGCTTCGATACTGGGGATGTTAGCCTGAGCAACAACACTGACGTTGGTGTATCTATCGTGCCCGTAGATTTGCAGGATCTTGCACAGGCAGTGTTGGTGGTACTTTTCCAGTGTTTTGAGGTGTTTGTTGTACACAGTTCATGCCTCTGAGCCATACAGGAGGGTGTGTATCACCACTGCTCTGTAGACCATGAGCTTGGTGCTGGGTTTGAGGTCCTGGTCTTCTAACTGGCACACTGAAGGCGGTGTTGTACCTCTTCGTCGATGTCTGCCTTTGTTAACAGTAAGCTCCCGAGATATGGAAAATGATCCACATTGTCCAAGGCCTCGTCGTGGATTTTGATAACCGGGGGGCGGTGCTATGTGGCGGGGGCAGGTTGGTAGAGGACCTTTGTCTTACGGATGTTTAGTATAAGGCCCATGCTCTCGCACGCCTCGGTGAAGGTGTTGACGATGGCCTGGAGTTCGGCCTCCGAGTGTGCGCATACGCAAGCGTCATCTACGTATTGTAATCCTTCTGTCATGTTATATGTGTCATTTTGCAGGTGGTTTTATGTCCTAGCAATGACAGTATTGGCATTCGTGTATATAACTTTGTTCGGTTATATTAAAATGACATTGAAGAATAATGATAGGACATATAGACTAAATGGTAAAGCTTTAAAATGAGCAGAGAAACTTAAACATTCAAATGCACAAATCTTTGTGAGAAAACAAACTGAAACAAATTGAAACTGTTGAAACAAAGTATATGAGGTCCTTGGTTTCATAAATAGGGGTATAGATTACAAAAGCAAAGAGCTAATGCCAAAACTGGACAAATAATTTGTTAGGTCACAGTTACAATACTTTGTCTAGTTTTGGGCACCTTACTTTATGAAGACTGTCAAGGCATAGGGTTCAGAAGAGGTTCACTGAGAGGGTACTAGGGTTGAGAGCTTCAATTATGAGGAAAGATTATAGAAATTAGATTTTTCATTATAATAAAGAAAGTTAAGAGACAATCTGATCGAGGTGTTTGAAATAATGAAGAGTTACGATAGGTAAATTGTGAAAACCTCTGGGAAATACATTTAAGAATAAAGGGGAGAGATTAGGAGAGATACTTGAACAAAAATGTTTGTTAGGATATGGATTGTCCTGTCAAACAATGGACGAAGCAGAATCCTGAACAGCTTTTAAAAGTTAAGTGGATAAATATTTGAAAAAACATTAACCAGATCTGGAGAAAGGACAGGGTGATGAGTTGTAAAATTCTATAATTTTGTGACAACCTTTTCTAGCTTCAATCTTGTAAATTATGCTCATAGTTCTAGAGTTTGCCCACTTCTGCTGTTGAAGTATTCTTGTATGATTTATTTGTATGTTGATGAATGAGCTTGCATGGAAACATGTTACCTTATCTACCTGCAGAGTGGTCTTCCTCATTTTTTGATCATATCAAAAACTGTCGCAGTTCTACAAAAGCAAAATACTGCAGATGCTAGATATCTGAGATAAAAACAGAAAATGCTGGAACTGCTCAGCAGGTCAGGCAGCATCTTTAGAGCGAGAAACAGAGTTAATGGGCTAAAAATTGGCCAGGAGTTGCTCCGTTTTTTTTGGAGCAATTTAATTTTTCTGGAGTATCTTAATTTGCACCAGTGTAAGTGAGTTAGTTTGGATTTTTTTAGTTTAGTTTTTTTTTCAAAAGGGGGCGTTACCTACGCCCATTTTGGTCATTTAAGCCACTTTGGACAGCTAATAGTTACTCCTTGGGCGAGTGTATGTGGCCACACAGAAAACCCTTGCAGAGAGTTAAGAAATCCGCGCAGGTAGGTACATCGGAGACCATTCAGCCAGAGATAGGGGCGGGAAGGGAAGTGGAGAGGACCTTGCAAAGCACTAAACAAAGCACAATAAATAGTAAGCATTCAAGAAGACATAAAAACATTCAAGAAGAAATAAAAAATAAAACTAAGTCCTACCTTCCTGTTAGAACTTGGCCCAGGAAGTCAACGGGCCGGCCGGTGCGGGAGGCCACTCGGCCGGAGATAGATGCGGGACAACCGGGAGAGCACAGGGAACTGCCCGCCGACATTGAAGCAGAAGACACAGGCTGGCTGGCTGCAGGAATCAACCTCACGGACAGGCTGCAACAGGCTGGGTGGCGGGGGCGGGGGGGGCAGTGTGGAGGAGATGGGAGAGAGAAGTCACATGACTGAAGGGGGGAGGGGAGAGAACAAAAGATCTTTGGATGCGGTCCATATACATACCTTGGGGGGGAGAGAGAGACAGAACTGCGAAACTCTACTGTGTTGCCTGCTTTCCTGCCATTTCACCTTCTTTGGCCTTTGAAAGTTTAACTTTAACTTTAAGTATGTGTGCAACAATATCAATATCACACCTTTTGCAAACGTTCTGCATCAGTGTGCTACGTAGGAGACAATTGATTAGAACTCATCATATCAGGAACATCAGAGCCTGTAGACTGCTGGGCAGGAGGTCTTGCCCACCTCAGCAATTTCGAGTCAGGCGTTCGTACCTGGACCTGAGTGATGCAGATTGTGTCAGAAGGCTGCGTTTCCGCAGAGAAGTTGTCTATGGGATCGTCGAGTTGGAGAGACCAGACTTACAGCCGAGAAGCAACAGGTGGACTGCTTTGTCTGTTGAAGTGAAGATTACAGCTGCACTTTCCTTCTATGCCTCAGGATCGTTTCACGCTACAACTGGAGATGTGTGCGCCATCTCTCAACATGGAATACATGTCTCCATTCGTCAGGTCACGGCTGCACTATGCACGGAGGAATTACTTCATCAAGTTCCCAATGACCCTCCAAGCAATCCATGACAGGGCCGTGGGGTTGTCAAGGATTGCTGGCTTCCCAAAGGTACAGAGCTGCATTGATTGTATCCACATCGCCTTGCAAGCACCTGTGGAGGATGCCGAACAGTTCAGGAATAGAAAAGGTGTCCACTCTATTAATGTGCAGCTCGTGTGTGACAACATGCATCGCATCATGTCAGTCAGTGCAAGATACCCTGGCAGCACCCATGATACGATCATCCTACGCGACAGCGTTATATCTGCCATGTTTGAGCAGCAGCCAGAAGGGCAGAGCTGGCTACTGGGAGACAAAGGGTACGGCCTGGCCATCTGGCTCATGACGCCCCTACGCATAACCCAGACGGAAGCTGACCGTCAATACAAGATGTCGCACATTAAGACACGCAGCATCATAGAGAGGAGCATTGGCACCTTGAAACAGCGTTTCCGATGCCTGGACCATTCCGGAGACTACTTGCAATATTCCCCTGAGATTGTCGGTCAGTTCACTGTTGTATGCTGCATGCTGCATAACTTGGCCATCATGAGACACCAGCAGCTGATAGTGGAAGAAGACAATCCACCTGCAGTGAGAGTGGCTGATGATAATGATGTGGAAGATGCAGGTGACGAGCAGGAGGAGGTGGTGGAGGAGGATGATGACGAGGATCAGGAAACCATGCAAGTGCCTGAGGCCGAAGCACGACGTAGAAGCAATCAACGATTGCTCGAGCCTTGCGCGAGCAGCTCATCTGTGAACGCTTTACTGATGCCCGAGGGCTCAGCGACAACTATTCCGCATGGACATGTTTATTTTTTGCAGTTCCTAAATGTTGAGTTGTTTTAATGGAACATGATTCAGTTTTAATGTAAAATATATTTTATTCAAAAGTGTACAATGTACTTCACTTCAGTGTAATAAAATAATTCTTGTATTAAACTTTACTTTAATATGACTCTTTAAGATCACCTAAAAACTTTAAGATTGCTTATAAAGTTGTAAATTTACATAACTTACAAAAAACTTTCAATTTGCAAACAGTTACAACAGTAACATCAACAACAGCAGCAGCAGCAAAGAAAGGCTGCACCCATCTCTCATCCCCATCTTGGTGAATGTGCACTTCTTCATGGAGGGTGGCGGGGGTGATGTCAGTCAGGTGTTAATGTGGACGGCCCGACTTGGATCTCTTCAGAGGCTAGTGTGGGGATTGCAGTGGGAGTGGTGGCGTATGGCCTGAGTGTGTTCCCTTATTGCAGCAGCTAACTCACACATGCCCTCCCTGATGGCCTGTGCCGTCCTTTCCACTACCTCTGACATTCCCTCCCTCATAGACACTATTCCCTCATTGATGTTTCCAGAAATCGTTCCCATTTCCCATGCGATTATTGTTATTTCTCCCGACAGTCCTGTTACGTCATCACCCACACCACAAAGTGTGCACGAGCGATCGGGTAAGTTCAGTGCTCTCCGCACTCAATGCCATCATCTGAACTACATCTGTTGCATCCTGCATCTCAGGAGAGTGTGGTTGATTTCTCCTTACCCTCACCCTGGGTGTCTCTCACCGCAACCCCCCAGTGGGAGGCGCAACCTCGGACGGTGGGGCCCTGGGTGTTCCATGCTGGGACCCGCAAGCTGGGACCATGGGGCACTGGGTGTTCCATGCTGCATTCCACCACCACTGGAACCCTTAACCTTGGACGTTGTGAAACCATGGAATGTCACATGAGAATCACTAACCATGGACATGCTGAAACCAAGGTATGTCACACCAGAACTCATGGAATGGTTTGGCAATGCCAACTCCATTAACGCGGCCTCATCCATATTCATTACAACATTGTCCCCCCACCCAGGTTGATCTGCAGGATTAGGCTTATATGTGTCTGAATCATCTTCTGGATCTTCAGGACTGGCATCAGGTTCTGCAAAATAAAACAGAACAGTCAAATAATTAGCAGCACAGGAGGGGGCAGGATGGGTGGCATGAGTAGGCGCACACGTAGCAGGCTAGGCAGCAGGTTGATTTGAAGGGCCACGATGAATTTTCAGGACTTACCCTCTCCCTCGCGTGTGGGCCCAGCTTTTGCAGTACTGATTGTTTTTCTCCAGGTGGGACCCAGCAAAGCAGTGACCCTCTTTCCCAAGGGTGTCAGTTGGTGGAGATTTGGCAAGCCTTCTCCTGTTCGAGTTCTTTTCCTTTTGTTGTGAGCCAATTTCTTCTGCAAAGATGAAAGTACAACTTTTTAGAGAGGGTGTCTTTCTGCTGGGTGAGACATATACAGCTGGTTACATTTAGAACTGCAATTGCATTGAATAAATGAATATATTACTTACACTAACTACTTGACCAAGGTCCTGCCATTTCTTTTTACACTGGCTTCCAGATCCCTGGGTGCACAGTAATCTTCTGCAACTTGGTTCCAGCATTTCTTCATTTCTTTGGGTGGCACTTTTGTGCGACCTCTGTTGCTGGTATCCAGCTCCTGCCATCTGTTCTCAATGACATTAACTTGTGTCTCCACTTCGTCATGCAAGAAATTCTTTGTTCTTGGTGCACGTTGTTGCATTGCTGTATTGAATTGACACTCCGTGCCTGCTAAAGTTCCAGAAGGAGTGCTGCATATCTGAAAATCATTGCTGCATGCAAAATAAGGAGTGTGTGTTTTGAAAAATCACTGCGTGTCAATTCAATACGCATTTGCGTGTGGCTCCGAGAGTAATCTGGAGATTACTACCTTTTGAGGTCCTACTTTTTAATCTCTTTCCTAGCTCCCTCAAAGCTGTCTGCAGAACCTCATCCCTCTTTCTACCTATGTTGTTGGAATCAATATGGACCACAACCTCTGGCTGTTCACCCGCTCCCCTTAGAATGTTCTGCAGCCGCTCAGTGACATCCTTGACTCTTGGCACCAGGGAGACAACATACCATCCTGGAATCAGATCTGTGGCCCCAGAAACTCCTGTCTATTTCCCTTGACTATTGAATCCCCTATCACTATTGCCTTCCCAATTTTCCTCCTCTCCCACCCCGACCCCCACCTCCCCACTGTATAGCTGAGCCACCCGTGGTGCCGTGGACTTGGCTCTGGCTGTACTCCCCAGAGGAACCATCGCCCTCACCAGTATTACTGGTTGGAGAGCAAAATGCACTCAGGGGACTCCTGCACTATCTGCCTGGTCCTCCTTGTCTGCATGACTGTCACCCATTCCCTCACTACCTGCACACTCTTAAGCAGGGTGACCACCTCCTGAAACATGCTATCCACGTATCTCTCAGTCTCAAGGATGCACCGCAGTGTCGCCAGCTGCTGCTCAAGCTCCGAAACTCGGAGCTCGAGCTCGTCCACTATCTGCACACGTGGTTGTCCAGGACATGGGAAGCATTCTGGATTTCCCACATGGCACAGGATGTGCTTTTTATGGGACTGAGGTGCCCTGAAATATGCCTCTATTTAATAGGCTAGCAACTAACTTGCAGAAATAAACTTAAGATTAAGGACTAGAAATTCATGACTTTAGCACCCGGGTGGGGCGCCAACTGGGGGCTAATGGCTTATCACCCAGGCAAGGCAAAATCAATGCTGCCAGCATAATTCAGTGGGCTTTTAGCAGCGGCGTTACCACTTAGCGCCTGACCCTGTAGCACCACTGAGACCATGATGTAATTGAGTGTGTAATGCCCCGTTAGTGCCTCGGACGCAAAATTCAGTCGGTTCACCTGACTTGCCGTCTGGCGCTGATCTCGCCAGAAAAAGCAGGCGTTCATACCTGGGATTGGCACTGCCGGGGTACTATTTTAAGGGATCAGCAGCCAGGTCATTGGGAGGTCAGATTCCTTGCTAGCTTGTCAGATAGCACTTTGACTGCTTTCACATTTTCTACATCCTTGTTTTGTTGCTGCTCTTACAGTTTCTTCACTTGTATTTCTCTGAATATTTATAGCTGCTCTGGTCTCTCATTTATAGGGGCTGTGCTGGGACTCCACCTTGCCATCCGGTAACTACTTCGGAGGCGGCGGCTGCAGAGATAGATAATGCCGAATGTGGCCAGAGACAGGAGAAGGGCCCACGTATCTTGCAACAGGAGACCTTACCCTCCTAAGGTTTTCCAGGAGTTCTTCTCCTACATTCATCTCTGAGGAGCGGTGTGTTAGAACGCTCCGCTTCAGGAAGGAGGTGAGCACAGAGCTCTGCCACCTTCTGCAGCCAGACCTTCAGCCTCAGATCAGGACCAGGACTTCTCTCTCAGTGGCAGTTAAGGTCACAGTGGCACTCACTTTCTACGCTAGCGACACCTTCCAAGCTACAGCAGGGGTTATTGCAAACATTTCACAGTGCGCCATCCATTGCTGCATCCGGGAGGTGACAGATGATCTCTACAGTCGAAGGATTACATAGGATATATGGCACAGAAACAGGCCTTTCGGCTCAACCAGTCCATGCCGGCGTTTATTCTCCACGTGAGCCTCCTCCCATCTTTCCTCATCTAAATCTATCCACATAATCCTCTAGTCCTGTCTCCATCATATGCTTGTCTAGCCTCCCCTTAAATGCATCTATACTATTCGCTTCAACCACTCCCTGTGATAGCGAGTTTCACATTCTCACCACTCTTTGGGTAAAGAATTTTCTTCTGAATTTCCTATTGGATTTCTTGGTGACGATCTTATTTTGATGGCCTCTAGTTATGCTCTTCCCCACAAGTGAAAACATTTTCTCTCTATCCACTCTATCAAAACCTTTCATAATTTTAAAGACCTCTATTAGGTCCTTAAAGAGACCTAATTAAGAGAAAAGAGACGCAGCCTGTTCATCCTTTCCTGATCTGTACACCCTCGCATTTCTGTTATCATCCTTTAAATCTTCTCTGCACCCTCTCCAGTACCTCTATCCTTTACATAATATGGCGACCAGAACTGTACGCAGTTGTGTGATCTAACCAAGGTTCGATACAGGTTTAGCATAACTTCCCTACTTTTCAATTCTATACCTCTAGAAATGAACCCTAGTGCGTGGTTTGCTTTTTTTATGGCCTTGTTAACTTGTGTCGTAACTTTGTGATTTGTGTATTTGTACTCTGAGATCCCTCTGTTAGTCTACCCCACCTCGACTCTCGGCCTCCAAGAGAGCAAATCTCATTCATCGTGACCAGGGAGAAACTGGAGGAACACTCGTGGCATTGCAAGGATAGCAGGCTTCCTCATGGTTCAGGACGATATTGACTGCACTCCAGTGGCATTGCGGGCACCTCATCACACTGCAGAGGTGTTCCATAACTGCAAAGGTTACCACTCATGAAATGTTCAGTTGGTGTGTGACCACAGGCAACTCATCCTCGCCATCAATGCCTGTTATCCTGGCAGCAGCCACAATGCATTCATCCTACAACAGACCACTGTTCCAACCGCCACATGAAGCTCGCGGCTGGCTGCTTGTGGACAAGGATTATCCACTTGCCACCTGGCTGATGACACCCCTCCGCAATCCCAACACTCAGAGCCATGCTTACACCTTGAACGTGATCGATCAGACTATGGGGGTGCTAAAACAACGGTTCCGCTGCCTTAAACGCTCTGGAGGAACCCTGCAGTACCCTCCCGGATCGAGTCTGCCTTTTCATCGTTGTGTGCTGCATACTGCACAACCTGGCCATTGTGAGGGCCCAGACATTGCCACCAGGGATTGCAGGTCTACCTCAGGAGGAGGGAGAGGAAGAGGAGGAGGCGGGGCAGCAGCAACAGAGGAGGGACCCTTTCAGTGCAGCTTCTGCAAAGGCCGTGCATGAGTGCCTCATTATACAGCGCTTACAGTAAAGCAGAAATCACATGGCAATTGCGCAGCATGAACACATCACTGTGCAAATCGCAGTCCCTATCACCCTGCAAGGGTCAAGGATCAAATGAAAAACATCACAAAAAATTGAAACGTCAAATGAACAATTTAATAGTACCTACAATTCTCTCCCATCAACCATAAGTACCCACAGCCAATAGCAATAATATATTTACAAAAACAACAGTAACAATATATTTACAAACACTAAATGTAACGATGTAAAAAAAAAAACACCCTTTTTTACTTGTTTCCCCCCTCCTCCCCCATTGCTTTTCCCCCCTCCCAACCCTACTGCTCCTCCTTAATGCAGCCCCAGTGGCTGCAGCAAGGCCACTGAAAGGTTGCTTAGTCTGCAACACAGAGACTGACACAGGATGCCCTCAACCAGCTCTGGGCCTGGAAGGCCCGGCTGCAGACTACACCACCTCAGCATGAGCGGCAGCAATCTCGGATGGCTGGGGTGTAGATAGTGGCAAGTGCAATGGCGAAGTGGCAGTGGTGGGAGCTGGAATGCTGTCATCCTGAGAGAGGACAGCAACTTCCAGTTTGACCGACACACTGCCACTCACCCGGGGCAGAGCCTCCGCATCTGGAGCAATTTGCTCGAGCACAGATTGCTGGCCTGCACCGGCACGGAGATCCCCATTGGACTGGGGGGAAATCCAGAGACGATGGCAGCAGTCAGCACTTGCGTGGCATCAATCTGAGTCTGCATGAGAGAAGACTGAGTTTGGATGCCACCATGTACTGATTCTATTATAGCACTAAACAATTGCGTTCCTTCGTCCTGTGCTGCACCTCACAAATGACACGCGGCATGAGGTCTGGGTCCCCATGGTGTCTCTGTGTGTCTACCATCCTTTGCAAGGATGAGCTCAAAGGTGTGCTGTGAGACCGGTGCAATGCTTGAGGCGGACTCCTCCAAGCTCATAGCAAGTGCATCCATGCTCTCAGGTACCCTTGCCATTGCACCCAGAAGCTTGCTGTGGAATCTTATTGGCCGTCTGGCCAAAGCTTCCACATCGAGGTCCTCATCTGAGTCCTGTTGAGCAGAACTCGCACGCAAACTTCCCCTCCGGGGAGATGATCCCCGGGCTTGCCTTTCCCTGTGGCGCTGTTGCCTGCTGCTGGGTCCCAGAACTTCGCCCACATCAGAGCCCTCGAACATGGCCTCCTCCAGCAACGTCATTGCCTCACTGTCCGAGCCAGCTTGTTCTGCAGACACAGGCAGTGATGCTGTCTCGTCTCCTTCCTTCTCCTCTCCTGCATCGCTGCCACTGGGAGTCTGAGGGACAGGCCCCTGTGGTGGTGGCTGATTATCTGAAAGCATAAAGGCGCAAGTATGTGGTTGAGTTCAAGGGAGGGGGGCAGGAAGGGAGCAAGAAATGGAAACAGTATACTTAGATGGAAAATGGGAAAGGCTTGTGGTGTGAAGGGGAAGTGGTATGAGAGACGAGGGAGAGGTGATGAAAATACCGTTGTTGTCCCCAGCGGGGTCAGCCTCACCGCGTCCTGCCCACGAGTTGCGGCCCAATTATTCGGTGCACTTGCTCCTCCAGGTCTGTAAGGGGCCTGAATCCGCCTCACCACCTCCCATGTGTAGCTGCTCAAGCCTGTTATATGAGCAAGCTTGGCCTGCAAGAAAAACAATAGTGTGTGAGTGAGTGTGCAGCTCTGTTTGTCAGATGTGCCTACCATAGTTGAATAGCTATTAATTTATGCAAGGCGTGAGATGTGGATGTCACTATCATTGGTGAGTGAGTGCTGGGATGTGGCGGTTTGTACAGTTTGTGCAAATAGTGAGGTTCACATTGTGGCATGTAGAGGTTTTGGAAGAATGTACTCGAACTGACCACCCGAGTGAGATCATTGAACTTTTTCCTACATTGGGTGCCACTTCTGTCCATCACGCTTCGTGCAGAGACATACTGCGCCACCTCCCTGACTTCCCCAATCCTCTGCACCATCTACAAGGCACAAGTCAGGAGTATCATGGAACATTCTTCACTTGACTGCATGCATGCAGCTCCAACAACACTCAAAGCTCAACACTCTCCAGGACAAAGCAGTTCACTTGATCTGCAGCTCATCCATTAGCTTAAACATCCACTCCCTCCACCATCGGTGTACCGTGGCTGCAATGTGTACTATTTACACGATGCACCAAGGCTGCTTCGGCAGCACCTCCAAACACTCGACATTTACCACCGAGAAGGACAATGGCTGCATGTGCATAAGAGCCCCAGGTGGGAAGAGGAATCGTTTCAAGGACACCCTCAAAGCCTCCTTGATAAAGTGCAACATCCTCACCGACACCTGGGAATCCCTGGCCCAAGACCACCCTACTTGAAGGAAAAGCATCCGGGAGGGCGCTGAGCACCTTGAGTCTCGTCGCCGAGAGCATGCAGAAACCAAATGCAGACAGTGGAAGGAGCGTGCGGCAAACCAGACTACCCACCCACCCTTTCCTTCAACCACTGTCTGTCCCACCTGTGACAGAGACTGTAATTCCCGCATTGGACTGTACAGTCACCTGAGAACTCATTTTTAGAGTGGAAGCAAGTCTTCCTCGATTTCGAGGGGCTGCCGATAATGATGTGCATAGGAACATCACCTCCAAGTTCCCCTTCAAGTCACACACTAACCTGACTTGGGCATTGTTGCTGGGTCAAAATCCTGTAACTCCCTCCCTGATAGCACTGTGGGAGCATCTTCACCACATGGATTGCAGTGGTTCAAGAAAAAGGCCTACCACATCCTTCTGTCGCAATGCCCACATCATGATTTTTAAAATTACTTTCGCTATCTCCTCCAAAAAAAAATACTTAGGTGTAAATTCAGAATGAAGACTTTTGCATCTAGATTGGGAGATTTTATCAGGCTCTACTGGCTAATTACAAGGCTTAAAAATATTAATGGAACACAGTGTCTCATGTTTTCCTTTGTATGAATCCTAGTTGCAAGTGAAAAGTAAGCTTATGTTCAAAGAAAGAACATACATGTTTATAGTGGCTCATCACATATTCAGGAGATAACAAAGCACTTCACAGCCAATAGATAACTTTATTTGAAGGCAGATGTGGCAGCCAGTTTGCACTCTACAAGGTCCCACAAGCAACAGATAACGATAACTGGATAATCTGTATTCAATGGGGTTGGTTAAAAGGAGGACTGTTATCCAGGACATCAGGGGAGCTCCCTGCTCTTCTTTGATTAGTGCTGTAGGATTCTTTTTATCCATTTGAACAGGAAGACTGAACCTTGGTTTAATATGTCATCCAAAAGCTGGCACCTCTCTCAAGTTTAGAAGATTGAGAAGTGATCTTATTGAAACATATAAGATACTTAGGGGGCTCAACAAGGTAGATGCAGAGAGGATGTTTCCCCTCGTGGGGGAATCTAGAATTAGAGGGCATAGTTTCAGAATAAGGGGTCGCCCATTTAGAACTGAAATGAGGAGGAATTTCTTCTGAGTTTCGTAAATCTGTGGAATTCTCTACCCCAGGGAGCTGTGGGAGGCTGTGTCATTTGAATATGTTTCAGGTGGAAATAGACAGATTTTTGATCGATAAGGGAGTGAAGGGTTATGGGAAGTGGAGCTGAGCCCAAGATCAGATCAGCCATGATCTTATTAAATGATGGAGCAGGCTCGAGGAGCCAAATGGCCTACTCCTGCTCCTATTTCTTATGTTCAAGGTAGCATTCCCTCAGTACTACACTCAGCAATCAGCCGAATGGGACTTGGGCCTCCCAGTTATGACACAGATGAGAGTGTTACAAAGTGAGTCAAGCTGCCCAGAATGAAGACTATACCAAAGACTGATATTGCAACATATTTTAAAATTATATGTACTGGATTAATATTTTTAAAATTAGGCAATTTTTATAATTTTGTTGATTTAGGAAAAATAATCTTTTCTATTTAAAAATAAATGATAAAGCAGCACACTAACAGTACAGACATCACTGCTACAATGGCACAAATCTGCACCAGGAGGAATGTTTCTTTGTAATCATTTGTTCGTCAACTTACTCCCAACAGGATGGAAATTTCTCAAAAGTCCCTGCCCCATATGACATGAAAAAACCTCCAAATGCCAAGAAAATTGGACAGTCTGCTTTTGCTGATTTTGGTAAGATTTTCTTGTCCCTTCCCTGCTCTTTGCTGAAAAATGTATTCCTCAATGCAAAAAATGGGAGCAAGTTTGCTTTGCAGATAAGAACAGAAGTATTTCTCTGATTTTGTTTTAACAGCAAATAATTGGAATAAACAGAGCTTTTTCTAACTACTCTTTGCATCCAGCATACTCTTCTAAACAGCACAAGACTCTTATCTGCTTTTTGGTCTTGTAAAATAAATTGTAAAATTAATCTTTTCTTGTCTTTTTATTTTAGTAGTTTAGACGGTGTACTAATTCAGCCAGCTTTTATGGCATTTTACATTTGTAAGTTAAGTGCTGCTTATTACCTCTTCGTGTCCCTTATAATGTCCCTTGAGCCTCCTCATTACCTACCCAGCAGCTCCAGGATCTATTAACCATGTCTTAATATGCTTTTCTGTTGTTGTGGATAGTTGTGTTCTTGTCCATCACCAGCTCCCTTGTATTTTCCTCATCAGGCAGCTTACTGCAAGAGTTATGCTGATTATTATGCTGGGTCACATGCTGGCTCACTCTCAAACTTTAATAATTTCATAGCCGTCTCTATCAAAAACCTTTTAGCATAGATGTAATCCAATTATCTCTTAACCAACATGGAATTCAGATGGTATCATCACAAATTAAAATATAATTTTTGAAATTTGTTTTGGAGGTATAACATGTAGAAAGCACAACAGTGATATTACCTTTATGTATTATATGGAATGCACGGTTGCTTGTAAAGCAATTTTATTTTAAAATAGGTTATAATATACCAGTAAATGATAGGTGCAACGAAAATATATTTTTGAAGCAACTGAGAAAAATAATCAGCTAGGTTTACCATTTGAATATTGTCTCTCATGGGAGCAATTTATAACTTCCGGTTGCCCATTTTGCACTGAAAAAATGGGTGCGGGCCCTCTGCATTTTGGGTGGAACTCTCATTCACCTGATGTATGCCAAAAGTGTACCCAATGCCATTATGAGTGGATATAAGCAACATTAGTCAATTTGTGGTGCATGCCTGCATCAAGCAGATTATGATATGCTCTTTGCCAAAGCAGATATATCATCTGCTTCCCTAAGGAGCCAGAAAAATAGAAAGATAAGGTTCCGAGTTTTACAAAGATCGCAGATTGCACCCAAATGGTCTTCTGTGCTCCACATCAAGATACCGGAGTATATATGCACATTAAGGGTTTCCACTTGCTGAATATGCAGCAGGTGTGCGACAACAGGCAATGCATCATGCAGCCCTGTGCCCAGTTTCTTGACAGTTGCCTTCATCCTTCACCAGTCATCAATTCCGACCTATCTTCCACCCAGAAAATTGAGTGACAGGCTGGCTGATTGGCAACAAGGGCTATCCTCTGAACACATGGTACCTGTCAGGAACCCACATGCAGATAGAGATGAATGATGCAATCTGAAATCACAGAAACCACTCTACCATAAGTCAAATGATCAGTCTCTTACTTGGAAACCAATGTTGGAATAGTCTTTTAACTTGACCAGCTGTCCATAGTTTCTTAGCTAATTTATTCAGAAGAACCTTCTACCATAGTGCTCAACTGTCAGTGACTTACAAATCACATCACAGTAGCCAGCTGATTTAGGGCTGCAATATTTTATGCCATGAGCTGTTGTGGCCATTTTTGACTAAGTACATGACAAAGACCAAACTTCCTGCAATCCAGGGTTGAGATTCTGTCACAGTAATGGAATTCCATTTGTTACCCTGCTGTTGAACATCAAGATGCTAGTGAAGAGGTATGACTAGATACTTATGTTATGACTTTACTGATATAGAGATTCCGCAAGAAACTGTCAGGTGCTCTTGGATACAAAAAGAAGGAGCACAGATATAACATTAAGTAGATGTATGTGTTGTTTTGTTGCTGGCATGAGAGCATTCTGTCACTGTGCTTGCTTATTTAGGCCATTTAAGCATGACATCTTTTTCATGCTAATTATTGGTCCCACTGAGACAGTCTCCGTTCATCTGCAATGCTTGTCCCCAAGGCATTATTTTCATTTAATTAGCAAAACTAATTTCCTAGGAACAGGCTTGACTCCAGAACTGTGTACTCAATTGTTTACCCATAATTCTGAGACAGAAAATAGCATGGCAACCCGAGTGACCTGAATGAGAAAGCACACAAGCTCATTTGAAAAATGAACAGGAATGACTTCACAAAAAATAATTAATTCCCTTGTTAGAAAAACATCAGTTGTTGTAAAACTGTTTATCCAGAACAATGTAATCCAGCATTTTCAGAAAATCTTAGTTTATAACCGTTTCAGTGTGAAAATACTGTCATAGTGATGAGGATATTCTGTATATGTCTTCAATAATGACCATAAAAACATTCAGTTCAATTCAAATAAGCTTATTTTGATGAGGTTTAATTCTAAATTAATTCAGTTCAGCTTAAGTGCATAATATTGCCCCAAGGCCAACTCGGTTTAGTAAAAATAATCTTTTCATTTGCAGGTCTAAAGCAATTTGAAATATTTTTACTTTGTAACATGTTTTGAAATAGATGTCGATGAATTGTTTTTGCTTGTGCATACCTAAACTGAATAAATGTACTCCCTTGATTTTAAATGAGAAAAATTTAAATTTTGCATGTGTCACAGCCAGGCAGGTTGATGTCCAATAAGTAAGTCTATATCAACCCTGAGTATCTAAGTTCAAAAATACACATTTTCTGTTGAATTAATTTTTTAAGAGATTTTTGTGTAAGTTTTGAATGAATATATTAGAAACATTAAATCAGTGCATGAAACAATTTTTGTTACAAGTGAAAATGTGTTTCTCAGCTGGAACCTAAACTGACCAGCCAGTCCAATTTGACCAAACAGTAGTTTAACTCTGAGTGACCCGAGGCTCTGTATTTACTTAACGAGTATTTACTTTACTTAAAGCCTGACATCGGTAGTGGGTAAAATGATGGAATCAATTATTAAGGATGTCATAGCAGTGCATTTGGAAAGAGGTGACATGATAGGTCCAAGTCGGCATGGATTTGTGAAAGGGAAATCATGCTTGACAAATCTTCTGGAATTTTTTGAGGATGTTTCCAGTAGAGTGGACAAGGGAGAACCAGTTGATGTGGTATATTTGGACTTTCAGAAGGCGTTCGACAAGGTCCCACACAAGAGATTGATGTGCAAAGTTAGAGCACATGGGATTGGGGGTAGTGTGCTGACATGGATTGAGAACTGGTTGTCAGACAGGAAGCAAAGAGTAGGAGTAAATGGGTACTTTTCAGAATGGCAGGCAGTGACTAGTGGGGTACCGCAAGGTTCTGTGCTGGGGCCCCAGCTGTTTACACTGTACATTAATGATTTAGATGAGGGGATTAAATGTAGTATCTCCAAATTTGCGAATGACACTAAGTTGGGTGGCAGTGTGAGCTGCGAGGAGGATGCTGTGAGGCTGCAGAGCGACTTGGATAGGTTAGATGAGTGGGCAAATGCTTGGCAGATGAAGTATAATGTGGATAAATGTGAGGTTATCCACTTTGGTGGTAAAAACAGAGAGACAGACTATTATCTGAATGGTGACAGATTAGGAAAAGGGGAGGTGCAAAGAGACCTGGGTGTCATGGTACATCAGTCATTGAAGGTTGGCATGCAGATGCAGCAGGCGGTTAAGAAAGCAAATGGCATGTTGGCCTTCATAGCAAGGGGATTTGAGTACAGGGGCAGGGAGGTGTTGCTACAGTTGTACAGGGCATTGGTGAGGCCACACCTGGAGTATTGTGTACAGTTTTGGTCTCCTAACCTGAGGAAGGACATTCTTGCTATTGAGGGAGTGCAGCGAAGGTTCACCAGACTGATTCCCGGGATGGCGGGACTGACCTATCAAGAAAGACTGGATCAACTGGGCTTGTATTCACTGGAGTTCAGAAGAATGAGAGGGGACCTCATAGAAACATTTAAAATTCTGACGGGGTTAGACAGGTTAGATGCAGGAAGAATGTTCCCAATGTTGGGGAAGTCCAGAACCAGAGGTCACAGTCTAAGGATAAGGGGTAAGCCATTTAGGACCGAGATGCGGAGGAACTTCTTCACCCAGAGAGTGGTGAACCTGTGGAATTCTCTACCACAGAAAGTTGTTGAGGCCAATTCACTAAATATATTCAAAAAGGAGTTAGATGAGGTCCATACTACTAGGGGGATCAAGGGGTATGGTGAGAAAGCAGGAATGGGGTACTGAAGTTGAATGTTCAGCCATGAACTCATTGAATGGCGGTGCAGGCTACAAGGGCCGAATGGCCTACTCCTGCACCTATTTTCTATGATTGGACATTGTGCCCTTAAAAAGATACAAATCCACCTCACCAGCACAGTAATACATTCTGCATAACATTGTATAGCACTTCTCTCCTTATAAAAGTGCATCATTTGACTTCCTTTGAGTAGCATCATGTATGAAAAAAACTTTTCTTTGAAAGTTTTGAGAGCATCCATCATTTCAAACATCACATTTTGTAGAAAACATCAACAAATCACAACTGAATATAAGTATGTAAAAAGATAAAGAAAGCCAGTAATTTCCTGCTGTTTTATTGACCTTGAAATAGTTTGGTCTAGCCTCAATTTATTTCAACTATTTGCAAATATGTAACTTTGTTCAAAATTTTAAAATTTTATCCCAATAACGCTGCATCAGAGCCCTCATGAGCACTTACAATACAAATACACTACATCTGTGGAAAGGAAAATTTTGCCAGAGAACTAGTGTGACAAAAGTGATTCCATCTTCAAAAGAATGGGATCGGGAGAAGCCAATAAATTATAAGCCAATTAGTCTTACTTCAGTTGTTATTAAACTGTCAATGGATTAAATTTCTGAGAACTTTGCCAAAATATAAGTTAATCAGAGCCAGTCAGCATATATTACTGAAAGGTAGATCATGCTTGCTCATGAATTCTTTGAAGAACTAACAATGGCTTTATAAAGGAAATACAGTGAATAAGTTTATATGGATTTTCAAAATGCATTGGATTAGGCACCTGTGACAATCGATTTTCTCTAGGGTTCAGTGTCACCAGTCACTCATTTAAGCAGACCTCATGTTCCTTACATTCTGGAGCACACCTTTACTGTCCAAAAGCAAGTTAAATGATGGCATGTTCATAACCATAAATCCCTTGTTGCATTTACTGGATATTATGAACTTGTACATGCTGACGCATGCATACACCTATTTTTTCCACAAGGCACATTGAACCAAGACTGATTATCAACCAATAAACGTGTTTATTTTACATGATTATAAATATATGAATGAACAAAATATATTCTTGTAGTGAAATACATTTATTTCCACCCATTCCTTGCAACATAAAACAACAAAAGTGCAACTCTGCCCTTGTTGTGAGTTATCTCACTTACAAGTTAGCAATCGCTGAACTGACTGGCATTAACCTTTTCTCTCATATACGTGTTTATGCCTCAGCCTCAGTGGGTACATAACTGGTAATTGTTGTTCAAGAATGTGAAATAATACATGGTAGAAGAATACAAAGTAGTACATATTCTCCAAAGCAACCCCAGCCCTAACCCTGAACCTATGTTTCAGGACTAACATACGAACCATGACAAACCGGAAAACAGCTACTGCCCCACACAATTGCGATGCCTTGTGCATCACAATATATACACTCTCCACCCTACTGAAAGCCACGTAATCTCCTGCAAGAAGCAAAAAAAAACCACGCAGATTCAGGGGGAAACAAAATCTGGAAAATTCCTCTCCGACCTCCTTAGGCGATCAAAACTTGTCCAGGAAGACCACTATGGTCCTAATTAATATTGGACCATAATTTGCAGCCCCTACAGGCGAGTGTGAGGTGTGCACGCGCCCGCAAGTTCCGGGTTTAGGCATGTACTGTGCATGTGCTAATACCCGGAACTCGCAATCTGAAAACGGCATCCGTGGGCAGAGAGCTCTGCTTAGCGAATGCCGATGAAGTTCTTTAGCCTGATAAAAGCTTTTACCAGTGCAAGAGTTTTTAAAAATAGAAAAATAAAAGTTTATCAGTAATTTATACATTTAAAAAATCTGTGAAATAAGCGAAATTTATTTTTAGACCGTTTAAAACATGTACATTTATTTTTCAAAAAATAAAGTTTAGTTTTAAATGCCATTTTAAGTAATTTTAAATGTAATTTTTTAAAATTTATTTGAAGTGTAGAGGTACTTTTTGGGATACTTATGCGACTCTGTACATACGGAATCCCCATAAGTATGAATGGGGATCCCCTTTTGACATTCATTGGGCTGACCCACGTAATGGCAGGGGCGCTCGCGAAGCATGTGAGTCCCTGAACCGCAAACCTCTGTACCTCCCGAACCACCAGGTACATGGGCTTTTTATTTGCAAATCGGAGGCATCTCCCTGCGGGAAGCCTCTGACTGCAAAATCAGGGTCATTATATAGTGCCTATCTTTTGTACAAGTTGGTCTCCGCCCTAGCCAGCAACAAGTCCAGTTCTCGCTTAAAGGAAGTCAGTGAATTAGTGTTCACAGCACAGCAGCTTGTTCCACATGCACCCTATTCTCTCTGAAAAGAACCACCTCCTAACATCTAACCTAGTTCTGGCCTTCCATAACTTGGGATTGACATTAAGTCTTTATTATGCTGTATCATTATGACTAGATTTCCAAATTGTTTTAAATTAATCTAAGACATTTGTTTTCGTAATCATTAAGTTTAAGTTCCATCCTATGCATTTCAATAAGTTGATTTATTTTCCCTCTCAGATGGGGATGGGCAGCAGGAACATTTACTGCCTGTCTGTGCAGATGAAAACTGCCATGAAAGTGTCATTTACCGGAACATGCCAGGATCTAACCAGGTATGATATAACTCAGTATGTTTAGAACTCTGAATATTTTAATGCTGCAGTGCTATATTGCCTCACATTTAAACTTTCCTCTTGTGTAGATATTCGTTCGATAACCTCCGAACAGATCGTTCAAGGATTGTAATTTTTTTTCATTTTCTGCTGATCTTGTCTTTTTGTCCTGGATTCCTTGCTAAGATAGACCATACCCAGAGGAAAAAGTGCAGATCCTTGCCACAATAGACAAATTGAGGGATATTTTTAACTCTAGTCTACAAAAGAGGAAGATTTTAATTAATGGGAAACTATCAGGATTGCAGCTTCAATACTGTAATACTTAATAGAAGAATTGTGAAAATAGGCCTTGCGTGTACTCTAGCTGTAAAGATGATCAACGAGGACTCACAGGTCCAATTTAGGGGGTGAACACCCCGTTCCCAAACAACTTCAAAACACGGACTACACCACATTTGTTCGGGCATTGTGGAGGTCTCCCTGGTGTGAGCCTAAAACAGGCTTCTTGGCCATGCTAATAAAGAGCCTAATGCCTGTTTTAGGATCCATTAAATAAATTTGTTTGTTCTGAGTGGAGCAGGCATCTCCACCCAGGATTACTTGGTCTACATGCAGCCTAACCAGCAGTCCTTAATTTGAGGGCACTCGTGTCAGGCCTGCTGGAGGCGGCCACCAACAGATTATGTTGTTTTTAAAAATACCTAGTTTAATGTGGAGCGAAAAGGAGCAGGACTGCTTTTCCCAGCCCCTTAGCACTGCTACTAAGGCCTCCGCTTGAGAGATAGTGGGTGAAACCATGTCATTTTCTACTTCAGACCTGACATACGAGTGCCCTCAAATTATGATTCTCTTGACATTGTTACCAGTTGTGTTTCATCTACTGTATTACAAAGGGACATTGCAAAACAAAACTATTAACTTGGACTACTTTGTCCAAAGATTATGTGATTATCTCTGGTAGCTTCCTCTCGTTTATAGCCTTGTAGAGTGCAGAATCTGTTTTAACTTCTAGAAGACATGGAATAAAAGGGACAGCATGGATACAGAATTGGCTAAGTGGTAGGAAACAGAGAGTAGTGGTGACTAGTTGTTTTTCAGACTGGAGAAAGGTACACAGTGATGTTTCCCATCAGTTGATTCTAGGACCACAGCTTTCCTTGAGATATATTAATGACTTGAATGTGGGTATACAGGGAACAATTTCAAAAGTGGGGAGGTGACTGATAGACTTCAGGAAGACATAGACAGGCTGGTGAAGTGGGCGGACACGTGGCAGATGAAATTTAATGCAGAAAAGTGTGCAGTGATACATTTTGGTAGAAAGAATGAGGAGAGGACATATAAACTAAAGGGTACAATCCTAAAGGGGGTGCACGAACAGAGAGACGTGGGGGTATGTGTGCACAAATCGTTGAAGGTGGCAAGTTGAGGAAGTAGTTGAGGCTTATGGGATCCTGGGCTTCATAACTAGAGGCATAGAGTACAAAAGTGTGGAAATGATGATGAACCTGTATAAAACACAGGTTCGGCCCCAACTGGAGTACTGTGTCCAATTCTGGACATCACACTTTGGGAAGGCCTTCGTGAAGATGCAGAAAAGATTTACGAAAATGTTTCCAGGAATGAGGAACTTCAGTTACGTTGATAAACTGGAGAAGCTAGGGTGGTTCTCCTTGGAGCAGAGAAGATTGAGAGGAGATTTGATAGAGGTGTTCAAAATCATGAGAGGCCTGAACAGAGTAGATAGAGGGAAACTATATCCATTAGCCAAATGGTCGAGAACCAGACACAGATTTAAGGTGATTGCCAAAAGGCAACACAAGGAAAAACTTTTTTATGCTTCGAGTGGTTAGGATCTGGAATGCACTGCCTGAAAGTGTTGTGGAGACGGACTGAATCGTATCTTTCAAAACTGAGTTAGATAAGTATCTGAAGGAAAAAAACTTGCAGGGTACGGGGAAAAGGCGGGGAGTGGTACGAGTTGAGAGCCGGCAAGGGCTCGACAGGCCGAATTGCCACCTTCTGTGCTGTAACCATTCTATGGGCCCAAGTTTCCACATGATTCGCGCCTGATTTTTAGGAGCAACTGGTGAAGAACGGACTATTTTAGAAATCGCAATTCTCCACTTTTTTTCTGCAGTTCTAGTGTAGAACAGTTCTAGTTTAGAACAGAATTTTTTCTTCAACAGAGGGCGTGACGCCTGATTTGAAAGTTTCCACAGTGAAAATGTACTCCAAACTAAAGTAGAATGGAGCCAGTGAAGATTTTTGTAGAACTGAAAAAAACTGTTCTACCCATTAAAAAATCAGGCACAGGTTACAAATTAGGCGTCCAGAACGAGGTGGGGGGGGAAGGGAACTCATTAAATTCGACAATAAATCCTTATTTATACTTCTACAAATATTATACAAATAAATCCAACCTGAATAAACATTTATAAGCCAAGAAAAGATTAAATAAACCATCTTCCTACCTGTGTGAAAGTGCTTCAGCCAGGGAGAATTCTGCAGCCGTTCGTGCCGCTGAGAGGGAGAGGGAGAGGGAGAGGGAGAGGGAGAGGGAGGGAGGGAGGGAGGGAGGGGGAGGGAGAGAGGGAGGGGGGAGGGGGAGGAGAGAGGGGGGAGAGAGAGGGGGGGAGGGGTCGGGGAACAGGAGCGCAGGTCGGGTCGGGTCAGTCGGGGTGGGGGGAGCGGGTGTCTGGTCGCGGGGGGGAGCGGGTGTCTGGTCGGTGGGGGGGGGGGCGCGGGTGTCTGGTCGGCAGGGGGGGGGCGCGGGTGTCGGGTCTGGTCTGATCGGCGGGGGGGGGGGGAAGCGAGGGTCTGGTCGGGGAGGGGTAGCAGGAGCTGGCCGTGGGAGGAGCCTCATTCACGCAGCCCCAGTGAGGCCATTCAGCCAGGGCTAGGGGCTGCGTGCTTCGGGCCCCTCCCACACAGTTCGGCGCCTGGAGCTACTGCACTTGCGCGCCGACTGTAGCGCGCATGTGCAGAGGTCCCGGCACTGTTTTCAGCGCTGGGACCTGGCTCCGCCCCCCCCCCCCCCCCCCCACAGCTCGTGCAGGCTGCGCTGAGGGCCAGAGGACCTGTAAGTAGGTGGAGAATACCGAGGATTTTTCTTGTGGAAACTTGGGCCCTATAATTCTATTCTTTAAGACAAGTGAAGCAAAAAAGCAAGGTAAAAACGGCTTAAACAAAGAAGTCACTTACAAGATTCTAGAGAATTTATAATCAAAATGATGTTTGTTCATTTTCAAGTGGCATGCAAATATTACCAGTTTACAATGCTGCTTTGTAGTCTCATCCTGGCTCTCACGGAGGCATCTGAGGTCATTTTATAAAGTTGTATAATATTGTTAATGGTATAGAAATCGTTAACCTGGAATATTACTTAAACTTAAGTGCAGGAGTAGAACTAGTAAAAAGTAATTTTAAGTCTCATAATCAGGGAAAAAATTTCACACACAGTGATAAATTTCCAGGTAGATAGTGGAGGCAAAAATTTTGGAATAATTTAAGAAACAATGATATACTACAATAGGGAGATGGTAGGATCTCTCCGGAGGAATGAATTTTAAAGCTGAAAGGCCTTCCTCATCTGTAATTATCTTATGATCCTGTAATTAACTAGACTTATTTACGGAAATTAAGCAGGAAGGACACGTACAAAATAGTACAAATGTATGTTCAATGACAACAGTAAAAGGCCTGATCTTTCAAAAATCCAACCTACTTAGCAACAGCGAGTGTTTAGAACCACTACTAAGAATCTGCAGCATGCATCCGGTACCCACTTTTGTTCAGTTTTCAATCAGTGTCTGTCTGTGTCTTTCTCTTTCTCCCTCAGCGCTCTGTTTTGCTCTGTCCCTTCTTTCTCCTCTCCTTTTGTCCATCTCTCTCCCCTCTCCCTTTTTCCCCTCTGTCTCTCCTCCCTCTCCACCAGCACACTCACCACTGACTCAAGAAGGTTATGGTTTCAAGACTTGAGCACGTAATCGAGGCTAATACTTTAGTGCAGTACTAAGGGAGAGCTACACTGCTGGGGATGCTACCTTTCAGATAAAATGTTGAACCGAGGTTCTGTAACAGATCCCATGGCACTATTACAAAATTGTTCTGGAGTTCTCTGCAATATTTATCCCTCAACCAAAATCTCTTGCTTTCCCGCCTCACTCACTTCCCAACCTCCACCCCCTCACTTGTAGGAACATGGGTCTATTAGAAACAGGAGTAGGCCATTCAACCTCTCGAACCTGCTCCGCCACACAAATTAATCCTGGCTGATCTGCACCACAACTCCATTTATCTGCCTTTGTTCCATATCCCTTGATACCCTTACCTAACAAAAATCTATCTATCTCAGTCTTGACAGTTCCAATTGTTCTAGCATCCACAGCCTTTTAGGGGGAAACAATTCCATATTCTACTACCCTTTGTGTGAAAATATGCTTCCTGGTTTCACTCCTGAATGGCTGAGTTCTAACTTAAAGATTCTACCTCCCTGTTCTGGATTCAGTAGCATGATGAGCTTTGTTACCACAGCGGTCTTTGAGTTGGGACCGATCTCAGGATCTATCATGCTGCATATGCCAGCTGAAGGAGGAGAGCAACAGTACTGTTAGCCAAAGCTGCATATTAATCCCGTGTGCTCTTGCTGAGAAAATCCTTAGCGCTGGTTAAGATTTGTTATTAAAATTTCCACAAATCCAGTGTGGATCAACTATTGCTACTGGCGTTTGGGACCAAAGGTTAGAGCTCCCAGAGTGGATAGGATTACATCATGGGTGGATTTGGCTTGCAGGCTGGACATGAACGATTTAAGGGGTATTTCCTTTCTATAATATGTTGGCACGGATTTTGCGGGGCCAATGACAACGAACTTGCAGTGTACGCCGTCGTAAACCCTCAGAATGGCCCCGCAAATTCCGGGCTTCCACATGTGCTGGGCAAGTGCAAAACCCAGAACTTGCGATCTGTCGAGCTTCACCTTGACTGATTGTCTGCATGTGCCCCAAAACAATTTTGCTGGTGCAGAGTTGGGCTATTTGCCCAACTACTGCCCAGCAAATGCCCATAAAAACCCTTACGCCTGATAAAAACGTGTTCCAGCTTAAGGGTTAAAATAAATGTTAAATTAAAATTTTTAAAAGGATTAAAACATATAAAACATTTAAAATTAGTTCATATAAATGTTGGCCTGGAATACTGGGCCCAAGTTTCTGCCTCAGTTGCTCCTGATTTTTTGGAGCAACGGGTGTAGAACGGAGTATCTTAGAAATTCAAATTCTCGGCATTTAATTTGCTCCAGTTCTAGTCAGTTAGAACAGTTTCACTTTGGAACAGAATTTTCTTTTCAAAAGGGGGCGTGTCCGGCCACTTGCGTCTGTTTTCAAAGTTTCGGCAGTGAAAACTTACTCCAAACTAACTTAGAATGGAGTAAGTGAAGATTTTTGTACGCTCGAAAAAACTTTGTCTACACTTTAGAAAATCAGGCGTAGGTTAGGCATAGGGAAAAGGGGGGGCGGGGGTGGGGGTTTAAAGGGAAGTTTACAAACATTAAACACTTCAGTTTTACAAATAAAGAGCCATCATCAATAATAAATGATAAAAACATCAATAAATCAACCAATAAATCAATCAAAAAAATGTAAAAAAAAAAAAAAATTTAAATCAATAAATAAAACATTTTCTACTTACCGACTGCAGCACCGGGAGCCCTCCAACAGCGTGCTGGGATGCCCCCCCCCCCCCCCCTCCGTCCCCAGCACCAGATTTACAGGTAGGTAGCGTTGGGTTCGGGGTCGGGAGCAGGGGTCGGGGGGAGTGCGAGTCAGGGTCGGGAGCACGGGTCGGGTCCGAGGGGGTGGGGTGGGGGGCGGTCGGGATGGTTGGGTCGGGAGTGGGGGGGAGGATGGAGGTGGGGGGGAGGGAGGGAGCGCGAGCCGGTTCGTGTTGGGGCGGGGGGAGGGAGGTCAGGTTGGGTCTGGTCCAGTCCGGGGGGGGGCGGTCGGGAGCGCGGGTCGGGGGGTGGTGGGAGGGGGGTCGGTTCGGGTCGGGGAAGAGGGAGGTCTGGTTGGGTGGGGGGAAGCGCGGGTCGTGTCCGGTCTGGGGGCAGGGTGGGGGGGAAGCGGGAGTCGAGTCGGGTCGGGAGGAAGCAGGAGCTGGGCGTGGGAGGAGCCTTATTCATGCAGCCCGAGTGAGGCCATTCGGCCAGGGCTAGGGACTGTGTGCTTCAGGCCCCTCCCACACAGTTTTGGGCGCCTGGAGCTACTGCACATGCGCGCCCACTGTAGCGCGCATGTGCAGAGGTCCCGGCACTGTTTTCAGCGCAGGGACCGAGCTCCGCCCCCTACAGTTCGTACTGCGCCGCGCCCGGCTCAAGAGGACCAACAGGGAGCCGTAGAATCTGGAAGTTCTTTTTAGGCGCACTTTGTGGCGCGAAAGACCGACGTCCAGGTCGGGGCTGCGCCGTTCGAGGCGCGGCCCGCAACTTGGGCCCATTATGTTTAAAATTATTTTTCAAAATATTTAATTTTTATTTTAAATGTTTAATTAAAGGGACTTTTACTTAATTTTGAACATGGGAATATTTTTATTAGAATTATATTGATTAATTATTTGAGAATTTCTCAATCTTAGAGGATTCCATTTGTAAATGGAATCCCATAAGCTTATGAGGAATCCCCCTTTCTAATTGGTTGTTCTGGCTCACGTGATCCCAGGGACGCTTCCAAACCGCCTGCGTCCCTGGAATCTGTGAGCCTTTACGAAGGTACTTTTGGATTTTTTGGGGGGTCGGAGGCGTACTCTGGAGGTACGCCTCCAACTGCAGATTTCAGCCCATTACTTAAGATTTTCTGCATTGAATTAATCTGCTACCTAACTGCCTATCCTGATAACCTATCTATGTGTAGTTGGTTCACAATATTTGTTACAATTTGCCACATCTCTGCCATGCCAATTTGATATCCTCAACAAATTTCAATACAGCTCCCTCAATTTCATGTCCCGGTCACAATATTGTTCACTTTTGGTTGGTTTTCTCAGAATTGTCTAGGTCAAAGAAAATGTAACATACATTTTAAGAAACTTAGAAACCTCTGCCTAGAATTAAGTAGTTTTGGTATCTGGTTAGATTCACTTAACTTGGTGACCTGCCCAGAGGAATTGTTGATTCTCAGCTCCAACAAAAGCCATTTTGCAACAGTCTGATTTTGAATCAGTTGATCTGGCTGAAGTAGCAACTGTATGCTCTAATTCCAATGAATGGAATCTGTGCATTAGTTGTTGCCTAATTAATAACATTTGGCTCATGTAAAAAGGATAATATTTAGTTTTCCCCGCATCCCTCCCTAATCTAAACACACATGCTGTCGGTCTTCACGGTAGAAGACACTAAAAACATCCCAATAATAGATAATCAAGTGGCTATAGGGAGCGGAAAACTTAAAACAATCACCATCACTAAAACAAAAGTACTCGGTAAAATAATGGGACTAAAGGTGGACAAGTTCCCTGGACCCGTGGGCTGCAACCAAGGGTCTTAAAAGAAGTGGCTGCAGAGATAGTGGATGCATTGGTTGTAATCTACCAAAATTCCCTGAATTCTGGAGAGGTACCAGTGGATTGGAAAACCGCAAATGTAACACCCCTATTTAGAAAAGAAGAAAGATCGAAAGCAAGGAACTATAGACCAGTTAGCCTAACATCTGTCGTTGAGGAAAAGCTGGAGTCCATTATTAAGGATGCAGTAGCAGGACATTTGGAAAAGCATAATACAGTCGAGCAGAGTCAGCATGGTTTTATGAAAGAGAAATCATAGAAACGTAGAAATTTACAGTGCAGAATGAGGCCATTTCGGCCCATCTTGTCCACGCCAGCCAACAAAAAGCTGCAAAGTCCTTGGTAATAAAAACCTATGAACAATGACGGAAAGGCAAAGAACAGCCCAACCATTCCACCTCACACAACTGCGATACCCCTTATACTGAAACAGTCTACATTCCACCCCAACCAAAGCCATGTGATCTCCTGGGAAAGGCAAAAATCTGGTAAATTCCTCTCCGACCCATCCAGGCGATCGAAACTAGTCCAGGAGATCACCCTGGCCTATTCGATTCCCTACAGTACTTACCATTATATCTGTTCCATCCAACAAAAGGCCATCCAGTCTAATCCCAATTATCAGCTCTAGGTCAGTAACCCTGCAGGTTACGGCACTTTAAGAGCCCATCCAACCATCTCTTAAAAGTGGTGAGGGTTTCTGCATCCATCACTCTTCCAGGCAACGAGTTCCGATCCCCACAACTTTCTGCATAAAGAAGCTCCCCCTTAAATCCGCTCTAAACCTTCTACCAACCACCTTAAAACTATGCCCCCTCGTAATAGCCCCCTCCACCAATGAAAATGGGCCCTTACTATCCACTATGTCCAGGCCCCTCAATATTTTGTACACCTCAATGAGGTCTCCTCTCAACTTCCAATGAGAACAACTTCCAATGAGAACAAACCCAGCCGATCCAATCTGTCCTCATAACTTAAGATTCTCCATTCCAGGCAGCATCCTAGTAAGTCTCCTCTGCACCCTCTCTAGTGCAATCACGTCCTTCATATAATATGGCGACCAGAACTGCACGCAGTACTCCATCTGTTTGACAAATTTGCTGGAGTTCTTTGAGGATGTAACTAGCCGGGTGGATAAGGGGGAACCAGTGAATTTGTTACATTTGGATTTCCATAAGGCATTCGATAAGGTGCCAATAAAAGGTTATTGCACAAATAAGAGATCACAGAGTTGAAGGTAATATATCAGCATGGATAGAGGATTGGCTAACCAACAGAAAACAGACAGTCGGGATAAATGGGTTATTTTCCGGTTGGCAAACGGTAACTCATGGGGTGACACAGGGATCGGTGCTGAGAACTCAACTATTTACAATCTATATTGTTGGGTTAAGGGAGCCAAGTTTGCTGATGAGACAAAGATGGATGGGAAAGCAAGTTGTGAGGGGGACACAAAGAATCTGCAAAGGGATATAGACAGGCTAAGTGAGTGGGTAAACATTTGGCAGATGCAGTACAGTGTTGGAAAATGTGAGGTTATCCACTTTGGCAGGAAAAATAAAAAAGCAAATTATTATTTAAATGGGGAGAGATTGCAAAATGCTGCATTACAGAGGAACTTGGGGGGGGTCCTTGTGCATGAACCACAAAAGGTTAGTATGCAGGTACAGCAAGTGGTCAGGAAGTCAAATGGAATGTTGGCCTTTATTGCAAGGAGAATGGAGTATAAAAGCACGGAAGTCCTGCTGCAACTGTGCAGGGTATTGGTGAGACCACACCTAGAGTACTGCATACCGTTTCGCTCTCCTTATTTAAGGAGGGATATACTTGTATTGGAGGCAGTTCATAGAAGGTTCACTAGGTTGCTTCCTGAGATAAAGGGGTTAACTTATGAAGAAAGATTGAGCAGGTTGGGCCTTTACTCATTGGAGTTTAGAAGAATGAGAGATGATCTTTTTGAAACATATAAAATACTAAGGGGGCTCGACAAGGTAGTTGCAGAGAGGATGTTTCCACTCGTGGGCGCATCTGGAACTAGGGGGCATAGTTTAAGAATAAGGAGTCGCACATTTAGAATTGAGATGAGGAGGAATTTCTTCTCTGGGTGTCATAAATCTGAGGAATTCTCTACCCCAGAGAGCTGTGGAGGCTGGGTCATTGACTATATTTAAGGTGGAGATGGACAGGTTTTTGAACGATATGGGAGTGAAGGGTTACGGAGAGCGGACAGGGAAGTGAAGCTGAGCCCAAGATCAGATCAGATCAGCCATGATCTTATTAAATGGCGGAGCAGGCTCAAGGAGCCAGGTGGCCTACTCCTCCTATTTCTTATGTTCTTGTGTTCTATTTGCTCAAAGTAGAGATGCATCAGGGCCAGCATCTTAGGGTTGCTTCAGTTTTGACACTGGAACTGAATTTTGTCTATTTAACTGTAAATTTGGGTAGATTATTTGCTGTTGGACATTCAGAAGCATTAGCATACCTGCAGTGTGTGAATAGGAATTATGAGCATGCATTTTATTCCTAAAATTGGAATCATGAGCATGTGTTTTATTCCTAAAATTATTGCATTGATGTCACTTTTATTCAAGTTGGTAGCCTAGCAACAAACCTAGCTTGCATTCAGATCTGGATTGTAATACAGTGTCTCCAGAGTGGTACATTTTCATACTGGTATGAGATGAAAGTATGTAGTTCCGTATTTACAGGTGATTCCAGATTCATTCTGGAATAAACTTGCCAAGATAATGGGGTGTCGCACTTTCACATGCAACAGCTGATATGTACTTTGCTGTGTTGACATAAAGATTGGTAGGTATCACTGCTGCCCTATAAATGTTTATGTTGCTTCAGTTTGAATATTTGAGTCAGTTGATAACTAATGTTCTTGAGCTCGATGATGTTCATTTCAAGAAGATAATTTGAAATCCATTTTTACTTGAAATTTGAAATCCTATTCTTTACCTGGAATGAAATCCAACCATACTAACTGTGGATCAATATATTTTGATATCCAATATAGTTAATTGAGTGTGTGCTTTCAGTTGTACTACTGAATGCAGTCAAATATGCTTTATTTCAAGATAACTTTCAGAATATTACAAAGAAGACTTGTTATACTTGTACTACATTTTTAGATAGTAAATTTTCCTGTGAAAAGAAACTTGTACAATAGGGTGCTTTTGGTAAATAATTATTTACTGCATTGTTTCAAACTGGTGTGCACTCTAATTTCTGGAGTCAAAGCTATAGCTTGTAATTTGTAAAGTTAGCTTGAGTTAGCTTTTAAAAGTAAAGATAAATGTTTGATATTAGCTCATATCTTATGAGTGTTTGGTTCAGTATTTAAAATAATAGTCTGCAATAAGACACTTAGCATGATTAGGAACTGGGTATCTAGCCAAAAGTTGTTGAGCATTTCATTTAATTTCCCTTCTGCCTTTTTTTCCCACTCTTGTTCAGGTTAATTGTTACGGAGTGCAGGTAGAAAAAAAGCCATAAAACAGACCAATAGCATTTGGAGTTTTATAGATACATGCATAAAGCAAATAAACAAATGGTTATGATGCATTTGATCAAGGCAAGTTAGAGTACTCTGCAGTTTCAGGTGCCTTTGTATAGAAAGGACCTGGAAGCCATATAGAGCATACAGCATAGATATGTCACGATACCAGAAATGAGTAACTACAGTAGTGAGGTACTGGATCATTTGCACTGCAGCAGAGGTGGGTAAGAGGAGATTTAATAGAGGGTTATTAAATTATGAAAAGTTTTGTTGGGGCGAACAGGGAAAGCATATATTCACCCTGGCTGTGGTGTCAATGACCAGAGGTCATCAATTTAAAAGTGTCATTCGAGAGAAGTTAAGAGAACTGTCTTTGGGCTCAAGTTTTGGCCTGAGTTGCTCCTATTTTTTTGGAGCAACTAGTTTACAATGGAGCATCTTAGAAAATGCAATTCTCGGCACTTAGTTTGCTCCAGTTCTAGTGAGTTAGAACAGTTTCATTTTAGAACAGTTTTTTTTTCAAAAGGGGGCATGTCCAGCCACTTACGCCTGTTTTTAAGTTTAGGCAGTGAAAACTTACTCCAAACTAACTTAGAATGGAGTAAGTAAATTTTTGTACGCTCAGAAAAACCCTGCCCACACATAAATCAGGTATAGGGAACGAGAGATGGAGGGGGGCGGGGGGGCAGGGCGGGGAGGGGGGTTTACAAACATTAAACACTTCACTTTTACAAATAAGGAGTCATCATCAATAATAAATGATAAATAAATCAATAAATCAACCAATAAATCAATCCAAAAAAATTTAAAAATCAATCAATAAATAAAAAATGAAGTTTCTACTCACCAACTGCAGCACCGGGAGTCCTCCATCAGCATGCTGGGACGGGCCCCCCCCCCCCCCCCCCCCCAATGTCTCCCTCTCTCTCTGTGTCTTTTTCTCTCTCTGTTTCTGACAGCGAGGGGTGGGTGAGGGAGGAGGAGGGAGGGAGGGAAGGAAGGTGAGGAGGAGGGAGGGAGGGCGAGGAGGAGAGAAGGCTGAGAGGAGGGGAGGGGAAGGGAGGGAGAGGAGGAGGGGGTGAGAGGGAGGGGGAAGGGATGGGGGGAAAGAGGAGGGGGAAGGGAGGGAGAGGAGCGGGGAGGGAGGCTGAACGCGCCCCACCGACAACTAAAAGCCGGGCCGCTGAAGACTTTGGGCGGGACCCGCCCACAGCAAGATTCCGGGCGGGCGGGCCCCACCGATGGCGTCGAAGCCGGGCCGCCGAGAACTTCGGGCAGGGCCCGCCCGTAGCAAGATGCCGGGCTGGCGGACCCCGCCGACAATGCAGATGCCTGGCTGCTGCTGAGGACTTCGGGCGGGGGCCGTCCCCAGCAAGATGCCGGGCGGAGGGGCCTTGCCGAGGACATGGAGTGAGGGAGGGAGTGGGTGGAGAGGAGGGGGGCGGGGGAAGGAACGGCTGAATGGGAAGCGGGGGGCGGGAAGCGGGAGCTGGAAGGGAGGGAGGCCCGAGTCCGATCTTCGGCCAGGGCTAGGGTCGGGCCCCTCCCACGCAGCCTCGGGGGCGAGGAGCTACGGCACTGTTTTCAGCATCGGGACCTAGCTCCGCCCCCAACCCCTTGTGCTGCGCCACGCCAAGCACGAAGACGTCCTGAAGAGCTCGCAGAATCACAAGGTAAGTTTTCGGCACCCTTTTTATTCCAGAAAGTCGGCGCACCTTATGCGCCGATCTTACAGAGGGCGGAAACTTGGGCCCTTTATGTGGAGAGTTGTTGGAGCATAGAATGCATTGCTGCAGGAAGTTGTTGAGGTAGAGAGCATTTAAGGGAAGAGCAGATAAATATTTGAAACCAGAATATACAGGGCTGTGGGAAAAGAGCAGGGGAGTGAGATTAGTTTTGGAATGCTCTAATGGACAGCATAGACATGATGAAACAAATGGCTTCCTTTCGTGTTGTAAAGTTCTGTGGAGCTATGTATCGCTCTCTAGCTGGAAATCTGATGTGCAGCAAGCTGGCCTGGGCCACAGATTCTTCCATCAACAACAACTACTTTTATTTATATAGCACCTTTTAATATTGTAAAACGTCCCAAGGCGCTTCACAGAAGTATTATGAGGCAAAATATTTGACACCGAGCCACATAAAGAGAGATAGGGAGGCCAAGAGGTTTAGGCAGAGAATTCCAGAGCTTGGCCTAGGCAACAGAAGGCACGGCCAACAATGGTTGAGCGATTAGAATCAGGGATGCTCAAGAGGGCATCTGCGGTGGGCGGGAGTACAGAGATAGAGAGGGGAGAGACCATGGAGGGTTTTGAAAACAAGGATGAGAATTTTGAAATCGAGGAGTTGCTTAACCAGGAGCCAATGTAGGTCAGCTACCACAAGGGTGATGGGTGAGCGGAACTTGGTGTGAGTTAGGTCATGGGCAGCCGAGTTTTGGATCACCAAATTTACCCAGGGTAAAATGTGGAAGACCAGCCAGGAGTGTGTTGGAATAGTCAAGTCTAGAGGTAACAAAGGCAAGGGTGAGGGTTTCGGAAATAGGCAGTCTTAGTTATGCTGCGGATATGTCGTCGAAAGCTCATTTCGGGGTCAAATATGATACCAAGATTGCAAAGTGTGGTTCAGACTCAGGCAAACGTTGGGGAGAGGGATAAAGTCAGTGGCTCGGGAATGGAATTTGTGGCGGGGACCGAAAACAATGGCTTTGGTCTTCCCAATATTTAAATGGGAATATTTAAACACTACTAAACGTGATCACCCAACAAACACAAATAGTTTCAGCCTTATCATGCATTATGGTTTAGGGTTGATCTAGCGAAGAGCCAGCATGGAGAGAGATGGGATGAACGGCCTCTAGTTGTCAGCTCTCTGCAACCCTTAACTTTCATCCTCTTTTTTCTTTCTCTCCTTTCACCACTCCCTCACACTCAACCCGAACTGCAACTTTCAGACTCATTCACTGCCACCACCGCACTGATATTCTTTTCTCCTCCTCCTATAATTTTCCACCACTCAAACTATTTCTAATATGGCACCAGTACTGAAAGTGTGATATAATTTGACGTTATTCTGAAGAAAGTGTGACATACTTGTTTTTTTTTCAGGATGTAAACCAAAAAACTGCTTGATATGTATTCTTTCCAAAATGACTGACCCTGGGCTGACTATCAATGAGCTGGAATAAATATATTTTTTAAAGTGCCATTGAATATACGGATAGAAATTTGGTGCATAATCGTTAGCAGTGCTGACCCTTGTTTATCTGATTAAACTTGCACATGCTTCTTATGAGCTAAACGTGGCCTACTCCAGTTGGGTAGTAGTTACAGTATAACAGAAGTGTCATTCTGATGAATTATAGAATAAATTAATTGGGACAACTAAATCACTATCATTGGGATTTTAAAGTATTGGAGAGCATGCAATCCAAATTAATGTTTTAGACATGTACAGGATCTTAGTACACATCTTTAGTCAAGATATTTTCAAAAAATTATAATTTTTGTTGCCAACTAATATCACTTTCAGCATTATGATCTTCATTGGACTCTTGTTAAATGCAAGAAAGTACTTGAGAGAAATTTGATTTACTGATGTATTCTTTCTTTAATATTAGGTTCAGGACAAATCTCTGATGTGCTGTACAGTTTAGAAACACAGTGGTGCATGATTCTTATTTTTGATGCTATAACATGTTACATGTAACAACAATGTTTATGAATGGGTTCCAAAAACAATTGACGCATTTCTGGAGAGAAAAGAGATTAGGAATATGATGTGAAGGGGTTAATCTACGAAAGTGGGACTGGCTTGGTTTGGACTTGATGGTCTCTTCCTCGTCCTAAAAATTCTTATGTTTCACATTAACAGTGGATACCCATTTTATCAAATCTGAAGAATGGCGATACCCTTTGGGGATTTGTTTCACAAGAACCAGTACAATTTCCAATCACCATTCACTTAGGGGACTACAACATGGATGGCTTTCCTGATGCATTGGCCATACTGAAGAACACTTCAGGCAGGTAGGTTGTTTTTTCTTTTCAACAACCTTATAAAGGTGACCGCAAAAATCTCCTAATTATACTTCTGTGTTACTGTAAAAGATATAGTGCATGTGAAAAAATCATGCCTGCCTGTATATCTGAGAGAAGCCAACAAACACCTTTTTAAAAAAAAAACCTAACCTATCCCTAAAAAAAACTGACAACTCAGAAAAACAATGTACGCTGAAAAATCGCCCTTAGTAAACTGCTTCAAGATTAAGTTAAACTCCATTTTATTACATTTCATTCTTAATTAATAATTTGAGTCTGTTTTCACAAAAGAGAGGGACGATGCAGACATTGTAGTTGAGGAGGAGTGTGAAATATTAGATTGGATGAACATAGTGCAAAAGGAAATATAGCATCTTTGAAAGTAGATAAATTACCAGGCCTGGATGAAATGTATTCCAGGCTGTTAAGAGAAGCAAGGGAGGAAACAGCGGAGGCTCTGATCATTATTTTCCAATCCTCTTTGGCTACAGGATTGGTGCTGGAAGACTGCTAACAGTGTACTGTTGTGTAAAAAGGAAGAAAGGGATAGACCGAGTAACTACAAGCCAGTTAACCTAACCTTGGTGGTGGGCAAATTATTGGAAAAAATTCTGAAGATCAGTATTAATTGTCGTTTAGAAATGCATGGATTAATCGAGGAGAGTCAGTATGGATTTGTTGTGGGAAGGTTATGTCTGACTAACGTGATTTAATTTTTTGATGAGATACCAAGGAGGGTCAATGAGAGTAGCGCGTTTGGTGTAGTCTACATCGATTTTATCAAGGTTTTTAGCACATAGCAGACTGATCAGAAAAGTAATAGTCCATGGGATCTAAGGGAAAGTGGCAATTTAGATCCAAATAAAAACATAAAATAATAGAAATGCTCAGCAGGTCAGTTAGCATCTGTGGAGGGAGAAACGGACTTAAAATTTCAGATCAATGACCTTTCATCAGAACTGCCTTTTTACTTTGATCGAGAGAGGGAAGGGCCCAGGTAGAGTGAGAATTCTGAAAATGGGTGAAAAGGTCAATTGTGCAGGGGTTGGGGGGAGGCAGGGACAGACTCCTGGCCAAAGAAGTGGGCACGGAGACGAAGGCGATCGGAAAAAATCAGCGTCGTGCCAAGCTGGAAATTCATTGAGGTGGTAGCGTAAGAGGATGAAGCTCACGGCAGGGATGGGATTGGAAGAAGGGATAGGTTCAGAGGGAAGTGAAGGGGAAGGTGGTTCTGGAGGGGCGTTGGTGTCCAAGAGTTGTTGAAGCTTATGATTCTTGACACCTGAAAGGAAGGAAAACGGTTCTTTGTTAAAGTGCCAGATGAGACGAAGGATGAAATGGATCCCCGACCAGGACAGCTCTGAGTGAATCGGTGCTGCGGACGAGAGAGGTCGAGAGCGTGCATGTGGCAGCTTATAGCATTGAGCGGGATCTCTGGATGCGGCGAGAGCAGTGGTTTGAGGAATGCTGAATATCTCCGAGATATCTGTAATCCTGGGTGGATCCAAAACACGAAGGATGGAATTTCAGTCGGAATCCACGTGGATTAAGTCTGAGCCAGAGACAGTTGCTGAGGAAAGAGATGTGGCTGTGAAAGCAAGTTTTGGCAGATACTTGATCAAACACGAGGAGGGAAACAGCAAGCAATGAAGATGGACAAGTTAAAAGAGACAAACGGAAATCCCATCGGAGAGAAGAGCAGAACTTCTTCAAGGTGGGCATTCCTAGAAGAGGAGTGACAAAAGTAAAATACTGCGGCTGTTGGAAATCTGAAATAAAAACAAAATGCTGATGAAAGGCCATCGACCTGAAACGTTAACTCTCTTTCTCTTTCCACAGATGCTGCCTGATCTGAGTATTTCCAGTATTTTCAGTTTTTATTTCAGATTTCCAGCATCCGCAGTATTTTGCTTTTGTAGGTTGGGTCCAAAATTGGATCAGTGGCAGGAAACAAAGGGTAATAGTCGACAGGTGTTTTTATGACTGGAAGGCTGTTTTCGGTGGGATTAGGCTGGATAGATCTTTTTCGGCTGGCACAGACACGATGGGCCGAATGGCGGCCTCCAGTGCTGTAAATTTCTATAATTCTCTGATTTCAGGATTTAAGTGTATTGTAATTGTTTTTCTTTTGGTGAAACTGTAAAACTCAGTGGCCTCACAGCTGACATACCAACTTGGAGCTACGATGGGGGTGCAGTGGAAGATAAACTTGTTTTGACTTTAGTTCCACCTATTTCCAATATTTCCTTCAGTTGTATTATGGCAGTGGGGGGGAACAATCTCAAGAAGACAAAAGGGCAATTTTTGCATTGGTGGTTTTCAAAAAATTAATAGGAAGAACTAAACTCTGCACAAAACATGCGTTTGGGGGGTCTAGGGCCATACCAGCCCCCAGCCAGATTTGATTTGTGACATTTTCCAGCATGTTGATTTGTCCTCTGATTTTGGTGACTGAGGGAAGAGGGGTCCAGTCAGGCAGGATGAACTCGTTAACCAAGCCCCCACTTTGCATGTGTGCAATAATCTAGACATGTACTTTTTGCAGTAATAGCTGATCAATACTTAATGCAGCTATCCAACATTTTTCTGTCTGTTATTTCAATTGAGTCATTAACCCATTTGAACTGAACAGATTCAAGCCTGTATTGAAATAATGGATGAAGGAATGTCATCCAAACGGGTAGGTTTTTGTATGCTTATAATAAGCAGCAGTAGTTTCTAAGCTAATCTCAAAATATAGATTCTGGCAAATGTTTAAATTAATGCTTCGTTCTATTAATTTAAAAATCTAATTTGTGCAGTTTGCTGTTAGAAAATGTAAGGAATCCTTAAAAGCTCATTTCAAAGTTATAAATTTTATTAGATGCTTTAACATTTAGGTTAATGAAAACCAAACCTGTACCTATTTACAACACAGCCATAAATATTGTAGTGAAATAAATCCTCTAGAAGCCTCCAGACGGGAGAAACTTGAAACCTGATTGTTTTACATTGTAACTGTGAAACTCTGATTACCATGGTAACACAGACTATAAAAGCTTCTAGTTTTAATAGCTAAGGCGTACTATAATCCACATTTGATGCATGGAGTAGTCATTGGAAAATTAGCTCTCACGACTTAGTTCCTTGTTCCTTATTCCATAACTGTACCAATATCATAAAATGCCAGAAGCTATTGTACATTGGATGTTATTTTTTAAAATATCAGTATCTTCTATAAATTTCACGATCAGAGTGTAAAATGTTTTTTAAAACTGGTCTACTTTCTCCTCCCTTTGAAACAAATTGCATGGAACTCCCAGTTCAAAATGCACCCAAACAATTGTACTTATCAGGAAGAGAGAAAATTTAAACAACCTCAAAGGCCAATAGCAGGTAGAGCCACAAATTCCTTTCATTGTGGCAGCCTGAATTAGATGAGGTATATTTTAACCCGAAGCATTGGCAAATAAAAACAAAAAAATCCCAAAATCTTTTTCACAAAGACAACGTATTTTAATGCTGATTGTGACCTGCTCAAGTTTTGGCTGCCCTTTAGTACTGGTGACTGACAGCTGGTGTCACTACACGCACCTCACAACTAATCAGTGTCAATCAGAGACACATTGGAGAACAATAATAGCAAGTGTAAATAGGGTTTTACTAGAAACATATTGGAGTTTAGATAAGTAATTGAATATGACAACTCTCCGCATCTTGCTGCTTCGCACTCTCTGTTGAACACGCTCAGTCTCCTGTATCATCTCCCAGTAAAAACAGGCAGCATGCCAGATTGGCTCAGCAGTGCAAAGTCTGCCATACATAACTTTTAATGAGTCATCGGACTACACCTCCCATCTGTCCTTACAAGTGGCAGTTTACGGTTAACTGCAAGTTCCAAATCACAGGAAGCAAACTTCAACAAATCACTTAAGCTGCTGGTGCTTTTAATCACTCAGTTGATTTGGAACTTGCAGTTAACCGTAAACTTCGACTCAGTTGCCAAAGAATTATATTACAGGATACTGCCGTGCAATGTGTGCACTCATGAACTACTATGCAACATCCTTGGCCTTCAGATTCTCATCCTGTTCATCATCATGCTCCTTGGCATCATCCTCAGTCCACAAGGATGAATTTCCATCGCTCCTGCTCCTTCCCCTTCTCCTCCTCCTCACCATCCTTCTTTTAATCATCTGTGCTCTGTTGCTGTGGTGGATCTGTTGGAAAGGAGAGTACAAGAAAGGATGAGCATTACCCTTTGGGATTAAGAAGATAAAGAACAGTAGAAAAAATTGTGGTGATTGTTTATTTCAAAGAAACAAAGGCAGCAGAAATTCTACACATTTTATGTTCATTATGGCTTAATTCCCTGCTTCCTCACAATTCATTCATAAGAACATAAGAAATAGGAACAGGAGTAGGCCATACGGCCCCTCGAGCCTGCTCCGCCATTCAATAAGGTCATGGCTGATCTGATCATGGACTCAGCTCCACTTCCCTGCCCACTCCCCATAACCCCTTATCCCCTTATCGACTAAGAAACCGTCTATTTCTGTCTTAAATTTATTCAATGTCCCAGTTTCCACAGCTCTCTGAGGCAGCGAATTCCACAGATTTACAACCCTCAGAGAAGAAATTTCTCCTCATCTCTGTTTTAAATGGGCGGCCCCTTATTCTAAGATCGTGCCCTCTAGTTCTAGTCTCCCCCACTCCCCCATCAGTGGAAACATCCTCTCTGCATCCACCCTGACAAGCCCCCTCATAATCTTATACGATAAGATCACTTCTCATTCTTCTGAATTCCAATGAGTAGAGGCCCAACCTACTCAACCTTTCCTCATAAGTCAACCCCGGAATCAACCGAGTGAACCTTCTCTGAACTGCCTCCAAAGCAAGTATATCCTTTCGTAAATATGGAAACCAAAACTGCACGCAGTATTCCAGGTGTGGCCTCACCAATACCTTATATAGCTGTAGTAAGACTTCCCTGCTTTTATACTCCATCCCCTTTGCAATAAAGGCCAAGATACCATTGGCCTTCCTGATCACTTGCTCTACCTGCATACTATTCTTTTGTGTTTCATGCACAAGTACCCTCAAGTCTCGCTGTACTGCAGCATTTTGTAGTCTTTCTCCATTTAAATAATAACTTGCTCTTTGATTTTTTTTCTGCCAAAGTGCATGACCTCACACTTTCCAACATTGTACTCCATCTACCAAATTTTTTCCCACTCACTTAGCCTGTCTATGTCGTTTTGCAGATTTTTTGTGTCCTCCTCACTCATTGCTTTTCCTCCCATCTTTGATCGTCAGCAAACTTGGCTACGTTTTACTCAGTCCCTTCTTCCAAGTTGTTAATATAGATTGTAAATAGTTGGGGTCCCAGCACTGATTCCCTGCGGCACCTAATTAGTTCCTAATTATTTATGTGTACAAGCATTCGTCAAATCGAATAACTGTCTCCAAAGATGGGTGCACCGTCACCCCACAGACAATACTGTTATTGTGACTGGCACTTTTGAAATAATCTGACTGCTTTGTCAGTTCACATACGACACTGCACTTAAGTACATGCAGTTCTTGTATCTTCTAAATGATTCTCCTTACTGCCATTCTTGGTTTGGTATGTATGCCAATAATATAACTAACCCCCTTGGAACAGCTGGAAACCCTGGGATATCTATCTGAAGAAAACCTATAAATATTACAGTGCCCTGACATGTTCCAGTTTTCAGTGAACCATGGACTACGCTGGGGTTATTTTCCAGGAGCAGATAAATTCTCTCCCCAAATTCAGTAGGGGATTGCTTTTGAAAGCGACAGGTTACTTTAGGCTTACAGATTTTTATTAAATTCTTTTTCCAATGTTTCTTTATTTTTATTAAACCTCCAACTGAAAGCCGGTACTGACTCATTGAAGGGGTAATTATTAAAAACGGCAGGTTCCACCTTGTATAACGATGGTAAAAATAACTATTTTCAATCTTTCCCAGTGGTAAATCTCTTTTTCTGTACCTCAATTTAACATTTAGGCTGAGAAACGCATCATATGTGAAATTGCACTCATGAGCCTTTGTATTATTCTGTAATGCAAATGTCAGTTATATGCTACTGAAGTAACATTTAAGTGTTTACAGGCACACAACAGAGACTCAGAAATTGTTCTGAGTGTGTTCATTTTCAAAATGAATCATGTTTTGACTTATTTGAAGCGAGTAACAATTCAATAATTGGCTAGTGACTTGACACAAAATTAGTGTCCTTCAGATGGTACAATGTACAGCTCACTGTATGCCAACAGATTGCATCTCAGAGAATTATATTGTGAGTTTGCACCACAAAGGATTACATTTGTGAGTTTGCACCAGTAATTTCTCACCTAGTGAATTCTTGATCTTGGCCAAGGTGTTGTTGAGCAAGTGTGCAGTAATTCTCTAAAAGGACTGAAGAGAAAATCAGAGCACAAGTCAAATTGGGCTCCTCTTACACAGATCCTCGTGACTGGCAGTTGCTTGGGAACAGGTGGCCTGCCTGTCCTCCTGATTTGGCAGTGATAAGCAGCACAGGATAAGCAAATGGAAAATAAAATTAAAGAGGGAGCAATAAGTAAATAAAAAAGCTGTGGTATAGAAAACTACCATAGAAAGTTGCAAGTAAAATTGTAAAAGTGAGAACAATTATAATGAATAAATCCATTATCACTGCATCTGCAACTGTAACTCAAACAAAATAAATTTGGAGCATATCAGATAATGAAATCCCGAAGGAAGTATTCGATGGAACACAAAACCTTCAACTTGGGGCAATTTATGTGAAAGTTCATCCTCGGAGAAAGCACTTTTGCACAATCTCATGTTTTGAAAGTAATATTTTTTTGTATAGTTACTCTGGATGAACAATGATGGTGTTCTATACCAGCACTTTAAAAGGTAACAAAACAACCAGTACAAACTGTATCACGTGTAGGTTTGCATTCTTCTGTACCTATTTCTGACCCCAGAAAGTAGCTTACTAATGGCAATGTTTCTGCTATCTTGCAGTCATGGTTTATAAACCATTCTGGAATTCTTCAAGTCTTACTTTTCAGGCCAACATTTGGATGTTAACAAATACGATGTGATTGGGATTACGGAGACGTGGCTCCAGGATGATCAGGGCTGGGAACTCAACATTCAGGGGTATTCAACATTCAGGAAGGATAGAATAAAAGGAAAAGGAGGTGGGGTAGCATTGCTGGTTAAAGAGGAGATTAATGCAATAGTTCGGAAAGACATTAGCTTGGATGATGTGGAATCTATATGGGTAGAGCTGCAGAACACCAAAGGGCAAAAAACGTTAGTCGGAGTTGTGTACAGACCTCCAAACAGTAATGGGGATGTTGGGGAGGGCATCAAACAAGAAATTAGGGGTGCATGCAATAAAGGTGTAGCAGTTATAATGGGTGACTTTAATATGCACATAGATTGGGCTAGCCAAACTGGAAGCAATACGGTGGAGGAGGATTTCCTGGAGTGCATAAGGAATGGTTCTCTAGACCAATATGTTGAGGAACCAACTAGGGGGGAGGCCATCTTAGACTGGGTGTTGTGTAATGAGAGAGGATTAATTAGCAATCTCATTGTGCGAGGCCCCTTGGGGAAGAGTGACCATAATATGGTGGAATTCTGCATTAGGATGGAGAATGAAACAGTAAATTCAGAGACCATGGTCCAGAACTTAAAGAAGGGTAACTTTGAAGGTATGAGGCGTGAATTGGCTTGGATAGATTGGCGAATGATACTTAGGGGGTTGACTGTGGATGGGCAATGGCAGACATTTAGAGACCGCATGGATGAATTACAACAATTGTACATTCCTGTCTGGCGTAAAAATAAAAAAGGGAAGGTGGCTCAACCGTGGCTATCTGGGGAAATCGGGGATAGTATTAAAGCCAAGGAAGTGGCATACAAATTGGCCAGAAATAGCAGCGAACCTGGGGACTGGGAGAAATTTAGAACTCAGCAGAGGAGGACAAAGGGTTTGATTAGGGCAGGGAAAATGGAGTACGAGAAGAAGCTTGCAGGGAACATTAAGGCGGATTGCAAAAGTTTCTATAGGTATGTAAAGAGAAAAAGGTTAGTAAAGACGAACGTAGGTCCCCTGCAGTCAGAATCAGGGGAAGTCATAACGGGGAACAAAGAAATGGCAGACCAATTGAACAAGTACTTTGGTTCGGTATTCACTAAGGAGGATACAAACAACCTTCCGGATATAAAAGGGGTCAGAGGGTCTAGTAAGGAGGGGGAACTGAGGGAAATCTTTATTAGTCGGGAAATTGTGTTGGGGAAATTGATGGGATTGAAGGCCGATAAATCCCCAGGGCCTGATGGACTGCATCCCAGAGTATGTAAGGAGGTGGCCTTGGAAATAGCGGATGCATTGACAGTCATTTTCCAACATTCCATTGACTCTGGATCAGTTCCTATGGAGTGGAGGGTAGCCAATGTAACCCCACTTTTTAAAAAAGGAGGGAGAGAGAAAACAGGGAATTATAGACCGGTCAGCCTGACCTCAGTCGTGGGTAAAATGATGGAATCAATAATTAAGGATGTCATAGCAGTGCATCTGGAAAATGGTGACATGATTGGTCCAAGTCAGCATGGATTTGTGAAAGGGAAATCATGCTTGACAAATCTTCTGGAATTTTTTGAGGATGTTTCCAGTAAAGTGGACAAAGGAGAACCAGTTGATGTGGTATATTTGGACATTCAGAAGGCTTTCGACAAGGTCCCACACAAGAGATTAATGTGCAAAGTTAAAGCACATGGGATTGGGGATAGTGTGCTGACGTGGATTGAGAACTGGTTGTCAGACAGGAAGCAAAGAGTAGGAGTAAACGGGTACTTTTCAGAATGGCAGGCAGTGACTAGTGGGGTGCCGCAAGGTTCTGTGCTGGGGCCCCAGCTGTTTACATTGTACATTAATGATTTAGACGAGGGGATTAAATGCAGCATCTCCAAATTTGCGGATGACACTAAGTTGGGTGGCAGTGTGAGCTGCGAGGAGGATGCTATTAGGCTGCAGAGTGACTTGGATAGGTTAGGTGAGTGGGCAAATGCATGGCAGATGAAGTATAATGTGGATAAATGTGAGGTTATCCACTTTGGTGGTAAAAACAGAGAGACAGACTATTATCTGAATGGTGACAGATTAGGAAAAGGGAAGGTGCAACGAGACCTGGGTGTCATGGTACATCAGTCATTGAAGGTTAGCATGCAGGTACAGCAGGCGGTTAAGAAAGCAAATGGCATGTTGGCCTTCATAGCGAGGATATTTTAATACAGGGGCAGGGAGGTGTTGCTACAGTTGTACAGGGCCTTGGTGAGGCCACACCTGGAGTATTGTGTACAGTTTTGGTCTCCTAACTTGAGGAAGGACATTCTTGCTATTGAGGGAGTGCAGCGAAGGTTCACCAGACTGATTCCCGGGATGGCGGGACTGACCTATCAAGAAAGACTGGATCAACTGGGCTTGTATTCACTGGAGTTCAGAAGAATGAGAGGGGACCTCATGGAAACGTTTAAAATTCTGACGGGTTTAGACAGGTTAGATGCAGGAAGAATGTTTCCAATGTTGGGGAAGTCCACAACCAGGGGTCACAGTCTGAGGATAAGGGGTAAGCCATTTAGGACTGAGATGAGGAGAAACTTCTTCACCCAGAGAGTGGTGAACCTGTGGAATTCTCTACCACAGAAAGTAGTTGAGGCCAATTCACTAAATAGATTCAAAAGGGAGTTAGATGAAGTCCTTACTACTCGGGGGATCAAGGGTTATGGCGAGAAAGCAGGAATGGGGTACTGAAGTTTTATGTTCAGCCATGAACTCATTGAATGGCGGTGCAGGCTAGAAGGGCTGAATGGCCTGCTCCTGCACCTATTTTCTATGTTCTATGTTACTCTATGATAACCAAAAACATAGCATAATATCAATTTGTCTGGGCATTATAAAAGTGTAAAGGATTACTCTGCTCACAGTTTGACATACCACAAGATCCAAATTGTAATGACGATCTTATGGTGCTTGCAACAATAACCACTTGCATTTATATAGCACCTTTAACGTAGTAAAACGTCCCAAGGTGCTTCATAGGAGCGTTCTCAGACCTCATTTGACATCGAGCCACGTGGAGATATTAGGGCAGATGACCAAAATCTTGGACCAAGAGGTAGGTTTTAAGGAATGCTTTGAAAGAGGAAAGCGAGGCAGAGAGGTTGAAGGAGGGAATTTCAGAGCTTGGGGCCTCGGCAGCTGAAGGCACTGCTCCCAATGGTGGAGCGATTAAAATCGGGGATTCCCAAGAGGCCAAAATTGGAGGAGTACAGATATCATGGCAGCTGGCCAAATTGACAGCCTGGTCGGCGGCTGGGGACGAACACCAGCAGCCTGGTCCCCAGTAATCAGTTGGTGCGGGGGGGTGGGGGGGCAGAGGTCGGCAATTGGGAGCGAGAAGAGAGATGCTGTGATTGGCAGGAGGGGATGGGCTTCATTGAGAGGCTAGGGTAGGACTCCTGCTCTTCAAGGCCCACAAGGAGTGCTGAAAAAGGCACTCCCGCTTCCCTTTCACTGCTGGGTTTCCGACCAGTGGCAAGGTCATTCATTGGTAGTGAAATTTAAATCAGGCTCCTAAATGCATTGTGGGAGCCCGATTTAAAAATGTTACTGTGTCCCGACTCTCCACAGCTGAAAATTCGGATGCTCCAGTATCCACCACCATAAGGTGGGTTGTGCGGCGTGTTGGAGACATATTTCCCTGTCTTTAAGCACCCTTTCCTTGAAGTTTATTGGGCCGAAAATTCTGGCCTCACTGGGTCCGTGCGAAGTTTTCACGGACCCGGCGAGGCCTTGCAAAAGCCGGTTTTCAGGGTGCAATGCACCAGCGCCGAAAACCGGCTTTTCCAATCTGTCAAGATTTCTAAAGACAGATCCTCCGCATCCCCGGGAGGGGGGGGGGGGGGAAAGAAGAGGGCAAGAGAGAGAGAGAGCTTGGGGTAGGGGGGGAGGGGAGAGAGTGAGAGAGGCTGGGGAGGGGGCAGAGAGAGAGAGAGAGAGAGAGAGACATGGGAGGGGAGGGGGGGGAGGCGGAGTGGAGAGAGGGAACTCTGGGAAGACGGATCACGTTCTTCCAACGCCCTACAAGAGACATTGCTGGGATGGATGATATCCAGAAGTCACAATACTGTCACTATTCATTTCATATCCAATAAACCTGTTAACAATCCATACACAATGCCCCATCTATGGTTGGTGGGAAGTGGGGTGGGGATGGGGGGGGCGGACACATGCACTTGTGCTGGTGTGTGAGACTTGGACTGGGGTAAGGCACTTTGGCTGGGGGAGGCATGTACTTGGACTGGGGTACGGAACTTTGGCTGACCCTTGCTGTCTTCTGGGGAGCTCTGTCCTCTGTCGCTTCAGGAAGTCAAAGTGGATCGAGTTACAATTTGCAAAGTCAGTGAGACCTTGGGATGGGCGGTTCCAGTGACACATTCTTGTGAAACTTCGGGGTGTGGCTTATCCTCCAAGGAATTCAATCAGAAACAAAGGTGGAGCATGTTGGCCATTTTGACAGTACAAATAAGCACATCCATATATAAAATGTAGAGTATGTAATTTGGTTTATATTGACACTACTCTCAGTCAACCCTACTGTTTTAATGATCTCAAGTATACCAGTTTGGTGATGAAGAAAATCGACCTTTATATTTTCATAACTATATCACTACCTTAATCCACCAGATATTTGATTTGGTCATCCGGTGGCAACTATCAATGTTTATTTTTCTAGTTGCTTTCTTTTGCTTTGATTGTGGTTAACAACGACTTTTGCCATCAGTAGAAATTTGCTTTATATTTTGCATTCGCAAGTTCGTTTTAGTGTTTGCAATTTTATGAAAGTCAAGTGTTACAATTATTCATCTTCATCTAAAAATAAAACTGCTTAAAATGTTATTGCTGAAATACAAATTCCACACAGATGGCAAGTTATTCACAAGGCTATTTATTGTGGGTAAACATGATAATCTAACATTTTACATTTCATTGGCGATAGATAATACTTTTGAGTACAGAACAGGGAAAGAAGATTTTCTCTGTTCACTCTTTGTAGCAAAATGATAATCACATATTTAAAGAATACAGGTAGCAAAGAGAGAGTCTTCCTTTCAAAACTATTATTATATTTCAAAATCTGACCAGCTATTTTGTTGTAAATGGTCTATGCTTCGAATGAATGTGGAATATTGATAATGATACAAATTTACGTAGAACTTCTAATAAAGTGTAATGCACGTACAGGTACAGCGTCGAAAATCCGGAGTTCCGGAATCCATACTGTTCCGGAGTCTGGATCTGCCGCTGCCCCCTCCACCGCTGCGAAAGACGTTCTGAAATGCGGAAATTCACGAACCTGGGCTCGGACGTTTCCGGATTCAGGACATCAGAAAGACATTCCGAAGTCCGGAAGTACCCGGAATCCGGAGCGGCCTTGGTCCCAAAGCTGCTGGATTTTCGACGCTGTACCTGAACAGGTTTTAGCATATCAACTTCTAGATGAGATTTGTTTTCAGGATTCTTGCAACTTACATTAGGGATGTTCAACCTACAGACCTTCATCATCGTCATAATAGGCAGTCCCTTGAAATCGAAGAAGACTTGCTTCCACTCTAAAAGTGAGTTCTTAGCTGACTGGATGGTCCAATACGAGAATTACAGTCTCTGTCACAGATGGGACAGACAGTCGTTGAAGGAAAGGGTGGGTGGGACTGGATTGCCACACGCTCCTTCCGCTGCCTGCGCTTGTTTTCTGCATGCTCTCGGCGACGAGACTCTAGGTGCTCCGCACCCTCCCGGATACACTTCCTCCACTTAGGGCAATCTTTGGCCAGGGACTCCCAGGTGTCGGTGGGGATGTTGCATTTTATCAATGAGGCTTTGAGGGTATCCTTGAAACGTTTCCTCTGCCCCCCTGGAGCTCGCTTGCCATGTCGGAGTTCCGAGTAGAGCGCTTGCTTTGGGAGTCTTGTGTCAGGCATGCGAACAATGTGGCCCGCCCAATGGAGCTGGTCGAGTGTCGTCAGTGCTTCGATGCTGGGAATGTTGGCCTGATCGAGGACACTAACGTTGGTGCGTCTATCCTCCCAGAGATTTGCAGGATCTTGCGGAGACATCGTTGGTGGTATTTCTCCAGCGATCTTCTCTCATCTAGAAGGAGGAGAGCATGCCGGGAGATCTCAGCGATGCAATAATCGTGACCATCTTTAAAAAAGGGGACACGTCCGACTGCGGCAACTACATAGGAATCTCCCTGTTGTCAGCCACTGAAAATCGGCGCTAGAATCCTCCTCAACCGTCTTCTCCCTGTGACTGACGAGCTCCTTCCGGAGTCACAGTGTGGATTTTGTCCTCTATGGGGTACAACGGACATGATTTTTACGGCACAACAGCTGCAAGAAAAATGCAGGGGACAGCACCAACCCTTGTACATGGCCTTTGACCTTCCAAAGGTCTTTGACACTGTCAACCGCGAGGGACTATGGAGCGTCGTCCTCCGTTTTGGCTGCCCCCAAAAGTTCGTCGCCATCCTCCACCTGCTCCACAACGACATGCAAGCCGTGATCCTGACCAACGGATCCATCACAGACCCAATCCACGTCCGGACCAGGGTCAAGCAGGGCTGCGTCATCATGCCAATTCTTTTCTCGATCTTCCTCACTGCAATGCTCCACCTCACACTCAACAAGCTCCCCGCTGGAATGGAACTATAAACCATAGAACAATGGGAACCTGTTCAAACTTCATCGTCTCCAGGCCAGATCCAAGACCATCCCAACCTCTGTCGTCGAACTGCAGACCTTGGGCCTCATGTAGCACCTGAGCCTTGTGACATGCCCTTTGTAGCCAATGCAATTCAAATAAGAAACATAAGAAATAGGAGCAGGAGTAGGCCATACAGCCCCTCAAGCCTGCTCCCCCATTCAATAGCACCATGGCTGATCATCGACCTCAACTCCACTTTCCCGCCCGATCTCCATATCCCTTGATTCTCAGAGTCCAAATGTCTATCTATCTCAGCCTTGAATATACTCAGACTCAGCATCCACAGCCCTCTGGGGCAGAGAATTCCAAAGATTCACAACCCTCTGAGTGAACAAATTCTTCCTCATTTCTGTCTTAAATGGCCTATCCCCTTTCCTGAGACTGTGCCCCTAGTTCTAGGCACTCCAGCCAGGGGAAACAACCTCCCAACAACTACCATCAATCCCCTTCAAATCTATGTTTCAATGAGATCACCTCTCATTCTTCTAAACTCCAGAGAGTATAGGCCCAGTCTACACAATCTCTCATAAGATATCCCTCTCATCCCAGGAATCAATCTGGTGAACCTTCATTGCACCGCATCCAAGGCAAGTATACCATTCCTTAGACAAGGAGACCAAAACTATGCACAGTACTCTAGGTATGGTCTCACCATGGCCCTGTACAATTGTAGTAAGACTTCCTTACACTTATACTCCAGCCCCCCCATGGCAATAAACATAGAAAACTTGGAAAATAGGTGCTGGAGTAGGCCATTCGGCCCTTTGAGCCTGCACCACCATTCAATAAGATCATGGCTGATCATTCCCTCAGTATCCCTTTCCTGCTTTCTCTCCATACCTTTTGATCCCCCCCAGTCGTAAGGGCCATATCTAACTCCCTCTTGAATATATCCAATGAACTGGCATCAACAACTCTCTGAGGCAGGGAATTCCACAGCTTAACAATTCTCTGAGAGAAGACGTTTCTCCTCATCTCAGTCTTAAATGGCCTTCCCCTTTTCCTAAGACTTTGTTCCCTGGTTCTGGACTTCCCCAACATCAGGAACAATCTACCCGCATCGAACCTGTCCAGTCACATCAGAATCTTGTATGTTTCTATGAGATCCTCTCTCATTCTTCTAAACTCCAATGTATAAAGGCCCAGTTGATCCAGTCTCTCTTCATATGTCAGTCCAGCCATCCCGGGAATCAGTCTGGTGAACCTTCGCTGCACTCCCTCAATAGCAAGAACGTCCTTCCTCAGATTAGGAGACCAAAACTGAACACAATATTCCAGGTGAGGCCTCACCAAGGCCCTGTACAACTGCAGTAAGACCTCCCTGCTCCTGTACTCAAATCCCCTAACTATGAAGGCCAACATACCATTTGCCTTCTTTACCGCCTGCTGTACCTGTATGCCAACATTCAATGACTGATGAACCATGACACCCAGGTCTTGTTGCATCTACCCTTTTCCTAATCTGCCACCATTCAGATAATAATCTGTCTTCGCATTTTTGCCTGCAAAGTGGATAACCTCACATTTATCCACTTTATACTGCATCTGCCATGCATTTGCCCACTCACCTAACCTGTCCAAGTCACCCTGCAGCCTCTTAGTGTCCCCCTCACAGCTCACACCGCCACCCAGTTTAGTGTCATCTGCAAACTTGGAGATATTACATTCAATTCCTTCATCCAAATCATTGATGTATATTGTAAAGAGCTGGGGTCCCAGCACTGAGCCCTGCGGCACTCCACGAATCACTGCCTGCCATTCTGAAAAGGACCCGTTTATTCCAACTCTCTGCTTCCTGTCTGCAAACCAGTTCTCTATCCACATCAGTATATTACCCCCAATACCATGTGCTTTAATTTTGCACGCCAATCTCTTGTGTGGGACCTTGTCAAAAGCCTTTTGAAAGTCCAAATACACCACATCCACTGGTTCTCCCTTGTCCACTCTACTAGTTACATCCTCAAAAAATTCCAGAAGATTTGTCAAGCATGATTTCCCTTTCATAAATCCATGCTGACTTGGACCGATCCTGTGACTGCTTTCCAAATGCGCTGCTATTTCATCCTTAATAATTGATTCCAACATTTTCCCCACAACTGATGTCAGGCTAACCGGTCTAATAGAAAAACATAGAAAGGACAACATGCCCTTTGCTTACCTTATTGCTTGCTGTGCCTACATGCTTGCTTTCTGTGTTTCTTGCACGAGGACACCCAAATTTCTCTGGACACCAACATTTAAAAGTTTCTCACCATTTAAAAAAAAAAAAATCTGCTTTTCTATTTTTCCTACCAAAGTGAATAACTTCACATTTCCCTGCATTATACTCCATTTGCCATCTTACTGCCAACTCACTTAGTCTATCTATATACCTTTGCAGATTCTTCGTTTTCTCCTCTCAGCTTACTGTCCCACCTAGCTTTGTATCATCAGCAAACTTGGATACATTACACTCAGTTCTTTCATCTAGGTCATTAATATAGATTGTACATGGCTGAGACCTCAGTACTGATCCTTGCGGCACTCCACTAGTTAGAGCCTGCCAACCTGAAAAAGATTTGTTTATCCTTACTCTCTGTTTTCTGTCCGTTAACCAATCCTCTATCCGTGCTAATACGTTACCTCCTATCCCACGAGCCCTTATCTTGTGTAATAACCTTTTATATGGCATCTTATCGAATGCCTTTTGGAAATCCAAATATACTACATCAATTGGTTTCCCTTTAGCTACCCTGCTAGCTACATCCTCAAAAAAAACTCATAAATTTGTCAAACACGATTTCCCTTTCATAAATCCGTGAGTGCCTTGATACCACTTTCTTAACAATGAATTACAGTATTTTCCCAATGACTGATGTCAGGCTAACTAACCTGTAGTTCTCTGTTTTCTCTCTCCCTCCTTTCTTGAATAGTGATGTTACATTTGCTGCCTTCCAATCCGCTGAGACCGTTCCACAATCTAGGGAATTTTGCAAGATCAAAACCAATGCATCCATTATCTCTGCAGCCACCTCTTTTAGAACCCTACAATGTAAGCTGTCGGGCCCAGGGGATTTGTCGGCTTTTAGTCCCATTAGTTTCTCTAGTACTTTTTCTCTACTTATATTAATTACATTAAGTTCCTCACCCTCATTAGACCCTTCGTTCACACCATTTTAGGTATGCTTTTTGCAACTTCTACTGTGAAGACATACAAAATATTTGTTTAAAGTTTCTACCAGTTCCTTATTCCCCATAATAATTTCTCCTGTCTCAACGTCTAGGGGACCAACGTTTACTTTTGCTATTCTTTCTTTTTACATACTTGTAGAAGCTCTTACAATCTGTTTTTATATTTCTTGCCAGTTTTCTCTCATTCTATTTTTTCCCTTTTTATCAGTTTTTTTGGTCATCCTTTGCTAATTTATGAAACTCTCCCAATGCACAGGCTTACTACTATTTTTCGCAACATTGTATGCTTCTAGTTTCAATCTAATGCTATCCTTAACTTCTTTGAGACCCTATTTTCCCCAGTAAAGATTTTTGGCGTCCACTTACCTTAACGTATATTTTTTTTCCCCCACGGTCAGGAGCAAAAAAAACCCAGTCAGTTTCGCCGAACTTAGCTATTTTTAGCACCGCGCTACCCGAGTTCATTTTGGGGGGGGCGGAGCTTAAAGTGTGCGCCAAAAATTCACTGCGCATGCGCTGTTTAAAAAACAATTAAAAACCATTCACTGCGCATGCGCTGTAGAAAATAAATAAATAAATAAAAATTCTGCATATGGAAGACCTCCGGCCAGGAATAGCAGCGGGCCGGATGTGTGGAGGACCATCAGCCAGGGATAGCAGCGGATCTGGTCGGGTGCATGGAAAAGGCTCTTCTGAATGTCGCAATGTGCCTGGAGTTTTCTCTACGAAGGAAAAGGCTGCTCTTGATTTTGTGATGAGCCTGCAGTTTGGTCTTCGAGGGAAGAGTCTCCTCTGAATGTTTTGATGTGCCTTGAAGTATCTTTTGAAATTTGCCTGGAGTTGGGACTTCGAAAGAAAAGGCTGTTCTGGAAGATTTTTTTGAAATTTGCCTGCAGTTTGCTCACTCATGGAAAAGGCTCATCGCTTGGTTTATTTTTACCTGCAGTTATTTGCTCAGATAAGCATAGAGGACCTTTGACCAGGGATAGAAGCGGGCCAGCGCCGATTTCATTAAGTTAAGGTAGGCTTTTTCCAACAACCTCTAATGTCGCTGCGCCATTTAAAAAAAAATCGCGGCTGGGGAAAATGGCCTTAATGACCAGAAACGGCGCGGGATCACTTTGTAACATACGCCAGCGCCAAAAATTCTAGCGCTAATAGTCGGCTCCGGCACCAAAACTTTGGGGAAAATTAAAACTGACCATCTACGCTAAGAAAATCACTGGGCGCCAAAAAATCAGCACCCAATGGTGGAGAATATAGGGGCGATGGTTCGCCATGGTTAGCCACTGTCTCCATGGAGTTTTTGTTTTTCCATGGAATGTATTTTTGTTGAGAACTATGAAATATTTCTTTAAATGCTAGCCACTGCTTATCTACTGCCATACCTTTTAATCTATTTATCCAATTTACCCTAGCCAACTCACCCTTCATACCTATGTAATTGGCTTTATTTAAGTTATGGGGAGCGGGCAGGGAAGTGGAGTTGAGGACAAGATCAGAACAGCCGTGATCTTATTGAATGGTGGAGCAGGTTTGAGGAGCCAAATGGCCTACTCCTGATCTTATTTCTTATGTTCTTATGGAGGAGTCTAGTTTCAGACTTAAGCAAGTCACTCGCAAACGTAATGTGAAATTCTACCATATTATGATCACTCTGCCTCCGAGGATCCCTTACTATGAGATTGCTAATTAACCCTATCTCTTTGCACAAAACAAGATCTAAAATAGCCTGTTCCCTGGTTGATTCCATGACATATTGTTCTAGGAAACTGTCCCGAATGCATTCCATGAACTCATCCTCCAGACTACCTTTGCCAATTTGATTTGTTCAGTCTATGTGAAGATTAAAGTCCCCCATGATTATTGCATTATCTTTGCTACAAGCTCCTACTATTTCTTGATTAATATTCTGTCCAACTGTATCGCTACTGTTAGGGGGGCCTATATACTACTCCCACCAGTGTTTTCTGCCCCTTGTTATTTCTTATCTTCCCCCATACTGATGCTACTTTCTGATCTTCCGGGCTGAGATCCTTTCTCTCTACTGCCCTTGTATCCTCCTTTTCCATTCTGCCAGTCTTTTCGAAACGTCCAATACCCTTGAACATTTAGATCCCAACGTGGTCACATTGCAACCACATCTTTGTAATGGTTATTAGATCAAACCCATTTATCTCTCTGCCACTAGTTTATCTATCTTGTTATGAATGCTTCGTGCATTCAGATAAAGAGCCTTTAACTTACTTTTTTTTACCATTATTCCCTGCTTTGACCTTATTTTCTACTGCAATGCTACTATTAATCTCTCTCTCCCTTCCTGTCACACTTTACTTATTTTTATCCAAATTGCTACACTTCTCGATTGCATTGATTCCTAAATTTCCCCTCACTGACCCCTCCACTTTTTAGTTTAAAGCCCTATCTACAGCTTAGTTATTCGATTCGCCAGGACGCTGGTCCCAGCCCAGTTTAAGTAGAACCCGTCCCAACGGAACAGCTGCCTCTTTCCCCAGAACTGGTGCCAGTCCCCCATGACTAAACTATCCCCTACCACTACCACATTCCTTCCTTCTCCCCCCACTTGGATGCCCCCCTGTACCATGGTGCCGTGATCAGTTTGCCCATCCTCCCTGCAGTGCTTTTCCTCATCCATACAGGTAGCAAGTACCTCGTACCTGTTGGACAGGGTTCAGGGCTGAGGCTCCTCCGTCACTGCATCCGGGGTCCCCATACCTTCCTGACTCGCAGTCATACCCTCCTGTCCCTGATCATTGACTAAATCTAAAGTACTATTTAACCTTAAAGGTGTGACTGCCTCCTGGAACAAAGTGTCCAGTTAACACTCCCCCTCCCTGAATCATTGTAATGTCTGCAGCTCGTACTTCAGCTCAACAATTCTGAACCAAAGTGTCTGAGCCGAAATTCCTCGAGTTGCAGATACTTACTACAGATGTGGTTGCTCGAGATAGCGATGCTCTCCACCAACTCCCACAGGCTGCAGTTACGACACACCATCTGCCCTGCCATCTCTAACCTGGTTTTATTTATTAATTAATTAGTTAAAGCTTTTATTCAATGATATTTTAGTTCTATAGTTTAATTATTTTATCTGTTTTAAGTTATTAATTTAATAAGTACCAGCAAGTTACAGTTTCTCAGCCCGCAATTTAACCCCCTTCCCTAACTTAGATAGCAAAGAAAATCTGTAATACTCACCAACCAATCACCTACCTGCTCCCCTGTGACGTCATTCCAATTTGTTTTTGTTGTTTTTGAATCGGAGCCTTGCGGCTCTGCTCTCGCTCAGCTCCCGCTCTTTCTGGCCTCCTGTCTCCGTGCAATACATGCTGCTCAGTTCCCGCTCTTTCTATTTGTACTCATATTTCTTATTCACTGGTTTGTCCTGTTTTAATTTTGTTGGGCCTCGAGGTTTGGAAAGGACTGTTTGTAGCGTTGACATCTCATTGGTGAATAAATCCTAACCAGAAGCCAAGATCTGCTAGTATCAGCAGCTTGAGATATATGCAAATCAATGAGAACATACATTTAAATTTCATAGTTGACACCAAAGGCTATATGGTATATACAGAGACAAAAATATGGATCCTACTGACTTGGATCTGTTGAATACTGTGTACGAGGGATATCCAAACTTGGCCCATGAGCCACTTGCAGCCTGTGAGCTCAATCTGGTCCTCAAAGCATAGGCAAATAAGTTCTATTAGCAATAAAAGCAAAGTGCTGGAAACACTCACGAGGTTAGGCAGCATCTATGGAGAGAGAAACAGTCCTATTTGCACTTGCATGTACTTGCAAGTTTGGTCCTGTTTTAATTTTGTGGTCCTGGAAGCTAAGAAATGTTACATACAAGGGAGCAAGCTATCTTAGATCTGGTCCTGTGTAATGAGACAGGAATAATAAACGATCTCCGAGTAAAAGATCCTCTCGGAATGAGTGATCACAGTATGGTTGAATTTGTAATACAGATTGAGGGTGAGGAAGTAGTGTCTCAAACGAGCGTACTATGCTTAAACAAAGGGGACTACAGTGGGATGAGGGAAGAGTTGGCTAAAGTAGACTGGAAACACAGACTAAACGGTGGCACAATTGAGGAGCAGTGGAAGACTTTTAAGGAGCTCTTTCTAGTGCTCAACAAAAATTATATTCCAGTGAAAAAGAAGGGCAGTAAGAGAAGGGATAACCAGCCGTGGATAACCAAGGAAATAAAGGAGAGTATCAAATTAAAAACCAATGCGTATAAGGTGGCCAAGTTTAGTGGGAAAATAGAAGATTGGGAAAATTTTAAACGACAGCAAAGAATGACGAAGAAAGCAATAAAGAAAGGAAAGATAGATTACGAAGGTAAACTTGCGCAAAACATAAAAACGGATAGTAAAAGCTTTTACAGATATATAAAACGGAAAAGTGACTAAAGTAAATGTTGGTCCCTTAGAAGATGAGAAGGGGGATTTAATATGGGGAAATGTGGAAATGGCTGAGACCTTAAACAATTATTTTGCTTCAGTCTTCACAGTGAAAGACACAAAAACCATGCCAAAAATTGCTGGTCACAGGAACGTGGGAAGGGAGGACCTTGAAACAATTACTATCACTAGGGGGGTAGTGCTGGAATGGCTAATGGGACTCAAGGTAGACAAGTCCCCTGGTCCTGATGAAATGCATCCCAGGGTATTAAAAGAGATGGCGGAAGTTATAGCAGATGCATTCGTTATAATCTACCAAAATTCTCCGGACTCTGGGGAGGTACCAGCGGATTGGAAAGCAGCTAATGTAACGCCTCTGTTTTTTAAAAAAAAAGGGGGCAAACAAAAGGCAGGTAACTATAGGCCGGTTAGTTTAACATCTGTAGTGGGGAAAATGCTTGAAACTTTCATTAAGGAAGAAATAGCGGGACATCTAGATAGGAATAGTGCAATCAAGCAGACGCAGCATGGATTCATGAAGGACAAATCATGTTTAACTAATTTACTGGAATTCTTTGAGGATATAATGAGCATGGTGGATAGAGGTGTACCGATGTATGTGGTGTATTTAGATTTTCAAAAGGCATTCGATAAGGTGCCACACAAAAGGTTACTGCAGAAGATAAAGGTACGCGGAGTCAGAGGAAATGTATTAGCATGGATAGAGAATTGGCTGGCTAACAGAAAGCACAGAGTTAGGATAAATGGGTCCTTTTCGGGTTGGAAATCGGTGGTTAGTGGTGTGCCACAGGGATCGGTGCTGGGACCACAACTGTTTACAATATACATAGATGACCTGGAAGAGGGGACAGAGTGTAGTGTAACAAAATTTGCAGATGACACAAAGATTAGTGGGAAAGCGGATTGTGTAGAGGTCACAGAGAGGCTGCAAAGTGATTTAGATAGGTTAAGCGAATGGGCTAAGGTTTGGCAGACGGAATACAATGTCGGAAAGTGTGAGGTCATCCACCTTGGGGAAAAAAACAGTAAAAGGGAATATTATTTGAATGGGGAGAAATTACAACATGCTGCGGTGCAGAAGGACTTGGGGGTCCTTGTGCATGAATCCCAAAAAGTGAGTTTGCAGGTGCAGCAGGTAATCAGGAAGGCGAATGGAATGTTGGCCTTCATTGCGAGAGGGATGGAGTACAAAAGCAGGGAGGTCCTTCTGCAACTGTATTGGGTATTGGTGAGGCCGCACCTGGAGTACTGCGTGCAGTTTTGGTCACCTTAAGGAAGGATATACTAGCTTTGGAGGGGGTACAGAGACGATTCACTAGGCTGATTCCGGAGATGAGGGGGTTACCTTATGATGATAGATTGAGTAGACTGAGTCTTTACTCGTTGGAGTTCAGAAGGGTGAGGGGTGATCTTATAGAAACATTTAAAATAATGAAAGGGATAGACAAGATAGAGGCAGAGAGGTTGTTTCCACTGGTCGGGGAGACTAGAACTAGGGGCACAGCCTCAAAATACGGGGGAGCCAATTTAAAACCGAGTTGAGAAGGAATTTCTTCTCCCAGAGGGTTGTGAATCTGTGGAATTCTCTGCCCAAGGAAGCAGTTGAGGCTAGCTCATTGAATGTATTCAAGTCACAGACAGATAGATTTTTGGCCAATAAGGGAATTAAGGGTTATGGGGAGTGGGCGGGTAAGTGGAGCTGAGTCCACGGCCAGATCAGCCATGATCTTGTTGAATGGCGGAGCAGGCTTGAGGGGCTAGATGGCCTACTCCTGTTCCTAATTCTTATGTTCTTATGTTCTTATTACTGTTGTTACTTCATTGGTGGAAAAATCCTAAATCCAAACACCAAGACCTGGTAGTATGAGTAATTTGACACATATTCAAATTAATGGGAACTTAGACATGCGCTGTGAACCACAAAGATAAAATGCTTGACTACCTTAGCTGTATATTATAACTGTAGTATATTATATTTCCAACATCTGGCAGTTTGTGGAGGGCAGTATGATCCCAGGCAACCTCATCTGTTGTGTCTGCAACTCAAACTTCAGCTCAGTTGTTGAGCTAGAATCCGAAGTGCAGACATTGCAATGCATCAGGGAGAGTGTTACCTGGACATTTTGACTCAAGAGCCAGCCACACCCCTTGGGTTAGGTAGTAGTTTAGATTTGGTTAGTGATTGGGAACAGCGGGATGTGACTGCGACTCAGGCAGGTAAGGGGACTGCAGATGCAGTGGTGGAGGAGCCTCAGCCTTTACCATTGTCCAGCGGGTATATGAGGGTATTTGCTATCGGTGTGGATGAGAACAAAGACTGCAGGGAGAATGGTCATATTGACCACGGCACCGTGGTACAGTAGGCCATTCAAGTGGGGGGAGCGAAAAGGAATATGGTAGTTGTAGGGGAGAGTATAGTCGGGGTAGATACTGTTCTATGCAACCGCGATTGGGAGTCCCGCAAGCTCTGATGCCTGCTTCTCCTGCTCCACGTTCTTCTCCAGCCGCAATTAGATATCCTTAACCCTGGCACCAGGCAGACAACAGAGCTTTCGGGACTCCCAGTCGGGGTTGCATAGAACAGTATCTACCCCGACTATACTCTCCTCTACAACTACCACATTCCTTTTCGCTCCCCCCACTTGAATGACCTACTGTACCACGGTGCCGTGGTCAATATGACCATTCTCCGTGCAGTCTTTGTTCTCATCCACACCGATAGCAAGTACCTCATATACCCGCTGAACAATGGTAAAGGCTGAGGCTCCTCCACCACTGCATCTGCAGTCCCCTTACCTGCCTGAGTTGCCTTAGTCAACTTAGGAACCAATGATATAGGTAGAACTAGGAATGAAAAATGTTCTCATTGCTCAAACTTGGTCTCTCTGGTACCTTATGTCACTGAACTACTGAGATGTGATTCAGAATGAATAATACACACATGAGGATGAGAAAGAATATCTGACCAAGATGGTCCTATTTGACGCACATTTCTATGTAGTTTTCCACATCTCGTATGTAGATGGAGACTTGGCTACATTCAGAGAAAAATGTGATGGGTGATGTGACATTTCTTTCCCCACCTCCCAAAAAAGTAATATTCTGATCAGAGTTATACATGTCTGTCCTTTTTTATGGCCCATTGTTCAGAATAACTTGATGCATTTTTATCCAAATAATTTGATTTGCAGGATAGATGCAAGTTGTATCTAGTAGTTAAAGAGGTCACTTTCTGACTACAGGTATATCAAATCTTTTTGAAAACTGCCCTGAAATTTGGGACAAGTATAATTCCCAACATTATACTGTAATTAATAGTAACAATGTACTTAATGGCATGTCTTCATTTTAATTAACCGTTCACTTTTCTTTTTATATGTTTTAGTCACAGTGACGATGAATAGAAATTAGAATAGGTTTGAGTGTTCTGTTTTATGCAAGTCAGTTAGATGTTCAATATTACAGTTCAATAATGCAAGATATTCTAAAAAATATTTTGAAGTTTCTATCTAATGCTTTCCTATGATGTTTAGTTTTTAAAAACTCATGGTTTAATGTTTCTGATGGATTCATAGTCACAGTATCTTGCAAGGTACTAAGCTGCAACAATTACTGCTGTCTGTCACAAATTACAGATGTTCCTTGACAGAATAGGAAACAGATTGAAGCAAAGACATGTTCTCCCCAGGAACCCAGCAACATGTCACCTGATTGTAGCTGAGAACTGTTTTAGCTGTTTTTGCAGAGCTTCTATTGCCTGAAGCAAAGTCATTCAATCCTCTTACAAACAGCAATATTGTTGCGGTGAAATTAATTAATAAGTAGAGGACCTGAATTGTTGACCTTCGCAAGGGCTGTATAGTGTATCCCCAATATTAGTAGAAAGTTGAAAGGCTTGAATTCTTGAGCAGGAGCATGCTACCTTCTCTCAGATGTTAGCTCCAAAAGTATGTATCACAACTTACAGCAATGGCGTCTAGGAGCACAGCCTTTTACAGGGCAGAGGATGGGTCTGTTCCTTCTTTTAAGTACAAATGTTACAGGTTTTAGACCTTAAAGGTCAATTGTGTGGAATATTTCCTGCAACTTTCCCCAATGCTCACAGAAATCGAGAGGAATTACACACCCTGATAGTCCATCGGCAACCATGAAGACATTAGTTCTTGGATCGTTTCCCCCTCTTCCAACAAGCCTTAAACCCTTCCATGTATTGAAGACACACTGCTCAGTGTGAACATTTTCAGACACCCTGCTCCATCCATCCTACATCTAACTGTTTAATGGGACTGGCTACATGTTTAGGAATTGCTGCAGTAGATAACTGCAATCTGGATGATAACCAGGAAGTATGTTATTCTGATTGATTATGATAGGTAATTGAAGAAGTTTCTCATCTAGTATCAATAATTTCACCCACTAAGGTGTTTAATCTTCCAAAAACTCTTCTTGGTCTCCTTTTTGAACAATGGCCTCTTGTGATAAAATTATAACCTAATAACCATCCTTGTAAATGTGATCTCTGCTAGAAGTTGTGGCAAGTACCAAGCTTCAATTACAAACTGTCCATAACCTGTGCTGTCACAAAGTATAGAGCACCATTTAAATGTGATTAAAACTGGTAGATACTAAAGGTACACGCCATCCTTTGCCTTGTCCCACAAAGATCTGACATGCAATATAGATTTGATCATTTGGATGTGCACCAGTCACACTGCTTCTATGCAGGCAGAACTAAGAGTTAGGAAACTGGTAATTGTGTCCTGCAAAGATAAGTCTATGGGGAATCCCTTCACCAAGCATTATTAGGTCATTGGAGTTTATTCACCATTAGTTCCCAATGGGCACATTGCTTTTGATGCAAGTTCCATGAAAAAATATTTTTGTTTTCACAGGATTTGTCTACTTTCATTCTGGATTTAAAAGAGCAAAGAAATATGTCTTATTATTTGGACTTAGCAATTCCAAATGGAAATTTTAAAATAGGCACCAGCACACAGAAAATGATTCAGTCCAGCTGACGCCAATAAATAAATTAAATAGCAATCTACACAAATCAAATCAGTCAATCTCAGTCCCAACTGGTGCTATAGTCTTATAATTCCAATAATCTGTCAGTCCTGCATCAATGAAAAACATGAATTTTCTGACACTAGGTCAAGAGTAAAACAACAGGAAGTGCTTAAATTTAGTACCTCAGTAAAAGTGTTGATTTTTAATTTTTTTTAATTCTAGATTTCTGCATTATTACCTGCTTTAGTGTTGTTTTTAATAGAAGTGTAGGCATTATTGTCAAGATTGGTGGTACAATTTTGCCATAGTTTTTTGACAATATTTGTTCCTAAATTTCAGTTGAACCTAGCTACAGCCATGACATGTTTTTACATTTAGACAGGCTTTTTAAAAACATATTTAAAAATTAATATGGGTTAATCTCACAATAATTGCTGATTGCAGCTGACTGAAAGCATGGATGTGCAGTTTAGTTGTTGCCCTTATGCAGACAGGCCCTCCCTTGCCAATATGTTTTATGAGAATGATTCATGGCATGCGGGGCGGAGGGGGGGTGGGAAACGAGGGAAGCAGAAAGGTTGATTACTCACCAGAGGTTTAGTCATCCTTATTTTGTGTGAAGTTCTCTACATACTAGCTTGGTTATCCAATTTTCATTTGCCTCTTTATCTGAGCTAAGTAATAAATTCAGCTTTAGGTTTTTGTTCTGTGATACAATTACTGTATATTAAATAATTAAGCTTAGCCTGTATTTTTGTAAAAAGAGAAAAGTGGACCAATCAACGTTGTTGTAATCCTGTTTAAATTAGCAAGAATGCTACAATTTGTCTTTAATTAGTTGATGAGATATTTCATGATGTTGCTGGAAAACTGCTTCTGTGGAATTTGTTTGCTTGATGATTGTTGTATATTAAGGAAAATTTAATCAGTAGAGTAAGGACTGCTACATCTTTGGCTAGTGATCACCCTTTAGTATTGAATGGGCTTCTGCAAATAGCAGTGATTGAAGAGTGCATACATCAATAGTAATAATAAATCAAATCTCAATGCTTTAGGAACCAGTACTTGAGCATTAAAACTCCTGGTTTTCAAAAGAATTACATCAGACTTTTAATATTTAATCACATCTGTTCACTTGAGCTTCCTCAATCAAATATTGCATACAAACAAATTAATTGTTTGGCTGCATGGAAAATATTGTTTGAGGATGGACAGGTTGTGTTATTCCAGATATAGGTGCAAGACTACTGCACTGGGTTAAATGTTCAGCTGGTAGTGGATCGAAGTTAAAATATTTCAGTTATCTTCATTCTCTCCCACCTGCCCTCCCTTATCTCGCCCCCTCTGGTGTAAGTGACTCATGCTAGGACAGTGACCCACTCTTATCTCACCCAAGTAACTACTAATGTGTGAGCCCGCATTGTGATTGTTGACTCGTTATTCAATTATGGAACCATTATACTGAGCTGAACCCCATAATTGCCCAACATCTACAAACGCATGCCTACCTTCTGCATTTAACACTGTGGTTCTGTGTTTTGGGATCCCAGGATGTGTGTCCACATTTGCAGATGTAAATCAGTGCACACTGGGCCTCCTTTCTCCTCAAAACTGCTTTTTTATCTGACTGTTATTTGAAATGGTTTCAGCCACTCCATAATATAGGTGAGAATTCTTGGGGAAAACTGGAATTCCCACCGAAGGTCTATAGTGGCCGGAATCACAGCAGCAGAACAGGGTAGGAATGGATTTGAAGGAGCATGATGGGAGAAACTGTTAGCAGCAATTTTAGGAAGGAAGTGTGAGAAACCAGGAATGATGATTTGTGAAGGTAAAAGCTGGAACCTGTGTTTTGGGTAAGTGGAAGAAGACAGAAATGGTGCTTTGGAAGGAAAAAAGCCAAGAGCCATTTTTAGGAGGAGGAGAAGACGAGGGAGATGCTAGAAGCGATTCTTTGAGGTATGTGAGGAAGGTGGATACCATCATTAACTGAGAGGGCGTAGGAAAAAAATAGTGTCAGCCTGAACAGGGATGGAAGAAGAGTACAACTTGAACTGGGTTGGTGGGGAGAAAAGTGACAGGTTGAATTGAGTGGGGAGATTTCTACTACACTTTGTGTGAAGAAGTGCTTACTGATTTCACCATTCAGTGGCCTGACTCTAATTTTAAGATTATGCCCTCTTGCTCTGGATTCCCTCATCAGAAGAAATAGATCCTCTGTATCTATGCTATTGAATCTTTTTATAATCTTAAATACCTTGATTAGATCACTCCTCGCTCTTCTATTCTCGAGGGAAATCAAGCCAATTTATACAACCCGTCTTCACAACATAATCCTTTAACCCCCTGTGATCATTCTGGTGAATCGGCACTGCACTCCCTCCAAGGCCAATATATCCTTCGTGCAGTGCAGTGCCCAGACCTGAATGTAGTACTTTAGATCGGGTCTGACCAAGGCTCTGTACAACTAAAGCATAAGTTATTTGCCTTTGTATTCCAATCTCCTTGAGATAAAGGAATGTTTCATATACTTATAACTTAAGTTACAACCTGTGTAACTGCTTTTCACATGTCATAGATTTATAATCAATGCCATTCTTAAATTAGCAGCTCTTTTGAAACCTGGAGAGATCAGCTGGGGGTGGGGCGGGGGAACACATTGCTGAAGGGACCAGGAGAGATCAAGGGAGATGGGGAGACTGTTGCAGGGTGCACGTAGAGGATGTCGAGCGGGCATCAGATCGGCGTGGGGCGGCGAACGCTGGGGAGGTTTACATGTTTGCTCGGGAGTGGGGGTAGCGGGGGCGAGCTGGGGAGAAGCACTCCTGCTCCTCATGGCTCACAAACATTGCTGGAAAAGCACTTGCCTGTTCCATGCAGTCCTCGCCTCCCTTTAGCAGCCGGGTTTCCCGAGGCCCAGGAAACCTGACCGGCCAGTGTTAAAGCTGGAGCAGAGAAAATATCTGCGGCATGCAGCCTCATTAAAATATTTAAATGAGGGACCCATCTCCTGGGAGTGAGTTGGTTACCGACCCCATCTCCGTTAACACCAATTGTTCCAAGGCACTTCCAGAGGTGTGAGGAATGCAAACACTGAGCCGAAAAAGAGCCACCTCCATCTTTTCTTTCCTACATTCCTCTTAGGATTATGGGTAGAGGACAAGTATGATTCTTTTTTGAGCAGATATTATCAATGAAAGCTTTGCTGCAATCTAAGAGAGCTTGAAAGATGTCATTTAGGCTGCACGAGGAAACTTAAAAAAAAAATAAGCTAATGTTGTAAATTATAACCAAATGTAGTTGTACCTGTTACATAGTATATGAGCCATTCATGCACACGTACTGTACAGAACAGGCTCAAAGGGACGTATGGCCTACACCTGCTCCAAATTCTTATTCCTTATCCACCTTTGTGTCAAAATTAAGATTATTGGGTTCAATTTTCCCCAGTTATCTGCGCCGTTTTTTTGGCGCGTGCTGCTTTTTTTGGCGTAAATTAAAATATCCAAGTTTCCCTAATGTTTCTGCACCAGCGTAACTCAATTAGTTACGATTTTTTTAGGTTAGTTTTTTTTGCGTCATAGAGGGCGTAACCTGATGTCTGCGCCAGTTTTTCAGATTTATGCAAGCTTGTCAACTTACATTTTTCCTAGGATAGCGTATGTGACCACTCCCAAAAAACCTTCTGGGCACTTAGAAAAATCAGCGCACATTAAAAAATCGGCATATAAGGACGTCATTGTTTTTATGCAAAGTTTTGGAGGCAGTCAAGAAGACATTAAATATGAAGCTTAATTTTTTTCAAACTCAGAACGGAGAAAATGGAAGTCTAATGCAATTCTTTAATTTTGGATTTTTTTCAAAGTGCCACGCCACCACCGAACATCTCCTCAGCGGGCTCGAGGGTCGGAGCGTCGGCCGGCAGAAATGTTCGGGGCTCGGCTTTTTAAAAAAACAAAGCGCGGGGGTTGGGGGCGGTGGAAACCGAACTGAAGGGTTGAGAAGCCTTACACTATACAGCAGCTTCAAAAGAAGCCCGGAGGCCGGGGAGAGTGGGTGTTTGCCGAGCCACTGTGTCCGGGCAAGGGAGCGAGCCAGTGAGATGATGTTCAGTCAGTTGTGGGGTGGTACTTTGAAAAAAATCTAAAATTAAATCATTGCATTAGACTTTGTTGTCCCAAATGTTCTCATTGAATGCCTAACTTCCCATTCTAAGTAAGCCTATTGCGCATGCTCAAACCAAGGTGTGGTCCATACTAGGGCGTCGACCTTTTGGGGAGAGAGAGGAGAGAAGCTTTAACTCCTTGTCCTGTTGTTTTGAGCTTCTTGCAAAGGTACAATTTAATTATGGGGGCAATACTGACGATGCCATGCCTCATGCAAGCCTTCTGCATAATGGTGCTGCAGAGGAGACGATTGATTCGACATCATCGCATGAAGAACATCAGCACGTAGGATGATGGGCAGGAGGCCTTACCCACGTCAGGTATATTGAGAGAGGCATTCATACCTGCACCTGAGTGATGCAGACTGTGTGAGAAGGCTGCGCTTCCGCAAAGAAGTCATAGCAGAGATCTGTGAGTTAGTAAAAGTCGACCTGCAACCTAGAAGCGTCAGGAGGACTGCTTTGTTAGTTGAAGTGAAGGTTACAGCTGCACTTTCATTCTATGCATCTGGATCATTCCAGGCCACAACTGGGGATGTGTGCGCTAATTCTCAACATGCAACACATGTGCATTCAGCAGGTGACTGCTGCACTATATGCTCGGAGGAATGACTACATAAAGTTCCCCATAACCACCCAAGCAATGTGTGACAGGGCTGTGAGCTTCTCTAGGATTGCTGGCTTCCCAAAGGTGCAGGGCTGCACTGATTGTACCCACATCGCCTTGCGAGCACCTTTTGAGGATTCCAAGATGTACAGGAACAGAAAAGGCTTCTACTTCATTAATGTGCAGCTCACCTGTGACGACTTGCATCGCATCATGTCAGTTGATGCGAGATACTCTGGGAGCATCTATGATTCATTCATCCTAAGCGAAAGCGCTATATCTGCCATGTTTCCGTAGCAGGCAGAAGGGCAGAGCTGGCTGCTGGGTGACAAAAGGTACGGCCTCGCCACCTGGCTCATGACGCCCCTACGCGTAACCCAGACAGAAGCTGACCTGAAATACAATATGTCTCACATTGCGATATGCAGCATCACAGAGAGGACCATTGGCATCTTGAAATAGCGTTTCTGATGCCTGGATCATTTCGGAGGCTACTTGCAATACTCCCCTGAGATTGTCGGTCAGTTCACTGTTGTGTGCTGTATGCTGCATAACTTAGCCATCATGAGGCAGCAGCAGCTGGTAATAGGAGACACACCTGAGGTGATAGCGGCTGATGATTAGGCTGATGACGAGGAGGAGGAGGAAGCCATGCAACTACCTTAACCCAGAGCACAACGGCGGAGTAGGGCAGGCCATTGTGCTCCTTTATTGATTTCTCGAACCTTGCGCCAGTAGCTCATCTGTGAACGCTTTGCTGCCTAAAGGCTCAGCAGCAACTATTCCAAATGGACCATGTTTACTGTTTGGACCTGTTCCGTAATGTTGTGTTGTGTTAATGGAACAAATAATGGAAATGATTCAATTATAATTTAAAATATATTTTATTCAAAAATGTAACACTTGTTTGCACTTAATTTTAATAAAAATATTCTTGAATCAAACTTTAAAGTTTTCAGTTAAGATCACTTACAAACTTTAAGATCATTTACAAACTTTTAAACTTGTAAATTTGCATAACTTACACAAAACTTTTAATTTGAGAACAGTTACAATAGTAACAACAATAATAACAGCAGCAAAGAAAGACTGCACCCATCTCTCCTCCACCTTATTCTAAGACCGCCCGATGCGCTTGGTCTTGTTGACTCCACCCCTTCCCGCAGGCGATGGCGCAGCATTTCTCAAGTTGGAACCAAGCTTATTCTTTCGAGCATCTCGGGTAATGCGCACTTCTTGATGAGGGGCGTGGGCAGGTAGTAATGCGAAAGTCCCGGCTTGGGCCTCTTCAGAGGCTGATCTGGGGATTGCAGTGGGAGTGGCAGTTGATTCTGTCAATGGCCGTGGGGTCTGGGTGTGTTCCCTTATTGCAGCAGCTAACTCTGACATTCCCTCCCTCGTGCCCTGACAGTGTCTCAACTACCTGCAACATTCCCTCCCTCATGTTCACTGACAATGAATCAGCTACCGGCGACATTCCCTCCCTCATGTGCCCGGACAGTGTTCCCATTTCTTGTGAGAATGTTGTTACTTCTCCCAACAGTCCCGATACCTCATCACCCATCCCACTGATTGTGTCCAGGAGTGATCGCGTAAGGTCAGTGCTCTCTGCACTCATTGCCATCATCTGAACCACATCTGTTAGATCCTGCACCTCAGGAGGGCGCTGTCGAGCTCTCCTTCCCCTCCTCACCATGGGTGTGGCTCACTGCACCCGCCGCCTCGGATGGTGGGGCCCTGGGTGTGCCTCGCTGCACCCCATTGGAATCCCCAGCCTCGGACTGTGAGAAATCATGGAATGTCCCACCACTCGTACCACTGAGGAAAGGGCCTCGCACCTCAATGGATGGCACCTGCACCTCCTCCAGAGTGAGTACAACAGTGGGGGCTTCATCCATGCTCTGGTCTGGAAGGTGGGATTGGAAGTTGTTTTCAAAAAAAAAATAGAATGGGGAAACTTCCAATAATTTTTTTGGAGTAGTCGGAGCCAAAAAAATGTGCGCAACTCTTGCAATGTGCCAAAAACCGGCATTGGGGAAAACTGAGCCCATAGTTTTACATTTTTGTTTTTTGAGGTTTTTTCAAATGAAGCTGTTAAAATCTGAAATTTGCATTCTCAGTTCGAACTTGTCATGGTCTGAAACTCAGTGATGCTGTCAGGGAGGCACAATAGTAAATTCCAGGTAAACTTCAACAAGAGAAAGAAAATGAGTGAATTGCCCCAGGTCACCATATACCACGTGCTTTGAGTGGTAGGCGCAGGCCTGGGTGCTGGTCAAATGCTTTCAATTTTGGCAAGACGCTGGTGTGTGAAGTGCAGTGGATGTTGAAACAATTTTTTTTAATGTAAATGCTGTGTATATTATGTAATGGCTTTAGAAATCTGTGTTAATTCCACTCATTTTAAGTAATTTATATTTGGGGGTTTAATGTATATTCTGTTAATATTACATATTGAAATTTTGCTGACTAGATTGTTTCATGCAGTGCAAGTTCCAAACTTGCTATGTGAACATCAAGAGTCTATGAAGGGTTAATAACAGTGTTTGTAATTATAGCTCAAACAATTTAATTATTAGGCATACTGTGTGACATCATCCTGTACCTCGGAGTTGTCACTGACAGAATTGAAAAAGCCAGATGGTGTGTGATTATAGTTAGTCCCTCCAAAATGTGTTTTAGAAGCAATTAAAAGGTTAGGACCCCCTCCTAGTGATCTGCTCATCTGTGATGAGATTTATTTGATCAGCTTCTTCATGATGCAAAGTGTTGGCTCCTGACAAGAAATAAATGAAAGGTCAGGAGGGCTGCAATATCAACTTAGATTTTCAGGAAATTACAGATTTTGGAACATTCCTCTTTGGATAAATGGCTTATCTGAAAGGAAGTAATAAGTAATCTGTAATCCTTCACATGGAATGCATTTGCATTTTGAAAGCTTCAGTGATTAGCAACAGATGGGTTGTTATCTGTTTGAAATAGTGTAGTAGGTTGTAAACAAGATTGCTTGTCTAAAATGACACTGCAGCTTTTAGTATGGTTCCTGGAATGTTAATTGTTTTTTCTTTGAAAATGTTGGTGATTTGTCAGTAATGTAAAAAAAAAGTTGATAGTTGAAAATATGATAGACTGACTAAGTTGGCTCCAGACTGTCCAAAAATATCTGAGCGTGTTCACCTCCTGCTGTTTTATACCAATTTTCAAAATGGCATTCAACAGCACAAATAACAATCTAGAAAGAAACTGTCTTGTTTTGAAGTATATTTCTGATCCATCAAGCGTTACAGCCAGCCCCTAGACCATTTGAATGTTTTACAGTCTAAGATAGCTTTAACCATCAGGCTGTATTAGATTTATCGACAAAAATATTACCCGTGCAGTGTGAACTGCAGGAAGATTGCAAAATACCTGTTTTTTTGTTTTGTATATGAATCCTAGTACATTATTTATTAACCATGTAATCTTGGGAGCTGATCTTTCACCTCTGGGACCTGAAATCAAATCCAGTCCAGACTAATGAAGTGAAGGTTTTTGATGATGCCTCGAAACAGTTTCAGCAGTCTAAAATTAGGTCCTGGTAGGCATGAACCTATGACCAAAAACTACCTCTAATTCAGCAAAGCTAGCAATGTCACTAAGAGGGAGCACAGGATGGCTGATGTGGGAATGAAGAAAATATCAGTAACTAGTCTTCTTCTGTGATTCAGCAGAATAGAGGGACCTTGATGCTGACGTTAGGTAGTTCAAATGATACAGTATAAACAAAATTCACCCTACAATTTGTGTAATATTAGTCAGGGTCATTTTCATTTCTGGCGATGGTGTAAAACAGACGATATCAGATGCGCTTCCCATTATACACCTTTAATAGAAAGAAAAATCAGGCGGGGGTGTATAACAGGTGACCGAAGCAGTCTCGCCCATTTTACACTTGCCAACATGTCAATTGCCCCCAGTATGCCTCCAAATCAATTATTAATTTGCACTTTGTTTTAAACAGAATTATTTAAAGATCACACTTTCTCTTTTTGCAGCAACAAGCAAGCTTTTCTACTGGAAAATGTTCCATGCAATGATGCAAGCTGCAGGACAGTGGGTCGAATGTTTAGGGTCCTTTGGGAGCTGTCCGATTTAAACCAAATCAAGAATGCTGTTGTGGCAACCTTCTTTGACATTTATGAAGATGTAAGTTCAGCTTTGAGCTCGTAATTATCTTTTGCCCATTATTAATATTAACTCTGTGCCCAACCTTTTACAACTGCTCATATTGGGGAACTTTACTGATTGGGTATATTCACCAACCAATGTGGTAATGATTTCTACAAACTCGGAAGTTTTCAGATTCAATCCCTGATGTATGCTGATATTGTAGATCTCAACCAAGGTGATGAAAGGGAATTAACAACCCTGGGCTGGGAAGAGAAAAAAACAGCCATGGTTCCTGGTACTGATTCCTGTAAGTGACCCTTGCTAAAAAGTACAGCTATATGGACCTGGGTGAGGACAGGATTGGTTTTGGTTTTGATGTCCCTTATGTTTGAATTGCCTGCTCTGAGATTATTTACCCCATGTGATGGAATGCTGTAATACTGCTCTCAGGAAAAATGATTACAGGAGGAGTTTGGAGGAGAGATTTTTTTTCCAATATTGGCCAAATTAGAAAACTGCTTTATTTTGTGCACTCATCATCTTAATTTTAAACTAATCTGTAAAGGAGAAATGTTCATCTACAATTAGAACATTGATATGCACATCTGTGATTCCACTCAATTGACTAAGTGTGGTGAAATTTCTAGTTTTATTAAAGACAATTATTTTGGTGTAAGTGGGAGGATTTGTAAGAGCAGTTTCTTAATTCAAGGCATAAATAGATCTGAAATTGAAAATGTTTAAATTTTTTTACTGTCATGTTGGAAACCCAAGTTTGAATCCAAGTCACATTCGTTTTTGAACTGCCTCAGAGAGGGCACTGTTGGCTGGCCTCTGCTTGATAATTTACAGGAAGGAGAGATAATTGTCTGAGATCCCTTCCTATGGCATTCCGATGTGTTATCTGGTGCTGACCATTGGCATGACTGTAACAATGTCAGTGGGTTGGCCTGTTCTTGTGCACTTTCCTATTCAGTGAAGATTAGTTGTATGTAGTTAGCTGATATGGAAGCAGACAGGGGGAGATAATTTGCAGAAGAAAATTTTTAAAAGCTTAATTTAAAAATGTTGCAGCTGAAATAAATTTAAAATGCATTATTCACTGAGGCAAAAATAGAAAACACTGGAGATACTCAGCATGTCAGGCAGAATACATTGAGAATACACAAGACAGTTGACGTTTCAGATATAAAACTTTTCCTTTAAAAAAATTTAATGTTACAAGTTTTGGGTATCTGTTAAGAATTAGGAACAGTTACAATAACTCATATCCATGTAAGTAAGAATATTTATCCTAACTTGGTGAACTGTTACTAAGTGGTAGAAGTTGGTATCAATCTTTAAGCACACAAGGACATCAACATCCTGGGCAAAAAATAAAATATGTCATTAAAAAGGATGAGTATTTGCTCCCTGAGCAGCATGTAAATAGACAGTCTCTACATGTAAAGAATGCTGGAGGTTAAAGATGCACTTAGAGTGCAAAAGGCCACAGAAATAGCAGATAGATTACACTTTATAATTGAGTCAATCATTACAAGCTCCATCCTTCTTGTGCAATTTGTTTCCCTCATGAGTTTTCAGCCACACAGCCTTTCTGACTGAGGAGACTGGTGAGACAAGAACATCTTGAATTTTGACAGTACTGAGACTGATTGCCTTATGAATGGGCTAAGAAGTAACTCGACTTATCACATCCATTGCTAGTTCTAGGACTTCAACCCATAATCATGTATTTATAAAACAAACCTTTTAACCTCTATAATATTTGCCGTACCTTTTATTCATATTAGACTGTTACAGTTACCTTATCAGTGCTATAAGCTGGCAATCTGGGTATGAAAATCGGCATTGCTTCACGAATGAAATCATAATTATTCAGTTTAGAAATCAGACCCAAAATATTAGCAATCTGGTTATTTCATTCTTTACAATAAGTTTCTCACCATGAAAAATTTGATACACAGTATATTACTACTTGTAAAGTAGAAGACTGCTACACCAAACATAAAATTGGTTTCAGTTCATCACATATTACAAAGGGTATTCTCTCATATTTCATAAAATGTGTACAAGTTTAATTATAAGAATATTTCAAATAGGTTAAATCAGTGCAGCTTTGATCAACAAAGTTTTGAATTCTGGTAATGTCTCACGAACATAGGAATTTCGAGACAAAAAAAGATAAAGGTCCATCTAGTTCACCTTCTAGCACCCTGGTAGTCACATGATATAATTATAATAAAGTTGTTGACTAATCATAGCAATCAACCTCATTCAATGAATGTACAATGGGCGCAGACATGCGGCAAGGAAAACCCCACTGGTGGAGAACTTTGAAAATCATTGGCCCAAAGTCACCTCTTCCTCCCAAGCAAACTATTACCACGTTATGTTTCAAATAACTCGTATACTGTATCCTAAAATGTTGTTTTCTAAAAGAAATCTCATTTGCATTTGAATGAGTCAATAATATCTGCATCCACCATCACCCTAGGGAGTCTGTTGTATAGATTGGCCACTCGCTCACTGAAATAATGTTTCCACAGATTAGCTTTGAATTTTTCCCCTTCAAGCCAGACCATGCCCTCTGATTGTACTGTTCTGGACAAGATGAAATCGCTTGTCATGGTCCGCATTATCTAGTCCCTTTAGAATCCTAAAAAACACCAATCATATCATTTCTCAACCTCTTCTGGTGTCCAATTTGCATAATCGCTTATAATCCAATCCCTCCATCCCCTCAATCATTCTGGTTGCTCTCTTCTGTATCCTTTTAATAACTGCAATATCCTTTTGGACAGTGGCGACCAGAACTGTACACTGTATTCTAAGTGCAGCCACACCAATGATTGATTTCTAAAGTGGAAGCATTACCTCACTATTTCGGCTCAATATTAACCTTTTAAAACATCCAAACAACTGATTTGCATTACCCGCTGCTACCGAGCATTGTTGCAATCGCTTCAATTTATTGTCAATCATTCATTTTCCAAGCACTTTATTTTCTTTCTATTTAAGTAATAGTCCCTTCCTGGATTTTTTTTGTCCCCATGTGACATACTTTGCATTTCTCTACATTGAATTTCATCTGCTGCCTGTGTGCCCAATTCATCTGAGTATATTCAAATCCTCCTGTAGATTATCTTGTTCAGCTTTAAAGTATACCATGTTCATTGCTGAACAGGAGGATTTGAATATATGTCTTAAAAAGCACTATATCTTCCTTTTAATGAAAGGTGTAAATGGCATATTAGTATGTGCAACTGTATTTAGTAACAAATGAAGAAAATATGATCACCATGGTCAAAAAACATGAATTTTCAAGTAACACTAATATTTCTCGTTATGATCTTTTTATGGCAGGGTATCTTGGACTTGCTTGTATTAAATGAAAATAAGGAAAATTCAGAGTTCACCATCCATGCTTTGCGAAATAACTTTGATGCTGATGCTTACTTTGTTAAAGTCATTGGTAAGTAGAATCTGTCGCATCCAAGTTGTATATATTTATCAAGCACAGTTTTGAAATTAAATCAATCTTTATCAAATTCAGGTAAAACTTTTAATAGATAATTAGAAGTTTATTTTCTCATTATAGATAGAAAGCAATAGGTATAGAATCATAGAAATTTACAGCACGGAATGAGGCCATTTCGGTTCATTGTGTCAGTGGCAGCCAACAAGAGGCTATCCAGCCTAATCCCATTTTCCAGCTCTAGGTCCGTAGCCCTGCAGGTTACAGCACTTCAACTGCACATCCAAGTACTTTTTAAGGTCCCAAATTTGGCCCACCCATTTTTTCAGCGCACTCATGTAAGATCCGCGACTTCCTACGATCCAAACGGCGCCAAAAAGATGTCCCCGGATTCTGGCCCCTCTGCCGACTCTCCTGGGGCTTGGTGTGGCGAGTCCAGTAGGGGACGGAGCTAGGGCCCTGCGCCTAAAAGAGTGCCGGCAGCTGTCCGCATGCGCAGTAGAGCGTCGCGCATGTGCAGTAGCTCCTCCCATGATTGTGATGATGCGTGCCTGCAGCGTGGGACCCAACATGTCCCGCCCCTATCCCAGGCCGAGTGGCTTGCCGCACAGGCTGGCTGCTGCCTTCCCGCACTGAGGGCTACAAGAAACAGGTTGGTGCGGGGAGACTTTTGATCGGGCGGGAAAGAGTTTTGATCGGGGGGTGGGGGTAAGGAGGAGGGTGGGGGGAAGGAGAAGAGTTTTGATCCGGATGGGAGGAGAGAGGAGTTTTGATGGGTTGGGGGGGGAGGGAGAAGAGAGGAGAGTTTTGATTGGGGGTGGCGGTGGGAGGGGGGGAGGAAGGAGGAGAGTTTTGATCTGGGGGGGAGGAGAGAGGAGAGTTTTGATGGGGGGGGGAGAAGAGAGGAGAGTTTTGATGGGGTGGGCGGGCGGGGTGGGGTGGAGGGAGGGTGTGATAACTGTGTAGCCAGTAATTTTCATGAGCTTACTCAAGACTTTCCTTAACCCTGTTAATGAAAATACTTCTATTTTTGCAGGAGGTACTTCTATTTTTTATTTGTATATTTTGAAAAAATTATGTAAATATGTTTTGTCTCTTTACTACTTTTATTTTTGTAGTTTAAGCTTCCATGAATGCTTCTGTTGTATAGTAAATTAACTTTGCGAAGTTTGTCGGTCCTCGATAGCTGTATAGCTGTTTGATCCTATTCATATTCTTTAGTCAAGTCATTGTGTCATCGCCCCAACCCTCTTCTCAATCTTTCTCGCCGCCATGCTCTACCTCACAGTCAACAAGCTCCCCACTGGAGTGGAACTAAACTACAGAACCAGTGGGAATCTGTTCAACCTTCGCCGTCTCCAGGCCAGATCCAAGACCACCCCAATCTCTGTCGTCGAGCTACAGTATGCGGTTGACACCTGTTTCTGCGCACATACAGAGGCAGTACTCCAGGACATAGTCGACGTATTTACTGAGGGGTACGAAAGCATGGGCCTCACGCTAAACATCCATAAGACACAGGTCCTCTACCAGCCTGACCTCACCGCACAGCACTGCCCCCCAATTATCAAGATCCACGGCACGGCTCTGGACAACGTGGACCACTTCCCATATCTCGGGAGCCTCCAATCAACAAGAGCAGGCATCGACGACGAGATCCCACACAGCCTCCAGTGCGCCAGTGCAGCCTTCGACCACCTGAGGAAAAGAGTGTTTGAAGACCACGCCCTCAAAACTGCCACAAAGCTCATGGTCTACAGGGCTGTAGTAATACCCGCCCTCCTGTATGGCTCAGAGACATGGACCATGTACAGTAGACACCTCAAGTTGCTGGAGAAATATCACCAACGATGACTCCGCAGGATCCTACAAATCCCCTGGGAGGACAGGCGCACCAACATCAGCGTCCTCATTCAGGCTAACATCCCTGCATTGAAGCACTGATCACACTCTATCAGCTCCGCTGGGCAGGCCACATAGTCCACATGCCAGACACAAGACTCCCTACTCTGAGCTCCTTCACGGCAAACGAGCCAAAGGTGGGCAGCGGAAACGCTACAAGTACACCCTCAAAGTCTCCCTGATAAAGTGCAATATCCCCACTGGCACCTGGGAGTCCCTGGCCCAAGACCGCCCTAAGTGGAGGAAGTGCATCCGAGAGGGCGCTGAGCACCTCGAGTCTCAACGCCGAGAGCATACAGAAATCAAGCGCAGGCAGCGGAAAGAGCGTGCGGCAAACCAGTCCCACCCACCCCTTCCCTCAACGACTATCTGTCTCACCTGTAACAGAGTCTGTGGCTCTCGTATTGAACTGTTCAGCCACCAAAGAACTCACTTCAGGAGTGGAAGCAAGTCTTCCTCGATTCCGAGGGACTGCCTATGATGATGATGATGACCTGCGTTGATTTCTTAACTCTGCAAGGGTTTTCTGTGGCCACATACACTGGCCTAAGTTAGTTTGGAGCAACTATTAGCTGGCTTAACTGGCCAAAACTGGCATAAATGGCCAAAATGGGCGTAGGTGTCTGGTAACGCCCCCTTTTGGAAAAAAAAACGAAACCAAAAAAAATCCTAACTAACCCACTTACACTGGCGCAAATTAAATGTGCAGAATGGGGATTTTTAAGATACTCCAGAAAAATCAAGTTGCTCCAAAAAAAACAGAGCAACTCCTGGGCAAATTTGGGCCCTAAATGTGGTGAGGGTTTCAGCCTCTATCACTCTTTCAGGCAGTGAGTTCCAGACCCTCACAACCCTCTGGGTTCAGAAATTTCCCCTCAAATCCCCTCTAAACCTTCTACCAATTACTTTAAATTTATGCCCCTTGGTTATTGACACCTCTGCAAAGGGAAATAGGCCCTTTTTATCCATTATATCTAGGCCCCTTATAAAATTTATACACCTCAATGAAGTCTCCCCTCAGCCTCCTCTGTTCCAAGGAAAACAAACCCAGCCTATCCAATCTGTCCTCATAGCTAAGATTCTCCATTCCCGGCAACCTCCTCTGTACCCTCTCCAGTGCAATCACATCCTTCCTGTAATGCGGTGATAGAACTGCATGCAGTATTCTAGCTTTGGCCTAAGTAGTGTTTTTTCCAGTCCAAGAATAAACCCCTCCTACTCTTGTATTCTATGCCTTGGCTAATAAAGGCGAGCATTCCTGATGCCTTCTTAACCACCTTATCTACCTGGCCTGCTACCTTCACAGATCTGTGGACATGCACTCCAAGGTCCCTTTGTTCCACTACACTTTCAGTGTCCTACCATTTAATGTGTATTCCCTTTCCTTGTTAGCCCTTCCCAAATGCATTACCTCACACTTCTCCGAATTAAATTCCACTTGCCGCTGTTCTGCCCACCTGACCAGTTGATTGATATCTTCCTGCAATCTACAGCTTTCTTATTCATTATCAACCACACAGCCAATTTTAGTATCATCTGCAAACTTCTTAATCTTACCCCCTATATGCAAGTCTAGATCATTAATGTATACCACAAAAAGCAAGAGATCTAGTACTGAGCCCTGCGGAACCCCACTATATCAGCCTTCCAGTCACACAAACACCCATCGACCATTATCCTTGCTTCCTGCCTTTGAGCAATTTTGGATCCAACTTGCCACTTTGCCCTGGATCCCATGGGCATTTACTTTCATGATCAGTCTGCCATGTGGCACCTTCTCAAAAGCCTTGCTGAAATCCATATACACTATCATATGCATAATCCATATGCACTACCCTCATCAACCCTCCTTGTTACCTCCTCAAAAAATTCAATCAAGTTATTCAGGCATGACCTTCCCTTAACAAATCTGTGCTGATTGTCCTTGATTAATCCGTGGGGTCTTTCTAAATGAAGATTTATCCTGCCCTTTGGAATTTTTTCCAATAATTTTCCCACTACCAAGGTTAGGCTGACTGGCCTGTAGTTACTCAGTCTATACCTAATGTATCACATTAGCAGTCCTCCAGTCCTCTGGCACCACACCTGAAGCCAGAGAGGATTGGAAAATGATGGTCAAAGCCTCTGCTATTTCCTCTTTTGCTTCAGTTAACAGCCTGGGATACATTTCATCCGGACCTGGGGACTTATCCACTTTCAAAGCTGCTGAACCCCTTAATACCTCCTCCCTCACTATTTATTTCATCTAATATTTCACACTCCTCCTCCCGATAGTAGTATCTGCATTGCCCCTTTCCTTTGTGAAAACAGACGCAAAGTATTCATTAAGAACCATACCCACATCTCCTGCCTCCACACACAGATTACCCTCGTGGTCTCTAATAGGCCCTACCCTTTCTTTAGTTATCCTCTTGCTCTTAATATATTTATAAAACATCTTTGGGTTTTCCTTGATTTTACTTGCCAATAATTTTTCATGCTCTCTCTTTGTTTTCTTAATGTCCTTTTTAATTTCACCCCTGTACTTTCTATACTCTTGTTAAAAAATATATATATATCATTACAGCATCTTTATTTGTAGTAATCAAAGCAGTACTGATCAGTCAGCATTGTTGTGGAATGTAACTAGGGAGTCCAGCAAATGGTAGCACTGGAATTCTAAACAAGTTATCATCTTCAAATCCCAGGACTGCTTGGCACTCAGATTTATTTTCCACAATTGGAATGTTGTCTGTTTTTGCTGGGCCACTTTATGGAATATCTTAGCAATTTCCCTTTTTTTGGAAGTAAAAGACTGTCATCCAAATCTCCCCCCACCACCCCCCCACCAAGACAGCTTTTCTCTCCACATTCCATTTAGTAAGCCAGGATGGCTGATCATTCATCAACAGTGTCCTTGAGTGCTGCAGACATGCCAAGCTCAGGAATTGGATTATCAAGTTTTCCACATGGGGTTGATTTGATTATGAACTTACATTAGCCGATATGTTGGAGCCAACTCAATGCTGTCTATCAACCTATCGCCTTCTCAAGCAAAATGGCTACTAGTTGGATCAATGGTGAACTGACAAGTTAGTATTTAACCTCCTCATCTTTCTTGACTTGTCTGCAGCGTTTGACACGGTTGCCCACTCCATCCTTTTCCAACGCATCTCCGCCGTCGTCCAGATGGGTGGGACTTCAGTCGCCTGGTTCTATTCTTATCTATCTAATCATAGCCAAAGAATAACCTGCAACTGCTTCTCTTCCCGCTTCCACATCATTAGCTCTGGTGTCCCCCAAGGATCTATCCTCATCTGCATACTGGCCGTTGGCGACATCATCTGAAAACAGCGTCAGTTTCCACATGTATGGCTGATGACACCCAACTCTACCGCACCACCACTTCTCTCGGCCACTCCACAGTCTCTAAATTGTCAGACTGCTTGTCCAACATCCAGTTCTGGATGAACAGAAATTTTCTCCAATTAAATATTGGGGAGACTGAAGCCATCGTTTTCGGTCCCCACCACGAACTCCGTTCCTTAGCCACTGGCTCCATTCCTCTCCCAAACAACTGTCTGAGGCTGAACCACACTGTTCGCAACCTTGGTATCATATTTGATCCTGAGATGGGCTCCGACCACATATCCGCAGCATAACTAAGACCACCTAGTTCCACCTTTGTAACATCGCACGTCTCCGCCCTTGCCTCAGCTCATCCGCTGCTGAAACCCTCGTCCATGCCTTTGTTATCTCTAGACTGCATTATTCCAATGCACTCCTGGTTGGCCTCCCACATTCAACCATATGTAAACTTGAGGTCATCCAAAACTTGGCTGCCCATGACTTAACTCGCATCAAATCCCGTTCACCCATCGACTTCATAGGCGGTCCCTCGAACGAGGATGACTTGCTTCCACAAGAGTTCATAGATGTTTCAATGAAGGACCTGATATTCCAGTCCTGAACTCCAATTGAGGGGGTGGAAGATGCCTGTGCGTGGATTTTTTTAACGTGTGGTGACCGTTGCACATCAACCATCACATGGGCTCAACAGAGCTAGGCCTTTATCCAGTGGCAAGGATTGAACCAGGACGACTGGAGGCCTGCTCTGCTGCACAGACCTAGTGCGCACACACATCGCAGTGTGGGCAGGCCTGTGCTGCCCCTGGGCCCTCGGCGCTTCTGGGGCCATTGTACCCTCATTCACCGCACCTTCACCCACGATGTTCCAGGGCCCGGCACTCCAGCTCTATTTATAGCCCCGACCTACGGTGGTGTTCTCACACAGGTCAGGGCGGCCCATGATGTTCCAGGGCCCAGAGTTCTAGCTCTCTTTATAACCCCGACCTGCAGTGGTGTTCTCACAAAGGCCCATGATGTTCACCCATTACACCTGTGCTACATTGGCTCCCGGTTAAGCAACACCTCATTTTCAAAATTCTCATCCTTAATTTCAAATACCTCCATGCCCTCGCTCCTCCCTTTCTCTGCAATCTCCTCCAGCCCCACAACACCCTGAGATATCTGCGCTCCTCTAATTTTGTCCTCATGAGCATCCCTGATAATAATCGCTCAACCATTGGTGGTCATGCCTTCTGTTGCCTCGGCCCTAAGCTCTGGAATTCCCTGCCGAAACCTCTCCGCCTCTCTCCTCTCCCTCCTCCTTTAAGACGCTCCCTAAAACCTACCTCTTTGATCAAACTTTTGGTCACCTGCCCTTATTTCTCCTTATGTGGCTCGGTGTCACATTTTTTTGTCTCATAATACTCCTGTTAAGCGCCTTGGGACGTTTTACTACGTTAAAGACGCTATATAAATACAAGTTGTTGTTCCTTTGCAGACAGCAGGTACAAGCAGTTCGTCACGACTGGCATAATAAATGCACAACTCGCCATAAAATATGTGCCCACTTTACCAACATTCTCCTCACCACAACATGGATTCACACAATATTCCAGCGAATAGGACCCCTACCTTGCTACCTCTACCACATGGAAAGACAAAGGTAGCAGGCGCATGGGAACACCACCACCTTCAAGTTCCCCTCCAAGTCACCTACCATCCTGACTTGGAAATATATCGCTGTTCCTTCATCATTGCTGAGTCATAATCCTGGAACTCCCTACCTGACATTACTGTTGGAGTACCTTCACCTCACGGACTGCAGTAGTTCAATAAGGCGGATCACCGCCACCTTCTCAATGGCAATTAGAGATGAACAAATAATGCTGGTCTTGTCAACAACGCCCTCATCCCTTGTAGGAATTTTTTAAAAACAGTGATAGTAGGCACTGAATTTTGGATACATGACCAGATGTTCAAACCTGCCATCCAGGTTTTTCATTTTATCTCCGACAAATTATTTTTATACTAATAGAAAAATAAAACAAGCATGTTACTGAGGAGGTGGTTAGACGTGGCTTTAACAGAGACCTGGGGAAAACAAACAGGCATGTGCAAAATGCTTAGAAGGGATAGAATAAATAAAATATGAGGGATTAGAGAGTATAGACATGCACTTGACCTTGGAAAATAGGAAATTCAAGTTGGTATACTTAGAAGTCAGCATCATCAAGGGTTTCTTTTGGGAGTGGTGTAAAATGCTCTGATTTGCAATCTTAATTGAGTTCCCTCCACAGTATTACCTGGCCTTTTAACAAGGAAGTTTACGTCCAGAATTAAAAGCAGAAAATACTGGAAATGTGAAACTGTCATGAGAAAAGAAAAGTTACCATTTAAATTATATACTCTTTAATGGAACTGGAAATGGGAAGATAAGTTTATCTCTTAGGACTGAATTCTGAATTTCTTTGTTTATTTAATCCAGTAAAAACCATGCTTATTTCAGTTTCCAGTCCTGTAGCAGGATCTACACCCAGAACATAAGCATTTACAGATTGTAATAGACCTGCTGCCTATTTTGCAATTTTTTCTCTATTTCAAATTGGTTTTTCTAGTGGGGGGTTTTATTCTTGTGTCTTGACCAATGTCTTGAACAGTCTTGCTTTTCAACAGGTCATTTAAAGGTTTATGAGAGTGGTGTAAGTTTACTCAACCTTCGCATTTCCTCTCATTTCTATAGTCAAAAATGTAACTTCTGCTAAGAACCCCCCCCCCCATCATGGCCTGTTTGATACTGGAAACTTGTTATGCACGGAATCTGTTCAGGATTTTTAATTTAAAATGTTTTGTGTGCACTGTTAACAAATTGCAGCTTTTTAAAAAAAAATTATGCAAATTCAGCATAATTTTACCATATATAATCTATAAACTGGTTATGATATGGTTAGTTTGATAGCTACGAAAGCGCAAGTCTGAAAATGCAACCTTTTTTCTGAAAAAGAGTGATTAATGATTGGGTCATTAGGTGTTTCTTTTAATCATGATGTTTTACATACTTGAAGTAACTTCAGACTGGTACTGAAGGATAATTTCAGATCAGGAACAGATGTTGTGCACTAATATTAAAGAGGCTGCAAACAAACTGGAGGAGAGGATTAATTGGTAGTTTCAGGTTGTAGTAAGCCCTGACTTCTTGGCATGGTCTGGAAGCAATATCACATGCATTATTCTGAACTACTATTCAAGGAGAAGTTTTATTATTGACATTATGCCAGGGCTAGTTAGCGGACAGCCACTGAAAAGATCTGATTGATCGTTGCTGATGAATTCAACCAATTACAACTTTCAAAACTACTTCTAAGTGATGGAGTGATTGTTTTAATGCAGTATTGAGTTCCAGTTGCACTAATGTTATTAGTGGAATGAATATTGATTGATTTCAAGTGTAATGCGCATTGTAATAGTTGATCTAAGAGCATGTTTTTCCATCCTTTTTTCTTTTAAATGCAGATTTATTCCTTGTGTGCATTCTTTATGAATACAAATTTTTAATTGTTAATTTGCTCACTTTTAATCCTCAAACATCTGCTTTTTTATTTTCTCTAACTGCACCATTTTTAATTTAGAGCACAGAAAACTGCTGATGTCTGTGATCTACTTCAGTAATCAGTATAAAACATATTAATCAGCAGATAGTCTTGAGCTTGGCAAAATTAATTCCAGAGATACTGTGATTGAATGAAATAGGTTATTCTTCCTGCCAATATATTTGAACTACTTTAATATTGTTGCTGGTGCTTTTACTAGAGCTGATGGTTCCTGACTTGGGCCTCATACAGATGATAACAGCACCATGGATAAAACTGCCAGATTTGCTAAAGCCAATAAAACCTAGGTCTTCCGGATCATCTGCCTTAGCAAAGTTTATTTCCTGTGTTGCTGCCAGCTGCACGAAACCTGCACATCACTGATAACATGAAAGCAGTTTTAATGACAAGTGGCGTTGGTAGCTTAGAGTTGAAGATTTAAAGATTCTGTGATTTTGCCACTTCTACATTGTGTGATGCCACCGAAAAAATTCAGAGAGTCTATGGCACCCTAAAGATAATAATCTCCCAAGACATGACATGAGCCATGAATATTCTCAGGCCCACGAAGCTATCAAATTGAGATAAAATCCTAAAAGCAACTGTCTATATTGTCCTTTGTATAAGCTATCCTTCAGGCCCAGGGATGTCAATTCAGAAATTGGAGACCTACTTTTCTGCATACAGAAATTGATATATAATGTATATTGATATGTTATTGATGTTTAACAACTTTTGGGTAAATCTCTAAGTTTTTTTTGAGTACGTGTGTGGTTTCTGGTGGGATACAAATTTCCCTTCATAATCTCCTTATAATGAGAACCTTGTTACCAGCGTACCTTTTTAAAAATTTCAGCAGTTTGAGAACAATGTTTATTTTCTCAACATTATTTTTTGTCTACTTGATGTCTCAATGTTTTTGATTAAATTATGAGTGCTGATGACCTCATCAAGGAATGTAACGGGGAGGAGATACTGTAATCAACAGAGAGCTAAATTTACATATGCAGTGATAACGACAGAATCACTGAAGCACACTGAGTTAATAACTGCGTCTGCTGACAATTCAGGTGCTGCACAATAACCAGCCCATTATCTCCTTCAATCTACTTCTTAGATTGTCATCAACACTTTGCCCGAGCTAACCAAAACTAATCTTACTGCCATGCTCTTTCCCCATACCTCTTATCTTGCTCTACTTCAAATGGTTATCTATCTTCCCTTAAAAGATGCAATGGTCTCTGCCATAACTACTCCCTGTGCTCATGCTCTGACAAAGTCATGTCTCCTAAACATTCTCCTCAAACAAAGACAATTTTAAATTGAAGACCCCTCACCATTGACTTCCCAACCAGAGGAAAAAATCTTTCCAACTTCACGATCAAAACTCTGCATTTTTACAAACCTCTACTAAATCAGTTCTATTCTTATCTTCAGTGGAAATAGTCAAAATATCTCGAGTCTCTCCTCATAACTATAGTTTCTCATTCCTGTTATCATCTTGAAGATGAGGCTATCACTTCATATGAAGGTGTTACACAGTAGTACTGTGTTGATGTTTGTACATAATTCTTTTTTGGTAGTTTTTCTCTGCTTATCAAGGAGACTGCTGTCAATGCTAAAGAATGGAATCTGTTTCTATTTTGAACACCCAGTTCCATAACAAGGATCATAGGTCAGGAATTGCAGTCAGTTACTATCCAAAGCTGTCCCTACTCTGTCTTCACAAAAGAGAGGGACGATGCAAACATTGTAGTTAAGGAGGAGTGTGAAATCTTAGATGAGATAAATATAGTGAGAGAGGAAATATTAAAGGGTTTGAAAGTAGATAAGTCACCAGGCCTGGATGAAATGAATCCCAGGCTGTGAAGAGAGGCAAGGGAGGAAATAGCGGGGGCTCTGACCATCATTTTCCTATCCTCTCTGGCTACAGATGTGGTACTGGAGGAAGGCTAACGTTGTACCATTGTTTGTAAAGGAAGGCAGGGATAGATCGAGTAACTGCAAGTCAGTCAGCCTAACCTCAGTGGTGGAAAAATTATTGGAAAAAATTCTGAGGGCCGATATTAATCATCATTTAGAAAGGCATGAATTAATCAAGGACAGTCGACATGGATTTGTTAAGGGATGGTCGTATCTGACTAACTTGATTGAATCTTTTGAAAGAGGTAACAAGGAGGGTTGATGAAGTTGGAGCGTTTGATGTAGTCTATGTGGATTTTAGCAAGGCTTTTGACAAGCTTCCACATGGCAAACTGGTCAGAAAAGTAAAAGCCCATGGGATCCAAGGGAAGTGGCAAGTTGGATCCAAAATTGGCTCAGTGACAGGAAGCAAAGGGTAATGGTCGATGGGTGTTTTTGTGTCTGGAAGACTGTTTCCAGTGGGGTTCTTCACAGAAGACACAAAAAACCTCCCGGGAAGAATGGAGAATCAAGGAACTGGCGAGAATGAGGAACAGAGAGAAATTAGTATTCGTAAAAAAAAGTACTAGAGAAATTAATAGGACCGAAAGCCGATAAATCCCCTGGATCTGATGGCCTACATCCTAGGATTTTGAATGAGGTGTCTATAGAGATAGTGGATGCATTGGTTGTCATCTTCCAAAATTCCATTGATTCTAGAACGATTCCCGAAGATTGGAAGGTAGCTAATGTAATCCCGCTATTTAAGAGAGGAGGGAGAGAGAAAAAGGGCCAGTTAGCCTGACATCAGTTGTAGGAAAAATGCTAGAATTTATTATTAAGGATGTGGTAAAAGGGTACTTAGAAAATAATATTAGGCAGAGTCAACACGGATTTATGAAAGGGAAATCATGTTTGACAAATCTGTTCGTTCTTTGAGGTTGTAACTAGTAGAATAGATATGGGGGAACCAGTAGATGTGGTGTATTTGGATTTTCAGAAGGCATTCGATAAGGTGCCACATAAGAGATTATTAAACCAAATTAGGGCTCATGGGATTGGGGGTAATATACTAGCATGGATTGAGGATTGGTTATCGGACAGAAAACAGAGAGAAGGAATAAACGGGTCATTTTCGGATTGACAGGCTGTAACTAGTGGGGTGCCGCAAGGATCAGTGTTTGGGCCCCAGCTATTCACAATCTATATCAATGATTTGGATGAGGGGACCAAATATAATATATCCAAGTTTGCTGATGATACAAAGCTAGGTAGGAATGTAAGTTGTGAGCAGGACGCAAAGAGGCTTCAAGGGGATATAGACAGGCTAAGTGAATGGGCAAGAACATGGCAAATGGAATATAATGTGGAGAAATGTGAAGTTATCCACTTTGGGAGGACAAATAGAAAAGCAGAGTATTTTATAAATGGTGAGAGATTGGGAAATGTTGGTGTTCAGGGGGACCTGGGTGTCCTTGCACATGAATCACTGAAAGTTAACATGCAGGTACAGCAAGCAATTAAGAAAGCAAATGGTATGGTGGCCTTTATAACAGGAGGATTTGAGTATAAGAGTAAAGATGCCTTGCTGCAATTATATAGGGCCCTGGTGAGACCGTTCCTGGAGTATTGTGTATAGTGTTGGTCTCCTTACCTGAGGAAGGATATACTTGCCATTGAGGGAGTGCAACAAAGGTTCACCAGACTGATTCCTGGGATGGGATGAGTGCGATTGCCCTATGAGGAGAGATTGAGTAGACTAGGCCTATATTCTTCAGAGTTTAGAAGAATGAGAGATGATCTCATTGAAACATACAAAATTCTTACAGGGCTTGACAGGGTGGATGCAGGGAGGATGTTTCCCCTGGCTGGGGTGTCTAGAACCAGGGGTCACAGTCTCAGAATAAGGAGTCCACCATTTAAGACTGAGATGAGGAGAAATTTCTTCACTCAGAGGGTGGTGAATCTTTGGAATTCTCTACCCCAGAGGGTTGTGGAAGCTCAGTCATTGAGTATGTTCAAGACAGAGATCGATAGATTTTTGGATATTAAGGGAATCAAGGGATATGGGGTAGTGCAGGCAAGTGATATTGAAGTAGAAAATCAGCCATGATATTGAATGGCAGAGCAGGCACGAGGGGCCAAATGGCCTACTCTTGCTACTATTTCTTATGTCCTTGCTACATTGAATTTTATTTTCCATTTATCTGCCCATTCTGCAAGCTTATCTTCCTGCATTTTGGCACAGTCCTCCACAGAGCTACACTTCCCCCACCCCCCCAAAAAGCAATTTGCTTTATCTACAAATTTTGATACCATACCTCCTATATGGTGATCAACAGTAAACAGCATGGATCCCTGCCAGAAACCACTTCCCACTTTCTGCCAGTCTGAGAAAGTTCCCTGAACTCTTACCCTCTGTTTTCATTAAAGTCGAATACAGTGGAGTCTGGAGTTACTGAATTCAATATGTCAGGACTATGATATAATGAGGCTTAATGGATTTTCGTTTGGTGAAATCCTCTGAAGGGGGTCTTTGTTCCTGGTAAAATGCGGAGAGATTGAGTAGACTAGGCCTATAGAGTTTAGAAGAATGAGAGGTGATCTCATTGAAACATACAGCATTCTTACAGGGCTTGACAGGGTAGATGCAGTGAGGATGTTTCCTCTGACTGAGGAGTCTAGAACCAGGGGTCACAGTCCCATAATAAGGAGTCTGCCATATAGGACTGAGATGAAGAGAAACTTCTTCACTCAGATTCTCTACCCCAGAGGGCTGTGGAGGCTCAGTCTTTGAGTATATTCAAGATGGAGATCGCTAGATATTTGAATATTAAGGGAATTAAGGGATATGGGGACAGTGCAGGAAAGTGGAGTTGAGGTAGAAGATCAACCATGATCTTATTGAATGGCGGAGCAGGCTCGAGGGACGGAATGCCCTACTCTTGCTCCTAATTCTTATGTTCTTATGATCTATTTCCCTTCATCATCATAGGCAGTCCCTCGAATCGAGGATGACTTGCTTCCACGTCAAAAAGTTCACAGGTGTTTCAATGAAGGACCTAAAATTCCAGGTCCCGAACTGCATATTGAAGGGTTGAAGATGCCAATGCGTGGATTTTTTTAATGTGTGGTGACAGATGCACACCAGTCACCACACGGGCTTGACAGAACTAGGTCTTGGTCCAGTAGCAAGAATTAACCAAGACGACTGGACACCAGCTCTGCTGCACAGACCTAGTGCGCACACATATCGCAGTGTGGATAGGCCCGTGCGCCCCAAACTCAGGCCTCTCCTGGGCCCCGATCACGTCCCTCTATAATCTCTCGCCACTCCTTCGCCCTGACCTCGCTGCTCCTGCTGTATGTGCCCACACTCCAATCACCGACCTGGATCTTGGTGATGTCCCTTTTCACTGTCGTAGCTCTCCTACTCCAGCACGTGCTACTGCTCAGCCTGCTGGGCTAGGCCGCCACACTGCTCGTTCTACTCTCCCATTTCCCTTAGCAGAGAGGTCAATAACCAGGGGGCATAAATTTAAAATAATTGGTAGAAGGATTAGAGGGGAGTTGAGAGCTTTTTAAACCCAGAGGGTGGTGGAGGTCTGGAACTCACTACCTGAAGGGGTGGTAGAGGCAGAAACCCTCATTGCATTTAAAAAGTACCAGAATATGCTCGTGAAGCGCCATAGCCTACAGGAGAATGGGCCAAGAGCTGGAAAGTGAGATTAGGCTGGATAGCTCTTTTTTGGATGGCGCAGACACAATGGGCCGAATGGCCCCCTCCTGTGCTGTAAATTTCTTTGGGGCTGAAATTGATGGTCCTACCACCGCCTTCCGCCGAGTTTTCATGGCGGTTTCCCCGTTTTTTTCGCCGCTTTCCCCTCCATGGGAGATTGGTGAGGCCCTCACACCGGTGGTTTGGAAGGACCTCTGGGGAGTGTGCGCCGACGTGCAACGTCGAAAAAGTCCTCCCGTCCGAGATTCATCCAAGCAGTCCTTCGCCCCTGCAGGAGAAAAGACTGCCACGTGGGAGCAGGTCTTACCTGGACAGTAGGTATGAAGACCTGCAGAAAAGGTAAGTGAGATTTTTTTTACTTCTTTTGCAGCGATTTTGTGTTAAAGGGTCCTCCTGAAGGTTTTGTGATTTTTTTTGAACGGCCTGACTCCAGCCTCGGCGTCATTCCATTTGCCACCCCGAATTTCCCCCTCCCCCCGCCACCGCTCTCTCCCACCCTGAATCGGCGTGTAACGCCCATTTTGCCGTTGGGCGCTTTTTTCCTCCTTTTTTGACCAAAGTTCCGCCCAAAGTACCGTCAGAATCTTAGCGATCTTTTCGACAGTAAGTGGGCGGAACTTGCCTTTGATAAATTTCGACCCCTATGATTCTACTGTCACAATCTCAATAGAGCATCAATATGATAGTTCCGCTTCTCACACAAACCACCTCTTGATTGAAAGCGAGAGTAGCAATTATGGACAGTTTTGTGCTGTGAAAACATACCAACTAAAAACATGGTTGAGACTGCCAAATGCATTTCACATAGACCCTTACAGTTACCAAACACAGAAGGCTTACACTATATCAGTCTGGGCCGAATTCAATCTGAGGTGAGAAGACAGTGTGTGGATCCACTGCACCAGAAAATCCCATTCTGATTTCTTTTCTCCAAATTGTTTCCATTTTTGGTAAACATTGGGAAGATGAAAGTGGGTAAAAATGTAAATAAAAAACAGAAAATGCTAGAAATACAAGCAGATCAGTCCGCATCTGACAAAAAAGTGACTGATTAACCTTGTAACCCTTCATTGGAATTAGAAAAAGGAACGCAATAGAGTCTCTTACAGGATTAACCTAAACAAAGAGGGGTAGAGTAACACGTGACAGACATGAGTGAAATATGCGACCTTCTAATATACATGTGCAGCTAATGTGTTTAATAGTCCGAAAATAGATTTTTTTTTAGTGAAAAAAAGACTGACATTTATACAGCACCTTTCACGACCACCAGCCGTCTCAAAGCGCTTTACAGCCAATGAAGTACTTTCGGAGTGCAGTCACTGTTGTAATGTGAGAAACGCGGCAGCCAATTTGTGCACAGCACGTTCCCACAAACAGCAATATGATAATGACCAGATAACCTGCTTTTGTTATGTTGATTGAAGGATAAATATTGGGCGCGTTTATTTGTACTGTAAAAATAACCGCCCCTTGTCTCTGATTGGTCCTCTTGGAGGATAAGCCATACCTTGAAGTTTCTTTGGAATGTGTAACTGGAACCGTCCAGCCCAAGTTCTCACTGATTTCGCAAATTGTAACTCGATCCACTTTGACTTCCAGAAGCCACAGAGGATAGATCTCCCCAGAAGCCACCGAGTGCCCGCCAAAGTCCCTTGCCCTCCAGCACAAGTGCTGCCTCCCCCAGCCAAAGTCCCTCACACCAACGCAAGTGCATCCCTCCCTCAGCCAAAGTCCCATACCCCAACGCAAGTGCTGTCTCCCCCCCCAGCCAATGTCCCATACCTCAGCGCAAGTGCTGCTTCCCCCCAACCAATGTCCCATACCCCAGCGCACAGGCTGCCTCCCCCAGCTGAAGTCCCTTGCCCCAGTGCAAATGCATAACCCCCCCTCCCCCTGTCATGGATGGGTCATTGTGTGCAGATTATTAACATTATTTATTGGGTATGAAGTGAATAGTGACAGTGTCGTGACTTCTGGATTGGAAAAACCTCTCTTCCCCTTCATTTCCCCCCCCCCCCCCCCCCCCGTGCCTCTCTCTTCTCCTGCGCCCCCGCTACCCCCGTGCCTCTCTTTCTCTCCTCTCACCCCCCCAAGGTCTCTCTCTCTCTCTCTCTCTCTCTCTCTCTCTCTCTCTCTTTCTCCCCCCCCCCCCCCCCCCCTCTAAACTCCCTCTCTCTATCTCCCTCGGTTGCTCGGAGGCTCGTGGAAGATCAGAAGGCCCGGTCGGCGGTCGCTCAGAGGCTCGTGGAATGTGGTCACACTGATTGCAGGGCCCTGCTTCCGGTCCGGCCGCACTTCTGGTTTGGGCAAGAGGCTTCGGGGGCAGGTACTCGACAGAAAAAGTTCAGTGCCAATAGTCAGTCCCATAAATATTGGCCAGGACACCGGGGATAACTTCCCTGCTCTTCTTCAAAATAGTGCCATGAAATCTTTTACGTCCACCTGAGAAAGCAGACGGGGTCTCAGTTTAATGTTTCATCCGAAAGACGGCACCTCCAACAGTGCAGCACTCCCTCAGCATTGCACTGGAATGTCACCCTAGATTTATTTACAAAAGTCACTGGAGTGGGACTTGAATTCACAACCTTCTGACTCGGAGGCAAGTGTGCTACCCACTGAGCCACAGCTGACACTAGAAAGTAAAAGGTTCTATTAATCGCCAATGGTCAACTAAGTCAGGCTGCAAAAGAGTTTAGAAAGATAAAAGGGGAGTTTTTTTTTTTAAACTCAATGGAACGGAACAAAGTGGATTGTAAATCAGCAAAACTAGTAGAAGAAATGGGGAAATGGTTAATATCTGGTTTTGTTCAAGTCAATGTTCAGATCAAAAGACCTGCAGCGTGCGTAGGTTTAAGATGAGGTAGGGTGCTTTAAATTTACACTGAGCTCACTTGAAGCATGTGGGTGGCCAAAGCGGTTGAAGGTGATATTTTGACATCATTGAAGGAACTGTCTTCTGAGTAAAGAAATCTATAGGTAAACAGTGTGCAGCATTTAGGAAACCCAACATAAAACATGTATTCACTATGTAGATTTATATCTTACAAGCTACCTACAAATGTTCACATTCAAACTATACAAGCAGGCTTATTTTCTAGGAGTTGCTCAGTTTTAAATATGATGTAATTCTGTTTTATAAGGTAACAAAAATTACATTGGTATGGCCATGTAGCTTACACCAAGCTAGCAAAGACCACACTGTACTCTTCAGTAACTGGCAAATGAAAGAGAAATGATCTATGAATTAAGTGAATTCAGTATGTACAGTGTTTGCTGCGGTGATACATTTCCATTGAGTGCACAAGTTCTGTAGAGTGAGCAGATTAGACATTTTTTTATCTTCAATCTACAGTGGCCACTGGAATTTTCCCACAAAGAAAATGAATAAACCTAACACATGATTTTTTTTGGACATGAAGCAGGGCATTTTCATCTTCCTGTTCTCAAAATTTGCATACCACATTTGTTCTTATGGATAACATAAGAAATAGGAGCAGGAATAAGCCATTTGGCCCCTCGAGCCTGCTCCGCCATTCAATAAGATCATGGCTCCCTTATCGTTCAAAGATCTGTCTATCTCCACTTTAAATATATTCAATGACCCAGCCTCCGCAGCTCTCTGGGGTAGAGAATTCCATAGATTTGCGACCCTCTTGAGAAAATAAATTCCTCCTCATTTCCATTTTCAATGGGCGACCTCTTATTCTGAAACTATGCCCCCTAGTTCTAGATTCCCCCATGAGAAGAAACATCCTCTCTATATCTACTCTCAAGCCCCGTCAGAATCTTATGTTTCAATAAGATCCCCTCTCATTCTTCTAAACTCCAATGAGTATAGGCCCAACCTTTCTTCATAAGACAACTCCATCTCAGGAATCAACCTCATGAACCTTCTCTGAACTAAATCCAATGCAAGTATATCCTGCCTTAAATACACATTACTTCAGGTATGATCTCACCAATGCCTTGCACAGTTGGAGCAGGACTTCCCTACTATTATACTCTCTCCCCCTTGCAATAAAGGCCAATGTTCCATTCACCTTCCTAATTACTTGCTGTACCTGCATACTAACTTTTTATATTTCATGCACAAGGACCCCCAGATCCCCCTCTACCACAGCATTTTGTAATCTCCCCATTTAAATAATTTACTTTTTTATTTTTCCTACCAGAGTGGATAATCTCACATTTTCCCACATTATACTCCATTTGCCAAATTTTTGCCCAATCACTTTGCCTATCTATATCCCTTTGCAGAATCTTTGTGTCCTCCTCACAACTTGCTTTCCCACCTATCTTTGTATCATCAGTAATTTTTGCTACATTACACTTGGTTCCTTCATCCAAGTCATTAATATAGATTGTAAATAGTTGAGGCCCCAGCACTGATCCCTGTGGCACCCCACTAGTTACAGTTTTCCAACCTGAAAATTACCCATTTATCCTGACTCTGTTTTCTGTTAGTCAGCCATTCCTCTATCCATGCTACTATATTATCCCCAATCCCGTGAACTCTTATCTAGTGCACTAATCTTTCATGTGGCACCTTATCGAATGCCTTCTGGAAATCCAAATACGCAACATCTACTGGTTGCCCTTTATCCACCCTGCTCGTTACATTTTCAGCAGAACTCCAGCAAATGTTTCAAACATGATTTCCCTTTCATACAATCAATCAGCATGGTATTATGATTTTCTAAATGTCCTGCTACTACTTCCTTAATAATGGACGCCAGCATTTTCCCAATGACAGATGTTAGGCTAACTGGTCTATAATTTCCTGCTTTCTGTTTCCCTCCTTTCTTAAATAGGGGTGTTACATTGCAGTATGCCAATCCACTGGGACCTCTCTGGAATCCAGGGAATTTTGGTAGATTACAACCAATGCATCCACGATCTCTGCAGCCACTTCTTTTAAGACCCTCGGATGCAGTCCATCAGGTCCAGGAGACTTGTCCACCTTTAGTCCCAGTAGTTTGCCTAGTACTTTTTCTCTAGTGATAGTGATTGTTTTAAGTTCCCCCTCCCAATAGCCTGTTGATTATCATTGTTGGGATGTTTTTAGGGTCTTCTACTGTGAAGACCGATACAAAATATTTGTTCAAAGTCTCTTCCATTTCCCTGTTTCCCATTGTTAATTCCCCAGTCTCATCTTCTAATGGACCAACGTTTACTTTAGCTATTCTCTTCCTTTTATATATACCTGTAGAAGCTATTACTGTCTGTTTTTATATTTCTTGCTTGTTTACTCTCGAACTATCTTCTCTCTCTTTTTTAGTCATCCTTTGCTAAAAATTTCCCAATCCTCTGGCCTTCCACTATTCTTCTCAACATTGTATGGCTTTGTTTTCATTTTGGTACCTTCCTTTACTTCATGAGTGAGCTACGGATGATTCACCCTTCTCGTAAAGTCTTTCTTTCTCACTGGAATATATCTTTGCTGAAAGTTATGCAATATCTCCGTAAATGTTTGACACTGCTGATCTACCGTCTTACCCTTTAATCTATTTTCCCAGTCCACTTTAACATTCATGCCTTTATAATTGCCTTTGTTTAAGTTCATGACGCTAGTTTGAGATTTTGCTTTCTCACCCTCAAACTGAATTTGAAATTCTACCATGTTATGATCACTCTTCCCAAGAGGATTCTTTATTATGAGATCATTAATTAATCCAGTCTTATTACGCATTGCCAGCTCTAAAATAGTCCGCTCCTTGGTTGGTTCCACAACGTATTGTTCTAAGAAACCATCCCGAATATACTCTATGAACACTTACTCAAGGCTACCTTTGTCAGTTTGATTTGTCCAATCAATATGAAGATTAAAATTGTTGTGTATCTGTAAAGCATACACTCCCATGTTCCGCCACCAGGAAGCCTATCCCCTGAAGTCCCAAGGGATCCCAGCATCCCTTGGGAGCACTGTATATAAACCGGCCCGAGGCCTGTTCCTCACTCTGGAGTGTCTTATTAAAGACTGAGGTCACTGTTACTTTAACCTCCCTGTGTGCCGCCTCATCTGTGTTAGGAACACAATAACTGGCGACGAGAATACGAATCCAACGCAAAGATGCAGCAAACTGAGCATCCTGGAGAAGTTCTCGGAGGGTGAGGACTGGGAAGCCTATGTCGAACAGCTAGACCAGTACTTTGTAGCCAACGAGCTGGACGGAGAAGAAAGCGCTGCAAAAAGGAGAGCGGTCTTCCTCACAGTCTGCAGGGCACCGACCTACAGCCTCATGAAGAATCTTCTGGCTCCGGTGAAACCCACAGATAAGTTGTATGAGGAGCTGTGTACACTGGTTCGGAAGCATCTTAACCCGAGGGAGAGCGTGCTGATGGCGAGGTATCGGTTCTACACGTGCCAGCGATCTGAAGGTCAGGAAGTGGCGAGCTATGTCGCCGAGCTAAGGCGACTTGCAGGACAATGTGAGTTTGATGGCTACCTGGAGCAAATGCTCAGAGACTTTTTTGTACTGGACATTGGCCACGAGACCATCCTATGAAAACTTTTGACTGTAGAGTCACCGACCCTCAGTAAGGCCATTGCGATAGTACAGGCCTTATGTCCACCAGTGATAACACCAAACAAATCTCTCAGCACACAAGTGCTAGCAATGTTCATAAATTAACTGGAACTGTGTTTGTGAGCAGAAATGTACAGGGCAGAACCCACGAGTCTCCAACTGCCAGCAGGCCTCAGGTGACCCAGGTGACTCCGAGTCCCCAACAAAGGATGAATGCAAGGCAATTCACATCTTCTTGGTGTTGTAGAGGCTTCCATTCAGCCTATTCATGCCGCTTCAAAGGGTATGTTTGCAAGAGCTGTGGAACAATGGGGCACCTCCAACGAACTTGCAAACGAGCTGCAAGCTCTGCAAAACCTGCTAACCACCACGTGGCAGAGGAAGATCGGTCCATAGTGGATCAAAGCAATTTCAAGCCTCAGAGAGAGGAGGCAGATGCTGACGTACACAGGGTGCACACATTTTCGATGAAATGTCCACCTATAATGCTAAACGTAAAATTGAATGGCTTACCCGTAGCCATAGAACTGGACACTGGCGCTAGCCAATCCATCATGAGTAAAAGGATGTTTGAGAGACTGTGGTGCAACAAGGCACTCAGACCAGCCCTGAGCTCCTTCCACACGAAACTGAGAACGTACACCAAAGAGCTTATCACTGTCCTGGGCAGCGCCATGGTCAAGGTCACCTACGAGGGCACGGTGCACGAACTGCCACTCTGGATTGTCCCGGGCGATGGCCCTACACAGCTTGGAAGGAGCTGGCTGGGCAAAATCCGCTGGAATTGGGATGACATCCGAGCGCTATCACACATCAATGAGGCCTCATGTACCCAGGTTTTGAACAAATTTCCTTCCCTTTTTGAGCCAGACATTGGAAACTTTTCCGGGGCGAAGGCGTAGATCCACTTGGTCCCAGAGGCACGACCCATTCACCACAAGGCAAGAGCGGTACATCACATGATGAGGGAGAGAGTGGAAATCGAGCTGGACAGGCTGCAACATGAGGGCATCATCTCCCCAGTGGAATTTAGCGAGTGGGCCAGCCCGATTGTTCCAGTACTCAAAAGTGATGGCACGGTCAGGATTTGCGGCAATTATAAAATAACTATTAATCGTTTCTCGCTACAGGACCAATACCCACTACCTAAAGAAGATGACCTATTTGCGACACTGGCAGGAGGCAAGACGTTCACCAAACTCGACCTGACTTCAGCCTACATGATGCAGGAGCTGGAGGAGTCTTCGAAGGTCCTCACCTGCATCAACACGCACAAGGGACTGTTCATCTACAACAGATGCCCGTTTGGAATTCGGTCGGCTGCAGCGATCTTCCAGAGAAACATGGAGAGCCTACTCAAGTCGATACCACACACGGTGGTCTTTCAGGACGACATATTGGTCACGGGTCGGGACACCGCCGAGCACCTACAAAACCTGGAGAAGGTCCTCCAGCGACTGGATCGCGTAGGGCTGCGGCTGAAGAGGTTTAAATGCGTCTTCATGGCAACAGAAGTGGAGTTTTTGGGGAGAAAGATCGCGGCGGACGGCATTCGGCCCACAAACGCCAAGACAGAGGCTATCAGGAACGTGCTCAGGTCATAGAACATCACTGAGCTGTGAAAGTTGCAACCTGTCGCCTATGCTTCCAGGAGCTTGTCTAAGGCCGAGAGGGCCGACAACATGATTGAGAAAGAGGCATTATCGTGTGTGTTCAGGGTAAAGAAAATGCATCAGTACCTGTTTGGCCTCAAATTTGAGCTGGAAACTGATCACAGGTCCTTCACATCCCTGTTCGCTGAAAACAAGGGGATAAATACTAATGCCTCAGCGCGAGTGCCCACCTTTGTATGCGGGCTATCAGCGTATAACTATACCACCCGCCACAGGCCAGGCACCGAGAACTGTGCGGATGCTCTCAGTCGGCTACCATTGCCCACCACGGGGGTGGAAAAGGCGCAGCCTGCAAACTTGTTGATGGTGGCGCAGCCCGCAGACTTGTTGATGGTCATGGAAGCGTTTGAAAATGATAAATCACCTGTCACGGCCCGCCAGATTAGGACTTGGACCAGCCAAGATCCTCTGCTGTCCCTAGTAAAAAAAAAACTGTGAACTGCATGGGAACTGGGCCAGCATCCCCGTTGGAATGCAAGAGCCAATCAAGCCATTCCAGCGGCGAAAGGACGTACTGCACATTCAGGCAGACTGCCTGTTGTGGGGTAACCGCGTGGTGCGACCAAAAAAGGGCAGGGAGACGTTCATCTCGGATCTCCACAGCACACACCCGGGTATAGTAATGATGAAAGCGAGAGCCGGATCCCATGTGTGGTGGCCCGGTATCCACTCTGACTTAGAGTCCTGTGTACGGCAATGCAGCGTATGTGCTCAGTTGAGCAACGCGCCCAGAGAGGCACCATTAAGTTTGTAGTCCTGGCCCTCCAGACCATGGTCGAGGATCCATGTCGACTATGCGGGTCCATTTCTCAGTAAAATGTTCCTGGTCGTGGTGGATGCTTTTTCAAAATGAATTGAATGTGAAATAATGTCGGGAAGCACTGCCACCGCCACCATTGAAAGCCTGAGGGCCATGTTTGCCACCCACGGCCTGCCTGACATACTGGTCAGTGACAACGGGCCATGTTTCACCAGTGCCGAATTTAAAGAATTCATGACCCGCAATGGGATCAAACATGTCACCTCGGCCCCGTTTAAACCAGCCTCCAATGGATAGGCAGAGCGGGCAGTGCAAACCATCAAACAGAGCCTTGAACGAGTCACAGAAGGCTCACTCCAAACCCGCCCGTCCCAAGTACTGCTTAGCTACCGCACGAGACCCCACTCGCTCATGGGTGCCCCTGGCTGAGCTACTCATGAAAATGACACTTAAAATCAGACTCTCGCTGGTTCACCCCAACCTGCATGATCAGGTAGAGAGCAGGCGGCAGCAACAAAATGTAAACGATGGTCGCGCCACTGTGTCACGGGAAATTGATCTGAATGACCCTGTGTATGTGCTAAACTATGGACATGGTCCCAAGTGGATCGCGGGCACGGTGATAGCTAAAGAAGGGAATAGGGTGTTTGTAGTCAAACTAGACAATGGACAAATTTGCAGAAAGCACCTGGACCAAACGAGGTTGCGGTTCACAGACTGCGGAACACAGCAGGCACCCAAAGGATCAACGACACCATGCCGGACCAGGAAATCGAACCCATCATGCCCAACAGCCCAGCAAGGCCAGGCTCACCTAGCAGCCCTGCAGGGCCAACAACACGCCAGCCCAGCGAGGGCACAGCCAACACACCAGAACAGACATTTGTATCTAAGCGGTCCACCAGGGAAAGAAAGTTTCCCGACCGCCTCACCTTGTAAATAGTTTTCACTTTGACTTTTGGGGGGGGGACAGGGAGTGATGTTGTGTATCTGTAAAGCATGCACTCCCATGTTCCGCCACCAGGGAGCTCATCCCCTGAAGTCCCAAGGGATCCCAGCATCCCTTGGAAACACTGTATGTAAGCCGGCCCCTAAGGCCTGTTCCTCACTCTGGAGTGTCTTATTAAAGACTGAGGTCACTGTTACTTTAACCTCCCTGTGTGCAGCCTCATCTGTGTTAGGAACACAATAAAAATCACCCATGATTATTGCCGTACCTTTCTTACAAGCCTCCATTATTAATTTATACTCTGTCCTACAGTGTCGCTACTGTTAGGGGGCCTATAGACTACTCCCACCAGTGACTTATTTCCCTTATTATTTCTTATCTCCACCCAAACTGATTCTACATCTTGATCTTCTAAGCCAATATCATTTCTCACTACTGCACTGATCTCATTCTTTATTAACAAAACTACCCCACCTCCTTTTCCTTTATAAGAACATAAGAAATAGGAGCCGGAGTAGGCCACCTAGCCCCTTGAGCCTGCTCCGCCATTTCATAAATCATGGCTGATCTGATCATGGACTCAGCTGCACTTCCCTGCCCGTTCCCAATAACCCTTTATTCCCTTACTGCTCAAAAATCTGTCTATCTCTGCCTTAAATATATTCAATGACCCAAAATTGGCACATGACGATTTTTGGCACGTTCACCTGAGTTGCGCCGCTTTTCTACGTTTCCAAGCATGCCGCAAAAAGACGTCCCAACTTTGGCCACTGTCCGGCCTCTCCTGGGTCTTCGTGCAGCGTGGCCAGTCGAGTCGGGGCGGAGCCGGCGTCCCGTGCTGAAAACAGTGCCGGGACGTCTGCACATGCGCAGTGGAGTGTACGCGCACATGTGCAGTAGCTCCTCGCCCCCAGCCTCTGAATGTTGCTGCAGCGTGAGACCCGATACCGGCAAATGTTGCTGTGAGTAGGGGTATTTGATTTGCAGCTTTAATCATCGAGAAATCGCATCGATCAGCCATTTGGCCAGGGCTAGCAGTGGGCGGGCAAGGCTATTGTGACAGAAGAACATAAGTGACGGAGGAACACTGAGAGAATATCTTATTTATTGAAGTAGACTTTTTTTTAGATAATATGGGCTCAATTTTGGCCCAGTATAATCATTGCAAACAAATAGTTGTTTAAATTAGTTGTGAGATTAGGGAAATTTAATTCAACTATCTTTTACTTTTATTTTTGTAGTTTAAGCTTCCATGAATGCTTCTGTTGTATAGTAAATTAACTTTGCGAAGTTTGTCATATGATGTCCTGTACAGCTGTTTAATCCTATTCACATTCTTTAGCCAAGTCATTAAGTTCTGCTGGCCTCCGATGTACCTACCTGCGCTGATTTCTGAACTCTCTGCAAGGGTTTTCTGAAGTGGCCACATATGCTGGCCTAAGTAGATTTGGAGTAATTAGCTGGCCAAAGTGGCAGAAATGGCCAAAACTGGCATCGGTGGCTGGTAACAGCCCCTTTTGAGAAAAACTAAACTAAACTAAAAAAAATTGTAACTAACTCACTTAGACTGGTGCAAATTGAATGTGCAAAATGGAGGTTTTTAAGATACTCCAGAAAAATCAAGTGGCTCCAAAAATAACAGAGCAACTCCTGGCCAATTTTGGGCCCATGGACTCTTTCGTGAGATGTATATCCTTCAATCATTTTAAATTAAATTTTTTCCATCTAAAAGTAGAGTTTTCTTGAAAATTTGATTCTACAGTCTGATGAGCTTTTTGCTGACGCAGTAGTGAGCTGATCGAGACCGATCCAATGTTAACTAGTTCCTTGCTACCACTCTTCCAGTCTTAATGTTATTTTTTTACCCAACTCTGCAAATGCCAGAATCCCATGAATGCAGAAAAGTCTCAGTCCAGTGTTGTCCAATAGAAATTGCTGATTACCCACAGCTGTAGCTATGGTGACACCATTTTAGCCAAATGTACTAATTTTAGTAAAAATAACACCTTTATACACACACAAACACAATACAGGTACATGTAATTCAAATGTGTATGTTTACTTAAAATACGAGCGTTCTGTAACCAAGGAAATAACACACTCCCAACTATCGAAAAAACACTTGCACACTCTGCTTATCATTTTACCAACGAACACACAAAATAGTTAAAGTACACCTGCTTATGCAATATATTGAGATCACATACTCAGTGACTGTCTAATACTCATTTTTTATTTATTAATCCAAGCTACTGGCTAATGTATTGGACAACACTGTCTTTCTTAGCTGTGGCTCAGTTGTAGCAATCTCGCCTCTGGTTAGAAGGTTCTGGGTTCCACTACAGAGACTTGAACGCAAAATCTAGGCTGACACTCCAGTGCAGTGCTGCAGTGTCAGAGGTGCCATCTTTTGAACGAGACTTCTCAGGTGGACATAAACGATCCCACAGCACTATTTTGAAGAAGAGTAGGAGACTACTTCCCAATGGCCTAGCCAATATTTATCCCTCAACCAACATCACAAACAGATTATCCATTCATTATCACATTGCTGTTTGTGGGACTTTGCTGTGTGCAAATTGGCTGCCGCTTTTCTCTACATTACAACAGTGATTACACTTCAAAAGTAATTAATTTGCTGTAAAGCGCTTTAGGACATCCTGAGGTCACGTTGGGAACTATATAAATGCAAGTCTGTCTTTAGTCTAGTTTGCATGTCAGTACTCATATATAAAATTAATTAATTAATTAATTCAATATTTAGAGAAATGATTGCAAAACTTTAAGTTGAGCTTATCTGATATAATCTTTACAAGCTCGATACCATTTCCTTTTCTGTTTTGCATTAGTTAGTTTTCTGTGTACATTATAAAAGCTTGATATTTACAATTTCCAGGCTTTATTGATGATAAACCTCCCTGTCTTTTCTTCTCAAAATTAGAAGTCCATTTTGAATGGTAACATTTCAGTGCCTTTCAACATTGCCACAATAAGCAAAGTCAATGATGCAGCCTCATCTCTTGGTTACGAAAGTCTGAATTCTGAAAATGTACCTTCATTTTAAAGTTATTTGTTATAATTTTTCATATCTTCGTGTAAAAATGTAAAGAAAAAATGCCATCAGAGTGCTATAGTATCTGTTAGTGTTGTACAGCACCAAGCTCATGGTTTACAGGGCTGTAGGAATACCCGCCCTCCTGCATGGCTCAGAAACATGGACCATGTACAGTAGAGACCTCAAGTCGCTGGAGAAATACCATCAACGATGTCTCCGCAAGATCCTACAAATCCCCCGGGATGACAGACACACCGACGTTGGCGTCCTCGTCCAGGCCAACATCCCCAGCATTGAAGCACTGACCACACTTGATCAGCTCCACTGGACAGGCCACATAGTTCGCATGCCAGACACGAGACTCCCAAAGCAAGCGCTCTACTCGGAACTCCTTCACGGCAAACGAGCCAAAGGAGGGCAGCGGAAACACTACAAGGACACCCTCAAAGCCTCCCTGATAAAGTGCAACATCCCCACTGACACCTGGGAGTCCCTGGCCAAAGACCGCCCGAAGCGGAGGAAGTGCATCCAGGAGGACGCTGAGCACCTAGAGTCTCATCGTCGAGAGCATGCAAAAATCAAGCGCAGGCAATGGAAAGTGTCTGTGGCAAACCAGTCCCACCCACCCCTTCCCTTAACGGCTAAAGGGATCAAGGGGTATGAAGAGAAAACGGGAATGGGGTACTGAAGTTGCATGATCAGCCATGATCATATTGAATAGTGGTGCAGGCTCGAAGGGCCGCATAGCCTGCTCCTGCACCTACTTTCTATGTTTCTATTTGTCCCACCTGTGACAGAGACTGTGGTTATTGTATTGGACTGTACAACCACCTAAGAACTCATGCTAAGAGAGGAAGCAAGTCTTCCTCGATTCCGAGGGACTGACTATGATGATGATGATGATGACAGCAGTTACCTTTAGATAGTAGAGGGTATGGTAGTCTAGTGGTAGAGTACTGGACTGAAAAGGTTGAAGGTTCAAATCCCACCATGGCAAGTTGAATTGAATTCAATATATTTGTGGGATAGCACCAGAAAATGAGAATGAAAGCTACTAGATTGTCATAAAAATCCAACTGGTTCATTAATGTACTTCAATAAAGATAATCTACCCAGTCTGGCCTTTACATGACTCCGGGTTCCACATCACATAGTTGACTTTTAATACCCTTAGGACAACTAGGGATAGGCAATAAATACTGGCATATCACTGTCGTCTACATCCTAAGAACAAGTTAAAACATCTGTTGAATTAATCTGAGTGGCCAGAATATTAAAATAATTGTTTGAAAATTAAAATGCAATTATGATTGTTGAATTAATGCAGACATTTTCCCTACTGGAGTTGGATCACATCAAGTTTCTAGTTAATTATCACCACCCACGTTAAAGCTGCTCCCATTACATTCATTTTCGTTTTGGATCTAATTTAGTGATTTGCTTCCTATCCACACCCTAACTATTCATTAAAAACAAATGCCCACCAGGTTATATTTGCTCCAGTTAAACACATTTCAGAATTTGTAAAGTTGACCTTAAAAGGGAATTTTAATTAAAACAATCTCTCAGCTTTCATGAAAATTTTCTGGTGCTAGCCACAAATTTATTGCATTCCGTTTCGCAACTTACCATGATGGGATTTGAACTCTTAGCCACTAGGCTTCTCTATTATCTGAGGGTAACCGGTTTACTATATTAACAAATACGATAATACGCTGGGAGCATTTGTCTTTATACATTTCTTTAAAGATATGAGCCTTAGGAATAAGTAACTCAATATCAAAATTTGCAGATGATACCAAACTAGCTAACACTGAGGAAGCATGCAGCATAATACAAGAATAAATTAGGAAACTTGCAGACTGGGCAGTTAAGTGGCAAATTAACTTTAACATAGATAACAGTGAGGTGATGCACTTTGGTAGGAAAAACAGAAACATTACTGACACCTTAGAAAACAAGAAACTGAATGGGGCAGAAGAGCAAAGGGATCTGGGGATGCAGGTGAACAAATCATTAAAAACAGCAAAGCAATTAAAATGCTAACAAAGCTCTGGGATTAATTTCTATAGGTATAGAATTCAAAAGTATTGAAGTTATGTTAAACTTGTATAGGACCCTGGTTAGACTGCACTTAGAGTACTGTGCACAGTTCTGGTCTCCATACTAAAAAAAGGACATAGAAACACTGGAGAAAGCAGATGGCATTAGAACTGTGAGATTACAACTATCGGGAAAGATTGAACAGCTTTTTTCCTTAGAAAAGAGAAGACATAGAGGTGTCCTGACAGAGGTCTTTAAAATTATGAATGGGTTGGATAGGGCACAGATGTTGAGAGAATATTTCCACTTGTGGAGAATCTAAAACTAGGGGCCATGAATACAAGATAGTTATTAATAAATCCAATAGGGAAATAAAGAGACATATCTTTACTCAGTGGTTAGAATGTGGAACTCGCTACCACAGGTGAATAGCTCAGATGCTTTCAAAAGAAAACTAGATGAGTACATGAGAGAAAAGGGAATAGAAAGATGTGCTGAAAGGCAGAGATGAGGTAGATGAACTGGGAGGAGACTTGTGTGGAGTATAAACAACACCGACTAGTTGGGACGAATGACCTGTTTCTGTGCTATATATTCTATGTAAAAGCAAATAACTTAAAAAAAATGAATGACTATTACAGGTTGAAAACACCATCCCTTTGTATGTTGCACAAAGAAAGAACAATATTTTAGTATAGATTTGTGAGAGGCACTGCAATTGAGGTCTGTTCCTGGCAAGGGAAGACAATCAGACCGATAGTTTCAATAGCACATACTTGTTTTTCTTTGTTTTACACTTTTTTAGCAGGAATTCACAACGCGGCAAGCTTCCCATAAGGTTCAATGTGGTGTGCGAGTAAACCATAAACAAAATCCAGTCCTTGGTTTGTGCTGAATTAGCTTATCTCAGCCAGTACAATATTAGAAGCACTACAATTGCCTTCAGTCTCTCCAGGCTGGGGATGGGGGAAATCAGCTGGGACTCGTGCTATTCGTTGACCCAAGCCAGAAAGTGCATGTGTGTGAAAGGAACATAGGAGCAGGAATAAACTATTTAGCCCCTTGAGCCTGTTTTGCCATTGAGTGAGATCATGGGTGATCTGTATCATCCACCTGGCTGAAAGAAGGGCAGGAATGGCTGCTCAACATTCCTGGTTACAGGGTTTTCCGATAGGATAGAGAGGGGTATAAAAAAGGAGGGGGGTTCGCAGTATTGATTTAAAAAAAAAAAATTAGTTGTGAGGTGGCTGATATGTTAGAAGGATCATCAAATGAGGCCATATGGGTTAAACTGAAGAAGAAAAAAAGGGTGATCGCACTGCTGGGAGTATACTATAGACCCCCAAACAGTCAGAGGGAGATAGAAGAGCAAATATGTAGGCATATTTCTGAGAAGTGCAAAAACTATAGGGCAGTAATAGTAGGGGATTTCACCAACCCTAATATTAACTGGGATAGAATTAGTGTGAAAGGTATCGAGGGTGCAGAATTCCAAAAATACATTCAGGAGAACTCTTTTTTTTTTAGCCAGTACATAGCAAGCCCGACAAGGGAGAGGGTGGATCTGGACTTAGTTTTAGGGAATGAAGCTGGGCAGGTGGGACAGCATTTTGATGCTCGTGATTATAATTCAGTTAGATTTAGGGTAGTTATGGAAAAGGACAAAGATAGACCAGAAATAAAAGCTCTCAATTCGGGATAAGCTGAGATGTGATTTAACCAAAGTGGACTGGAAACACCTACTTGAAGGTAAATCAGTGTCAGAGCAGTGGGAGGCATTCAAGGTGGAGATCGTGAGGGTTCAGAGCAAGTATGTTCACTTAAAGAAAAAGGGTGGGACTAACAAAGAGTCCCCTGGATGTCAAGGGGCATACAGGGTAGGATAAAGAAAAAAAGGGAGGATTATGACAGATAGCGAGGGCTCAATACTGCAGAAACCTCTGAGGAGTATAGAAACTGCAGAGGTGAAATTAAAAAGAAAATTAGGAAAGCAAAGAGAGCATGAAAAACTTTTGGCAAGTAACATCAAGGAAAACCCAAAGATGTTTTATAAATACATTAAGAGCAAGAGGATAACTAAAGAAAGACTAGGGCCTATTAGAGACCATAAAGGTGATCTGTGTGTGGAGTCGGAAGACGTGGGTATGGTTCTTAATGAATACTTTGCATCTGTTTTCACAAAAGAGAGGGACAAATTTAGACATTGCAATCAGGGAGGAGTGTGAAATATAGATAAAATAAACATAGTGAGGAAGAAGTATTAAGAGGTTTAGCATCTTTGAAAGTGGATAAATCCCCAGGCCTGGATGAAATGTATCACAGGCTGTTAAGAGAAGCAAGAGAGGAAATAGCAGAGGCTTTTACCATCATTTTCCAATCCTCTCTAGCTATAGGTGTGGTGCTGGAGGTTTAAAAGGGGAGAAAGGGATAGACTGAGTAATTACAGGCCTGTCAGCCTAACCTTGGTGGTGAGAAAATTATTTGAAAAAATTCTGAGGGACAGGATAAATCTTCATTTAGAAAGACATGGATTAATCAAGGACAATCAGCATGTTTGTTAAAGGAAGGTCGTGTCTGATTAACTTGATTGAACTTTTTGAAGAGGGAACAATGAAGATAGTGCGTTTGATGTAGTGTATATGGATTTTAGCAAGGCTTTTGATAAGGTCCCACATGGCAGATTGGTCACAAAAGTAAAAGCCCATGGGATTCAATGGAAAATGGCAAATTGGATCCAAAATTAGCTCAGAGGCAGGAAGCAGAGGGTAATGGTCGATGGGTGTTTTTGTGACTGGAAGGCTGTTTACAGTGGGATTCTGCAGGGCTCAGTACTTAGTCCCTTGCTTTTTGTAGTATATGTCAATCATTTAGACTTGAATGTAGGGGGTATCATTAAGAAGTTTACAGATGAGACAAAAATTAGCCTTGTGGTTGATAATGAAGAAGAAAGCTGTAGACTGCAGGAAGATATCAATGAACTGGTCAGGTGGGCGGAACAGTGGTAAATGGAATTCAATCCGGAGAAGTGTGAGGTAATGAATGCATTTGGGGAGAGCTAACGAGGCAAGGGAATACACATTAAATGATAGGACATGAAGTGTAGAGTAACAGAGGGACCTTGGAGTGCATGCCCACAGATCCCTGAAGGTAGCAGGACAGGTAGGTAAGGTGGTTAAGAAGGCATACGCAATACTTGCCCTTATTAGCCAAGGCATAGAATACAAGAGGAGGGACGTTATGCTTGAACTGTATAAAATACAAGTTAGGCCACAGCTAGAGTACTGTGTGCAGTTCTGCTCACCACATTACAGGAAAGATGTGATTGCACTAGGGAAGGTACAGAGGGGATTTATGAGAATGGTGCCTGGACCAGAGAATTTTAGCTATGAGGAAAGATTGGATATGCTGGGGTTGTTTTCTTTGGAACCGAGGAGTCTGAGGGGAGACCTTTTATTGAGGTATATAGGGCCCAAGTTTCCACATGCGCCTAGAACGGCGCAGTCCCGACCTGGACGCCCGTTTTTCGCGCCACAAAGTGCGCCTAAAAAAATCCTCGGTATTCTCCACCTACTTGCAGGTCCTCTGGCCCTCGGCGCAGCCAGCACGAGCTGTGGGGGGGCGGAGCCAGGTCCCTGCGCTGAAAACAGTGCCGGGACCTCTGCACGTGCGCTACAGTGGGCACGCAAGTGCAGTAGCTCCAGGCGCCGAACTGTGTGGGAGGGGCCCGAAGCACGCAGCCCCTAGCCCTGGCTGAATGGCCTCACTGGGGCGGCGTGAATAAGGCTCCTCCCACGGCCAGCTCCTGCTCCCCCCCCCCCCCCCCTCGACCAGACCCGACACTCGCTCCCCGCCCCCCCCGCCTCCGGACCAGACCCGACACCCGCTTCCCCCCCCCCTGCCTCCAGACCAGACCAGACCCGACACCCGCTCCCCCCCCCCCCCCCCTACCTCCGGACCAGACCCGACACCCGCTCCCCCCCCCCCCCCCCCCTGCCTCCGGACCAGACCCGACACCCGCTTCCCCCCCCCCCCGCCTCCGGACCAGACCCGACACCCGCTTCCCCCCCCCCCGCCTCCGGACCAGACCCGACACCCGCCCCCCCCCCCCCCCCCCCCCCGACTGACCCGACTTGACCCGCGCTCCTGTCCCCGCCCCCCCGACTGGACCCGACCCGACCCGCCCCACGACCCGACTCCCGCTCTCGGACTGGATCCGACCTGACCTCTCTCCCTCCCTCCCTCCCTCCCTCTCTCCCTCTCTCTCTCTCTCTCTCTCTCTCTCTCTCTCTCTCTCTCTCTCCCTCCGCCCCCCCCTCCCTCTCTCTCCCTCCCCCCGCCCCCCACTCCCTCTCTCTCTCTCTCCCTCCGCCCCCCCTCTCCCCCTCTCTCTCTCCCCCCCCGACCCGAACCGAACCTCCCCTCCCCGACCCAACCCAATGCCACCTACTTGTAAATCTGGTGCTGGGGACAGTTCAGCCTTCGGTCCCAAAAGGCCTGCCTGAAGCACTTTCACACAGGTAGGAAGATGGTTTATTTAATCTTTTCTTTGCTTATAAATGTTTATTCAGGTTAGATTTATTTGTATAATATTTGTATAAGTATAAATAAGGATTTATTATAGAATTTAATGACTTCCCTTCCCCCCCCCCCCCACCTCGTTTTGGACGCCTAATTTGTAACCTGCGCCTGATTTTTTAATGTGTAGAACAGGTTTTTTCAGTTCTACAAAAATCTTCACTTGCTCCATTCTACTTTAGTTTGGAGTACGTTTTCACTGTGGAAACTTTCAAATCAGGCGTCAGTGGCCGGACACGCCCCCTTTTGAAGAAAAAATTCTGTTCCAAAGTAGAACTGTTCTACCTGACTAGAACTGCAGAAAAAAAAATGTGGAGAATTGCGATTTCTAAGATAGTCCGTTCTCCACCAGTTGCTCCTAAAAATCAGGCGCAAATCATGTGGAAACTTGGGCCCATAAAATTATGAGGGACCTAGATAAAGTGGATAGGGAGGACCTATTTCCCTTAGCACAGGGGTCAACAACCAGGAGGCATAGATTTAAAGTAATTGGTAGGAAGTTTAGAGGGGATTTGAGGAGACGGTTTTTCACCCAGAAGGTCGGGTGGGGGGGTCTGGAACTCTCTGCCTGAAAGGGTGATGGAGACAGAACTCCTCACCACATTTAAAACATACTTAGATGTGCACTTGTCGTGCCGTAACCTGCAAGGCTGCGGACCAAGAGTTGGAAAGTGGGATAAGGCTGGATAGCTCTTTGTCGGCCGGCACGGACACGATGGACCAAATGGCCTCCTTCCGTGATGTAAATTTCTATGATTCTATGATTCACCTGCCTTGGCTCTATATTCGTTTATACACTTGTCAAGCAAAATTCTATCAATCACCGGTTTAAAATTCTTAATTGAGCTAGCATTTACTGCATTTTGTGGGAGTGTTCTGCACTTCGAGCACCTGAATAGCCTCGCTCTGATTTTAAGGTTACATCTCCTTGTCCTAGACTCCCCCACCAGCGGAAACAAATTCTCTCTATCCACCGTATCAATTACTTTCAAAATCCTAAAAACCTCAATCAAATCACCCCTTAACTTCTATATTCTAGGGAATACAGGCCTAGTTTATGTAATCTCTCCTCATAATCTAACCTTTGAAGCCCTGGTAACATTCTGGTGAATCTGCGCTGCACTCCTTCTAAGGTCAATATATCTTTTCTTAGGTGCGATGCCCAGAACTGGAAACAATATTCCAGATGTGGTCTAATCAGGGCTTTCTCTCCTTTATATTCTAACCCTCTAGTTATAAAGGCAAATGTTCCATTAGCCTTTTTGATTATTTTTTTTGTACCTGGTTCCTACATTTGTGAACTGTGTACATGGATCCCTAAGTCACTTTGGACCTCCACGAGCTTTTCACCATTTAAATAATATTAAAATCTATCCTTTTTGCTCAAAATGAAATGACCTCACACTTGCCTGCATTGAAATCCATCTGCCACAGTTTTGCCCACTCACTTAATCTAGCAATGTCTTTGTGTAATTTTATGATCCAGTCTACACTACTTACTCTAGGGCCCAAGTTTCCCCAGGCGTTGCTCCTTTTTTTTGTGGAGTAACTTGATTTTTCTGGACTATCTTTTTAGTTGCAATTCTGGCCATTTAATTTATGCCAGTGTAAGTGAGTTAGTTAGGTTTTATTTTAGTTCATTTTTTTTTCCAAAAGGGGACGTTCCCAGCCACTTACCCCTGTTTTAGGTGTTTGGCCAGCAAATAGTTGCTCCAAACTAACTTAGGCCAGCGTATGTTGCCACTTCTGTCCGCACAGAAAAACCTTACCTAGAGTTAAGGAATCGGCGAAAGTAACTACATTTAAAGCATCAAGCACCAAAGCACAAAAAGTAATAAACAATTAATTAACAAATAAAATAGATGGAACCCTGCACCTAAACCACCAAGACCAAAGTAATAAGCAATCAATAAATAACAAATAAAAAAAATAGAAGGAACCCTGTACCTAAAGCACCAAAATCACCAGAAGTGGCAACATACACTGGCTTAAGTAAATAACAAATAAAAAATAGAAGTCCTACCTTAGGGAATGCAGCAGGCTGTATATGAGGGAGCCCATTCGGCCAGGGCTAGGGACGGCGTGCTTCGGGCCCCTCCCACACAGCCTGCAGCGGCATTTGCAGAAACGGCCTGCCAGGAGCTACTGCTCATGCGCGCAGACTATAGCGCGCATGTGCAGAGATCCCGGCACTGTTTTCAGCGCCGGGACCTGGTTCCGCTGCTAATCCATTGGGCGACGCTGCGCCACGATCGAAGAGAGGCTGGGGAGCGGCCAGAATACCGACGTCTTTTTTTCAGCGCGCTTGGAGGTGGACAAAAACCGTGCACCTCAGGTGAGGGCACTAGAAAAACAGATTAAGGAAACTGTAGTTCTATACCACCAATCTTTGTGTCCTCAGCAAAGCTGCAAATATGGCTTTCTATTGTCAACTAAAAGATAGACCAAGCTCAGCTCTGATGCATCCATGGTCAAATAGCCTGTCCGCACTCTAGTTTCACATACATGAGATGATCCAATTGGTGAGATGCCAAAGGGGTGTCAGGGCCTATGGAACCGTACCTCACCTTCAGGAAGGAGTGGAGAAAACTGACAAAATAAAATACAATAGCAAAAATAATAAGTCTATGCAGCTGAGATAAATGGGTGTCTTTTGTTTAAATAATAATGTGAAGTTAATTTGCCATCATCTGAGCCAGTTCTGAAGGGCTTGAGCCCTGATTTTAAGCTCAAGTTTCCAGCGAAAATAGGCGAGATATCAAGGAAGCATAAAATCAGTCAAGGTCTAAATTGGGCATCCAACCAAACATGTCACGTTCTGGCCAGGAGAGAGAGGTTAAAATCAGGGCTGTAGTGCATGTAGTAAAATGTCATTAAATATTTGATCTTCCGTTGGGTAATTAATTAACATAATTTCACTGACCCAGTGGTAAGTTAAAAGAATTTTTTGTTTTTATATTTTGAAACTTAGAAATACCAAATTGTGTTATTTTTAAATTTCTTTAATTGAATACTCTTAATTATTATTGAAGAGGAGCATAAATTAGCCAAGATGATGTCTTCTCAGTAACCATTGCTAGGTGACTTTTTACATTTAGTTGTAGAAATCGCAGTTTGTATTTAGAAACCTAGGTTTTCTAAAAATGTACATTTTACTTTGAGTTGTTGCCCTAGAAACATTCTTTAGAGCGTGCCATCAAATTGTCATGTTCTCGGGCTCCAAATAATTGTTGTATTGTGTAGCAATGTATTCCACAACATGCACTTTGCAACTTTTAGTTTTGAATTGTTCCTGCACTTTGTAATCTGTAACATCTGCCTGAAACCAAACCATCTTAAAAAATTGCTGATCAAGATCCATAGTGTTAATGATTTCCTTGCAGTGTTGTTCAATGTCACTTCTGTTAGCACAGCCTCCTCCTATCTTTAAAAAAAAATTTAATGAGAGCAGTAATTTAACTTATTCAAGATTTTAAAAAGTGACTCTCTAGGTATTTGCAAAGAGTAAATTCAATTTATGTAACATTTACAAATGTCAATTTTTTTTCTAATTAGCTACACATCAGCAGTAGAATTTTATTGTCCAAAGTGTGTTTGCCTGGCAAATTATCAATTTAATGTTCTCGAGACTTGAGCATTTAAGATGAATATATATGGTAACATGTATGATTTAAATCTGTGCCATTTATTTCTGTGATGGTGTTGTGGGTGGTAAATGGCAAGAATCTGAGGTGAAGCTAGGAATGATGAACATTGTGTATATAAGAAGCAAATTGCTTTTCAAGTCCAATCTGCTTTGCAAGATAAGGGGAAACTCATTTTAGATTATAAGAAGTTAAAAGCCGTATAAATTTGAGCATGCTAGACAACAACCTCAAAAGCTGTTTTTGCAGACTTTTAAAGTCATTAGGAACTATTAGTATATAATAGAATTCCTTTAGGCAATCATTAGTAGTTTTCATTAATTTGCTGTAGAATTGATCTAAAGGATTGAAGATCTTTGTTGATATTTTTAAGCTATTTGCTGTCGCAATGAAGAAGTAAAATAAAGACTTTGAAAAATTAATCTAATATATTAAATCTGTTTGCACCTTCTGTCTACAAAACCTTACTTTGGTCTTTGTCATACTTTTGTAGCAGCTATTTCCATTGTAAACTTTTGTGTCCGTATTTATATTGGAAACTGCCTATGTAATTTATCACCATGTAATTGCACTCTCCTGACAGTGGTGGCACTATACAGCCTGATTTTGTATTTCCCAGTTCCTCAGCTTCTCTTGCAGAGAAACTTCAATTCTCCAACTAACTGCTTCCCAAATTGCTGTATGTTTTGCTATTTGTTATATAAAAATGGCAGTTTCTAAAGTTAAAATGAGGATTTAATGACTTCTGTGAATCCTGGTTATGCTCTACCCTCGTCTTGATTCCCCATGTGCAGTGTCATATATTTGGTCAACATTTATCTCTTCAAATAATTTATTAATTACTAGTCTTGAAAACCGAGTTTAACAATTGTTTCATTTCCTCCTCCAGTTCTTAGTGGATTGTGTTCCAATGATTGTCCACACAAGGTCACTGTAAGTAATGCTTTATGTTGTCTATATTAGGCAGTGTTGATTTCATTTTAGTTACAAAATTTAAAAGATGGCAGAGAATGATACTTGAAAAATGTTTGACACACAGCACAATTAAGCTCTTTGCATTCCAACTGGGTGGCTCGAAGAAAAAAGTTTCCCTGTGCATCCTGTGAAATTAAAATATAAATGTTATATTAAAAAATTTCAAAAATCAATTATTACATGCTGTTCTGTTGCTCAGAGTATGCCAGATATTTACCATATGTTATGTTATCTCGAGTAGAATTTATTTGAACATCTAATGCTTAACAGCAGCATCGACGTTATGGGGGAGATATTGGGGTTGTTTGTGCCCCCAATTAGTGCCCCCAGGGCACAAACGACTTTTCGCCGGGTGCAATGCCGCTGACGACTCCCGCTAAATTCTGTGGCAGCTTAGCGGCAGTGGTAACCCGTAGCGCCCCGCTGCACTGCACCAGCGGTGACAACTTCATCACTGTGCACAGCAACCCATTTTCACCCTGAAGCAAAAATTCGGAAGCGCCCCCTGAAGTCGCGCTGGGTGATGACAGTTTCAGGGGGCTGCAAGCCGCTCACGGAGCGCTAGTTAAACGGGAGGTGGCATGCATGTGAAAAAAAATCGTCTGACTTACCTGTCATGGCCCTTTGCATCCTTCAACGCGAGGTCCGTGCCACAATCTGGCAGCCCAGCACTCCGCTTGAGTGCTGGGCTGATGCCACAGTACCCCGCTCCCCAGTGGTCCACGTAGGGCCCTGCAGAGTCTGCAGCTTGGCTCTCCCTTTCTACACGGCGCAGCACCACGTGTCCCAGTGCTTGCCCCTGCGCCCCTCTCCCTGTACTTCCGCCCCCTTAATGACCAACAGAGGAAGTGGAATGCGTTGTTTTTCATTCCATTTCCTCTCGGGGGCAGTAACCCCAATATCGCGAATGGGGCGGGACTTCCACAGCTGGTGCAGGAACTCCCACTTCGCGGCTGTTACTGCCCTCAAACAGAACGCTATGCAATTTCCCCCCCAAAAGTGAACCCAATAAGGAAAACTTTTAGTAATATAAGTTAAAGCTTTTCAGTACAATAAGGATAGCCATATTCAAATAATAAATTGCACAGAGTAGATTGCATTTTTGACAATTATTTTCTCAAATCCAAGTTATTTTTGTTCGAATAATCTAGGTTTAATTTGTCTGTATATGTGGAAGGAATCCAATGGTGGCTCTCTGTTCTAAACAATGGAATCAAAAAAACTCGAGATGGTGAACCAAATTATATAGTCATTCAGCCCAGAAAATAAGCATCTTTTGATTTGGATTTGTTGTCTTGAAAAAGATGAACGATGATGTTACCCACCTGCCTCTGCTCTCGGGGTTATGAGCTCTTTGGAGTCTAGGATAAGCGAGTGATGAAAATGACCATAAGAAATTTTATCCTTGCTTATCGCCCTTGGCAACTTTAGTGTTTTACAAAACATAAACCTGATTAATGATGGAGGAATATTGTAATCCTGTTTGGCAGGCTGCTGCGAAAACCCATTTTTTTCTCAATCCAATCCAAAGCTTACCAGCGGACTTAAAAAGAATAGCCTGCTCCATTTCTGAGTCCAGTTTTTCCAAATTTGTAAAGATGTGAAGAGGCTGCCTATGCTTAACCAGATTATGAGTAGAGCAGCATAGGAGTTGCTCGCACTTAGGTGCCTTGCATTAAGATTAGAGGTTTAGCTTAAAAGCTACTGTAACTGAAACTCAATATTCTGCTTCAGTCTAAACAAAATCTGGTAGCAAACCTTTACATGCCACTACTGGCTATAGAACTCTTTCTAAGGTGGCGATGTCAACTGGAACTCTGTCTCTCATACGTAAAAGTTTAACTGCAGAGTTGATGATCAGTTCTGGAACCAGGGCTGCTGGAGTATGATTTGTCTCTACTGTTTGAATCTCTCTCAAATATTTGCGAATGTTTTTCTTGTTGATTTCCCTCTACAAAGCTCAGGGAGCAAGCATTGGAGTGATCCTTTTAGCAGCCCTCAAACTTAACAGTAACTTGGAATTAATATATTTTTTAAATTATTCGTTCCTGGGATGGGGACATCATTGGCAAGTCCCATCCATAATTGTCCTCAAGATGGTAGTGGTGAACCGCCTTCTTGAACTGCTGCAGTCCTTGTGGTGAACGTACTCCCACAGTGCTGTTAGGGAGAGAGTTCCAGGATTTTGACCCAGCGACGATGAAGGAATGGCGGCGATATATTTCCAAGTCAGGATGGTGTGTAACTTGGAGAAAAATTTGCAGGTAATGGTGTTCCCATGCGCCTGTTGCCTATCTCCTCGGTGGTAGAGGTCGTGCGTTTGGAAGGTGCTGTCGAAGAAGCTTTGGCGAGTTACTGCAATGCATTGTGTAGATGGTACGCACTGCAGCCACAATGCCCAGTGGGCCGACTTACCTGTCGTGGCCCGTTGCATCCTTCAACGCGGGGTCGGTGCCACAATCTGGCAGCCCGGCACTTCACTTCAGTGCACTCTGCTTGAGTGCCGGTGCTGATGCCACAGTACCCCTCTCCCCAGTGATCCAGGTAGGGCCCTGCAGAGTCGACAGGTGGTGAATGGGGTGCTGATCAAGCGAGCTATTTTATCCTGGATGGTGTCGAGCTTCTTGTGTGTTTTTGGTGCTGTACTCATCCAGGCAAGCGGAGAGTATTCTACAACACTCCTGATTTGTGCCTTGTAGATTGTGGAAAGGCTTTGGTGAGTAACAATCAGGTTCGAGTGCAAACCAATATGGTGGATATATTGTGTTTATTCAGACTTCAGGACAAAATATAACACCTGAGTTATACAGCAAAAGCCTATGACCGTGGCAAGCAGTTATCCAGCATAGACGAGTTAGCCTAACATCTGTGGTTGGGAAAATGTTGGATTCCATTATTAAAGAAGCAGTAGCAGGACATTTGGAAAAGCAAAATTCGGTCAGGCAGAGTCAGCATGGATTTATGAAGGGGAAGTCTTGTTTGACAAATTTCCTGGAGTTCTTCGAGGATGTAACGAGCAGGGTGGACAAAGGGGAATCGGTGGATGTGGTGTATTGGACTTCCAGAAGGCATTTGACAAGATGCCACATAAAAGGTTACTGCACAAGATAAAAGTTCACGGGGTTGGGGGTAATATATTAGCATGGATAGAGGATTGGCTAACTAACAGAAAACAGAGAGTCGCGATAAATGGTTCATTCTCTGGTTGGCAACCAGTAATTAGTGGGGTGCTGCAGGGATCAGTGCTGGGACCCCAACTATTTACAATCTATATTAACGACTTGGAACAAGGGACCGAGTGTAAAGTAGCCAAGTTTGCTGATGATACAAAGATGGGAGGAAAAGCAATGTGTGAGGAGGACACAAAAAATCTGCAAAAGGACATAGACAGGCTAAGTGAGTGGGCAAACATTTGGCAGATGGAGTATAATGTTGGAAAGTGTGAGGTCATGCACTTTGACAGAAAAAAATCAAAGAGCAAGTTATTATTTAAATGGAGAAAGATTGCAAAGTGCCGCAGTACAATCGGACCTGGGGGTACTTGTGATTGAAACACAAAAGGATAGTATGCAGGTAGAGCAAGTGATAAGGAAGGCCAATGGTATCTTGGTCTTCATTGCAAAGGGGATGGAGTATAAAAGCAAGGAAGTCTTGCAACAGCTGTATAGGGTATTGGTGAGGCCACACCTGGAATACTGCGTGCAGTTTTGGTTTCCATATTTACAAAAGGATATACTTGCTTTGGAGGCAGTTCAGAGAAGGTTCACTAGGTTGATTCTGGGGATGAGGGGGTTTACTTTTGAGGAAAGGTTGAGTAGGTTGGGCCTCTACTCATTGGAATTCAGAAGAATGAGAAGTGATCTTATCGAAACGTATAAGATTATGAGGGGGCTTGACAAGTTGGATGCAGAGAGGATGTTTCCACTGATGGGGGAGACTAGAACTAGAGGGCACGATCTTAGAATAAGGGGCCGCCCATTTAAAACAGAGATGAGGAGAAATTTCTTCTCTGAGGGTTGTAAATCTGTGGAATTTGCTGCCTCAGAGCTGTGGAAGCTGGGACATTGAATACATTTAAGACAGAAATAGACAGTTTCTTAAATAATAAGGGGTTATGGGGAGCGGGCAGGGAAGTGGAGCTGAGTCCATGATCAGATCAGCCATGATCTTATTGAATGATGGAGCGGGCTTGAGGGGCCATATGGCCTGATCCTGTTCCTATTTCTTATGTTCTTACATATCATCTCTTCCTTTTATCTGGAACCCCAAGAGTGGTTGACTTCAATGAGCAGGGTCCACTCTCGAAAGATCATTCAACCAGCTCACCCTTGTGTGGTTCTCCCTTCCCGATTTGTCTGAATGAACCCTAATGGTGTTTCTTTTATCCTCTTTTTATGGGTGGGCCTGGGATCAAATTATTGACAGGGCTATTCGACCTATGAAGGCACCTTTAAAAACCTATTGCCCAATAGTACTTTTAGTTCTTTGTCTTCACCTGTTGATGAGGACCCACCCCGAATGAGGGATTTTTACAACCATTACTCATCTTTCTAGTTTATGGTTTTGAAGGCCAATCCATCCATCTGGAACCCTCTTATCTGTCAAGCCCGGTTCCCTCATAGCTATAGTCTCTGATCGCATTCTGCCTTGTCCTCCCTGCTCCAACCGGTGCATGTCTCAGGGCAATCTTAGGCCATTAACTCAGGGCCCCAGGCTAGAACTACCTTATTTTAGCCAGTCGTCATGGATACCCTAACTTCCATTCCTTCTATTCAATGACTTTTATATCAATTAACTATTAATATCTGTTAAACAAACTCCAAATTCTACTTTAGCATTATAATTGATTATTAGTAATAATGGAAGAAACATTAGGTTGGCCCTTCATTGGCCAAATTAATGACTAAGTCAAAATGTTATGCATTCTCTAATCTAACTCATTAAAAACACCTTCTTGGGAAAGTGAAACTTAAGCATTCTCATAACTTATACAGTAACTTTCCTCGAGCAGAAATATATAATCAATAAACACAGTATCATTTTCAGGTAACCCTAATTCCTAACAATAGTGACCCGCCCCCCCGCCCCCCCAGTATGTTGATAGTGGGGGATTCAGTGGTCGTAATGCTGTTGAATGTCATGGGGCGGTGGTTAGAATCTCATGTTGGAGATAGTCATCGCCTGGCACTTGTGTGGCACGAATGTTACTTGCCACTGATCAGCCCAAGCCGGAATGTTGTTCAGGTCTTGCTGCATGCAGGTATGGATTGCTTTATTATCTGGGGAGTTGCAAATGGAACTGAACACTGTGCAATTATCAGCGAACATCCCCATTGCTTATGCTGGAGGGAAGGTCATTGATGAAGCAACGGAAGATGGTTGGGTAAGGGACACTGCCCTGAGGAACTCCTGCAGCGATGTCCTTGGCTGAGATGATTGGCCTCCAACAACTACAACCATCTTTCTTTGTGCTAGATATGACTCAAGCCAGTGGAGAGTTTTCCCCCCGATCCCCTTTGACTTCAATTTGATGAGGGCGCCTTGATGCCACACTCACCTCACCTCTGGAATTCAGCTCTTTTTTTCCATGTTTGGACCAAGACTGTAATAAGGTCTGGAGCCAAGTGGTCCTGGCAGAACCCAAACTGAGCATCGCTGAGCTAGTTATTGATGAGTAAGTGCCGCTTGATAGTACTGTCGATGACACCTTCCATCACTTTGCTGATGATTGAGATCAGACTGATGGGGCGGTAATTGGCCGGATTGGATTTGTCCTGCTTTTTGTGGACATGACATACCTGGGCAGTTTTCCACATTGTCGGGTAGATGCCAATATTATAGCTGTACAGGAACAGCTTGGCTAGAGGCTGGACCGCATGTCTTCAGCACAACAGCCGGGATGTTGTCTGGACCCATAGCCTTCACTTGGCACTTCTGGCTGAAGATGGTTGCAAAAATTTCAACCTTGTCTTTTGCACTCGCGTGTTGGGCTCTGCCATTATTGAGGATGGGGATATTCATGGAGCCTCCTCCTCCTATTAGCTTAATTGTCCACTGCCATTCACGACTTGATGTGGCAGGACTGCAGAGCTTTGATCTGATCTGTTAGTTGTGGGATTGCTTAGTTCTGTCTATAGCATTCTGCTTTCGCTGTTTAGCATGAATGTAGTCCTGTGTTGCAGCTTCTCCAGGTATGCCTGGTGCTGCTCCTGGCATGCACTCCTCATTAAACCAGGGTTGGTCCCCTGGCTTGATGGTAATGGTAGAGTGAGGGATATGCCAGGCCATAAGGCTACAGATTGTGGTGGAGTACAATTCTGCTGCTGCTGATGGCCCATAGTGCCTCATGGATACCCAGTTTTGAGCTGCTAGATCTGTTTTGAATCTATCCCATTTAGCAAGGTGATAGTACCACACAACACGATGGTAGGTGTCCTCAGTGTGAAGACGGGTCTTCGACTCCCAAGGACTGTTCAGTGGTCACTGCTAACAATGCTGTCATGGACAGATGCATCTGTGACGGGTAGATTGGTGAGAACGAGGTCAGGTAGGTTTTTCCCTCGTGTTGGTTCTCTCATCACCTGCTGCAGGCTCAGTTTGGCAGCTATATCCTTCAGGACTCAGCCAGATCGGTCAGTAGTGGTGCTCCCGAGCCACTCTTGGTGATGGACATTGACGTCCCCCACCCAGAGTACATTCTGTGCCCTTGCTGCCCTCAGTGCTTCTTCCAAGTGGTTTTCAACATGCAGGAGTACTGATCAGCTGAGGGAGGGTGGTAGGTACCGATACTTGACCTGAAGCCATGCGACTTCATGGGGTCCAGAGTCAATGTTGAGGACTCCCAGGGCCACTCCTTCCTGACTAAAGCACTGTACCGCTACCTCTGGTGGATCCGTCCTGCCATTGGGACAGGACATATCCAGGGATGGTTATGGAGGAGTCTGGGGCATTGGCTGAAATGTATGATTTTGAGAGTGTGGCTGTCAGGCTGTTGCTTGACTAGTCTGTGGGACTGCTCTCCCAATTTTGGCACATGTCCCCAGATGTTAGTGCGGAGGATTTTGCAGGGTCGACTGGGCTGGGTGTGCTGTTGTCGTGTCCGAAGTTGGTGCCAAGATCGATGCTTGGTGGTCCATTCAGTTTTATTCTTATTATTTTCTGTAGTGGTTGGTTACAACTGAGTGGCTTGCTAGGCCATTTCAGAGGGCAGTAGTTTAGAGTCAACCATATTGCTGTGGGTTTGGAGTCACATATAGGCCAGACCAGGTAAGGACAGCAGATTTTCTTGCCTAAAGGACATTAGTGAATCAGATGGGTTTTTACAACAGTCTGATAGTTTCATGGTCACCATTAACTGATACTAGCTTTTTTAATGTCAGATTTATTTAATTAACTGAATTTAAATTCCCCAGCTGCCATGGTGGGATTTGAAATCATGTCTCTGGATCATTAGTCCATGCCTCTGGATTACTAGTCCTGTAACATAACCGTTCCCGTTAACTATCTTTAATAATTGTGTATTTTTTCCCTCAATCTTTAATATATTGATGGTTTTACACAAACGGTATTCTGTATTTTACTTTCCTCCAACCCATTTCTGTACCTACATAACATATAATAAAACTAGTCTTTATTTCCTCCCTTAGATATTATTTTCCTTTCCTCGTTAAGGTATTGTCACCATAATCATGCCAATCACACTTTAATCTGTAAATAGATTCCAGTGACCGCCTATGCCAAATGGTTTCCATCAGGTTGGAAACTTTGGCTCTCATTGCATTGGGTGAAATTGATGCACATATGGCATTATCCAAGTTTTACAAAGTTTTGTGAAGCAAATTTATATTGACAGCCAAAGGGATTTAAAGGCATGTCTGGTATCATTAATACCAGTCATATTTTGACAGATGGCAAGTTTCTCTGTTCAATTTCAACACATTTACAATCGTCTGCATGTTCTTGTAACTAGGTATAAATTAGCATGGAGCAGATTGTTTTTACATAGTTCTATTGAAATTCTAGTCCGAAACAACCAGCACACTCATTTTGCTAGATGTTCTGTGTAGTGTTTAAAATGAAGCAAACTTGGGTGTACTGCATTTTTATAGGTTTGTGGATTTGTCCGTTTGAAACTTAATCCTAATTAATAGCTAATCAGAAAACCATTCATTCAGAGTGAAGGAAGCAATGGATTAAATATGCTAGCAGCTGGATGCATTGAATGATATGCATAAAGCTGTTCACAGTTAAACTTGACTCATTGAATATAGAGGACACTTGACAACAAGCTGTTCAAATTATATGAGTGAGAAGAACTAAAATTGTGTGGCATAGACTTATGCTTCTGTAGGTTCCATTTATGTGGGGATAGGTCAATGGCATGTCCACATGTCTCAGAATAAATAAACTGTAGATTCATTGAAAGTGTGTTCTGGAGATCCTGGAATGATGATGGATGCATGAACAGCACCCACTTATTTTGATCTGTTTTGTAATATCCAGCAAATCAGAGGGAGTGTGTAGGTGAACAGAAGGGGAGAGAACATAGTGACAAAGTGATATAATTAGATGGTATCACAGTAAAGACTACAGCAAAGGTTTTTGGTGTTCTTTCAAACGGATGCCCACATTGTTTTAATGGATTCTTAAAATGAATTTTCTGAGGCATATTGGCTGAAGCATGCACACTAATGCAAAATTAGCATATTCAATAAAAATACCGAATATTCACAGTTCTCCTCCACGCTCCTCCCCCCCCCCCCCCCCCCACACCCACCCCCCACACCCCTTCCCTTGCTCTTCCGTCAGAGTTATTAGGCCAGGGCCTGGATGCGCGTGGTCCTGCCTTACACGTGAACTTCTGTGGGCCTCAAGGGTAAAAGCCTCCCCTTTCCAGGGAAGTAGCAGGGGCAAAGGCAGGACAGGGCTGGTGGTCAGTACTCCTGGTGAAAGCTGACATACTGGCCCAAATAGAGAAGCAATCTACTGCGGATGCTGGAATCTAAAGTAAAAACAAAAAATACAGACATACTGCCCATTTGAGTGGCAGGAGTGTGAACCACCTGGAAAGTGGCCTGGACCTATGAAAAATGAAGATTTAATCATAGAAAAAGTTTGGGCTACCTCACAAATCGGCTGCGGGGACACTTATTTATTATTTCAAAGGGTAGCACCATCCCCCAAACGAGCAATAATCAGACTATTTTCTAGTATCTGGGGCGGGCGCCCTAATGCACTCCAAGTAGCACAGGCACTGCCCATTCACATGCAAATAATGGGACCTTCCCCCAACCTTGTGAACTTTGGTGGTTAGCAGCCGAACACCCATACAGGCGCAACCTCGTACTTAAGCCTGGTGTTCTCTTCTAAGCCAATTTTCAGCCCCATATTTCTGCTTATAGAATCGACAGCCATATGAAACCAATTGAATAACACTGCTTCAGTTAACGAGAAAATCTCTTTAAAAACATTTCTCCCAAGCTCTATCAGCCACCACTTTGCTTCCTCAACATGTAAATCTTTCTTGTCTTTTGCCTCATTTCATTCCTTGTGCTGATTCCAAGATTTGGTAAAGACCTGACCTCTCACCCCGAATGCTTCCTGTTGTGAACGTTTTCATTTCTTTTCTACTGGCCTATTATTGCATTATTCATTTATTAATTTATTTCCTGCCAACTCATTCCTCGTACATTATTTCTTGCTGGGTATTTAGGTTGTATTTTTGAACTTCCTTCCAGTCAACCCAATCCAGCTGGTCTCCACATTTATTTATTTACAGCTTGCAATACAATGTGCCACAGGTTACATCCAGGAACAGTCACTTTACTGACAGAAGGTACTCCATGCAACTCCTTGATCAACATCACAGGACATCAACTATTTTTTTTAACAGTATACATTATTTGCTGCAGACTCTTTCATTCCTGTCATTGTTAAACCGCATATCTTGCCGCTTACCATGAGCAATACAAAAGGAAACCCTCTTAAAATTGATATATTGGCTAATATTTAATTGTGTTATTTATTTTAGATGTTCCTCTGGTTTTAAGGAAAATATGTGCACATCTGGCTTGCTCTATATGGGTAGGATGATCTCTTTTTGAGTTGAGCTGACACCAGATATATACTTCCAATGTAGCATTTTGTTTCACACCAATATTAAACTTGCAGTGCAAATGTATCGTAAGAAAACGGGGCTTTCCGTCTTCGAACATCTTGCAATTAACAAAGTTAAAATGGGATTTCTTTGAAGTCTGTAAAGACCTTGAAGATTTCCAATCCTACCATTTCTTTCCACAAGGATTAATATTTACGTAACAGTTTACAATAACCTGACAGAGGTTGACGTGAGGTAGAGGGCTTGAATACCATGGCCCAAAAATCACAGTCTCTCTGGGTGCGTACAACATGTGAACACACCTGTAGAGGCCCTGCAAGTGCCAGTTCTCAGCGTGCAATGCGCATGTGCCGAAAACCAGCACTTGCAAACTGTCAAAATGTCTTTTCACAGTTCCAACGGATCCCCGCGTAAGGTCTGCTTTTACCAGCGTAAGAGTTTTAAAAGATAGAAAAATACAATTTTATCAATAATTGTTATACTAAAAGCCCTGTCTATTACCTCTATTAAATATATCATTTTTAAAAATTCCCAAAAATATTTTTGTCTAAAACATTTAATTAAATTCAATTTCAATTAATTTTAAATATGTGAAGTTCTTTTCTGATTTATTTTAACTGTTTGTGTTCTTGGGGGCATCCCATTCATATTCATAGATAGCCCCTCGGAATCGAGGAAGACTTGCTTCCACTCCCAAAGTGAGTTCTTTGATGGCTAAACAGTCCGTTACGAGAGCCACAGACCCTGTCACAGGTGGGACAGACATTCATCGAGGGAAGGGGTCGGGGGGCTGGTTTGCCGCGCGCTCGTTCCGCTGTCTGCGCTTGCCCTCTTCACGCTCTTTGCATTGAGACTTGAAGAGCTCAATGCCCTCCTGGATGCACTTTCTCCACCTCGGGCGGTCTTCGGCCAGGACCTTCCAGGTATCAGTGGTGATGTCGCACTTTACCAGGGAGGCTTTGAGGGTGTCCTTATAATGTTTCCGCTGCTCACCTTTGGCTCGTTTACCACGAAGGAGCTCCACATAAAGCATTTGCTTCGGGAGTCCCGTATCTGGCATGCGAACTATGTGGCCTGCCCAGCAAAGCTGATCGAGTGTGGTCAGTGCTTCAATACTGGGAATGTTAGCCTGGTCGAGGACACTGATGTTGGTGCGCCTGTCCTCCCAGGGGATTTGCAGGATCTTGCGGAGACATCGTTGGTGATATATCTCCAGCAACTTGAGGTGCCTTCTATACATCGTCCATGCCTCGGATCCATACACGAGGGCGGGTATTACTACAGCCCTGTAGACCATGAGCTTGTTGGTAGATTTGAGGGCTTGGTCTTCAAACACTCTTTTCCTCAGACGGCCGAAGGCTGCACTGGCGCACTGGAGGCGATGTTGAATCTCCGCATCAATGTCTGCCTTTGTTGATAAGAAGCTCCCGAGATAAGGGAAATGGTCCACATTGTCGAGGGCCGTGCCGTGAATCTTGATGATTGGAGGGCAGTGCTGTGCGGCGGTGACAGGCTGGTGGAGGACCTTTGTCTTACGGATGTTAAGCGTAAGGTCCATCCTTTCATATGCCTCCGTGAATACATTGACTATATCCTGGAGTTCAGCCTCTGAATGTGCGCAGACGCAGGTGTTGTCTGCATACTGCAGCTCAATGACAGAGGTTGGGGTGATTTTGGACCTAGCCTGGAGGCGGTGTTGGTTAAACAGCTTCCCACTGGTTCTGTAGTTTAGTTCCACTTCAGCGGGGAGCTTGTTGATTGTGAGGTGGAGCATGGCAGCGAGGAAGATTGAGAAGAGGGTTGGAGCGATGACGCAGCCCTGTTTGACCCCAGTCCGGATGTGAATTGGGTCTGTAATGGCGCTATTCGGCGCCGAGCTTGCGGCCAACACTTCGCCGTAGGCAATTAGGCTTATAGAGCTGTGCCTGGTCTCCAGTTGTCTTGGACCTCCCTTGCCACTGGACCAAGACCTTGTTCAGCTAAGCCCATGTGATTGCCAGTGTGCAGCGGCCACCCCATGTTATAAGAACTCACTCACAGGCATCTTCCACTTCGCTAATATGAAGTTCGAGACCTGGAATGTCAGGACCCTCATGGACAATCCCAACAGCAACAGGCCGGAACGCCGCACCGCCATAGTTGCCCGGGAACTCAGATGTTTTGACATTGACATTGCCGCCCTAAGCGAGACCCGGCGGGCAGGGGAAGGCCAGTTGAAGGAACATGGTGGAGGTTATACCACCTTCTGGAAAGGGAAACCAGAGGCAGAACGCCGCCTTCATGGAGTCGGCTTTGCCGTCAAGAATGAGCTACTCAACCGCCTCAGAGACTCCCCCTGTGGGGTTAACGGACGCCTCGTAATTTTTCATATTACTTTATCCCAGAACTAATGTGCCACAGTCATCAGTGCGTACGCCCCTACGCTCGATGAAACGGATGAGGCTAAAGAGGGTTTTTATTCCAACCTCGAGACATCCTTGTCCCGCGTCCCCACAGGTGACAAATTGAACCTCCTGGGTGATTTTAATACCAGGGTCGGCAAAGACACAGCCCTTTGGGGAGGCGTTATTGGCAGAAAGGGGTTAGGAAAAGCCAACTCCAGTGGTACCATACTCCTGACAAAATGTCTAGAACATGAACTCCTCATCACCAACACGTTGTTCCACCAGAGGGACAAATACAAGGCATCGTGGCAACACCCTCGCTCCAAACACTGGCACCTGCTTGATTATGTCATCGTCCGAGCCAGGGATCGCAAGGATGTGCGCATCACCCGTGCCGTGACAGGAGCTGACGACTGCTGGACGGACCACTGCCTAATCCGTTCCATCATCAACATTAACATTGCCCCAAAGCAGAGGGGACAGCAGAAGCAGTTTCGCAAAAAAGTTAATGCTGGGACACTTGGAAATCCAGCTAAGAGAGCCCTATACAGCCAGCGCCTCACAGCCAATCTGGCGTGCCTTAATGATCCTGAGATGCTGAATGCCCACAGCGCTTGGTCTGCCCTCCAGGCCTCTATAACCAGTGCCTGTGAAGAGACACTTGGTCACTCAACCCGAAAACATCAGGACTGGTTTGATGAAAGTGATCAGGAGATCGAAGAACGAATAGATCTCGAGCGCAAAGCATTTCTGAGCCTCAAGCAACAACCCAATTCGGGAGCTGCGAAACAACATTACAGACGGCTCAAGGCTCAGGTCCAACAAAAAACCCGGGACCGAAAGAACAGGTGGTGGATGGAAAAAGCATAGGAGATACAACAACTGGCCGACAGCCACGATATGCGAGGATTCTTCACTGCAGTCAAGGCCACCTACGGTCCAAACTCCCAAAGCCCCACCCCACTCCTGGCCAAGAAGGGGAAACACTCATTAAGGACACCGAGGCCTTTGACTCGAGTGTTCTCGACTCCATCCCGCAGCATGCGACCCGCCACAAACTCAGTGAAACTCCAATGTTGCACGAGATAGGCAAAGCCATAAAACAGCTGAAGAATAACGAGGCTATGGGTGCGGATGGAATCTCTGCTGAGGCGCTCAAGTATGGCGGAGAAGCACTGTTGGCATGGATACATAACCTCATCTCTCTCATCTGGAGGGAAGAGAGCATGCCGGGGGATCTCAGAGATGCAGTGATCATGACCATTTTTAAAAAAGGGGACAAGTCCGACTGTGGCAACTACAGGGGAATCTCCCTGCTATCAGCCACTGGGAAAGTTGTCGCTAGAGTTCTCCTCAATCGACTTCTTCCTGTGGCCGAGGAGTTCCTCCCGGAATCACAATGCGGGATTTCGTCCCCTTCGGGGCACAACAGACATGATCTTTGCAGCGCCACAGTTGCAGGAAAAATGCAGGGAGCAGTGCCCGCCATATTGGCCCCAAGTTTCGTCCCGCGGCAAAAACGCCGCACCTCCGAGCTGGGCGCCTGTTTTTCGCGCCGAAAACTGCGCCTAAAAAAAAGTCCGATATTCTCGAGCTCCTTGGAGCTCGATGCCTGCTTGGCGCGGCGCGCTCTTCGCAGCACGGGGCGGAGCCTAACACTCGCGCCGATTTTCTAAGTAGCAGGGGGCGGGTACAATTTAAATTAGCCTTTGTGGTGCCGGCAACCCTGCGCGTGCGCGTTGGAGCGTGCGCACACGCGCAGTCTCACACAAACATTGGCACTCGGCCATTTTTAAAAATACTGCAGAAAAAGTGAAGATTTGTTTCTTGGACTCCTGCAAAGGCTTGTAATTTAATTTTTTTTGATATTTCTGTGTGTGAGGGAGTGCTTTTAGCAGCACTGCTGAATAAATCACCTGCTGAAATCAGTGAGTTCAGCTTTTCACTGCTAAACTTGCAGAACCAGTGCTGCATTGGTGCATGCAAATTAAGGACTGTGTGTTTGGAGAAATAAGAGTGCCAATTCAACTTTGCAATGGATCAACGTCCACCAAGAACAAAGATGGCAAACCATTGCATAATACGTGGCGTTGACAATGCAGCACCCATTCTGCAAATTTAAATATAAAACTGTCGATGTGGCTGCCTCTCCCTGTCCAAATGGCCTCAGTCCCCCTCACAGCTCGAAGGCTGCTGCTGTATCTTTGGCTGCCATCGAACCACTGACGCCGCCCCTAAAGCGTGGCCGAATGGCCTCAAGCACCATAAAGAGCTGCGTGTATCAGGTGTTGATTCTTCGGCTGCCGGCCAGCCACTGACGCCGCTGATATCCTGTGGCCGAATGGCCTCACATCGGTCCGCTGCTGATTCTTCGGCTGCCGGCCAGCCACTGACGCCGCTGATATCTCATGGCCGAATGGCCTCGGGTCCGTCCGGTGTTGCTTCTTCGCGGCCAGCCACGAAGAGAATGAAGGCCTGCCTCAAGCACTGCAGCTCAGCTCGAAGCTTGCTGCCACTGCCGTCGAGACACTGACGCCACACCCCTGTCTGTCTCCAACATGAAAGGCCTGCCTGAAGCACAGCAGCTCGAAGGCTGATGCTATTTCACACAGGTAGGAACATGGTTTATTTAATCTTTTCTTTGCTTATAAATTTTTATTTAAGTTGGATTTATTTGTATAATATTTGTATAAGTATAACTAAGGATTGATTGTAGAATTTAATGACTTCCCTTCCCCCCCCCCGCCCCCCACCTCGTTCCCTACGCCTGATTTGTAACCTACGCCTGATTTTCTAAAGTGTAGACAAGGTTTTTTCGAGCATACAAAAATCTTCACTTACTCCATTCTAAGTTAGTTTGGAGTAAGGTTTCACTCACGAAACTTTGAAATCAGGCGTAAGTGGCCGGACACGCCCCCTTTTGGGAAAAAAAATTCTGTTCCAAAGTGAAACTGTTCTAACTGACTAGAACTGGAGCAAACTAAATGATGAGAATTCCGATTTCTAAGATACTCCGTTCTACACCAGTTGCTCCTAAAAATCAGGAACAAATCATGTGGAAACTTGGGGCCATGAGATGGCCTTTTTCGATCTTACAAAGGTCTTTGACATTGTCAACCGTGAGGGTCCATGGAGCATCCTCCTCCGTTTCGGATGCCCCCAAAAGTTTGTCAACATCCTTCGCCTGCTTCACAATGACATGCAGGTCGTGATCCTTACCAACGGATCCATTACAGACCCAATCCACCATCAATAGCGCTACTCGGCGCTGAGCTTGCGGCCAACACTTCGCCATAGGCAATTAGGCTTATAGAGCTGTGCCTGGTCTCCAGTTGTCTTGGACCTCCCTTGCCACTGGACCAAGACCTTGTTCAGCTAAGCCGGCATGGTTGCCAGTGTGCAGTGGCCACCCCAAGTTAAAAGAACTCACGGGTTCACTTAGAGACCCAGCTGCACATACACTCCTGGAATACGCTGGACTGCAAATGGAGTGGCGAATTGTTAAACAGTTAGTTTCTATTGACAGATTTTGGAATTAAAACCAAACAAGGATTTCATTTGGATCCAGCTATCTGCACTCTATTTCCTTCATCCTGCTATGGACTGAAGGTTTAAAAAAGTAATTCAGAAAACACACCATTTATCCGGGACCATCAGGTACTTTCATGTATTTGGTCGGTGGCATCCGCCCACAGGAAGCCTCCGGCCGCAGTTTCTGGCTCACCACCTTGTAGTGCTTTTCAATTGTAGAGAAAATGGTACTCTGATCATCTGGTTTCCCACTGAGTATACCTTCTTATGTCGGTAAAGTGACTGTTCTTGGCATCTAAACAGCAGGGAGGAACCTGTAGCTATTTCCCTATTCTTATGGTGCGAAAAAGAGTACATAGTGGTTTGCACAATTCATGGAAGGATGAATAAAACAGGAAAGATGGAAGCTAAATAAATACATTTGGTTATTGACATGATAGAATATTTGTAAATTGATAAGGAACAGAAATATCCCAGTGAGACCTGTTTTTTTTTTATGTTTTTGAAAGAGCTAGCTGCTAGTTGAGAATGCAATCTGGAGTCACTCGTGCTACAGAATGCTAGGCCATCAGTTCAAAAGCTGCAAAAATCATTCCAATCACTGTCAGCATGGATTTATAAAAGAAGTCAAAGCAAGTTAACCCATAAATGATGAGGTAAGATCTGTGGATTGCTGAGAAACACTGCAAGCAGCCAATGGTATTTAGGTGGTCTGTTTCCTTGGGTTTGGATTTGAACCAATTGTCAGTGATTTGAATGTGTTTCACCCAGTATTATGTTTAATATGGTATGTTACAGAAGATAATTCTATTCAAATCCAGCATTTAGATGTTATTTTCTCCCTTTACAGACCTTTTGGCCCCACATGTTATAGTCAGTATTACAAACTGCTCTGTAATGCAATCATTGACAGTTCATCTTTTTGCCACATTTATTAATGACTTGGATAAAGGAATACAGAGTTGTATATCTAAGTTTTCAGAAGACATGATGTTAAGAGGAACAGTAAGAAGTGCAGATGGGAGCAGGGAGTTGCAAAGGGACATGGACAGATTAACTGAGTGGGCAAAACTATGACAAATGGGGTTAACAAATTGCATAATTCATCAGCGGGTACTTTAGAAACATAGAAAATAGGTGCAGGAGCAGGCCATTCAGCCCTTCTAGCCTGCACCGCCATTCAATGAGTTCATGGCTGAACATGAAACTTCAGTACCCACTTCCTGCTTTCACGCCATACCCCTTGATCCCCCGAGTAGTAAGGACTTCATCTAACTCCCTTTTGAATATATTTAGTGAATTGGCCTCAACTACTTCCTGTGGTAGAGAATTCCACAGGTTCACCACTCTCTGGGTGAAGAAGTTTCTCCTTATCTCGGTCCTAAATGGCTTACCCCTTATCCTTAGACTGTGACCCCTGGTTCTGGACTTCCCCAACATTGGGAACATTCTTCCTGCATCCAACCTGTCCAAACCCGTCAGAATTTTAAACGTTTCTATGAGGTCCCCTCTCACTCTTCTGAACTCCAGTGAATACAAGCCCAGTTGATCCAGTCTTTCTTGATAGGTCAGTCCCACCATCCCGGGAATCAGTCTGGTGAATCTTCACTGCACTCCCTCAATAGCAAGAATGTCCTTCCTCAAGTTAGGAGACCAAAACTGTACACAATACTCCAGGTGTGGCCTCACCAAGGCCCTGTACAACTGTAGCAACACCTCCCTGCCCCTGTACTCAAATCCCATCGCTATGAAGGCCAACATGCCATTTGCTTTCTTAACCGCCTGCTGTACCTGCATGCCAACCTTCAATGACTGATGTACCATGACACCCAGGTCTCGTTGCACCTTCCCTTTTCCTAATCTGTCACCATTCAGATAATAGTCTGTCTCTCTGTTTTTACCACCAAAGTGGATAACCTCACATTTATCCACATTATACTTCATCTGCCACGCATTTGCCCACTCACCTAACCTATCCAAGTCACTCTGTAGCCTCATAGCATCCTCCTCGCAGCTCACACTGCCACCCAACTTAGTGTCATCCGCAAATTTGGAGATACTACATTTAATCCCCTCGTCTAAATCATTAATGTACAATGTAAACAGCTGGGGCCCCAGCACAGAACCCTGCGGTACCCCACTAGTCACTGCCTGCCATTCCGAAAAGTACCCATTTACTCCTACTCTTTGCTTCCTGTCTGACAACCAGTTCTCAATCCACGTCAGCACACTACCCCCAATCCCATGTGCTTTAACTTTGTACATTAATCTCCTGTGTGGGACCTTGTCGAAAGCCTTCTGAAAGTCCAAATATACCACATCAACTGGTACTCCTTTGTCCACTTTATTGGAAACATCCTCAAAAAATTCCAGAAGATTTGTCAAGCATGATCTCCCTTTCACAAATCCATGCTGACTTGGACCTATCATGTCACCATTTTCCAAATGCGCTGCTATGACATCCTTAATAATTGATTCCATCATTTTACCCACTACTGAGGTCAGGCTGACCGGTCTATAATTCCCTGCTTTCTCTCTCCCTCCTTTTTTAAAAAGTGGGGTTACATTGGCTACCCTCCACTCGATAGGAACTGATCCAGAGTCAATGGAATGTTGGAAAATGACTGTCAATGCATCCGCTATTTCCAAGGCCACCTCCTTAAGTACTCTGGGATGCAGTCCATCAGGCCCTGGGGATTTATCGGCCTTCAATCCCATCAATTTCCCCAACACAATTTCCCGACTAATAAAGATTTCCCTCAGTTCCTCCTCCTTACTAGACCCTCTGACCACTTTTATATCCGGAAGGTTGTTTGTGTCCTCCTTAGTGAATACTGAACCAAAGTACTTGTTCAATTGGTCTGCCATTTCTTTGTTCCCCGTTATGACTTCCCCTGATTCTGACTGCAGGGGACCCACGTTTGTCTTTACTAACCTTTTTCTCTTTACATACCTATAGAAACTTTTGCAATCCGCCTTAATGTTCCCTGCAAGCTTCTTCTCGTACTCCATTTTCCCTGCCCTAATCAAACCCTTTGTCCTCCTCTGCTGAGTTCTAAATTTCTCCCAGTCCCCAGGTTCGCTGCTATTTCTGGCCAATTTGTATGCCATTTCCTTGGCTTTAATACTATCCCTGATTTCCCTAGATAGCCACGGTTGAGCCACCTTCCCTTTTTTATTTTTACGCCAGACAGGAATGTACAATTGTTGTAATTCATCCATGCGGTCTCTAAATGTCTGCCATTGCCCATCCACAGTCAACCCCTTAAGTATCATTAGCCAATCTATCTTAGCCAATTCATGCCTCATACCTTCAAAGTTACCCTTCTTTAAGTTCTGGACCATGGTCTCTGAATTAACTGTTTCATTCTCCATCCTAATGCAGAATTCCACCATATTATGGTCACTCTTCCCCAAGGGGCCTCGCACAATGAGATTGTTAATTAATCCTCTCTCATTACACAACACCCAGTCTAAGATGGCCTCCCCCCTAGTTGGTTCCTCGACATATTGGTCTAGAAAACCATCCCTTATGCATTCCAGGAAATCCTCCTCCACCGTATTGCTTCCAGTTTGGCTAGCCCAATCTATGTGCATATTAAAGTCACCCATTATAATTGCATGCACTCCTAATTTCCTGTTTGATGCCCTCCCCAACATCACTACTACTGTTTGGAGGTCTGTACACAACTCCCACTAACGATTTTTGCCCTTTAGTGTTCTGCAGCTCTACCCATATAGATTCCACATCATCCAAGCTAATGTTCAGTGAATGATCTCCAAGTTGCAGTACGTTTTGGTGAGCAAATCTTTGAACAAGGAATTTAATGCATTTTCAGAGTTATTTGACAAACTGAGTTCTCATTATTCTGATCTTTATTGCACAAAAGTAACAGACAAATGGATAGGTGGTGATGGATTTCAAAAACTACTTGAATGCAGTGAACAAAGTTTTGGAAAGAAAGGAAAGTATGTCTGCAGCTGTCTGATCCAGTCTGGCTCCAGAATTATGTCCTGGATATGACAAAGTACTGAATTAAACAATCGAACACTGTAAGGAAAAGAGAGCACTACTCTGTCTCTTCTTGAAGTGTAATTTGAAAACAAACTAGACCTTTTGTAAAACAATTCTGTCATTTTATCACTAAAAAAGCATCTGTAGTCCAGGTAAAGATCCTGATGTAGAAAAAAATTATTATTGTAACATTACTCAACAGAAAACTGAGAGAAAAATTAATGGGGAAATTTTCCTGGATCTGCACCCAGACACATTAGATTGCCTGAGCTCAGGGAATATCGTAAAATCAGACAGGAACGGAACCCACCACTTTTCCTTCTATTCATTTAATTGGAACAAAATTGGGCAGGTTCCTTTACAGGTGTGTGCTCTGTCCTCCCAATTTCTAATATTTTTACTGTGCCCAGGTGTTGGGGTAAAAAGAAGACTTCTCTTCCTCAAGGTGGACTCCCTGATATAAGGAATCGACACCCGCCCATCCATATAGCGACCACGGAATCACTCAAGCGAAACCTCGGTTTAACCAGTTTTTATTCAAGCATGCTGGGGAAGTGTTCACGGATGAACCTTCTCAGCACAAAAGTTTTACAATTAAAGTTATACATTTTTCGAGGTGTGCGACTCTCCTACAAAACCACCGATTGGCCCACTGCACAGACTGACTGGTTCTCCCCCACCTGTCCATCGCCCATCACATGTCACCCTCACGGAATGTGTTATTCAGTGGTGTCAAACTTTGCCTCAGTTCCTCATGACGTGTTGATTAACTTTGTTTTCCAGGGTGGTGCCTCCTTATCCCTCTCCCAAGAACTCTAGTCAAAACTAACAGTCAATACCATACTCTTCCCATGCTGCTATAATCTATGTTTCCAAACATTTTACTGTCCTTGATCTGCACTGAATATGTAAGTTTCCCTGAGTCTGTACTAAGGTTAATACAATGGATGGTTCATTAACCATCAAGCTTTGCTGCGTAGCAAGCTATGCTGCTTCCCCTTTTTAAAACCCATTCAAGCAAGTGTGTAAGCGTGCTTTACATACATAAGCATATTTTACATACAATCGGTCAATTACAATCCGTACCATAAGACAGAGGAACTCCCGATTCCTCAGAACCTCCGAATACTTATAAGCCCTACAATCTAGACCATGTGTCAGATCAATTCGCTACCTTCAGTATCCACTTTAATGACCATTTTTTATCCCCTTACACCAGGTGATCCAATGTGCAAGGCAGCAGACCAAGAAAAATCTTCCTATAATAAGAACATTAAAAAATAGGAGCAGGAATAGTCCATACGGCCCCTCGAGCCTGCTCCACCTTTCAATACGATCATGGCTGATCCGATCATGGACTCGGGTCCATTTCCCTGCCTGCTCCCCATAACCCCTTATCCCCCTATCGTTTAAGAAACTGTCTATTATTGTCTTAAATTTATTCAATATCCCAGCTTCCACAGCTCTCTGAGGCAGCGAATTCCACAGATTTACAACCCTCTGAAAGAAGAAATGTCTGCTCATCTCAGTTTTAAATGGGCGGTCCCTTATTCTAAGATTATGTCCTCTAGTTCTAATTTTCCCCTATCAGTGGAAACATCCTCTCTGCATCCACCGTGTCAAACCCCCTCATAATCTTATACGTTTCGATAAGATCACCTCTCATTCTTCTGAATTCCAATGAGTAGAGGCCCAACCTACTCAATCTTTCTTCATAAGTCAACCCCCTCATCTCCGGAATCAACCTAGTGAACCTTCTCTGAACTGCCTCCAAAATAAGTATATCCTTTCTTAAATATGAAAACCAAAACTGCACGCAATATTCCAGGTGTGGCCTCACCAATACCCTGTATAACTGTAGCAAGATTTCCCTGCTTTTATACCCTTTGCAATAAAGGCCAAGATTCCATTGGTGTTCCTGATCACTTGCTGTACCTGCATACTATTCTTTTGTGTTTCATGCACAAGTAACCCCAGATCCCGCTGTACTGCAGCACTTTGCAATTTTTCTCCATTTAAATAATAACTTGCTCTGTGATTTTTTTCTGCCAAAGTGCATGACCTCACACTTTCCACCATTTTACTCCATCTGCCAAATTTTGCCCAGTCATTTAGCCTGTCTATGTCGTTTGCAGATTTTTAGTATCCTCCTCACACATTTTGAAGGGGGAGGGTGAACAGCCAGTTGTCATGGTGCACATAGGAACCAACGATTTAGGTAAAAAACGGGATGAGGTCCTACAAGAATTTAGGGAGCTAGGAGCTAAATTTAAAAAGTTGGACCTCAAAAGTAGTAATCTCAGGATTGCTACCAGTGCCATGTGCTGCAGGATAGCTCAAATGAATATGTGGCTTGAGGAGTGGTGCAGAAGGGAGGGATTCAAATTCCTGGAATATTGGAACCGGTTCTGGGGGAGGTGGGACCAGTACAAACCGGACGGTCTGCACCTGGGCAGGACTGGAACCAATGTCCTGGGGGGGGGGGGGAGTGTTTGCTAGTGCTGATGTGTAATGAGAAAAGACTAATTAGCAATCTTGTTGTGCGAGGCCCCTTGGGGAAGAGTGACCATAATATGGTAGAATTCTTTATTAAGATGGAGAGTGACAGTTAATTCAGAGACTAGCGTCCTGAACTTAAGGAAAGGTAACTTCAATGGTATGAGATGTGAATTGGCTAGAATAGACTGTCGAGTGATACTTAAAGGGTTGACGGTGGATAGGCAATGGCAAACATTTAAAGATCACATGGATGAACTTCAACAATTGTGCATCCTTGTCTGGAGTAAAAATAAAACGGGGAAGGTGACTCAACCGTGACTAACAAGGGAAATTAAGGATAGTGTTAAATCCAAGGAAGTGGCATATAAATTGGCCAGAAAAAGCAGCAAACCTGACGACTGGGAGAATCTTATAATACAGCAGAGGAGGACAAAGGATTTAATTAGCAGAGGGAAAATAGAGTCGGAGAGGAAGCTTGCTGGGAACATAAAAACTGACTGCAAAAGCTTCTATAGCTATGTGAAGAGAAAACTAAACACAAACGTAGGTCCCTTGCAGTCAGATTCAGGTGAATTTATAATGGAGAACAAAGAAATGGCGGACCAGTTAAACAAATACAAATACTTGGTTCTGTCTTCACAAAGGAAAACACAAATAACCTTCCGGAAATACTAGGGGACCGAGGGTTTAGTGAGAAGGAAGAACTGAAGGAAATCCTTACTGGCGGGAAATTGTGTTCGGGAAATTGAGGGGATTGAAGGCCAATAAATCCCCGGGGCCTGATCGTCTGCATCCCAGAGTACTTAAGAAAGTAGCCCTAGAAATAGTGGTTGCATTGGTGATCATTTTCCAACAGTCTATCGAATCTGGATCAGTTCCTATGGACTGGAGGGTAGCTAATGTAACACCACTTTTTAAGAAAGAGAGAGAGAAAATGGGTAATTATAGACCGGTTAGCCTGACATCAGTAGTGGGGAAAATGTTGGAATCAATTATTAAAGATGAAATAGCAGCGCATTTGGAAAGCAGTGACGGGATTGGTCCAAGTCAGCATGGATTTATGAAAGGGAAATCCTATTTGACAAATCTTCTAGAATTTTTTGAGGATGTAACTGAGGAGGACAAGGGAGAACCAGTGGATGTGGTGTATTTGGACTTTCAAAAGGCTTTTGACAAGGTCCCACACAAGAGATTGGTGTGCAAAATTAAAGCACATGGTATTGGGGGTAATGTACTGACGTGGATAGAGAACTAGTTGGCAGACAGGAAGCGCAGAGCCGGGATAAACAGGTCCTTTTCAGAATGGCAGGCAGTGACTAGTGGAGTGCCACAGGGCTCAGTGCTGGGACCCCAGCTCTTTACAATATACATTAATGATTTAGATGAAGGAATTTAGTGTAATATCTCCAAGTTTGCAGATGACACTAAGCTGGGTGGCGGTGTGAGCTGTGAGGAGGACGCTAAGAAGCTGCAGGGTGACTTGGACAGGTTAGGTGAGTTGGCAAACGCATGGCAGATGCAGTATAATGTTGCTAAATGTGAGGTTATCCACTTTGGTGGCAAAAACACGAGGCAGAATATTATCTGAATGGTGGCAGATTAGGAAAAGGGGAGGTGCAACGAGACATGGGTGTCATGGTACATCAGTCATTGAAAGTTGGCATGCAGGTACAGCAGGTGGTGAAGAAAGCAAATGGTATGTTGGCCTTCATAGCTAGGGGATTTCAGTATAGGAGCAGGGAGGTCTTACTGCAGTTGTACAGGGCCTTGGTGAGGCCTCACCTGGAATATTGTTTTCAGTTTTGGTCTCGTAATCTGAGGAAGGAAGTCTTGCTATTGAAGGAGTGCAACGAAGGTTCACCAGACTGATTCCCGGGATGGCAGGACTGACATATGAGGAGAGACTGGATCGACTGGGCCTGTATTCACTGGAGTTTAGAAGGATGAGAGGGGATCTCATAGAAACATATAAAATTCTGATGGGACTGGACAGGTTAGATGTAGGAAGAATGTTCCCGATGTTGGGGAAGTCCAGAACCAGGGGACATAGTCTAAGGATAAGGGGTAAGCCATTTAGGACTGAGATGAGGATAAACTTCTTCACTCAGAGTTGTTAACCTGTGGAATTCCCTACCGCAGAGAGTTGTTGATGCCAGTTCATTGGATATATTCAAGAGGGAGTTAGATATGACCCTTACGGCTAAAGAGATCAACGGGTATGGAGAGAAAGCAGGAAAGGTGTACTGAGGTGAATGATAAGCCATGATCTTATTGAATGGTGGTGCAGGCTTGAAGAGCGGAATGGCCTACACCTGCACCTATTTTCTATGTTTCTATTGCTTTTCCTCCCATCTTTGTATCATCAGCAAACTTGGTTACGTTACACTCAGTCCCTTCTTCCAAGTCGTTAATATAAATTGTAAATAGTTAGGGTCCCAACCCTGATCCCTGTGGTACCCCACTAGTTACTGATTGCCAACCAGGGAATGGACCATGTATCCCGACTCTCTGTTTTCTGTTAGTTAGCCAATTCTCTATCCATGCTAATATATTACCCCCAACCCTGTGAACTTTTATCTTGTGCAGTGACCTTTTTTGTGGCACCTTGTCACATGCATTCTGGAAGTCCCAATACACCACATCCACTGGTTCCCCCTTATCCATCCTTTACGTTACATCCTCAAAGAATTCCAGCAAATTTGCCAAACATGACTTTCCCTTCATAAATCCATGCTGACTCTGCCTGACCAAATTTACTTTTCCAAATGTCCTGCTACTGCTTCTTTAATAATGGACTCCAACATTTTCCCAACCACAGATGTTAGGCTAACTGGTCTAATAGTTTCCTGCTTTTTGTCTGCCTCCTTTTTTAAGTAGGGGCATTACATTTGCAGTTTACCAATCTGCTGGGACCTCCCCAGAGTCCAGGGAATTTTGGTAAATTACAACCAATGCATCCACAATCCCTGCCACTACTGCTCTTAAGACCCTAAGAGGCAAGCCATCAGGTCCAAGGGATTTATCTGCCTTTAGTCCCATCTTACTGAGTACCACCTCTTTAGTGATTGTGTTTGTGTTATGTTCCTTTCCCCCCTATAGCCCCTTGACTATCCACTGTTGGAATATTGTTAGTGTCCTCTGCCGTAAAGACTGAAACAAAATATTTGTTGAGAGTTTCTGCCATCTCCATGTTCCCCATTACTAATTCCCCGGTCTTATCCTCTCAGGGACCAATATTTACTTTAGCCACTTGTTTCCTTTTTATATACCTATAGAAACTCTTGTTATCTGTTTTTATATTTCGTGCGAGTTTATTATCTTCCCTTTCTTAATAATTATTTTAGTCATTCTTTGCTGCCTTTTAAAAGCTTCCCAATCTTCTGTCCTTCCAGTAGTTTTGGCCACTTTGTATGCCCTTGTTTTTAATTGGATATCGTCCTTTATTTCTTTAGTTAGCCACGGATGGCTATCTTTTCTCTGACACTCTTTCCTCCTCACTGGAATATATTTTTCTTGAGAGTTGTGAAATACCTCCTTAAATGTACACCACTGTTCATCAACCGTCCTACACTTTAATCTATTTTCCCAATCCACTTTAGCCAACTCTGCCCTCATACCTTTGGAGTCTCCTTTATTTAAGCTTAGTATGCTGGTTTGAGATCCAACTTTCTCACCCTCCATCTGAATTTGAAATTCAATTATGCTATGATCACTCATTCCAAGGGGATCCTTTACTAGGAGATTGTTTATTAATCCTGTCTCATTACTCAGCCATGATCATATTATCATATTGAATGGTGGTGCAGGCTCGAAGGGCCGAATGGCCTACTCCTACTCCTGCACCTGCACCTACTTTCTATGTTTCTATGTACACAGGACCTGATCCAAGATAGCCTGCCCCCTGGTTGGTTCTGTTACATACTGCTGAAGGAATCCGTCCCTTATGCACTCTATGGGCCCAAGTTTCGGCCTCAGTTGCTCCTGATTTTTTGGAGCAACTGGTGTAGAACGGAGTATCTTAGAAATTCAAATTCTCGGCATTTAGTTTGCTCCAGTTCTAGTCAGTTAGAACAGTTTCACTTTGGAACAGAATTCTTTTTTCAAAAGGGGGCGTGTCCGGCCACTTCCGCCTGTTTTCAAAGTTTCGGCAGTGAAAACTTACTCCAAACTATCTTAGAATGGAGTAAGGGAAGATTTTTGTACGCTCAAAAAAACCTTGTCTACACTTTAGAAAATCAGGCGTAGGGAACAAGGTCGGGGGGGGGGGGGAGGGAAGTCATTAAATTCTACAATCAATCCTTAGTTATACTTATACAAATATTATACAAATAAATCCAACCTGAATAAAAATTTATAAGCAAAGAAAAGATTAAATAAACCATGTTCCTACCTGTGTGAAAGTGCTTCAGGCAGGCCTTTCATGTTGGAGACAGGCAGGGGTGTGGCGTCAGTGTCTCAACGACAACCCCAACAGCGGCAGCAAGCAGCCTTCGAGCTGAGCTGCTGTGCTGCAGGCAGGCCTTCATTCTCTTAGTGGCTGACCGGCAGCCGAAGGATCAACGCCGGAGGCACGCAGCTTTTCAAGGGGGTTGAGGCCATTCGGCCATGGGATAGGAGCAGCGTCAGTGGCTGGCTGGCAGCCGAAGGATCAACGCCGGACGCACGCAGCTTTTCAAGGGGGTTGAGGCCATTCGGCCATGGGATAGGAACAGCGTCAGTGGCTGGCCGGCAGCCGAAGGATCAACACCAGACGCACGCAGCTTTTCAAGGGGGTTGAGGCCATTCGGCCACGCTTCTGGGGCGGCGTCAGTGGCTCGACGGCAGCCGAGTCCTTTTAAAAATGGCCGAGTGCCAATGTTTGTTTGACACTGCGTGTGCGCGTACGCTCCAACGCGCAGTGTTGCCGGCACCACATTGGCTCATTTAAATTGGACCCGCCCCCCCACTACTTACAGAATCGTCGCGAGTGTTTGGTTCTGCCCCTCGCTGTGAAGAGCGCGCCACGCCAAGCTGAGATTGAGCTCCGAGGAGCCGGAGAATATCGAAGTTTTTTTCTAGCGCACTTTTAGGCGCGAAGAGCAGGCGTCCAGCTCGGAGGTGCGCCATTTTCGGCGCGGGCCGAAACTTGGGGCCTATGAACTGTTCCTCAAGACTACCCTGGCCAATTTGCTTTGTCCAATCAATATGGAGGTTAAAAGCACCCATGATTATTGCTATTCCCTTTTTACAAGCCTCCACTATTTCCTGGTTTATGCTCCGACCAACAGAGTTGCTACTGTTAGGGGGCCTATAGACTTACGCCCACCAGTGACTTTTTCCCCTTATTATTCCTTATCTCTACCCAATCTGTTTCAACATCCTGATCATTTGAGCCAATATCATTTCTCACTATTGCAGTGATTCCATCCTTTATTAATAGAGCTACCCCACCTCCGTTTTTTTTTGTCTGTCCTTCCGGATTGTCAAATACCCCTGAATATTTAATTCCCAGTCTTGGTCACCTTGCAACCAATCTCTGTAATGGCTATCAGCTCATACCCATTTGTATCTATTTGTGCCGTCAACTTATCTATTTTGTTACAAACGCTACATGCATTTAGACAAAGAGCCTTTAAATTTGTTTTTTTACACTTTTTTCCTGCTTGTTTTCTCTCCTTCAAACTCACTTTCTTTATTTTTGCTTTCTAATTCCAGCTTTACTTCCCTCCCTACTGAATCTATTTTCAGGTTCCCATCTCCCTGCCAAGCTAGTTCAAACCCTCCCCAAAGCACCAACAACCGCCCCCCCACCCCAGCCCTGCGAGGATATTGGTCCCGGCTCTGTTGAGGTGCAACCCGTCCGGCTTGTACATGTCCCACCTACCCCAGAAGCGGTCCCAATGCCTCAGGAAACTAAAGCCTTCCCACCTGCACCATCTCTCCAGCCACGTATTCATCTGCTCTATCCTCCTATTTCTGTACTCACTAGCTCGTGGCACTGGGAGTAATCCGGAGATTAATACCTTTGAGGTCCTGCTTTTTAATCTCTCTCCTAGCTCCCTAAACTCTGCCTGCAGCACCTCATCCCTCTTCCTACCATTTGTCATTGGTACTGATTTGGACCACGACCTCTGGCTGTTCACCCTCTCCCCCCAGAATGCCCTGCAGCCACTCAGTGACATCCTTGACCCTGGCACCAGGGAGGCAACATATCATCCTACAGTCACATCTGTGGCCGCAGAAATGATGTCTACTTCCCTGACTATGGAATGCCCTACCACTTTCGCTCTTCCTTTCTTTTTCCTCCCCCCCTGTGCAGCTGAGCCATCCGGGGTGCCATGGACTTGGCTCTGGCTACACTCCCCAGAGCCACCATCGCCCTCACCGGTACTCAGAACAGAGTGCTGGTTGGAGAGCAAGATGGACTCAGCGGACTCCTGCACTACCTGCCTCGTCCTCCTTGTCTGTCCAGGGGTCACCCAAACCCTATCTGCCCGCACACTCTTGAGCTGTGAGGTGACCACCTCTAAAAACGTGCTATCCACGTAGCTCTCAGTCTCGCGGATGCACCGCAGTGCCTTCAGCTGCCGCTCAAGCTTCGTCAGTGTCATGTTAAACCACAGAAAAGCTTCTTGATAGTTAGTAATTCAATTGAAAGTTTGAAAAGTGGGAAAGAGCATTTAATACAGCAACATTACTGGTTAAACATGTACTCCATTTACTTTGCAGCACTTCAACCAGCTGTAACCCTGACTTCAGGGAAAGCACAGCAAACAAGGTACTACTGCTGCCTGTGAATTGTCCCTCCAAAAAAGGTAGTTTGCCCTATCAAAATTGCAATATAAACTTGTGAACTGAACATCTCAGCCTGCCCACACAAGCCAGCAAAATGATTTTGCACTTCACTGACCAATATGCACCTTCCCCAGTCAATGGGGTCAGTAGGGTAAACAGAAATTAAGTTGCAAATTATAACTTTAATGCATGTGCAAAGTTAAGACAAGCTTGGCTGATTTTTCAGTTTTTATTAATATCGGTGGTGAAGATTCAACAGCACAATGACTCTGAAGCATTATTGTATAACTGCTTATTGAACATGCTCTGCAAATAAATGTGCCATGAGTAAGTTTGCAGAGCTGACTAAATACAACTCTAAATGGGAACCAAAATGTCGGAGTAAAAGCAAAAACCTACATACGTCTTTGGTTCAACATGTATTTATTCATTGATCTCAGTAAAACAATTAATGGACAGCTGTGTTTAATTTTAATGTACAAGCTATGTCTCCTCGGGCATTTTCTAAGAAAATTCTCCTGTATTTTCAATTAAAGTTATGGAAGTTATAAAAACTATGCAGGAAAATCCTGCTGCATATAGTCTGCAAATTAAAATAATCAGGAATTTTTAGTGACCTGAGAAACATACATTGTATAAAGAGCTCGCATACACAGTATAATGAATATATGCATACACAGTATAATGAATATATCATGCTCTAAAACACATGCTCGTTGTTTGAAATTACCTACTTTATTTAAAGAAACACAATTAATACTAGAAATAATCAAACTAGTGTCAGCCTTGGCTCAATGGTAGCATTCTCACTTCTAACTCAAAACGTCATGTGTTCAAGTCCCACTCAGGAGACTTGAATACTTAATCCAGGCTGACACCTTAAAGCAGTGCTGACGGAGTACAACATTGTTAAACCGAGGCTCCAGCTGCCCACTCAGGTCGACATAAAAGATCCCATGGCACGATTCAAAGAAGAGCAGGGGAGTTCACCCGGTAATACCAACATCACAAAAACCGATTATCTGATCATGTGTTTGCTGTTTGTGAGACCTTGCTGTGTGCAAATTGGTTGTCGTGTTTGCCGACATTACAATAGTGACGACACTTCAAAGGTAATTCATTGGCTCTAAAGTGCCATGGGACATCCTGAGGTCATGAAAGTTGTTATATAAATGCAAGTCCTTTTCCTTCCTTTAAAATCAGTCATTCTGATAACGCTATGCTCGGGAGTGGGGAATTTGGAATATTGTAGTAGATTTCTTGGAAATATACCTAGAGTTAGTATGGATTAGTATCGTTCAATTTTAAAGGTGTTACGATACAGATAGTCTATACTACTCACGCTATAAATATAAATTAATAGTTTCTCCATTATTATAATGAGTGTGCACAAAGTATAGTGAAACCTGTATAAACGGACGTTCCCAAAAAAGACATTTGCAAAAAATGTACACTTACTGACAGTCCTAAATAACTTAAATTGTAACAGATACAGAACAATTACAAGCTATGCACCTTCAATGCAGCCTTCAATGTGTCAAGCCCTTTTACACCCTAAAACACTGGACACAGCCTGACGTCACACTTTAAAATGTTTAAAGTACGTACTGTATCTGAGTCAAAAGATTGTGATGACTGATGGATTGTCACTGGATTCCTTTTTGTCCATGTCAGTATCGGAGTTTGAATTACCCCTGCACTGCTGTCAGTATACACAATGAAAATTTTGAAAGTAAGATACCTTCAAAAGACTGATAGCTGATGCCAGTCCCTTAGGTATCTGTAATTTACAGGTTTCATTGTCTTAACAAAAACCTTTGCAGTTCCAAGTTCATTCAGCAGCCATGAGAATAATTTCTTAAGAAAAAGATGTCTGTCAGCTGTGGCTCCGTTTGTCTCTGCCTCTGAGTCTGAGTCAGAGGTTGTGGGTTCAAATCCCACTCCTGAGTCTTGAGCACAAAAATCTAGGCAGACACTTCAGTGCAGTGCTGAGAGAGTGCTGCACTGTTGGAGGTGCCATCTCAGATGAGACGTTAAACCGAGGCCCTGTCTGCTCTCTCAGATGGATGTAAAAGAACACATGGCACTATTTCATAGAAGAGCAGTCGCGTTCTCCCCGCTATCCTGGCCAATATTTCATCCTCATAGGCAGTCCCTCGAAATCAAGGAAGATTTGCTTCCACTATAAAAGTGAGTTCTCGGGTGACTGTACAATCCAATTCAGGAATTACAGTCTCTGTCACAGGTGGGATAGACTGGCTGAAGGAAGGGTTGGGTGGGGAGTCTGGTTTGGCGCACGCTCCTTCTGCTATCTGTGTTTGATTTTTGAATGCTCTCGGCGATGAGACTCGAGGTGCTCAACGCATTCCCGGATGCTCTTCCTCCACTTAGGGCGGTCTTAGACCAGGGATTCTCAGGTCCCAGTGAGGATGTTGCACTTTATCAAGGAGGCTTTGAGGGTGACCTTGAAACGTTTTCTCTGCCCACCTGTGGCACGCTTGCCAGGTAGGGGTTCTGAGTAGAGCACTTGCTTTGGGAGTCTCATGTCTGGCATGTGGACGATGTGGCCTGCCCAACGGAGCTGGTCGAGTGTGGTCAACGGTTTGATGCAGGGGATGTTGGCCTGAGCAAGAATACTGACGTTGGTGCGTTTATCCTCCTAGTGGATTTGCAGGATCTTGCGAAGGCAACGCTGATGGACTTCTCCAGCGCTTTGAGGTGTCTACTGTATATGGTCCTCGTCTCTGAGCCATATAGGAGGGCGGGTATCACTACTGCCCTGTAGACCGTAAGCTTGGTGCCAGATTTGAGGTCCTGGTCTTCAAACACTCTTCCTCAGGTGACCGAAGGCTGCGCTGGCACACTCGAGGCAGTGTTGGACCTCGTCATCGATGTCTGCCCTTGCTGATAGTAGGCTCTCGATGTATGGAAAATGGTCGCACCATGGATTTTGATGACCGGGGGGGCAGTGCTGTGTGGTGGGGTCAGGTTGTTGGAGGACCTTTGTCTTATGGATGTTTGGTATAAGGCCCATTCTTTCGTACGCCTCGGTGAAGATGTTGACGATGGCTTGGAATTCGGCCTCTGAATGTGCACAGATGCAAGCGTCGTCCGCGTGCTGTAGTTCGATGACAGAGGATTTTTAACCCTTAATCAACAGCACTTAAAAAACAGATTATCTGGTCATTATCACATTGCTGCTTGTGGAAGCTTGCTGTGCAAAAATTGGTTGCCACATTTTCTATATTACAACAGTGACTTCATTTCAAAAGCACTTCATTGGCTGTAAAGTACTATGAGATGTCCTGAGGTCATGAAAGGCGCTATATAAATGCAGGTCTTTTTTTATATATATCTTATTTCTGGAGCTCTATCAGTAAATTTACCCAGATGTTGGAGGGATATGAAATGTATGTAAATCTTGAACTAAGCTCTTTTCATATACTTTGTTTGCATGGCATTTTCAGGAGCCTGCATTGATGCAATGATTGTGCTACTGTAGTTGTGCCTACTGGTGTGTTAATGTTGCCCTCCTCAGGATCAGAGTTCAGTCCAGGCACATCAAATTGCTCTGGACAGCCAAATCACCAGGATTATGCTGCTTCACACCTACATATCCGCAAACTCAAGGGAGGATAACCCTACCAAGCCTACGAAGCTACTACAGTGCCCCAACTTAGATTAATTGTGGTTGGGAACAGCCTTCCTGAGAAATCCATGACTGGGTATGGATTTTGAAGCCTCTTTGCCCACTGTTCATAAACCTCAGCAGAAGAGATCCAGAAGCATTCCACAATTGTGCTAATAAAATCAGTCTGGAGATACCTGCTCTTTGCTTAAGATCCCAGTCTGGCACAATGGGGGGATCCCAGGCATATTTACCACACACAGATTCAGAGCCGAGCATGAGAGGCAATTACTAGGCCAGACTAGTTTTGATAGTGATTTAATTTACATTTTTTCCAATTTTTCTCACTGAGATTTGCACTGTACTTATCCTGTCAGTCTCAGTGCACCCAAACATTTTCGGATCCCCGCCTACCCTACGCGGTCAGAAGGACTAAGCAGCTGGAATGGCTTTCCTAATGGGTATACCCTGTTCTACATAGAAACATAGAAAATAGGTGCAGGAGTAGACCATTCGGCCCTTCGAGCCTGCACCACCATTCAATAAGATCATGGCTTATCCTCTGCATAATAATGGAGGAGGAGCAACAGAGGCAAGAGGCTCTGAGAGCCAATAGCCCATTCACTATTACTGCTACTTGTGCTGCTGCATTTACACTTGTTTTATGGCAGTTTTTATATTCTGGTGCAAGCAAATAACCTCTGCAGAACATAGATGCAGGAAGAATGTTCCCAATGTTGGGGAAGTCCAGAACCAGGGGTCACAGTCTAAGGATAAGGGGTAAGCCATTTAGGACCGAGATGAGGAGAAACAACTTCACCCAGAGAGTGGTGAACCTGTGAAATTCTCTACCACAGAAAGTTGTTGAGGCCAATTCACTAAATATATTCAAAAAGGAGTTAGATGTAGTCCTTACTACTAGGGGGATCAAGGGGTATGGTGAGAAAGCAGGAATGGGGTACTGAGATTGCATGTTCAGCCATGAACATTGAATGGCGGTGCAGGCTCGAAGGGCCGAATGGCCTACTCCTGCACCTATTTTCTATGTTTCTATTTGGGAATAAATTCCTCTCAGCAATATTGACTTAGAAACTGGCCTAATATCCGGTGTAAATGGGAAATTCTGGGCTATAGAAATATATAGTGGAAGGTACTGAGATCCTATGGCAATTAGAAGGTAAGATAAAGTTGCCTTCATATAGAATTTTTTGCAAATCCCAAAGTATTCTATTAAGTACAGTCAGCTTTTTTTTTCAAATATTGTTTTACCAGTTTTGTGGTCTGATTAATTTTTAATTGGAATAGCTATATAATTACAAGTTGTTGTTGAAACAGATTGTTAAAATATTTAAGGTGATGATAAATGTTTATTAAGCACAGATTTTGGGATAAGTATTTTACGGAATGACTAAGATAATTCCTCAGGATTGTAACCCTTATAAACACGTCATCTGACACAATCAATGCCCAGAGAAAAGCTATTTGGATGCGATATTTGTGTCGCTAACACATGGTTATGAAGCATTTTTTATTGCTAATGGATAATCAGTGAATCATGTTGGAAATAGCCAACATAAGGCTATCTCTGATCACTTTAATGATCAGGATCGAGTGTAAACCAATCAGGTGGGTATATTGTGTTTAGTCAGAGTTTAAGATGGAATATAACACATTAGTTATACAGCAAAAACATACAACCGTCACAAGTAGCTGATACCAATCCGATTGGACAAACGGTGAGCAGTTCTCTGGCTTGCAGCCACTTTCTCTTCGTCTAGAGCTTCCTTCGGTAAAGCATGGGATCGCTCAAAGAGCATTCGACCGGCTCAACTTCTGTTTCGCTCTCTCCTCACACCGTTTGTGAAGACATCCTTGATAAAGCTACTTTTATTCCATTTTTAGGGGTGGTCCTGAAATGGGATATTGACCAAACCTTTTGACCTATAGAGGTTTCCCTAAAAACTCAATACCCAATGGGGCTTCAAGTTCTTTATCTCGATTCTTGGGTCAAAGCCCACCCTAAAGATGTCTAATAATTTTGGCCATGTGTCTTTCTCTGTTTATAATTTCCCAGGGTTTCTTCCTTTGAAATTTGTGTCTTAACTCTTTCGTCCCTATCCTCTTTTTGATCTTATGAGGCCAAACCAGAAAATTGCTCGCTTCATAGTGTTCCCTCCTTTATGATGTAGCAAATGTTTAACACGTTGTCTTAAAGATACATAAACAAAGTTGAAGTCTTAACTTGAAAACAACAGACAATGGTTAGCATAGTGCAGAATGCTATAACATCTCAGCAGAGTACCAAAACATTAGCTTTTCTAAGCATCTATTATCAGTCTGAGGAGACATTTCATCTCCAGTTCAAAACAACAATTTAAATACAGCGTTCTTCGTGTCAGTTTTATACATTTTGATACCCTGATCTCTAACAATCATTGCATGTAACCACAATAATAGACTGTTGCTTAGTATATAAAACTGCAGTCACAACCTAAAATTATTTAGAATAAAATTAATAATATGGATAAATTGTAATCTGAAAAAAAGTGTACCTAAAAGATTAACCCACACAATTTGCAAAAGAAAGAAAATCTGAACTTTGTGTTGTGCCACACCATTCTTGAAATGTACAAAGGCAGCCAAATGATTTGGAGTCTGATCTTTAATCATCATTTCACTGTAAATTTTTTACATGTCATGCAGCCAACTAAAGTACTCACTTTACAATCACAGTAAATCTTGTAATGGAGACATGTTGCTACATCAGCATGTTTTTTTAAAAACGGATCTATTATATAACGGTGCTTTTTAATCTTGTCAAGTTCTTTACTTCTTTCAAAGATGAACATGCTGAGATTTATATCTGCATCTAGGAACAATAATTTATTAAAGATGTGAAAGAGTATCGCATAGAATCTACAGCACAGAAATACACCATTTGGCCCAACTGCTTTCTACTCCACACAAGCTTTCTTGCATTCTAATTACCTCTTTCCCATCTTTCTTTCCTTCTCCCTCATGTGCATCAAGCCTCCCCTTAAATGCTGTCTGCTTCAATCACTCCATGTGGCAGCAAATTCCACATTATCCACTCTGCTTTTTAAAAAAAAGCTTCTAATTTTGTTATTTTATCTCTTAGTGGTTATCCTGTATTTATGCCCCCTTGTTATGGACACACCTGTAAGTTTCCCCACATCCACCCAATTGAACCCCTTCATAATTTATCAGGTGGTCTCTTCGTCTTCTTTTTCCAGAGAAAAGAAACTCAGACTGTGCAATCTTTCTCAATTGTTGCATCCTATTAATTCTGGTCATGATCTTGTAATTTTTTTCTGCATTTTCTCCAGTGCTTCAATATTATTTTTATCAAATGGAGACCAGAACTGCACACAGTACTCCCAAGTATAGTCTATCAGAGGTTCTATATAAATTTAACATTGGCCCCTACTTTTGTATTCCCAGATCTCTTTGCTCCTCTACCCCATTTAGCTTTTTTTCTCCTTATTCCTCTAGCTAAAATGGACCACATCACACTCACTTTGCTTTGTGTCTGTCTTCACGGAAGTAGACACAAAAAACTTGCTGGAAATAGTGGAGAACCAAGGGTCTAGCAAGAATGAGGAACTGAAAGAAATTATATTAGTACTGGAGAAATTAATGGGGCTGAAAGCCGATAAATCCCCTGGACCAGATGGCCTACATTCTAGGGTTTTGAATTGGTGGGTATAGAAATAGTGTCATCTTCCAAACTTCCATAGATTTTAGAACGGTTCTCGTGGATTGGAAGGTAGCAAATGTAACCCCATTATTTAAGAAAGGAGGGAGGGAGAGAGAAAACGGGGAACTACAGACCAGTTAGCCTGACATCAGTAGTAGGGAAAATGCTAGAATCTAAGGATGTGGTAACAGGGCACTTAGAAAATGAATAATAAGATTGGGCAGACTCAACATGGATTTATGAAAGGGAAATAATGTTTAACAAATTGTAAAAAGCAGAATAGATAAAGAGGAACCAGTGGATGTGGTGTATTTGGATTTTCAGAAGTCATTCGATAAGAGGTAATTAAACAAAATTAGGGTTCAAGGGATTGGGGATAATATACTAGCATAGATTGAGGATTGGTTAACGGCCAGAAAACAGAAAGTAGGAATAAACGGGTCATTTTTGGGTTGACAGGCTGCAACTGGTGGGTTACTGCAAGGATCAGTGCTTGGGCCTCAGCTATTGACAGTATATATCAATGATTTGGATGAAGGGACCAAATATATATCCAAGTTTGTTGATGATACAAAGCTAGGTGGGAATGTAAGTTGTGAGGAGGATACAAAGAGACTTCAAGGGGATATAGACAGACTAAGTGAGTGGGTAAGAACATGACAAATTGAATATAATGTGGAGAAATGTGAAATTATTCACTTTGGTAGCAAAAATAGAAAAGCAGAGTATTTTTTAAATGGTGAGAGATTGGGAAATGTTGGTGTCCAGAGGGACCTGGGTGTCCTTGTACACGAATTATTGAAATTTAACATGCAGGTACAGCAAGCAATTAAGAAAGCAAATGGTATGGTGGCCTTTATAACAGGAGGATTTGAGTATAAGAGTAAAGATGCCTTGCTGCAATTATATAGGGCCCTGAGACTGCACCCGGAGTATTGTGTATAGTGTTGGTCTCCTTACCTGAGGAAGGATATACTTGCCATTGAGAGAGTGCAACAAAGGTTCACCAGACTGATTCCTGGGATGGGATGGGTGGGATTGCCCTATGAGGAGAAATTGAGTAGACTAGGCCTATATTCTCTAGAGTTTAGAAGAATGAGAGGTGATCTCATTGAAACATACAAAATTCTTACAGGGCTTGACAGGGTAGTTGCAGGGAGGATGTTTCCCCTGGCTGGGGTGTCTAGAACCAGGGGTCACAGTCTCAGAATAAGGAGTCCGCCATTTAAGACTGAGATGAGGAGAAATTTCTTCACTCAGGGTGGTGAATCTTTGGAATTCTCTACCCCAGAGGGCTGTGGAAGCTCAGTCATTGAGTATGTTCAAGACAGAGATCGATAGATTTTTGGATATTAAGGGAATCAAGGGATATGGGGTAGTGCAGGCAAGTGACGTTGAAGTAGAAAATCAGCCATGATATTGAATGGCAGAGCAGGCACGAGGGGCCAAATGGCTACTATTTCTTATGTCCTTGCTACATTGAATTTTATTTTCCATTTATCTACCCAGTCTGCAAGCTTGTCTTCCTGCATTTTGGCACAGTCCTCCACAGAGCTACACTTTCCCCCGCCTCTCCCCCGCCTCTCCCCCACCCCCAAAAAAGCAATTTGCTTTATCTACAAATTTTTATACCATAACTCCTATATGGTGATCAACAGTAAACAGCATGGATCCCTGCCGGAAACCACTTCCCACTTTCTGCCAGTCTGAGAAAGTTCCCTTAACTCTTACCCTCTGTTTTCATTAAAGTTGAATACAGTGGAGTCTGGAGTTACTGAATTCAATATGTCAGGACTATGATATAATGAGGCTTAATGGATTTTCGTTTGGTGAAATCTTCTGAAGGGGGTCTTTGTTCCTGGTAAAATGCAGAACCCAAGCTCGCTTTAATATACTGTACAGTAATATAACTTCAGTTGACTTCAATGTAAAATCAATTTAACATTGATTGCACTTCCTCACTGTGCTGTGCATGCGAGCCTAGACCAAGCTGAGGCTGGGATTTTCCAACACATCTGGAATGCAAGCTATGGACTGTAAATGAGTCACTGAGAATCCAGCTGATGCTGACCTGCTCTCAGATGGCAAGCTGCCAAAGCTAGTCTCCGGGGCAGAGATACTGTATAGTAGTGAAAGACTGAAAGGTTGTCACTACTACCAGTTTCTCTTAATGGGTGGATAATTTATCATGTAATTTACTTGAAAAATAATTTAATCTTCTACCTGTTTTGGTTTGGACAAAGTTAAATATGGTTTTAAAAAATCTAATATTAGTGGAATTCAATAGATATTGAAGAAAATTAATTTCATCAACCCAGTACTGTGTGCAGTTTTGCGGGCCCATTATAGAAAAGACATTAAAGCCATAAAGAGTGTAGATTCACAACACTGATGCCAGGGATGGGAAATTATAGTTATGGGAAGAGACTTGAGATATTGGAACTTTTTCACTAGAGCAGTGAATAGAATAATTTTAAAATTATGAAGGGTTTGATAGAGGGAAATACTATTTCCTCTGACTGGAGATCATATAAAGAGGGATTGTAAATTTAGAATTATCATTAGGAGGGAAGAAATAAAAAAATTTTTACAGAGATTTTGTCAGAGCATGAGATACTTTGCTATAGGAAGTCATTGAGGTAGAAACCATTGCATCTTTTAAAATAAAATTGGAAATATATTTTAAGCAGCTAATGATACATGGATACTACACAGCAAAATGAATAATAAGAGCTTTCCTTTAACCTCAATTGGTTGCTGAAGAGATTTAATAATTTGTTATGTTATTGCTTATAATGTATTTTTGGTGAAGTTGTATGTATGATATATGTAATCCAGTTTGATTATCTCTTTTTCTGTAGCCATTTGGTGTGAATCAGCCTGGGCCGTACATCATGTATACAACAGCAGATGCTAATGGATATCTGAAAAATGCTTCAGGTGGGTGCAAGTTAAAGTAGCACTTAGAGCTCAGGTCTAGTGTAACTTACATTTACATTTATTTTCACTTAAGTAATGTTCTCACTGAAATAATTGTATTAATGCCATAATGTAGAAAAAGGAAAATAAATGAACAAAGATGAATTGAGCCAGCACTACCAGTGATAAGCCTAAGTTATTGCATTTGAAAATGACTAAGATAGTCTATCAAATAAGAGTCACAAATGGTTTCCAAATAGCCCACAATTAAGTACACTTCTTAGCTTTTAGCAACTGCTAAACTAAAGGGATTTACATTGCTTAACTTTATATTCAGTGTCAGATTTGACCACTCTGGCTCATCATGTTAATCAATACGTCTGAGAGTCTAGTGTCAGCAACTTCAATACTTTATTATGAAATACAAGACTTGGCTTCTGCCTTATCTTGCTTAAATGTTAGAGAATTCAGCATGGGGCATAGAACCGACAAAGAATTGAAGTTGTGTTTCAGGAGTAAATCCAGGCAGAGACAGCATTCTCCCTGCATGTTACAAAAATATATTGACATAGAAGACAAATACATAACAATATGCAGTTACCACGCGGACAAAGAAATTTAATTTACTTTAATTTGAGTCGGCTGACCATTAGTACAGTTCTGTTGGACATATAACAGTAAAACATCATCATCATAAGCAGTCCCTCGAACGAGGATGTCTTGCTTCCACAAGAGTTCACAGATGTTTCAATGAAGGACCTGATATTCCAGTCCTGAACTCCAGTTGAGGGGATGGAAGATGCTTATGCGTGGATTTTTTTAACGTGTGGTGACCGTTGCACATCAGCCACCACTCAGGCTCAACAGAGCTAGGCCTTTATCCAGTGGCAAGGGTTAAACCAGGACGACTGGAGGCCTGCTCTGCTGCACGGACCTAGTGCGCACACATATCGCAGTGTGGGCAGGCCCGTGCTGCCCCTGGGCCCTCGGCTCTTCTGGGTCCCGTATTCTCATTCGCACACCTTCGCCACGATGTCCCAGGACCCGGCGCTCCAACTCTATTTATAGACCCGACCTGCGGTGGTGTTCTCACACAGGTCAGGGCAGCCCATGATGTTCCAGGGCCCGGCGCTCCAGCTCTATTTATAGCCCCGCATACATTTGTAGACTCAAGTTTTGCAGTAATAATAACAGTGAGGCCATCAGCGCTCACCATTACTATGGTGTAAATCGGACGGCAACTTCTGGAGCCGCACATGTGCAGTTAAATACGGAAATCAGGAAGTTGCTGTTCAAGTTACCCTGCTCCTCCACAGGTTTTGCTGCACCGGTACCTCACTGATAGACTCAGCATTGCAATACATGGAACAGCGTGAAGTTACTGTAACTGCTCACTAGCTTCCCACTAAACATGCCAGAAAAAGTTAGGGCTTATCCATTCAATTATAAGTGAATTTTTAATGCTGTGATAAGTCTTTATTTACTGCCAAACAACTCTCTGGCACTGAAAATTTACTTCTACAATTGTGGGGTCTCATTCCTTCAGATTTTAATAATTATTGGAGATTTTATAAAAATTAAAATAATTTTTTTTTTTCCTTTTTTTTTCCCTGAGTCTTTTATCTCTCTTTCTGTAGCCATTTGGTGTGAATCTCATCCTTCTTTCCATCTCTTTATTTTGCTTTCTGTACCTGATTTTGCATTGAGTTAAATATTCTAACTTATACTTCCTGGTTTAGACTCTGTGTTTCTTAGTGAGGATTCTCCAATCTAATTGGTTGACGAGACACGCTATTGCTTGACCTATTCACACAGGTTCCAGATCCCTTGTAGAGTTTCAGACGCCCGCTAGTAAGTTGCTGCTCAAAAACCCACAAAGTCTGTGAGCAGCTGTAAATGTAATGAACGGGGAGCGCCGTTCGTTCCCCACTGATGACAAAATCTGGGCCAATATCACACAGAGACAGTAAAATTCGTTTTGAATTCAATGAAAGAGGAAGCATAGAGGTGAGCAGTGGAAAACCAATTTTATCCCACAAACAAGGGGAAAAAAAAAAACAAAGTTCATAATTTGCAAGTAATTAACACATAAGTGAACCCTGAGAGTGGTTAGCATGTGGAACTTGCCACCACAAGCAGTAGTTGAGGAGAATAGCATAGATGCATTTAAGGGGAAGCTAGTTAAGTAGCTAGAGTGGAACATAAACTCCGGCATAAACAGTTAGGCCAAACGGCTTATTTCTGTGTTCTTGATTCTACGTAATTATAAATATCTTCATCACAGATGTTTAATGAAACATAAGTGATATTGTATTGTTCACAGTACCATTGCCCAATAGCTCTGCTGGTTATATCTCCAATTCAGTGGCTTCAATTTCAAGCCCCAATTTCAACTTGTCATAAAAATTTGCTACCCTCTATAGATAATTGTCTTGGTCAGGATGTTATACAGTAGCATGCCTCAGCATCGTGAAATGTCCAATCTCAGAGATGTATTCCATTACACTAACCAATGCACCTAACAGTCAAACATTGATAATAACTGTACATAAATCAGTAGGTCATAATCATCCTGTCTGTAAAGCTGATTGGACTAGAATAGAGCTAAGAAGATAGTGAAAAGCTCCACTCCTCCGCTGCACAATTTGCCAGCGGTGTCCTAAGATGCATTAAGCCTCTTATTTTACGTATATATTGGGCCTAATCATCTGATGCAATTTCGGGTAAGATGTCTTTTGGGCGTCCTTGGGACGCAGGATATTGGTCTCCAAAATGGGCCCTTGTTTTGCCCGTTTTACTCCCTGAAACAAGGTACAACTTTTATCCTATTAACTTACTCCATTGAATTATTCCCATGTGCACAGCAAAATGGTCACAATTGTCACTTCAATCGATGTCCATTTCTTGCTTTAAGCTTGCACAACGATCCAAGTGTGCTTCACCTCACATGGCTTAAACCTACCCCTCGGATTTCTGTATGCTCGTTATGTCATAAATGGTGACAAGTATTCCTCTGATTTTTTTTTTTAGCAAAATTATGAAAATATTCTTTTAACATGCATTACAAGTTTGCTACAAATAGTGAACTGAGAAATATTCCCACTAATTTTACAATGTCTCATGTAGCAACAAGGAATCTTCTCCCTAAGCTGACTGGATGAGAGAGTTGTACCAGCTTCCGCTTTGACCTATAAATAAAGATGTGCTCAAAGCAAGTGCGCAAATTTGATATGAATTTCAAGTGCAAGTACATATCTCTATTGAATTATAGCGGTGAGTCCGTGATTTTTTTTCTGCAAAGGAGCTTAATGGGCCGAAATTTTCCCTTTTTTTAAGGCCCAATGGGGCGGTATGGCCTTCCCTGGGCCCTATTGTTTCCGCCCTGCCCGGCATGACCCCTTTTCTGCCCATGGGGTAAATTGCCCCACAGGAGCGGCGCTGCCGCCAGTCGGTGCCACTGACAGTTTGGCAAGGCGGTGTGGCTGCCCTTAAAGGGGAGAGCGCACTGCCGCAGCCGCCATTTTCTTTTTATTGTCGACCGACAATGGCGACAGCTGGCCAGGCCAAGCCCTTCCCTGGTGGTCCAGTGGGCACCACGGATGCCTCACTAGGTCTTGCAGCGTTCCTCCCCATTAGGTGAAGGGGAGAGACATTACGATGCATCAGTGCGACGCGGCGTCGTGCTGGCAACATCACCGCCCCTCTCCCGACCCAAACCCGCCCCTCCACCATCTCCAATAGCGCCCGAAAACGCTGGGTGGCGATGTCTGAATTAAAGAGCCAAATTTTCCGGCTCTTCCCTCCGACTCCCGCTGGACAGTAATAATTCAAATTATCAGCCTGAAACGGGGCAGAGGGCAATTTCACCCCCCCCCACTCCCCCAAATATTTACCAAAAAAATTTAATTTGGTCGCAGTTAACCCATGTGTTCAGTAATTCACGTAGCTTGTCCCATTTACTCAATTTCTTCAATAACTTTAAAATAGATGTCAGACAGGCAATAGCTCTTTTGAAAGATAGCTAATATTTACGTGTGTCTTGTACTTCAATTTTGAAATGTTTATCTACATTGTAGATTTTTATGTAGTTTCACGTTTTCTGACTTTACATCTCCTTGAAATCCATGAATCATGATCGAAGTCTGTGATTTCTAAGTTAATAACTACAAACTCTTTGTGGGTTTGATCAGGACAATGATCATTGGATCAATGTAAGGAGTTTCTATAACTGCCTACTGTTCTCTCGACTGTGACAAGTCCAGAATCAGCACAAGTTCTTTTGATTCTCATATATATTTGCTACATTGGCTGCAATTTCGCCTACCGAGGCAGCCTCAGTGCAGTTGAGGGAGGTGGGGGCTGCGACCCTGCTGCTGTCTCCATGCCGGCTTCCCCCACGACTTGTCACTGATTGGGCTTGTTAAGCCCGCCCTGCGAGGTTCCTGGCCAATTAAATAGAAGCAAGACTGATTATGTTATTTGATGATGGATCATCAGCCGGTTTTCTTAAAGGGGCCATGTCCACATTCATTTTGACAGTTATGCTGTCTGTGTTCTAAGCATTGAGGTTCTGTAAACACTGACAAGCAGGGCACCAAGGTGCACTGCTTCACCCAGGCTCTCCTATGACTTACCCCATATGCTTATGGAGGGAGTCACAGCACACAGGGTGGTTCTCTTCCCTTCCAATGGGCAGAAGAGACTCTTCCAGGATACCAGTGCAGCATGGGGAGGTCTCAGCAGGAATGCACAAGCAGGGATGTCATCAGGAGGACCTGGCTGCAGTGGCACAAACCTTTCAATGATCTCAGTAGATCACGAAACGTTACTGCAAAGCCACACTGAGCCTCATCCTGCTGTGCCACTCATCACATCCCCATCACTCCATCTTCCCTACTCTACCCTGAACATCCCGACTCTCACCAACTTTCCTTGCACCTCCACTCATCCCCCTCTCTCTCTATCCACATTATCACATCCCCATCTCACCAGTCACCCCTCACCCTCATCAAAAAGTGATGTCACAGCCAATGGGGTAAGTGATTGGCTGGTGATTGGTGAGTAGCTTTTCGTTTATTTTTTATATCAGTAAGTGAACTGTAACATTGTTATTACCAATTTAAGGGTATCTAAGGTTAAGACATGGCAGGAGAGCTCGGCCATGTGATATGCTCCTCCTGTACCATGTGGGAACTCGGGGACACTTCCGGTGTCCCTGGGCGCTACGTGTGTGGGAAGTGTATCCGCCTCGAGCTCTTGACGGTCCGCGTTGCAGAATTGGAGCTGAGGGCGGATTCACTCTGGAGCATCCACGATGCTGAGAATGACGTGAGTATCACGTGTAGTGAGTTGGTCTTACCGCAGGAGAAGGGTCCACAGCCAGATAGGGAATGGAAGACCAGCAGGAAGAGCAGTGCAAGAAAGATAGTGCAGGGGTCCCCTGTGGTCATCCCCCTGCAAAACAGATACACTGCTTTGAGTACTGTTGGGGGGGATGACTCATCAGGGGAGGGCAGCAGCAGCCAAGTTCATGGCACCGTAGGTGGCTCTGCTGCAAAGGAGGGCAGGAAAAAGATTGGGAGCGCGATAGTGATAGGGGATTCGATGGTGAGGGGAATAGATAGGCGTTTCTGCGGACTCAACCGAGACTCCAGGATGGTATGTTGCCTCCCTGATGCAAGGGTCAAGGATGTCTCGGAGCGGGTGCAGGACATTCTGAAATGGGAGGGAGAACAGCCAGTTGTCGTGGTGCACATTGGTACCAACGACATAGGTAAAAAAAGGGATGAGGTCCTACAAAACGAATTTAAGGAGCTAGGAGCTAAATTAAAAAGTAGGACCTCAAAAGTAGTAATCTCGGGATTGCTACCAGTGCCACGTGCTAGTCAGAGTAGGAATCGCAGGATAGCGCAGATGAATACATGGCTTGAGCAGTGGTGCAGCAGGGAGGGATTCAAATTCTTGGGGCATTGGAACCGGTTCTGGGGGAGGTGGGACCAGTACAAACTGGACGGTCTGCACCTGGGCAGGACCGGAACCAATGTCCTAGGGGGAGTGTTTGCTAGTGCTTTTGGGGAGGAGTTAAACTAATATTGCAGGGGGATGGGAACCTATGCAGGGAGACAGAGGGAGACAAAAATGAGGCAAAAGCAAAAGACAGAAAGGAGATGAGGAAAAGTGGAGGGCAGAGAAACCCAAGGCAAAGAACAAAAAGGGCCACTGTACAGCAAAATTCTAAAAGGACAAAGGGTGTTAAAAAAGCAAGCCTGAAGGCTTTGTGTCTTAATGCAAGGAGTATCCGCAATAAGGTGGATGAATTAACTGTGCAAATAGATGTTAACAAATATGATGTGATTGGGATTACGGAGACGTGGCTCCAGGATGATCAGGGCTGGGAACTCAACATCCAGGGGTATTCAACATTCAGGAAGGATAGAATAAAATGAAAAGGAGGTGGGGTAGCATTGCTGGTTAAAGAGGAGATTAATGCAATAGTTAGGAAAGACATTAGCTTGGATGATGTGGAATCTATATGGGTAGAGCTGCAGAACACTAAAGGGCAAAAATCGTTAGTGGGAGTTGTGTACAGACCTCCAAACAGTAGTAGTGATGTTGGGGAGGGCATCAAACAGGAAATTAGGAGTGCATGCAATAAAGGTGCAGCAGTTATAATGGGTGACTTTAATATGCACATAGATTGGGCCAGCCAAACTGGAAGCAATACGGTGGAGGAGGATTTCCTGGAGTGCATAAGGGATGGTTTTCTAGACCAATATGTCGAGGAACCAACTAGGGGGGAGGCCATCTTAGACTGGGTGTTGTGTAATGAGAGAGGATTAATTAGCAATCTCATTGTGCGAGGCCCCTTGGGGAAGAGTGACCATAATATGGTGGAATTCTGCATTAGGATGGAGAATGAAACAGTTAATTCAGAGACCATGGTCCAGAACTTAAAGAAGGGTAACTTTGAAGGTATGAGGCATGAATTGGCTAAGATAGATTGGCTAATGATACTTAAGGGGTTGACTGTGGATGGGCAATGGCAGACATTTAGAGACCGCATGGATGAATTACAACAATTGTACATTCCTGTCTGGCGTAAAAATAAAAAAGGGAAGGTGGCTCAACCGTGGCTATCTAGGGAAATCAGGGATAGTATTAAAGCCAAGGAAATGGCATACAAATTGGCCAGAAATAGCAGCGAACCTGGGGACTGGGAGAAATTTAGAACTCAGCAGAGGAGGACAAAGGGTTTGATTAGGGCAGGGAAAATGGAGTACGAGAAGAAGCTTGCAGGGAACATTAAGGCGGATTGCAAAAGTTTCTATAGGTATGTAAAGAGAAAAAGGTTAGTAAAGACAAACGTAGGTCCCCTGCAGTCAGAATCAGGGGAAGTCATAACGGGGAACAAAGAAATGGCAGACCAATTGAACAAGTACTTTGGTTCAGTATTCACTAAGGAGGACACAAACAACCTTCCGGATATAAAAGTGGTCAGAGGGTCTAGTAAGGAGGAGGAACTGAGGGAAATCTTTATTAGTCGGGAAATTGTGTTGGGGAAATTGATGGGATTGAAGGCCGATAAATCCCCAGGGCCTGATGGACTGCATCCCAGAGTACTTAAGGAGGTGGCCTTGGAAATAGCGGATGCATTGACAGTCATTTTCCAACATTCCATTGACTCTGGATCAGTTCCTATCGAGTGGAGGGTAGCCAATGTAACCCCACTTTTTAAAAAAGGAGGGAGAGAGAAAGCAGGGAATTATCGACCGGTCAGCCTGACCTCAGTAGTGGGTAAAATGATGGAATCAATTATTAAGGATGTCATAGCAGCGCATTTGGAAAATGGTGACATGATAGGTCCAAGTCAGCATGGATTTGTGAAAGGGAGATCATGCTTGACAAATCTTCTGGAATTTTTTGAGGATGTTTCCAATAAAGTGGACAAAGGAGTACCAGTTGATGTGGTATATTTGGACTTTCAGAAGGCTTTCGACAAGGTCCCACACAGGAGATTAATGTGCAAAGTTAAAGCACATGGGATTGGGGGTAGTGTGCTGACGTGGATTGAGAACTGGTTGTCAGACAGGAAGCAAAGAGTAGGAGTAAATGGGTACTTTTCGGAATGGCAGGCAGTGACTAGTGGGGTACCGCAGGGTTCTGTGCTGGGGCCCCAGTTGTTTACATTGTACATTAATGATTTAGACGAGGGGATTAAATGTAGTATCTCCAAATTTGCGGATGACACTAAGTTGGGTGGCAGTGTGAGCTGCGAGGAGGATGCTATGAGGCTCCAGAGTGACTTGGATAGGTTAGGTGAGTGGGCAAATGCGTGGCAGATGAAGTATAATGTGGATAAATGTGAGGTTATCCACTTTGGTGGTAAAAACAGAGAGACAGACTATTATCTGAATGGTGACAGATTAGGAAAAGGGAAGGTGCAACGAGACCTGGGTGTCATGGTACATCAGTCATTGAAGGTTGGCATGCAGGTACAGCAGGCGGTTAAGAAAGCAAATGGCATGTTGGCCTTCATAGCGAGGGGAATTGAGTACAGGGGCAGGGAGGTGTTGCTACAGTTGTACAGGGCCTTGGTGAGGCCACACCTGGAGTATTGTGTACAGTTTTGGTCTCCTAACTTGAGGAAGGACATTCTTGCTATTGAGGGAGTGCAGCGAAGATTCACCAGACTGATTCCCGGGATGGTGGGATTGACCTATCAAGAAAGACTGGATCAACTGGGCTTGTATTCACTGGAGTTCAGAAGAGTGAGAGGGGACCTCATAGAAACGTTTAAAATTCTGACGGGTTTGGACAGGTTGGATGCAGGAAGAATGTTCCCAATGTTGGGGAAGTCCAGAACCAGGGGTCACAGTCTAAGGATAAGGGGTAAGCCATTTAGGACCGAGATAAGGAGAAACTTCTTCACCCAGAGAGTGGTGAACCTGTGGAATTCTCTACCACAGAAAGTAGTTGAGGCCAATTCACTAAATATATTCAAAAGGGAGTTAGATGAAGTCCTTACTACTCGGGGGATCAAGGGGTATGGCGTGAAAGCAGGAAGTGGGTACTGAAGTTTCATGTTCAGCCATGAACTCATTGAATGGCGGTGCAGGCTCGAAGGCCTGAATGGCCTGCTCCTGCACCTATTTTCTATGTTTCTATGTTTCTATCCTTGTCCAATCATACCAACTAACAACACACATGGGTAGGCACTTAGATCTTTTAGCCAATGTACATGTAAAGTTTCTGTTAATGTGTTGTCAAACATTGAAATCTTTATTTTTAACACTGCCTTCTTGGAGAGATTTGTGTGCTCTTTTGGAAGTGGCTTAGTGAGCTGCAGTGAATGGTGAGACATATGGTACCCCCGCAATGATGATGAATGTGAAAGGAATGGCTTGGGCGTTGTAGGGATGCTTTATGGTGCAGGTGTGGGGTGTTACTAACCTGGCAGATCATGTGGCAGCCAGGGTGTACAGCATCGAGTGAAGTAACTTTAACCATGGTGAAGCCATCTCTGGCATTCAGAGGAATGGAGAGTCATTGAAAACCCAACCTTACTTACCTGACGTGATCCCCGTGCGCTGTGAAACTCATCAAAAAGTTGGAAAATGGTAAGTACTTGGTAAAATGCTGTTTAAGTACCTTTTACCAACCTCTTAACTATTTCAATTGGCTCACCCGCCCTTTGAGTTGCGTCTGTAAAGCGTAGGCAGACCCGGCACTTGGGAAACTGACACGGAGGCGGATTCCCAGTGGGATCCTGCCCTGTTGTCAATCTTTTCGATTTTAACAGTGGAACAGCCTCCTAATTCGCCTTCTGAATGCTGAAAAATCTCGGCCATTGTGATTACATCTAGAAAATGTCTTGAGTTGCTCCTTATTCATTTTCATCATAACCAGACAAATACAAAAGTGTGCCGTTTGTAATTATGATGGTCGGAAATGATTTGGCTTTACACTGAATTCAGTCCAGTTATTATTTGTAGCTCAAGTTTAACATATATGATATATATACCTACATGCGTATACAATTTCATAATGACACATCTACTAGTGGCCAATTCAAGAACAGTGAGGCCTGATAGCATATTGCATGCTCACTCTGTCAGCCAGGAAATGGTGTGTAGTACAGGAGAGCCTTATAAAAGCTCTTTTGTTCCTACTTCGACAATTTTATTCCAGTACTCTGACCACGCCTCTTAAACCTCCTTTGCATGCACTATTTATAACATCCAGACTAGCTAGATCAACACCATATAGTCAGTGTAATTGCTGCACTATAAACTGCCTGGAATGGCAAATCTATTTCAACCTGGAGCCAGGAAAATGATTGCCACAGGCGCCACAGCAATTCACAGGTGCTTTTAAAGATCTTGCTCCTGCTATTGCTGTCTCAGCTCACCAGGATCTCACTACGCCATACTTCACAACCTTGCAATGTCCACCGATATACACGAGACTATCTTTCCTGGCCCATATGTTCCCCAGTATCATTAATGGCTCCCTTCCTTGGGCATTGTCCCTTTCCCATTGAAATCTGCCATTTTCCAAAAGCTCCCCTTTAACTCCCTCCTACTACTGCCCATTCCAGCCTTTCCTCAAATTTTCATCACCTCCTAGTTCTGTACCCATGTCTCCCTGAACTTCTGTTAAAATCTCTTCACTTTTGCTCACAGCACAAAGACTACCCTGGTCATGGTCACCATCAACATCCTCTGAGACTGCAACCGCAGCACTCTTTCCCTCTTTGTCCATCTCAACCTCTGCACTTCTCTATCCGTCTCTGCTGCCTCTCCTTTGTGGTTGAGCTATGGAAGAATGCCTCGTTTGCTCTCTAACCGACTCCTCTCCATCTCAATTCAACCAGAGTATCTCCAACGCAGCTGGTGCTTCCACCCCTGTGGTCACATCAGCATTTCCTAAGGATCCATCCTTGAACCCCCCTCTTCCCCCTCACTTGCATGCTGTCCCTGGTGACCTCTTCCCTATTCACACGTTAGTTTCCATTTGTATGCTGTCTACGCCCAACTCTACCTTTTCACCACATTCCTCAAATCTGTGACCACCTTTGTCCTTTCAGACTAGCTGCCTGACATTAATTCATGGCAGAGGCAGAATTTCCTCCAATTGAACATCGGGGAGACCAAAGTCATTATTCTTGGCCCCCCATCCAATACTCCACACCCGTACAACTGACTTCAACCTTCTCCCTGGCTGCAGTCTCGATCTGAACCAAGCTGTGTGCAACATTGGCATCTTGTTTCATCCTGAGCAGAGCCTCAAGCCCGACATCCTATTCATCACCAAGACCACATTCTTTCACGTTTATATATCAGCCACCTCAGCATCACCCCTACCAATGCCAGAACAGTTATCCACACCAGACTTTTTCTTCAATCCCCTCCTTGCTGGTTCTTCTGACTACCATCCTCCACAAACTCTTAACTCATCCAAAGCTCCTCCACCTGCATCCTAATCTGTACAGTTCCACTCACCCATTAGCCTTATTATGACACACTGTGATTCCCTTTCTTCCAATGCATCAAGTCCTCAATCCGCAAATAAAAATTTCTCCACCACCTCTCCCGACCCTACCTTTACACTTTTCCAGCCTTGCGTCCCCTCTGATCCTCTGACTCTGAGTTTCTTTGCATTGCTAGTTCTCCTCCACTACACCATTGGTAGCAGAGCTTTCATCAGAAATAGGAGCAGGAGCAGGCCATTTGGCCCCTTGAGCCTGCTCCGCCATTCAATAAGATCATGGCTGATCTGATCATGGACTCAGCTCCACTTCCCTGCCCGCTCCCCATAACTCTTTACTCCCGTATCACTCAAAAATATCTCTATATCTGTCTTAAATATATTCAATGACCCATTGTCCACAGCTGTCTGAGACAGAGAGAATTCCATTGATTTACAATCCTCTGAGAGAAGAAATTTCTCTTCATCTCAGTTTTAAATGGGCGGCCCCTTATTCTAAGACTATGTCCCCTAGTTTTAGTTTCCCTTATGAGTGGAAATATTCTCTCTGCATCCACCTTGTCGAGCCCCCTCATTATCTTATATTTTTCAATAAGATCACCTCTCATTCTTCTGAACTCCAATGTGTATAGGCCCAACCTACTCAACCTATCCTCATAAGTCAACCCCTTCATCTCCGGAATCAACCTAGTGAGCCTTCTCTCAACAGCCTCCAAAGCAAGTATATCCTTCCTTAAATACGAAGACCAAAACTGTATGCAGTACTCCAGGTGTGGCATCACCAATACCCTGTACAGTTGTAGCAGAACTTCTCTGCTTTTATACTCTATCCCCCTTGCAATAAAGGCCAACATTCCATTTGCATTCCTGATTACTTGCTGTAACTGCATACTAACTTTTTGTGTTTCATGCACAAGGACCCCCAGGTCTCTCTGTACTGCAGCACTTTGCAATTTTTCTTCACTTAGAAAAGCAAATTATAATTTATAATTTCTGCCAAAGTGGATAACCTCACATTTTCCCACATTATGGCCCCAAGTTTCCACATGATTTGCTCCTGATTTTTAGGAGCAACTGGTGTAGAACGGAGTATCTTAGAAATCGGAATTCTCCACATTTAGTTTTCTGCAGTTCTAGTCAGGTAGAACAGTTTCACTTTGGAATAGAATTTTTTTTTCAAAAGGGGGCGTGTCCGGCCACTGACTCCTGATTTGAAAGTTTCCACAGTGAAAACGTACTCCAAACTAACTTAGAATGGAGTAAGTGAAGATTTTTGTACGCTTGAAAAAACCTTGTCTACACTTTAAAAAATCAGGTGCAGGTTACAAATTAGGCGTCGGGAACGAGGTGGGGGGGGGGGGAGGGGGGGAAGGGAAGTCATTAAATTCTACAATCAATCCTTAGTTATACTTATACAAATATTATACATATAAATCCAACCTGAATAAAAATTTACAAGCAAAGAAGAGATTAAATAAACCATCTTCCTACCTGTGTGAAAGTGCTTCAGGCAGGCCTTTCAGGCAGCGGTGTGGCGTCAGTGTCTCGATGGCAGCGGCAGGCAGCAAGCAGCCTTCGAGCTGGGCTGCGGTGCTTGAGGCAGGCCTTCATTCCCCGCGAAGATGCAGCACCCGGACAGACTTGAGGCCATTCGGCCATGGGATTGCAGCGGCGTCAGTGGCTGGCCGGGAGCCGAAGAATGAACACAGGACACATGCAGCTGCAGATTTAAAATTCTTTAGGCCATTCGGCCACGCTTATGGGGCGGCGTCAGTGGCTCGAAGGCAGCCGAAGAATCAGGAGCGGACGTGAGGCCATTCGGCCATGGGATTGCAGCGGCGTCAGTGGCTGGCCGGGAGCCGAAGAAAGACCAGCAGCAGCCTTCGAGCTGTGAGGGGGACTGAGGCCATGTGGGCAGGGAGAGGCAGCCACATCGACATCTTTATATTTAAATTTGCAGAATGGGTGCTGCATTGTCAACACCACATATTATGCAATGGTTTGCTTCCTCATGCAAGAAATTCTTTGTTCTTGGTGGATGTTGATCCATTGCAAAGTTGAATTGGCACTCTTATTTCTCCAAACACACAGTCCTTAATTTGCAGGCACCGGTTCTGCAAGTTTAGCAGTGAAAAGCTGAACTCACTGATTTCAGCAGGTGATTTATTCAGCAGTGCTGCTAAAAGCACTCTCACATACAGAAATATCAAGAAAATTAAAATACAAGCCTTTGCAGGGTTCCAAGAAACAAATCTTCACTTTTTCTGCAACACTTTTAAAAATGGCCGAGTGCCAATGTTTACTTCAGACTACGCGTGCGCAAACGCTCCAACACGCACGCGCAGGGTTGCCGGCACCAAGAAGCCTCATTTCAATTGTACCCGCCCCCTCCTACTTACAAAATCGGCGCGAGTGGTAGGCTCCGCCCCCTGTGCGCCGCGCCAAGCAGACATCGAGCTCCAAGGAGCTCGAGAATACCGCAGTTTTTTTCTGGCGCGTTTTCGGCGCGAAAAACAGGCGCCCAGCTCTGAGGTGCGCCTTTTTCGCCGCGTGTGGAAACTTGGGGCCAGTATGCCATCTGCTAAATTTTTGCCCACTCATTTAGCCTGTCTATTATCCCTTTGCAGATTTTAGTGTGTCCTCCTCACAATTTGCTTTCCTCCTATCTTTGTATCAGCAAATTTGGCTACATTACACTTGGTCCCTTCATCCAAGTCATTAATATAGATTGTAAATAGTTGAGGACCCAGCACGATCCCTGTGGCACCCCACTAGTCACTGTTTGCCAACTGGAAAATGACCCATTTATCCCGACTCTCTGTTTTCTGTTAGTTAGCCAATCCTCTATCCATGCTAATATATTACCACCAACCCCGTGAGCTTTTATCTTGTGCAGTAACCTCTTATGTGGCACCTTATCGAATGCCTTCTGGAAATCCAAATACACCACATCCACTGGTTCCCCCTTATCCGCCCTGCTTGTTACATCCACTAAGAACTCCAGCAAATTTATCAAACATGATTTCCCTTTCATAAAACCATGCTGACTCTGCTTGATTGAATCATGCTTTTCCAAATGTCCCCTACTGCTTCCTTAATAATGGACTCCAGCATTTTCCCAATGACAGATGTTAGGTTAACTAGTCTGTAGTTTCCTTCTTTTTGTCTGCCTCCTTTTTTAAATAGGGGCGTTACATTTGCGTTTTCCAGTCTGCTGGGACCTTCCCAGAATGAAGGAAATTTGGTAGATTACAACCAATGCATTCACTATCTCAGCAGCCACTTCTCTTTAGACTCTAGAATGTAAGGCATCAGGTCCAGGGAACTTGTCCGCCTTTAGTCCCATTATTTTACCTAGTACTACTTCATTAGTGATAGTGATTGTATTAAGTTCCTCCCTACCTATAGCCCCTTGATTATCCACTATTGGGATGTTTTAGTGTCTTCTACCGTGAAGACCGATACTAAATATTTGTTCAATGTCTCTGCCATTTCCCTGTTCTCCATTATTAGTTTGATATATTCTGTAGAATTCCCTTCCTAACCCCACTGCCCTCTCTACCTCTTTGTCTCAGCTTTTAAAAGCCTTCTCAAAATCTATTTCTCCAACCATGTTCTTGGTCACCTGTCATAAGAACATAAGAATAAGGAACAGGCCATATGGCCCTTCGAGCCTGCTCCGCCATTCAATAAGATCATGGCTGATCTGATCATGGACTCAGCTCTACTTCCCCGCCCGCTCCCCATAACCCCTTATCGCTCAAGAAACTGTCTATTTTTTTCTTAAATTTATTCAATGTCCCAGCTTCCACAGCTCTCCGAGGCAGCAAATGCCACAGATTTACAACCCTCTGAGAGAAGAAATTCCTCCTCATCTCTGTTTTAAATGGGCGGCTCCTTATTCTAAGATCATGCCCTCTAGTTCTAGTCTCCCCCATCAGTGGAAACATCCTCTCTGCACCCACCTTGTCAAGCCCCCTCATAATCTTATACATTTCGATAAGATCACACCTCATTCTCCTGAATTCCAATGAGTAGAGGCCCAACCTACTCAACCTTTCCTCATAAGTCAACCCCCTCATCCCCAGAATCAACCTAGTGAACCTTCTCGGAACTGCCTCCAAAGCAAGTATATCCTTTCGTAAATATGAAAACCAAAACTGCACACAGTATTCCAGGGGTGGCCTCACCAAAACCCTGTACAGCTGTAACAAGACTTCCCTGCTTTTAAACTCCATACCCTTTGCAATAAAGGCCAAGATACCATTGGCCTTCCTGATCACTTGCTCTACCTGCATACTATCCTTTTGTGTTTCATGCACAAGTACCCGCTGTACTGCGGCACTTTGCAATCTTTCTCCATTTAAATAATAACTTGCTCTTTGATTTTTTTTCTGCCAAAGTGCATGACCTCACACTTTCCAACATTATACTCCATCTGCCAAATTTTTTCCCACTCACTTAGCCTGTCTATGTCCTTTTGCAGATTTTTTGTGTCCTCCTCACACATTGCTTTTCCTCCCATCTTTGTATCGTCAGCAAACTTGGCTACACTACACTCAGTCTCTTCTTACACGTCGTTAATATAGATTGTAAATAGTTGGGGTCCTAGCACTGATCCCTGCAGCACCCCACCAGTTACTGGTTGCCAACCAGAGAATGAACCATTTATCCCGACTCTCTGTTCTGTTAGTTAGCCAATCCTCTATCTATGCTAATATATTACCCCCAACCCCGTGAACTTTTATCTTGTGCAGTAACCTTTTATGTGGCACCTTGTCAAATGCCTTCTGGAAGTCCAAATACACCACATCCACTGGTTCCCCTTTATCCTCAAGAACTCCAGCAAATTTGTCAAACGTGACTTCCCCTTCATAAATCCATGCTGACTCTGCCTGACCGAATTTTGCTTATTCAAATGGAAGCAAATCTCAACTGCAATTCAACATGTCTTACTGTGGCAACTGCAAGAATTATAACAAAATTGGAAGAAAAAGACCCGCACTGCTGACCTTGTATCACCAGTTCTGCCAACTTAAGTATACCAGAATTCAGGAAGCAAATTGTACTTTCTGTGCCTCCAACGGTTCAGCTACTCTGTCACTTCTGATTTATCTCGGGAACAGGATAAGATTTGTGAAATAGTAAATACATAAATTATTCATAAATTTGTTTCTATTTTAATGATTTGGAGACCTTTATTCAAAATTCATAACTGGAAGTATCATATAGCACTTGCTTTTTGAGTATTTTTAGTGCTGCCAGTAAGGAATGCTCATTTCAAGAAATGTATCCTGTATAATAGTTTGTATCTTCTACTTTCTGTAACAATCAAATCTCCTAGGCGATAGAAATAGAATTGGAGAAGGATAAATCTGACACATTGTGTTCTCTGTGCTCATTACTATTGATGATGAATCCTGGTGTTTATTGTCTTTTGATAGCATTTGAACTAAACTCCATCTGACAAACTGCAGCTTGCGGGTTTTTTTCTGTTTTAAACATTTCTGTGAATATTTTTTCCACCCAACATTGTTTTGTATTCCAGCAGTTAAAATTTGAATGTAACAAAGCATATAAATCACAATGACTAAAGTTGTCAAATACCCTGGTTTGATGGCTCGGATAAGGATTATGCCGCTGGCATTCAAACCAAATGGGCACTTACCTGTTGTGAGGCCCCAAAGGAAAAGTTCCTCTCAAACATTGTGGAATAGAGAGCAGCGTAATGGCCCGCGGATCCCAAAGAGGCACCGTGTGCGGAAGTGTACCTGGGATCACGTGGTGCTCCAATCAGATTATACACCACCTAGTAACTCAAATGGAGTGACTTTGGAGAAAGGCCAGGGAGCAAGTCACTTTTCTACCCTCTTAGCTGTAATGTTCATGGCCAGCTGCTCCCAGTTTGGAAAATGGGAGAAAGTAAGATTGCTGTGGAGCCCTCACAATAAAATAATTCATATAATGCAACAATATGAATTGCTGAACTGATTTTTTTTCTAAATTATGTTTAGTGTCAAAGTTTGCAGACAGCTAATAAAGGAAATGATTTTCACCAAAATGAAGATTTTTATTGATGGGTAACAGTTCGCCTGTTTGCACTAGCTGTAAAATCTTCAGGCATAATTGCTGGACAGTTGGTGGGCCATGAGCCCAACTCTGTACCAGCAATTCGGATTAGCATGGCGGATGATCTGCCAAGTCGGAACTTGACATCACAAAGTCGAGGTTTAGCGCAAACGTAAGCACATGCGGAAATCCAAAATTTGCTGTCCATTTCAAAGACGGTATGACGGTGTATCTGAGATCATACCAACTGCGAAACCCAGGCCAATATATTTTTCATTGCCCCTCTGCTACACTGTTTTGGGTGCAGATGTTTCAACACCAACTTAATCCTTAGATGATTGTAGCAGCAGAGTAAATGAATACAGTAAGATTATAATTTGTAGCTTTTACAGAGAGCACTTTGAAGGAAATCTGCTTTACCCTTAAAATTCTGTCTGAAAAATCTGCAATGGCAAAATGTTGCTTCTGGATCTTAATGTTGAGATATTTCAGCCAAGTCATAACTTTCGTTTTTTCCTGCTGATACTTGGGTTTTCATGAGTCTTACTGCCAAATATTGTAAGTTTTGTATTGTTTGCCATATTACTATCGCTGATAGCAATGGGTTTCCCATTGGGAATCCCCTGTCTGAGATGTTTAAAAGAAAGCCCATGGAGGGATTTCAGACCTGCCAAGAGAGAGGCTCTGTCCATCTGTCGGTTGCCACACGCCTGCATCTGTTGACCGAGGTAAAAATGCCTTGCTTTGGTAAACTATTATGTTGGTAGATGCTCTTCTTCCCAAACAAACCTGGCACAGCAAAGCCAATAGCACCACTGAGGTATGTGAAGGCCTGACTGGCTGTAATGTTCGATTCTTCCTCAGAAGCACCCCAATCACAGTGTTCATGCTTTCAATGACACTTCATGAAAATAGTATGCCAGGCTGATCAGCCAACCCAGCCTGTTTGGTCACATCTGCCAAGATACCACAAGCAATTTCTGAAGATCCTACCACACCTGCCTGATTATGACTGTGGGGAACTGTCTTCACAGGATACGGACCATCAGAGAGCCAGATGCAGAGCTATGCCTTCTGCGTCAAGGGCACTTGCAGCTACCATGTAGCATAGGACTGACACACCCAGTGATGTTGCCAGTCAGATGAGGTCTGAAATTTGTATCTACCTCCCTGCAGGCAACCTGCAATGCTGACATATTGGAAATTGCACAGCGGACCACTGCCTTGCAACTGCCTCAAGCAGCGCCACCTTCACTTCAGCAGCCATCAAATATGAGGCCACATGTTGTTACTTATCTGCAGACTCATGATTGTATCTTGGATTTTCTTTTCCTGCTCCTTCAGCAAAGGCTGTTAGCAGGTTGTGATGTCCTGAAAATCTTCCAGAATTTTTGTTATCCGATTGTACTGAATCTTCACTGTTTATCCTGTGGGGCAAATTCAGCAACTATAGGGAACTCAGCATGCACAGTTTCTCTGAAGTTGCAAATATAGCTAACACTACTGTGCATTCGCAAAATTCGCACGTACACAGTCACTTTTGTAACTGCCTGTTTACCCATAGGCCTTTTCTGTAAAGGCTAGGAATGCTGACAGCTCAAGGTGCCTATATTATAGGATTGCCAGCACGGTGCTCTTGTAGTTGAAAGCAACCTTGTAGCTTAACGAGGGTATCAATGAGACTGTTCATTTGCACTATGGACTAGAAAATAGGTTTAGACAGCCCAAACTCATTTTATATTGGACCCTTGCAGCCAAAAGAATTGGAAGGCTCTCATACCATCAGTCTGGGGTATAACACACTGCACCACCACCTTTTAAAAAATGTTAATATTCTATAATAAACTACTCAGCAGAGCAAAGAAACAGGAAAAAAGAAAACTGAGAGAATGAGTCAGATACAGGTTACCAACAATTCAAGGGCGGGGAGTGGAAAGGGAGAGAAGGAAATGAGACTGGAGTTAAGGCAGTGCTTTTTTTTAACCGAGATTGGTAATTAAAATTGAGATAAAGAGCCGAGGAGGACAATAAGAATAATAATGAAAAAGCTAAAGAATATGAGAAAAAAAGTTAAGAGTTGAATAAGAAAATCTAAGAGACAGTATGAGGAAAATAATTTATACTTACAAATATATCCGAGAAAAGAGAATTGTAAAAGCGAGATAGATGGGATCCCTGAGAGAAGAGGCTTGTCAATTTGTGGATGATAGTCAAAAAATGGGAAAGGTAATTAATAAACACTTTGCATCAGTCTTTCTCCTCTCAAAGGGGACGATATTGGAGAGGAGTAGAATTCTGAAATGCTTTAGAATGAGATGAGTGATATTGTGATGTATAAAAGAATAAATTTGGGTTAGTTAGTTAAGCTAAGGGAAGACAAGGTGACAGGGCTCAGAAACATAGAAATTTACAGCGCAGAAGGAGGCCATCTCAGCCCATCGTGTCCACGCCGGCCGACAAAGAGCCACATGGCCCTCGGTAAGCAGTCCCAAAGGTTGCATATAAACCTATGAACAATGGCGGACAGGTAAAAAGCATCCGGCTCAACCAGTCCGTCACACGCAACTGTGATATCCCATGCACGCAACATTTTACACTCCACCCCACCCGGAGCCATGCGATCTCCTGGGAGAGGCAAAAAAACAGTTTAAAAACCCAGGCCAATTGGGGGAAAAACATCTGAGAAAGTTCCTCTCCGACCCATCCAGGATCAAAACTAGTCCAGGAGATCACTATGGCCGAATTAGATTCCCTGAAGTACTTGCCATCGTATCTGTGCCAGCCAACAAGAGGTTATCCAGTCTAATCCCACTTACAAGCTCCAGGTCCGTAACCCTGCAGGTTACAGCACTTCAAGTGCCCATCCAAGCACCTTTTAAATGTGGTGAGGGTTTCTGCCTCTACCATCTTTCCAAGCAGTGAGTTCCAGACCCCCACAACCCTCTGCGTGAAGAAGCTGCCCCTCAAATCCCCTCTAAACCTTCCACCAACCACCTTAAACCTATGCCCACTCATAATTGACCCTTCCACCAAGGGAAATAGGCCCTTGCTAACCACTATATCCAGGCCCCTCAAAATTTTATACACCTCAATGAGGTCACCTTTCAGCCTCCTCTGTTCCAAGGAGAACAAACCCAGCCTATCCAATCTGTACTCAAAACTAAGATTCTCCATTCCAGGCAGCATCGTCGTAAATCTCCTCTGCACCTTCTCCAGTGCAATCACGTCCTTCCTATAATACAGTGACCAGAACTGCATGCAGTATTCCAGCTGTGGCCTAACCAGTGTATTATACAATTTAAGCATAACCTCCCTGCTCTTATATTCTATGCCTCGGCCAATAAAGGCAAGCATTCCGCATGCCTTCTTAACCACCTTAACCACCTGGCCTGCTACTTTCAGGGATCTGTGGACAAGCACTCCAAGGTCCCTTTGTTCATCTGCACTTCTAAATGGCCTACCATTTAATGTGTATACCCTTTCCTTATTAGCTATCCCCAAGTGCATTACCTCACACTTCTCCGAATTAAATTCCATTTGTCACTGTTCTGACCACCTGACCAGTAGATTCATATCCTCCTGCAGTCCATGAATTTACTCTTCATTATCAACCACACAGCCAATTTTAGCGTCATCTGCAAACTTCTTAATCATACCCCCTATATTCAAATCTAGATCATCGATGTACACCACAAAAAGCAAGGGACCCAGTACTGAGCCCTGCAGAACCCCACAGGAAACATCCTTCTAGTCACAAAAACATCCAGCAACCATTACCCTTTGCTTCCACCTCTAAGCCAATTTTGGATCCAACTTGCCACTTTGCCCTGGATCCTATGAGCTTTTACCTTCGTGACCAGTCTGCTATGTGGTACCTTATCAAAAGCTTTGCTAAAGTCCATATACACTACATCATACACATTACCCTTATCGACCCTCCTGGTTATCTCCTCAAAAAATTCAATCAGGTTAGTCAAACACGATCTTCCCTTAACAAATCCCTGTTGACTGTACCTGATTAATCCTTGCCTTTCTGAATGTAGATTTATCCTATCCTTCAGGATTTTTTCCAATAAGGTTAAGCTGACAGGCCTGTAATTACTCTGCCTATCCCTTTCTCTCTTCTTAAACAAGGGTATCACATTAGCAGTCCTCCGGCACCATGCCTGAATCCAAAGAGGACTGGAAAATAATGATCAAGGCCTCTGCTATTTCCTCTTTTGCTTCGCTCAACAGCCTGGGATGCATTTCATCCGGGCCTGGGGTACTTATCCACGTTCAAAGATGCTAAACCCTTTAACAGCTCATCTCTCACTATGTTTATTTCATCCAGAATTTCACACTCCTCCTTGATTAGCAGTATCTGCATTGCCCCTTTCCTTTGTGAAAACAGACGCAAAGTATTCATTAAGAACCATACCAACATCTTCCGCCTCCACACACACATTACCCTCATGGTCTCTAAGCCCTACCCTTTCTTTAGTTATCCTCTTGCACTTAATATATTTATAAAACATCTTTGGGTTTTACTTGCCAAGAATTTTTCATGCTCTCTCTTAGCATTCCTAATATCATTTTTAATTTTACCTCTGAAATATATTCCTCCAGAGATTCTCTAGTACCTGGCTGTCGGTATATGACATAAGCATCTCTCTTTTTCTTTATCCTCCCCTGTAAGTCCCTAGACATCCAGAGGCTCCAGAATTGTTATTCCCACCCTTTTTCTTTAAGGGCACATGTTTGGCCTGAGCCCTTCGGATCTCCTCCTTGAATGCCTCCCACTGTTCCGACACTGATTTACTTTCAAGTAGCTGCTGTGGCCAAATCATTCTCAATTTAGCAAAGTTAGCTTTTCCCCAATTTGGGACTTTTATTCCTGGTCTATCCTTGTCCTTATCCATAACTACCTTGAATCTGACTGAATTATGGTCACTGGCACCCAAGTGCTCTCCCGCTGATATCCCTTCCACCTGCCCAGCTTCATTCCCCAAAACTAAATCCAGAACCACCCCTTCCCGTGTTGGGCTTGTTACATACTGACTAAAAAAGTTTTCTTGAATGCATTTTAGCAATTCTACACCTTCTATACCCTTAACACTGTATTTGTCCCAATCAATATTGGGATGGTTGAAATCCCCTACTATTACTGTCCTATGGTTTTTGGATTTCACAGAAATGTGCCTACATATTTGCTCTTTTATCTCCCTCCCACTGTTCTGGGGTCTATAATTCACGTCCAGCAGTGTGATTGCCCCTTTTTTATTTTTCAGTTCGATCCATATGGCCTCATTTGATGATCCCCTTAAGATATCACCCCTCCTCACAGCTGTAATAGTGTCTTTAATCAATACCATGACCTCCCCCCCCCCCCCCCATGCTTTTTTACCCCCCTCACTGTCCTATCTAAAAACCCTGTAACCAGGAATATTGAGCTGCCAAACCTGCCCCTCTTTCAGCCATGTCTCTGTAATGGCTATAATGTCATACTTCCAAATGTCTACCTGTGCTCTCAGCTCATTCGCCTTATTCGCTATACTCCTTGCATTGAAGTATATACCATTTAGCATAGGAAGACCTCCTTGATTACTACTTACTAACCCTTGTTTCCTCTGTCTTACAGATTCACTTTCTACATTCTTGCTTTCCAATTTCAGCTTTACTTCCTTCCCGATTGAATTGATTCTCCGGTTCCCATCCCCCGCCAAGCTAGTTTAAATTGTCCCCAACAGCACTAGCAAAATTCCCCGCAAGGTTATTGGTCCCGGCGCTGTTGAGGTGCAACCTGTCCGATTTGTACAGGTCCTATCTCCCCCAGAAGTGGTCCCAATGCCTCAGGAATTTAAAGCCCTCTCTCCTACACCAACTCTCCAGCCACGCGTTCATCCTCTCTATCCTTCTATTCTTGTATTCATTAGCATGTGGCACTGGTAGTAACCTGGAGATTACTAGCTTTTGAGGTCTTACCCTTTAATTTTTCTCCTAGCTCCTTAAATTCTGCCTGCAGGACCTCATCCCTGTTTCTACCTATATCATTGGTTTGATATGGACTATGACCTCTAGCTGTTCACTCTCTCCCCACAGTATGCCCTGCATCTGCTTTGTAACATCCTTCACCCTGGCACTGGGGAGGCACCATACTATCCTGGAGTCACGTTTATGGCCGCAGAAACGCCACTCTATTCCCCTATCACTGTAGCTCTTCCATTCTTCTTTCTCCCGACCACCCCCCCCCCCCCCCCCCCCCCCCGGTGCAGCTGAGCCACCCATGATGCCTTGGACTTGGCTCTAGCTGCACTCCCCAGAGGTACCATCGCCCTCACTGGTGCTCAGAAGAGAATATCGGTTGGAAAGCGAGATGAACTCTGGGGCACTGCTGTTCTTCCTCCATCTGGTATTCGCCCACTTCCCCTCTACTGGCATGCTTTTATGCTGTGGATTGACCACCTCCTGAAACGTGCTATCCACGTAGCTCTCAGCCTCGCGGATGTACCGTATTGACTCCAGCCACTTTCAAGCTCAAACGCAGAGCTCGAGTAATTTAAGCTGGAAACATCTCCTCAGACATAGTTGGCTAGGCTGCGCAAAGTGTGCAGGACTTCCCACGTGCTGCAGGAAATGCACGCCACAGGACTGAGCTGCCCTGCCATTCTTCTATTTAACTTATCTGTTATTAAAGAGAGAGATACTTATCAATCACTTACCTGCTCGGAAGAGGGCTGTGAGCTCCTCGCTAACCTCTGGGCCTCCCGCTCCTCGCCGACCTCCAGGTCTCCCGCTTCTCGGACTCCCGAACTCTCACTCTCAGACTCCCGCTCTCTCTCTCTCGGGCTCCCGCACTCTCTCGGGCTCCCGCAATCTCTCTCTCTCGGGCTCCCGCAATCTCTCTCTCTCGGGCTCCCGCAATCTCTCTCTCTCGGGCTCCCGCAATCTCTCTCTCTCGGGCTCCCGCAATCTCTCTCTCTCGGGCTCCCGCAATCTCTCTCTCTCGGGCTCCCGCAATCTCTCTCTTTCGGGCTCCCGCAATCTCTCTCTCTCGGGCTCCCGCAATCTCTCTCTCTCGGCCCCCCGCACTCGCTGGCTCTCTCGGCCCCCCGCACTCGCTGGCTCGCTCGGCCCCCCGCACTCGCTGGCGCTCTCGGGATGGAATACATCCTAGGATCCTGAAGTAGTTGAAGGAGGAAATTGCAGAGGCCCGAGCAATTATAATTCAGGGCTCTATTGAGTGGATATGTGCTGGAGAACTGAAGCGTTGTCAATTTAGTACTGATTTTTAAAAGGGGAGACAGAGTTAATAAGGATAATTACAGGCCTGTGAGTTTGACATCTGTAGTAGAGAACATTTTGGAGTCTTTAAGAGTCTGAAATTACCACCTATCTAGACAAAGAGAAAATAGTTAGAAGTAACCAGCTTGAATTTAAAAATGAACGATGGTGCTTGACAAACCTCATAGTATTTTCTGAATAGATAACAAACATGGTAGATGGATGAAATGCAGTGGATGGACTTTAGTTAAGCCTTTGACAAGGTATCACATAGAAAATTACTAGAGAAGATTATGGAGTATGGAATTGGGGCAGGTTAAAAAACTGGATTAAAAATTGGTTAGAAGGAAGAAAACCGAGAGTAAGGCAGTTTTTCAGATTATTTGAAAGTAGATTGTGATGTCCTTAAAGGTTCACTTCTGGGGCTACTTCTGTTCATTGTGTATAGATATATGCCGAGAGAGTGGTGTAAAAATTTGCAGATAATACCGAAGTAGGAAGTATAGTTGATACTTTACAAGGCCAAAGGAAGCTGCGTAAAGTGATACTGATAATATTGGGGAATGGGTTAAAAAATGGTAGACGGAATTCATTGTCAATAAGTGTGAGTTGTTGCATTTTAGTGGAAAAAAATGGCAGCAGTAATTACACTCTGAATGGAAGTAGGCTTGGTGCTGTGGAAAAGGTCTTGTGGGTACAGGTTCACAGAAAATTAAAGGCAGTCACTCTGTTGATCAGGCTGCAAAAAAGCGAATCGAGTTCAAGGTTTTATCATGCGGCATATAGAATATAAAAACAAAGAAGTAATGATGGGCCTATATAAAACTTTTAAAAGACCTCCGTATTGGGCTCCACACTGTCGGAAGGATATTGAAGCTTTAGATAGAGTACAATGCAGATTCACCAGGATGCTACCTGGTATGAAGAAAAACTTGACAATTTTTTTTAATTGAAGAAAGCAGTTTACAGGGCAATATAATAAAGGTGTATAAAATTGTGAAAGGATGGGACAGAGTAGATAGAATCAGACTGTTGAGGGATCAAGAATGAGGGACCAAAGGTAGAGATTTAGAATAGAGGGCAGGAGAAACTTCTTCCGACAGTGAGTTGTGAGGCTGTAAAATTCACTTTCAGGGTTCATGGTTGAGGCAGAAAATATGTCAACATTAAAAATTAGATTTACATCAGGATGAAGGAAGAGAAGTTGAAAGGGTATGGGTATGGAACTGGGTGAATAAATATGGTTATAATTATTTGCTCATGTGGAGCATAAACACCAACAGGAACTGGTTGGGCTTTTTTTAATACATTTTTTAATACGTTCCAGGCGGTGGGCATCGCTGGCAAGGCCAGCATTTATTGCCTATCCTTTTGCGCTTGAAAAGGTGGTGGTGAGCCACCTTCTTGAACCACTGCAGTCCTCGTGGTGAAGCTACACTCCCACAGTGGTGTTAGGGATGGAGTTTCAGGATTTTGACCCAGCGATTGTGAAGTAACAGCGATATACTTCCAAGTCAGGATGGTGTGTAAGTGGCCTGCTTCTGTCTTGTAGCTTCTATGGGCCCAAGTTTCGGGCCGCGCCGGGACCTGGACGCCCGTTTGTCGCGCCACAAAGTGCGCCAAAAAAAACTTAGCTATTTTCCGGCTCCCTGCAGGTCCTTTGCAGCTCGGCGCAGCGCAGCACGAGCTGTGGGGGGTGGAGCCAGGTCCCTACGCTGAAAACCGTGCCGGGACCTCTGCACATGCGCACTACAGTGGGCGCACATGTGCAGTAGCTCCAGACACCCAAAACTGTGGGAGGGGCCAAAAGCACGCAGCCCCTAGCCCTGGCCGAATGGCCTCACTGGGGCTGCGTGGATAAGGCTCCTCCCACCCGATCCGACCTCCATTCAAACCGCCCCCGCCGGGACTCGACCTCCACGCCCGGCCCTCGGACCTCCGCGACTCTTTCCCCGCCAAGACCTGACGCCACCTACCTGTAAATCCAGCCCGAAGTCTTGGGCCCGGCTATTCAGCCTCCTTCTCTCCCTTCGCCTCCTTCCTTCCCTCTCTCCCTCCTCTCTCCTTCCCTCTCCCTCCCTCCTCTCTCCTTCCCTCTCCCTCCCTCCTCTCTCCTTCCCTCCTCTCTCCTTCCCTCCTCTCTCCTTCCCTCTCCCTCCCTCCTCTCTCCTTCCCTCTCCCTCCCTCCTCTCTCCTTCCCTCTCCCTCCCTCCTCTCTCCTTCCCTCCCTCCCTCCTCTCTCCTACCCTCTCTGCTCTCTCCTTCCCTCCCTCCCTCCTCTCTCCTTCCCTCCCTCCCTCCCTCCTCTCTCCTTCCCTCCCTCCCTCCCTCCTCTCTCCTACCCTCCTTCCCTCCCTCCTTCCCTCCCTCCCTCCCTCCTTCCCTCCCTCCCTCCCTCCTTCCCTCCCTCCTTCCCTCCCTCCTTCCCTCCCTCCTTCCCTCCCTCCTTCCCTCCCTCCTTCCCTCCCTCCCTCCTTCCCTCCCTCCTTCCCTCTCTCCTTCCTTCCCTCCTGCCTCTCTCCTTCCCTCCCTCCCTCCTCTCTCCTTCCCTCTCTCTCTCCTTCCCTCCCTCCCTCCTTCCCTCCCTCCCTCCTCTCTCCTTCCCTCCTTCCCTCTCTCCCTCCTCTCTCCTTCCTTCCCCTCCTTCCCTCTCTCCTTCCTTCCCTCCCTCTCTCCTTCCTCTCTCCTTCCTTCCCTCCCTCCATCCTCTCTCCTTCCCTCCCTCTATCCTCTCTCCTTCCCTCCCTCCATCCTCTCTCCTTCCCTCCCTCCATCCTCTCTCCTTCCCTCCCTCCATCCTCTCTCCTTCCCTCCCTCCATCCTCTCTCCTTCCCTCCCTCCATCCTCTCTCCTTCCCTCCCTCCATCCTCTCTCCTTCCCTCCCTCCATCCTCTCTCCTTCCCTCCCTCCATCCTCTCTCCTTCCCTCCCCTCTCCTTCCCTCCCTCCATCCTCTCTTCCTTCTCCCCCTCTCTCCCCCTCTCCCCCCCTTCTCGCCCCTCCTCTCCTCCTCCTCCTCCTCCTCCCCCATCCCCCCTTCTCCCCCCACCCCCTTTCTCCCCCTCCACCCCAATTCTCCCCCTCCCCTCGCTGTCAGAAACACAGACACTGACAGACAGAGAGTGAGAGACACACAGACAGAGAGATAGAGACACTGACAGAGACACACTGGGGGGGGCCGTCCCAGCACGCTGTTGGAGGACTCCCGGTGCTGCAGTCGGCAAGTAGGAAATGTTTTATTTATTGATTTTTTTTATTTTTTTTATTAATTTTTTTTGATTGATTTATTGGTTGATTTATTGATGTATTTATCATTTATTATTGATGATGGCTCTTTATTTGTAAAACTGAAGTGTTTAATGTTTGTAAACTTCCCTTTAAACCTCCCCCCCATTGCCTAGCCTAATTTGTAACCTACGCCTGATTTTCTAAAGTGTAGACAAGGTTTTTTTGAATGTACAAAAATCTTCACTTACTCCATTCTAAGTTAGTTTGGAGTAAGTTTTCACTGCCTAAACTTTGAAAACAGGCATAAGTGGCCGGACACGCCCCCTTTTGGAAAAAAAAATTCTGTTCCAAAGTGAAACTGTTCTAACTGATTAGAACTAGAGCAAACTAAATGCCGAGAATTCATATTTCTAAGATACTCCATTCTAAACCAGTTGCTCCAAAAAAACTTGGTCCCCAAGACTCAGGGAGATAATTTAAAAGGGCTATTCTATGCATCGAGAGATCAACTAAAACAAATAGATTAATGGAGTTCCTTCAACAACACTTCAGCATATAAATGGAACACCTTTAAAGGTATAATGCAGGATAAATACATACTGAAAACTAATAAGCTCATGTTAAACAGATATGGCTCAAAATGGATTAACAAACAAATTAAAACTGATACAAATCCTGCAGAGTGAAAGAGGAAAGGGGTCACTGAAATTAATATAAGAAAATGCAAAAATGAGTTATAAGGGTGTTCTGAAGGGCAAAGGGAGACCTGGATCAAAACATAGTACCAGAGGTTGAATGTAACAGTAAAAAAAATATTTCAGTGCTATAATAGTAAGCAGGCAGTCAGAGAAGAGGCAAGAACCACAAAAGGTTCAAACAGAATCTAAACTAAAGAGGAATACAGATGGCTAATATTCTGAATGATTACTTCTTCCAAATATTAAATGAAGACATGAGTAACACCCTGCTCACACAGAGATAACTAAAGTAAATCATTGGGCTAGAGTTTCCTCTCGAATCGCCCATTTACTGCCCGGCGGCAAATTCCACAGTCATTACCAGCGGGCGATATTCGATACAGTCTGCCCATATATTACCGCCCAAAATGGAAGTTTCACCGGATCTTATTATCGCCCTGAAAAAACAGGTCTTACTGGATCTTAAGTGGGTGGTATGGACACAGATCTGACAGATTTGTTTGATATTACACAGATCTTTATAGTTCTCCACAGTTTGATGTATTTTTAAATGGATTGTAGTATTTTCTAGTTAGGCAATAATATAAATGGTCTAATAAAGCCTTAGTTACTCTTTTAGTCACTCTCACTCACTAATATCACTCACATTAGTCTCTCCTCCCACCCCCCGTCTCCCCCCTACAGTGATCTATCCCCCCCCCCACCGTCAGCGATCTCTCTTCTCTCCCCCCCCCCCCCCCCAGCGGTCTCTGGCCTCTCATCGGTGCCTCTCGGGGGTGCGGAGCTTGACAGTCGCGCGCCGTGCACACAACTTGGGAGCCGAAGATTCCCGAGTCGATAGGCCGCCTCTGCCGCACACCGTCCGCTGCACTTCGCTCCTGCACCGCTTCGCCGCCTCCGACATGGAGCGCCTGAAAACCGCGGAAGCGTGCACCAGCGGCATTCTGGCGGTTGAAAAAGACGCAACCGCCGGAACACCGCTAAGGATCAGGCTGGGACGATTTAAAAGGAAAACTCAGCCCAATGACTTTGATATAAATGAGATGGAGGATCTAGACCAGCTGAAAGGACCCAAAACGAACAATCAAATTACATGGGGACTGTGGAACGCACAATGAACTAGTATACCTAGCCATGGCATTTAAGAAAGTCCCTCATAGAAACATAGAAACATAGAAAATAGGTCCAGGAGTAGGCCATTCGGCCCTTCGAGCCTGCACCACCATTCAATGAGTTCATGGCTGAACATGCAACCTCAGTACCCCATTCCTGCTTTCTCGCCATACCCCTTGATCCCCCTAGTAGTAAGGACTATATCTAACTCCTTTTTGAATATATTTAGTGAATTGGCCTCAACAGCTTTCTGTGGTAGAGAATTCCACAGGTTCACCACTCTTTGGGTGAAGATGTTTCTCCTCATCTCAGTCCTAAATGGCTTACCCCTTATCCTTAGACTGTGACCCCTGGTTCTGGACTTCCCCAACATTGGGAACATTCTTCCTGCATCTAACCTGTCTAAACCCGTCAGAATTTTAAATGTTTCTATGAGATCCCCTCTCATTCTTCTGAACTCCAGTGAATACAAGCCCAGTTGATCCAGTCTTTCTTGATATGTCAGTCCCGCCATCCCGGGAATCAGTCTGGTGAACCTTCGCTGCACTCCCTCAATAGAAGAATGTCCTTCCTCAAGTTAGGAGACCAAAACTGAACACAATACTCCAGGTGTGGCCTCACCAAGGCCCTGTACAACTGTAGCAACACCTCCCTGCCCCTGTACTCAAATCCCCTCGCTATGAAGGCCAACATGCCATTTGCTTTCTTAATCGCCTGCTGTACCTGCATGCCAACCTTTAATGACTGATGTACCATGACACCCAGGTCTCGTTGCACCTCCCCTTTTCCTAATCTGTCACCATTCAGATAATAGTCTGTCTCTCTGTTTTTACCACCAAAGTGGATAACCTCACATTTATCCATATTATACTTAATCTGCCATGCATTTGCCCACTCACCTAACCTATCCAAGTCACTCTGCAGCCTCATAGCATCCTCCTCACAGCTCAGACTGCCACCCAACTTAATGTCATCCGCAAATTTGGAGATGCTACATTTAATCCCCTCGTCCAAATCATTAATGTACAATGTAAACAGCTGGGGCCCCAGCACAGAACCTTGCGGTACCCCACTAGTCACTGCCTGTCATTCTGAAAAGTACCCATTTACTCCTACTCTTTGCTTCCTGTCTGCCAACCAGTTCTCAATCCATGTCAGCACACTACCCCAATCCCATGTGCTTTAACTTTGCACATTAATCTCTTGTGTGGGACCTTGTCGAAAGCCTTCTGAAAGTCCAAATATACCACATCAACTGGTTCTCCCTTGTCCACTCTACTGGAAACATCCTCAAAAAATTCTAGAAGATTTGTCAAGCATGATTTCCCTTTCACAAATCCATGCTGACTTGGACCTATCATGTCACCTCTTTCCAAATGCGCTGCTATGACATCCTTAATAATTGATTCCATCATTTTACCACACTACTGATGTCAGGCTGACCGGTCTATAATTCCCTGTTTTCTCTCCCTCCTTTTTTAAAAAGTGGGGTTACATTGGCTACCCTCCATTCGATAGGAACTGATCCAGAGTCAATGGAATGTTGGAAAATGACTGTCAATGCATCCGCTATTTCCAAGGCCACCTCCTTAAGTACTCTGGGATGCAGTCCATCAGGCCCTGGGGATTTATCGGCCTTCAATCCCATCAATTTCTCCAACACAATTTCCCGACTAATAAGGATTTCCCTCAGTTCCTCCTTCTTACTAGACCCTCTGACCCCTTTTATATCCGGAAGGTTGTTTCTGTCCTCCTTAGTGAATACCGAACCAAAGTATTTGTTCAATTGGTCTGCCATTTCTTTGTTCCCCATTGTGATTTCCCCTGATTCTGACTGCAGGTGACTGCATGAAAGGCTATTAGTCGTGTTCAAAGTTATGGGGATTCAGGATAAACCCTGGGAATGGATATGAAACTAGCTACTGGGTAGAAATCAATAAGTATTCATTAAAGAAGTTATGTTGGGGTGGGGGAAGGGCTGAATGGGATTTGGCCCGAGGCCCAATGTTGGGACCACTTCTGTTTCTCATTTGCATAAAAGGCGGGCCTTAAAGTGCATTGGCCAACATGTTGGGTAAGGACAAACTAGATGCTTCCTTAGCCCACTCCTGAAGCTGGCATTCACCATTTTGCATCCTTAAATAATGGATCTAACACCTGCTTGAGGTCCCCTCTCCAATAATGCTGCACTTGGGCAACCCAACCCTAGGAATCATCTGCCACAAAGAAGATAATTAACTTACCTGAATGTGGAACTGGGAGGGCCAAGAGGACCCTACATTAGACTCGCATCCAGATAGCTTCTGCTACCAACCCCAGTTCCTCCTCCCCCACCCCTCCCAGCCGTCTCTCCTGATCCCCGATCGCAAATCCGGCAATCTCCCTCACCCCAGCCCCAATTTCTCTCCGTCTCCACGACGCCAGGCTCCCCAATCCTGCCTCTGCAACTCAAGGCCTCCTGACCCTCAATTCCAGCCCAACTCCGGGAACCGTGTTGTCTTGCCCTTACCCAATCCCTGGATCTGTGCTGTCTCCTCCCCATTTCCAACCCAACCCCCCTGAGGCCCGCTGCCTGGTTCATCGTCCGTCTTACCTGGCTTGCACCATTCTGGCATAGAGTACCTTTCGCCCATGCACCTTAGATTTTTGGGCCAAACTCAGTGCAAAGTGGTTAAATTTACTGATAAGCAAGCTGCAAGGACAATGGAACTGAAGAATGCAACTCGGAAATTAGCAAGTTGTACAAAATATATGGGTAGATGAACGGGCGTTGAAATTTAATGCTGACACCAGCAAAGTAATGCACATAGGATGGAAAAATAAGAAACACACGTATTCCATGAATGGTGTTGAAATAGATATGGATAGAGTGGAAAGAGACTTGAGGTGTGTGTTGGTAAACATGGCCAACAATGCAGGGTAACAATCAACAGCCAAAACAGTTGAACATAATACAGAAGAAGTAATGGTTAAACTGTACAGTCAGATCACACCTCGAGTACTGTATCTGGTTCTGGATGCTGAGACAGAAATAATCTAGCACTGGAGGAAGTGCAGATAAAAGCACTGGCATCAGGTTCTGGAGAAACTCGGACTTTTCAGCCTGGAAAGGAGGCACTTGAGAGATGAATTATAGAGCTGTATACAATAGCAAATAGTCTGCAAAGAGATTTAGATAGGTTAAGCGAATGGGCTAAGGTTTGGCAAATGGAATACAATGTCGGAAAGTATGAGGTCATCCACCTTGGGGGAAAAAAAACAGTAAAAGGGAATATTATTTGAATGGGGAGAAATTACAACATGCTGCGGTGCAGAGGGACCTGGGGGTCCTTGTGCATGAATCCCAAAGTGTTAGTTTGCAGGTGCAGCAGGTAATCAGGACGGTGAATGGAATGTTGGCCTTCATTGCGAGAGGGATGGAGTACAAAAGCAGGGAGGTCCTTCTGCAACTGCATAGGGTATTGGTGAGGCTGCACCTGAAGTACTGTGTGCAGTTTTGGTCACCTTACTTAAGGAAGGATATACTAGCTTTGGAGGGGGTACAGAGACGATTCACTAGGCTGATTCCGGAGATGAGGGGGTTGCCTTATGATGATAGATTGAGTAGACTGGGTCTTTACTCGTTGGAGCTCAAAAGGATGAGGGGTGATCTTATAGAAACATTTAAAATAATGAAAGGAATAGACAAGATAGAGACAGAGAGGTTATTTCCACTGGTCTGGGAGACTAGAACTAGGGGGCACTGCCTCAAAATACGGGGGAGCCAATTTAAAACCGAGTTGAGAAGGAATTTCTTCTCCCAGAGGGTTGTGAATCTGTGGAATTCTCTGCCCAAGGAAGCAGTTGAGGCTAGCTCATTGAATGTATTCAAGTCACAGATAGATGGATTTTTAACCAATAAGGGAATTAATGGTTACGGGGAGCGGGCGGGTAAGTGGAGCTGGGTCCACGGCCAGATCAGCCATAATCTTGTTGAATGTCGGAGCAGGCTCAAGGGGCTAGATGGCCTATTCCTGTTCCTAATTCTTATGTTCTTATGTATGGAAAAGGTAAATCCAAAATAACAAATTAAATGTAGGAGTAGGACAAGAAGACATAGGTTCAAACTAGTAAATGGTAATTTTAGAGCTAAGAAGTTCTTCATGCAGAGAATGATCAACATTTAGAATCATAGAAGTTTACAGCACGGAAGGAGGCCATTTCGGCCCATGTCCGTGCCGGCCAACAAGCGGCTATCCAGCCTAATTCCACTTTCCAGATCTCTGTCCATAACCCTGCAGGTTACGGCACTTCAAGTGCACATCCAAGTACTTTTTAAATGTGGTGAGGGTTTCTGCCTCTACCACCCTTTCAGGCAGTGAGTTCCAGACCCTCACAACCCTCTGCGTGAAGAAATTTCCCCTCAAATCCCCTCTAAACTTTTTACCAATTACTTTAAATTTATGCCCTCTGGTTGTTGACTCCTCTGCTAAGGGAAATAGGTCCTTTCTATCCACTATATCTCGGCCCCTCATAATTTTATACACCTCATCGAGGTCTCCCCTCAGCCTCCTCTGTTCCAACAAAAACAAACCCAGCCTATCCAATCTGTCTTCATAGCTAAGATTCTCCACTCCTGGCAACATCCTCGTAAATCTCTTCTGTACCCTCTCCAGTGCAATCGCGTCCTTCCTGTAATGCGGTGACCAGAACTGCACGCAGTACTCCAGCTGTGGCCTAACCAGTGTTTAATACAGTTCAAGCATAACCCCTTTGCTCTTAAATTCTATGCCTCGGCTAATAAAGGCAAGCATTCCACATGCCGCCTTCACCACCTTGTCCACCTTCTATCATCTTAGGATGTACTTCCTGGTAGAGAGGTGGAGGCAAAAATCCTAGAATCATTTAAGGTTGATTGGATGCTGCAATGTGGGCGGGATTGTAGGTTTCTTCTGGATTGATGAACTAAGATGGGCTGAATGTTTTTCCTCGTGATCATAGTCTGTATTCTGTAAATAGATAAGAAGGGTAGGCCCTCACGATACTTCTAATCAGTATCACAGAGGATTAATGTAGCATTTGCTAAAGACAAATGAGTACCACTAAATCTATAGCTGTAATACAACAACCTGCTTCCTTTTCCTTCTCTATCCTGTTGCCCCAAAAACTATTATGGTTAATGTGCTGTTAGGAAAAGCATAATTCATATGACCTGTGGCTAAGCTTTTACCAGATGTTGTAGATTGCATTGCTCTTAATTTTTGTTGCCAGGTCTGGAGACCAACACAGAGTCTGTTTTTCAAGATCTGAGATTGCTGTGTGGTGATTCATTCTGCAGAACAGCCGTTGATCTCTAATTGTGCACAAAAGCTGCTGCAATGAAGCAGTGCACCAGCAGGGATAACTGTAAAGTTGCAGATGAGAGTGGGTTGAAAGAACACCTACACAAAACCATTTGTCATACAGAATCTGCAGAACAGACAGAAGCACCAACGTGTAAAGCACTGAGATGGTGGAACACTGGGAAAAAAAATTACAACTAATCAAACACGCCCTTTGTTGTTTATTGAAATATTTCCACATGGAGTTCAATTAAAATATTGCTATGATAACAGACTGATTATTTCTTTGTCTACCTAAGGACAGTCATTTAAAGATTGTCAGTATGGTTTAATAGACTTTTTATAGAAATGAATAGTTTATTGTAGGTGAATCTGTGTGTAATGCTGTTCTTTAAAAAGCTCTTTGGCCTTTATCTGCTAAATATTTCTTTGCAGTATTTTGGTACAGCAAGCTGCCTTATTTATTTATATGTAAGCAGTTGCTGCAGACATGTCGATAGCAATCCCCCAGTCCATACTTGAATGTTGAAAAGATTTTATAAGTGAAGCACTACTTGTAAAATGAAATGTGGTTGATTTGCGCCTTTAAATTCAGGAAAATAATTTTTCTGTAATTTGTTCAAAATTTAATCTCCACAATATATGCAAACAATATTGCATGAAGAAAAATGAAATTCAGATGTTGAGCATTTACATTGTAAGAGTTTCAGGCAAGATAAGACCTTGGGTCAAACATTTAATATTAGTTTGCTGCACAGACTGTATCCAAGGCTGCTCAGTAGAGCCAACTACAGTAATTAGCAGTTTATATATCTTCTTGAGAATAAAAAATGTTGCAAGGTGATTCCTAAAAGTGAAATGGGTACAGAGCAACAGTGGAGGAGTTACAAGAAATGACTGAAAGCATAGTCAAAACGATTTCAAGTTTGATGCATTCAGGGATACGAAACCAATTGTGAGGATGAGGCTGATAGATGAACAGGACAGAATGCAGGTGGTGGAGTTTAGGATGAGTTGGAGTTTGTGTGGGGTGGTATTTGAGAGGCCAGAAGAGGGTGGCAGATAAGTCAAGACGAGCAGTAACATGAGCCATGGTTAAGGCATTCAGAGGGGATGGAAGTAAGGGAGCAGGTGGGCACTACACCCTGTATGGCAGTATAAGTGAACTTAATGTGCATAATAGCACATCTGTTGGTACTTGCTACATACATTTATGTAACTTAACACTGTAAAATACATACTGGTTTTAATTCTTCTCAAATTTAAAGAGGAAATTAATAAAATAATTGACTTTCTATTTGCTAAACTATGGGCCGGATTTTGCTCTCAGCAACGAACGAATGGCGCCAACCAATCATTACACTTGCAATTGGCCACAGAATCTTTCTGGGATTTTGCACTAGAACTTGCTGTAAATTGGAGAGCCAAAATGGCGCAGCACCCTCTACAGGCGATCCGGGACCTGTTGCATGTCCATCTGGGACCTGTTGTATCTCCTTGTAGACAATTTTTTTTGGCTATTCCTGCTAATATAAGGCTTAATGGGGAAGGAAAAATGATCAAGCAGAATTTGTCTGCCTGGCAGAAGAACATATTTAGACTCCAACATCTGCTGACCATGAGTCGTGAAGATGGGGGAAGCAAGACATGGGACAGTTGAAGGGGGCACACAGCTGCATGTTTGTTTTTACTGATCTCTGCTTGCTTTTCTGCTGATAAAGGGGAACTGAATGTTTAAACAATGACCTCAGGTACCTTGTTGCGGAATGTGTCTATTCTTCTGTTGTAACCTCGATGAAGCACGCACTTGTAGTTTGTAAGTTTAAATATGGGGCACTCTGGGCCAGTCGGAGAGTTCTGGGGCGATGGGTTGCGGAACCTGAGCACAGATCTCCAACGTGGCCACGTCTCCAAATACTTACATTAAACTCGTGTGTTTTCCCACTTAAAGCAGATGGGTGTCTCGAGTCTTGTTCTTTGACATAGATTTGTGCCCCTACACTCCTTATCCAATCAAACTGAAGAATTATAAATGAATAGCGCAGAATCTGAGCCAGGAAGTGTTGGTTAGAATATTTAATTCAATTTCAAATCAGATACAGAAAGCAAAATAAAGAAAGGGAAAGAAAGGTGGGATTAAGAGAGAGATAAAAGAGACAAAGAAAAAGTAAAAAAAACACTTTCTTTTATTTTTTTTAAAATTTAAATCTCTAACAATAATTACAATCTGAAGGAATGAGACTCCATACTTATCAAAGTTAATTTTCAGTGCCAGAGAAGTTGTTTGGCAGTAATTAAGACTCATGCTATTCAAAATTTACTTACACTGAAATGGACAAGCCCTAATATTTTCTGGTGAGTTTAATGGGTGTATATCAGGTAAATACCACAATTTATCACCTTACCACATATTGAAATGTCAAGTCTCTTGGCAAGATACTGTTGTAGCGAAGCTTCTGGAGGAGCAGTGCAACTTCCTGATTTCCGTGTTTAACTGAGTATGTGCAAAAGTTCCTCTCCACATCGAAAGAGAAAGTCAGCAGATATATCAACCCTTACCACTATTATACAATATTTAGCAATATAGGCAGAAGCCTGAAAGATAGTCAACTTCCATACTTTGATTAGGAATTGTTGTATGTCAAAAAAGAAATTAAGGGAAAACTTCATTTAAAAAAAATATATAATAAAACTTTTTGAAGAATCAAATGTAAAACTTTGCATGTAAGAAATTATGAAGTTGTATGAAATTGAATCTAGTAACTAGACATTTTGATATTTCATGACAACGAACTATCCCTGTCTTGTTGCATTTGGATTTTTATTGTTTAATCTGATCTTTCGGCAGCGGGACAGCTCAGCCAATCAGCACATTTTGCTCTACAACTGCCCTATGTAGTCCTTGGTCTAGGACGTAGTGCAAACTTTCTTGACCATCTCTATGTTGGGATTCCTCGTCCACTTGGAGAAAAGGTAATAACCCAGTGGGAAACTTGTGATGATGTGAAGTTTTGTGTTTCTGTGTATGTGTCAATATGTAGTAATATGTTTTAATTTATTTTGAGTTTAATATGGATTCATATTTGTGTAAGTAGTTTCAAATATTCTTGATAGAAAGTGCTAACGTTTTTTTTAAAGCGTAAGTATTGACACCACTGTGTCAGCCAATGAGTTGCAATGTTTCAGCCATTGAGTTGGAGACTGGGAGGGACTTAAGGCTGGACTTAGAGCAAACAGAGTCTATTTTACAGCAAACTGGGTCTATGCAAACAGTCTGTACAGACTACAATGCAGAACTCCTGACCGAAACTACAGCAAAGTCTCCTGAGAAAAGCACGATTATTTTTCCAGTAAAATGCAATGAATGGAGAATAATTACATAAGCAGTGTGGTCTCTAGGCATGATTGACGCCACCCAATCATCTCCATTCTGGTTGGCACTTGTGCCATCACTCTATGCAGGTTTTAAGAAAAAAGCTTTATTGTGTAGATTCTTACCCACACTTCTTTTTAGGTTTCCTTGCACATGCATCATTCCTAACCGGGAGGACTGATTGGTGCACTTTTTCCAGGGCCTCTGCCAATTCCACTCTGTAACTGGCTGTTTGGAAGCCCACAAAAATGGCATGGATTATTTTTCTATCCATTTGTGCAGTATAGTTGGGTTGAGATTGGAAGTCACTGTATTGCAAGGAAAATGGAGCTGCTTAAATATTTTCCAATAGTTTTTTTTAATCTCTGATAATCTATAAGAAAATAGTAAATAACAATTAATTGATTTTTTTTTAAGAATATTTAACATATAACTTTTGTTAGCACCCTCACCTTCCCATTCCTCCCGAAGTATCCATTCTTTGTCTGCAGAGTGAATGCAATTATTCTGACACTGCAAATTCTCAGGGACATTGGATGCATGCAGTGTGAAATGGATCACAAGTATTAGCCTTGCTTGTTTACATTATTATTATTATTATTATTATACTAAAGCTGACTCTAAATCTTCTGCTTGTAAAGAGTGCTGTGTAAATGCAAGTTGTGCTTTTAAATGATTTCTATTAGTTTGAAGATACAACTGCATTTTGAGGTGAATTTTTTTCTGTCTAATTATTTTCTCTTTTATTTTCTCTTTGATAGTCTATAAGAAAACAAGAATGGACAGCTATCATTCCAAATTCTCAGCTTATAGTAATTCCATATCCTCATAATTCACCAAAAAGGTAACATTTGTAAGCTGATTTTATATCCCTGCAATGTTGGGAATTTAACCAGTCTATTCTTGGAATACATTTAACACAATACTGTTTCTGAAAATGTCAATAGTCTTCTGTTGTGTATCCATATGGCCAGATGCCCAGAAAGTTGGGTCATTCCTCCTAATGTCTGTATATGTTACTTTAGAATCACTGTGCGATTATTCAATTGTAAATGATGTAAACCAATAGTCACTAACATAATGAATCTTTTTGAAGAATACTTAAGTTTTGTAACAATAAGTGACTTGCTGTCTGACACGGTGATTTCTACGTTAGCCGTGACTATTGTTCAATTTAGCAGTCATCGGTTTGGGGTGTGGATCTTAATATCTTCTGAATACTGTACAGTGCATTCCTCTTAAGCTTATCAGAACAGGCCATATGATTTTAAAAGCTTCCCAAGAGTACACATTTTCGTTAAATCCACTATCATATTAAATGGGAAATTATGTCAAGTAAACTTGCAACATTTGTCTCATTGGGGTACATTAAGAAGAAATTGCAAAAATAAGTCACTGTATTCTCATTTTAAATATAACTTGCATGCTTCTATTAGGCCAGATTTTGCTGGAGCAGGGCATTTTGTGGCATGCCCTGTTCGTTAGACTTGTTCGTGCACATTCAGGTTTAAACATTTTTTGCCCACTAAGTTGCTAGAAGTGCAAGCTGATAACTTTTGTTGGATTTGAAAACAAAACCCTAACAGCAGTGGTTAACTGGTCTGTTTAAAATTCATTCTTTAGATTCATGTCTGCTTTTCTAAACTAAGTATGTGCCCGGATTTTGCGGTAAGAATAACGGTGAGGCTATCAGCACTTATTATTAAGGTGTAAATCGGACAGCAACTTCTGGCAACCGCACATATGCAGTTAAATGGGTATGATTTGGTGGCCATTACAGAAACATGGTTGCAAGGTAGCCAAGACTGGGAATTAAACATACAGAGGTATCTGAAGATTCAGAAAGATAGACAAGAAGGGAAAGGAGGTGGGGTAGCTCTGTTAATAAAGGATGATATTAGGGCAGTTGTGAGGGATGATATTGGCTCCAATGAACAAAATGTTGAATCATTGTGGGTGGAGATTAGAGATAGTAAGGGGAAAAAGTCACTGGTCGGCGTAGTTTATAGGCCCCCAAATAATAACTTCATGGTGGGGCGGGCAATAATCAAGGGAATAATGGAGGCATGTGAAAAAGGAACGGCAGTAGTTATGGGGGATTTTAACCTACATATCGATTGGTCAAATCAAATCGCAGGGGGTAGCCTGGAGGAGGAATTCATAGAATGCATACGGGATTGTTTCTTAGAACAGTATGTAACAGAGCCTACAAGGGAGCAAGCCATTTTGGATCTGGTCCTGTGTAACGAGACAGGAAAAATAAACGATCTCCTCGTAAAAGATCCTCTCGGAATGAGTGATCACAATATGGTTGAATTTGTAATACAGATTGAGGATGAGGAAGTTGTGTCAGAAACGAGCGTACTATGCTTAAACAAAGGGAACTACAGTGGGATGAGGGCAGAGTTGGCTAAAGTAGACTGGAAACAAGGACTAAACGGTGGCACAATTGAGGACTTTTAAGGAGCTCTTTCATAGTGCGCAACAAAAATATATTCCAGTGAAAAAGAAGGGCGGCAAGAGAAGAGATAACCAGCCGTGGATAACCAAGGAAATAAAGGAAAGTATCAAATCAAAGACCAATGCGTATAAGGTAGCCAAGGTTAGTGGGAAACTAGAGGATTGGGAAAATTTTAAGCAACAGCAAAGAATGACTAAAAAAGCAATAAAGAAAGGGAAGATAGATTACGAAGGTAAACTTGCGCAAAACATAAAAACAGATAGTAAAAGCTTTTACAGATATATAAAACGGAAAAGAGTGACTAAAGTAAATGTTGGTCCCTTAGAAGATGAAAAGGGGGATTTAATAATGGGAAATGTGGAAATGGCTGAGACCTTAAACAATTATTTTGCTTCCGTCTTCACAGTGGAAGACACACAAACCATGCCAAAAATTGCTGGTCATAGGAACGTGGGAAGGGAGGACCTTGAGATGATCACTATCACTAGGGAGGTAGTGCTGGACAGACTAATGGGACTGAAGGTAGACAAGTCCCCTGGTCCTGATGAAATGCATCCCAGGGTATTAAAAGAGATGGCGGAAGTTATAGCAGATGCATTTGTTATAATCTACCAAAATTCTCTGGACTCTGGGGAGGTACCAGCGGATTGGAGAGCAGCTAATGTAACGCCTCTGTTTAATAAAGGGGGCAGACAAAAGGCAGGTAACTATAGGCCGGTTAGTTTAACATCTGTAGTGGGGAAAATGCTTGAAACTATCATTAAGGAAGAAATAGCGGGACATCTGGATAGAAATAGTGCAATCAAGCAGACGCAGCATGGATTCATGAAGGGGAAATCATGTTTAACTAACTTACTGGAATTCTTTGAGGATATAACGAGTATGGTGGATAGAGGTGTACCGATGGATGTGGTGTATTTAGATTTCCAAAAGACATTCGATAAGGTGCCACACAAAAGGTTACTGCAGAAGATAAAGGTACGCGGAATCAGAGGAAATGTATTAGCATGGATAAAGAATTGGCTGGCGAACAGAAAGCAGAGAGTCAGGATAAATGGGTCCTTTTCCGGTTGGAAATCAGTGGTTAGTGGTGTGCCACAGGGATCGGTACTAGGACCACAACTGTTTACAATATACATAGATGACCTGGAAGAGGGGACAGACTGTAGTGTAACAAAATTTGCAGATGACACTAAGATTAGTGGGAAAGCGGGTTGTGTAGAGGACACAGAGAGGCTGCAAGGAGATTTGGATAGGTTAAGCGAATGGGCTAAGGTTTGGCAGATGGAATACAATGTCGGAAAGTGTGAGGTCATCCACCTTGGGGAAAAAAAACAGTAAAAGGGAATATTATTTGAATGGGGAGAAATTACAACATGCTGTGGTGCAGAGGGACCTGGGGGGGTCCTTGTGCATGAATCCCAAAAGGTTAGTTTGCAGGTGCAGCAGGTAATCAGGAAGGCAAATGGAATGTTGGCCTTCATTGCGAAAGGGATGGAGTACAAAAGCAGGGAGGTGTTGCTGCAACTGTATAAGGTATTGGTAAGGCCGCACCTGGAGTACTGCTTGCAGTTTTGGTCACCTGACTTAAGGAAGGATATACTAGCTTTGGAGGGGGTACCGAGACGATTCACTAGGCTGATTCCAGAAATGAGGGGGTTACCTTATGATGATAGATTGAGTAGACTGGGTCTTTACTCCTTGGAGTTCAGAAGGATGAGGGGTGATCTTATAGAAACATTTAAAATCATGAAAGGGATAGACAAGATAGAGGCAGAGAGGTTGTTTCCATTGGTGGGGGAGACTAGAACTAGGGGGCACAGCCTCAAAATACGGAGGAGCCAATTTAAAACCGAGTTGAGAAAGAATTTCTTCTCCCAGAGGGTTGTGAATCTGTGGAATTCTCTGCCCAAGGAAACAGTTGAGGCTGGCTCATTGAATGTTTTCAAGTCAAAGATAGATAGATTTTTAAGCAATAAGGGAATTAAGGGTTACGGGGAGAGGGCGGGTAAGTGGAGCTGAGTCCACGACCAGATCAGCCATGATCTTATTGAATGGCGGAGCAGGCTCGAGGGGCTAGATGGCCTACTCCTGTTCCTAATTCTTATGTTCTTAAATGTGGAAATCAGGAAGTTGCTGTCAGAGTTGCCCTGCTCCTCCACAAGCTTCATTACAGTGGTACCTCGCCAACAAACTCGGCATACAAATACATGAACGGCGTGATGTTGTGGTACCTGCCCATTAGATACCCATTAAATGCGCCAGAAAAAAGTAGGGCTTATCCATTCAAGTGTAAGTGAATTTTTAACGGCGTGGTACGATTTAATTACTGCCAAACAACCTCTCTGGCACTGAAAATTTACTTTTAAGTTTGGAGTCTTATTCCTTCAGATTTTAATTATTGTAATTGTTTTCTAAAAAATTTTTTTTTACTTTTCCTTTTTCACTTTTATTTCTCTCTCTCAATCGCATCTTTCTTTCCCTCTCTTTATTTTGCCTTCTGTACATTGAATTAAATATTCTAGCTGCCACTTCCTGCCTGCCTCGGTAAGGATTCTTCAATCTGATTGGATGAGGAGACACATTGTTGCTTGACCTGTTTACACGGGTCCCAGATCCCCTGTAGAGGGCACTGTTTGGGCCCTCAAGATGCTGTAATTGCAGTGTAAGTGCAGTGGACGGCGAACATTCACAACTGACTGCAAAATCCGAGCCATTATGTTGCTACTTCAAGGATATCTTTGGGAAGCTAATATCAGAGCTTCAAAGTCTTTGCAGAATCTGTGAATGCTGACTAACTAGTAGTAAAATAGAAATTGGAATTATCAGATGTGAAACGAAAGACAAGAAACATAATAAGTGTGCAAGCAAGGCAGTGGACCAATGCATGATTATGATGATGAACAGACAATACAAATAAAATTATTGAGAAAATCAGTAATGAATAAAGCATGAACAAAATGTAAGTTAGAATACAGAAAATATATATTCTTCCGTACCCTATCCTTAAAGTAGGGTTCCCAAAAACCTGACTCGATATTCTAACTGGCATAACCAATGATTTGTGTAGGTTTAACATGACATCTTTGCTTTTGTACACTACATTTCTATTTATAAGGCCTAGGGTTATATGTGTTTTTTTTAACAGCCTTATCAACTTGTCCTCCCACTTTTAAATAACTTGCATTTTAACTGCTAACGTTTTACTATTTAGTGTATATTTCTTCTCATTCTTCCTCCCATACTGTAATACTTTACATTTTTCTGCATTAACTTTCATCGGACTTCTGTCTTTCCAATCTACTCATCATAAGCAGTCCCTCGAACGAGGATGACTTGCTTCCACATGGGTTCATAAATGTTTCAATGAAGGACCCGCTATTCCAGTCCCAATCTACTAACCTGTCTACGTCCCCCTGAAGTTACTTATAGTTGACCACCCTCCCTCTAAGTATAGAAGCTGGGTCATAGATTGAAACCAGAACAAAATAATACAGCGGTTTGAAACTCAGTGAACAAATACACTGCGTGGTGTGATGCTGAGACATAGAGCTTGCAGGTTCGCTCTCTGATCTGTGCTGAGTAAGGTGATCTCAAAGAACAATGATGAATGCTCTATAGTTTGCATCAATGTATCGAGATTAGGGAGGGTAAAAATCATCCTCATTTTGCTGATTGCAATCCAGTGACTCATCCTGAAAGATGCATGTATGGGTTGGTTGAGTGCAAGGTAAGGCTCAATTGTAATAGTCCTCCATGGTCAAATGGTTAGTGAATGGTTGATCTGCTAACACATGAAGCATGACCATTTAGGAAAGGTGGTAAAGCACTGTCAGCATCCATGGTACTGTACCTCCTCATGAGTCAGTACCTTTAGAGGAAGAAAAAGATAGTGGGGGTTTGTACCTTTTGTAATGACTATTCTTTATAATTAATATAAAAAAGCAAATGTGCTAAACCTTTATAAATCACTCGTTAGGCCTCAGCTGGAGTGTGCTGTCCAATTCTGGGCACACAACTTTAGGAAGTATATCAAGTCCTTGGAGACTGTGCAGAGGAGATTTACTAAAATGGTATAAGGGATGAGGATCTTCAGTTATGTCAAAAGACTAGAGAAGTTGGGATTGTTCTTTTTAGAGCAGAGAACATTGAGAGGAGATGTAATAGAGGTATTCAAAATTATGAAAGGTTTTGATAGAGTACATAGAGAGAAACTGTTTGCACTGGCAAGAGGATTGGTAACCAGAGGACAGAAATTTAAGATAATTGGCAAAAGAACCAGAGGGCAGATTAGAATTTTTTTACACAGCGAGTTGTTATGATCCGGAATGAATTGCCTGGTAGGGTGGTGGAAGCAGATTCAATAAAAACTTTCAAAAGGGAATTGGATATATACTTGAAAAGGAAAATATTACAAGACTATGGGAAAAGAGGAGGGGAGTGAGACTAATTGAATAGCTCTTTCAAAGAATTGACACCGGCACAATGGGCCGAATGGCCTCCTTTTCTGCTGTATGATTCTATAATTCTATTTTTTTTAAATGGTACTCATGACAATACATACTACACTTGGAATGTTTTCCAAAGTATGATATTTAAGCACAAGTTACTGAAGAAAATATCGGGCAGCAATACTTCCAAATTTATTCGGCATACAAGTTATTTTTTATTTTCCAAATAGTTTAAAAATAATATTGTCTCATTGAAATGTTAACTTCATTAATTTTTTTCTCCTTTCTTTTCACAGCTGGAGTGCCAAATTATATTTGACCCCCAGTAACATTGTACTGCTTACAGCCATAGCCTTAATTGGAGTCTGTGTTTTCATTTTGGCTGTAATCGGCATTTTACACTGGCAAGAGAAGGTACTTCTTTGAGATTTCAATTAATGTTTGTGTAATGCACAGTAATAAGATTTTAAACAATAGAATTGTTATTATATAGTATTGGAATAACTTTCAGAAATATTCAAGCTATGATATTGACAATGAATCTGTAGATGTTATCATGGTCACATCAATGTGCTACAGTTATGTTCATTTAGTTTAATTACTATTGATGTTTTCGTTATTTAACAGCATAAGATTGCTGGTACATTTATTGGGCTCAATTTTCCCCAGTGATTTGTGCCGTTTTTTTGGCGCGCGGCGCTTTTTTTAGCGCAAGTTAAAAAAATTTAAGTTTCCCCAAGGAATGTGCGCCAGCGTAACTCAGTTAGTTATGATTTTTTTAGGTTTGTTTTTTTTTTGCGTCGTAACCTGATTTCTGCTCCAGTTTTTGTCAATTATGGAAGTATGCCCCAAAATAATTTCTCCTAGGGCGGCATTTGTGACCACTCCCGAAAAACCTTCTGGTAAGATAAGAAAAAGCAGCGCACATTGAAAAATCGGTGCAGATAGACGCCATTGTTTTTCAGCAAAGTTTTGGATCTAGTCAAGACGACTTAAATATGCATCATAAAGATTTAAAATGTTTACCTTTATAATGCAGCAAATGGAAGTTTGATGGAATTTTGTAAGTTTTCATATTTTTTTCAACTCACACACCACCACCGAACATCTGCAAACAGAGCTGGAGGGTCGGAGCGAAGGCCGGCAGAATCGGTCTGGACACGGGCACGGGGCTCGACTGCAAAAGAAGCCCGGGGGTGGGGAGCTGAGGAAGGTGATCAGAAAGCATCAGAAGCCTGCACTACGCATCAAATCAAGCTTGGATGGGTGGGGGGCTGTGGAAGGCGATCAGAAGACTGCATTATGCATCAAATGTAGCCCGAATGGGTGGGGGGTTGCGGAAGGCATCACAAGATTGCACTACCCATCAAATGTAACCTGGGTGTGTGGGGGGGCTGTGGAAGGCATAAGGAAGGCATCACAAGATTGCACTACACATTAAATGTAGCCCAGGAGGCTGTTTGGAGGAGGGGGGTGGGGGGGTTCCCGATCACAGAGCCTGCTCAGACCTGGGTATGGTCCATACAGACCTGTGGGGAGAGACAACAAAGAACCTTGTCCTGCCTGCCTGCCGTTTTGAGCTTCTTGCAAAGGTAACATTTAAGCATGGGGACAATACTGACAATGCCATACCTTGTGCAAACCTTTTGCATGACGGTGCTGCGGAGGAGACAATTGATTCGACGTCATCGCATGACGAATCTCAGAGTCTGTCGGGTGCTGGGCAGGATGCCTTACCCACACCGGGTACATCAAGACGGGTTCGTACCTGCACCTGAGTGATGCAGACTGTCGGAAGACTGTGTTTCCGCAAAGAAGTTGTAACTGAGATCTGTGAGTTGATAAAAGCAGAGCTGCAACCTAGAAGCATCAGGAGGACTGCTTTGTCAGGTTACAGCTGCACTTTCATTCTATGCATCCAGATCGTTCCAAGCTACAACTGGGGATGTGTGCACCATGTCTCAACATGCAACACATGTCTGCATTCGGCAGGTGACTGCTGCACTATATGCCTGGAGGAATGACTACATAAAATTCCCTATGACCGCTCAGGCAATGTGTGACAGGGCTGTGGGCTTCTCCAGGATTGCTGGCTTCCCAAAAGTACAGGGCTGCATTGATTGTACCCACATCGCCTTGCGAGCAGCTTTGGAGGATTCCAAGATGTACAGGAACAGAAAAGGCTTCCACTCCATTAATGTGCAGCTTGTGCGTGACGACATGCATCGCATCATGTCAGTTGATGCAAGATACCCTGGGAACATGCATGATGTGTTCATCCTATGCTAGAGCGTTATACCTGCCATGTTTCAGCAGAGGCCAGAAGGGCAGAGCTGGCTACTGGGAGATAAAAGGTACGGCCTCACCACCTGCTCATGACGCCTCTACGCGTAACCCAGATGGAAGCTGACCTGGAATACAACATGTTGTACATTGCAACGCGCAGCATAATAGAGAGGAGCATTGGCATCTTGGAACAGCGTTTCCGATGCCTGGATCATTCCGGAGGCTTCCGGAGATTGTCCGTCAGTTCATTGTTGTGTGCTGCATGCTGCATAACTTAGCCATCATGCAGCAGCAGATGGTAGTAGAAGACCCACCTGAGGTGAGAGTGGCTGATGATAATGATGAGGAAGATGCAGATGACGACGAGGAGGAGGACGAGGAAGCTATGCAACTACCTGAACCCGAAGCACGGCGGAGGAGGGTGGACCGTCATGCCCCTTTAACGATTGCTCGAGCCTTGCGCCAGCAGTTCATCCATGACCGCTTTGCTGCCTGAAAGCTCAGCGACAACTATTCCAAATGGGCCATGTTTGGACCTGTTCCGTAACGTTGTGTTGTGTTAATGGAACAAATGATGGAAATGATTCTTGTTTACTTCACAATTTGTGTTAATAATGGAAATGATTCAGTTATAATTTAAAATATATTTTATTCAAAAGTTTAACAAATATTTGTTTGTACTTAACTTTAATAAACATATTCTTGTATCAAACTTTAAAGTTTTCACAAGATCACTTACAAACTTTAAGATCACTTACTAACTTTTAAACTTGTAAATTTACATAACTTACAAAAAACTTTTAATTTGAGAACAGTTCCAATATTAACAACAATAATAATAACAACAGCAGCAGCAGCAAAGAAAGGCTGCACTCATCTCTCCTCCACCTTATTCTAAGACCGCCCGCTGCGCTTGGTCTTGGTGACTCCACCCCTGCCCACAGGCGTTGGCGCAGCATTTCTCTGGTTGGTACCAAGCTTATTCTTTTGAACATCTCAGATAATGCGCACTTCTTGATGGGGCGGGGGGAGGTGGGTGGGGGTGGGGGAGGGTGCGGCGGTGGGCAGGCAGTAATGTGGAAGGCCCGGCTTGGGTCTCTTCAGAAGCTGATCTGGGGATTGGAGTGGGAGTGGCAGTTGATTCTGTCAATGGGCGCGGGGTCTGGCCGTGTTTCCTTATTGCAGCAACTAACTCCAAAATTCCCTCCCTCATGTGCCCTGACAGTGTTTCAACTACCTGCAACATTACTTCCCTCATGTGCACCGACATGGCTTCAGCTGACTGAGATATTCCCTCCCTCATCTTCCCGGACAGCGTTCCCATTTCTCGTGAGAGTGTTGTTACTTCTCCCGACAGTCCCGATATCTCATCACCCACCTCACTGATGGTGTCCAGGAGTGATCGTGCAAGGTCAATGCTCTCTGCACTCATTGCCATCTTGTGAACCACATCTGTTAGATCCTGCACCTCAGGATAGCGCGGTCGAGCTCTCCTTCCCCTCCTCACCATGGGTGTGGCTCGCAGCATCCAAATGGGACCCGCAGCCTGGGACGGTGGGGCCCTGGATGTACCTTGCTGCATCCTACTGGGATCCTCAGCCTGGGACGGTGGGGCCCTGGGTGTGCCTGGCTGCAACCCACTGGAATCCCCAGCCTCGGATGATGGAAAACCATGGAATATTCCACTAACACTCAAACCACTATTCAGGGAAGGGTCTAGCACCTCAGTGGCACCTGCACCTCCTCCAAAGTGGGTACAAGAGTGGGGACGTCATCCATCCCCCTCCCCCTCACCTCATGCTCTTGGTCTGGAAGGTGAGATTGGAAGGTGTTCTCCTCTTCAGCTCGTCCTTGTCTGAATCTTCTGTATCGTCAGGGTTGGCCTCAAGTTCTGTAAAATATAACAGAATAGACAAATGGTTAGCAGCAGCAGAGGAGGGGGCAGGGTGGGTAGCCTAAATAGGCTCTCACAGTGCAGGCAGCAGGCTGATTTGAAGGACCACGATGAATGATAGCACATTGTATCAACCGAAGCGTAGCTGAGGGAGACATCTCCATGAACTGCAGCATGGCTAGCCCGCACAGTACTTAACATTTAGGAAAGCCAGACTGTGAAATTTGCAGGAATTACCCTCTCCCTCGAGTGTGGGCCCAGCTTGTGCAGTGGTGGTTGCTTTTCTCCAGGCAGGACCCATCAAAGCAGCAACCCTGTCTTCCAAGTGTGTCAGTGGGTGCAGATTTGCCGGACCTCCTCCTATTCGAGTTCTTTCTCGTTTGTTGTGTGCCACTTTCCTCTGCAAAGATGAAAATATAACTTTTTAGAGAGGGTGTCTTTCTGCTGGGTGGGACATATACAGATGGTCACATTTACAATTGCAATTGCATTGAATAAATGAAAATACTACTTGCACTAACTACTTGACCAAGGTCCTGCCACTTCTTTTTGCACTGGCCTCCAGACCTCGGGGTGATCACCATTGAACAGTAATCTTCTGCAAGTTGGTTCCTGCGTTTCTTCGGGTGGAACTTTTATGTGACCTCTGCTGGTGTCCAGCTCCTGCCATCTGGCCTCAATCACAGTAACTTGTGCCTCCACTTCATCCTGTAAGAAATTCTTCATCCTTGCGCCGCGTTGCATCTTGTATTGCAGCTCTGAATTTTCCAATGATAATTAAAGTTCTCACACACATAACTGCCTCTTTAAAAATGGCCGATTGCAAACCGGGTGTATTGCGCATACACGCCCATAGGAATCACGTCAAAAGTATCCTTTTTTTTTCGTTTTCTCGGCGCAAAGAGTTGGCTCCACCCCCTGAGGCCACAGGACAGGCTGCGCGGCACCAATTTTGAAAAATAGAGCAGGGAAACTTGTCACATTTATTTTTGTACTAGTTCTGGATTAGAAAAACGGCCGTAACTCTGGCAATACGCCAAAAAACAGCTTTGGGCAAAACTGAGCCCATTATTTTTATTTTAATATGTAATAGCCTTTCTTGGGAAAATGCAGAACGTAAATAGCAAGGTTATCTACTAGAGTAAATTCGCTGATGCTGTATCAGAAAGAGCATGGGCGCAAGATAGGGTGATAACCTTGTGCTGATCCTGTGACCCACAGTCACTTTGAGTGCCATTGTCCAAAGGTCGTGTACCCTCACTACCGACTCGATCCCTTTTTCTGGGCGCTGACTCACGCTGAACCAGACTGTTTGCAAACTCAGTGTCCTGTTCAACCCTAAACTGATTTTCTGATCCCTTATCCTCTCCTTCACGAAAACTGCCTACTTCCATCTCTGCAGCATCACCCATCTCCACCCCTACCATAAACCATCTGCTTTTGAAACCCTCCTTCAGGCCTTTGTCATCTCAGCCTTGCCTATCCCTATAACCTCCTCCAGTGCTACAGCCTATTCTGAAATCTGTGTTTCACTGATTCGGGCTGCTTGGGCAGACCACTCTCCCTTCACCCTAGTTGCTGTACTTTAGCTACTATGACCTATACTCGAGAATTCCTTCCCTAAAAGCCTTCATCTCTCTCTCTCTTTTAAACCCTCCATAAAACCCACTTATTTGACCAAGCTTTTGGTCACCCCTTTTAATCTTTCCTTCTTGGGTTCAGTATCCATTTTGCATAATCCCTCTATGAACCCCCTTAGGACATTTTTCTAAGTTAATGAGGCTATATAAATGCAATATATGGCTGAAGTTGTTATTGTACTTGATCAGTGAATTTATCCTAATTTGTTACAATTCCCTTATTCCACAAACAAAGCATTTTCTGTAAAACACAGGACTATGTCCAGGATGCCAGTGAGAAAAATAACTATGGATGAGCCCATTTTGAGATGTTTTCGATATCACAACATTGGGATGGCATCCACATAACAATCCCTTTTTGTGTTATATAAAAGTTAATCCCCAGCTTGACTTATTTGTGCTTTTCCAGAAGAAGCAGAAACTGCAGTGGTATACAGTAATAGCTTGATTAACTATTTACAACAAATTCTTGGAGACAGAGACTGGAAATGAGGGTTCTTATCATGTGGAGTATGTTTCTTTCGAAGAATGAGCGAGACTCACGGGGTCAATAATTTTACTTTTGTTACTAATTTAACATCCTTTACATACTGCAGAAGTCTGAAATAGTTGTACATTGCAGGAGGAGTTAGAGAAAATTCCTGTAATCAGAACACCCACAGAATTATAGAAAGTCTTTGGATGTTTAAAATATAAGCAATGATGCTTGGTTAAAGTCTTGCAAAATCTATTGTAACCTTATAAAGATTTGCCAACAACATTACTGTGGATTTATTTAAATAATTTTTGAGGAGAGGCAATAGAAACTAAATTATACAATTTTAAAGGCGTGCAGGAACAGAGATACCTGTCAAGGTCTTGGAGAGGATGCAGAAGCGATTTACTAGACTTCAGTTATGTGGAGAGATGGAAAAGCTGAGGTTATTCTCCTTCGAGCAGAAGAGGTTAAGAGGAGATTTGATAGAGATGTTCAAAATCATTTGATAGAGTAAATAAGCAGAAACTGTTTCTATTGGCAGAAAGGTCAGTAACCAGAAGAAACAGATTTGAGGTGATTGGCAAAAGAACCAGAGGCGATATGAGGAAACCTTTTTACACAGCGAGTTGTTGTGATCTGGAATGCACTGCCTGAGAATGGTGGAAGCAGATTCAATAGTAACTTTAAAAAGGGAATTGGATAAATACTTGAAGGGGAAAAAATTACAGGGCTATGGGGAAGGAGTAGAGTAGTGGGAATAATTAGATAACTCTACTAAAGAGCCAGCACAGGCGCGATGGGCCGAATGGCTTCCTTCTGTGCTGTATCATTCTATGATTCTATGTCACTCAAAGGTTCTCTGCATGCAAGTGATGATAACAGTACATCATGCATTCAGCTAAGCATTTAACCAGCCATTGCTCAAAATGTTTGTGTCGTAAATATGTACTGTTTGTTTTGCTATTGGATTTTTAGTCACATTTCATAGTTCTGGCATGGCCAGAAAATACATTTCATCTGTTATGCACTGACTTCATAAAGATACCTGTTTTCTTAAGAGTCTTAACACTAACCCTTTTCAAGCTGGTCAATATTGGGAGATGCAAAAATTGCTTAATGGAAGCTGATAAGCCTATTTGAAAAACAAGTTTTCAACACTCACCGAAAAATCATTGAAATCAATGATAAATGCATTGGCAGCTTGCACAAGTCCAGAGGGGCATTGTGTAGCCTTGAGTCAGCCAGAAACCCAAATGACAAGTAGTATGCATATGTAACCAATAACCATTATTTTCTTGCATTTGAAATGCAACAGATGAGTCGATAACAAAAGACTAAAGGCTAGCTTTGTCAATGCTGTAGAGATGGTTCGTTATCGATATTAGAAATGGTTGTTGATCTACTTATCCTATTACTGATCCTGCCTTACTTTACATTTGTCAGCCTGCCAACTCCCAACCCCCACCCCTCAAAATCACCCACCCAAAACAAAAAGGGGATGATTTCTGGGAATTCTGCAGCAAAGGCCTGAAGCAGAACTCTGTGACCAAGGCATTCAGATTTTGGGCCAACACCCCATTAAATGAATGAGAGCAGTTTGATGGTTGTATGATTAATTAGGCTCCCATGGTGGTAAGAAATTAAAGGAAAAGAAAGGAGTTATTTCTAGAATATTTTTTTAAGTTAGCTTTATTCTTAGAATTGTGATTTTTTTTTTTTTATTATGCTATTCACAGAAGGAGTTGATGGAAAACTGTCCACTGTAAAAATACAATTTAAAAAAAATCTTATGTTCTAAGGATGTGGGCAACTCCACCTTTATTGCGCCGCCATAGTTGCCCTGAGAAGGTAGTAAGGGGCCACTACAAAGTGCACGTTGGAGTCAGCCACATGTAATGGAACCGGAGTCATTTGTAGGCCAGACTGGGTAGGAGCCAGTTGGATTTTTATAACAAAATGGCAGTTCTATTACCAGCTTGAATTAAATTTCATAACTTGCTATGACCCATGACCTCTGGGTTACGAGTCCAATTCCGTAATTACTAGACTAGTACACTCTTTATGACATTTCCATATGTGCTTGTTCGTCTTTGTAAATTAAATTTGATACTTTAAATTGAACACAAGGACTGATGGGATGCTTTACCGCTTTCAAAGTCTGGAATGAGATCTTATGGATGCATATTACTTGAACAGTACGTTGTGGAACCAACCAGGGAGCAGGCTATCTTAGATCTAGTACCGTGTAATGAAGCAAGATTAATAAATGATCTCGTAGTAAAGGATCCTCTAGTAATGAGTGACCATGATATGGTTGAATTTCAAATTCAGTTGGAGGGTGAGAAAGTTGGTTCTCAAACCAGAGTCCAAAGCTTAAATAAAGGAGATTACAAAAGTACAAGGGCAGAGATGGCTAAAGTGGTTTGGGAAAATAGACTAAAGAATGGGACGGTTGATGAGCAGTGGCAGACATTTAAGGAGATATTTCATAACTCGCAACAAAAATATATCCCAATGAGAAGGAAAAACTGTAAGAGAAGGATTAACCATCTGTGGCTAACTAAGGAAATAAGGGAGGGTATCAAATTGAAAACAAAGGCATACAACGTGGCCAAGACTAGTGGGAAGCCAGAGGATTGGAAAATTTTTAAAAGCCAGCAGAGAACGACTAAAAAAAGTGATTAAGAAAGGGAAAATAGATTATGAAAGTAAACTAGCATGAAATATAAAAACAGATAGTAAGAGTGTTGACAGGTACATAAAAAGGAAAAGAGTGGCTAAAGTAAATGTTGGTCCCCAATAGGATGAGACTGGGGAATTAATAATGGAGAACAGGGAAATGGCAGAGACGTTCAACAAATATTTTGTATCGGTCTTCACAGTAGAAGACACTAAAAACATCCCAATAGTGGATAATCAAAGGGCTATAGGTAGGGATCTGAACCTGTTCAGCTGGGGCAGCTGATTGGATTTAATATTCCTACACTAATAAATTTCAAATCAGCCAAAGTTCCTGCTCCTGATCACAATCTAGTGACGTACGTTTGGCCGTGCCCTTATGTGAGTATTGGCTGAGTACAGAACTGATTGAACAACCTGTAGACAGTCGCTATCTCGGCATATTCATGAAGAATGGCTACTTTGAAGAGGTACTGGGAACTATCAGTGCCAATGCTACTGTATTTCAGACTTCAGGAGAAATAAGGTTATTTTTTCCCCCTCAAGTGTTCAAAAATGATTCATTGTTAGTCTGATGATGCAGTCGCTTTTCTACACTCTACAGTGACAACAGACTGCCTATTCCCTATTGGAGCAGTGTCCTTCAGAGTATTTAAAGAAGTACATCTCGATGTACAAAACTATGAAGGCAGATGAATATTAATAGAACTATTGGCCTTGGTTTCTCACCGATTTAACGGTCCACATTTACAAATCGGTTTATCCAATGTTGTTTCTTTACTGGATTACAGGATATCTGTTTTTGCTCACCATGCTTTTGAAATTTTTAGTTTTGCTTCTTTTTAGTGCAGTCATTTAAAATCAAAATTATGGCAGATTTAATGACTCACTGAGTTAGAACAGTCAGGAAAATTGTCTGGTTGGCGGAATGATTGGTCCCAGCACAGCTCAGCACAGCACTTCCCCACCCAAATCACGCAGTTCTTAATCTTCCAGCCAGCCTAAAGTGTTCTCCCATATTCATGAGCTCAGCTTGTCCATCCGAAATGAACAATGAAGGGAAGCACATTCTGAGCTATTCAGGAAGTGAGTTAAAGCTGTATTGCTGGCTTTTTCATTGCTGCAACCTAAACTCTTAAAATGGATATTCGATTAAATACTGCTGAGTTTTTTGAAGGCAGAAAAAAGGGACGGTAAGCACGTTTATCTGCATCAGAGACTGACCGCCTGTATCCATCCTTATCCACATCTGCGGATCCAGGAATGCCTTCGGAGATTTCACTTCACCAGCGAAGCAATAGCAGGGTTGTGCCATCTGCTGGAATCTATCCTGCAAACAACCTCTACCGCAAAAATAGCACTTTATGCTTCAGGTTCATAGCAACATCATAAAATTCACAGTTCAAAAATGCATTCAGCAAGTCACTGATAGATTATTCATCATTACCTTCCCCATGGAAAACTGCAAGAATATTGAGAGAGCTCTGCAATTTTTCTGTCTCAGAATTCCCCAAAGTCTAGGCTGTTTTTGATGGCATCCATATGACCATCTAGGGCCCTACATCTTTTATGACCCACAAAGGCTTCCATTCCATCAACGTCAGGTAATCAGCTGGTAGAAGACAGGCTCTTGCAGGTGAATGCCCATTTCTCAGGCAGCAGTCATGATTTTATTTTCAGACAATTATATGTGTCTGCCCTGTTTGACAGAGAAGACAGACAGGAAGGATAGCTTCTCTGTGACGGAGCTTATGCTGTTCAGCACCAGCTTGTGACAGCATTGTGACAATTAAGAACACCAGATGAATGCATATATAATGAGACATATGAAACAACCAGATCATTATTGAGCATATTGTAGATATTGTTAAGCAACACTTCAATGCTTGGACAGATTAGTGAGTATAATATGGTAGAGTCTTCAAGATCATTTTTATCTGCTGCGTGCTATACAACTTTTTGATAAGGCATCATGCAGAACTGCACAGATATGGGTACTGGATTCTTCCACAAATACTGCTCAAATTTGCATGATGGTATAGACAAACCAAAACAATTGTTGATAATGCTTGTGTTCAGATAGCAACTTTCTTATATAGACCCATCGAGTTCCAAACCTCCAACAAGCAGGTTCCTACTCCTCCACTGCCACCAACACAGGCTCCTGTTCACTTGTGTCCCTTCCTCAAACTGACAATCTAAATCCCACTGAGTGGACGTACTTGTGCTGCTGCATTCGACAAGTTGAGCAATGAATGATGCTGGGTGGCATCTTCTAAGGTACCACAAGCTCTGGCTGGTTCTTGAGAGACATCTATAAAAACTGGAGGAATATATGTTATAATGCTGGCTTAAATTACTACTTGTATGATAATATGACTCATGCCATGGTGTTATGATTGAGTGCATGTTTGTGTGAGAATGAATGAGCAGGGGGAGAAAGAACAGAAGGAAAGTAGGAATACTGAACATAAGGGAGACCTTTGGCTTCAGTCTGCCCACTCTCTATATTCTCATGGCCCAGGATTTCCATCGTGGACTCAAATGTACTTAAGTGAAGAAAGTTCCAGGCCTTCCTCCTGTTGAATGTTCTGCTGCCTGTTGTGTACTGCTTTGTCCTGCCAATAGTTTTAAGAGATTGTAAGTTTGAGAAATACCTACAGTGACACGCAGTGCCTGTGCAGATAGATTTTATTGGAAGTTTGCTTTGTTGATTCACCTTTACAGATGTAAGTGCAACAATAGTTCCAGTTTGAAGTTGGAGCTAGAAAGTTGTGGCGATGCATGTGAAGCTAGGTAGCACTATAGGGTTATCTGAGGACTTTGCATGTGATCTCAGTCATGATATGACAGGTTCAGAAGAAACTCTTTCTGGCATGCATACTTTTCCCATCTACTTTGTAAATGGAAATGCTGGGTAGTTTACTTTGGGACAATTTCATGGTTGGCAAAGGTCTTCCTCATTTGCTTCCAGGTTATCTGAATGAGGACCACCATGTTGACCCTTTGATCCAGTCTGGATAGTTCTCTTGTGGGGAAGGATGCACTTCAATGTCAAACAGGGCATCCTTCCCTTGGTCCACTTCTTGAAGGAGCAGTTCCACAGCTGCATCATTGAATGCTGTGGTTCTTTGTGGGCATTGCATAATTTTTTACTAGCAGTGCACACTTGTTTGAGCGCAAAGCTTTCAACAGACCAGTCCTATAGCTTCAGCATCAGGGTGGAAAATGTACCTTGCTTTCTTTGCAGCCCTTATACCTAGATTTGAATCCAGCACAGAGTAATAATGGATAATGATTTTCTCTGACAACTTTAATGGTTCAATATAAAATTAGTTTGAACATCCAGTTCCTAGCAGGTATGAAGCCATAGCGCTAAACTAGCCATTATTCAGCTGAATGGCATTAATTTGGCAATTTCACTTTATTATCCCAAAATGGTGGGAAATGGAAAGATTTACACAAATCCACTGCAAATTAGAGTTAAAGTGCATTGCTGTGGTGGGGGGAGCTTTACTCTGCACTGTGTCTGACTCTGGGTACCAAAATCATAAAATTACATTTCTCCATAGCTGTCACTCCTAACTTTGAACAGAAAGAAAAGTAGTCTGTGTAAATGTAATGAGTTAACTAGCATGGACTTTAAAAAAAAAAATATTAAAATACGATGCAAATGTAGGTCTTAGCTTACCTTAATATGGCTGATAGAGACTTCACAAAAAAAGCCCCAAAATCTTCCTCCTTTCATATAATTAGAATATTATTCTTATCCTTTACTGACTATATGGTCTTTATTCAAAAACAACTTTTCCAGCCTGGTTAAATATTTACAGAGAAAATTCAAACTTGGATTTTTTTTTAAGTAATTTGGGTCAAAAGGTTCTGGTCATACCATGCAGCTCGATAAAGAAAATGGGTATATTTGTTCCTAATGACTTTCTTTTTGCTTTTATTTCAGAAAGCAGATGACCGGGAGAAGCGCCAGGAAGCACACAGATTCCATTTTGATGCCATGTGAAATGCAATGGTTCCTGAGAGAGAAATGTTAAGTGTTATGTTAAGCTTAAAATGTTACTTCTAATAAATAGCAAAAGATGAATGTTTAATGTTGAATTGTACATAGTCTAACTGCTTCCTGGATTTTTTTGAAATCCGATTTATGGTTTCTGGGCAGTGGTTGCAGATAACTTGAGCTGTATATTTTGGGGAGTTAATAATTTCAAATTAAATTATGCATTTCACTGTATTACTGCATGTATTTCCAAATGTATGTTCCTGTTGTTTCTCTCAACTTGGTGAATCGTTCTGTTATTAATGCGGCTCATCAGCCTCCAAATGTCTGCTTAAAATAAATGGTCTCTGTGGAGAAGTATACTTAATGTTTCTGGTAGGTCAAAATGAACCATATTGTGGTGTATTAAACTTCTAATCATTTAAAACAAATATTCTGTTTCAAATTCTGCTTTTTATACTACTATATGATCGCATTATTTTAGATGTGAAACAGTACTCAGACTGACATCCAGTTGTGAGACTAGATGACTGGAATTGCAGTATTTAAATCCCTACACTGCAAACTAGTTTGTGGTAAGAGGCAAATGCATAACTTAAGCATGTAGCTGGAGTTCTAAGAATGTTGTTTTAGCAGTATATGGATAATAGAATGATTTGACTGACAGCGGTGAATAATATCTTATGATTTTAAGATGCCACCAAGCTTTCTTTGAAACTATATTTTGACAAATAAGGGGTGTTGATCCGCTTAACCCAAGCATGCTATGGGGTTAAATTTTTCCTAACGATAATTTTACAGAAAATTGGCTAGAAAAAAAGAAATCCCATTTTTTTCACTCACTTCAACTCTTTGCTAAATTTATAAAGTGGAATTTCACCTCCATATATTTGTAAATTAAAAATGCCAGATGAGTTACTGCTTTGCATTCCCACCTCTGTTCTCTACTGTGAGGTAAAGGAACATAACCAAAGTTTCATGCAAAGTAGAGGCTGGGGCAACATTCATTTGACTGTGCGTTACATTAAAAAGTCATTATTTTAAGTAAGCTTAACTGCTTCGAAGGCCTGTGGGTAAGGTTGGATTTTTTTTTAGTTAACCTATCTAACCTCAAAGTACATGAAATATCACATTTTAGTTCTGCAACACAAACTCATTTAACAATTTCACAATAGCAGCAACCTTTTATTTTTCCCTTATGCAAACAGTAAGAGTAAGTACAGCGGGAAATGAAAGCCTTTCGAATGGGTCAAATACACTGCACAGTTTCCATGTGAATCAGTTTGGGGTTTGTATTAATGTAAACAGTGTAATTTGGAAATGAATTGCCCAAATCGAATATTGTGAGCCTCATACAAACAGCTCTGCCTTCAGTCCAAAGCGAAGTTTTTAATTGTTTCCACAGATACATTTGAATGATGGAAAATGTTTAACTTTGTAAGCTTTTTAATATTAGTAAGGAGCTGCTGAACAGCAAATAAACATTTAAATTTAAGCAGCATTTGATGCACGCACCTCTATATGGCCTGGATAAAGAGAGCAATGAGGGGCCGACAGTATAACTCAAGTTTGCTTGCCCTATCTTGCTGCAAGATGGTAACAGTCACAGGACAGTAACTATCACAAAATACCTTACAGGCAAAGTACCCTGACACTGCAAACCATTATAATCGGCAGATTGATCTTTTGTGAATAACTTCTTGCATCTGTTCGAGGTTTACATATATTGGACCATGTTGTAGTGTTTGAATATTCCCAACCATACTGCAAGATGGCGATATATTTGACGATCTACATATTGGAAAGACCAAAGCTATTGTCTTCAGCCCTAGCCACCTAGGGCTGAAGTTCGCAACTTCGACATCCTATTAGACCCTGAGCTGAGCTTCCAACCTCATATTCTTACCATAACCAAGATCGCCTGTCTCCACCCCTGCCTCAGCCTATCTGCTGCTGAAGCCCTTATCCATGCTTTTTTTTAACCTCCAGACTTAACTATTACAATGCTCTCCTGGCTGGCCTCCCATCTTCCACCATCCGTAAACTTCAGCTCATCCAAAATTCTGCTGCCGTATCCTAACTCGCACCGAGTCCCATAACCCCTATGCTGGCTGACCTACATTGGTTGCCAGTTCCAGTAATGTCTTGAATTTAAAATTCTCATCCTTGTATTCAAATTCCTCCAAATCACTCTACGTGCCTCCAATTCTTGTGCATTTCTGGTTGATTTTCCCACCATTGGTGGCTGTGCCTAGGCCCCAAACTTTGGAGTTCCTTTCTTAAACCTCTCTACTTCTTTCTCCTCCTTTAAGAGACTCCTTAAAACCTGCCTCTGACCAAACTTTTCATCACCTGTTTTTATATCTCCTTAGGTGGCTTGGTGTAAAATGTTGTCTAATAATGCTCTTGTAAAGTACATTGTGGCATTTTACTACATGCAGGTGCTACTAGTTGTTGCAGTATATTTGTATTGTTGGTCCTGTCATACATTAAAACTTACAGCACAGATTGAAACTTGAAAACTATTATTGGTGAGCAGAAGTTCCATTTTTGTTTATCTTACAAAGAATCCTTTTCCTGATTTATCACGATAGTATTGCAGATAAGTCCATTCTTCTGTTTTGTGGTCGGTTTAACCAGTCATCTATTGTATTCCAATAGCTTCTTACAAAACGTATGGATCACTGGTCACTGGTCATTTTATACACCCTTGTTGAAGAGGACAATTCCTCGTTATTTAGACTGAGTGGATGATCAGATGCAATAAAGCTGCAAATTAAGATGGAGAGGCACGTATGACTGGAAACTCGTCTCGCCTGCTGTATTTTCACTTAACTGATTTAACCATATTGGAAGATATTGCTGTCAATAGCAGTGCATTGTCCTGAATGCCTAATATTTTGAAAGACAGGACGTTTTGTTCTATTAATGGCCAAAATCCAAAAGATTATATAAACGTTTAACGATGAATGAAAAGCTGATAGAAAGCTTGCGTTTTCCAGGAATCTGTCTTTCCAACACAGTAGTATTGTTACGTTGTGTATGTTCTGAAAACATTATTAGTTAAAGAGACAATGTGGTATAAACCACACTGTCGAAAAAAAATCTATAGGGTGTATTTATTTTTCCCTGTTCCACGGTAACAACCAAATGATGTTGGGATTTACAACCCCAAAATGTTTAAAATGATGTATGTACTAATCCCTTTAAGCAATCGTGAACTTGTTTTTTAAGGCTTCATTAATGATCTGTCTTTGGTCACTGCCGTTGTGTCTGAAGGTGTGTGTGTGGAATTGGAAACAGCAGGCTGCAGCTTGGTGTGTTTTGTGGAGTGGGTGCATGCGTACAAGCTGCTCATTGAAGCACAGCACGTAGATCTGAAAATGAGCCTCATTCATTCGCTGTACAGTCCTTCCATCCAGCTGGGAGCTGGAGTGGCTCTTGCTGCTCCTCCAAAGAGCGACAGTCCCTTCCTGTCCGCTTTGCACCCTGTGACGGATTTAGGCAGCTTTGGGACAAGTCCGATTCTCCCAGATTTTCTATCCCATGCTTAAGTGAATTGAAAAGTCCCTTCAAAGAAATGTAAAGCCAAAGAACATTCTTGGAGGACTAATACGGTCTTTGTGGAGGGAATGCCCGAGGGGTAGATATGACAAAGGGATGGAATTAACCCGGCGCGGAAAGTTTGTATTTTAGCAAAGAAGCGGGTCTCTGCTGTCGGGTAAAGGCATGGATTTCGTTTTGAACCGAATTAGAATATCAGGAGATTGGATTACGGACCTAATGTATGAAAGTAGGTAGGTATCGGGGAGAAAAGCAACCGAATGGAAGGCTAAATCGCTTGATTCGAATAACGTGGATTCTTTGTTTCACTTGGCCACGACTCCGAAGTGCTCTGTGCCTGTGTCTGCAGAGCCAGCATTGCAGACTGCCCTTTCAATACTTCCGAGAAGGTACTCGGGGAAAATAGACATCTTCCAAACCGAAAGGATGGTGCTGGAAAGACGCTTTTTCTTCATGTTCAAAGGTGAGTCCGAATAAAATATAAAATAACGTCGCCATCTACAGGAAGGTTCTGCTGTGTTTTGTAAATCATCAAATCGTATTCATGTCCAGAATAATTGTTCTTGAAAACATGCCTGCCCTTTTGTTTTATTTTAGAAGCTTTTGTCTCAATGCATTAACGACTTTACCAGGACTTCTCTAACGGGCTAAAATATTTCCACTCAGTTGTGTTGGAATCCCTGTGTTTAAAAGGTCCGGGTATTTTGAACTATTTGAAGCAAATCTTTTCTTGTAACAGGATCATGCCTTGGATGTGTCATTGCTTTCCGAATCAATTTTAAATCACAAAAAGTTTGCATAAATGTAGAGTGTGTAGAACAGGCGACCCCAATACGATGAGAGCAGCGCGGGGTAGAGAGAAAGTGATCAATAAAATGGAGCTGCTCATTCACTGAGCACAAGTCTCTGTCCCACTGGGCTCTGGTTGTACAACCGCCGGAGCTCCGCGCCTTGAGCCTCGGGACCTTGCATAAAAAGAGAAAATAGAGTCGATCCGCGCTTTCCTTTATTTCTTGGGAAGCAGATTGGAAGCAAATGCTTTGTTTGCTCGGCGACTGATACTGAGGGCGGGTAATGGGTGTCAGGATGTGTCCCTTTCCCGCTATGTGGAGCTTTGCGGGAAGTGCTGAAGTAACAGCTCCACGTGGTGCTGGAGTTGCTCCTGTCCGAGCACCTTGAGGACGGCTCCTTTCCTCATTCAATCCCTCGGCGCCGGAGCTCGCCCCGAGTGTCTACATAAGCTTCGATCATCGTCCCCATTCTCCTGCTTGCAACACCCACATCTCTTTGTTATGCCCAAATCTTGGCAACGTCATTAGAATAACACCCGATCTATACTCTTCGGCAAAAAGTGCGCCAGTGAGATGAACGGCGATGAAAAGGCGCTGAATTCCCCGCCTGATCGAACGCCCCTGCTCCACATTGCTGAGAGGGGGATTCAATGGTCTGCTCTGAGCTGGTAGCTTTTAACAGCAACATGTAGGAGAAGCTGGAGGTTGCAGTCATTCACCGCGGTCCCTGTACCGTTAGAATCTCATTTATCCGTCCGTTTAAAAAAGGTCGATTTGATTTTATTGTTGAGCGATGTTGAGCACTAAGCAGAAATTATAGTACTATTTCTCATCCACTCGTGGGCGCAAGTTGCATAACGCCCATGAATTTCCACACAAGCTGTCTTAGAATTTTAAAACAATTGCTCTTCAGACGAGCCGGCGCAGACTGGACGGGCCGAAGGGTTCTTTCTGTGCTGTACTGTACTGTGCCGTACTGTTCTCTGGTTCTATTCTGTGAACGGGTGCACTTCAAAATCATTGATGAAACGTAACTGTCCTTTTGTCGGGTTTGGCGAACATGCTTATTCGCTCCAAATTGGGAACCACATCCAGTAACAGCTTGTTCCAAATGACCAATCATGATTAATTGGAAATTATGAAAAAGTGTCATTTCAAAACTTGGAAGATCAAGTTGATCTCAGAAAAAAGGATTCTGAATACTACGAACGACTATTTCCTAAAATCATGGGTCCGGATTTCAATCACAGTGCAATAAACATTTGGGATTCCCTTGTACAATCTACCGCTTCTTAGTGCATGTATTGGAATAAATACATTTATTAGCTGATTTATACATTGACTGTGCATTGCCACATAAAATCTGAGTGGATGAAGACAAGGCGTTTTCCCTGTTCTCCAGCTGCTCTTGCATAGGATCTCCCACCCTGCGTGGCTGGGAAATTTGCACCAGATGACAAGGCGCTAGCGTGCTTTCTCTGCATTGGAACACGAGGAAACTTTTGATGCGTGTGAGTAGGGGAATATAAGGCCAAGGAGGTTCGAGCACACAGGGGCACTCAGGAAAGTGTGTTCCCAATCCAGTATCCCACTCCCTTAGTAAAGCCAAGGCCTTCAAATTTAGTAGAAAGAGTCATGTCGTTACAGCAACAATTGTTTCATCGCCTCAAGGAGAATATAGCTGCATTTTGTAATTTATTTAAGTTTCAATAATATACAACAACTTGTATGTATAGCGCCTTTTACGTTAACTCTTGCTTCTTCTCCACAGATGCTGCCTGACCTGCTAAGTATTTCCAGCATTTTCTGTTTTCATTCCAGATTCCAGCATCCATAGTATTTTGCTTTTCTATAATCAGGGATGCTCAAGAGAGCAGAATTAGAGGAAAGACACACATAGGATGGTATTTCTGGTGATAGTCACTCAATAAATATGCAGTAATTATGCATCTGCACAAAATACATTTTCAGCAATGTCCAATGTGATACTGGCTATTGGCAAAGATAAGTCCAAACTAAACTGCACAAACTATAGCAAATATGATTCTTAATTTATACTCCCTTTTGTGGACCAAGATGATAGTTAAAAGCTGCTTGAACATCTTTCTGACCCCGTTAATTATATTACTGCCTTGTCACTAATCCTGGCTAACAAACGCACTCTCTTAATTGCTTGCATGGGTATAAGCGATTCTAAAAATAACATTTAGATGTATCACACGGTTAGCGTTTGTTGGGGAAAAGTCGCAATCCTTTAAAATGAGGCTTAAGATAGAAAGATACATTGACAATCGGGTAAGATAACAGGAACCTGCATTGACGGTCAAAAAATGCAAAGGTTTGGGAGTCTTAAAGTGCTTTTAGCTACACCGTACATTAAACTCCGTAAAATGCAAAGAACTCGCACCAAACCCCAAGCTACACCAAGAAGCGTTATGAGTCTTTATTCGGGAAACGCAATCGTTATTGTTGGGGAGGGTTCAATAACACTTGCATTGTTTTCAAAATCTATGCAGTTGGTCGGTGAACTGTTGAGATTTTACTGCCGTGTGACTGTAGTGTATATAGTTTCCTATCAGAATTCCCTCTTCGTCAAAAGGTTGAGGCAGTGACAATTCTGTCATTTGTAATTGCAGGAGAGGCTCGGAGTCGCGCGTATCCTTCCTAAAACCAAACAATTTTAGAATTCTTCAAGGAACTCACTGGTGAAATTACCGTTGGATCAGGAGATGTGCCAATACTCGTATTATTTGACTTGTCTCATTAATTGTATAGTTAGTTTAGGGAAACATGATCAAAGTACCTCGATTATAGTACTTTCGCCACCGGGACATCACAATTGCGGGGAGAATGCAAAACATTTATTTCCCTGACGACAACGAGACCGAGACGGAGAGGAGTGAAGCCCCTAATTCAGTTCCCCAGTAAAGCTGCGTGTCGCAGGATATGTAGACAGACTTTACTGCCATTCTAGAAAACAAATCTAGTATGTTGAATTTTTACCTTGATTGTGATCAATTATTTGGGAATACCTTTTTGTGTAATATAAATATATGTTTTATCTTGGATTTTGAGGAAAAAAATATTAAGTTTTGAATTTTTAAAATTTCTAATCTCTGTACCATTCTACCCAATTTTATATGATTCCATTCGCCTATTTGGGCGGCATGTTTTTCTTGACACCCAGACACTGAAAGCTCATTTTCTTTTCCAGTCTGGTCGATCATTGTTCTCACAGGAGGGATCGTGTCTACACAAAAGGTTCAAGGTGCGTTTGTAATTCTATTTTTTTTTACAGCTATTGTATTGAACTATTTAGGAACATTAGTAGATATGAATTTGAGAAACAAAACAAGATGTTTTATATCCGCTAGCATGTGCATTGTAGATATAGGTTGTACTGCGCTCATTTATTGCATTAGTGAGATAATACAATGTACTGGCGAGCAGCCTGAAATGTATCACCACTTCGACAGTCAGCATTAAAGCCCATCTTGAATCGACCTGCCATCTCGCAGGCGTTTATGTTGATGTGTCACCGTCTGATCTGGTCACCACTCTCGCAGGTCCTCATCCCAAAAGATTCAGGGATGGGACCATCGCATGTTAGGTCGCAGCTGCTAAATAAGTGCGTATTGGTGGCTGGCAGAGAGCACGACAACCATTTACTATCCGTGTATCCGCCACTAACCATTCGCGTATCATCATCATCGTCATCATAGGCAGTCCCTCGGAACCGAGGAAAACTTGCTCTTCAACTCTTTACTAGTCATGTACACCCGTATATCAGCTGTGTGCTATCAGGGCCGGTCTTAGATCTTGCTGTCTGTGTGGCCACCAGGGGCTCCGCGCCTGTGGTTAGAATGGGTCAGAACCCTCCTGCACTGCGCTCCGACCATCAAACCACCTATTCCCGAGTCCCTAGTTGGCTGTGTGTTAATGAATTGTCGATTTTCAATTGCTTAAGTTGAAAAATGAAAACGGTAATTATATCTGTTTAAATAGTCTCAATAACACAGTGAATGGGACACTGAAGACCAGGGCGAATCCTCTCTTTGCCGGAAGAGAATCTTTGACCATTGTTTCCATATAAATGTTTAAATTAAAGAAAAAGCGTTTTTTTCACCTAGGATTTTCGAAAAATAAAATCATAACAATTAGGGGAATTGAACCATTGGGTTGCTTTTCCCTATATGTAATTATGTCTTAAAAAATCATAACGTTTTCTCATTGCAATAGAATAGTTGTTGCTACTAGGGCAATTAAAATAAATCTTGCCTAGTTTCCACTCTCCCAGCTCTTCTTTAAAACAAGAGGCAATAGATTATTTCCATTTTCCCAATTTAAAAACAAATAATTCTTCCAGTTCTTTTAAATTAAACCATACCCCAGCAGTAAATAGACAAGTAGATATTTTAAAACAACATTTTGCAAACAAAAAAAAAGGAGTTTCAACTAAAATTATTTTTAATTGAATTAATGTGTTTTTTAAATCTTTATTGAAAATGAAACCCCTTAATGTCAGGTACAGGGCAGAATACCCTGGACAGACAAAACAGGGGAATGGAAGGACCCTGTACTGCCTGGTTTGAGGCGGTGATACCGCCTGGTCACTAACTTTAGCGCTGGACGATGTTTACCGCCTCCAACCGGGGCATTCAGTTTTAGCACCCCAGGAGAGGAGTGGAACGCTAAGGGAAGCGTTCCCTCTTCGGGCGTTAACCCTGATTCCTGGGGCGGTAGCGCGGCATTGCAACTGAAGTTTTGGTGCTAGGAAACCGGCTTCCTAGCACCTAAAGGGGAGGTCCGATGGACAACCTGAAGACTGGAAAAAATGGACTGGAGCTCTGTTGAAGACTGTTGCACGCCAATCAAGGTGAAATAAGTGCATAATAACTCAATGGAAATGCAAAAATCGCAACTTATGGACACCACCTGTTCAGTTGTCTCCTTATCGTCCTGGGAGGTTGGGGATTGCCTGCTTTCCCTGTTGCGATTGGTGGCAGGCGCTAAGGCAGGCAAACCCAATGAAGTTCGCGACCACGACGCACGTGCATCTATGTCACCCAGTGGTTGGCGCTAGAGTGTGCAACGCTGACTGTTGGCGTCACCGGCGATCCTCTACTGAAGTTCCCGGGAGGTGCTGCTAGTGCGGTGCTCACTCGGTAGGAGCTTAGTGGCCCATTGGCATCCCTCTCGGGTGCTAGTGGGTTTCACTGAGCAACTGAATTTCGGCCCCAAACTTCTTTGTCCCAGTTTGAGATTATTTGTTAATACTGGTTGAAGGAAGTTTTAAAATGTAAAGAAATATAATTAATTCCTAGCTGGCCAACAGGAAGTTTTCAGTAAAAGTAAACAGATTCACTTCCCTTTTCAGATTAAAAAAAATAATGTCTGTGTTCATTAGAGTTTGACAGTGTCTTAATGAGTTACAACAACATGTTTAATCAGTTCAAGTGGTAGCATTCTTCAGTACTTGCATCTCAGATCTGAATTATTTATACAGAGAGTTTTGGCAATCGCATATGCTGATCCAGACTAAAGTGTCCCAAAGACATCTGCTCCATTGTAAGGCAGACTGCAACATTCATATACTTGGTGTAACAAAGGTTCTTATAGCTCACTTAGTAGATTCTTTACTACTGAGAGTTTCAGCTTCTTACAAATGCACACAAACTAGACATTGACTTTAGAATGGATACAAACGTGGTTGTTTTTAAAGGCAGAATGTGGGTAATTTATTCTAATAGTTGGACAGTACATAACAATCCCAGAACACAATGGTGTGTAGTCTACCTTTTATACAATCAGTCCAACTTTGTTATATTACAAAAGCAAAGTACTGTGGATGCTGGAAATCTGAAATAAAAATCATAAATGCTGGAAATGATCAGCAGGTCAGGCAGCATCTGTGGAGAGAGAGAGAGAGTGAACGTTTCAGGTCGATGACCTTTTGTCAGAACTGGAAAAATTTGAGATGTAAAAGATTTTAAGCAAATGCAGGGGCAGGGAAAGGAGGGAGGGGAGGAAAGAACAAAAGGAAAGGTCTGTGATAAGTTGGAAGGCAGGAGTGCTCAAATGACAAAAGGTATGATAGTACAAAGCAAAAGGAGATGGTAATGGGACAAGTACAGAAACAAAAGATGAGTCTAGAAGAGGTGTAAATGGGAAGCTGGGTCATTGAATATATTTAAGGCGGAGATAGACAGATTTTTGAGTGATATGGGAATGAAGGATTATGGGGAGCAGGCAGGGAAGTGGAGCTGAGTCCATGATCAGATCAGCCATGATCTTAAATGGCGGATCAGGCTCGACGGGCCAGGTGGCCTACTCCTGCTCCTATTTCTTATGTTCTTATGAATGGCAGAAACATCAACAGCTGCCATGTGAAAAAATAGGAGCAGAGGTTATGGTTTGAAATTGTTGAACTCGATGTTGGGTCCAGAAGGCTGTAAAATGCCAAATTGAAAGATGCGGTGCTATTCTTCGAGCTTACATTGAGCTTCACTGGAACATTGTAAGAGGCCGAAGTCAGAGTGGGAGTGGAGTGGAGAATTAAAGTGACAGGCAACCAGAAGCTTGGGGTCATGCTTACGGCCTGAACTGAGGTGTTCCACAAAGCAGTCACCCAATCTGTGTTTGGTCTCCCCAATGCAGAGGAGACTGCATCGTGAGCAGCGAATATTAAATTGCAAGAAGTACAAGTAAATTGCTGTTTCACCTGGTAGGAGTGTTTTGGGGTCCTGGACAATAGGAAGGGAGGAGGTAAAAGGGAAAGCATTGCATCCCTCCACAGATGCCTGACCTGATTATATTACATTTCCTTTCCAAAAGACTTTTCCTGCTATAAGCTATTTGGGTTTTAACTTACACAATTTCCTTCAGTCCTTTTAGAATCATCCCACAATTATTCACTTGCTGTAAATTATATTTTACAAAATACACATTCAAATTCAGTGGCGATTTGATTAGTCTGCCTTTTGATGATCTCTTTCTTATTTGAAATTTTGGTGGATCTAAACTGTGTTTGTTTCTTTCTGGACTTGTGAGTCACTGTGCCACCATCAAGATGGCTTGTTGTGTCTGTTTTTACTGATGCTGGCGTTTCTGCCGCATATTTTTCCACAGGGGAATAAGCTTCTCAAGACAGAATTTGTGTTCCAGTTTTGACATCAGTCTATCAGCGACATGTGATATTAAAGCCGCCTTGTTTTGACATTTGAGAATTATTATAAGTATCACATGAAGATATGTAGGGGTTGAGTTCAGCATTCATGGCGAGTCAGTATACAACATCTCTGGCTTCGTACAAATATCCAGCAATCCCAAATGGCTGGAATTAATTTTCTGCATCATCTCTGCCTTTACATTCCCAGTGTTGATAACTTTGAATGCGATTTCATCTTGAATAGAGAATTCATATTGGAAATGGTAGCATTCTTAATCTCAGAAAGAATATATTTTTTGAACTTTGGGCATTTAGTCAGAATTTTTAAATGGATTTTAGGTGCTATTTTGAGATACCAAGATACTGCACCATGATGTTTTTGATCTTCTCAATGAACTCACTGTCTGTAAACATTGCAGCAATGTACATATCCATTACTTGCTTGTAATTCACTTTCGGAGGGTGCAGCATTCTTCGTAATCATTTGGTTGCAGATAATAATGTTGTTCAAGGACTTATGATGAGTCTCACCTCTGTTCCATACACAGTGGTCAAATCACTCACCTTATATATTATGGCAAGCATCTCTTTCTCATTTGTAGTTAGTTTCCTTCTGCTGGAGTGACTGCTTTTGAGGCATATTCCATTGGATCTTTACATCAAAGCAGCTCACAGATCGAATGCTTTTGTATCACATGAATGTTCCCACTTCTTCACACCACAATACCTAGAAACCAAATGATTTGACTTAATTTACAGATTGGTCATGGGTCTCTAATCATTGCCATTCCATGCCTTGATCTCTTATAAATCGAAGTGGTTCAACAAATATGGCAGAAAGATTGAAGCGCGATCACTAAACTAAGGTACTTGAGGGAAGAGACATTATTTGGTGAATGAATCTAGGATAGTTTTAACTTTTATTTGGATCTTGTATCAGTTGTAAATGGTTCACGTAGAAATATATATTATACCTATGTAAGCTGCAACTTAAATATCTTCTTGTTTAACTGTAATTTTTTCTCTTCCAAGAAGGTTACAACAATTATTGCCATAACCTGCTGTGGTATTTTTAAGATAATTTCCTTTTACATAAACCAAGATGACATCTGCAATTCATTCTGCTCCTAGAAAACCCCAAGGGAGCGAAATTGACCCGCTCCCCATTTGGGGCACAAAATTCGAATTAAATGAAAATTTAGCGCCCAGCGAGATGGGTAGCTAAGTGTCCCAGAATTGGCGACTTTAAAGGGAAAAAAATCTGCGGGGCCGTATTGGAGGCATAATTTGCTTCCATGGGGCGGAAGCAGGGTGGGATAGAAGGGCGGAAGCGCGGCATTGATGGCATCAGCGCGACGCGGATGTGCCGCATCGCGCGGACGTGTCACAATGTCCCTCTCCTTTTAAAGGGGAGGGCCGCTGCAAACTCTGTAGCTGTTTTCTAGGCACCCACTGGACCACCAGGGAGGGTTTTGGCTGGGCCAGTGTCCCAGCACCCAAGAGGGTGCCATTGCCGGGTCGACTGCAATGTCAACCAACAGAAAAAAAGATGGCAAGTGCGGCGCAAGGCCCTCCCCTTTAAGAGTGGACGGGGGGGGCACCAGCCACCACAGTTTTGCAACCCGCAAAGCTGCTAGTGGCCGCCTCACGCCAATCTAATTCCCATGGGGCAAATTCCCCATAAAGGGTCGACGTGTGGCAATAAGGTGTCAACGCACACATCGATGACATCATCGCCATGTGCGCCACTGCCTGGGGAGAAAATTATGGGGCACGGTGCAAAGCCGTTTTCGCTGCTGCCATTCCAGCGGCAATTCCGGGCGGGTTGCTTCCGCCGCCTATCCCCGGGCAAAACATCCTTATCGCTCCGTTAGCGCCTCCCAGATGCGCTAATGGGCCTTTTGGAAAGGGGCAATTTAGGTCCCCAAGATTTTGATGCTTACACTTTTAGTACTCCTCTGGAGTGATACAACAGAAAAAGTCATGCATGGCCACTGAAACTTACCAAATGGAATGTTGAAAATGATCAATTGGCTTAATTCTTTTGCCAACTTAACTTGCTAGAACCCATCTTGATACCTAATTCAGAGAAATGTGGCTCTGTGAGTTTTGTGGCAATCTGTTCAACAGCTGACAGTAGGTGTAAAGAGCTCTTAATTGTTCTAGTTAAATACATAGGCCCCAAGTTTCCACATGATTTGCTCCTGATTTTTAGGAGCAACTGGTGTAGAACGGAGTATCTTAGAAATCGGAATTCTCGTCATTTAGTTTGCTCCAGTTCTAGTCAGTTAGAACAGTTTCACTTTGGAACAGAATTTTCTTTTCAAAAGAGGGGGTGTCCGGCCACTTACGCCTGATTTCAAAGTTTCGTGAGTGAAAACTTACTCCAAACTAACTTAGAATGGAGTAAGTGAAGACTTTTGTACGCTCGAAAAAAACCTTGTCTACACTTTAGAAAATCAGGCGTAGGTTACAAATCAGGCGTAGGGAATGGGGGGGGGTGTTTAAAGGGAAGTTTACAAACATTAAACACTTCAGTTTTACAAATAAAGAGCCATTATCAATAATAAATTATAAATACATCAATAAATCAACCAATAAATCAATCAAAAAAAATTAATAAGAAATATATATTTTTTTAAATCAATAAATAAAACATTTTCTACTTACCGACTGCAGCACCGGGAGCCCTCCAACAGCGTGCTGGGATGCCCCCCTCAGTGCGTCTCTGTCAGTGTCTCTATCTCTCTGTCTGTCTGTGTGTCTCTCATTCTCTGTCAGTGTCTGTGTTTCTGACAGCGAGGAGGGGGTAGAGGGAGAGAGGGGGGGAGCAGGGGGAGGGATGGGGGAGAAGGGGATAAAGGAGAGATGGGGGGGAAAAAGGCGATTGGGGGGGTCGGGGGAAGGAGAAGGGGGAGGGAGGCTGAAGGGGCCCGGCTCGAGACCCAGCACCAGATTTACAGGTAGGTGGCGTTGGGTCAGGTCGGGGGGGTGGTGGGAGGGAGGTCGGATCGGTTCGGGTTGGGGGGAAGGAGGGAGGGAGAGGGAGGTCAGGTCGGGGGGAGGGAGGGAGGGAGGTCAGGTCGGGGGGAGGGAGGTCAGGTCGGATCCAGTCCGGGGGCGGGGGTTGGGGAGCGGGTGTCGGGTCCGGTCCAGGGAGCGAGGAGTGGGTGTCGGGTCCGGTCCGGAGGCAGGGGTGGGGAGGGGGCGGGGGGAGCGGGTGTCGGGTCCGGTCCAGAGGCAGGAAGCCGGAGTCGAGTCGGGTCGGGAGGAAGCAGGAGCTGGCCGTGGGAGGAGCCTTATTCACGCAGCCCCAGTGAGGCCATTCGGCCAGAGCTAGGGGCTGCGTGCTTCGGGCCCTCCCACACAGTTTCGCGCATGTGCAGAGGTCCCGGCACTGTTTTCGGCGCAGGGACCTGGCTCTGCCCCCTACAGCTCCTGCTGCGCTGCGCCGAGGGCCAGAGGACCTGCAGGGAGGTGGAGAATCTGGAGCGTTTTTTTAGGCGCACTTTGTGGCCCGAAAAACGGGCGTCCAGGTCGGGACTGCGGCGCGGTTCGAAACTTGGGCCCATAGAATCAATGCAAATCCTCAGGCTTTTTTGGCTCCATACTTGGTACCCAATCCATGGGTTTATTGATAGGAGCAAGCACCTATGCAATAAGTTAATCAATTGCTTTCTTCAGGGGCTTTTTCAACCCAATAGGAAATTTCTATAGACAATTTCATTACCAGTTTCACAAATTTGTCTATTTTCAATGTAGCATGTACTGTAGACCACTCAGACCTAAAACCCATCATTGCATACATTCAGAACTTCTTGGTTCTTTGGTTTTTGTTAACAATATTTACATAATGCAATATTTACATAATGCTATGGTGTAACAGCTGGCAACTTCAGAAAGTTAAATTTCTGTCATATTTCTGCATCCAGCAGAAGTCATAGAATCAGAGATAATAGTGTTACATCTTTATCTACAATATGGGGTTCAAGATTGGCTATAATTCCTTCTCTCGTACAGTTCAATTTACATTTGCTTATTGGAGCCATCACATATCCATCATACAGTTTTGGCTTAGCTTTACTTCTTTGAGATAAAGATAATCTGGATTTCTTATAACAAACACATACTTTTTGTTAGGGAGTAGATTGCAAGTTGCTGCACAACAGGTGAAATTTAACATCTACTTGTCATTGGCCCGCATTGTCACATTTGAAATAGACTTTTGCTGATTCTCCATTGCTGCAATTATGTATTTCTGTACTTATACAGTTTGCAATTTTTTCTTTTCCTGTCTCTTTGTCTTACACTTGGTAACAAATTATTTTTTTAAACTGCAATTGTTACACATCTATGTGAATGCTGGACATTGAAGGGACTATTTTCAAAATGTGCATGGTGGGGAGCCTCACCTGCTGGTCACACAAATTGGGAAATGATGGGCACACTGTCAACAATTTATTGCCCATTATGGTCCTTGAATGTTATTGTTAGCATGTTTCTCTTACAAAATAGGTGGTTGGTTGATTCACCACTAGTCAACTTGGGCTTCTGTTTGTTGAATTTTGTAATGGGTAGTTTATGAGAAATTTGTAACGATGCCCATTTGAAATGGGTGTTCAAGGTTGCTATGTAAAGACAAGTTCAACCTTCCCAATTTGTCTTGCCACCATCAAAGACTTGTGAACGTACACCTCCAGGTCTCTCTGTTCCTGCAGCCCTTTTAAAACTACCATTTAGTTTATACTGCCTCTCCTCATTCTTCCTACCAAAATTAATTACTTTGCACTTCTCTGCGTTAAATTTCATCTGCCAGTTGCGGCAGGCAGTCTATGTCCTCCTTAAGTCTGTTACCTGTCATGTCATATCAGTTTTATGTCATCTGCAAACTTTGAAATTATGCCCTTTATACCCAAGTCCGTGTCATTAATATATATCAAAAAGGGCAGTGGTCCCAACACTGACCCTTGGGGGACACCACTGCACACTTCCCTCCAGTCTGAAAAACAACCTTTCACCACTTCTGTAAGCTTTCTGCCCCTAGCTAATTTCGTATCCAGAAAGCCACTGCCCCTTTAATCCCATGGGCTTTAATTTTGCTAACAAGTCTATTATGTGGTATTTTATCGACGCCGTTTGAAAGTCCATACACACAACATTAACTGCACTACCCTCATCAACCCTCTCCGTTATTTATCAAAGAAATCAGTCAAGTTAACTCAAGCACGATTTGCCTTTAACAAATCGTGCTGGCTTTCATTTATTAACCCATATTAAGTTAAGTGCCAATTAATTTTGACCCAGATTAATGTCTCTAAAAAAACCACCACTGACGTGAGGCAGACAGGCCAGTAGTTGACAGGTTTATCCCTCTCCTCTTTTTTGAACAAGGGTGTAACATTTGCAGTCTTCCAGTCCTCTGGCACCACACCTGTATCTAAGGAGCATTGCAAGATTGTGGCCAGAGCCTCCACAGTTTCAACCCTTACTTCCCTCAGCAATCTATGATGCATTCCATCCGGACCGGGTGACTTTCTACTTTGAGCCTTGCCAACCTTTTAAGTACCTCCTCATTATTTTTATCCTATCCAATTTCTCAATTTGCTTTCCCAACTTTCCTTTTGAAATAGGATACTCTGCAGGCACGAATCATCTGCCAAAGTAAGATATATTTCTGTCTGCAGTAGTGAGTGTGTAGATACTGACATTTAGGCACTGAGCGCCTCTAGTACAACCAGACCTCCCTGGCATTCCTCTTTGATACTCCTTTTATTGCAAACTTTTTAGCTAGGATTCTCACTGGAAAGCCATTGATGCCAGGACTGGGGCTAAGGGCAACAAAAATAGAACAATTATCACAAGGGCTCGTGAGAATCTAAATGCCAGCATTTAATAAATGGCTAAATATATTGGCTGTAACATTCCTGTTTCTTTCAGTTATATGGCGAGACTAGAGAAGCTGGGATTTTCTCCTTTAGAGTAGAAAAGGTTAAGGGGAGATTTGATCGTGTTCAAAATCAGGAATGGTTTTGATAGAGTAAATAAGGAGAAAATATTTCCATTGACAGAAAGGTCGTTAACCAGAGGACGCAGATTTAAGGTAATTGGCAAAAGCACCAGAGGCGACATAAGGGAAAAAAATTACACAGTAAGTCATTATGATCGGGAATGCACTGCCTGAAAGGGTGGTGAAAGCAGATTCAATAATAATTTTCAAAAGGGAATTGGATAAATATTTGAAGGTGAAAACATTACAGAGCTATGGGGAAAGAGCAGGGGAGTGGGACTGATTGGGAGAGCTCTTTCAAAGAGTCAGCACAGATATGGCCTCCTTCTGTGCCTCATTCTATGATTGTAATTGGATTGGCACCAGTATGATATGTGAATGCCTGACTAACCACAATACTGGATGCTTTCCCAGAAGCAACCCGATCACAGTATCTTATGCTTTCAGCGGAACGGCATGAAAGAAGATATACCACATGATCAACAGCCAGCATAACCTGATTGGCTGTACCCATCAAGACGCTGCCGGTCATTAGTGAAAGCCTTGCCATATCTACCTGACAATGACCATGGTGACTTATCTTCACAGGGTCCAGGTCATCAGAGAACCAGCTGCAGAGCTATGCCATCCATGCACATAGAGATGGCACATTCAATGACGACAATGGTAAGCTGCGCTCTGAAATTTGGCTCCACATCCTTACAGGCATGTTTCAATGTTAACTAGGGAGAAAGTGCTGTTAGTTTACAAAGGGTTTTTCTGCCCCTTGCCTGCCTTCTCATACCTGCACCTTGGTTTTTTTTTCCCATCACTTTTACCTGTCATTTCTTAGTCCCTTTCTCCTTCAGCCTTGGCAAACAGGTTTTCCCAAAAACTTTCAGTAATTTGTTCAGTCTATTCTGACTCTCTCTTTTAATTGTCCCTATCCCTTAAATTTCACCTCCAGTTTTCTTCTTCTACAGCGAGCATTCTCCCTTTACATATGGGGTTATACCAATGAGCACACCTCAGAAAATTGGGTGGAAATAGTACACTTCCATTTGGGTCTGTCGAAAATCTGCTTCTCACCATTCAAGTCTAAACCATACCCATATTATCACATTTAGATGGCTATTTCTTATTCGTAGCTCACACTCAGTAGATGCTTTACTGATTTCTGCCTGTTTTTTTCTGCCAATTCTTACACATGCACGTTCCAAACTCTGATTGTAAAATTAGTTGTTCATGAGCAAAGCATATGACCTGCTTTAGCGGCTAGAGGATACATAATGATACCAAAACTTAATGATCTCAATTCAATGCATTAGATAATTATAGTTACTAAGCAGCAGCCATTTTCTTGGCATATACCAGCCATCTACCAACTGTGCTCCTGAAATTATAATTTAAATCACTGTAAACTGAATTTACTTCATTTTACAGAGAGACAGAACATCATACCCCATCACAAGTCAGGAAAACAATGCGGAGTTTGGGTTCGGAATGACAATGGCGGATATTTTTCTTCACCAAATTACCCAAATACTTACCCTCCCAATAGAGAATGTATCTACATACTGGAAGGTAATGTAATTTCCTCATTTTCACCAAACTCTATGACACTAGTTGGAGCCCAGTGGCAGTACTCACCAAAGATCTATCCATATTTATTAGTAGGGATTATCTGCAGCATTTGCTTGAAGAATGACTGTATATAATTTGTTAAAATGGCTAAACTGGAGACTTGTTACAACATTGTGCATCTTTAGTCTTCCTGCTTGAAATGTTCTCAGAAATGACAATGCTTCTTCCTTTGATAACTGAATACACCTTAAACCTCGAGGCAAGCCTCGTCCCCTAAGTACTACGTTTGTTAACATTTTGCTGTACTTGCAGCCGCCCCACGCCAGCGAATTGAACTCACTTTTGACGAACCTTATAGCATTGAACCCTCCTGGGATTGTCGATTTGACCACTTGGAATTCAGAGATGGACCATTTGGATTCTCCCATGTGATAAACCGTTACTGTGGTCAAAAAAGTCCACCACTTATTAAATCATCTGGAAGGTTCTTATGGATAAAATTTACTTCAGATGAGGAATTAGAAGGTTTTGGATTTCGAGCAAAATATTCTTTTGTACCAGGTAACTAATTTATCATTTTTTGGAAGAAAGTAAAGATTTTCAATGGGCAGAACTATCAACTTTGGCGAGGACACAGTTTTTAAAAATGTGTTGTCGGGATGTAAGGGGCACATTTATTGCTCACACATAGTTGCTTCGACAAAGGTAGAAGGGAGCCTTCTCCTTGAACTGCTTAAGTTCTTACGAACATACGAAGAATGACAGACAGAATAACACTCTATGGTCCATCCAGCCTGTCCCACACAATTGTGATATGTGTACCACAATGTATACTCTCTCCACCCCACCCAAAGCCATGTGATCTTCTGGGAGAGACAAAAAACAGATAAAAACCCAGACCAGTTTAGGGGAAAGAATCTGGGAAATTTTTCTCTGACCCATCTAAATGATCAAAACTAGTCCAACAGATCACTCTAGCCCTGAATTCCCTGAAGTACCTACCTTTTACAAGAGATGAGCTCCACCCAAACCAGAAATCAGCCAAGCTCTCACTTGAAGCAATTTAGTGAATCGACATCCAACGCACGAGACGGCAGCCTTCTCCAGAGATCCAGTGTGCTCTGGGAAAGGAACCACCTCCTGCCATTTAACTTACATCTGGCCTTACACAACTTAAAATTGTGACCTCTGGTCCTCCCTAATCTATGTAATTGGAGCAAACTGTCAACTAGAACACAATCTATTCCCTTCATCATCTTATAAACCTCAATCAGATCACCCCCAAATCTAAGCTTCTCTAAAATGTGGAGTCCCAACTCTTTTAGCCTATCTTGTGGTAATGATACTCCCACAATGGTGTTACAGAATTTGAGTATATTGATTCAGCAATGGTGAAGAAACTGTTCAAATTAGAATGCTGTGTGACTTGGAGGGGAACTAGGAGAGGATGATGTTCCCATGACATTGGTACTGCAGTCCTTGGTAATAGAGGTCAATGGGGAAGGAGTTGCTGTTGAAGTAACTTTCATGAGTTGGTGCAATGCATCCTGTAGGTAGGACGTACTGCAAGCGTAGTGTGGACAGGTGGATATTGAGTACAAGAGTATTGGTGCCGATCAAGTGAATTGCTCTGTCCTGGATATTGTCAAGCTTCTTGCGTGTTGTTTAAGCCACACCTATCCAAGAAAATGGTAAATATTACATCACATTCCTGACTTGAGCCTTGTAGATGGAGGGGAGCCTTTGAGGGATCATGAGGTGAGCCACTTGTCAAAGTTTACCCAGCCTCTCTCCTGCTATTATAGATACAGAGTTGATATGGCTGGTCCAGTTAATCTTCTGGTCAACGGTGACCTCCCAAAATGTTAATAGTAGAGGACTCAGCAGTGATGGATCTGTTGAAGTTAACTTTCTGTTGTTACAGATGGCTATTACTTGACATTCATGTGGCATAAATGTTACACGCCACTTGTCAGCCCAACCTGGATGTCATCTAAATACTCCTGTAGGCTGTTTCCCTGAGAAACTCCCATAACAATGTCCTGGGGGTGTGATAATTGGCCTCCAATAACCATAATCTTTTTCCTTTGTGTCAGGTTCCTCCAAAATAAAGATGCACATTTTAGATATATTTATCAAATATTACTTGATTTAACATGTCATTTAAATTGACCATCAAACGTTTCCTACTTTTCCAGATCCTGATTTTATCTATCTTGGTGGAATCTTGAACCCTATTCCAGGTATTATTACCATTACATGTTCCAGGTGAATTTTTAACACTAGTTTTTAAAAAAAAGTTCATATTTTCTCTTTCTTTCCAGTCAATATTAATATTTTGTCTCTCTAGATTGCCAGTTTGAATTATCAGGGCCTGATGGGATTATTCATTCTAGTCAAGTGGAACAAGAGGAGAAAATAAAACCTGGAGAAGCAATCGACTGCATTTGGACAATAAGAGCCCCACCAAAAGCTAAAGTATGTTTGTACTTCACAGAAAACAATGCACAGAGAGTAACTTTAATTGAGGTTCCTACCCAGAGCCTTGTATGATAGAACATTTGTAGTGTCATGTTCAAACCAAAACATTTGGCAATTTGAGCAGTGCCCTTTAAAAATAAAGAGAGCATTGGCACCAAACATTATTCAGGCTTCCCAGAGGTCATTTATTGGTCCTCATACTAGTTTGTGGAAACACGGATTGCACTGAAATTGTTGCTGATATCTCCACATTAGTTTGTGCGCCACAATAAATTCAAATCTTAAAGGATTCAAAATCAATAGCAAAGAAACTTTTAATTTACTCTGATTGATCTTTTGTTATTGGCTAGGATAGACTGGCGAATGATACTTAAAGGATTGATGGTGGATAGGCAATGGCAGACATTTAAAGATCACATGGATGAACTACAACAATTGTTCATTCCTGTGTAGGTTAAAAATAAAAAAGGGAAGGTGGCTCAACCGTGGCTAACAAGGGAAATTAGGGATAGTGTTAAATCCAAGGAAGAGGCATTTAATTGGCCAGAAAAAGCAGCAAACCTGAGGACTGGGAGAAATTTAAAATTCAGCAGAGGAGAACTAAGGGTTTAATTAGCAGGGGGAAAATAGAGTATGAGAGTAACCTTGCAGGGAACATAAAAACCGACTGCAAAAGGTTCTGCAGCTATGTGAAGAGAAAAAGATTAGTGAAGACTAATGTAGGTCCCTTGCAGTCAGAATCAGGTGAATTTATAATGGGGAATAAGGAAATGGCAGACTATTTGAACAAATACTTTGGTTCTGTCTTCACTAAGGAAGACACAAATAACCTCCCGAAAATACTAGGGGACCGAGGGTCTAGTGAGAAGGGGGAACTGAGGGAAATACTTATTAATCAGGAAATGATGTTGGGGAAATTGAAGGGACTGAAGGCCGATAAATCCCCAGGGCCTGATAGTCTGCATTCCAGAGTACTTAAGGAAGTGGCCCTAGAAATAGTAGATGCATTGGTGATCATTTTCCAACTTTCCATGGACTCTGGATCAGTTCCTATGGATTCGAGAGTAGCTAATATAACCTCACTTTTTAAAAAAGGAGGGAGAGAGAAAACAGGGAATTATAGACCGGTTAGCCTAACATCAGTGGTGGGGAAAATGCTGGAGTCAATTATTAAAGATGTAATAACAGCGCATTTGGAAAGCAGTGACAGGATCGGATTTGTGAAAGGGAAATCATGCTTGACAAATCTTCTGGAGTTTTTTGAGGATGTAACTAGTAGAGTGGATAAGGGAGAACCAGTAGATGTGGTGTATTTGGACTTTCAAAAGGCTTTTGACAAGGTCCCACACAAGAGATTAGTGTGCAAAATTAAGGCACATGGTATTGGGGGTAATATATTGACATGGATAGAGAAATGGTTGTCAGACAGGAAGCAAAGAGTGGGAATAAACGGTTCCTTTTCAGAATGGCAGGCAGTGACTGGTGAGGTGCCGCAGGGTTCAGTGCTGGGACCCCAGCTATTTACAATATACATTAATGATTTAGACTAAGGAATTGAATGTAATATCTCCAAGTTTGCAGATGACATTAAGCTGGGTGGCAGTGCGAGCTGCGAGGAGGAAGCTAAGACGCTGCAGGGGGACTTGGACGGGTTAGGTGAGTGGGCAAATGCATGGCAGATGCAGTATAATGTGGTTAAATGTGAGGTTATCCACTTTGGTGGCAAAAATAGGAAGGCAGATTATTATCTGAATGGTGACAGATTAGTAAAAGGGGAGTTGCAACGAGACCTGGGTGTCATGGTACATCAGTCATTGAAGGTAGGCATGCAGGTACAGCAGGCAGTAAAGAAAGCAAATGGCATGCTGGCGTTCATAGTGAGGGGATTTGAGTATTGGAGCAGGGAGGTCTGGCTGCAGTTGTACAGGGCCTTGGTGAGATTGTTGATTTCTGGATTCTTTTACCTCAATCTGGTTCAGCAAAATTACTGAAACGAATACCGTTTGTGCTTTAAACAAAGCAAGTTTTTATTTAAAAAGCAAATCCCGATCGGGGACTTTATCAGACAGAAGGAATGCAAGTCTGTTCGAACGCACCCACTTCCTACGGACAAAGTGACGTTACATTGTAAAGGGACGATGGTTATACATTTTCGGCAAAAGATAACAAGATAGGGCCAGAGTGACATCCCAGCTCAGCCCATCTCTTTTGATCCCTCCTTCCCTTTGTCCACTCATAAGCCGACCCAAGCATGGTCCGATTTTAAACAAAGACCTTCTGTCAATGTTTCAGGTTAATAACATGATTTAATAAGACCTTGAGGTTTTTCTGCAAGCTTGGGTTTTGTTTCAATATGTGTTAGTGTTGTAACATTTCGCAGTCTCGAGTCTGAGATGTCATGGCTATTCCTCCATGAATTCTTTGTTAGCTTATACTGTCCCTATACAATTCCCAAGTTCTCAACTTCAATGTCTCTATACATTTTTAAACATTCACATTCCCCCCTTTTATCATTCCATGATAACACTTAGGATCATTCTAGGAGTATTGCATTCATCCGTTCACACTCTATTTCCTGAATCATATTGTTGTTAGTGTCGAGTAGTTCTTTAGTTCGTTGGATCATAACTCGGGAGCCCTTGACCACAAGAGGGTTTGCTAACCTTGCCATCATTACTTTACAACAAAGGTTAAGGCAACCAACAATTAGATAGGATCTCCAAGATCCATCTGATAGCCAATCAAACCAGCTAGATCCTTCTGCTGGTGTGGATAACTTCTTCACCTCCCTTCTTATGTGATCAGCGAGATTGGTTATGTTTTCTGAACTATCAGGAATGTAAGTGCAACATTCAGATCCTATCAGGACACACGTTCCCCCTTTCTCAGCTAACAGGTAATTGAGGGCCATTCGGTTTTGTAATGCTACGGTCCTTATTGCTACCATTTCAGCTGTGATGCCCTCCAGAGCTTCAGCAGTATTGTATTGGCCCCCCTCCTCTCGAGATAGTTTGGCTCTGAATCCATCTGACAATCTCAGTTAGGGTTAGTGGAACGGGGCGCAAAGGAATTCCCCCTTTGGAATGTAAAGGGAATGTGAACACACCCAACATCTAGAAAAGTTCCCATTTTGCGCATAAACATAAGACATGTACAAAAAGATGTTTACATGGAGCTCTCGTCTCTGTCTCCCCTCCCATGCGCCGAAACTGTCATATATCAACACTATTATACAGACTGTGGCATACAGACAGTTTCATCTTATGGCTCAGGATTCAGATAAATAGTCCAATTATTTTGCTGATTAAAAGAGTTCAGTTTTCCCGTCTCTCTTCTCAGGTCACCGTCAGTGTAGCTGGCTGTCTATCACTACGGGTAAAAGTTCAAATTAGGATGCCAACGGCCTTGTTCAGCTATGGAGAAGAGGAAGTCTGGAACAGAAACAGGAGTTAGAATAACCAGTAAAATAGGTTCGCTAGAGGGTGGTGAGCTTGCAGTGGTGCAGGTGAACCCAGGCACTTTTCCCCTCAACCTTGGCTGCAGTGGGGGTAGTGAGTAACACCTGAAAAGGCCCCTCCCATCGTGGCTCTAATCCCTTCCGAATCCATACTTCCCTGGTGCCACGAGGGACAATTCGGGTAAAACTGGGAGGTCGAGGTGAGCATCTTGAACCTGGTTGTGAGCTAGTCGCAGAGCCTGAGTCAGAGAAAGAACATAGGTGGTCATCAGTCGAGCTGAGATACCATATCTAGGAACAATTTCCCTCATTAACACCTTAACAACAGTTTGAGCCTTATTGTTCAGGGTAGGGTAGGCTTCAATCCATCTGCTAAACACATCTACTATTACTAACACATATTTGTAACACTGAACCTTTTGCAACTCAATGTAGTCCAACTGAAATGTCTCAAAGGGACCTTCGGGTAGGGGTGTTTTACCCCAATCACAGGGGACTCCCTTCCCTGGATTATGTTGCTGGCAAACCAGGCAATGACTACTGATGTTCTGGGTGAGCGCCTGGAGTCTAGGGTGCCACCAAGTGTGTCACTCGTGGTCCTTGCTCCACAATGAGTAGCAAAATGCATACATTCAATAACCCATAGAGCCAACTCGTCAGACATGCAAGTCTGTTCCGTGGGAGTGGTCCAGAGTTTAGAAACAATGTCATAAGTACATCCATAATATTTCCACAACAGTTTATCTTTTTCAGGAGCGTCCTCCTGTGCTTTGATAACATCTTGGATGGTTGGCATAGGTTTTTCCGAGGCTAACTTATCCTTCGCAGGATTTTTAGTCTGACTCATCATTTTGGGCACTACCATCTGTTGGTCACGAGAGGCCTGTTTAGCCTCTTTGTCAGCACGGTGGTTCCCTATATCAACCGGGGATTTTCCGGTGGTGTGGGCGGTACATTTAACAACGGCAATTTGCTTGGGGAGCATGAGGGCTTGCAACAAATCAGATACTAGTTGCTTATGGGATATCTCATTCCCCTGTGAGGTTAGGAATCCCCTATTTTTCCATAATTGTCCGAAATCATGGGCCACCCCAAAGGCATACCTAGAGTCGGTATAGATATTGACTTTGAGATCTTTGGCCAAGATACAGGCTCGGGTGAGGGCGAATAGTTCAGCTTGTTGGGCAGAATAGGTGGTTTCAAAAGCGGCAGATTCCAAGACCTGATTCTCCTGGTTTACTATGGCGTATCCTGAGATTCGTGTACCTTCTGGATTAATTCTGTCAACATACATAATACAGTCTGGATCTTCAATTGGTACATCAACAAAATCTTCCCTGACTGATGTGGCCTCTTAAATTAAAGATAAACAATCATGACTGGGTTCTTCCTCATCTTGGGGTGGCTCAGTAAGAAAACAGGCCGGATTAATTGCAGTACAGTGCTGAAAGGTCAGTTTAGGATTGCCTGTGATTTCAGTGGGTTCTGTCGGATAGAGGGCCAGTCCACATTGCCCTGCACTGGGATCTCAATCGGATCAATGGGAGTATAACCCACTTGGGAGTGGTCCTCTGCCCACACATGAGGATCCACATAGTCAGGTATTTGCACATCCCGGCTGGTAGGGTCAGCCTCGTCTATAGCCTGGCGCACCATAACTTCCAAATCTTTAGCGTGGTGGGGCTCTTTTTTCAACCACGCTGCCCCTCGCTGCAGCAGGAACGCCATCTTGCCTCTGTCCTCGAGGTCGACTGCCTTGATCCTTCTCTCCCGCGATTCTGCCACAACCGCTAGAAGGGTACCTATGAAATTGATCTTCTTCCCCAGGAGTCCTGCCACTGGAGCTGGGAAGGTATTTTTAGATCGTTCCAGTCGGATCATTGCCACGCAGTCGCGATGGATGGTCTGTGCCTCAGGTGCTGCACTGATCTGTTCTCTGTTGCTTGGCCCAAGCAAAGGTGAGGTTTTGCTCTGCCTCTGAGCATGGGGGACATCGATTGCTGGAGTGAAGAGGTCTTCCCATTTCCACTGGGATCGTATGCTAGGGTCACGTGATAGGGTGCCTGCGGCAGGTCCAGAGACCACCACTGAGGGGTTCTAGTGGTATAATACTGCCGCTTAAGGGTTCCCTGTTTTACAATAATTCCATCATCTCCACACTCCAAATGCAACTGGAATTTGCTGAGGAGGTCTCTAGCCATCAAGTTACAGTCCAGATTGGTTGTGATAACAAATCGATGTTCCACCGATTCTTCCTGGTAACCCATTTTAACCGGTTCTGACACCGGGAATGTAGAGACTTGTCCCAGGAATCCTGACAGTCCCTGTGTTTCAGTGAAGGCGGGGAGTTTAAGCTTTGATTGTACAGAAGACATGAAGGCTCCCGTATCTATCAAGAAGGATTGCCACTCATTCCGAATTTTTAACAATATCATCGGTTCGTCATTCGGGGAGGGTCCCTGCGTAGTCAATACGAATCGGGGGACGGTTGGCCAAAGGGGTTGCTCTGGGAGAAGTTAGTGTAAGATCCCCGTCCTCTCCCCCCTTGCCCCCCTCCTCTTCCTCTTCCTTTTTCGTGCTGACGGGAGGGACAATTTCTATTCCAATGTCTTTCTTGCCCATAAATAAAGCATCCATCTCGTCTTTCCCAGCCCCGACCTCTTCCCATACCAAGCCGGGGACAGTAGGGAGGTTTATTAGCAGGGCTCGGGCCGTTTGGTTGTTTAGTATAACCATATCCTTGCTTATCCATCCAATCCTGTATGCAACACTGCGGTTCTATTGGTCCTTCCTCCCGAGATGGCTCTTCCTTTCTAGTCACGTATTCAGTCTTGACCCGGGTTGGGGGCGCACCTCCTCCCTCCCCTTTCTTTTCCTGCCAATAATACCTAACTGCCCTTTCCATCTGGGCTTTACTGTTATCTGCCCAATTCATATTATTTGTCCGGATAGCGTGAGCAATCGAATAGGGCAGGCACTGAAGTAGGATAGCGCAGAATTGAGGAGAATCCTCTCCTGCCCTGAAGGCATTATCTCCTGATTGACTCCCGTATATTTCAATCGGCAGTTTCTTCACGCTTGGGTTCAGTTTCTAATACTGTGGCCATACTGATGGGCTTCTGAAGGGTCGTGGTGAGAGAATTGAAGATAGCATTTAGGCGATCCTGGATATCGTTAGGGTGAGCAACCAACAATGCATCATGAGTAGCACGTCCTAGGTGAGTTAGAAATCGGGTGTGTTCAGTTGGGCTCAAGGTTTGCTTTACCAAGGCCCACAGGTCCCTTGATTCTGCATTATAAACTGAAATAGTTGTTCGAAGATCACATAGACATCTATAGTGGGGTGGTCTGCAGCTTGTTGTGCATCAGGGTTTGGCATTGGTCTGACAGGGAATTGGTGTCGGGACTTTGGGATCTTGGAAATCATTTCTAGGTCGGAGGATGTTTCGGAGCTGTCTGACTGCTTGACAGTTCTGCGTCTCGATCGGCGGGGGTGTTTGCTATGTCTTTCACAACTTGGACTGGTAGATTGACTAGAAGATTTACGGGACTGTCTGTGATATCGAGATATAGTTCTGCCCTTTCGAGTGTGAGATCTGGTCCTTTCGGCTATATTGCTTGTGAACTGGGGATCCGAATCGCTATCAGAGGATGAGGAGTCAGTTTGGGTTTGTTGCTTTGGTGGTATGGGGTTATTTTTAACTCCTCTCGCCGGAGTGTAAGGTGGAGGGTGTTGGGAAGAGGACTGGAGCAAGGGGCCAGGGGGTGCGGGAGGCGCCGTTGGGCGCTGAGTCAGTGACCACTCATCAATTTCATCATCAGCCTCGGTTAACACAAAGCCAGCCATTTGACTACGTAGTCGGTCAATACCTTTCTCAGAGGTCCCAGAGGATCTCTTAGTAAGTTTCTCGTGCGCACATTCTTTTTTTAAAGACGTCTACAGTTTTAACATGTGTTCCCTCTGTCAATGAGAGTCCCAATTTAATAGCATTTATTTGCCAACTTGACAGAAGTGATGCATCTTTTAATTTTTGACAATCCCTGTGCTTTTTTTGCTACCTCTATGCTTCTAGTGCCACCTAGAGGCCACTGGTCATCTCCTAATAATTTGTTCAGGGCTCCTGATAATTTTCTAAAGTCTTCAGCTCTTTCAGGGAATTCCTCACGTAACTTTTGTAGCGGACTATCCGCATCCGTTGTTTTATCCAACTGATTACCCATTTTCACGCTGCCCCTCGTATTTAAACTGACTCGAATTACCGTGTTGTTACGCGTTCGCGTCGTCGTGCAATTTGAACAAACTTAAAATAAACACAGACTTTACTGAAACTAACACTGACTTCCGCGTCGCCCCGCGGTTCGCTTCGCCGCGCGATTTGAACAAACTCAAAATAAACAGACTTTACTAAAACTAACACTGACTTCCACGTCGCCCCGCGGTTCGCGTCGCCGCGCGATTTGAAACACTTAAAATAAACAGACTTTACTAAAACTAACACTGACTTCCGCGTCGCCACGCGGTTCGCGTCGCCGCGTGATTTGAAACACTTAAACTAAACAGACTTTACTAAAACTAACACTGACTCCCGCGTCGCCCCGCGATTTGAAACACTTAAAATAAACACAGACTTCCTCGTCGCCCCGCGGTTCGCGTCGCCGCGCGATTTAACAAACTTAAAATAAACACAGACTTACTGAAACCAGCACTGACTTCAGCATCACCTCGCGGTTTGCGTTTCTGCGCGTTCGCGTCGACCCACGTTCACTCTGCTGCGCACTCGCGCCGCCGCACGTCCCACGCCGCCACGCGTTTCACGCTGCTGCGCGTCTGCGTCGGCCCACGTTCACTGCCGCGCGCTCGCGCCGCCGCACGTCCCACGCCGCTGCGCGCTCGCGCCGCCGCGCGCTTATCTAGCCCTACCTTTCGAGTTGCTGCGTGATTTAAATCCAATCAGTGCCTAGACGGGCCAAGTGATATACGAGGTCGACGTCACACCTGACTTGAACACCTATCCTCTATTTAATTCCCCATAAGCCTTACTTAATTCCCTGTGAGCCTAATTTTCTAAATTTGATTTCTCATGAGCCTTATTTAATTTCTTTTAGTCTCCAAATTTCCCTATCCTTTCACGTCACTGCTCAGTTTAAATCCAATCAGTCAATGAAAGCCCTAATTTAATGGAGTTTTTCTGCCAACTGGACAGGAGCGATTTTTTTTTTAGACTGCAGTGGAATTTTTCTCATAATTTAAAATCTCAGAACATTTTTTTTTCAGCACCTGTTTAGTACGTTACTTTTTTTTTGTCTTTTCCATAACTAGAGAGAAGTCTGGCACGTAGGCTGTGGACTGCTTTTCATTATCTCAATTGTTCCAGCCTCAAGGTCGTGTTATTTAATATAATATATATTTTTTTGAATCCTTTTGAATCCATCTCAGTTGTTTTGCTGTGCCTTCTCTGAATGTTTTCTTTCGACAAGTAAGTGAGCATGTTAAATCCTTTTTTTTAACCACCGGGGACCATGTATTTTTTCTTTTTTTTTTGCTCAACCAACCTATCCTTTGTGCATTTCCTGGCTCCGTAACTTATCATCCGAATATACGTAATTCAATAAGGTTCACACTCTTAAACTTCCCACATACAGGACAACACTACGAAGGGTTAAAAAAAACTTTCATTCTGTTTGAAAAAGTAGGTGGAGATAAAACAAACCACAACTCCCCGGCTTTTTTTTTTAACAGTAAAAATCACAGAACCATTTCTCATTTAAACAGACGTTCACAAGAGTCTCTTTTCTTTCCTATTAATTTTTGGATCCATGATTGATCATCTATCCCTATCTAGCTCTAACTATAACCTATCTTTCCAAGTCGCCGCTTGGTTTGCATCACCGCGCAATTTCCCTATCTCTATCCCTATTCTAAGTTTGAAAGGTATTCACCAGATTGTCCTGGATCTCGTTCAGACACTACCTGAGAACCAGCGAGTGGCTAAACTTTCCTCAGACTTTTGAAACCGGGGGAAACTGGAGCAGTATTGAAATTATACTCACTCCAGTGGCCACTTTCCCCTCATCTCGTCCAAGGCTAGTCTGGCTCTTAATTCGCAAGTTTTTGGCAGTCGTCTGTTGAGATCCCACTTCTGACACCAAATGTTGATTTCTGGATTCTTTTACCTCAATCTGGTTCAGCAAAATTACTGAAACGAATACCGTTTGTGCTTTAAACAAAGCAAGTTTTTATTTAAAAAGCAAATCCCGATCGGGGACTTTATCAGACAGAAGGAATGCAAGTCTGTTCGAACGCACCCACTTCCTACGGACAAAGTGACGTTACATTGTAAAGGGACGATGGTTATACATTTTCGGCAAAAGATAACAAGATAGGGCCAGAGTGACATCCCAGCTCAGCCCATCTCTTTTGATCCCTCCTTCCCTTTGTCCACTCATAAGCCGACCCAAGCATGGTCCGATTTTAAACAAAGACCTTCTGTCAATGTTTCAGGTTAATAACATGATTTAATAAGACCTTGAGGTTTTTCTGCAAGCTGTGGGTTTTGTTTCAATATGTGTTGGTGTTGTAACATTTCGCAGTCTCAAGTCTGAGATGTCATGACTATTCCTCCATGAATTCTTTGTTAGCTTATACTGTCCCTATACAATTCCCACGTTCTCAACTTCAATGTCTCTATACATTTTTAAACATTCACAAGACCACAACTTGAGTATTGTGTGAGTTTTGGTCTCCTAATCTGAGGAAGGACGTGCTTGCTATTGAGGGAGTGCAGCGAAGGTTCACCAGACTGATTCCCAGGATGGCAGGACTGACATATGAGGAAAGACTGGATCGACTAGGATTATACTCACTGGAATTTAGAAGAATGAGAAGGGATCTCATAGAAAGATATAAAATTCTGACGGGACTGGACAGGTTAGATGCAGGAAGAATGTTCCCGATGTTGGGGAAGTCCAGAACCAGGGGTCACAGTCTAAGGATAAGGGGTAAGTCATATAGGACCGAGATGAGGAGAAACTTTTTCACCCAGAGAGTTGTGAACCTGTGGAATTCTCTGCCACAGAAAGTTGTTGAGTCCAGTTCGTTGGACATATACAAAAGGGAGTTAGATGTGGCCCTTACGGCTAAAGGGATCAGGGGGTATGGAGAGAAGGCTGGGGTGGGGTACTGAGTTTGAATGATCAGCCATGATCATATTGAATGGCGGTGCAGGCTTGAGGGGCCGAATGGCCTGCTCCTGCACCTATTTTCTATGTTTCTTGTCAATAATTTCAAACTGTGCCCATAATACATGAAAAAGAGAATCATCAACAAACTTTCTGACCAGTATTTTTGCTAAAAATAGAAAAAGACTTAAAGTAAAAGAATAATGACAATTCTCTGCAGCAGGTAGGCTTTTTAACAGGGCTATACTAATGGCAAAACTACATTTTTAAGTAAATGGCTGTTACACTTGAATTTGAACATAAGAACATAAGAATTAGGAACAGGAGTAGGCCATCTAGCCCCTTGAGCCTGCTCCGCCATTCAACAAGATCATGGCTGATCTGGCCGTGGACTCAGCTCCACTTACCCGCCCGCTCCCCGTAACCGTTAATTCCCTTATTGGTTAAAAATCTATCTATCTGTGACTTGAATACATTCAATGAGCTAGCCTCAACTGCTTCCTTGGGCAGAGAATTCCACAAATTCACAACCCTCTGGGAGAAGAAATTCCTTCTCAACTCGGTTTTAAATTGGCTCCCCCGTATTTTGAGGCTGTGCCCCCTAGTTCTAGTCTCCCTGACCAGTCGAAACAACCTCTCTGCCTCTATCTTGTCTATCCCTTTCATTATTTTAAATGTTTCTATAAGATCACCCCTCATCCTTCTGAACTCCAACGAGTAAAGACCCAGTCTACTCAATCTATCATCATAAGGTAACCCCCTCATCTCCGGAATCAGCCTAGTGAATCGTCTCTGTACCCCCTCCAAAGCTAGTATATCCTTCCTTAAGTAAGGTGATCAAAACTGCACGCAGTACTCCAGGTGTGGCCTCACCAATACCCTATACAGTTGCAGAAGGACCTCCCTGCTTTTGTACTCCATCCCTCTCGCAATGAAGGCCAACATTCCATTCGCCTTCCTGATTACCTGCTGCACCTGCAAACTAACTTTTTGGGATTCATGCACAAGGACCCCCAGGTCCCTCTGCACCGCAGCATGTTGTAATTTCACCCCATTCAAATAATATTCCCTTTTACTGTTTTTTTCCCCAAGGTGGATGACCTCGCATTTTCCGACATTGTATTCCATCTGCCAAACTTTAGCCCATTCGCTTAACCTATCTAAATCTCTTTGCAGCCTTTCTGTGTCCTCTACAAAACCCGCTTTCCCACTAATCTTTGTGTTATCTGCAAATTTTGTTACACTACACTCTGTCCCCTCTTCCAAGTCATCTATGTATATTGTAAACAGTTGTAGTCCCATCACCGATCCCTGTGGCACACCACTAACCACCGATTTCCAACCCGAAAAGGACCCATTTATCCCGACTCTCTGCTTTCTGTTCGCCAGCCAATTCTCTATCCATGCTAATACATTTCCTCTGATTCCGCGTACCCTTATCTTCTGCAGTAACCTTTTGTGTGGCACCTTATCGAATGCCTTTTGAAAATCTAAATAGACCACATCTATCGGTATACCTCTATCCACCATGCTCGTTATATCCTCAAAGAATTCCAGTAAATTAGTTAAACATGATTTCCCCTTCATGAATCCATGCTGCGTCTGCTTGATTGCACTATTCCTATCTAGATGTCCCGCTATTTCTTCCTTAATGATAGTTTCAAGCATTTTCCCCACTACAGATGTTAAACTAACCGGCCTATAGTTACCTGCCTTTTGTCTGCCCCCTTTTTTAAACAGAGCCGTTACATTAGCTGCTTTCCAATCCGCTGGTACCTCCCCAGAGTCCAGAGACTTTTGGTAGATTATAACGAATGCATCTGCTATAACTTCCGCCATCTCTTTTAATACCCTGGGATGCATTTCATCAGGACCAGGAGACTTGTCTACCTTGAGTCCCATTAGGTTGTCCAGCACTACCTCACTAGTGATAGTGATTGTCTCAAGGTCCTCCCTTCCCACATTCCTGTGACCAGCAATTTTTGGCATGATTTTTGTGTCTTCCACTGTGAAGACCGAAGCAAAATAATTGTTTAAGGTCTCAGCCATTTCCACATTTCCCATTATTAAATCCCCCTTCTCATCTTCTAAGGGACCAACATTTACTTTTTGATAAATAATTTACAAACCCCGAAACAACCTTTAAGGGCGATTTTCCTTTTTTGTCTCACAGTGTAACTATTGTATTCCTAACACAGATGAGGCTGCATACAGGGAGGTTAAAGTAACAGTGACCTCAGTCTTCAATAAGACACTCCAGAGTGAGGAACAGGCCTTAGGGGCCGGCTTATATACAGTGCTCCCAAGGGATACTGGGATCCCTTGGGACTTCAGGGGATGAGCTCCCTAGTGGCGGAACATGGGAGTGCATACTTTACAGATACACAATATCACTCCCCCCAGCCCCCCCCCCCCCCCCCCCCCCAAAAGTCAAAGTGAAAACTATTCACAAGGTGAGGCGGTCGGGAGCCTTTCTTTCCCTGGTGGACCGCCTCGGTACAAATGTCTGTTCTGGTGTGTTGGCTGTGCCCTCACTGGGCTGGCGTGTTGTTGGCCCTGTAGGGCCGTTAGGTGAGCCTGGCCTTGCTGGGCTGTTGGGTGTGATGAGTTCGATTTCCTGGTCCGGGGTGGTGTTGATCCTTTGGGTGTGTGTTGTGGGCTCGAAAAAGGTGGTGTCTGCTGTGGGTTGTTCAGGGCAATCTGTGAACCACAGCCTCGTTTGGTCCAGGTGCTTTCTGCAAATTTGTCCATTGTCTAGTTTGACTACAAACACCCTACTCCCTTCTTTAGCTATCACCATGCCCGCGATCCACTTGGGACCATGTCCATAGTTTAGCACATACTCAGGGCCATTCAGATCAATTTCCTGTGACACAGTGGCGCGACCATCGTTTACATTTTGTTGCTGCCGCCTGCTCTCTACCTGATCATGCAGGTTGGGGTGAACCAGCGAGAGTCTGGTTTTAAGTGTCCTTTTCATAAGTAGCTTAGCCAGGGGCACCCCTGTGAGCGAGTGTGGTCTCGTGCGGTAGCTGAGCAGTACTCGGGTCAGGCGAGTTTGGAGTGAGCCTTCTGTGACTCGTTTGAGGCTCTGTTTGATTGTTTGTACTGCCCGCTCTGCCTGCCCATTGGAGGCCGGTTTAAACGTGGCCGAGGTGACATGTTTGATCCCATTGCGGGTCATGAATTCTTTAAATTCGGCACTGGTAAAACATGGCCCGTTGTCACTGACCAGTATGTCAGGCAGGCCGTGGGTGGCAAACATGGCCCTCAGGCTTTCAATGGTGGCGGTGGCGGTACTTCCCGACATTATTTCACATTCAATCCATTTTGAAAAAGTATCCACCACCACCGGGAACATTTTATCGAGAAAAGGGCCTGCATAGTCAACATGGATCCTCGACCATGGTCTGGCGGGTCAGGACCACAAACGTAATGGTGCCTCTCTGGGCACGTTGCTCAACTGAGCACACACGCTGCATTGCTGTACACAGGACTCTAAGTCAGAGTCGATACCGGGCCACCACACATGGGATCTGGCTATCGCTTTCATTACTATACCCAGGTGTGTGCTGTGGAGATCTGAGATGAACGTCTCCCTGCCCTTTTTTGGTCGCATTACGCGGTTACCCCACAACAGGCAGTCTGCCTGAATGGACAGCTCGTCCTTTCGCTGCTGGAGCGGCTTGATTGGCTCTTGCATTTCAACGGGGATGCTGGCCCAGCTCCCATGCAGTACACAGTTTTTTACTAGGGACAGCAGAGGATCTTGACTGGTCCAAGTCCTAATCTGGTGGGCCGTGACAGGTGATTTATCATTTTCAAATGCTTCCATGACCATCAACAAGTCTGTGGGCTGCGCCACCATCAACAAGTTTGCAGGCTGCGCCATTTCCACCCCCATGGTGGGCAATGGTAGCCGACTGAGAGCATCTGCACAGTTCTCAGTGCCTGGCCTGTGGCGGATGGTATAGTTATATGCTGATAGCGCGAGTGCCCACCTTTGTATGCGGGCTGAGGCATTAGTATTTATCTCCTTGTTTTCAGCGAACAGGGATGTGAGGGGCTTGTGATCGGTTTCCAGCTCAAATTTGAGGCCAAACAGGTACTGATGCATTTTCTTTACCCCGAACACACACGCTAATGCCTCTTTCTCAATTATGCTGTAGGCCCTCTCGGCCTTAGACAAGCTCCTGGAGGCATAGGCGACAGATTGTAACTTCCCCGCAATGTTAGCTTGTTGTAATACACACCTGACTCCGTACGACGACGCAGCACATGCTAGCACAAGTTTTTTTACACAGGTTATACAATACAAGCAGCTTGTTGGAGCATAAAATGTTTCTGGCTTTCTCAAAAGCAATTACTTGTTTTTTTCCCCATACCCAGTTCTCACCTTTGCGCAATAACACATATAGTGGCTCTAAAAGGGTGCTTAACCTAGGTGGGGAGTTACCAAAATCGTTGAAGAGTCCCAGGAACGACCACAGCTGCGTGACATTCTGTGGCCTGGGTGCGTTCCTGATAGCCTCTGTCTTGGCGTCTGTGGGCCGAATGCCGTCCGCCGCGATCTTTCTGCCCAAAAACTCCACTTCTGTTGCCATGGAGACGCATTTCGACCTCTTCAACCGCAGCCCTACCCGATCCAGTCGCTGGAGGTTTTGTAGGTGCTCGGCAATGTCCTGACCCGTGACCAATATGTCGTCCTGAAAGACCAGTGTGTGTGGTACCGACTTGAGTAGGCTCTCCATATTTCTGTGGAAGATCGCTGCAGCTGACCAAATTCCAAACGGGCATCTGTTGTAGATGAACAGTCCCTTGTGCGTGTTGATGCAGGTGAGGCCCTTCGAAGACTCCTCCAGTTCCTGCGTCATGTAGACCAAAGTCAGGACGAGCTTGGTGAGCGTCTTGCCTCCTCCCAGCGTCGCAAATAGGTCATCTGCCTTAGGTAGCGGGTATTGGTCCTGTTGCGAGATAAGATTAATTCTTACTTTATAATCGCCGCAAATCCTGACTGCCATCACTTTTGAGTACTGGAACAATCGGGCTGGCCCACTCACTGAATTCCACTGGATGATGCCCTCGCATTGCAGCCTGTCCAGCTCAATTTCCACTTTCTCCCTCATCATGTGAGGTACCGCTTGTGCCCTGTGGTGAATGGGTCGTGCCTCTGGGACCAAGTGGATCTGCAACTTCGCCCCGGAAAAGTTTCCAATGCCTGGCTCAAAAAGGGAAGGAAATTTGTTAAGAACCAGGGTACATGAGGCCTCATTGACTGTGATAGCGCTCGGCTGTCATCCCAGTTCCAACGGATTTTGCCCAGCCAGCTCCTTCCAAGCAGTCTGGGGCCATCGCCCGGGACAATCCAGAGTGGCAGTTCGTGCACCGTGCCCTCGTAGGTAACCTTGACTATGGCGCTGCCCAGGACAGTGATAAGCTCTTTGGTGTACGTTCTCAGTTTCGTGTGGATGGGGCTCAGGGCTGGTCTGAATGCCTTGTCACACCACAGTCTCTCAAACATCTTTTTACTCATGATGGATTGGCTAGCGCCAGTGTCCAGTTCTATGGCTACGGGTAAGCCATTCAATTTTACGTTTAGCATTATAGGTGGACATTTCGTCTCAAATGTGTGCACCCCGTGTACTTCAGCATCTGCCTCCTTTCTCTGAGGCTCAAAATTGCTTTGGTCCACCCTGGACCGATCTTCCTCTGCCACGTGGTGGTTAGCAGGTTTTGCAGAGCTTGCAGCTCGTTTGCAAGCTCGGTGGAGGTGCCCCATTGTTCCACAGTTCTTGCAAACATACCCTTTGAAGCGGCATGAATAGGCTGAATGGAAGCCTCCACAATGCCAACAAGGTGTGAATTGCCTTACATTCATCCTTTGTTGAGGACTCAGTCATCTGGGTCACCTGAGGCCTGCTGGCAGTTGCAGACTTGTGGGTTCTGCCCTGTACATTTCTGCTCGTAAACACAGATCCAGTTAATTTATGAACATTGCTAGCACTTATGTACTAAGAGATTTGTTTGGTGTTATCACTCGTGGACATAAACGCCTGTGCTATCGCAATGGCCTTACTGAGGGTCGTTGTCTCTACAGTCAAAAGTTTTTGTAGGATGGTCTCGTGGCCAATACCCAGTACGAAAAAGTCTCTGAGCATTTGCTCCAGGTAGCCATCAAACTCAAATTGTCGTGCAAGTCGCCTTAGCTTGGCGACGTAGCTCGCCACTTCCTGACCTTCAGATCGCTGGCACGTATAGAACCGATACCTCAACATCAGCACACACTCCCTCGGGTTAAGATGCTCCCGAACCAGTGTACACAGCTCCTCATACGACTTATCTGTGGGTTTCACCGGAGCCAGAAGATTCTTCATGAGGCTGTAGGTCGGTGCCCCGCAGGCTGTGAGGAGGACCGCTCTCCTTTTTGCAGCGCTTCCTTCTCCGTCCAGCTCGTTGGCTACAAAGTACTGGTCTAACTGTTCGACAGAGGCTTCCCAGTCCTCGCCCTCCCAGAACTTCTCCAGGATGCCCACAGTTTGCGGCATCTTTGCGTTGGATTTGTATTCTCGTCGCCAGTTATTGTGTTCCTAACACAGATGAGGCTGCACACAGGGAGGTTAAAACAACAGTGACCTCAGTCTTTAATAAGACACTCCAGAGTGAGGAACAGGCCTTCGGGGCCGGCTTATATACAGTGCTCCCAAGGGATGCTGGGATCCCTTGGGACTTCAGGGGATGAGCTCCCTGTTGGCGGAACATGGGAGTGCATGCTTTACAGATACACAACAATAACGATATAGTTATGTGGCATCACAGCAGCATTCTAGTGATGTATGCGTCTGTGCTGCTTGGCACCGTCAGAATGACTTTGAATTAAACTCAGTCTCTTATTACTTTGTGCTTGTTTTTTTATTAAAAGACAATATCAAAAATATTATTGCACTTTCAGGTCAAATGCACTTAATTAATGAAACAGTGCAAGTAAATTATTTAATTTCACAGATGCAAATATAGCTATACATTTTACAGTGTTGATCATAAAGAAGATTCACCAACTGTGATGTAGGCTGTCTAATGTTAGAATAAACCCAATGTCTTAGCTTTATGAATACTAATGACAGTAACAATATATTACAGCCTAAAACCTGTTGCAGAAAAATGAGATTACGTTTGGTGTGATTTAAATGGCATTTACAATAATGATTTCAGAGAGAAAAATTCCCACCTGGGTTATTTCCATTAGCAACAAAACACCTGTGATATCTACAGGCAATGGGCATAAATATGTCAATATTTCTTTCTCTTCCGAAAGTCCTTTGTTTTCATTGAATTCTGATTAATATGAATTGTCCCTGAAGGCAGTGAGATTGAAATTTGCAAGTAAACTGTTACTTGGCATTTAACCGCTTTCTCATAAGTGATTAAAAATTTTGTTCAATTTATTTTCTTTTCATGTCTTGTTTGCCAAATAACCTTTCAAAATGTCCGTCAAATATGTCCATCATATCCTGCAGTATTGTACAATCCATATCAATAGCATTTACATTTTGAACAAATGGATGCATAGCTTGTACATTATGGTAGTTTTCGTGACCAATTTCAATTGTAATTGACCTTGAAAGATGCGCTTTATTTTAAAGTATCAGAAAAAATTTATATCATGCATGCAAGGAATATATGATAGGTAAAATTCAATTTACTGCCCAGTGCCACTGTGATCCCAAGAGTGCGAGCTATTTCATTTAACCTTTGTATTGCACAATTAACATTACCAACAAATCAAGACAGATTATTTGGAATTCTTCTTATGCAGATTCGCATCAGGTAAGACTCAAAGAGAATGGCACTTTAATAACGTTTCCAAATTAATACCGAATAAGGTAATTAATATACAATATTCCTGTGCTTTGTAATCTACAGAAATGGAACAGAAGATAAATGTGCTTTCAGCACTGCTGCTTTGTGATTTGTTTTCTTCATTGGTATTGCTTACAACAGTGCAGCTTTGTTATAACATGGTCTTTGGGATCCAAGCCTATTACATACAGTGTGCATTACATGTAATTCATGAAATTCGAGAATAATGATTCAGTAATGTTATAATAAATGTTCTATTAAAAGCTGGATTCAAACTTCCTTTGTAAAGGACCAGAAGTGAAATGTTGGTGTGTAGGTGCAAGTGCATTGTCCACCATTTATAATTAATTGGTATATATCATTCTTAGCTCAATTATTCTATAGCTCTTTGTCAAAATATGCACAAATGAACTGACAAGGATTTACTAGCCACCCATATTGATATCAAGGCAAAGGTTGATAATAGACCTGCATGCTCACAATCTGGCTTCAATGCAGACACATACACAATACATCCATAATAGTAATTGAACACAACTAGCTTAATATTTGGAAACTGAATAAAATTAAATATGTTGAATTAACTTTCCTTTAACAACCTTATAAAAATGAGATGCTATTGATACCACACCTGGGAAGAAGTTGCATTTAACCCACATCAGTATACTGAAGCATATTGTCCAGTCAGTACTATAGTGGCAATGTCTGTAGGGCACAAGTGGTACTCCGAAGATGCTAACTGTGGTTATAAAGAATGATCAGTGAAAGTCCACCATCTGAAGGTAGACTTATTGTTGTAATCAAGGACAGGCTCTCAGTATGGGTTCTATGCTGTAATTTTGGATTTGCTTTATAAATGATTCAATGTGACAACTTCAAAACCTCAGCATAAGGGACCATTAAACGGGACTACGAATGGTTGAGTTGGTACACTGGTGTAATAGGGATTGTTCCCCAAAGGTGGGGCAGAATAGGGGGAGCTTTATTGCCCATCTGACACACAGTAGCTCGATTCTGATACTGAAAAGTAGTCCATCTCCAGCCCAAATATTTTCAAGTTGATAAGCATGAACTTCACCTCCTGACATTCAAAAATGAAAAGGAGAGAAAAACTAAAAACTAGGTCAAAATCAAAAAAAATTATTAAATGTTAGTGGTCAGGTAAGTAAAATCAGCAGGCGGAGGATGGTGACAAACTTTTGGGGACAGCCGAAACAGAGGAGGACACTCCATAGTCCCTCACGGTTGACAATACCAAAGGCCTTTGTGAGGTCAAAGAAGGTCATGTACAAGGGTTGGTGCTGTTCCCTGCATTTCTCTTGTACTTGTCACGCAGTGAAGATCATGTTCATTGTACACCTTAGTGGACGGATAGCGCATTGTGGCTCTGGGAGGAGCTCTTCAGCCACAGGGAGAAGATGGTTGAGGAGGATTCTAGCGATGACTTTCCCAGTGGCCGACAGCAGGAGGATTCCTCTGTAGTTGCCACAGTCGGACTTGTCCCTTTTTTGAAGATGGTCACGATTACGGCCTCTCTGAGATCTCCTGACATGCTCTTCTCCTTCCAGATAAGAGAAATGAGGTCATGCATTCATGCCAATAGTGCTTCTCCGCCATACTTGAGTGCCTCAGCGGGAATTCCATCTGCTCCTGATGCCTTCTTGTTCTTGAGTTGACGCCTTCAGTTGCCTGAGGAAGAGAATGTTTGAAGACCAGGACAACAAATCTGGCACTAAGTTCATGGTCCACAGGGCAGTAGTGATACCCGCTCTTCTATATTGGTCAGAGCCGTGGACCATATACAGTAGACACCTCAAAGAGCTGGAGAAGTACCACCAGTGCTGCCTCCGCAAGATCCTGCAAATCCACTGGGAGTATAGATGTACCAACGTCCGTGTTCTTGCTCAGGCCAACATCCCCAGCATCGAAGCACTGACCACACTCGACCAGCTCCGTTGGGCAGGCCACATCGTCTGCATGCCCGATACGAGACTCCCAAAGCAAGCGGAACTCATACACGGCAAACGAGCCCCAGGTGGGCAGAGGATACGTTTCAAGGACACCCTCAAAGCCTCCTTGATAAAGTGCAACATCCCCACCGGCACCTGGGAATCCCTGGCCCAAGACCGCTCTAAGTGAAGGAAGAGCATCCGGGAGGGCGCTGAGCACCTCGAGTCTCGTCGCCGAGAGCATGCAGAAACTAAACGCAGACAGCGGAAGGAGCATGCGGAAAACCAGACTCCCAAACCACCCTTTCCTTCAACTACTGTCTATCCCACCTGTGACAGAGATTGTAATTCCCATATTGGACTGTACAGTCACTTGAGAACTCACTTTTAGACGGAAGCAAGTCTTCCTTGATTTCAAGGGACTGCCTATGATGATGATGATGAAAATCAGCCACTCTCTGAGATCTCATTCTGATGGTTTTAAAGACAAAGGATACTCATTCTTGGTCCTCTTTTTCTTTAAATGTAAAGGTATACAACAATAAGCTTTTATGGGCTGTAAAGAATAATCAAATACCATATTATGTATACACTATTGTCACTAAACCTCAAAATATTTCTGTTTGATAGATTTATTTACGCTTTCTCGATTATCAAATGGATCACTCTAATGAATGCAAGAGGAATTTTGTTGCTGTGTATGATGGGAGTAGTGCTATTGAAAACCTGAAGGCAAAGTTTTGTAGCACAGTAGCCAATGACATAATGCTACAAACTGGAGTTGGAGTGGTTCGCATGTGGGCTGATGAGGGCAGCAGGCTTAGCAAATTCCAAATGCTATTTACTTCATTTGTGGATCGTAAGTAATTAATGGCTTACAAACATTATTCTCAAATAACATTTAATTTGTTATTAGCTTGTTTATTGTGCAATAGACTGCTTCAGAGGATAGTTTGTTTTAAAACTGAAACACTATTGTAATACGGCAGCAGGATTTTGATACCATAATCAAAAATGCAGGCTTGGAAATTATGCTGTTCAATGTTATAAGGTGTGGCACTGGGAGGATTGCGAGAAGTTTGGGAGCAGTGTGGCTGAGCTGACTGATTAACAGGGGTAACATATGTTACCTTGGAGAATTGCTGATAAAAGATTAAAACTTTTTTAAATTTCCAGGAATGCAATTTATTTTGGTCCTCTACACTTCTTTGATTATACTTTCTAAAATTTGTCTTTAGAAATTTACAAGAAATGTTTGCAGACATAAAGATCAAAAAGGAAATGTTTCAAAAATTGACATGATTATATCAGAATTTCTTTTCCTTTTTTGAAAATATTTGTAAGAATTATTGACAGAAAAGCTTTTCGATTTCCTGTCGGAAAGTAAGTCAGGACAACACTAGAAAACAGAATGCCATTGCACTTGTACACTCAACAACAGCAGGAAGTACTTTAGCTAGGTTGTGATATTATAGAATCATAGAAATTTACAGCGTTGAAAGAGGCCATTTAGGCCCATCATGTCTGTGCCGGCAAACAAAGAGCTATCCAGCCTAATCCCACTTCCAGCTCTTGGTCTGTAGCCTTGTAGATTATGGCACTTCAAGTGCACATCCAAGTACTTTTTAAATGCTATGAAGGTTTCTGCCTCTACCACCCTATCAGGCAGTGAGTTCCAGACCTCCACCACCCTCTGGGTGAAAAAGGTTCCCCTCAAATCCCCTCTAAACCTCCCACCAATTACTTTAAATCTATGTCCCCTGGTTGTTGACACCTCTGCTAAGGGAAATAGGCCCTTCCTATCCACTCTATCAAGGCCCCTCATAATTTTATACACCTCAATAAGGTTTCCCCTCAGTCTCCTCTGTTCCAAAGAAAATAACCCTAGCCTATCCAATCTTTTCTCATAGCTAAAGTTCTTTAGTCGAGGCAACATCCTCGTAAATCGCCTCTGTACCCTCTCTAGTGCAATCACATCTTTCCTGTAATGTGGTGACCAGAACTGCACGCAGTGGCCTAGCTAGTGTTTTATACAGTTCAAGCATAACCTCTCTGCTCTTGTATTCTATGTCTCGGCTAATAAAAGTTAGTATTCCATATGCCGCCTTAACCATCTTATCCACCTGTCCTGCTACCTTCAGGGATCTGTGGACATGCATTCCAAAGTCTCTCTGATCCTCTACACTTCAGTGTCCTACCATTTATTGTGTATTCCCTTACCTTGTTAGCTGTTATGTATGTTAACTGGGTTTTACCTGCCACCGGAGGGCGCAACTGTCGGAGTCCTAATGGTCACTGGCAGACATGTGCAAACCGTGTATATAATGTTGGCAGCCATGTTGAATCCTCACTTTGAGAATAAATAAACTGGAATAAGGTCATGCCTGAACAAGCTCATTGTACTTCGCCTCGTGGAGTTATTTGATACTTAACATTAGCCATCCCCAAATGCATTACCTTGCACTTCTCCGGATTGAATTCCATTTGCCACTGTTCTGCCCACCTGATGAGTTCATTGATATCTTCCTGCAGTCTAGTTTTCTTCTTCATTATAAACCACACGGCCAATTTTTGTATCATCTGCGAGCTTCTTAATCATACCCCTTACATTCAAGTTTAAATCATTGATATATACCACAAAAAGCAAGTGACCTAGTATTGAGCCCTGCGGAACCCCACTGAAAACAGCCATCCAGTCATAAAAACACCCATCAGCCATTGGCCTATGCTTCCTGCCTCTGAGCCAGTTTTGGATCCAACTTGCCACTTTGCCTTGGATCCCATGGACTTTTACTTTCGTGACCAGTCTGCCATGTGGGACCTTATCAAAAGCCTTGCTAAAATTCATATACACTACATCAAACGCACTACCCTCATCGACCCTCCTTGTTATTTCTTTAAAAAATTCAATCGTTAGTCAGACACGACCTTCCCTTAGCAAATCCATGCTGGCTGACCTTGATTAATCCGTATCTTTCTAAATGAAGATTTATCCTGTCCCTCAGAATGTTTTCCAATAATTTCCCACCACCGAGGTTAGGCTGACTGGCCTGTAATTATTCAGTTTATCCCTTTCTTCTTTTTAAACAATGGTACAACTTTAGCAGTCCTCCGGCACCACACCTGTAGCCAGAGAGGATTGGAAAATGATGGTCAGAGCCTCTGCTATTTCCTCTTTTGCTTCTCTTAACAACCTGGGATGCATTTAATCCGGGCCTGGGGAGTTAACCACTTTAAAATCTGCTAAACCCCTTAATACTTCCTCTCTCACTATGTTTATTTCATCTAATATTTCACACTCCTCCTCCCTGATTGCAATGTCTGCATGGCCCATCTCTTTTGTGAAAACAGACGCAAAGTATTCATTAAGAACAATACCTATGTCTTCCGCCTCCACACACAGATTACCTTTATGGACTCTAATAGGCCCTACTTTTTCTTTAGTTATCCTCTTGCTCTTAATGTATTTATAAAACATCTTTGGGTTCTCCTTGATTTTACTTGCCAACATTTTTTCATGCTCTCTCTGCTTTCCTAATTTCCTTTTTAATTTCACCCCTGCACTTTCTACATTCCCCTTGAGTTTCTGCGGTATTGGGCCCTCGGTATGTCATAAGCCTCCCTTTTTTTTCTTTATCCTACCCTGTATGCCCCTTGACATCCAGGGGGCTCTAGATTTGTTAGTCCCACCCTTTATTTTTAAGGGAACATACTTGCTCTGAACCCTCACAATCTCCTCCTTGAATGCCTCCCACTGCTCTGACACTGATTTACCTTCAAGTAGCTGCTTCCAGTCCACTTTGGCTAAATCCCATTTCATATTGACAGATTGCGACACATGACTCCCATATAAATTTTAAAAGACAGTTCATTTTATCAGCAGTCGCACAACAGCACCTGTTCTGCTAAATATATCTTTCCCAATCTTATTTTCTCTTTTGTGGCCCTTTTGAAATAAAGATAGTTGAATTAGTACTGATTTCAGGAAAGTGCCTATATTGTGACTTAGTGTCCATGAGGCAATGGATTACAGCTAGTAATTAAAGTTAACAAGATCAAATTCCCTATTCAGTGAAAATCAATAATAATTATGCAAATCTTTTTAATCTATATCAGTTGATGTGTGCTTGTGTGCTTATTAATTAATTGATATCTTCATAAGGCTTCTCTTTTTTACTCACTTGTCTGAATTCACTCCGGGATTATGCATAGAAAAACTGCCTGTTCCAATCGGGATTTTCATTAAAAATGAAGAGCCCACCTGACCCCAAAACCCTTTAAAGTAATGTTCATATCTTGTGTTTTTTTAAAACAGACCTTTAGAGACTTCAGACACAAATTATTCATAGCAGATGCCACTTGCATGAAGATACCACTTGAATGTACATTTTTATCTTTTTCAACCCACCAGCTGCAGAGTAAACAACATCTCCAGATATTGTTACTTTGACATAACTTATGACTTGTCCTTTACGTGTTGAAAATTTAGGCAGTTGATCAGCATAAATCCCTAAAGAATCACCATGAAAAATTGGATCACAATGTACAAAATAGTATGCATCACAGAAAGTGCCAAAAGTACATCACTATAGTTTTTTTTGTTATTTTCTGATCTATTCCCTTATTTCAGAATGCTATTAACCAGAGCAGTACATCTTGTTTACACCTAGTTTCCAAAGCTAATGATTGAACGATGCTATGAATTCATGCAAGTTAGCAATCAATAAATCCAACAAGATTACATGAATTCATTAATTTTGTGTCAGAGATTCAGTTCATGCTTTTACTGTGAATAATGGAGCTATGACCAATTTACCTAACTGGCACAGCTGAACTAACAAAGACATGACCTTTTCAAAGTGCACATTTACTGTGTTTAGTTGCTCATGGTTGAATGGCTATACACAGTGCTACACCACATCTTGTATAAGATTTTGAAATACAATTGCTGTGCTATAATTTATGGTGACACTAACCTTTGTCTCACAGCTCCCTGCCAGGACAACACATTCTTTTGCCACAGCAACATGTGCATCAACAATTCTTTGGTCTGTAATGGAGTCCAGAACTGTGTGTACCCATGGGATGAAAATCATTGTAAAGGTAACATTGTTTGTCTAGAACTGTAAAAGCATTTGTGAGAAAAAAATGCCCTTTGCTTCATCAGACTTGACAAAAGCCATTTCTCTCTGACAGCTGTATTTATGGGTTAAATCAGTACATTTATCTCAGTCAAAGCTTCCATTAAGCATTGGTTTACAAAGCCTAACCAATCTTAACTAGTTTTGACATTTCCACAGCTACTATATGGAAATCTGATTTAATACAAAATAGCTCATCTCATTCCCTAATAAAATCGGAGAGGCTCAGATCACAGTTATGAAATGAAGATATGTCACCCGGTTGAAGATGGGTATGATTTTTGGCTTATTTAGACTGGTACTGAAGATTAATTGGATAATATTCCATGGTTGTATATTTCTTGCTATTTGTCCCCCCCTCCACCCCCTATGATAGTTTATAGTGGTGTGTCTGCCAATGTTAAACAGAGTTAAAATCTAGAGTAACAGTGGAGATATTCAGCTTTGCCCGATACCTGATCGTCTTTGGTTAACCGCTAGCACTGGATGAATGAGACAGCCTGTCCTGCCAAGGGCCTGTTCCTTTTTGTCAGTACTACAAATGGCAAACGTAGGGCTCGTCGGACCAGAAGTGGGGTGGGAGGGAGGCTGGTATTGCACCAAAAGCTAAGTATGATCTTGTCCTCGTCCAGTATCCATCTGCATTCTCTTGCAGCAGAGTTAATTGAAAACAATCCGGGAACCCTGGCCAACTGTGGCAGTTCCCAGGATATCCGTTATCTTAATTGTGGATTAGAGTCCTGTCCTTGGTTGGCAATATTCTTCAGCATATATCAAGAGCAATTAACAACATGGCCACCTTGGCACTGAAACAGCAAGTCAATAATATGCCCAGCATTATGATAGAATATATACAGCAAGCATCTAACATTGGAAGATGGTCCCTGCCACAGAAACTTTCACAGCCGCAAAGAGACTGACTTCAACTGAGAGCAGTTTTTTTCTATTAATACAATTAATGTTAAATACTGCCTACTTGGGGAAGAATAGGCTTGTTATCCTTATACTAGCACTGCTTAGAGCTCTAATCCTTAACTGGAAACAGAATGAAATCTTATTGAAATAAAGCTGTTAGAATTAACTAATGTACACCGAGATGCACTAAATAAACAGTAAATTGCTGTCAAAGGCTGGATCCAGTGCCTGATCATTTCCATTTAAAACTGCCAAGACTGTCCTCACCATTCACACCAGCCTGTCCAGATCGTTTCTGAATGTTGGCAGGTGCCCTTTGAATGGTCTGTGTTAAAAGCTTAGGAAAAATCTTGTGCATTTTCGGAATTGATGCTATATCAGTAATGCCTCATACACATTTTTGAATTTAATAGTTTAATGGAAAGATTAAACAAAGTACAGAAAACTGTTGAAGTAATTAATTAATGGGACTAAAAGTCGACAAATCTATTTGGATTTTCAAAAAGCATTCAATAAGGTGCCACACAAGAGGTTATTACACAAGTTTAGAGCTCATGGGATTGGGGGTAATATACTGGCATGGATTGAACCATTGTCTTTGGTCCCCGCCACAAACTCCGTTCTCTAGCGACCGACTCCATCCTTCTCCCTAGCAAATGTCTGAGACTGAACCAGACTGTGCGCAACCTCGGTGTCATATTTGACCTTGAAATAAGTTCACGACCACATATCTGTGCCATAACTAATACCAACTATTTCCACCTCCGTAACATTGCCCGTCTCCGCCCCTGCCTCAGCTCATCTGCTGCTGAAGCCCTCATCCATGTCTTTGTTACCTCTAGGCTTGACTGTTCCAACGCATTCCTGGCTGGCCTCCCACATTCTACCCTACGTAAACTTGAGGTAATCTAAAACTCGCCAGCCCGTGTGCTAACTCGCATCAAGTCCCGTTCATCCATCACCCCTGTGCTTGCTGAGCTACATTGGCTCCCGGTTAAGCAATGCCTCGATTTCAAAATTCTCATCCTTGTTTACAAACCCCTCCATGGCCTCGCCCCTCCCTATCTCTGTAATCTCCTTCAGCTCACCCCCCTCCCACCCTCAAGATGTCTGGGCTCTTCAAATTCTGCCCTCTTGAGCACCCCTGATTATAATTGCTCAACCATTGGTGGCCGTGCCTTCAGCTGCCTAGGCCCCAAGCTCTGGAACTCCCTCTATAAACCTCTCCGCCTCTCTTTCCTCCTTTTAAGATGGTCCTTAAAACCAACCTCTTTGACCAAGCTTTTGGTCATCTGCCATAATTTCTTCTTTTGTGGCTCAGTGTCAAATTTATTTGTTTCGTCTTCTAACACCTGTGAAGCGCCTTGAGACGTTTTACTATGTTAAAGGCGCTGTATAAATACAAATCATTGTCGTTGTTGAGAATTGGTTAATGAACAGAGATCAGAGAGTAGGAATAAACGGGTCATTTTCGTGCTGGCAGGCTTTAACTAGTGGGGTACCGCAAGGATCAGTGCTTAGGCTCCAGCTATTCACGATCTATATCAATGAATTAATTGAGGGGACTGCTTGTAATGCATCCAAGTTTCTTGACAATTCAAAGCTAAGTGGGAAAGTAAGCTGTGAGGAGGACGCAAAGAGGCTGCAAAAAGATATAGACCGGTTAAGTGAGTGGGCAAGAACATGGCAGATGGAATATAAAGTGGAGAAGTGTGATGATATTCACTTTGGTAGGAAAAATAGAAAAACAGAATATTTGTTGGTGTTCAGAGGGACCTAGGTGTCCTTGTACACAAATCACTGAAAGTTAACATGCAGGTACAGCATGCAATTAGGAAAACAAATGATATGTTGGCCTTTATTACAAAAGGATTGGAGTATAATAGTAAATTAGTCTTAATACAATGATATAGGGCCTTGGTGAGGCCACACCTGGAGTACTGTGTACAGATTTAATCTCCTTACCTAAGCAAGGATATACTTGCCTTAGAAGAAAGGTTCATTAGACGATTCCTCGGATGAGGGGATTGTTCTATGAGGAGATATTGAATAGAATAGACATTTATTCCCTAGAGTTTAGAAGAGTGAAAGTTGGTCTCATTGAAACAAATACAATTCTTACAGGACTTGACCGAGTAGATGCAGAGAGGATGTTTTCTCTGGCTAAGGATCTAGAACTAGGGTCACAGTCAATGTTCCCTGTAAGCTGTGTGGAAGATCCCATGCAGCCGGCTTTTAAACAGAAAAAACAAGCAGGCGTGGTATTTTGAGTGGGCCACAAGGCCTGAAAAAAAGTTACAGGGAACATTGGTCACAGTCTCAGAATAAGGTCTCGGCAATTTAGGACTGGCATGAGGAGAAATTTCTTCACTCTTAGGGCTGGATTTTCGGCAACTTTGCGATCAGGCTTTCGCCGCGATTTCGCGGGATCTTCGGGCACCTTTTTGCGACGGCGTTTCCATGTATTGCTGGGGAGAGGAGCGCTGACGTGAAACAGCGTGCAACACCGCGGATTGTGTTATCGTCGTACTTTCGGCTTTCTCCGTATCCATACTCTGCTCCCAGAATACCGACAGGATCAAACCTGTTGGTGCAGCCCTGCCAGCAGTGGTAAGTATGAAGACCTGCAAAAAAGGTACGTTTAAGTTTTTATTTTTCAATTCTTTTCCAGCGATTTAGTAGGTAAGGGTTTTGTGAATGTTTTTTGCAATTTATTTCCCCCCACAGCCTGCCCTCCCAGGACCTCCCATGCAGCGCTCCCGGCCCCGGACCAACGTTGCCGAAACTTGCGGTTTGCACCACGAATCCTCGTGCAACGCCAACTTTATCGCATGGCGCAGATGTAAAGGCTGAAAGTTCGGCCTAAAAATGGTAGCGCAGCAAAAACGGTAATTTTAGTATAAAACTACCGTTTTCGTCGAAAATTGAAAATCTAGCCCTAATAGTTGTGAATCTTTCGAATTCTCTACCCCAGAGAGCTGTGGATGCTCTCATTGAGTATATTTAAGACAGAGATCGATAGGTTTTTGGATACTAAGGGAACAAAGAGATACGGGGATGGCGTGGGAAGGTGGGTTGAAGTAGAAGATCAGCCATGATCTTATTGAATGGTGGAGCAGGCTCGAAGGGCCGAATGGCCTACCCCACCTCTTATTTCTTATGTTCCTATGTTCATATGTAATTTATTTTGTTTTAAAGGGGTTGGTCAGCCTGACAAAACGGTCTTGTTGATACACAAAAGACTGCTTAACAATATCAACGCTATTGCCAATTGTGTCTGATGTTGGAAATATATCATTTCTTTCTGCTTCCAATGCCGCTCTTTTCCTGAAGAGGCTGGAAATGATTTTCTTGTCCTCTGTCCACCTAGGCACCAGACAGGTGGCGTAAATTCAAAGTAAGTTCACATGCAATGACTTGAACCGGTTTGAATTTGCCAATTCAGATCATTATCATGCATCCGATGCAATCCAGCCATCTGGCAGGGCCATGGACCAAGAAATGGGCCAGAAATGCAGGCGGTTCATCAGACCTGAGAGTCTTGCAGCAGTAGGAATGGCTATTGGCATCCAGATCTTCAGGCTGTTCTCCAAAAACTGCAGCCAAAAGCCCCAGGCCCAAAGATCTCTAGGGAGGCTTAAAAAGAACCTTTCACTTAACTTTTTAGGCCTCCCTGCCTGTTATATAGGTAAACGTATTTACTCTGTACAGTCACCAGAGGGCTCATTGCCTGGAGTCCCAAGGGATCCAATAATCCCTTGGGAGCACAGGTATTTAAGGAGGCCTTACAGGTTGGAGAGGCACTCTGGAGACCTGTAATAAAAGACTACGGTCACACTTTACTTTGAGCTCAGTGTTCAGACTGACTCTTTCTCCATACATAACAACTGGCGACGAGATACAGATAGTGAACCCAAAGATGCAGAGAACAGTGGGCATCCTGGAGAAATTCTCGGAGGGAGATGATTGGGAAACTTTTGTGGAGCGACTCGACCAATACTTCATGGCCAACGAGCTAGATGGGGAAGAGAACGCTGCCTCACCGTCTGTGGGACACCAACATATGGCCTCATGAAGAATCTGCTCACTCCAGTGAAACCCACGGAGAAATCGTACGATGATTTGTGTACACTGGTCCGAGAGCATTTGAACCCCAAGGAAAGCGTCCTGATGGCGAGGTACCGGTTCTACACCTACAAAAGGTCTGAAGGCCAGGAAGTAGCGAGTTATGTTGCCGAGCTAAGATGCCTTGCAGGACATTGCGAATTTGAAGGACATTTGGAGCACATGCTCAGAGACTTTTTCGTACTTGGCATTGGCCACGCAACCATACTTCGCAAACTTTTGGCTGTAGAGACCCCAACTTTGAGTAAGGCAATAGCAATGGCCCAGGCATTCGTTGCCAACAGTGACAATGCTAAGCAAATCTCTCCGCACACAAATGCTGTGAACAAAGTGATGTTGTTTTCGAATCGCAACGTACAGGGCAGGTCACACATGCCTGCAGCTGCAGGTCTGCAAATGTCTGAGTCCACCATCAAGGGGATGAATACAAAGCCATTAATACCTTGTTGGTGCTGCGGGGGTGATCATTGTTTCCAATCAAGCTGATTCAAAGGGTATGGTTGCAAGGGCTGTGGGATACCTCCAACGAGTGTGCAGGCGAGCTGCAAATCCCGTTAAACCTGCAAACTACCATGTTGCAGAAGAGGACAGATCCACGGAGGATCACGACGAACCAGAGCCTCAGACCGAGGAGGCAGAGGTACATGGGGTGCACACATTCACGACGAATTGTCCCCCAATAATGCTGAATGTTGAACTAAATGGACTCCCGGTGTCAATGGGACTGGACACGGGCGCGAGCCAGTCCATCATGGGCAAAAAGACTTTCGAAAGATTGTGGTGCAACAAGGCCTCAAGGCCAGTCTTAACTCCAATTCGTATGAAACTAAGAATTTACACGAAATAACTGATTCCCGTAATTGGAGTGCTACCGTAAAGGTCTCCTACGATGGAGCGGTGCACAAGCTACCACTCTGGGTGGTACCGGGCGATGGTCCCACGCTGCTCGGTAGGAGCTGGCTGGGAAAGATATGCTGGAACTGGGACGACGTCCGAGCGCTATCGTCCGCTGACGACACTTCATGTGCCCAGGTCTTAAACAAATTCCCTTCGGTGTTCGAACCAGGCATCGGGAAATTCCAAGGAGTAAAAGTGAAGATCCACCTAATTCCGGGGGCACAACCCATCCATCACAAGCCGAGAGCAGTACCCGTACATGATGAGAGAAAGAGTAGAGATCAAGCTAGATCGGCTGCAACAAGAGGGCATCATTTCACCGATCGAGTTCAACGAGTGGGCCAGCCTGATCGTTCCTGTCCTCAAGGGAGACGGCCCAGTCAGAATCTGTGGCGATTTCAAAGTAACTATCAATCGTTTCTCCCTGCCGAACCAATACCCACTACCAAAGGCCGACGACCTCTTTGCAATGCTGGTGGAAGGAAAGACGTTCACGAAGCTGAATCTGACTTCAGCCTACATGACAGGAACTGGAGAAATCATCGATGGGCCTCACCTGCATCAACACGCACAAAGGTCTTTTTATTTATAACAGATGCCCATTTGGAATTAGATCAGCGGCGGCGATATTCCAGAGAAACATGGAAAGATTACTGAAGCTGATCCTGCACACCGTGGTCTTAAAGGACGACATCTTGGTCACAGGTCGGAACACAGTTGAGCACCTGCAGAACCTGGAGGAGGTTCTTAGTCGACTCAACCACGTGGGGTTCAGGTTAAAACGCTCAATGTGTTTTCCTGGCGCCTGAAGTGAAGTTCTTGGGAAGGAGGATTGCGGCGGACGCCATCAGGCCCACCAACGCGAAGACGGAGGCAATCAAGAATGCACCGAGGCCACAGAGCGTGACGGAGCTGCAGTCGTTTCTCGGACTCCTGAACTACTTTGGTAACTTCTTACCGGGTCTCAGGACACTGCTAGATCCATTGCATGTCTTGCTGTGAAAAGGGGACGAATGGATTTTGGGCAAAAGCCAAGAAAATGCCTTTGTTAAAACGAGAAAATTGTTATGTTCAAATAAATTGCTTGTGTTGTATGATCCATGTAAACGTTTGGTACTAGCATGTGATGCGTCGTCATATGGCATCGGGTGTGTATTGCAACAAGCTAATGATTTTGGGAAACTGCAACCGGTTGCTTATGCATCCAGGAGTCTGTCTAAGGCTGAGAGTGCCTACAACATGATTGAGAAAGAAGTGTTAGCGTGTGTCTATGGGGTAAAGAAAATGCATCAATACCTGTTTGGGCTAAAATTCGAATTGGAAACTGACCATAAGCCACTCATATCCCTGTTTTCCAAGAGTAAAGGGATAAATACCAACGCATCGGCCCGCATCCAGAAATGGGCGCTCACACTGTCCGCTTACGACTACGCCATCTGCCACAGGCCAGGCACAGAAAACTGCACCGATGCTCTCAGTAGGCTGCCATTGCCCACCACGGGAGTGGAAATGGCGCAGCCCGCAGATTTAGCCATGGTTATGGAAACATTTAAGAGTGAGCAATCACCCGTCACTGTCCGGCAGATCAAAACCTGGACCAAAACCGAGCCAGGACCCCTTATTATCCCTAGTCAAAAGCTGTGTGCTTCACGGGAGCTGGTCCAGTGTCCCAGTGGAAATGCAGGAAGAGGTAAAGCCATTCCAGCGGCGCAGATGAAATGTCTATACAGGCAGACTGCCTTCTGTGGGGCAATCGTGTAGTGGTTCCCAAGAAGGGCAGAGACACCTTCATCAATGACCTCCACAGTACCAACCCATCGTAATGATGAAAGCGATAGCCAGATCCCACGTGTGTTGGCCCGGTATCGATGCGGACTTAGAGTCCTGCGTTCACAGATGTAATACATGCTCGCAGTTAAGCAATGTACCCAGGGAGGCAACGCTAAGTTTATGGTCTTGGCCGTCCAAACCGTTGTCTAGGGTACATGTCGACTATGCAGGCCTGTTCTTGGGTAAAATGTTCCTTGTAGTTCTAGACGCATACTCCAAGCGGATTGAATGTGAGATAATGTCCGCTGCCACTACTGAAAGCCTGCGGGTCATGTTTGCCACACACGGCCTACCCAATGTCCTGGTGAGCGACGATGGGCCATGTTTTACCAGTGCTGAGTTCAAACAATTCATGACCCGTAACGGGATCAAACATGTCACATCTGCCCCGTTTAAACCAGCGTCCAATGGTCAGGCAGAGAGAGCAGTGCAAGCCATCAAGCAAGGCTTGAAGAGGGTAACTGAAGGCTCACTGCAGACTCGCCTATCCCGAGTCCTGCTTAGCTACCGCATGAGACCCCACTCGCTCACTAGGATCCCAACTGCTGAACTGCTCATGAAAAGAGCACTTAAGACAAGGCTCTCATTAGTTCACCCTGATCTATATGAACAGGTAGAGAGCAGGCGGCTTCAACAAAGTACATACCATGATTGCGCAAATGTGTCATGCAAGATTGAAATCAATGATCCTGTATTTGTGTTGAATTATGGACAAGGTTCCAAGCGGCTTCCCGGCACTGTCATGGCCAAACAGGGGAGCAGGGTGTTTCGGGTCAAACTTTCAAATGGACTCAATCACCAGAAACACTTGGACCAAATCAAACTCAGATTCATGGACTATCCTCCTAAAAGAGTTTCAACCTAAAAGAGTTTCACGGACTATCCTGAGCAACCCACCTTGGACCCTACCTTTTTTGATCCCCCAACATACACATCAGTGGCAATTAGCACCACAGTTGACCACGAAGCAAAACCCATCATCCACAGCAGCCCTGCAGGACCGAACACACCAGGCAGCCCAGCAAGGCTAGCTGCACAGCAGCCCAGCGAGGGCCCAACAAATAATTCAACAATACCAGCTTTCACACCAAGACGATCAACCAGGGCCCGAAGGGCCCCAGATCGATTCACATTGTAAATAGTTACACTATTGACTTTGGGGGCGGCGGGGGGGTGGGGGAGTGTTGTTATATATGTAAACTTATATTTACTCTTTACAGCCACCAGAGGGCTCATCCCTTAGAGTCCCAAGGGATCCCATAATCCCTTGGGAGCACAGGTATTTAAGGAGGCCTCACAGGTTGGAGAGCCACTCTGGAGACCTGCAATAAAAGACTACGGTCACATTTTACTTTGAGCTCACAGTGTTCAGTCTGACTCTTTCGCCATACATAACACTGCCTGATTAACATGGGAGCCGAGGGCATAGAAACATAGAAAATAGGTGCAGGAGTAGGCCATTCGGCCCTTCGAGCCTGCACCGCCATTCAATGAGTTCATGGCTGAACATGCAACTTCAGTACCCCATTCCTGCTTTCTCGCCATACCCCTTGATCCCCCTAGTAGTAAGGACTACATCTAGCTCCTTTTTGAATATATTTAGTGAATTGGCCTCAACAACTTTCTGTGGTCCAGTTGATCCAGTCTTTCTTGATATGACAGTCCCGCCATCCCGGGAATCAGTCAAGGCCTACCATCAGTGGACCCTCTATCGGTGAAGCTGGAGGAAAATGAGCCCGGCGTCCCATCCCACCTCATTTCCATTGTTGTCCTTTGCTTCAACTTGCTTCAGGGTCAAACATTTTGCCTCGCCCCACCTCCCACTTCCAGGGGAAATCCCGTGGCAGCATAAAGGGGATGGAGACCGGGCATCATAGGTCCCAGCTCCCTCCTCATCTCCTTACAAAGGCAGCCACTTTAGTGAGCTATCAGATGGGTGCTAGTGTGCATGTCTTCAGGAACAAGGGAAAATGAGAATAGAGAGCGAAAGAGTACTCAATAAGGGGGGTGAAATTGGGTTTCGCTCCATTTGATGCGCTAACTTTTAAAAGCTTGAAAAATTAGTGTGAAGCGCTAACAATGTTTAATTTTTTTTTAATTCGGTGTTTTGGCTCCAAGAAGGAAGTGGAGCCCTAAATCAAGTGTCCACTTCCTTCCTGGAGCGCAATCGGCAGCAGGCGGGGCAGTGAGTATTGCCGCGTTGAAAGGCTCCTTCCCTCCCTTAATGGGGAGGGCCATCGCTGCAGGCTCTGCAAAGGAAAAGAAACAACCTTCTCCACGACGGCAGCCGCGATCCCACCCGATCAGCCCAGCACTTGAGCACAGAGCTGGGCTGATCAATCGCAGGCAGGAACCCGCGAAAAAACCTACAAGAGAGAAGGTAAGTTTTTATTTATCTTGGCCACCACGCCTTTAAACATCACCCCTAAAGTGGCCAGCCGCCCAATGCACGCCTCCTGCAGCTGTCGGTGTTTTTGTCTGACGCTGCTGCAGGGGGTGGAAGTCAATTTCGGGTCTGGGGTGCTACCTGGGCCATGCACACAGCGATGACATCATGGTCTCCGGGTGAAGGAGATTGGGGCGCAACACCATATCGCCGCAAACCTCCCAGCGAATATGACGGGAGTCGCTGATCTCGCAAAAACCATTTGCGTCCTGTTATCGCCCCCTGGAGGTGCTAACGGGAGGCGCAAAGGAACCCAATTTTGTCCCTTAGACCTTTTTTATTACCTCTCTGATTCTTCCCCTTACTCCACTCAAGTGGTTGCATCTGCATATGTTCCCAGATCCATGAGTCCTCTTTTCGTTCAATCACGCATCTAAATTATTTTTCAATGCTGACATGGTCTCTGCTTCAATAACTAACTCCATTAGTACTTTCCACAGCCTCAATACCCTCTGTGTAAAATAGTTTCTCTTGCTCTCTGTCCTAAATCACATTCATTTAATCATATCTATAGCCTCGTTCTAGGGCTATCAATCACTGGAACAGTCCATCTCTATTTACTCTGTCTCATTCCTTTATAATTTTAAACAACTAAGAACATAAGAAATAGGATCAGGATTAGGCCATTTGGCCGCTCCAGCCTGCTCCGCCATTTAATAAGATCATGGCTGATCTGATCTTGGGCTCAGCTTCACTTCCCTGCCCGCTCCCCATAACCCTTCACTCCTGATAACTCTATCAAATCCCCCTTTAATTTTCTCTGTCGTAACAAAAACAGCCCTACTTTTCGCGACTATCTTCATATTTGTATTTCTTTATACCAGACAACATCCTAATGATTCTGAATTGTACCCCATCTATTGCGTCAACATCCTTGCTATAGCATGGATTCCAAAACTGGGCATAATATTCCAACTTTACTCTAATGGCAGTAAGTTCATGCCCCACACAATGCTATTTCCGTTCCCCTCCTGGTGATACTCAGATGCTATATACTCTGTGTAACTAGTACTTTCTCTACCTATTCCCCTTAGTTTTCTGTCTGTCTAAATAGCGATATACCAGTGAAGTAAATATTTCATATTCTAATTCAGTGGGTAAAGTGTCTACTGATGTTGTGTACTCTGGTTCAATAAAAAGTATATTATAGAACATTTTAACACCATAGTACATGGCAAAGGAAAATCCAATATTAAATAACCATCTGTCATCCATTATACCATGACCAGTCTAAATATATAGTCAAGTGCTTTCAGCTGCAGCAGGCAGAACTCACCAGTGACGAGTACATTGATGAAAATGTCACAATGTGCAGTATTGATGGCTTCTGGCACAGTATGGTTTTTAACATAGGTGAATGGACATCAGAATGCAATGCATCTGATTTGATACATTTTACTTCAATAACTAAAGCCAACGCAGAACTCACCCATATATTCTGGCTGGGTGGGGATATTTAGTTTTCCTATTCATTGTTTGTCCACATTATGGGCTCAATTTTCCCCCAAAGCATTTTTTTGGCATACGCCCAATTTTTTGGGCCCAAGTATGCCAAAAAAAAAGTGTTGTAAGTTTCCCCACTGCACCTCTTCATTTTGGCGTGGCCTAACCCGACCTTTAGTTTTGGGGGTGGAGCCTTAATCTGCGCCAAAAAGATCGGGCTGCCATGGTAACCAGGGACACAATGTGAGCTGAGGCTGCAAAGTGAAGCATACAGCCAGCTCCCAACACAAGAATTGAAAAACACATAGCACTACCTTACCTCCAACCCCGTCCAAAGGCTGCCCGGTTTCTTGGTCGCCAGTTCAGGTCTCTCTTTCTCTCTCTCTCTCGGGGATTTTTAAGTTAGGCCAGAAAAAGCAGCCTGCTCCAAAAAAAAACGGCGCAAATACTGGGGAAAATTGAGCCCATAATCATGTTTTAAAAATACTTGTATTATCATAAAGCATTTATAATCTGTAGTGAACCAGCATCTTCGGCACATTCATTGTGCTTTTGTGATTGACTAAATAATTAAGGAAGGCATAGGCCTTCCTGTGAGTCATGCTAAAAGCACTGAGTCATTCTCTAAGGATTCAATGTCTGATCATTTTGGGAGAGTGCAGATAATGTATAGTAGAGCAGCTATAAAGGTTTGACAAACTCCATTATTTCGATTTCCTAAAGATTTGTTATACACTCACAGTTACACTGCTCCAGTTTATCAGGATAAATTATTTTCTATGTTTTTTCCAATAATGGATGCAATTTCTCTCCAAAGGTTGGTAATTATTTTCCGTCATTCTGCACAATCAACTACATGCACAGTTTTATAGCTGATTCATAAAACTCAAGGTGACTAATGGAGTTGCATTTTGCATCAATTAAGGATCCTGATACACAATTAAGTGGAGACATGGAAACCACTTAAAACTATATGCATTTTTCTCCTCCAACTTTTTGTTGAACTGCGAAAAAAGTACTCCCTTTTTAAGTGCATAGATGAATTAAAGATAAAAATTGAAAATATTCTGATTGTATTATGTGAACCCAAATTTACATGGTTGTTACATTTACTAGTAAAACTCATAAAGAATTATAGTTGGCACAGTAGTGCTGAGGGACTGGAGTAGATTTTTAGTTTTTACTGCTTGGGCCTTAAAAATCACCTGGGCACAGTGCGGAGAGAGCCATTGGGCAATGCGGAGAGAACCATCGGCTGGAATGGATCTATCTTAAAGAGCTTGCTTGATTTTCCTTCCAATAATTTAAAGTGAAGCAAAATCAGGCGGGTTCTGCAGCTAGACTTTCTAGCAAGGTGAGTCTTAAAGTCTAGGTGATTAAGATGAAAATCTACCTCACTGTCTATACATTGGGTTCTAATTCCAACAGTGGCTGTTACTTAAAGCAGCAAATCATATACTACTTTGTTTGTTTAAAGCGTGTCTGATCCATTTCAAATCTAGTGAGTCTTCAAGGAATGACATTTGGCATAATTCCTCAATTATGGTACTAGAAATATAAAAAACACCTAATTGGCCTCAACATTAAAAAAAATTATAGCACATTCCTTCAACAGCTTCAATGCATGTTTTTCTTACCCAATTTAATCATAAGTGGACAGCATTGTCTACTTTTATTATTTACTACTTATTAGTTAAATCTTTGGGTTAAATAGGACCTCTGGTTACAGTTTCATTTTGGAGGACTCTCAGGCAAGATTTAATTCCTGGACAGTGACATAGGTTCACTGATCTTCGACTGCCTATTACATCTCTTGTCTGCTCTGACCATTCAGTCAACTTCTATATCAATGACATACTGGCAATGCAAACTCAGAAGACACTATTAAACCACAATGCAGACCAAAGTGCCAAATGTGATTAAGGTGATCAATTTAATGCCCAACACAATAATTGCCTTCAATTAATTTCTCACCCAAGTGTCAATGTCTACCCATGGTTTCCTACTTATGAGAGGGCTTACTGACTCTACTACTCCTATCATGTGGTCCTTAGTTTCCTCAGCAAAGCTGGTGGAAGGCTGCTGTTCCTCGTGTTAAAACACTTGAGATGCTCGTGGCTGGCAAATTCTGAGTGCTCAAGCCTGTGATTGCCAGGCTGCAGACTGCTGAACCTTGACTGCTTCCAGGGCAGTCTGGCCCAGTTGACATTTTGGCACCATGTTGGGTATTTGTTGAGTGGTAGTAAAGTAGCTGACATGGCAGTTGACTTCTCCATAGTGCTGAAACTCCTTGGCAGGCCTTCCAATACATTGTTGAGCCTCTTGTGAGAGACAAGCAGTTTTCTGTTCATGGCTAGGCCTCTGAAGTCCTCATCTCTGTCCTGCTCAGCAGAGCTGGGAGAGCACTTCACCCTCCAGCCAGCTCTCACCTGGGCTGTCTCACCTGTACCTGCTCCTGCTCACTTGTGCTGGATTTTCCATCATGTGCAGACCCCTCTATCTCACCTACACATGGTCCCAATATTTGTGCTGGTACTTGAAAGGGATGGAGTGTGTGACGGTGCATCCTTAGGATTGTACTCCTCTGAGGGGTATTATTCAGCAGGGTCCAGGTGCTGAGAAGGACCAAGAGGGAAGAAAAAGGCATCAAGGTAGACGGTACTGAGAGCAGGTGACAGTCTTCAGAATGCAGCTTCAATTTGTGAAGCATGCTGAATATTTGCTGAGGTGATTGAAGGACTACAAGTAATATATAGACAGCCGTGCCTTCCCGGTGTCACTCATCGCCAGGGCTTTGTACTTCAGTTGGGTTGGTTAGGGCTAAGATGCCTAATACTCTTCCCCCAGTCTTGCTGCTATCCATCGCATTATGTTCTATCTTGTCCTGCAGAAAGATAGAGCGAGAGGTAGTGAGTGGTTGTTGAAAGGGTAAGTGGAGATATGTGGGACTTGTGCTGTGGTGCATGTCCTGAGAGCTGGAGTTGAGGCAAGGTGGGATGAGGTTGGGTGGGTGGTGAATGGAAAGCCAAATGTGTGCAATGTGAAGTGAAGCAGGAGTCCTGGAAGGAGACTCTGGCTGTGCAAATGGTAAAATGTAAGAAGGAAATGCTGTTACATAGTATAACCTAGTACTTACTGCACAGAAACAGGCCATTCGACCCAACAGGTTGATGCCGGTTGTTAATGAAAATAAATTCACATAGACTCTAGTAAAGTAAGAGAGACAACTTTATTGCTAACAGAGCTCTGGGAGAAGAGTTGAGATTCCGCGATCTGCAAACACCTTCTCCCCGAGTGCCTTGTGCCGCGGGGTTATAAGCAGTTTACAGGGGGTGGAATACAATCATTTAAATTCATTTACATACAACCAATCAATCCATATGGCAATGCAATTTATTTACATACAACTAATCAATCTATATGGCAACGCAATTAATTTACATACAACTTTTTAGTCCTAGTGAAACCTGATAGCATGGCGCGAGTTTGGGGGCCCTTCCTCTGTATCTTTTATGGTTAGTTATTCTGTTGCAAAGCTTTCTATGAAACAGTGGCCTGCACCTGGCCAGGAGTCACTTGTTGCTGCAGAGTTCATATCAGGGACAGCAGATAGGCTTCTTGGTACAAAGTTCATTTAGTGGTGGCTTACCCCATCCTGCATTGCTATGTCCGAAAATCCACTCCAACAGTTCCCCCTGTTGGTCCTGGAGGATGTTCACGAAATCCAGATGACCACAATGAAGGTGGCTCAGTGCCTACCTTCGAGGCAAGTTACTTCCCTGCCTTGCCTGTAGCTCTAGCCTACCCTTCATAGGTAGTGGTCTGTGCCTGCATCGTCCGCTCCGTCTTCCTCGGCGTCTCCAGGTGTTCCCATCAGACGTTCTTTTCCGGTGATCACGCTGGCAACCGGCACTATTCGGGCCATCATGACTTTACAGCAGATATTAAAACATCCGATAATCAAGCAACAAGTAATTATTATTACAACAAGAATAACTACTCCATGTGTTAAATAGGACCCCCAGGATCCCCCTAATAGCCAGTCAAGCTAGCTGTTCCCCCTTTTTGAGCCTTGTCTGAACTCGTCAAGCTGCTTTCTTATGGCATCAATGGCTTGGGTGATATTGTATGATTCATCCGTAACATGCGTTATACATTTGTCTCCTATTATTGTGCATACTCCCCCCTGTTGGGCTAACTGATAATCTATGGCATAACGGGTCTGCTGCGTATACAATCTTAATTCAGACAGCTCCCGGTTGATGGCATCCTATCCCTTAGATGTGCTGTTTCCCAGAATGGTTAATCCACAAATAAGCTAGTTCCTATTTTTGGCACTAATTACCCCCGCTGATCCCCCCACAGACAGGGCCCCGAGGAACCCGCGGCCGAGTGATGATCCCAGCGTGATAGGATCCTTCCAATCGGCACAGAACTCCTTGCTGATGCCCCGTGTTACTATCCTTTTCCGGGTATGCCCTCTTTGGGGGCATGGAACAGTGAGTGGTCCTATAGTTCCTATTGCAAAGAGGATCGGGAGGGTCGGTGTTGCGGTCTTGAAGGTGCCGTTGAGGAGGAACACAAATCCCTCCTTAGCTCTATAACACTTTACGTCGGTGTTGCTAACACTCGTGAACTGCTTATACCACCAATTGCTCAGTTCCCTTGAATTTGAGCCCGATCCTACCAATTGGTAAGCATCAAACGGGTATGTCCATGTTTCTGAGCTGACATGAGTTCCGTTGCACTGACCGCAGATAACTTGCCTCCCTGCGGTCACGTTCAGGCCTCTATGCACTCGACAGTGCTGACGGGCACACTGCGTCTGCACACAGGTGGCGTTCTCGGGGTCCAGGGCATATGCACACCCCCATCCTTGCCCCGAGAAGCAAAGCGGGTAGCTTGCATTGTCTGAGCATACCGTTTCGTCCTTTCCCCGGGACCCCTTGCACACAGGATCTGTGGGATTTATTAATTCCATGCATCTTCCCTGTATACCCCTTCTATATTCGCCCGTTTGTCCCTCACAGGGTGCATCCGAGGTATCCGCCGTATATAAGTCACGGGGGGTCCACCCAGGGGTGGCCACGAACAGGGCCTCTACTGATTGGGCTAGTGGGTAACACGGTTCGATTGCCGTGTAAACGTATATGGGTCTTGAAAAACAAGTTATCTTCTAATCCTATTAGCTTTACAACCGTGACAACATAGAGTAACGCGATTATATACGCTATCTTAGACATGTTTGTTACGCTCAAACAATACAATATTTACACGTTAGCAGTAGCCGTAATTTGGACTTGCTTGCAGTCGTCACCTGTTCGGGGTGCATAAACAAGTATCCTGGTTACATTATCGTGAATCACATGTCTTATTTTTACTCATTAGTTTCTTTGTACAATTTCAACTGGGTCCAATGTTTCCATACACTCTTCCCTCTTATGTCCAGACAGGCACAGGTCCCTCACACTCCTGACCACCCACCTCCCCCCCCCTTCTCTTCCCCCCTGCCCCCCCCCCCCATTACCCACTACCCACCCAGTTTGTCCCTCGAGTTAAAATCAGGGACCTCAGAAACATTTAATGTGCTTTGTTAACACTCTTTAAATGCTACTGAGCAATTGTTACAGAACTAGACTTAAAGATAATGACAAACTTTAGAATTCCTACTGCATCTGATATTTTTTCACCACATAATTTCATCAGAATTATTAGCAGTTTCTGAAATAACAGATCTATTTTAATAAAAATAATCGAGTTTGTCTAAGTCCCCAAATAGTTGTAAATCTGTATATTTTCATATTTTTTGAGCTGCAAATAAAATAAATGAGAAAATGGAGAAATTTTCATTGCCGAAAGATAGGCCATTACATTGAAATGGAATGGTTATTAGGTCTGACAAGTTTATAGATTTAGATAGTGGACTGCTTTTTAAAAAAACCTATAATGATAATTATGCTAGTTAGAAACAATGGGCCCAAGTTTCGGGCCGTGCCTAAAACAGCGCAGCCCGGACCTGGACGCCCGTTTTTCACGTCACAAAGTGCGCCTAAAAAAACCTCACCTATTCTCTGACTCCCTGCAGGTCCTCTCGCAGCGCGGTGCGGCGCAGCACGAGCTGTGGGGGGCGGAGCCAGGTCCCTGCACTGAAAACAGTGGGCGCGCATGTGCAGTAGCTTCAGGCGCCCAAAACTGTGGGAGGGGCCCGAACCACGCAGCCCCTAGCCCTGGCCGAATGGCCTCAGTGGGGCTGCGTGGATAAGGCTCCTCCCACCCGACCCGACCTGACTCCCGCTCCCCGGACCGGACCCGACCCGACCCCCGCTCTCCCCCCCCCACCCTCCCCGCCCCAGCAACCCGATCTCCGCTCTCCCCCTCCCCGCCCCAGCAACCCGATCTCCGCGCCCCCCCCCCCCCCGACGACCCAACCTCCGCCCCCCGGCGACCCGACCCCCGCTTCCCCCGGCGACCCGACCTCCGCTCCCCCGCCCCTCCCCCCTCGGCGACCCGACTTCCGTTCCCCCACCCCCCCACCGGCGACCCGACCTCCGCTCCCCCCCCATCCCCGACCCGACCTCCGCTCTTCCCCCCCACCCGACCTCCACTCCCCCCCGACCTCCGCTCCCCCCCAGCCCCGGCGACCCGACCTCCAAGACTCCCCCCCCCCCCCCTGACCTCCGCGACTCCCGACCTCCGCGACCCCCACACGACCTCCGTGACCCCCTCCCCCCGGACTCGAGACCCGACGCCACCTACCTGTAAATCCAGCCCGAAGTCTTGGGCCCGGCCGTTCAGCCTCCCCTCTCCTTCCTTCCCTCTCCTCTGCTCCCTTCCCTTCCCTCTCCTCCCTCTCCTCTACTTCCTCCCTCCCTCCCCTCTCCTCTCCTCTCCTCTCCTCCCTCCCTCCCCTTCTCCCTTCTCCCTCCCCCCATCTCCTCCCTCCCCCTCTTCTCCCTCCCCCTCTTCTCCCTCCCCCTCTTCTCCTTCTCCTCCCCCCCTTCTCCTCCTCCTCCCCCTCCCCCTCCTCTCTTCCTTCTCCTCCGCCTCCTCTCCTCCTCCTCCGCCTCCTCTCCTCCTCCCCCCCCTCTACTCCCCACCCCCCTCTACCTCCCTCCTCCTTCCTCCCCCTCTCCCCCCACCACCCCCCTTCTCCCCCTCCCCCAACCCCCTCCCCCTCCCCTCACTGTCAGAAACGCAGACACTGACAGACAGAGAGTGAGAGACACACACACAGACAGACAGAGAGATAGAGACACTGACAGAGACACACTGGGGGGGCCGTCCCAGCACGCTGTTGGAGGACTCCCGGTGCTGCAGTCGGTAAGTAGAAAATGTTTTATTTATTGATTTTTTTTAAAAATTTATTTTTTATTAATTTTTTTTTGATTGATTTATTGGTTGATTTATTGATGTATTTATCATTTATTATTGATCATGGCTCTTTATTTGTAAAACTGAAGTGTTTAATGTTTGTAAACTTCCCTTTAAACCCCCCCCCCCCCCCGCATTCCCTACGCGTGATTTTCTAAGTGTAGACAAGGTTTTTCTGAGCGTACAAAAATCTACACTTACTCCATTCTAAGTTAGTTTGGAGTATGTTTTCACTGCCTAAACTTTCAAAATGGGTGTAAGTGGCCGGTCACGCCCCCTTTTGAAAAAAAAATCTGTTCCAAACTGAAACTGTTCTAACTGACTAGAACTGGAGCAAACTAAATGCCGAGAATTGCAATTTCTAAGATACTCCATTCTAAACCAGTTGCTCCAAAAAAACAGGAGCAACTCAGGCTGAAACTTGGCCCCAATATAGTATACAATGAAAGTCCATTTACAATCAAGTGCTACCACTGTGCAGGTCAGATGCTGAGCTATGGTTCGGTCAAGACTAGCTGTTCTAGTTCTTGTCAAAGACATTTATTTGTACTCAAAGTGGCATTGGTGTGAATATTTTTAGATTGGTGTAATGTTTACATATTCGGATATTTGTACTACTTTTGCAGAAAAGAAAAAGCCTGGCCTCTTTCACCAGATTACCAAAACTCACGGAACAATCATCGGCATTTCATCAGGAATTGTTCTGGTTCTTCTTGTCATTTCTGTACTAGTGCAATTAAAACAACCTCGCAAAAAGGTTTTGGCTCGCAAAGCGGCATTTAACAAATCAGGATTTCAAGAAGTGTTTGATCCTCCTCATTACGAACTATTTTCGCTAAGAGACAAAGAAATAACGGCAGATTTGGCTGATTTATCTGAAGACTTTGAGAACTACCATAAACTGAGGCGCTCCTCATCCAACGCCTCCAGGTGCATCCACGACCACCACTGCGGCTCACAACCACCGAGTATAAAGCAAAGCAGGACTAATTTAAGCACAATGGACCTTCCATTTCGGAATGATTTCTCTCAGCCACAGCCAATGAAAACATTTAATAGCACCTTCAAGAAAAGCTGCTATACTTTAAAACACTCACAAGACAGTCCAGAACGAGTCATAGAAGACAGAGTGATGGAGGAGATTCCTCCTGAAATCTACGTACGTGGCAGAAATGACACTGTTCAGCGTTCAATGTCCATTGACTTCTGAAGTGGAACTGCTGTGCTGTTACTGAACACTATCTTTTAGTCTCTTTGTCTCTTGCAAATGCTGCTCTGTCACTTTGACATTTCATTTGGCATTTTAATATAGCCCAATAATCAGCTCAATGACAAGATATGTGGAACTGGGGTCACCTTTCCTTGACCCTTCTGATTGACTATTTCTGTGAGACGAACTGTCGACAACAATTCTTAATAACAGACTCTCTGATTGTGTTCTGAAGCTTGCTAATATTGTATTATTGGTTGGTAATTACTGTAAATATGCTAAAGGTTTAATTCTTTGGTCTCCTGCTGTTAGCCCATTAATTGCTCCATTCCATTGGAGAGAAGCTTTTTAACTTAAGTATGAAAAGCAGAAAAGCAGCACTACAACGACATCAAAAGCCCTTTCAAGTATCTTTTTTTTAACTTAAAAAGAAGCATTGAATTTTTAGACCCTGCTAGACTATGGTTTTGAATGGCAATGTTTTCTACTTGTTTTGGCCTGTTTTTTACACATTAATTTAACACACTATTTAGATCAGGTCACCACGATGAATAAATTTACCATTAGTGAACTCACAGGATTGTGTATTTGCCAGTTCAAATAAAAAGCTTGTTGAAATGTAAAATTATTTCTTTCTGTGCATACTATTGGCAACCTACTTATCCATTCTCTTTACGAAATGTAATATTTTAGTGACTTATCTTGGTATATGGTTAACTTTTAAAAGCTCTGTGAAATCCTGGCACTTGAAAGAGGGAGGGGAGGGAAATGTTTATCTTAAGCCCAAGGTGACAGAAAGTGGGTGGGGCCTCTGTGGTGCCCACCAATGATGCGGGTGAGAGGCCTGAACCATTTCATGTTCATGCCTCATTTCCATATGATGGGACTAATCATACTGATTATTGACAGCTCACCCATTGGTTAGCGGGGGGAGTGAATTCGGACAGGAGTAATGCAATTTAAAGGCAACCTCCACCTCTTAAAGGTGAGGTGCACTTTGCTGCATGGTTTTGAACTTGGAAAGTACATTCTCAATGTGTACTTCAAAGGCCTCAACATTTTCAGACAAGTAATTTTAGAGGAGGTTAGCAGGAAGAAGCTGGTCCTGTTTCTGGATAACGGGAGAAGGTTGCCAAGGCAAATAGCTCCACAATGGTGGGCAGAGGTAGCTGACTAGATGCATGTGCTAAGCATTGCCTGAGAACTTGGCACAGTGCCTTAAAAAAAAAACAATGATTCGACTAGAGCTGCTAAGATAAGATTCCTATTCCCATCTATCTTACTCTCCGCTTAGTCCTGCTCCATCTGTGGCCCCAGCACTCATAAGTCTTCCCTGCTTCCCATCACTTTCCTCCATTCACAGCAGCACAGCAGCACATTTCACTGCACTGCATCTCTTTCAACTGCCACCTGCACACTCTGCACCTCCTCAAATATTCCCCTCAATGCCTCACACCTGCGGCTTCTTTCAAACATCATCCACACTGTGCTACCCTGACAAGCTCATCCTCAGAACCCTTCTTCAGGTCACACACTAACACACTTTCCTCTGCACCAGATATTTGCAGATGGCAAGGCTGGAGAATATGTCCCACAGGATGTTTGGCCATCCAACCCTCACATACTATGCATGGCAACCTGGTGCTGCCTTGAACTGCCACTGGGGTCTACACTGGGAGAATCTCCAAGTACAAGTGCACAGGAACATGAACAAGGGAAAGGATGGCACAGGAATGAGTTTATCGCAGGGCAAGTTCATGTACTAGCTCTGTAGACAGCACAGATGAAGGCTTCCAGGGCTTAGGCTATAAAAGATGGATAGCTGGACACCAGCAACTGCTCAATGCATTGGACTGCCTGCCCGGGAGCTTGCATCAGTGTGGAGTAGTCCATCTCAAACTCATGTGAGGTCCTTGCACATGACATCAAAGCACTGCACTGTCTGCAGGGAGCATAGAATCACCTTTCTGCACACTGCAGTGAGGCTCTCGGTTATGGAGCTTGTGGTAACAGCTCTAACATCTTTGATGGTAGTTCAGATTGTTTCCATTCAGGTATAGGGTTCCAGCACCTCCTGCATCTTGAATGAAAGCATCGATAGGGGCATCTAAACTATCCAATCATTCCTATACTTGGTTCTCGTGCAGCGTAATGGGAGTGCTGAGACACAACCTCATGCGGGTGGCAGTAGCTTCACAGAAGAGGCAGATGCATTCCTTTTTAAAGATGGTAAGATGCATGCTCCCCGTCACCCCTTCAACCAGTGTCTGTTTTGGTGCTATAAAGCAAGCTGGATCAGACTGCCCTGGCAGTAGCCAAGCTGCTGCAGTCAGGCCCTCTCAGGTCCAAGGTCCACAAGCTCACCCACGATGGCCATCTCAAGTGCACTCATTGGATCTGATGCAGGCATGTGCCGCAACTTGATTCATATTGTTTATGTCACCTACTGCAGCCTGAAATGACCCTGAAGCATGTAAATCCAGGCACCTTCAGAGCCGCAGGTAATAAAGTGTATGATCTGGTGATGGACACCAGTTGCTGTTGCAGTAGGCGGCCTAGCTCTCTACAGCCTCCATCAAGAATCAGAGCCACTGTTCCTCACATAACTAGAGGAACGATGTTGTTGTCCTGTAAACTTGTGTGGGCTAAAGCTCCCCCCAACTCTTGCTTTCTGCTCTTCCTCCTCCTGGTCCTCCTCTACAATGGCAGACTGAGCAGCACACCCATGTTACCAGCTGAAGTTTGTGCAGAAGCCTATGGGCAGCAATTCTCTTCCAGCTACAAAAAAGACTTGCCACAAGTTTTGCACTCAGCTACATCAGCCAACTCAGCAGAAATGAACATAAAAGCCTGCTAGCATTTAAAAATGAGCAACCAGGTCCATAACTAATTGCAACTGAGGATCCCTTTAAATGACACTGGTACACCATCCCTCCCAACTGTTCCGCCCCAGGGATTGTGAGTGGGTTTTAGAATAGGCGAATTCAGAGCTGAAGGAGTTGAAAATCACAGTAACAGGCGCAGGGCCCTTATTTGCATATATGTATTCGGCAACAGACGGGCACCTTGGATAACTAAAATGCACCTGACTCAAAAAGACACCAAGTGCACTTCGAGTAGAGATCAGGCAAGTGAGCTGTCCATTCAAATTTAGGAGGCCTAACATGCATTTTTTGAAACCAGCTATTAGTTGAAAATCCCCCTCTTGGATTTTTGAGCAGGTTGTGATTGCTGGGAAACAAATGTTAAATTCTGTGGAACGGTGGTTAATGGTTTTGCCTCATAATTGTAGGATCTCAACTGGATTATCTTTTTTTCTGTGGGGTGGGGTGAAGGTGACAAAGCAGAGAAGAGATAGTGAGGTCTGATAGGTCACCTACGTGCTCTCCTGGTTGGGGAATAGCATATAGTGCAAGCAATCAAAGAGTGTGAAAAAATAGTGGACAAACAAGGGAAGAGAATGCAGTCAAGATTCTTCTGGTATGTGGAATGGACAGTGCTAAATGTACCTTCCCCTGTGGCGGAACACCACACTTATTGAAAGCTGCACCATGCAGCGGCCTGACTGAGGATTGATGATATTTCTAAGCGTGTGGAGAGGCTACAAGACATCAGCAAAGGTATATAGAAGACATATCACTTCCTATTACACTTAGCATCTAATACCAAGAATTCCTTCTCTCCACTCTCAACCTGTTGGCAGTGTATTTCCTTATTCAGTTCCTTATCTCAGAATGTCATTAAAAGCCACATTGTGTGATGAATGCTGCCAGTGTGCAAAATGGTATTAACTCAAGTGCTAAGATACAGAGTGGTATTAATAGGATTGCGACACTTTGATGCTTAACTTCAACTGCATTGTTATATTTTGTGAGGGATGAGTAATGGAGACAGAAATTGAAATTAGTTCCATAACCATAACTCATTAGCCATTAGCACTCTACTAATATCCTTTTGAAATATCATTCACTATTAAATGGATTTTTAAATTGGTCATCTCCTCTCTGGGAAGAGGTAACCGCTCAGAACAATAATAACAAGAACAGCAATAATAACAACATTTATACAACAGATAAACATCGCAAGGCACTTCACAAAAATGTAATCAGACAAAAACGTGAACTAAAAAGGAATATTAAAGCAGTTCTCATTATAACTAATCAAACATAGAATGAATAACACTTTACATTTTTTTTCAAAAAATAACACTAAACCTGTGGTATAAATAGACTGTTCAATCGGCTGGATATGAAAAATGAAGAATGTTTTTACTTGTGGACTAAACTCATCTATGAGTATGTCATTTATGAGTTATCAGGTCAGTACAAAGTTGAATAAACTCTTCAGATTTCATCTGTCCCTCTCCCATCACCCATAAAGTGACATCTACGTTACTTGTATTGGCAGTTAATGATAATTGACTGACAGCCAAATTTTAAAATACATGCTGGAACAGCAGATTATTGATCCCCCAATGATTATAAAAAATAATTCAGAATAGTGTAACAGACAGAATTTGAATTATTTGATTGAATTTAATAAGATAATTTATACATGGTAGAAAGAAAAGGTACTGAAATCTGGGCTCAGTATTTTCTATTATTCTGTTCAATAGTGCCAAATAATGCTTTGTGTTGGCAAATATAAATTAATTGCCTAATTTAAATGCATTTGTGTAACACTATTTCATCGACATGCTGGAATTCCAGAGAGGTATCGAGGAGGAAATCAATTTTAGTTTCATGGTTCAAATACTGTGACCATTTCCTCTTCTTCCTACTTCCCTTTGTTCTTTTTAACTTTTGCACATATTAAACACATAACCTAACAATGTCAGGTGATAATCTTAGATTTTCTCATCCTTTACAGAACACTGCAAAGAGAATATGGTAAGCACAATATCACTAAATTGTGTGCCTCATAGTAAGACGCATTTACTTCCAGAAATTTCTTGAGGCAAAGAAAAAAACATTTACAATGATATGCTACCTTTCACATTCTCAGGATGTCTCAAAGTGCTTCACAGCCAATGAATTACTTTTTGAAGTGAAGCCACTGTTGTTTTGTAGGCAAACATGCACAGCAAGATCCCGTCAACAGCAATGCAATGAACAGTCAATCTGTTTTTGATGGTGTTGACTGAAGGATAGATGTTCTCCAGAACACCAGCTCTTTTTGAATAATGCCATGGAACACATAGGTTTAATTTTTCATCCAAAAGTCAGCACCTCTGATAATGCAGCACTTTCTCAGTGCTGCATTGATATGTCAGCCTAGATTACATGCTCAAGTCCTGGATTGGGGCTTAAACCCATGACCTTCTGGCTCAAAGGTGAGAGTGCTACAACTACAGCCAATTAAGTACTTATGAAGTGTAGTCATTATTGTAATGTAGGAAACGCGGCAGCCAATTTGCACACAGCAAGATCCCACAAACAGCAACATGATAATGACCAGATCATCTGTTTTAGTGTTGATTGTTAAGGGATAAATATTGGCCTGGACACCGGGGAGAACTCCCCAGCTCTTCTTTGAGATAGTACCATGGGATCTTTTACATCCACCTGAGAGGGCAAACAGGGCCTCCGTTTAATGGCTCATCTAAGAGGACGGTGTCTTCAACACTGTAGCACTGTCTCAGTGACTGCTCTGGAGTATCAGCTTAGATCAAGTTTCTAGAATAGGACTTGAACCAACAACCCTTAGACTCGAAGGTTCAACACTGTAGCACTGTCTCAGTGACTGCTCTGGAGTATCAGCTTAGATCAAGTTTCTAGAATAGGACTTGAACCAACAACCCTTAGACTCAAAGGTGAGAGTGCTACCACTGAGCCACAGCTAAAATCCAACAGGAGCCAGCTGCTGAGAGTTGGGTATGGAGATATATCACCAACGATGTCTCCGCAAGATCCTGCAAATCCCCTGGGAGGACAGGCGCACCAACATTAGCATCCTCGTTCAGGCTAACATCCCCAGCATTGAAGCACTGACCATACTCGATCAGCTTCGCTGGGCAGGCCACATGGTTCGCATGCCAGACACGAGACTCCCTAAGCAAATGCTCTATGCGGAGCTCCTTCACGGCAAACGAGCCAAAGGTGGGCAGCGGAAACGTTACAAGGACACCCTCAAAGCCTCCCTGGTAAAGTGCGACATCACCACTGATACCTGGGAGTCCCTGGCCGAAGACCGTCCTAGGTGGAGAAAGTGCATCCGGGAGGACGTTGAGCTCTTCGAATCTCAACGCCGAGATTGTGAAGAGGTCAAGCGCAGGCAGCGGAAGAAGTGTGCAGCAAACCAGTTCCACCCAACCCTTCCCTCGGCAAATATCTGTCCCACCTGTGGCTCTCGTATTGGACTGTTCAGCCACCAAAGAACTCACTTCAGGAGTGGAAGCAAGTCTTCCTCGATTCCGAGGGACTGCCTATGATGATGATGATGATAATTGACAGGTTGCAATCACAACTTCACCGCCAGGTTTTACTCTCAAGTATTTCAAGTGCTATTGGCATAAGCCTATTGTGCGCTGATCAGTGATGTAGCATATTAGAGATCCAATACAACCAACAAAATGGCGTATAATCAATGTTGTTGTAGTCGCACAAATATAGTTTTTAGTCTTGTATCTGGAATTCAAGTTTTTGTTCAATGTTATTTTATTTATAGTATTTGGAAGAAATGATGTTCCAATTTTAGTCTAGTCTTTCCTTTTGAAATGTCAAGCTATAGTCAAGAAATTACTTTATGCTCTCAATATTTTTATTCTAGTCTTTTCAGATTTTCCCCCCAAAATGAATATCTTAAAATTGTTTCAATTCTCACACAGCTTGCAAGAACATGACCAATTGGAATAAATGATACACTTGAATGGAAACTACGATAGGCCTGGAATTTCCTTAGTGCTGCTCCACTACGCTGCTGTAAATTCACTTCCAGCAAAGATACAACAGCAGAAATTCCCAGTATAGGGACTGTCATCATCGGCTTCAATTCCAACATCTCTTCTAAACCTAGTGGACTATTGATCAGGTTTCTTTTAGTCCTAGAAATAATTTTGATTTTATTTTCAGCATTGCCTCCTTATTTTAAATTGTAGTTCTTTTAAGTTTCCACAAGAAATGTACTTAATTTTAATTGATTAGATGAACACTCCCTCTGATGTTTGATATAAGTTACAGACAATTTAGAAATTAATGGACCACAATCTTCCTTTTGATATGCTCATTTGCATCTAAGTGATAAAACACAAGGGGCCATATTTGATGAAATTGGGAAGAATGCATGTGTCTCATTATAGTTAGTGAGCCACCAATGAAATTGTTGGAATGTACAGTTTTGAAAAATGTAATTTTGGAGAATGCTATTTTTTTTAGCAGTAATGAACAATAGCAGCCAATCACATGCACAAGTAATAATGATTTTTTTTAATGTTTCCATCTCAGCCAATGAGCAATGTGACCAATATATATTACAAGTTGTGTGTTAATCTGGCTGCACAATTTTGGAGGGAAGTTCTTCAGTGACAATCGCAAATAGTTTGTTTTAGCAACAAGGCACTAGACATGCTGCGAAGTTGAAGGAAAAAAGTAGTTGTGAACAATATATTACTGTGCTGACACAGAGAAATGTTAGTAAGGATGCAGCAAGAGGGCTATTAAAGTGAAAAAGCAGGGTTATGTTAGTTATATTATACATTCCATAATGGGAACAAAACTATACTACAGGGAAGAATTTCCATGACGCAGATCACCCTGTGTCAATCCCCACTGTTTGAAGTCAAAATTGCATATAGTAGGAAACAACTCACTCTGTATGAGCAAGCATAGTTTATTTTTCAGGAAGGACAGTGTGGAATATATTGGGACTGTAGAGAATGGAGCAATGCACAGAACTAGTTTATGTATCATATTATTCATATATTCTATGATTTGCCCAATATAGTATATTAGCATATCTTACACATAATTGTGCACAAGCATATAGTAGCAATGGCTATATAATACCTAGATGGATATATGCACTTATTTACTCATAATATTTCATCTGCTTTAATCATAGAGCAAGGAGAATGCCCTTCCTAAGTTGCACATATTTCTGTAGTGACTGTTAGAACACACGGTCATATTGAACAGCCATTTGCCTGCATATATACAGCATTGGAAGATGCTGAGGTTAGATTGTCTGCATTAGAGCGTCTTGCATTTTCAGTGGGCAACTCACTTATGCAGGCTAATATGTCCTTACTATACAGTACAAATGCACACGAAGCCCATACTAGAGAGAAGGTCACTCTGTGACCAGTAACCTTTATTCCAGCACCAAAGTGGAGAAGATGGGTGGAGCATCCACGTTTATACCTGAAAATCCAGGTTAGGAATGTCTCCCACAAGTTCACCACCTAGTGGTCAGTGTTCTCACGGTGTACAACTTAGGTCAGTTTATACATGGATTACAATGACCAGTTGAATACATGACATCACCTCCCCACCAAAGTCTTATTGGGATCACAGGTTAAGTCTCTCTGGTAGTTTACGCTCCCTTGTAGAGCGCCTGAGTTGGGGCTCTGGTCATTGGGCGCTGGCCTGAGTGTTTGCTGTTTGTGGTACCTCAAGCCTGTCCAGACTGCCCACAGTGACTGGGCTCTCTTCCTCTTGGTTCCGGTGTTCGGTCACCTGTGGTGGAGTGAACTCTACATCGTGTTCTTCCTCTGCTTCTTCTATGGGGTTGCTGAACCTCCTTTTTGTTTGATCCACGTGTTTGTGGCAGATTTGGCCATTGGTAAGTTTAACTACCAGAATCCTATTCCCCTCTTTGGCAATCACAGTGCCTGCAAGCCATTTGGGCCCTGCAGCATAGTTGAGGATAGAGACAGGGTGATTGACATCAATACATCGCGCCCTCGCATTCCCGTCGTGGTAGTCACATTGTGACCGGTGCCTGCTCCCAACAATTTCTTTCATGGTGGGGTGTATAAGGGATAACCTGGTTTTGAGCGTCCTTTTCATTAGCAGCTCTGCGGGTGAAACCTCTGTGAGCGAGTGTGGTCGGGATCTATTGGCCAACAGAAGGCGTGATAAGCGGCTTTGTAGGGAATCCCCTTGGATTCTGAGCATCCCCTGTTTGATTATCTGCACTGCTCGTTCCACCTGGCCGTTTGAAGCCGGCTTGAAGTGTGCCGTTCTGACATGGTTGATACCATTTCCTGCCATGAAGTCCTGGAATTCAATGCTTGTAAAGCACGGGCCATTGTCGCTGACCAAGACGTCCGGTAGACCATGGGCGGCGAACATTGCCCATAGAATTTCTACCGTGGCAGAGGATGTGCTTGAATTGAGAATGTCACACTCGATCTATTTGGAGTAGGCGTCTACTACAACCAAAAACATTTTTCGCATGAAAGGACCTGCGTAGTCCACATGGATGCGTGACCATGGCTTGGCGGGCCAGGGCCAGGGGCTAAGGGGGGCTTCCTGGGCGCATTGCCCAGCTGGGCACACGTGTTGCACCTGCGAACACAAAGTTCCAGTCTGCATCTATCCCTGGCCACCAAACATGTGACCTGGCAATTTCCTTCATCATGACGATGCCCGGGTGCTCATTGTGGAGTTCTCGGATGAATGCCTCTCTGCCCATCTGGGGCATGACTACTTGGTTTCCCCATAGTAGGCAATTGGCCTGAATCGAGAGTTCATCCTTGCGCCTGTGAAATGGTTTAAATTCCTCAGGGCATGCCCCGTACGTGGCTGCCCAGTCCCCATTCAGGACACATTTCTTGACTAAAGACAGTAGTGGGTCTCTATTTGTCCAGACTTTAATCTGACGGGCTGTCACGGGTGAGACTCCGCTTTCGAAAGCTTCAACAGCCATGACCATCTCAGCAGCATGATCGGTTGCCCACTCGGTGGTGGCTAGTGGAAGCCTGCTGAGTGCATCGGCGCAGTTTTCAATGCCCGGTCTGTGCCGAATTGTGTAGTCATAGGCGGCTAACGTGAGTGCCCACCTCTGTATGAGGGCCGACGCACTTGCATTTATGGCCTTGTTGTTGGCCAAAAGGGACGTTAGGGGTTTATGATCTGTCTCCAGCTCAAATTTCCTGCCAAACAGGTACTGGTGCATTTTTTTTACTGCATATACACATGCAAGCGCTTCCTTTTCCACCATTTCGTAGCCCCTTTCTGCCTGGGACAGACTTCTGGAGGCATAAGCTACCAGCTGTAACTGACCCTTGGCATGAACATGCTGCAACACACACCCGACCCCATAGGACGACGCATCGCACATTAAAACAAGTTTCTTACATGGGTCATATAGCGTTAACAGATTGTTGGAGCATAACAAATTGCGTGCTCTATCAAAAGCCCTTTCCTGGCTGTCCCCCTAGACCCATTCGCGACCTTTGCGTAGGAGCAGGTGGAGCAGCTCTAACAGCGTGCTCAATTTGGGAAGAACGTTACCAAAATAGTTCAGGAGCCCCAGGAACGAACGCAGCTCCGTCGTGTTACGGGGTCCGGGTGCTCTCTGGATCGCTTCCGTTTTGGACGCAGTAGGTCTGATCCCGTCTGCTGCTATCCTCGTTCCCAGGAATTCTACCTCTGGAGCTAGGAAGACGCACTTCGGCTTTTTCAGTCGCAGACCTACCCGGTCCAGTCTGCGTAGCACCTCCTCCAGGTTGTGGAGGTGTTCTTCAGTATCGCAACCCGTGATGAGGCTGTCGTCTTGACAAACCACCGTCCTTGGAATCGACTTGAGGAGACTTTCCATGTTTCACTGAAAGATCGCGGCGGCCGAGTGAATCCCGAACGAACATCTGTTGTACTCAAACAACCCCTTGTGTGTCGTGATGGTGGTCAGCTTCTTCGACTCACTCGCCAGCTCCTGGGTCAAGTAAGCTGAGGTCAAGTCCAATTTTGAAAAATGTTTGCCACCGGATAGCGTCGCAAAGAGGTCCTCTGCTCTCGGTAGCGGGTACTGGTCTTGGAGTGACACCCGATTGATGGTGGTCTTGTAATCACCACATATCCTGACCGACCCATCCGCCTTGAGCACCGGCACAATCGGGCTCACCGAGTCACTGAATTCGACTGGCAAGATGATGCCTTCCCTCAGCAGGCGGTCCAATTCGCCTTCTATCTTTCCCCTCATCACGTACGGCACCGCTCTGGCCTTGTGGTGTACTGGCCTGGCGTCCGGGTTTATGTGAATCACTACCTTGGTCCCCATGAAAGTGCCTATGCCGGGTTGGAATAGTGAGTCAAATTTGTCCAGGACCTGTGAGCATGATATTCGCTCCATAGAAGAAATTGCATTGACATCGCCTCATTTCCAGTTCATGACAGCAAGCCAACTCCTCCCCAGCAGTGCGGGACCATCCCCTGGGACAATCCAGAGTGGCAATCTGTTCTCCGAATCTTTGTGGGTCACGACTACCATGCCGCTGCCTAGCACCGAATGATCTCCTTTGTATATGTCCGTAGCTGTGCGTCAATCGGCAATAATTTTAGCCTCCTGGCCTTGGACGCCCACAACTTGTCGAACTGTTTGATACTCATCAGGGACTGGCTGGCCCCCGTGTCTAGCTCCATTGATACTGGGATGCCATTGAGGAGCACTTTCATCATTATCGGTGACGTCCTGGTGTATGAACTGTATATGTGCTCCACATGAACTCGCTGAACTTCAGCTTCCAGCATTTTCCCCCAGTGTCCATTTGGCCTTGTAGGGCTTTCATCGGGCCCATCCTCCTCATACATCAACCTGGCTGCACGCTTCCTGTACATATGCGCCAAGTGACCGCTGGCGTTGCAATTTCTGCAAACTCTGGCTGTGTTTGCTTCCACACCTCCAACATGAGCCATTGTTGGAAACAAAAGGTCCATTACCAATCGATCGTCTCTGACTGTCACTGTAACTGTCCTTAAACGCACCATTGACAGGTGTTGATGGCCCCATTACTGGCCGCATTGTCCCTTGCGATGGCATGAATCGCCGTTCAGCTAGCCATTGTCTCTGTTGAATTCCCCCTTTGGGTTCGACTACATGCTCGGGCATGTCCGATTGCCCCTGTCTGCCTGGAGAACTGTGTGCCGCGTTAACAATATTGACTCCCTGTCCATTTGCTGCATTTAAACCAAGATTTTTGTCAAACATCATTCTGGTCTCTTCCTCCCCTGAGATAAATGTCTGGGCCATCAAAGCCGCCGTTTCCAGGGTCAAGTCTTTGGTCTCAATCAGTTTCCTGAAAACCCCAGCGTGCCCGATGCCCTCAATAAAAAAAAAAAGTCTCACAGTATCTTCGCTCTGCATGCATCTGGGAACTTACATAGGCTCGCCAGTCGGCGGAGGTCTGCCACAAAGTCTGGAACGCTTTGCCCTTCTCGCCGCCGGTGCATGTAAAACCGGTGTCTCGCCATGTGCATGCTGCTCGCCGGTTTAAAGTGTTCCCCGATCAACTTATTGAGCTCTTCAAAAGTCTTGTCCGCCGGCTTCTCTGGCGCTAGAAGGTCTTTCATCAGGGAGTACGTCCTGGATCCACAAACCGTCAGGAGATGAGCCCTGCGTTTGTTGGCCGAATCCTGACCCAGCCATTCCTTAGTGACGAAATTTTGCTGTAGTCTCTCAATAAAATTGTCCCAATCATCACCAACACAGTACCTCTCGTCTATGCTGCTAGTGGCCATGCTCGCGTGGTTTAAATCCCAGTTTTTTGTCGCCAATAATATGTCCTTACTATACAGTACAAATGCACACGAGGCCCATACTTGAGAGAAGGTCACTCTGTGACCAGCAACCTTTATTCCAGCACTGAAGTGGAGAAGATGGGTAGAGCTTCCCCTTTTATACCTTAAAGTCCAGGTTAGGAGTGTCTCCCACAAGTTCACCACCTAGTGGTCAGTGTTCTCACGGTGTACAACTTAGATCAGTTTATACATGGATTACAATGACAGTTGAATACATGACACAGGCCATAACTATATTAAGAGTATCATTCATGAATGGATCCACTTCTGACATATGGGTTTTGGGCTATAAACTGCAAGGTACAGTCATAGCCTGCTTCAACTTACTTGAGGAATTGTTTTTGGATACCCTGAGGGAGGAGTTATCATAGATATCTGAGATGTCATAGATGGCCACTATTCCATGCTCACACAGAGCAGTGGGCATTCACGGCCATTAATAGAGCATTGCAGATGGTCGATTGCCCCTACAGATCTTTGTGGGTCGGGGCACATCTCAGTACCAACTTCCCTGCTAATCTGAGACTTCATGCACAGCTCATATGCCATGTCCAGTTAGCTCACTCTGTTGCAGTACATACACTACCTGTACGAGTTGCTGCTGCAAGCTGTGCTCCCCTCTGCCCTTTTCAGACCTGACCTGCCTTCTCCTCCTTGTCCTCTTCTCACCAATGGCTGCTACATCCATATGCAAATAAAAATCCTCTGTATTATTCCCATATTTTAACTGATGTGATACTTTCAATACTTCCCTTTTGTTCAACTCATTACCACCCCATCTGGTCCAATCTTGAGTAAAATATTTACTTTTCAAATTGACTTTATTACAGCTGCAGAACCTTGCACTGGTTCACCAACAAGAGCAAAATCAGATTTTTTACTTGCTTTTCGCTAATGTTCATTGGACCGTTTTTGAAGGGGTAGGAACACTCAAATCAGCATTATTGCATTAGTGTCTTTTGTTGATATACTACCAATTTTCACGTATGTCTCCTTTTTCATTACAATTTGTCAAAAGAGGAAAATATTACTAGTAGCCTGCTTTCTGATTGGCCACAGAGTGGTGCAGTAGCTACATGTAGACATTTAAGTACGGTTATGGTCCTCTGGTGCCACCATGTGGTTATAATTTTATGTGGCATGGAGAAATGACTACAGAGAAAACCCAAATCTATATGTGAGTTCTCCAATTATTGTTAAAAATTGTACATATAGGACTCAAAATTCCACAAACTCTTGTGTAAAGGGGCAGATGTGCAGCAGGACAGATGGGATGGACCTCAATGGATCCAGGCTCTGAACAAAATTGCGCCTACCTCCCCCCTCCTTTTTGGGATTACATTGTGTTTCCACCCTCCTCTGCCCCCTATATTTCGCTGATGAGGGATCCTTCCTGCCATGCACACACACACGCACACACACTTTGGGGGCGAAAATGCCCAGCACTAATGGGGCGGAGGAGACTTTTCACCCAGGAAATTGCCCGGGAGTTTGTATAGGCACTGCCACGGCAGCGCCATACCCTGTGGTTAGCACTGCCGCACAACCGGTGATGACATCATTGCATTGCACGACGACCCCTCACCACCACGCGCCAACCCCTTAACGACCCGTGGGTGAAATTGCCCCATGGCCCGCCATCTGCTCTCAGGGCACTCTTTAAAGGTGAGGGCGCCAGTGCCCCGTGCCCCCAACTTTTTTTGCCTGCCGACTCTCGGGTCTGCTCTACAGTGTCGGCCCTAGCATGGTCTGCGCCATCTTCATGCAGCTCGGAACTCTGTTTTGGGTGCCAGGCTGCAGGCCCGGTCGCCCGCTGCCCTGATGGCCCAGTGGAGGCCATCAGAGGCCTTACAGAGTGGTGCAGCGGCCGCTCCTTTAATCAAAGGAGATGGGCATTGAAGCACGTCAGTGCTATGCGGAGCATCTGCGTAGCGCTTCCCTCAGAGCCCTGGTAACCACCTCCAAAGGAAGTGGAGCATGTGAGATTGTGCTCCGCTTCCTTTGAGGGGCGGTAAGGGCAATAACGTGCCGGGCACAGAAAGTCCCAATCTCAGATGGTTACTGCCCCCTTGCTCTCTCTTTAGATCTTCGAAGGCATTATCTGATTTTAATAATAATACGTGAGTTATGCTATATAATGGGTGATGGATTATCATGCCTACGTGTTGCTGTGAGGGTTCAGCACATGGCTGGCATTGCACTGGCCCATACCAAAATTTAAACCAGGTTCTGTAAGAAGCACAGGACCTTCATTTAAATAAGATATTCAGCTCTGAACATAATGCCAGCATGCACTCCTGACATCAATGGAGTTGCCTACACCAATATGGCGGGCAGCATACTGCCAACTTGTAATGAGAGTATGCTTCCTGCCTGCCATATTGAAAGCTTAGGAGGCCATTTAGCACCCGAACAACAGGCACTGTGTGATTGAATTTCTCGACCTATTTGATACAGAATTCACAGCTGGTCATTGCTGAATTGAATGAAACTTATTTTTGTACTTATTTAATTGATTCTCCCACCTTTGTTTTTATGTATTACTAATGTTTTCAAGAAACAAGTAATTATAAGTAATGATAGTTGAAATGTTTATACATTTTGCGTTTTTTAGATAGCTTTCACCTACGATACCACTTTACATTGTTACATATGCTCTGATTTATTTTTCACTGCTGTCTACTTCTTTGTTATCCCCTTGATCTTATTTTATTTATTTCACTTGCACAATTTCAGATCTCAATTACGTGTATGCATGTTAACATAGAAACATAGAAAATAGGTGCAGGAGTAGGCCATTCGGCCCTTCAAGCCTGCACCGCCATTCATGGCTGAACATGCAACTTCAGTACCCCATTCCTGCTTTCTCGCCATATCCCTTGATCCCCCTAGTAGTAAGGACTACATCTAACTCCTTCTTGAATATATTTAGTGAATCGGCCTCAACAACTTACTGTGGTAGAGAATTCCACAGGTTTACCACTCTCTGGGTGAAGAAGTTTCTCCTCATCTCAGTCCTAAATGGCTTACCCCTTATCCTTCGGCTGTGACCCCTGGTTCTGGACTTAATTCTCAATTAATTCTATTTGCTTGATCCATTATACAGCTTAAAGTGGCATTTTCTATCAGCTCCTTTGGATCTAATTTGCATGATTTTTATAAATTGCTTTTCATATTGTGCATTTTTTATTACAAATGCATGCCTCATTGTGCTATTGCCAGATATTTATTTTTCACGTTCCTATTTATATTTGAATCTATTTATGAGATTAACAGTGTCACTGTGACACTTAATAGTTATAGAAACATAGAAACATAGAAAAATAGGTGCAGGAGTAGGCCATTCGGCCCTTCGAGCCTGCACCGCCATTCAATAAGATCATGACTTGGTTGGTTCGGTATTCACTGAGGAGGACACTAACAACATTCCGGATATAAGAAGGGTCAGAGGGTCTAGTAAGGAGGAGGAACTGAGGGAAATCTTTATTAGTCGGGAAATTGATGGGATTGAAGGCCGATAAATCTCCAGGGCCTGATGGACTGCATCCCAGAGTACTTAAGGAGGTGGCCTTGGAAATAGCGGATGCATTGACAGTCATTTTCCAACATTCCATTGACTCTGGATCAGTTCCTATCGAGTGGAGGGTAGCCAATGTAACCCCACTTTTTAAAAAAGGAGGGAGAGAGAAAACAGGGAATTATAGACCGGTCAGCCTGACATCGGTAGTGGGTAAGATGATGGAATCAATTATTAAGGATGTCATAGCAGCGCATTTGGAAAGAGGTGACATGATAGGTCCAAGTCAGCATGGATTTGTGAAAGGGAAATCATGCTTGACAAATCTTCTGGAATTTTTTGAGGATGTTTCCAGTAGAGTGGACACGGGAGAACCATTTGATATGGTATATTTGGACTTTCAGAAGGCTTTCGACAAGGTTCCACACAAGAGATTAATGTGCAAAGTTAAAGCACATGGGATTGGGGGTAGTGTGCTGACGTGGATTGAGAACTGGTTGTCAGACAGGAAGCAAAGAGTAGGAGTAAATGGGTACTTTTCAGAATGGCAGGCGGTGAGTAGTGGGGTACCGCAAGGTTCTGTGCTGGGGCCCCAGCTGTTTACACTGTATATTAATGATTTAGACGAGGGGATTAAATGTAGTATCTCCAAATTTGCGGATGACACTAAGTTAGGTGGCAGTGTGAGCTGCGAGGAGGATGCTATGAGGCTGCAGAGCGACTATGTTTCTATGACTGATCATTCCTTCAGTACTCCTTTCCTGCTTTCTCTCCATACCCCTTGATCCCCTTGACTATAAGAGCCATATCTAACTCCCTCTTGAAAATATCCAGTGAATTGGCATCAACAACTATCTGGCAGGGAATTCCACAGGTTAACAACTCTCTGAGTGAAGAAGTTTCTCCTCATCTCAGTGCTAAATGGCCTACCACTTATCCTAAGACTATCCCTTGGTTCTGGACTTCCCCAACATCGGGAACATTCTTCCCGCATCTAACCTGTCCAGTCCCGTCAGAATCTTATATGTTTCATAGAAACATAGAAACATAGAAAATAGGTGCAGGAGTAGGTCATTCGGCCCTTCTAGCCTGCACCGCCATTCAATGAGTTCATGGCTGAACATGCAACTTCAGTACTCCATTCCTGCTTTCTCACCATACCCCTTGATCCCCCTAGTAGTAAGGACTTCATCTAACTCCTTTTTGAATATATTTAGTGAATTGGCCTCAACAACTTTCTGTGGTAGAGAATTCCACAGGTTCACCACTCTCTGGGTGAAGAAGTTTCTCCTCATCTCGGTCCTAAATGGCTTACCCCTTATCCTTAGACTGTGACCCCTGGTTCTGGACTTCCCCAACATTGGGAACATTCTTCCTGCATCTAACCTGTCTAAACCCATCAGAATTTTAAACGTTTCTATGAGGTCCCCTCTCATTCTTCTGAACTCCAGTGAATATAAGCCCAGTTGATCCAGTCTTTCTTGATAGGTCAGTCCCGTCATCCCGGGAATCAGTCTGGTGAACCTTCACTGCACTCCCTCAATAGCAAGAATGTCCTTCCTCAGGTTAGGAGACCAAAACTGTACACAATACTCCAGGTATGGCCTCACCAAGGCCCTGTACAACTATAGCAACACCTCCCTGCCCCTGTACTCAAATCCCCTCGCTATGAAGGCCAACATGCCATTTGCTTTCTTAACCGCCTGCTGTACCTGCATGCCATGTACCATGACACCCAGGTCTCGTTGCACCTCCCCTTTTCCTAATCTGTCACCATTCAGATAATAGTCTGTCTTTCTGTTTTTACCACCAAAGTGGATAACCTCACATTTATCCACATTATACTTCATCTGCCATGCATTTGCCCACTCACCTAATCTATCGAAGTCGCTCTGCAGCCCCATAGCATCCTCCTCGCAGCTCTCACTGCCATCCAACTTAGTGTCATCCGCAAATTTGGAGATACTACATTTAATCCCCTCATCTAAATCATTAATGTACAGTGTAAACAGCTGGGGCCCCAGCACAGAACCTTGCGGTACCCCACTAGTCACTGCCTGCCATTCTGAAAAGTACCCATTTACTCCTACTCTTTGCTTCCTGTCTGACAACCAGTTCTCAATCCATGTCAGCACACTACCCCCAATCCCATGTGCTTTAACTTTGCACATTAATCTCTTGTGTGGGACCTTGTCGAAAGCCTTCTGAAAGTCCAAATATACCACATCAACTGGTTCTCCCTTGTCCACTCTACTGGAAGCATCCTCAAAAAATTCCAGAAGATTTGTTAAGCATGATTTCCCTTTCACAAATCCATGCTGACTTGGACCTATCATGTCACCTCTTTCCAAATGCGTTGCTTTGACATCCTTAATAATTGATTCCATCATTTTATCCACTACCGATATCAGGCTGACCGGTCTATAATTCCCTGTTTTCTCTCTCCTTCCTTTTTTAAAAAGTGGGGTTACATTGGCTACCCTCCACTCGACAGGAACTGATCCAGAGTCAATGGAATGTTGGAAAATGACTGTCAATGCATCCGCTATTTCCAATGAGATCCCCTCTCATCCTTCTAAACTCCAGTGAATAAAGGCCCAGTTGATCCAGTCTCTCCTCATATGACAGCCCAGCCTTCCCTGGATTCAGTCTAGTGAACCTTCGCTGCACTCCCTCTCACGTCTCCCCTGATAACATAGTTAAGCGATACTGTACTGAACATGTCTTTGTAATCCATGTTACACTTGTTGGAGAGGGACTGTGAGCACTGTACAATTTCATTTTATGCCATTTTGAAAAGGCTCTAAATGTATTTTGCCATGTAAATTGTGGTAATTTAATGACATTTTCCAAATAAGAGATTTTTTTTTTAAGTATTTCGCTTTATGGCAATGGTTAGTTAGAATATTGTGTGCAATTTTGGGCATCTCACTATGGAAAGGATATTACGTCATCGAGAGAGTGTACAGTGTTCATTCACCGAGAGGATGTCAGGGATGGGAAACTAATACCTATGAGCAACGACTTAAGATACTTTGACTATTTCCACTGGAGCAGTGAAAATTAAGAAGAGATTTAATAGAGGTTTGAAATTATGAAGAGTTTTGACAGGGTTAATAAGGAGAGACAATTTTTTCTGATTGTGGAGTCAATGATAAGGAATCATACATTTAAAATTGTCACTGAAAGAGTGAGGAACGAGGCTAGGAGAAATGTTTTTATGCAGAAGGTAATTGGAGCAGGGAATGATTTCCACAGGGAGTGGTTGACGTAAAGACCATTGAATCTTTTACGGGAAAAGTAGATAAATATTTGAAACAGAGGAAGATACAACACTATAGGGCGAAAGCAGGGCAGTGGGATTAGTTTTGGATTGCTCTAGCAAAGAAGCAACACAAACATCATGGGTCGAATGCCCTCCTGTGTGCTATAAACTTCTGTGGCTGTATGAATGTTTTGCAAGAGATGGCCCCATGGAATTTCAGGAATTAGCTTAGGGCTACTTATATTTTTATTTTATTCCTTCTCGGGCTCCGAGCGTTGTTAGCAAGGCCAGCAGTTATTGCCCATTTCTAGTTACCCTTGAGAAGGTGGTGGTGGGCCTTCCATTATCTCCTTCCGATTTGCCTATTAAAGAGGACCTACTACCTGGAATAAGTGGATACTTTGGCTTCCCAGCGGTAGGCTGCAATTTAACAACTTTCTAAGTCACTAAGTTCCACCATGTTACTGTGTTGACCCTAACCTTTCATTCCTTGAATTTTTCTGCCAGTGAAATAATCTGTAGTTTAACAAACAAGTGCAGCTGTTGAATTCATTTAACAAAAGGTTATCTTTTTTGATATAACAATAACCTGATACCTTTATTGCCATTTGACAAGTGATGAATAAGCTTGGAGATCAATCCCACCTCACCAAAGTAAATATTAAACTGACAGCACTTTGATTGTATCAGAGATGAAACTGAAATTCATTTGTTTTGTTTTGCCTCACCCAGGGGTTACCATATGTTAAGAGGCAATTTGTGAGGTTGCACCATGTAGTAGATGGGGCAAGCATTGATGGCCTTTTCTTCACCCTTTCTGTATATTCATAAATATTATTTTGTAGCATTACAGGATGCTTGACAGCCTCGCTAATGACTGAAAAAAATGTTAGTGCTCAGATAATATCCTTTTAAAAGTAGGCCTAACAATATCTGGATCCCAGGGTTCTGCAGCTGATGATGATCGCAATCAAGTCCTCCGACCAACATATTGCTGCTCCTCCTCTGCCTCCATTACCTGTTCCTGCTCACTCATGCTCAATGCTTTACTTGGTGAAACCAGCTCATATGTCTACCTAAATCATCAGGGGTGACCATAATTGCACTGGTGTTTGGAAGAGGTAGTGTAAATGATACTGTGACGTACTGGCTTCAGAACTGCCATTCAGGCCTGCAATCTCTTCTTCAGAGACATCTTTAGAAACAGAAAAGCTATATTTACAATACTGGCTGAGAAGCATGCCATGAAACAGAGCTCACATACTGAGAAGCATTAGATACCAGAGTCTTCAGAGTTCTTCCAAAGATCCAATCACGATTATAAATATAGAAGAGTGCAGTTAATTATGACCAGTAACAATGACACAAGTGAGTAATTGCGAACTACACTTTGTCCTCTCTCTTACTGTCACCCCCATTCTTTCTGTCAGCTAGGTTAATGTTCTGAAGTTCATAGAACATAAAATAAAAGACACAATAGATGTGTAATTAGTACACTGTTACTTTGGCTCCCTCTCTCTCACACTGACAGACTCACACATAAAATATTGACACACACTTTAAAAAAACATCCTGAACCAATTTTCCTCATGCTTTTCACCTCACGCCCATCTGTTTCCCAAAAGAGGCTTTGTTGCTTTCAAAATTATTTTTTTTTAAGAAATCAAATTAGAATGATGAAATAACTGCTTGTTTCCTTTCTCTCGATCTGTGCCTTTCTCTCTCTTTCCCTCCCACTCTGTCCTTAGGTGTTAGAAATTGTCTCACAAGTATGCACGATTAACAATGGCCCAGAAATTGCTGAAAAAACAATGGTGAATTAACGGCGACCGCCATTTGTGATGACAAATCCAGCAATTTGTGATGAAGATATAAATCATGAGTTACGATTCTCCAAAAATTGCTGGACAATTTACGCTGCTCCGCTATTAGTCTCAACAAAACTGGAAAAATTGCAACATCACCGAGGGCCTGTCACAACATTGCTGGATTTGCACTGTAAATGCAATCAATCTCGCCGCTGCCATTTAGGGCTGGTAATTCATGTCGTAAGGACCCTGTCAATGACAGGATTTGTGGTCCTGACATGAAACCCAACCTTGGAGGCCCAGAAAAGGAACAAATTAAGCTGTGGAGTCTCACTCTAGCAGGTAGAGAATTGTTCCTAGAGTTTTTAAAAACTTTATTTTTTAATCTATCTTGGTGGTATTTTTGTGCCATTCATATTCCTGTCAGTCTTGGAAGGCAATAATTTTCAGGACACAAAATTGCTTTGACACTCAGAAATGCAAATAAGATAAATTTCCTACATGAAATAATTTGGGAATACTGTATATGAGTAAGAATGTACATTTCGCACATATACCCTGCCATTCACTCATTATTAACTTTTCAAGGAACAAAACAATTTCCAAACACAACTGGGCTAAAATGTCCTTTTCATCTGCTTGTTGCTTGTAATTTTTTTCTTACTTAAATTAATTTACTCTCTTGCTCTCTCTAATTTGACTCTAATTCACCTTATTTCCTTCTCCATTGTTTGCTCTGTTTCTTTATCCTTAAATCGCATTGGTTAAGGAGATAGACCATTGGGCATGGCATTCATGAGATCCCAGAAGCAATGTTGACATCGCCACGCCATGCCATTATCAATTTGCATGTCCAACAATTTGCTGCGCAAATATAGTGCGATCTGAAGGGTGAGGAAAAATGGCTAATTGATATCGTTCCAGCAATTTCTGAGCCATTGAACTATTCTGACACATTGAAATAATTAGTTGGTTTCTACATTTCATTGGTGTTTTTTTTAAATTTAAGTAGCATTAAATGAAGAAAGCACACACACTCTTTTTCTCTCTGCCCTTGTCTCTCTCACCTCTCCCTCTTTTTATCTAATACACATTTTAACTTGTATAGAACACGTAACAGGTATGTAATCAAACAGATTTTTTTCATTTTACACACGCACACACACACACAAATGCATGCATGCAAATACATACAATCTCTCTATTTTAGAAAAAAATATTCAACATAAATTTTGCCCATGCAAGACTTTTGAAGGCTTGCTGAACAAGCTGGGTCACTGAATATATTTAAGGTAGAGATAGACAGATAGTGGAATCAAGGGTTATGGGGAGTGGGCAGGAAAATGGAGTTGAGGCCAAGATCAGATCAGCCGTGATCTTACTGAATGGCTCAAGGGGCTAAATGGCCTACTCCTGATCCTATTTCTTATGTTCTTATGAACTTTGTTCTCCTGTTTTTCAAAATTATTTGAAGAAAAGCTAATGGACAGAAAGCGCTAGGCGATAAAGAAGAATATCCCATCAGTACAGCTCACTGAACAATATTGATGTATCTTGTAAAATTAGGTAAATTATGTTCAGACTGCACTTTCTGAGTTCAACTCACAGCATCACAGCTCTAGGCAAATATATCAACTTATCAACTGTTGTGCCTAATGTATATAAATGATGGTTTGATGGCTTCAAAGTGCAATTTTCATAACACCAATAAGATCAAGAAGGACTCAAAGAAGAAAGATGGGGTATGTTCAGCGCTTTGTTTACACTGATTTCCAGTCATTTTATTGTGGTTTTGAAGTTCCTTAAGCGCACGCTAATGGAATTCTCAGGAAATCTCAGCGGAAATCGCTGTTGGCGTAGATGTCAGCGTAAGTGCGATGCAAGAAATTCAAGAGATTGTATCAAACCTCAGCCTGTTGGTGTCTGATGTCACCTGCCCAACCCATAATGCACCTGTGTGTGTGTGTGTGTGATATATATATTTGCGTGTGCAACAGATATGTTCGTGTGATATCTATTTGTGTGTGTGATATATATGCGTGTGATATGTCATCATCATAAGCGGTCCCTCGAACGAGGATGAATTGCTTCTACATGAGTTCACAGATGTTTCGATGAAGGACCCGATGTTCCAGTCCTGAACTCCAATTGAGGGGGTACAAGATGCCTGTGCGTGGATTTTTTTAACGTGTGGTGACCGTTGCACATCAGCCACCATATGGGCTTGACAGAGCTAGGCCTTTATCCAGTGGCAAAGGTTAACCAGGACAACTGGAGACCTGCTCTACTGCACGGACCTAGGGCGCACACATATCACAGTGTGGGAAGGCCCGTACTGCCACTGGGCCCTCGGCTCTTCTGGGCCCTGTACCCTCATTCACTGTACCTCCGCCACAATCTGTCACCGCTCTTCCGCCACAAAAACACTCGCCGCACCTCCGTCACGATCTCCCACCGCACCAAACATTCGCCAAACCTCCGTCACGATCAACCATCAAATCTCAGCCATGATCCCTCATCGCTCTTTCGCCCCGATCACTCGTCGCTCCTCTGCTTTACCAGGGCCCAGCCGATGTTCCTGCCCACGCTCCAAACAACGACCTGGATCCTGATGACGTCACGCAGTCGCCCACCTCGAAGCCGTCGCACACTTGGTTTTCTCTCGGTGATATGTGCGTGTGTATGATATATATGTGTGTGATATATATGTGTATGTGGAATATGTGTGTGATAAATAAATATTTGTGTGTGATATATATGTGTATGTGGTATATATTTGTGTGTGCGATATGTGTGATGTGTATGTGGAATATGTGTGAGGTTAATGGTCTCTGAATGTGTGGTACTGTGACCGGCTGCACGTGATAACTAAAACCCCGCCCCCTCTCCCCAACTGTCACCGAGCCGCGCTGACGTAAACGAGCTATATGTGAGGAAACGGGCCAACGTCACTTCCGGAGCCTGCCTGCCTGCGGCCGGTGCTCGAGCTTCTTCCTCTCTTGTCACGATGGCGTCTGTAGCCGACACAAAGCTCTACGATATCCTCGGAGTTGCGTCTGCGGCCACAGAGAACGAGCTGAAGAAGGTCAGTAACGGTCGGAGGGAGAGAAGAGAGGAGAGAAGAGAGAACAGATTACCTCCACAGCGGCGCGGTAAACCCGGCGCCGGGTAGTTGGTGTTCTCTTTCCCCCCCCCCCCCCCCCATTAAGGATTTCGAAAAAAAAACAAGCCGAGGCCTAACCGGCTAGGCCGCTGCTGAGGCCCTGGTATTTTGGGGGGGTGAGGAGAGATCGGCGAGCCATGGCGCAGCGGCGCCGGGTGGACCGGGTTCAGCCTGACTCCGCTCGGCATCCGGCCGCTTTCATCTTGTGTTTTTATTAAACAGGCGGAGCTGGGCCGCTGTCAAGGGAAAGTCGGCAGTTGGAAGTGAGAGTGCCGGCCCCACCGGCATCCGCTCCGTGTCCCTCCGCCCCCCCGCAGGTCGCGTGGTGCGAGTTTGGGAAACACCGGGCTCGTTTCTGTTCATCTGACACCGCGACACCATTTTGTTCCCGCGGGGCTCGCCAGCTTTTGTCGGCGCTGCCGCTGCTGGTTCACGCCGCAGCGGGTGGGTCGTTGCGAGACTTGCAGAAGTGAAATGACGGTGACTGCGGAGGCACGTGAAACGCTGCCTGTAAATTTAGACCTTGCTGTAATCTGGAAACGTCTCGCTGTCAGCGTATTCTGCCGCGGCCGGAGACTGCCACCACCCACAGGCGTCGGTAGGGCTGAGCTGCCCCTAAACCGAAAGGGCGAAGGAACACCCAAGTTACATTTCTGCAAGGGTTCTACCCCTAATCTGATATGACGGCAAACGTGTTTGCGAATGCCATAAACTGTAGAATTGTTGATGAATGGTATGCAAATGTGTAGCACAATATATTCTGCTATTTGTCTTGTTAGCTTGTTCCTTTCCAGTTACAAAGTCGATTGCTCCAACGATTAGTTGCTGTTGGGTGAGCACGGTGGAGAGTGTAGATTTCTGGCTCCATATCTCTCCAAAATATGGAACGGCAGCCCTTTTTAATGCTTTTCACATTTTGAAGCGTGATTGATGCTCCATATATATTGTACCGTCTTCTGATTTTTTTTAAATAATTCACTGTGTACTGTACAGAATTGGCATTTCTATTTAAAAGGATGTCGAGCACGGGCTCCCTAGGTAGCTCATCTGGTCAAGCGAGAAAGAAATTGAATGATGGTGAAAGTTTGAGATTCGGTCCTTGTCCAGTGCTGAGTTCGCTGATCTCGGGGGTTATCAAAATTGGCCGTTGATGTTCCTAAGACTGATGTGTATCTAATAGTCTTGTGAAATTTCTACTTGTGTCTGAAAGTGCACTGTGTAAAAGCTTATCACGTTGAAATTAATTTAATTTATATGTGAAATTACTATTGGTCTAGTAGACATTTCTTTCAGTTCCAATTCCTGAATGGTTTTGTCTTCTACTAGAATGCTTCTGCATAACTTAAACATCATTCTGCTGCTAACTATATTCATATTAAGAATCTTGAGAAAAAATTGCAGTCTTCAAAAGTAAAATATTTTCTTTCTTCAGAATAATTTATAATAAAAGGTCGTCATGTTTTTGTCTTTCCAGACCATGTGTGGGCCATTGCTACCTAGTTGGACTGTATGCATCTACTGAGATTAGAGGGGTATTTTTTAAAAGGGACAGGAACAGTTTAATCAGTGTTTCTTTGCAGATTTTTTTGTACCTGGAATCCCTGTACCTTTCACGAGTAATTCAAAACTGTGCTGTATTACTCAAAGCCCTATCTCTCCCCATCAAATAGATAGCTCACTTCCACCACTGAAACGTCGCCCATCTCCACTTATCTACCGAAATCCTCATCTGTGGACTCAACTATTCCAATGCTCACTTGGCCAGCCTCCCATCCTCAACGCGCTGTAAACTTCAGCAAATCCAAAACTCTGCTGCGTGTATCCTATCTTGCACCAAGTCCTGCTCACCCATTGCTCCTGTCCTTGTTGACCTACATTGGCTTCTGGTCCTCCAACGCTTCCAATTTAAAATTCTCATCCTTGCATTTAAAGCCCTTCTTCCCCTCTTCTCCCTATTTCTCTAACCTCCTCTAGGCCTATAACTCCCTATCCCAGAAATTTCTGCTCCTCTAAATCTGATCTCTCCTGCATCTCTCTCCTTACCCTGGGGGCAGATAGCTATCTACTGATGGCACAAAAATCTCAAGCGGGCTTAGATATGTTACTGGAGCAAATTGTGAGTTAATGCATTTTTGGCAGTACAATCTAAATGGTGTTTCTTGCACGATATGGAGGAACAGAGATATAAGGGTGCAAAAATATAATTCCTTCAAAGCGTGAGTGGAGGTAGAAGTTGAAGCAGAGACTATTGTATCTTTTTAGATGAAAATTTCACAAGGAAAAATACAGATGCAAGAGTAGGGCATTGGGATTAGTTCTGGGTGGCAGAGACATAGTGAAATTGCCTCCTCCTGTGTCGTAGCCTTCTATAGTTTCCTTCCATGGATGTTTCAAGGTGGAACTTGTTACTCTTTGAAATTACAACCCAATATTCGGAGGAAAAGTTAGGCTGTAGTTAATCAAATATCCATTCAACAAAATGAATATCAAGCTATAATATATCTTTAACAGCAACAAAGACACCAAATTGTGTTGCTTACCACAACAAATATATGTATCATAGCAACGATAGGGAACAAAATTGATTCTTGGAAACGAAAGAAGTTCTGTGATTAAGCCAGTTGATAAGAGCCCTGTTTTGAGTGTTAAATTTCCCTTTTGATCCCATTATATGTCAGAATGGACAAAAAAGTAATCTGGTCCCCATGGCCCTGCGAATGCTGTAATGTTAATTACCAGTTTAACTTGACTTGTTAAGCATGAATATTTAGCTTTTACAGGATCTGAAATTTGGTGCCTCTTGTGTATACAGGGTATATATTTTGAATTTTGTCTGGTGTGATGTGCAAGTTAACATCATGATTTAGCCATATTCTTTAGAGGTGAGGAAATGGAACATAGATAAAAACATTCCTTCCAAAGTATATTAATTTTTAAAAAAAAATGTACCTACTGTCACAAATGGTAGCTCCTTAGCTGTCACCAATATAATTTGTAGGATATTCATTAAGTTGTTGCCTTGCTATTATGGCTGTTGAAATATGTATTGCATAATGAACAGCACAATTAGCTAGTTTTGCTGTTACTCACTGGGAAGGTGAAATATTTGTTTCATGATTTCATCTGCCTTAACTAAACTTCGGATTTTGTAGAAAGGAATTCAGAGAGGTTCATATTACTGCATTGATGTTGCGAACAGTAGCAAGAAAAATGTAGGTATGATTGCACATATTTTTTGTAGGCAGGTGACATTTGATGTGTTTTTGTGTAGTTAGTTGTTCTTAAGGTGAATAACAACCACCTTAATTTATCAATCACTATGAAATGCACACATTAAATGAGGTTCAAGCTTTCATCATAAATGCATGCTCGGTATGGAATTAAAACACTGACCATGATGTTCCCAGATTCAATCCCTGGCCTGTGGTGTATCTCCAATGAGGCAGCAGTAGAGGCATTAAACTTGGACTGTCTACTCCTGGGCCAAGAAGGAAAAAGTCAGCTGCAGTTACCACGTCTGATTGCTATTCAGCGATCCTCATCTGGAATATGTATCTGTTTGGGAGTTGCTTCAAGGGCGGGGTTGGTCTTAACTGTCGTATCCCTCAGTCAGATAGCTGTCTTTCAAAATGCAGTATCCCGGCATGAGCCATGCCTTCAGAAGTGACGGTTAGAAGGGGAAGAGGGACTACAATGGAGGAGCTTGTCGCACAAAATTCAAATAATTATGCAAATTATTTATATTGGTACCTACAGATCAACTTGTTCTTGATAGTTAAATATATAGTTGTAATTACCTGTAAATATTGCTGCAGTGTGGACTATGCCCTTGGTCTTAGTCATGTGACACATAATGAAGTATTTGATTATTTCAATCAATCAGTTAATGTCATTTAATATGCTGTTAGTGATATCTGGGGTCTTACACTTTTCCTGAGATAATATCATGGATTGGTAGTACCTGTACTTGTAAATCCAGTTTTTCCACTGTCATAATTGTCAAAAATTCACTGAATATTCTGTGTACTTAATGAATTAATTTCCTCCTCCCTCCCAATAACTATTATTAAACAAACTCTTTAATATGTGGAATATAATGCTGACTGAATAAAAATATTTTTATTCAATTTGTTTGACCTGTGATGTATTCATTTTTCTGAAGGCATATCGCAAGTTGGCTAAGGAATACCATCCAGATAAAAATCCAAATGCTGGAGACAAGGTAACGATCACCAATCTTTTTTACATTTTAAAGTTTTTTTTGTTTACTTAATCATATCTGACGTTGCTATACTTTAACTGAGAAATTTTGAAATGGGAAAAATGGATTGCTAACAAAGCTGGCCTCACTTCTTTCCAAGTTGTCTTAAGTAACACATGTGATATTTGTGTGTGTGTGTGTGTGTGTGTGTGTGTGTGTCTCTACATTTAGGCACTGCCTGGGAAATGATAGTCCCAAACGCACCAGGTAGATGGGAACATGCAGCTTGATGTACTCAGCCCATCCAAATTTTAAATAGTAGCAATGCTACACTCTTGAAATTTAAATTTTGCACTGAAGTCACAATATTTTTTCTTAAACATTCTCCCTTCCCTTCCTCTCGTGAAGGCACAACTCCATGCTGAGGTTTGGTTACACAGGTGCCAGCTGCCTCCCAGTACTTTGCATAAGATGCCATTATTAACATGAGCCATGGCAGATTATTGGACTGTGAAGGGCATTCCACACTTTCACTTCCAACAGGAGTCACTAAATATTGAACAAAAAGTCCATGCATTAATTTTTCCTCTTAATTGTAGCATTCCTTCTGCCATCCTGGCAAAGGCTAACTTAGCATGGTCATAGGTTAAACCTAGGACCTTCCTGTGCTGTATGGCTCAGCTACCTATTTAATAAATTAGCTGAACCATTGGAGAATGATATCCATTCTACCCCAAAACCCAACTGGGATGTTTTATTATGTTTAAGGCGCTGTATAAGTTGTTGAAATATGCTGTTTCTTTAAAAATTGAGTTGTTAACTAGTTATTTCTTGGAAATTAGAATCCTTCGATAGTTTTTTAAGTGGCTTGGTTGCTGCTGTCATCAAGTTGCTACTCAGAGAATACTGCACATGAGATTAAAGGTTTGAGTGCGTCCTTGTATATCGGATACTTGGGTGAGAGATGAGGGTGGCTGGGGCTATGCCTTTTACTCAATGTTCAGAGAAGGAATTTTCATGGAACTGATGGCATGTAGGGCATTTTTGAAACCATGCTCATTTTGCCAAAAATGTTTTTCTTGGTCATGGTGCTGAAATGTTATCTAGCATTTCATGTCCTTTTGCTAGATCACTTTCATGGGTAGAGTTTATCTTTAAAAACCATTCGGTATGTACAATCGGGGCCGCTGTTTCTCTGCGGAACAAAACCTTGGGCAAACTGATGACTGTTATTTCCTGGCAGGGCAGAGGTGACTTAGGAAGGTTGAGGCTTATTCTAATACGAATTTGAATGATTCATGCATAAAGTTTCCATGTTCAAGGTATTGATTTGTAACCTATATGGTCAACGATATTTTGAATGGTAGATTTAGCTTTTAATACTGAATGGCTGACCACCAAAAAGATGATGTTTAAGTGTTTTTAGATTGATTATTGAGATTGAAGAATATTCACTTTTTTTTTGTCTACAGTTTAAAGAAATAAGCTTTGCATATGAAGTTTTATCAAATCCAGAGAAGCGAGAACTTTATGATCGTTATGGCGAACAAGGTTTGCGAGAAAGTGGTGGCGGTGGAACTGGAATGGATGATATCTTCTCGCATATCTTTGGTGGTGGTCTCTTTGGGTTCATGGGTGGTCAGAGTAGAAACCGCAACAGTAGACGAAGAGGAGAGGATATGGTGCATCCCCTTAAGTAAGTTTTCATTTCCTTTTTATTTAAAAAAAAAACATTATTTTTTGGCATATCAATTGTCATGTTACATTTTTGTTTTCTAAATTCAACAGGGTATCTTTAGAAGACTTGTATAATGCAAAGACAACCAAGCTACAATTAAGCAAAAATGTCCTGTGTAGTTCATGTAATGGGTAAGTTGCGCTGAAGTAAAACTGCATTATTTGTGATTTAGTATTTTAAAATCATTAAGTACAGAACTGTACTTTTTTTTCAATATTTGTGATTTAAAAGCATGCCATCCATTAAAGTATTACATTTATAGAAGGCCTTCCCACAAATAGCAGTGCGATGAATGACTAGTTTTAGTGCTAGAGGGTGGGATGTTGATCAATATATCCAAGAGCTGTGTGCTCTTCAACTAGTGCCATGTGGACTGGCAGATAGATCCTTGGTTTAATTGCAAGTTTGAAATGTAATCTCAAATCTGAAAGTCGCATGCCTTGGTACGGCATCAGAACATGAACCTAGATTGTTTTGAGTCTGCGAGTGGGGCTTGAAGCAATGGTGCTGAGGTTTTTAACCAACTAAGCTATGCTTGTTTTATTTTTGGAAAATTTACAATAGGATGCTAATTTATTACGGCTTAAAATTTCTTGGTACTTTCTAAAGAAAATAGAAAGTGTGTGTTTTTTCTGCCAGTATTCTCTGCTCTTTTGAAGGCAATTGCTTATGCCGATGTACAGTTCCAGGGTGTCAGCTGTCTGCTACATGGTAAAAATGGCCACTCATTGAGTGTTGGCAAGCTAAGTAACCATAGATGGCATTACAGGAGAGCCTGATGCTGATCTCGTATGGCATCCACAGTTCACTTATTAGTCACTGGTAGTGATCAGAGATGGAAATCCTGACTTAAAAAAAAAAATAGGAATGTAGATCATTAAATGTCTGACTTTTTTTTCCTCTAGTGATAAATAATGAAATGAGTGGATTTATAATTAGTTTTATATTTTGAAGACACTTAAGCAGTCATTGCTTTCATTGCTACTTCTACCTTAATTATTAAATTATACGTCTTCTATCAACCAAGTATTCTTTGCATGCTTTCTTGGATCATCTTTGCTTTGGCTTTTTTTCGGAGATGAATCTTGAATAAATTTAACTATAGCCTTTGTTGTATAATCTCCATCATTAAATTTAACTGGGAATAAGAAAGTTCTTTCTTCAAATGTCTTTATTTGGTTTAACAAACTGATTCTCTAAATAGTGGCACTGATTTGAATGTCTTTCAATTAAGTGCCAGAGCCCTTATTGATCTCAACAGTTGTTCTGATAGCTTATGCTTGTATGCAATCATTTGTTGACAACACTAAAATGTTTATTTTTAAACACAGCCAGGGTGGGAAGGCAGGAGCTGTTCAGAAGTGCAGTGCTTGCAGGGGACGAGGTGTAAGGATTATGATTAGACAGTTGGCACCGGGAATGGTTCAACAGATGCAGTCTGTGTGTTCTGATTGCAATGGAGAGGGTGAGTAAATTCTTTGTGTTTACATGTAATGCACAGTAATGCTGGATTTAAAAAATATATATATATAATGAGTAGGATTTGTTCTGAAAAGGATAGTATGCAGGGACAGCAAGTGATCAGGAAGGTCAATGGTATCTTTATTGCAGGGAAGTCTTGCTACAGCTATACAAGGTATTGGTGAGGCCACACCTGGAATACCGCGTGCAGTTTTGGTTTCCATATTTACGAAAGGATATACTTGCTTTGGAGGCAGTTCAGAGAAGGTTCACTAGGTTGATTCTGGGGATGAGGGGGTTTGACTTATGAGGTAAGGTTGAGTAGGTTGGGCCTCTACTCATTGGAATTCAGAAGAATGATCTTAAATCGAAATGTATAAGATTATGAGGGGGCTTGACAGAATAAGGAGCCGCCCGTTTAAAACTGAGATGAGGAGAAATTTCTTCTGAGTGTTGTAAATCTGTAGAATTCGCTGCCTCAGAGCTGTGGAAGCTGGGACATTGAATAAATTTAAGACAAATAGACAGTTTGTTAAACGATAAGGGGTTATGGGGAGCGGGCGGGGAAGTGGAGCTGAGTCCATGATCAGATCAGCCATGATCTTATTGAATGGTGGAGCAGGTTCGAGGGGCCGTATGGCCTACTCCTGTTCTTATTTCTTATGTTCATATGTAACATGAAGCCTACATCAAATTATTGAGAACAAACCCGGATTTGACATTATTTGCTTGACATAATGTGACTGTAGCCTAGCTTACTTTTACGAACTTATCTATACATGGCAAAGAACATAACGGGGGCAGGAGTAGGCTATTCGGCCCCTTGACATCCACTCCACTTTCCTGCACTATCCCTATATCCCTTGATTCCCTTAATTTCCAAAAATCTATCAATCTCTGTCTTGAATATACTCAACGCCTGAGCCTCCACAGACCTTTGGGGTAGAGAATTCCAAAGATTCACCACACTCCGGGTGAAGAAATCTTTCCTCATCTCAGTCCTAAATGGCAGACCCCTTATTCTGAGACTATGATCCCTGGTTCTAGACTCGCCAGCCAGGGGAAAAACATCCTCCCTGCATCTAACTGGTCAAGCCCTGTAAGAATTTTATATATTTCAATGAAACCACCTCCTATTCTTCTAAACTCTAGAGAACATAGGCCTAGTCGTCTTAATCTCTCCTCATAGGACTATTTCCCCCCCCATCTCGGGAATCAGTCTGCTGAACATTTGTTGCACTTTCTCTATGGCAAGTATATCCTTCCTTTGGAAGGAGACCAAAACTGTACACCATATTCCAGATGTGGTCTCGCCAGGGCTCTGTGTAATTGCAGTAAGACATCTTTACTCTTGTACTCTTGTAATAAAGACCAACATACCATTTGCTTTCTTAATTGCTTGCTGTACCTGCATTTTAACTTTTAGCCATTCACTGCTTGATCTGGCTCGACCGCATAAAACATTATCGAGTCCTACTCTTGTCTGCAAAAACTGCTCACTATTTCGGATCATTCTGGAATGCAAAGATAATACCCGGCTACTATTCTCTACTGCAAACTGTCTTCTTAAACCCCTCTCCCCTGTCTCCACCATACTCTCCTCCAACAACAAGTGTGAGGAGCTCGTGGACTTTTGTTTCAAAGATTGAGACCATCCGATCAGCTGCCTCTGCGAGTTCCCTTCCTTCCCCTAGTCCACCGGGCTAGACTTCCTCTGAAGCTCCCACCTGCCCTAGCCCTAAACTCGCATCTTTCTTTGGTTTCACTTTGATCTTCCCTCTTGACTTCTCCAAGCTCATCTTGTCCATGAGACCCATTTCCTGCTCCCTTGACCCTATTCCCATTAAACTGCTGACCATGCAACATCCTTTTTTGGCTCCCATGATTGCTGATATTGTTAACTGTTCTCTCGGGTAGTGTTTCCCTCTGCTTCAAATCTGTGGTCATCACCCCTCAAAAAACCAACCCACTCCCTGCCCACTGTGCTAGCAACCTCCCTTTCCTCTCCAGTCCTTGAATGTGTTGTCGCCTCTCAAATCCGTGACCATCTTTCCCGGAACTCGCTGTTTAAATCCCTTCAGTCTGGTTTTCGCTCCATGCCACAGTACTGAAACGGCTCTCAAAAGTCTCACATGACATACTTTGTGACTGACAAAGGTAAACTATGCCTCCTCATCCTCCTTGGCCTGTCTGCAGCCTTCAATACAGTTGACCACTCCATCCTCCTCCAATGCCTCTCCACCATCGTCCAGCTGGGTGGGAATGCACTCGCCTGGTTCCATTCTTGTCTGTCTAATTGTGTACAGAAAATCTGCAATGGCTTCTCTTCCCATTCCTGCATTGTTACCTCTGGTGTCTCCCAAGGATCTATCCTTGGCCCCCACCTATTTAAGACCTTAAGAATTTGGAGCAGGCCATTAGGTCCCTCAAGCCTGCTCCACCATTTAATAAGATCATGGCTGATCTGATCGTGGGCTCTGCTTCACTTCCCTGCCCACTCCCCATAACCCTTCACTTCCTTATCAATCAGAAATCATGTCTATCTCCACCTTTAAATATGTTCAATGACCACAGCTCTCTGGGGCAGAGAATTCCAGATTTCCAACTCTTAGAGCAAATTTTTCCTCATCTCTGTTCTAAATGGGCAACCCCTTATTCTTAAACTATGCCCCTAGTTCTGGATTTCCCCCACAAGTGGAAACATCTACCTTGTCCAACCCCCTCAGTTTCTTCTGTTTCAATAAGATACCTCTCATTCTTCTAAACTACAATGAGTATAGGTGCAACCTACTCATCCGTTCTTCATAAGTCAACCTTTTCATAAGTCAACCCCTTCATCTCCGGAATCAATCTAGTGAACTTTCTCTGAACTTCCTCCAGTGCAAGTATATCCTTCCTTAAATAAGGAGACCAAAACTATGCAGTACTGTAGGTGTGGCCTCACCAATACCCTATACAGTTGTAGCAGGACTTCCCTGCTTTTATACTCCATCCCCCTTGCAATAAAGACCAACATTCCATTTGCCATCTTCATTACTTGCTATACCTGCATACTAACTTTTTTTGTTTCATGCACGAACCCCCAGATCCCTCTGAACTGCAGTATTTTGCAGTTTCTCTCCATTTAAATAATTTGCTTTTTTATTTTTCCTGCCAAAGTGGATAACCCCTCACACTTTCCCACATTATACTCAATCTGTCAAATTTTTGCCCATTCACTTAGCCTGTCTATATCCCTTTGCAGATTGTTTGTGTCCTCACAACTTGCTTTCCCACCCTACAGCAGCATAGTTGAGGCCCCAGCACCGATCCCTGTGGCACCCCACTAGTTATTGTTTGCCAACTGGAAAATAACCTATTTATCCCCACTCCCTATTTTGTTAGTTAGCCAATCTGTTATCCATGCTAATGTTATCGCCAACCCTTGAGCTATTATCTTGTGCAGTAACCTTTTATGTGGCCCCTTGTATGCCATTTAAAAAAAATTGATACCATCCTTTACTTCCAACCACGGATGGTTCTCCCTTAAAGTTTTTCCTTCTCACTGGAATATATTTTTGTTAAGTTGGGAAATAGCTCCTTCAATGTCTGCCACTAATTATCAATCCTCTTACACTTTAATCTATTTTCCCAGTCCACTTTAGCCAACTATGCCTTTGTAATTGCCTTTATTTAAGATCATGACACTGGTTTGAGATCCAATTTTTTCACCCTCCAACTGAACTTGAAATTCAACCATGCTATGGTCACTCTTTCCAAGAGGATCCTTTACTATGAGATCATTTATTAATCCTGTCTCATTACACAGTACCAGATCCAAGATAGCCTGCTCCCTGGTTGGTTCCACAATGTACTGTTCAAGGAAACCATCTCAGCTACACTTTGGGAACTCTTCCTCAATGCTACCTTGGCCAATTTGATTTGTCCAATCAATATGAAGATTAAAATTGCCCATGATTATTGCCGTACCTTTCTTACAAGCCTCTCATTTCTTTATGTATATTTCATCCAACAGTGTAGCTTGTTAGGTGGCCTATAGACTATGCCCACCAGTGACTACTTCCCCTTATTATTTCTTATTTCCACCCAAACTGATTCTACATCTTGATCTTCTGAGTCATTATCATTCCTCACTACTGACAGCACTGATCTCATTCTTTATTAACAAAGCTGCCACATCTCCTTTTCCTTTGTCTATCCTTCCATTTCTCATCTATATGCTACCCCTTGGTGATATCATTCGAAAACACGGAGTCAGTTTCCACATGTAAGCTGACGACACCCAGCTCTACCTCTCCGCCACTTCTCTTGACCCCTCCATGATTTCTAAATTGTCAGACTGCTTATCCGACATTCGGTATTGGATGAGCAGAAATTTTCTCCATTGTCTTTGGTCCCCACCACAAACTCTGTTCCCTAGCCACTGACTTCATCCCTCTCCCTAGCATCTATGAAGCTAAACCAGACTGTTCGCAACCTAGGTGTCATATTTGACCCAGAAATGAGCTTCCGGCCACATAACTAAAATCGCCTATTTCCACCTCTTAACATTGCCCACCTCCGCCCCTGCCTCAGCTCTTCTGCGGCTGAAACCCTTTGTTACATCTAGACTGACAACTCCAACGCACTCCTGGCTGGGCTCCCACATTCTACACTACGTAAACTTGAGGTCATCCAAAACTTGGCAGCTCGTGTCCTTGCTCTCTCCCAAGTCACGATTACCCATTACCCCTGTGCTCACTGACCTACATTGGCTCCCGGTTTCGCAAAGCCTCGATTTCAAAATTCTCATCGTTGTTTACAAATCCCTCCGTTGCCTCATCCTTCCCTATCTCTGTAACCTCTTTCATCCTCGCAACCCTACGAGATGTCTGCGCTCCTCAAATTCTGCCCTCTTGTATATCCCTGATTATAACTGCTCAACCATCGGTGGCTGTGGCTTCAGCTATTGGGGCCCTAAGCTCTGGAACTCCCCTAAACCTCTCCACCTTGCTTTCCTCCTTTTAAGATGTTCCTTACAACCTACCGCTTTAATCATGCTTTTGGTTATCTCTAATTTCTTCTGTGGCTCGGTGTCAAATTTATCTGTGATGTCTTATATCACTACTGTGAAGCGCCTTGGGACATTATGCTATGTTAAAGGCGCTAGATAAATAAAAGTTGTTTATAAATAGGGACCTGGGTATTCATGTACAAGGATGCCAAGGTCCCTCTGAACACCAGCATTTCTCAATCTCTCGCCAGTTTAAAAAAAAAACTCTTATTTTTCCTACCAAAATGGATAACTTCACATTTCTCCACATTACGGGCCCAAATTTGACCCACCCATTTTTTCGGCACACTCACCGACTGGAGATACGCTGACTTCCTAGGGTGAAAACGGCGCTGAAAAGATCTCCCTAGATTCTGGCCTCTCCCATGACTTGGCACGGCGTGCTCTGTCCATTAGGGGGGCGGAGCTAGGGCCCTGCGTGAAAAAAGTGCCTGCAGCTCAACACATGCGCACTGGAGGTTTCGCGCAAGCACAGTAGCTCCTGCCCCCAGCCGTACTGCAGCGTGGGACACGATGGGTCCCGCCCCTATCCCTGGCCGAGTGGCTTCACAACGCACGCCAGCCTGGCTGCTGGAAAGAGAGATATCGCTGGAATAGACAGAGCGAGTCAGTCAGAGAATCAGTTCCCTGTGCGCTCTCGCCCGGTCGTCGTGCCCGCACCTATCCCCGGCCGAGTGGCCTTGCACTGGCTGCCTGGCCCGCTATCCGTTGATTCCTGCAGCCTGTGTGTTGTGCGAGCCCAGCCCAACCTGCCTGTGTGTGTTCTGTGAGCCCAGTTCCCTGTGCCGTCCCGCCTGCACCTATCCCCGGCCAAGTGGCCTCTCTCACCGGCCGGCCCGCTGACTTCCTGGACCGAGTTAGGAAGGTAGGACTTAAGTTTTTTAAAATTTATTATTGATGATTTTTATGCTGCTTGAATGTTGTTGTGAAGGTGTTTAGTGCTTTGCAAGGTCCTCTGCGCTTCCCTCTCTTCTTCCCCCCCCCCCCCCCCCCCAAATCTCTAGCCACTTGTGCTGATTTCATAACTCTCCGCAAGGATTTTCTATGCGGCCACAAGTGGTCACATACGCTGGCTTAAGTTAGTTTGGAGTAACTATTAGCTGTCCAAACTGGCTTAAATGGCTAAAACGGGTGTAGGTGGCTGGTAACGTCCCTTTTGAACAAAACTAAACTTTAAAAAAAAATACTAACTAACTCACACTGGTGCAAATTGAATGTGCAAAATGGGGATTTTTGAAATACTCCAGAAAAATTAAGTTGCTCCAAAAAAAACCGGAGCATCTCCTGGGCAATTTTAGGCCCTATATTCCATTTGCCACGTTCTCACCCACTCACTTAGCCTATCTATATCCCCTTGAAGATTCTGTGTCCTCACAACTTACATTCCCACCTAGCTTTGTATCATCAGCAAACGTGGATAAATTACATTTGGTTCCATAATCCAAATCATTGATCCTTGCGGCACCCCACTAGTTGCAGCCTGCCAATCTGAAAATGACCCATTTATTCTTACTGTTTTCTGTCCATTAACCAATCCTCTATCCGTGCTAATATATTACCCCCAATCCCATGAGCCCTAATTTTGTTTAATAACCTCTTGTGTGGCACCTTACTGAGTGCCTTCTGAAAATCCAAATACATCACTTCGACTGGTTTCCCCCTTATCTATTCTGCTAGTTACAACCTCAAAAAAAAATACTCAACAAATTTGTCAAACATGATTTCCCTTTCAAATCTGTGTTGACTCTGCCCAATCCAATTCTTTTCTAAGTGCCCTGTTACCACATCCTTAATAGATTCTAGCATTTTCCCTACTACTGATGTCAGGCTAACTGGTTTGTAGTTCCCTGTTTTCTCTCTTTCTCTGCCCCCCCCCCCCCCCCCCCCCAACTTAAATAGTGGGGGTACATTGGTTCCTGCGGATTGGAAGGGAACAATTCTAGAATCTACGGAATTTTGGAAGAAAACAACCAATCGATCCACTATCTCTCCAGGCACCTCTTTCAAAATCCTAGGATGTGGGTCTAGTGGATTTATTGACTTTCAGTCCTGTTAATTTAATCAGTATTATTTTTTAACTAATGCTAATTTCTTTCCATTCCTCATTCTTGCTAGACCCTTGGTTCTCCACTATTCCCAGGAGGCTTTTTATGTCTTCTTCTGTGAAGACAGACATAAAGTATTTGTTTAATTTCTCTGCCACTTCCTTATTCTCCATTATAATTTCACCTGTAAGGGACACATTTACTTTTGCTAATCTTTTTACATTTCTAGAGAAGCTTTTACAGTCTGTTTGTCTCACTAGTTTACTATCACTTTATTTTCCCTTCATCAATTTCTTGGTCCTCCTTTGCTGAATTATAAAATCCTCCTAATCCTCATGCTTACTGCTTTTTTTTGCAAATTTATAAGCTTCTTCCTTTGATCTAATACTATCTTTAAATCCTCTTGTTATCCACAATCGGACCACTTTTCCTGTAAGGTTTTTGTGCCTCAAAGGAATGTATATTTGTTGTAAATTCCGTATTAATTCTTTAAATGCCAGCCATTGTTTATCTACTGTCATAACTTTTAATATAGTTTTTCAATCTACCTTGGCCAGCTTGCCCCTTATACCTACATAGTTTGCTTTGTTTAGATTTAGTACCAGAGTTTCCGATTTAACTAAATCACTTTCAAACTCCATATAAAATGCTATCATGTTATGATCACTCTCTTCCTTAAAGGCCCCTTTACTGCAAGATTATTCATGAAACTTTTTTCTTTGCACGATACCATAAATCCCATATGGACTTGGTCTCAACTGGTACTGCAGTAACTGAACAATTTTGTTGCGAAACTAGTATATCTTGTCCCCAACAATTAATGGGGAAAATACATCTGTCCATCGGCCTTTTAACACCCATTTCTAGTGTAGTAAAACTGCTCATCTGTGGTCAGAGGTATGAAGCTGTTACAGGTATAACATCCGGAATCCTCGGGACCGAATCTGTTCTGGTTTTTGGGGGTTTCTCGATTTCAGCCAAGAAAATCAATAGTCTGAAACCGAATCCGCGACTGAATCTGTGTTGGGTTTTGAGTAACGAGGTCCAAAATCCAGCATGGATTTAGTTGAGGATTCCGGGTTTCAGATTTTATTTTCCTGCTTGAAATCTGGAATTCTTGACCTAATCCATGCCGGATTTTGGGTTTTGCCTCAAGTCTGGTTTTCGGACAATAATTCTGGACGACTCCAGCCATGTGCAAAATGTCCAGTTTTCGGAGTTCCGGATTCGGGGCATTGCGCCTGTACTAGTGCATGCCCTAGAAAGGAGCTATTGCACCCAGAGCCATTTAACTGTATTGTCTTGGTTTTATTACTTTGTCACTAATGCCACCAAGCTCAACACCAGCAAACAGTATGAAATTTTGCAAATATGTCATATTGGATGCATAGCGAAGTAGAGGGTTATTCTTGAATTTGTGACAAAAAAGATGGTGTCTAAAATCTAAACATTATCTTTACATTATCTGCATATGCTTAGGGTTACAAAGATTTTTGCCCACTGTGTATTGGGATTATAAACTAATGCAGTTCAATTCAACATTGCATTTTAAATAGCAAATATTTAAAAGATTAGAAATGGTATCCATTGCCTTAAGTAATTTGAATGGTGTAATCGTGAATACATGCAGTTGTGACCATAAACCTTTGTGTTTGAGACACGTATTTATATTTTAGCATTGGATTACATGCTATAATGCACTGATTATGCAATGTATGCTTCTTCCTATGAGAAATCTGTTAGTATATTAAGGAAGAAATTGCACGGTTCCAGCACAGATCATGACTAAATGTGAGCACAGTTGCAGATTTAGACCTACAATGTTGTAGCCCTATCTGACCCATAGTCATACCTACAGTGGCTCCATGCAGTGCGTAGCCTTATAATTTCAGTCCTATTGTATTGAGTTGCTGCCACTATGTCTGTTATAAAGAAACATGGGCTTTAAGAACGTATGAAATAGGAGCAGGAGCAGGCCATTCGGCCCTTCGAGCCTGCTCCGCTATTCAATAAGATCATGGCTGATCTTCTACCTCAACTCCATCTTCCCGCACAATCTCCATATCCCTTGATTTCCTTAATATTCAAAAATCTATGGATCTCTGTTTTGAATATACGCAACAACTGAGCATCCACAGCCCTCCGGATAGAGAATTCCAAACTTCACAACCCTCAAGAAATTCCTCCTCATTTCAGTCCTAAATGGCTGACCCCTTATTCTGAGATTGACCCCTAGTTCCAGACTCCCCAGCCAGAGGAAACATCCACCCAGCATCTACCCCGTCATGGCTTTACCATGTCTTAAACATGAGCTACCACTAGATTCTAGAAGCCACTAAGCTTTAATCTAAATCTGTCTATTCTGTAGCATTCTAAACTGCTTGTACATACACGATTTAAAATCACAAGGGGGTGTATTTTATGTTGCACCTGTTTCTATGTCTAATCTTTATTAATCCCTAAAACTATCTGAACAAAGGCTGCATGGTAGAGCTATTAAATTTGAACTGTTTAAAAGTTGCTTATCCTATATTACAACTTGAATTGTTTAATATTACAGGTGAAGTTATTAATGAAAAGGATCGATGCAAGAAATGCGAGGGAAAGAAGGTGATAAAAGAAGTGAAGATTCTAGAAGTTCACATAGATAAAGGCATGAAGCATGGGCAGCGTATTACATTCAGTGGAGAAGCAGACCAGTCTCCTGGTGTGGAACCTGGTGATATTATCCTCGTACTACAAGAGAAGGATCATGAGGTACTTGAATTAACCAAGTTAATGACCCTAACTTTTATCATTTGTTTCTCATCTCAAATATTGCTGCTGTGGTTCAGCAGATGTCAAATGGATCAACCTATCAGAGGGAGAAAACATATTGGGTGAATCTTGATGTCATTTACAGCTCTTGCATTTTTTTAAAGGGAATAGAGGGAAGCAGTCTTATTTTTATTAATCATTCAACAATAAATCAAACAAAATATAACTCTTTGGAGTATGTCACTTGTGAACCTGAAACTACTTGGCATTTGAGATGTTTGGAGCTTATATATACTGTACTATCAATTTAGTCGATTCCGAACACTGCTACAGTTCAGGTAAGTGAGAGCTTGATGCCAGTGAGCATGTACATATAAGCTGCTATTTTAATTAATGTTCTGTAAGAAGTGAAGGTAACCTGTTTTTAGCCATAGTATTTCTTTCATATCTCTTACCAATTCATAAATTATCTATAAAGCAGATTGCATTTAGCTCCATTTTCTTCAGTTAAGGTCAAATATCATGCCCATTTTGGAGTAAAGATGCAGTGCTCTGATTTTCTTCACTTCCACTTTACAATCCGACAGAAGCATTTGTTGCTTATTAAACTTTTTTTTATAGTTGGTATACTAATATTGGAGCTTTATTCCAGAAAACTGAAAATGACTGCTGCAACAGTTCTTGCAAAATGGTTAAATCCAGGACAATTTTCACTTATAATTCTGTCTGTAGTTTATATTCATTGTAGCATCATTTGGGCAGGTATACAGTTTATATAGAACGGTGGGGAGAGATGATCACTGTCTACCAAAAACATCAATTACTGCAGGAAGTGTTTTGGTAGGTAGAATGAGATTTAAATTGAGAGCACAAATTGAGAGGCTGGGCCATTGTTGAAGAGATAAAGGGGTCAATTTTCCCCAATGCCGTTTTTTGGCATACGTGAAGAATTATGCCCGTTTTTTTGGGTCCCAACAGCGGCAAAAAAAATCATCCAACTTTCCCTGTTTGAATTGTTTTTGGTGCCTCGTAGCCTGTCCTTTAGCTTTGGGGGTGGAACCTAAGATCTGCACCAAAAAGATCAGGTTGCTAGGTTAACGAGGGACGCACTACGGGCTGAGGCTGGAAAATGAAACATACAACACATTCTGGCCAGCTCACAGCAATCTGCACAAGCACCTTGCACATTGCAACAGCTTACCAGCATTAAATTATTAAGAGTATATGCCAAAAGTCTATCCGCTTCTCTTTCTATCCCCCCCCGGGGCTTTTACCCGGGTACCGCTCCTAACCCTGGCTGAAAGGCCTCCTTCTCCCCCCCCACGTCCCCTCTCTGCTATTGTTGTTTCAGCTGTGGAACTGCATCTGCTGCGCTGATTCTCTTGCCTGCGCCGATTTTGTTAACAGCCCAGAAGGTTTTTCCAGAGTGGTCACATACGCCGTGCTAAGAAAAATTGGAGCTGGCCAGAATTGCCACAGGTGGCAGGTTACGTCCCCAATGAGGTTTTTTAAAAAAAAAAATCTTAGCCTAAGGTAAATTACGCTAGCGCAGAAACTTTGGGGAAACTTGAAGATTTTAACTTACGCCAAAAAAGGCGCAGATAATTGGGGAAAATTGAGCCCATGTAATGAAATTAACAGATTTTTAAATTGGGTTGATTTTGGAAACTTCTGGGAAAATGGTGTTCCTCGAAGTCTTTATGAATAATACTGTACCAGTTTTACAACTGGCATGAGCTGCTAACAATGGGTAAGGCACTAGCATTCTTTGACGTTAGTTTCTATTATTATAACTTTAAAACTAGTCAGGGGTTATTTTTTTACTGCTGAGAATTTGTCATAAAATGATAGAATGCAAAACATGTCACCCATAACTTTCAGAGAAAGCCTTAACCCTGATGGCTATTTTGCTGAGTTATACAAGACCCTACTCCTAGAGTTCATCCCCTCCTGTTGAAACTCCTATGCTATGTGATGGAAGCAAAGGCCCTCCCCAAGATATATCCAGAGGGCATAATCACAATATACAAGAAAGATCTAGACTCCACCCAGGCTTGTCATGTAATCAATATCTTTTATCAATGCTGACTGAAATACTGCCAAAGATCTTAGACTCCAGATTAGATCCAGTCATCCCTGGGATGGTCGATGCAACAGTGTTTATATGCACAGCAAAAAACTGCAGATGCTGGAAACACTCAGCAGGTTAGGCAGTATCTGTAGAGAGAATAAATAAATGCTTCGGGTGTGGACCCTTTGTCAGACCAGTTTTTACGTGGTCACCAAGGGCCAGCATAAGATGGTGCACTACTGTTAGTGCACCACTGCTCTGTCTTGGCACACTCTCTCCAAGTGGAAAAGATATTCAACTTATTATTTCTTGCAACACTCCAAATTATTTCTTGCAACACTCAAGAGAAAGGGTTTTAGCAACATCTACAGGAGGTGAATTACAATGTTGCATTCACATCCTGCTGCACCAAGTGATTAAACAAAAATGCTCCCTCTAGGGACATGCATCCAAGTGAACCCAGGCAATCAGAGTAGAATCAAGGGGAATGAACACACAATATGTATGCTGATGATGTGCTATATGTAACCACCTCATTCCTGAATATTTTTCAAAGCATCAAAGAATTTGGATGACTTTCTGATTACATACTCATCTACACATAAGCAGATGACACGACCTTCACAGTTATCCATAATTCAGGAATTGTGCATGGTGACTGGCTTAATATATCTTGATGCTCCGTGCTTGTTGCGTCTGACCGTGGGAGAGAAGGCCCCGGGCGCAAGTAGATTAGAATAGCTCTCGTTACTAGCTGCAAGTACATGCAAACCAATCTGGCAGACTGCAGCCCTGCCAAACCTTTCACCAACCCATGTGACATCTGCTACTGAGTGGGTGATGTTTGGCCTCTGCCTGGAACTGAGCCACCATCTGGGGCCCATTCTTGAAAACTGAGTCAAAACAAACCATGCCGTGAAGGGCACCAACCTCAACCAGTATGCAACTATGCAAGACCCTTCCCCACCATTCCTATGCTCAAAAAAAATACCCAGGGCCAAACACACGGAATCACTTAGCTTTTTCTCTGTCCCTCAAACTGCATATTGTCCAGTATCAGCAGCCTGCTGCTGCGATACTTGTACATTGCTTGCAGGAGGAAGTTAGGGTGAGCAGTGACTTAACCTATGTGTGATTGTACAGATTTATAAAATAAGTGAATGCACTTTTAATTGTACAAACACTTTATAGATTGTGAATAAGCTATATGTATAAAAGCTTCATAAAATATATGTAACATCGTTTCATAGAATGTTTCCTTGGGAACCCAGTACAATTTTATTAAATAAAATGTCAGTTGATCATCTAATGGTGCCATTTACTTTGGTTAAGTCAGCTGAACAACCTCTGTGTAAAATATTTAGTCATAAACTGAAGGGGCAAACCCAAAATTGCTAAATAAAAATTTGGACTAGACAAAACTCCTAAAGTAGTAATACTGCAACTACTGTATTTAAATAAATGGCAATCCAATATTCCTGCCCGTTGTAACTAATGGAAATTTGCATTTGCTTTAGATTTTATTTTGTCCCTGATTGTCCAGGAAACACTCGTGGAGCATAGTTGGCGTAGCGTGCCATGGTGCACCACACTTTAGATCAGTGACGCTTTATCTATTTGGTTTCTTACATTTTGATACTCTTTAAAATGGAAGTTATACTTGGTTCACTGGACCATTGAAGACATTGCATATAACAATTGCTTTTATTCCTAGGTGTTTCAAAGAGAGGGAAATGACTTGCACATGACTCACAAAATTGGTCTCGTTGAGGCACTCTGTGGCTTTCAATTCACATTCCAGCATTTGGATGGGCGGCAGATTGTTGTGAAGTATCCTCCAGGAAAAGTTATTGAACCAGGTAATCGATAAGAATAGTATGAAAGTTACCAAACTATTTGAAGATCTATTCCACCAGTATAAATTATTTTTTTTTTTTTAAAGTGCGAAGCATTTTCTAGTGTATAATTGTGATTAAAAATAGATTTGTAAGTGGTATTTTTTCCTGCATAAAAGTTGCAACACACCGTCCATTTGTCCCATCCAGTTTTTCGCCATTTACCCACCACCTGAGTGTTGTACCTCCTAATGCATTGCACAGAACAGCTTTTGGAATAAACATAGCTGTGAGGGTTTGCTGTTTCTTTAGTGGTAGAACCATTCCATTTGTGCTATGGCACTATTGCCTCAATAGAAGGGACAAAAGGTGATTGTGGGACATAGTCTGGCACTGTATAAATAGTGTATTCACACTCAGGAGGACATTGCTATTTTGTAATGACACACATCTATGAGGAATGAAGTCACAGAGTCATAGAAAAATACGACGCAGAAGGAGGCCATTCGAGCCATCGTGTCCATGTCGGTCGAGAAAAAGCTACCCAGCCTAATGCCACCTTCCAGCACTAGGACCGTAGCCCTGTAGGTCACGGCTCTTTAAGTGCACATCCAAGTACTTTTTAAACGTGAAGAGGGTTTCTGCCTCTATCACCCTTTCAGGCAGCAAGTTCCAGACCCCCACCACCCTCTGGGTGAAATTTCTTTCCTCATCTCCCCTCTAACTCTTCTACCAGCTGCTTTAAATCAATGCCCCCTAGTTATTGACCCTCTACTAAGGGAAATAAGTCCTTCCTACCCACTCTATATCTAGGCCCCTCATAATTTTATGCACCTCCATTAAATCTCAGCATCTCCTGTTCCAAGAAAAACAATCCCAGCCTATCCAATCTTTCCTCGGCTAAAATATTCCAGACCTGACAACATCCTCATAAATCTCCTCTGCACCTGCTCTAGTGCAATCATGTCCTTCCTGTAATGTGGTGACCAGAACTGCATGCAGTAGCTGTGGCCTAACTAGTGTTATATACAGTTCTAGCATAACTTCTCTGCTCTTGTATTCTATGCCTCAGCAAATAAAGGAAGCCATTTTAACTACATTATCAACCAGTCCTACCTAATAAGGATCTGTGGACATACACTCAAAGGTCCCTCTTCCTCCACACCTCTCTGTATCCTCCCATTTTATTGTGCATTACCTTGCCTTGTTGCCCTTCTCCAAATGCATTACCTCACATTTTTTCCAGATTGAATTCCATTTTCCACTTTTCTGTCCAACTGACCAGTTCATAGATATTTTCCTGCAGTCTAAAGCTTTCCCCCTCATTGTCAACCACATGGCCAATTTTTGTATCATATGCAAATTTCTTTATGCCCCTAAATTTAAGTATCATTAATATATACTACAAAAAGCAAGGGACTGAGCCAAGTGGGACCCCACTGGAAACGGCCTTCCAGTTGCAAAAACACCAGTCAAACTTTTGCTTCCTGTTACTCAGCCAATTTTGGATCCAATTTGCCACAATCCCTTAGATCTCATGGGCTTTTACTTTTTTGATCAGCCTGCCATGTGGGACTTTGTCAAAGGCCTTGCTAAAATCCATGTAGACTACATCAAAGGCATTGCCCTCATCGACCCTCCTTGTTACCATCTCACACAAAATTCAATCAAGTTAGTCAGACACTACCTTCCACAGGGCTGTAGTAATACCCGCCCTCCTGTATAGCTCAGAGACATGGACCATGTACAGTAGACACCTCATCAATGGAGAAATACCACCAACAATGTCTCTGCAAGATCCTACAAATCCCCTGGGAGGACAGATGCACCAACATCAGTGTCCTTGACCAGGCCAACATCCCCAGCATTGCAGCACTGACCACACTTGATCAGCTCCTGTGCAGGCCACATTGTCCACATGCCAGACACGAGACTCCCAAAGCAAGTGAAGTGCTCTACTCTGAACTCTTTCACGGCAAACGAGCCAAAGGTGGGCAGAAGAAATGTTACAAGGACACCCTCAAAGCCTCCCCGATAAAATGCAACATTCCCACTGACACCTGGGAGTCCCTGGCCAAAGACCTAAGTGGAGGATGTGCATCCGGGAGGTCGCTGAGCTCCTCTAGTCTTATCGCTGAGTGCAGGCAGCGGAAAGAGCGTGCGGCAAACCAGTCCCACCCACCCCTTCCCTCAACACCTATCTGTCCTACCTGTGACAGAGACTGGTTCTCGTATTGGACTGTTCAGCCACCTAAGAATTCATTTTAAGAGTGGAAGAAAGTCTTCCTTGGTTCCGAGGGACTGCCTATGATGATCCCTTAACAAATCCATGCCGACTGTCCTTGATTGATTTGTGTCTTTCTAAATGAAGGCATGTACTGTCCCTCAATTGATTCCAGTAATTTGCCCAACACTGAGGTAAAACTAACTGGCCTGTAATTACTCGGTTTATCCCTTCCTCCCTTTTTAAACAATGGTACAACAAGAAGCATCTGATGAAAGAAACCTAGCTGTATGCTGAATCAATAACATAAGAAATAGGAGCAGGAGTAGGCAATTTGGCCCCTCAAGCCTGCTCTGCCATTCAATAAGATCATGGCTGATCTGATCATGGACTCACCTCCACTTCCCTGCTCGCTCCCCATAACCCTTTACTTCCTTAATGCTGAAAAATCTGTCCATCTTTGCCTTAAATATATTCAATGACCCAGTCTCCACAGCTCTCTGGGGCAGAGAATTCCATAGATTTACAACCCTCAGAGAAGAAATTTCTCCTCATCTCAGTTTTAAATGGGCGGCCCCTTATTCTAAGACTACATCCCCGTAGTTTTAATTTCCCCTGAGTGGAAATATCCCCTCTGCATCCTCCTTGTTGAGCCCCCTCATTATCTTAATGTTTCAATAAGATCACACCTCATTCTTCTGAACTCCAATGTGTATAGGCTCAACCTATCCTCATAAGTCAACGCCCCCCCGCCCAATCTCTGGAATCAACCTAGTGAACCTCTGAACAGCCTTCAATGCAAGTATATCCATCCTTTTTTTTTTTAAATACGGAGACCAAAACTGTACGCAGTACTCCAGGTGTGGACTCACCAATACCCTGTAGCAGGACTTCTCTGCTTTTATACTCTCTCCCCCTTGCAATAAAGGCCAGCATTCCATTTGCCTTCCTGGTTACTGCATACCAACTTTTTGTGTTTCATGCATTAGGATCCCCAGGTCTCCCTGTACTGCAGCACTTTGCAATTTTTCTCCATTTAAATTATAATTTGCTTTTCTATTATTTCTGCCAAAGTGGATAACCTCACATTTTCCCACATTATACTCCATCTGCCAAATTTTTGCCCACTCAGTCTGTCTATAATCCCTTTGCAGATGGTGTCCTCCTCACAGTTTGCTTTCCCACCCATGTTTGTGTCATCTGCAAACTTGGCTACATTACACTCTGTCCCTTCATTGTAAAAAGTTGAGGACCCAGCACTGATCCCTGTGGCACCCCACTAGTCACCATTTGCCAACTGGAAAATGACCCATTTATCCCAACTCTCTTTTCTGTTAATTAGCCAACCCTCTATCCATGCTAAGATACCCAACGCCATGAGCTTTTATCTTGTGCAGTAACCTCTTTTATATGGCACCTTATCGAATGCCTTCTGGAAATCCAAATACACCACATCTACTGGTTCCCCTTATCCACCCTGCTTGTTACATCCTCTGAGAACTCCAGCAAGTTTGTCAAACATGATTTCCCTTTCATAAAACCATGCTGACTCTGCTTGATTGAATCATGTCTTTCCAAATGTCCCGCTACTGCTTCCTTAATAATGGACTCCAGCATTTTCCCATTGGCGGATGTTAAGGCTAACTGGCCTATAATTTCTTGCTTTTTGTCTGCCTCCTTTTTTAAATAGGGGCGTTACATTTGCGGTTTTCCAATCTGCTGGGACCGCCCCAGCATCCAGGGAATTTTGGTAGATTACAACCAATGCATCCAATATTTCTGCAGCCACTTCTCTGGAGACCCTAGGATGTAAGGCATCAGGTCCAAGGGACTTGTCTGCCTTTAGTCCCATTATTTTACGTAGTACTACTTCATTAGTGATTGTATTAAGTTCCTCTCTCCCTATAGCCTCTTGATTATCCACTATTGGGATGTTTTTAGTGTCTTCTACCGTGAAGACCGATACAAAATATTTGTTCAATGTCTCTGCCATTTCCCTGTTCTCCATTATTAATTCCCCAGTCTCATCTCCCGGGGACCAACATTTACTTTAGTCACACTTTTTTTTCCTTTTAATGTACCTGTAGAAACTCTTACTATCTGTTTTTATATTTCGTGCTAGTTTACTTTCATAATGTATCCCTCAATTATTTTTTTAGTTCTCTGCTGGCTTTTAAAAATGTCTCAATCCTCTCGCCTCCCACTAGTCTTGGCCACATTGTATGCCTTTGTTTTCAATTTGATACCCTCCCTTATTTCCTTAGTTAGCCATGGATGGTTAGCCCTTCTCTTAGTCTTTCCTTCTCATTGGGATATATTTTTGTTGAGTTATGAAATATCTCCTTAAATGTCTGCCATTGCTCATCAACCATCCCATTCTTTAGTCTATTTTCCCAGTCCACTTTAGCCAACTCTGCCCTCATACCTTTTGTAGTCTCCTTTATTTAAGCTTAGGACCTTGGTTTAAGACCCAACTTTCTCACCCTCCAACTTAACTTGAAATTCAACCATATTATGGTCATTCATTCCTAGAGGATCTTTTACTTCGAGATCATTTATTAATCCTGCCTCATTACACAGTACTAGATCTAAAATAGCCTGCTCCCTGGTTGGTTCAGCAACGTACTGTTCAAGGAAACAATCCCGGATGCACTATGAATTCCTCCTCAAGGCTACCCTGGCCAATTTGCTTTGCCCAATCAATATGAAGGTTAAAATTACCCATGATTATTGCTGTTCTTTTATTACAAGTCTCCATAATTTCTTGATTTATACTCCATCCAACAGTGTAGCTACTGTTAGGGGGGCCTATAAACTACACCCACCTTTATTATTCTCTCTATTATTCCTTATCGCCACGCAAACTGATTCAACATCTTGATCCTCTGAGCCAATATTGTTTCTCACAAACTCACTGATCCTATCCTTTATTAACAGTGCTACCCACCTCCTTTTCCTTTCTGTCTGGTCCTTCCGAATTGTCAAATACCCCTGAATACTTAGTTCCCAGTCCTGGTCACCTTGCAACCACATCTCTGCAATGGCTATCAGATCATACCCATTTATATCCATTTGTGCTATCAACTTATCTATTTTGTTACAAATGCTACATGCATTTAGATAGAGCTTTAAAAAATGTTTTTACATTTTCCTATTTGTTTCCTCTGTCATTCAAACTCACTTCCCACATTTTTGCTTTCTAATTCCAGCTTTACTCCCCTCCCTACTGAATCTATTCTCAGGTTCCCATCTCCCTGCCAAGCTAGTTTTAAACCTCCCCAACAGCACTAGCAATGCCCTCCCCAGGTGAGGATATTGTCCTGGCTCTTGAGGTGCAACCTGTCCGGCTTGTACAGGTCCCACCTCCCCCAGAAGCAGTCCCAGTGCCTCAGGAATCTAAAGACCTCCCTCCTACACCATTTCTCCAGCCAATCATTCATCTGCTCTATCCTCCTATTTCTGTACTCACTAACTTGTGGCACCAGGAGTTATCCGGAGATTACTTCTTTTTGAGATCCTGCTTTTTAATCTCTCCTAGCTCCCGAAAACCCTGCCTGCAGGACCTCATCCCTCTTTCTACCTATGTCATTGGTCCCGATATGGACCACAACCTCTGGCTGTTCACCCTCTTTTTCTCCTCCACGCATCCCCCCCCCCAGAATGCAAATAGATTGCAAAAAAAATAGTTCTGCTTATATTGTGAGAGTGCGCCTTTCTTATTCCATAGCCTGGTTATGCTTGCTGTATAGCTTTACCTGGTGCTTCAGGCAGTTGTGGTATAAAATTCCTTGATTATGCATTCATTGGCTGGTGGTACTGAGTAAAACCACTGCGGTGTAGATCTGATTTTCTACTTTCCTAAAATTCAGATATTTATAGTGCGTTTTAGGTTGTATCTTGCACTCAGTTGACAAAGGGCCATTCTAATATTTGTATTTTATTTCTTCAATAGGTTGTGTTCGTGTGGTCAAAGGTGAAGGAATGCCGCAATATCGTAATCCATTTGAAAAAGGCGACTTGTACATCAAGTTTGATGTTCAGTTCCCTGAACATAATTGGATTAGTCCTGAAAAAATAGCTGTAAGTGGAAAGCTCCAATGCTTATTTTTTTTACTTGTTTGGTTGACTGAATGGAACCACCATCAGATATTTTGGTATCTGGCACTTGAAAAGATGTAGTAATGAAGCATCTAATACTCTACTATAAACCAGGAAAAAATTTATCACCATGTTAAATGTGACTGGTTTGTAACATTTTATGTAACTAAAAATGTATGCACAAAAAATGAATACTTTTGTTGTTTACAGGAACTAGAGGATCTACTCCCAGCCAGGCCCGATGTTCCTGATGTGATTGGTGACATTGAGGAGGTTGATCTGCAGGAGTTTGATAACACCCGTGGCTCTGCAGGAGGACACCGACGGGAAGCCTACAATGATAGCTCTGATGATGAAAGTGGCCACCACACTGGCCCTGGTGTACAGTGTGCCCATCAGTAAACTTTGATAAAACACTTGCAAACCATGTTCTGTTCAGTTTTGGATATTTTCAGGTTTCATCTGGTTTTGCTAAGAGCCAAACTGGACTTTATGTCACAACTCAATCCAGAGGAACTCTGATGGACATCTCTTTGCTGTATATGTAACTTTTAATTATATTTACCGAATGTATAATTTAAAGTAAACTAACCATGGCACAGTGTGAGGTGCTCAATTCTTTGAGACCTATGCAGGGGAGCAGCTGGTGAGAATTAAACTGGTATCACAAATTTTGTCTGTCCTTGTATCTCTGCTTTTTTTTTTAAAAAGAGAAGTTTCTGTAAATTCTTTTCTTTTCTTTCTGCCACCATTTTAAAAATGTTTTCCTGATGTTGTAAGGCCCTTGTGTACACTTGATTGATGTATGGGCTGAAATCACATGAGCTGCTAACATAAGTAGAAATAAAGAATTTAGTGGTGCGCATATCTCCAAACAGCTGCATGTCAACCCAAGTGGAGCTGCATCTATAAGTTTTCTTGAGCTTCAAAAAAAAAAGTTAAAACAAAATAACAGATAATGTGGTTGTATGGTTCTTTTCTAGAATCTTGAGAGTTCTGTGGTTGTTTAAGTAATAAATTCAAATGGCAACAGTGCAACTTTTTTTTTACTCTGACCCTGTGCTTGCAAGCAGGCCCAATTCTGTTTGCTTTATAAAGCTTGGGCAAAGTTTTTTTTTTGCTTTCCCCCACCCCTCCCCTTGCCTTAAATTCTGGCAAAGCCTTTGGACCATTCTGTATTGTAAGACTGATTTAAAATGTCTTTTTTCCATACTTAAACTGTAAGTAGTTATTTCTGACATCCAAAATTGAGTCATCTGTTAAAATGTTTGTTCCAATTAAAAGTTTTGAAAAAATTAGAATCACTTGTATGCACTGTTAAATATATAGCTGTTTTAAGAATTTGGGGGCAGACTTTTGTTTAATGGTCACATCAAATGTCATTTGCTGAAAATAGGGTGTAGTCTGCTAAATATGTGTAGCAAAAACTACCTGTATGACAGAGCAGTGGTGGTCATTGTAGATACAATCAAATGTTGCCCAGTAATACAAATCAATTAAAGATGTGGATGAGCATTTATTTTTATTGGAATCATTGGGCAGTGGCTGTGAATATTTGATTCGAAGCTACATACTACCTGCTGGATCCCATTTTTTTTTTTTAATTGAGCAAAATGTTGATGGAATGTGGCAAATATTTTTTAATACCTAATGGACCATGATCAAATATCTAACTGCACACCAACAACTTGAATCTTTATAGTACTTTTAACATCAAGGAGCTTCAGGTGTAGGAAAAAAAAAACAATGGACACCAAGTCAAAGGAGGAGTGACCAAAAGTTTGGTTTTGAGGCAGATCTTAAAGGTGGAGATGCAGAGGGGTTTATGGAGTGGAATCTAGGTCACTGAAGGTAGGGTAAAGGAGGTGCAGATATGCAAGGTCAGAATCTGAAGAACTTGAGTATGGGGAGGTTTATTGAGTTAGGTCATGAAAGGATTTAAAGACATGAGAATTTTTTTAAGTAACTTTTGAAGCAGAAACTCATTGTATGTGCTTACATTGGCTCCAGTGTACTCCAAATTAACAAGGCTAGTGTTGGTGGTACTATAATTAGTTGGGGTCCGACAGCTTTTAAGTATCTGTGCCTGTGCACATGGAGGGAGGATTTGTAAATTCAATCCATAAGTGTCTCCTTGTGACCTGGTTTTTCTGATTTGTATTTCCCCTGACCATTTGTGTGGTACCAAACACTGATGTCCAATTTTAGCTGTATGCTGTACAATACATAGCCATGATCCTTAATTTGAAGATTCTGAGGAACATAATTGAGCTTTGATAAACTGATTGAAAGTACTTTCAATGTAAAGATGTACCAGTTGATTTTGAGGTGAAATTCAATATTGTATTGTTACTTGGTTAGATTGTTTTGTAAAAAATAATCCCTTAGTGTGTTCTTGCAGGCTGAGGAACTGACTAGTCACACAAGTGGAACATGATCCTATAGCTACTGAGAAGTGTGGCCTTCAGTATCATTCATGAATATACAAAATGTAATTAGCAAATTGAGAACGCTGTTTTATAAATTATAACCTGCCAAACTTTGAAAAGACTGACTTGGACCACTGTACCACATGTGGCAACTTAGATCAGTGGGACTCTGGGGAGAGGGGGGCAAGAGCAAAATAATTGATGAGGATTGCCGTGGCACTGGTATAGACCTGAGGTAAAGCCTGGGACCACTCAAAAAGAGGGAAAGAAGGGGTAATCATACACAAGGATAGTATGAAGGCCACAAGTGATTTTTCTGATGTTGAAGCTTAAGTTTAAAGATTTGACAACGTTGGCGTTGATTACCAGTGAGAGTGGCACCATACATATTCTGGTGTATGTTTAAAAGTAGCTTTCGGACCAAACAGTCCACAACAAAATGTGCGTACAGGTCAGCATACGCATTTATTTCTGCTTGGGCAAAATTAGGACCATGCTGATATCATGCAATCTGGGCCATATTATACCTGAAGCAATTTTCCCACTTCAAATCAAAAAGTTGAAATATGCTTTTACCAATTTACATATTTTCAGGGTTAATAAAAATTAACATTTCCTCAAAGAGCAGGTTGTCTCTAGTACAGTAGCAGCTGTTTGAGCACCTGCCTGTTGGAAGTTTGTATTTGCTTTTCATTGGTCTATGCTCATTGCACTATTACAAGTAGCAGAGCAGTTACTGTTTGGTATAATAACTTATTTATATAGCCCCCCCTCCAACGTTGTAAAACATCCCAAGGCACTTCAACATATTCAATATTGACCATTAAAGGGAAAGAGAAAGTGTGTGTAAAAAGAGGTTAAAGGCTCAGGTCTGAAGTGGGAGCCAAAATGCGCATAGATAAGAAAAACATTCAAATTACATTGTATTATTTATAATGAGTATTCAATAGTAAAATCAATATAATAAAGATTAATTGTGTTTTAATGATTCAGTTGCTGATATTCTTAATCAGTTATTAGCTTAAGATTTGTTCCCTGTCCAGTGATTCAATTAATATGGAAGAGCCAATCACTGCCCTACAATCCTTGTGATGTCAATTTTATTTCTATTTCTCATTTTGTCCCCTTGATAGGACCTGGAATAGCCCTCTTGGGTGGATATAAAAGATTCTTTGAAATAGTGCCAAAGAAGAGCAGGGTTGATCTTCCTGGTGTCCTGGGCAATATTTATCTCAATTATCACACAGGTTATCTGGTCATTATCACATTGCTGGTTGTGAGACATTGGTGTGTGCAAATTGGCAGCTGCATTTCCTACAACAGTGATTACATTTTGAAAGTACTATAGCATTTAGGCCATCCTGAAGTTGTAAAAGACACTATATAAATGCAAGTCTTTCTGGAGTCAGAAGATTCAAGCCCCATTCCAGAGTCTCAAACACATAATCTAGGTGCAGTTGCTGAGGGAGTGGTGCACACTTTTGGAAGAGACCAATGGTCCTGCAAGTGGCACAAAATATCCTATGGCACTAGTTTGAAGAGCAGGGGCATTTTCCTGGTTCCCCAGCCAACATCACAAACATGATCTGGTCAATTAAAGAGGAATGAAGGTACTTTCATGGGTGTGGCAGATCAGATTCTGCCTGTGATTGGAGCTGTATTTCTACAGATCATAATGGGTTAACATCCATCACCAATTCTGCTTTGAGGATGCTCACATCGGCCTCGTCCCAGAAATGACCCTCTGAATTTGTAAATTAGCATAGCCTTGAAACAATAGAGGGCCATTATTCAGCATCTTAGGCCATCATTAAAGGTGATCGTTGTCTTCATCAATATTGGTAAATTAGCTAGTCAATTAAATTAGATATTCTATGCACACAAGCAAAATCAGGTCAGAGAAAATTGCAGCAGAGTGATCCGTGATCACATACAGCAGCAGAGTGTTAGCTTTTTAAAAAGCTATCAGCTGAGCTTTCAAAGTCTAAACTAGAGAGGACATCTAACCGAAAAGGTTAGGAGTATTATTCCAACTGTGAAAGCTAGATCTGTTTGTTTGTTATATAAATAGAGATATTAGTCAAACTATTCTCGATTAAAAAGGGAAGAATTCATACATTTCCAGAGCTGGTATATGAAGTAAGGATTGTGCATTACATTTCATGATCATTCTATTCTTTAACTAGATATTGGGTAGAAAAAGGCAAACTAGCTTTATAGGGATATGTGGCCCAGTTATAGAGTTGATCATTGAATCCAAGAACATTTGTTCTTGTGCAGAAATAGAAGTACAGGAATACTGTTCCAGCTCTACTGTGCAAAGTAGAGTACAATTCATAACCTATAATCCTTCATCACTTTTCTCACAAAATGCACATCAATTCCTTTTTAAGACTACTGGCTCATCCATTTCAAACATTCACTACCTTTATTAGTTATCTGATCTATTATGTTCCCTACTGCCTTTTCTGAGCTTTATCTCATGTTTATTGTGGGCCTAGGAATTACTCAGCAATCATCTTAAAGAACTTGAACAGCACTGGAAGATCCTGCTCTAGTTTTCTTTGAATCTGATGTGGCTCATTGTTTCTTCGCTGGAGGCTGCTACAAGATTCAAATCTAAATATAGCTTTGCAGCCAAAATGGTAATAAGCAATTTTTAAACTATTACAATATCAAGTTCTTCCTTGCTACAGGTTTGCTGACTTGCAATTTTGAAAACTTAACTCAGATTATACAACAAGCACTTATATTAGATAATCCATTCAGAAAATGTATTTAAAGAAGCAATTCAGGAAGGTGAGAAAATAGCTCCTTATACAGCTTGAATGTACTGCAAACAAAAGAAACAACTTGGCACAGGCAATTCTGTAACCCAGTTTACTATTCTCGAGCTGGACTTTGCTACCCGTATCCCAACTTGCACTAGGTCTTCACCCAGCCCAGTCGTGCTTACAATTCTGTTAAAATGCTCAGCCTGAAATCTCTCCGCAGCCTCACCAGTCCCCGTCTCTAACCTCCTTCAGCCCTACAACCCTCAGCTCTTTACACACCTCCGATTCCAGCTCTTTGTGGGGGCGATGCTCCATCAATAGCAGTCATGCAATCAGCACTGGAATTCCCACCCTAAACAATCACCTTCAGCTATAGAATTCCCTCCCTAAATTGTGCCTCCTTCAAGATGCTCCTTAAAAACCTACTTTAGATTAAGCTTTGTCATCATGTCCTAATCTTATGCAGCTTGGTGTAAACTTTTATTTAACAATGCTCCTGTGAAGTGCCTTGGGACATTTTACTATGTTAAGGCACTATATAAATGCAAGTCATAAATTAAAACTAAAGTTCAAAGCTGATGTTCAAAACATGTAACTTAGCAGTAATGGAAGCTGCAAACTATACACAAGTCAGTTCAAAGTAATTTAGAGAATATTCCTCCTTTTGTGCTGTCAAATATACCATTTTGTCTGCTGAGGGAATGCCCTTGTACGAGAGTCCCAGTAAGGTAGTACATCTGTTTACATTGCACAATTAATGACGTTCCCCAAAAATTTAGCCTTGGCCTGTTGTCACTCAGTGACATCAGTTTCAAATACAGATGTCAACATCCAGCTCTGCATCCACAAGAAGCCAGATGTGCCTTTGAATAAAACTTCAGGTAGAACAAGCCATCTTTTGATCCACATCAGAATCACTGCTTCCTTTCCTCTCCCTGAACCACACAACATGCAACATTTCAACATGAAGTGGAGCTTCAAACCACACCCTTCACCCACTTCCTTTCCGTCCCCTCCCCAAACAAAAAAAAAATCAGAACACTTCGTTCCACTTTTGCATGCCCCTTGCCTAAACATAGCAAATGGCTGGTAGGGAAGAGAGAGGGAAGGATGATGGAGTTTTATATATCAATTTAATGTAGGAATACAAATTGTAGAACAATAATTAAATATCTTATTCTTCTCTCCTCCCTCCCATCCCCTACCTATCTCTCCAACAACACCTCCCCCCCAACAAACACAAATTCTATAAAATCCTAAAAAAAAACTTTTGAATCAAAAAAACATGACTGCAGAAATTCTTCATATGCTGTTGCCATGTATTGCACTATTTTGGGCCTTTTCACACAAGGCTGTTAGTTGAGTCTGTAGAAAGAAAGGAGAAAGCTTAACACCATCAGGTTTACATGGAACACAAAATCTTGAAACTATGCGGCCCGCCCAGCGGAGCTAATAGAGTGTGGTCAGTGCTTTAATGCTGGGGATGTTGGCCTGGACGAGGACGCTGATGTTGGTGCGCCTGTCCTCCCAGGGGATTTGTAGATCTTGCAGAGACATTGTTGGTGATATTTTTCCAGCGACTTGGTGTCTACTGCACATGGTCCATGTCTCAGCCATACAGGAGGCGGGTATTACTACAGCCCAGTAGACCTTGGTGGCAGTTTTGAGGGCCTGGTCTCCAAACACTTTTCCTCAGGCGGCCGAAGGCTGCACTGGAGATGGTGTTGGATCTAGTCATTGATATTGATAGGAGGCGCCCGAGATATGGGAAGTGGTCTACGTTGTGTATAGCACTAGGTTAGAAGTCAGGAGGTCTTTCTTTGCAAAGAGTCATAAATCTTTGGAATAAGTTGCTAGCTTGTGCAAAGATAAATCTAGTCAGGAGTTTCTCCCCTTGAGAAACAAAACCATTTTAGATAATGACATATCAGCTTCACCCTCCACATAGCTCATACCAGGTTATGATTCAATTGGCATTAGTTCTCAACTTGTGGCTCTTTACAATTGAGAAATTCATTGGACTCAGGGGAGGTGGGGGTGGAAGAAACACATCCAAGCCAAATCTACCAAGCAGTCAGGGACAACAGTCATCTCCATTATAGATTCATGAGATTGGCCTAAAATCACAACCTAAATGTTTTAGTGGGTTTGCCCATTAAGCCAAATTCAGGGAAGCCTCAACTTTTGCAGCAGACTGGCTTCAGTAGGCCGCTTTTAATATTCCTTTCCTGATGTGCCCTCAGCTCTCCCCATTCTTGCCAAAAAACCAGTGAGGGTCAGTACGTATGGACTTGGAGTAACAAAGCACCAACTTCTCAGGAGCAATAAGGGATGGACAATAAATGCAGGCCTTGCCAACAACATCCACATACCAGGAACAATTTTTTTTTTTTTTTTTAAATCAGCAACACTGTAGATGGAAGTGAAGATGGGATGAAACAGGAATGATGTTGCAGGATTAATCAGAGAATGTGTCCTTGACCATTATAGGCTGTAGTCTCACTGCAGGTCAACTGCTTTTAAAACAAGTGAAAGACTTGACCCTTCACTTAAACAGCTGGTGAAAGTGACATTTTAGGTCTGAGCAAGTCATTTGCTGCAGATTTTAAAAAAAACCTTCTAGTGCCTTTAGCTAGGTATTAATCTTCATAAAACAACTCCGGTGGATACAACAGGCAAAGAAGAAAGAGGCTTACCACTAGGAACTGAATACCCTGAAGGGCATGTGGATCAAGTGACTGCACATCTATATTGTTTACTTCCTCGCCAACTGCATGGATTGCCTAATAAGCAAACATTAAAACATCACAACTGATTTTGAAAGCAAGAGTAATAAAATACAACTTTAGTAACTGCTTTAGAAACATGAAGAATGAATTTACAGATTAGGATCACCAGCTACATCCCTCAAGGTAGAGGGCCATGGCATTGCCAGTAGAACAAGACAGATGAAAGTGGGTAAATGTTAAAATAGATGGGTAAATGGCCAATACTTGTAAATGCATCCATATAGATTGCAGAGCAACATCACCAGGAACATATAAAAGAAAACAAGTGGTCAAAATAGATAAGGTTATGTTAAGGCATATGTCGCATAAACAGCAAAAGCCTTTCAGTAAGGGACTCTATTCAGGCACTCCCCAGAGACTATTTCCTCTTTGCATTCTCCTCTTTCCTGTTCGCAGTGCAAAAGACCACATTACATCATCTACATTAATAGAAGAGTCTCAATGTCAAACACCGAGCAAAGGGAGCGTTTTAAATGGGAATTCAGTGGCAAATATGCGTTAGATTTTAGTTCACAAATTTATAGATCTGATAAATGGAGAGAGAGCAAGAGCGCGAGATCAAATACTGTATCTGATGCATTTGGCTGCTAGATATCTATTGTAGTTTCAGCTAAGCCAGATGAGGAGCAAAGAGCACTCAGGTATTTTGCAAAGCTTTAAGCAGGAGCAAGCACCTGAGCGGGGAATCAAGAGGCGCACTGACATAAGAGGAGCTTAGCAGAATTTAGCTGAACGATGAGGAAACGTTTGACTGAACTCACACCAAGGTCAAGAAAGAGGCACTTAACTAGCACATGATGTTGTAATACAGTACAGACAAGCTCTGTGGAATGCTCCTACAAAGAAAATTACAAATGTAAGGAGCATCTCCAGATGGACTGAAGAGAAGGGCATATGATGCTAGTGTCAAGTGGTAGCTATGGGAGATTTAATCATGAGATATATAGCCGCTGACAAATCACTGTCCGTCTTCTAGGTGCCAGGTCAAGAGTGGATGAGCATTGCATGTTAGAACCAGTGATACTGGGAAAGGTAGGATGGAGGTTTTGGTGGTGGGCAGCAAAAAGGGGGGGGGGGGGGGGGGGGGGGGGAAAAAAAAAAAAAAAAAAAAAAAAAAAGAGAGAGAGAGACTTGCTATTAGATTAAAATGCAGAGCCTCAAGGATCATTTTACAACTACTCCTAGAGTCACTAGGCCAGTTAGGAAGTGGATTGAACATGGCAAATGCAGAAGAAAGGGTTTCAGATTTCAGACTGGTGCTAGAAGGAGCTCAACAGGTGGTATTTTGGTTTAGGTGGTGCAGTGAGGAAAGGTTTGAGACTGTAGGTCATGTATCCTACATGGTTACTGCTTGTACTATCACAAGGTGTGCCACCAAAGTGGGAGACTTGTACAGGTGTGCCAGGCCTAGTATAAAAGGCAAGCCACCAGGTGTGATCCTCACTTTGGAGTTAAAGGACTAAGGGCACTACAGTTCAAGTACAATACATTGCCCCGTGGAGTCATCAGAGCATCTAAAGACAATAATTGGCGACAAAATTACAGACCTTCACACGAAAATGGCTACCCTAGGTACGTTGCAGCAGTACACCGATGGTGATGATTGGGATGCCTTTGTGTAGAGGCTCGACCATTTCTTCACAGCAAATGACCTGGCAGGCGGCAATTCGGTCACACTGGCTGATAAGCCCAGAACTATCCTGCTAACCAGTTGTGGGCCCACTGTCTATGGCCTCGTCAGGGACTTGCTGGCACCAGCGAAGATAATGACCAAGACGTACGAGGAGCTTGGAACGCTGATCGAAGAACAACACGAGCCCAAGAGAGCGTCCTCACAGCCAAACAACGGTTTTACACCCACTGACGGCCCAGAGGCCAGGAAATCGCAAAATATGCTGCAGACCTCAGGAGGCTAGCGACACCGTGTGATTTCGGCGACTACCTCACCAAAGCGCTGCGGGATAAGAGTCATTGGAATCGGCCACAAGGGCCGCCTTAAGCTACTCGCTGCGGATACCACAGTCACACTGCAGAAGGCCATCTCCATGAGCCAGGCATTCATGACCTCAACCTGTGGCTCTAGGCAGATGACTCATCCTCAGGACTCAAACCCGGCAACACTCTCCCCGCTGAGGGGGACTAATCGAGTAGCTCCATGTTAGCGTTGGAGGGAATCACAGGGCTCACCAGTGCCGCTTTAAAGACTGCAGCACAAAGGGCCACCTCCAGCAAATGTGTAAAAGAAATATGACTCACTGTTGATGAAGAATCTGCAGATGGCCATGAATCCAGCACAGATTATGAAGCAATAGTCAGAGAGGCAGCTCAGCTCCACGATGAGGTATATAGCATGTTTACCTGCACCACTGAGCGTTCCCCGTTGAGGATGGAAGTCGATATAAATGGCGTTCCAGTCTTCATGGAAGTGGACTCAGGAGCGAGCCAGTCAGTAATGAATCAAGAAGTCTGAGAGGCTATGGGACAATCAAGCTGAACAACCCAAGTTGGTCCCGGTTCAGGCAAAGCTGTGCACCGACACCAATGAACTTATCCCAGTCGTCAGTAGTGCAGAAGTAAAGGTACTCCATGATGGCACATTGCACAAGTTACCACTGTGGATTGTTGCAGGTGATGGACCAACGCTACTCAGAAGAAGGTGGATGGAGAAGATCCATTGGAGTTAAGAAGATTTCATCCCTCCAGCAATTGATGTCCTCTGTGTTCAGAGGCAAAGCAAGCTCTCACCAGAGGGTGGACCCGGCACCAGAGAACAGACCAGCACAGCACTCGAGGCACAGACCACTCAGCACGACTGCGTGGAGATGATCCAGCTGAGACGACCCGAACGCACCTTCCAGGCTCCAGTGGCAGGACTCTGGAAGAAAATCAGATCTAAAGGAGACTTCCCAGCTTCGGTGGCAGAACCCGGGGAGAAGAATGGAGTGATGTATCCTACATGGTTACTGATTGTACTATCACAAGGTGTGCCACCAGAGAGAGACTTGTAGGTTACCTGTACAGGTGTGCCAGGCCTAGTATAAAAGGCAGGCCACCAGATATGATCCTGACTCAAGTAATCAATAAAAGGACTAAGGTCACTACAGTTCAAGTACAACACATTGATAATGACTTCACGAGGCAGAGCATCTAAAGACATAACAGTAGACATGGCCAAAAGGTGTATTCAGGAGTGGCTAAGGATAGATGTAGCAGTCTAACCAGCAAGCTCAATGACAAATATAACTGTGCTCCAAGACAAGAAAAAACACATGGTTTGGGAATGCATTGATGAAATAGTGGTCGAGTTGAAAAGGAGAGCTGTCGGCAATGGAGAACTTTGCTATCTGAAGATGGATGCATGTTTGTGAGCAAGATGGAGGATTGTAGAATGCATCTAGGAAGAAAATCAGTAAGTTGCATAAGGAAGGAAGAATGTAGATACATTGAGATATGAAGTGGGGGGAGGAAATAGGGTTTATGTGCAGGTCCCCCCCAGATTGGCAGGCAAGGGCAGCATTGTGCCTCAGGCATCAGTGCTGGGACTGCTCATTTTCTATTTATGGCTTGGATTTGGAGAAAGTTCCAAGGGAAAAAGGCACAGAGGAAAGATATTAAATTAAAGAGCATGGCGGTTAACAAAAGAACACAGGATGAAAGACAGGTTAGCAAAGTGATAGAAAGATGACCATGTAGTTCAAAGTAGAGACACTGAAAGGAGGTATACCCTAAATGGCAAGATTCTTAAGGAAGCAGAGATCTAGGTTGCAGATAGGTTTTTCCAAAAGTGAGTCATGAAAGGCAAAGCGTGTGTTTAATGCACGAGAATACATATGAAAAAAGATATAGGAGCAGGAGTAGGCCATTCGAGCCTGCTCCACCATCCATTCAATAAGGTCATGGCTGATCTACCTCAACTCCACTATCCCCATATCCCTTGATTCACTTAATATCCAAAAGTCTATCAATCTCTGTCTTGAACATCCACAGCCTTCCCCTCTGGGGTAGAGAATTCCAAAGACTCAACCTTTGAGTTAAGAAATTTCAGTCCTAAAATGGCCGATCCCTTATTCAGAGATTGTGACCCCTAGTTCTAGATTCACCAGCCGGGGGAAAACACCCTCCCAGCATCTACCCGGTCTAGCCCCTTAAGAATTTTATAAGTTTCACTGAGATCACCTCTCATTCTTCTAAATTTAGGGAATATAGGCTTAGTCTCCTCAAAAGGACAAATCCCCACCCCAGAAATCAGTCTGGTGAACCTTCGCTACACTCCCTCCAAAGTAATCCTGATAATCCTTCCTTAGGCAAGGAGACCAAGACTGTACACCAGCTGTGGTCTCACCAAGGCCCTATATAATTGCAGTGAGACTTCTTTACTCTCATACTCCAATCCTTTTATAATAAAAGGCTAACATACCATTTGCCTACTGTCCTGCATGTTAACTTTGATGTGTATTCAAGGACACAGGTCCCGTTCAATAACATTTCCCAATCTCACCATTTAAAAATATTTTGCTTTTCTATTTTTCCTACCAAAGTGGACAACTTTACATTTCTCCACATTATATTCCATCTGCCATGTTCTTGCCCACTTAAAGTGACTATATCCCCTTTGCAGCCTCTTCAACTTACTTTCCCACCTAGCTTTGTATCGTCACCAAACTTGGATACATCAATCCCCTCAACCAAGTCAGGTTGTAACTGGCCGAGTCCCAAACACTTGATCCTTGCAGTACCACAATAGTTATAGCTTTCCAACTGAAAATGACCCATTTATTCCTACTCGATTTTGTCCATTAACCAATTCATGCTAATATATTCCCCCAATTCCATGAGCCCTAATTTTCAGCAATAATTTTGTGCGGCTACCTAGATTTATACTACATCCACTGGTTCACCCTTATCTACCCAGTTAGTTACAACCTCAAAACACTTCAAACAAGATTTCCCGTTCATAAATCAGTGTTGACTCTGCCCATATCATTCTGACCCGTTACCACATCCTCAATAATAGATTTTAACATTTTCCCTACTACTGATGTCAGGTTAACTGGTCTCTAAATCCTCGTTTTCTCTTTCCCTCCTTAAATAGTGGGAATTCTGGAAGATCAAAATCAACGCATCCACTATCTCCGCAGCCACCTCTTAAAACCTTAGAATGTAGGCCATCAGCTCAAAAGGATGTGTTGGCTTTTAGTCCCATTAATTTTTCCAGTACTATTTCTCAATACTAAATGTCTCATTCTCATTAGACCCTTCTTTCCAGAATGTTTTTTGTTTCTTCTTCCATGATGACAAACATGTGTGCGTTTAATTTCTGCCATTTCCTTATTCCCCATTATAATTTCTCCTGTCTGCCTCAAGGACCCATGTTTACTTTTGCTAATCTCTTCCTTTTTAACATACTTTTAAAAGCTTTTGCATCTGTTTTAGGTCTCTAGCTAATTTACACATTCTATTTCCTCTTATTTCTTGGCCCTTTTACTGAATTCCCAAATCAGGCTTACTCCTCTTTGGCAATATAAGCCTCTTCCTTTAATTGAATACTTGTTTGCAAAGGTTGGACCATTTCCCCCACCTGTGTGGTTTTTATTCCTCAAAAGGAATGGATATGCATTTTATGAATTATTAATCTAGTTTCCCCAACTCTCCTCATACCTACTTGGTTTGCTTTGTTCAGATTGAAGACCCTAGTTTCAGATTTATAAATCACTCAAATGAACATTAAATTCCATCATAGCAGATTTAAAGTAGTTGGTAGAAGGTTTAGAGGGGAGATGAGGCTCTGGAACTCACTGCCTGAAAGAGTGGTAGAGTCAGAAACCCTCACATTTAAAAAGTACTTGGATGTGTACTTAAGAGCCATAATCCACAGGACTACAGACCTAGTGCTGGAAGGTGGGATTAGGCTGGGTAACTCTCAACTGGCATGAACATGATAGGCTGAATGGCCTCCTTCGGTGTCAGAATTTTTCTATGATTTACTGTTCAGAGGCTCCTTTACTACAAGGTTATTAATTCACCTGGTCTTATTGCACAATAAGAGATCTAAAATAACCTGTTCCCTAGTTGGTTCCTCGACATACTGATCTGGAAAACTATCTTGAATGCATTCCATGAACTCTTCCTCTGCAGTTGGTTTGCCCAGTTTATATGTAGATTAAAGCCCCCAATGATTACCCTCATTACATGCAACTCTAATTTCCTGATCAACTGTGCCTGACACTACAATTACTGTTAAGGGGGCCTATAAACTACTTCCACCAGTGTTTTCTGTCCCTTGTTTCTTGGCTCCACCCAAAGTGATTCTACATCTTGTTTTTCAGAGCAAAGATCCCTTCTCTCTACTGTCCTTATCCTATCCTTTCAGGGCTACCAGCCCTCCTTTTCCAGTCTGCCTATCTCAAAAAGTCAAGTATATGCAATATTTAGTTCCCAAATTTGGTCACTGCCACAGTTATTATATCAAGCCCATTTATTTCTATCTGCTATAAATTCATCTATTTAGTTGCAAACGCATCATGCAGATATTGTGCCTTTAGCTTTAATTTTTTTCTATTTTACCCTGTTGTCACCTTAGCCACTGATGCCCCATTACCTTTGTGGAGCTTTCTGCCCTCTGTCCCTTCTTGACCCACTCTGCTGATTTTTATCGGAATAATTTTTTAAAAAAGGAGGCAGATTAAAAAAAAAAGCAGGAAACTATAGACCAGTTAGCCCAAGATCTGTGGTTGGGAAAATGTTGGAGTCCATTATTAAAGAAGCAGTAGCAGGACATTTGGAAAAACAAAAATTGGTCAGGCAGAGTCAGCATGGATTTATGAAAGGGAAGACATTTGACAAATTTGGTGGAATTCTTTGAGGATGTAATGAACAGGGTGGATAAAGGGGGACCAGTGGATGTGGACTTCCAGAAGGCATTTGACAAGGTGCCTCATAAAAGGTTACTGCACAAGATAAAAGTTCATGGGTGTTATGTATATAATGATTCAAAAGACTTGTTGCTGTAAACTCACAGGTGTAAACCTGGTCCACTTTATTCACGCACGCACACTGGTGCCTAGTGACCAAGCATCAATACATGACAACACCCCCCTCAAGATCTTAGTATCCATCTCTTTACAAGTCTGGGGCTTTACGCTCACTAGTTGATCGTCTCAGTTCAACTCCAGTTCTGGGCGAGCATTTGGAGTCTGTTATGACTGGAGGCAGAGTAGCCAATCCGATGGGAGTGGTAATGACCATGTCAGAGACTGAAATCCAGGTTTGGTAATGACAGCAAAGTCCTCTGATGAATGACCATTGGTTGGTTGGTCACCGATGGCTTCTTCAAACAGTTGCAGTTCATCAGTGTGCCGCAGTTTCACTTGAACAACAGGTTTCCTGCATGTTTGCCCATTCTTGAGCACAACAAACAGTTACCTTCCTTGGCTGTGACAGTACAGCAATCCACTTTGGACTTTAACCATAGTTCAATATGTAAACTAGATCATTGACAGAAATATCATGTAACAGCAGCACAATCATGATAAAATTGCTGACTTTGACATCTGTTTTCAATACTCTCATTCAAAATTGGGAAGAGCGCGCTTGGTCTTGAGACTTCTCAATCAGTAGTTCAGCTGGGGAGACCCTGGTACGCATAAGCAATATGCAAATGAGTCTGCAGGGAACCCAGAGTTACATGTTTCATGCTCTGCTTGATCATTTGAACAGCACGCTCTGCTTGACCGTTAGAAGCAGGTTTGAATGGGGCTGACCTCATGTTTAATACCACTGAGTTTCATGAACTCTTGAAACTCCAGACTTGAAGATTCATTGTCACGCAACAATGTCAGGCAAACCATGAGTAGCAAAACATGACACAAAGGCTCTCAATGGTAGCTGTGGACATACTAGCTGACATAATACACTACCCACTTTGAATATGCATCCACAACAAAAAACATCTTTCCCAGGAAAGGATCTGCAAAAATCGATGTGGATCCTCCACCATGGTTTAGATGGCCATGACCAAAGACTCAGCGGAGATTCCGCTGGTACTTTACTTAACTGCATGCAAGTATTGCACTGATGCACACACAAGTCCAGATCAGAGTCAATTTCAGGTCACCAAACATGAGCCTTGGCAATGGCTTTTATCAGGACAATGCCAGGATGAGTACTATGTAGTTCACATACAAATTTCTCTCTGCCTTTCTTGGGCATAACAAGATTGTCTACTGTGGGGCAATCTGACTGAATGGACAGTTCATCTTTGATGGTTGTAAGGTTTGGTCTCATCACACATCTCCATGGGTATTGCAGATCAACCACCATGGAAAACAAAGTTTTACAACAGATAAGAGTCATGGCTGGTCCGGATCCCAACTTGTTGAGCTGGGACAAGAGTATCTTCACTCAAAAGCCTCCATTACTAACAGTAGATCTGCAGGTTGAGGCATCTCCATATCTGTTGTGGGCAAAGACAGACAATTCAGTGCATCGGCACAAATTCTTAGTGCCTGGTCTGTGAATAACAATCCATAGGCAGACAGCACCAACACCCAGCTCTGGATGCAGGACGATGCATTCGTATTGATACTTTTGTTTTCCGAAAACAATGAAATGAGTGCTTGAGATCAGTTTCAAGTTCAAAGGTGAAGACCAAACAGGAACACATTCATTTATTAAAAAAAAACACTACACAGGCCAAAGCTTTTTCTACCATGCTGTAAGCTCTTTCCGCTTTTGATAAACTTCGAAGCACACGCAACAGGTTGTAGTTTACGAAACTCATTTGCTTGTAGGAGTACACAGCCAACCCCATATGATGCATCACAGGCCAATACAAGACGCTTACACGGATCATAGTAAACCAGCAGCTTATTTGAACAGAGCAGATTCTTAGCTTTCTCAAAAGCTTTATCTTAAGATACACCCCAGACCCAGTTGTCAACTTTACTAGAGCCACTGCACATGCTGCTCAGAAAAGTGCTCAATCCAGGTAAAGAAAATTACCGAAGTAGTTGAGTAGCCCAAGGAATGAACACAGCTCCATCACATTGAGGCCTGGGTGCATTTTTGATGGCCTTGGTTTGCAAATCCATAGGCCTGATGCCATCAGCAGCAATCTTCCTCCCCAGGAATTCAACTTCAGGTGCCAGAGCGCCACTTTGTCCAATCAACGTAGAACTTCAAGGTTGTTCAGATGTTCAGCAGTGTTGCGACCGGTGACCAGAATGTCATCTTGAAACAACAGTTCTAGGGACAGACTTTAGACGACTTTCCATATGCCTCTGAAATATGGCTGCAGCCAAACAAATTCCAAAAAGGACACTTGTAGACAAACAGTCCTTTATGGGTGTTGATGCAGGTGAGTTTCTTCGAAGTGTCGACAAGCTCCAGTGTCATATAGGCCGATGTCCGATCCAGATTAATGAACGACTTTCCACCAGCTAGCATGGCAAACAGGTCATCAGCTCTCTTAACAGATTCTGATCCAGTTTTGAAAATTGATTAATCGTAACCTTGTAGTCTCCACAAATCCTGACAGTGCCATCACTCCAACACAGAAATAGGACTGGCCCACTTGTTAAACTCGACTGGTGATGACCCCTTCACGTTAGAGTCTGTCAAGATCAATTTCAACCTTCTCCCTCATCATATAGGGAACAGACCAAGCTTTATGATACAGGCCTTGCATCAGAATCCAGATGAATCGGCACCTTGGCTCCAGTAAAATTACCAGTGCCCGGTTCAAAAGAAGGAAACTTCAACACTTGAGCACACAGTGTCATCCACCAATGACCACGCTTTGATATCATTCCAATTGCATTTGATTTTCTCAAGCCAATTCCTGCCGAACAGCATTGGACCATTGCCTGGGACAGTCCATAACGGAAGATCATGAAACACACTATCATGACACCTAGACGACTGCATTGCCAATCACCGGTAGGAGTTCCTTAGTGCAAGTACGCAACTTGGCACTGACTGGACTCTGGCGTCACAGCCTCGGTGTCCCACAGCTTGTCGAATGACCTTTAGCTCATTATCGACTGACTCGCACCCATGTCCAGCTCCATCGATATCGGCACACCATTCTGTTTCACATTAACCATCAGAACGAATACAGACCACACACTTCCTCTAGTGCTGGCCGGATGCACAACTAGACTGGTCATCATCACCAATGTGATGAGCAGTAGGACGCTTGCTCAGTTGTGGACACATTCTCTGAAGATGCCCACTTTGGAACAGCCTTGAGATGTACTGCCTAAACTGACACTGATGAGGCCGATGATTGCCCCCACACCACCAATAGGGTGAAATAGGATTCTTCCTAGTTGGCGGACTTTGAGCAGTTACAGGTTTGACGTAAGCAGTGAGTAGGCCCTGCCATAACCAGCTCTGCCAGACGACAACACACTCTTGTTTACAGCACAGACTTTGATGATATCTGCCTCAAATCATCAGTCGTCATGCATGCCTGGGCAGTCGCGATGGCCTTGCTCAAATCCAGCGTCTGTGCAGTCAATAACTTCCGGAGAATCACATCATGGTTGATGCCCATCACGAAGAAATCTCGCCACATGTCTTCCAACATGGTCCCGAACTTGCATGGCTCAGTAAGACGTCGCAGGTCGGCAACGAATTCCGACACATCCTGGCCCTCAGCACGAACGTGTGTAAAAGCAATAGCGTGATATGATCCCCTCGTTTGGCTTGAGATGGTCATGTACTAAAGCACACAAATCCTTGTATTCTTTGTCCGTTGGACATGCAGGCGATAGCAGATTCTTCATGAGGCCATATATTCTTGACTCACAAACATTGAGGATAACCGCCCGGTGCCTAACTGCGTCATCGTCTCCCACCATGTTGGCCACAAAATACTGATCCAAGTGGTTGATAAAATCCACCCAATCCTCACCATCCACGAATCTCTCCAGAATTCCAATAATGCCCATTGTGCATGCGAAGGTTCTTAAGTTACCTCATCGCCAAATGTTATGTATATTATGACTCAAAAAGACTTGTTGCTGTAAACTCACTCAGGTGTAAACCAGGGCCACTTTATTCACGCCCAAAGTGACTACAAGACATGGTACCAGCATTTATATGCCAGGGCCTGACAGCACGATGACCTCTGACAGTGGCACCCCCTGGTGCCTAGTGACCGCAAGCATCAATACATGACAACAGGGTTGGCGGTAATATATTAGCATGGATAGAGGATTGGCTAACAGAAAACAGAGTTGGGATAAATGGTTAATTCTCTGGTTGGCAACCAGTAACTAGTGCGGTACCGCAGGGATCAGCGCTGGGAGCCCAGCTATTTACAATCCATGTTAATGACTTGAAAGAAGGGAGTGTGTAACATGGCCAAATTTGCTGATGGCACAAAGATGGGGGGGAAAGCAATGTGTGAGGAGGACACAAAATCTGCAAAAGGACATAGACAGGCTAAGTGAGTGGACAAAAATTTGAAAGATGGAGTATAATGTTGGAAAGTGTGAGGTCATGCACTTTGGCAGAAATAAATCAAAGCAAGTTATTATTTAAATGGAGAAAGATTGCAAAGTGCTGCAGTACAGCAGGACCTGGGGGTACTTGTGCATGAAACAAAGTGATAGTATGCAGGTACAGCAAGTGATCAGGAAGGCCAATGGAATCTTGGCCTTTGTTGCAATGTGGATGGAGTATAAAAGCAGGGAAGTCTTGCCACAGTTATGCAGGGTATTGGTGAGGTCACAGCTGGAATACTGCGTGCAGTTTTGGTTTCCATATTTACGAAAGGATATACTAGCTTGAGGCAGTTCAGAGAAGGTTCACTAGGTTGATTCTGGAGATGAGGAGGTTGACTTATGAGGAAAGGTCGAGTAGGTTGGGCCTCTATTCATTGGAATTCAGAAGAATGAGGGGTGATCTTATCGAAACGTATAAGATTATGAGGGAGCTTGACAAGGTGGATGCAGAGAATGTTTCCACTGATGGGGGAGACTAGAACTAGAGGGCATGATCTTAGAATAAGGGGCCACCCATTTAAAACTGAGATGAGGAGAAATTTCTTCTGAGGGCTGTAAATCTGTGGAATTCGCTGCCTCAGAGAGCTGTGGAAGCTGGGACATTAAAAAACTGTATTTCGGTCTTAAATTTATTCAAATGATAAGGGGATAAGGGGTTATGGGAAGCAGGCAGGGAAGTGAAGCTGAGTCCATGATCTTATTGAATGGCGGGGCAGGCTCGAGGGGCCGTATGGCCTACTCCTGCTCCTATTTCTTATGTTCTTATCTTGTGTTCTTATTATTCTGCTCTACAGCCTTGACATTTCTCTTGCTGCTTCTGAATTTACCCTTTCCTCAATCTTACCACTTCCTCTCCTCCCCCACCCACCCTTCATTAGTTTAACACCCTAGCTATTCGATTCGCCAGGACACAAATCCCCGTGTTAAGTGAAGCACGTCCCGATGGAACAGCTCCCTCTTTCCCAGTACTGGTACCAGTGCCCTATGAATTGAAACCCCTGCCTCCCACACCACTCTTTGAACCACACATTTAATCTTCTAATCAGCTTGGCCCTATTCCAATTTGCACACGGCTCAGGTAACAAAATTATTACCCATGAAGTTCTGCATTTTAATTTCGACCCTAGCTTGTCAAACACCTAGCAGAAGAGGTCAAAGATGTTTTAGGAGATTATGAAAGATTGAGGGCCATCATGGAGATTTGTCAAATAGATATGATGCCCAAAGCATCAAGTATACATCTGCTTACAAGGTTATGTAGGATTAGATTTTCTTAAACAAGTCTTCACCTTTAAAATCAATCTGACCTGCATTAGAACCTTGGCCCTCAAAAAGGTTGTTTACTTACTTGTCCATCAGCCAAAGGTATCTTAATAAACGGCAGTGACCTATCCACACGTGCTGGAGAACGACGTGAACATTTCTGTGGTTTTTGTCTAGATCTAAAAATAAAAACAAAGTTAGTTTACAGTCAATGGTGATACCTAAATAGATAGATCTTCATGCAAGTATTTCTGGTATTTTGCACAACTGATAGATCTAAACATTGCCTTAGACATTAGTCACATTATGTACACACACACACACGGACTAACAGTCTCTCCAATCACAAATATTATATTTACAAAGGAACCCCAAACTGCATTACTCACAAAAAGGATCAAAATTTATGATAAAATGAATGAGTGGAAGAGGGGATGAAATTGAAATTCATATTTGTGCCCCTCAACCTCTAAAAAGAGGAGGTGGTGTGAAGGAGGAAAAGGCAGCAAGTCGCTGGGTTATACATGTCCATCCATCCCCATGGATTACATATGAACAGATCCTTGAGCAAGGAACTAGAGGGGGTGAATGCTTCCTGGAGCAGGGGAGGTGGAAATATAATAGAAGCCCTTTAGCAGCCTTCTAGCTTCTGCATTCCCAAATCTTACATCTAAACACCATCAATTTGGAAAAATAAACATGGCCATTTTGATGCTTAATGTCATCCCTTTATAAAAAGTTTGAAATTAGCAACTGAATCTTTATTTTAAAATAAAGATGGAATTTACTTTTTGTCACCGACAGAAGATTTCTTTGGTGCAGCTCCTTGAAGAACTGAAGTCTTTTTGGTTCTCACTATTGGACTGCTGTGCATATATTTAAGAAAAAATACATTGAACAACAGGAAGGAAAATATTTTGACAAATGTTATTGTTAGCAACTATGATCAAAATATGCCACTTTTCAGTTTAAAAAAGCATTACCTTGTGAAGATTTCCCGGTCACAGTTGGAGAATGAACCAGGTTTTGGCTTGGCTTGAGGTATCTGAAATAAAGCCTAATTATTATTATTATTAAAGTACATGGATGTCACCATCAACAGTAGCAATAATGTTGCATGACAAGCAGTATATGGTTGCATGGCTACACCCAGTTTACTTTCAAAGTGCGCACTTTCAATGTACTGCTACAGTTGCTGCTTACCTTTGGACCCAAGTTCCTATAACTGGAGATGCCACTAGCAGCTTGGCATTGAATATAGTACACAGTAGGTGCCAGGGAATACTAAGCAGCAGCGTTACTGAAGCCCACTTCCTGCTGTTTGTAGAAGCAGGCACCGACATACCTACTTTGGAAGTGTAAATGATAAGACAGGACAGCACATGCTGGTATACAAAACCAAGTTCGAGAATACAACCAGTTTGCAGGTGAAAAGATCAAGTCCTCTGCTGTTCATCTAGAATCTGGTTGGAGTTGTCAAATTTTTGCAGAAACCATAAATTTACGTTACATCTTGCAGATGTTATTAGGCCATCCCGCTTGCCCATGGTCTTAGAGGTCCATGACAGAGCCCTACATGCCAAGATGTTAGCAACTTCCTCCAGATAAAGACTGATTCAAGCCAGAAAAGCTTCCTCCCTTTTCATCCAACAGTTTAATAGTCACAATCAGTAGGTGGCAAATCCATTTTCTACTCTTGGTCAATCCTACAAAAGACATGCCAGACCAACTGACTCAGGAATGTGAACCAATAGAAAATTGTCTGGTCTCTTGCAATTCTGTGGGATTTTAGACTGGAATACAAAAGCCCCATCTTGTGCCTGTAGAACCAGCCCTATCTGGTACTTCAAACTAACCATTTCTAACATGCAAACCCACTGACTATCAATGGGTGACAAGAAAAGTCTGATCCTCTCTTCAGCTAAATGTTTTCTCCCCGTCCATATGTAGGAAAACCAATGGCAGAGATCGACCAAACTTAACACAGACCAAGATTAGAACTTTCCTTATCTACACCACAAAATATATAATGCATTTATCTACAAAGCCAGGGGGATTTCAATCAATCTTTGACAAGAGAATTTAGGGCATGAACTTACCGTGCGATATTTTGCTCCAGTCGACTTGGCTTTGCATTTTGATTTGGTGAATTCTACTTTAGAATTCAAAGCCAAGAGAGCTGTGTCTGAAATAGAAATATGATGTCATCCACATTAAACTATCCCGAATTAATGTTATTAACTGCACATACATTTTGACTTGCCTTTTTTCTTTGTCTTAATAGCAAGAGTGGCTATTACCACTTCCTCTGGATAGTCAGCCTGTGAATGTGAATAAATGGTTTCCATCAGTTGTACACAATAGAGTTTGTTGGATTAAGAGAAAAACGTAAATATGCCAGGTATTTCCAATCTTGCTCCTGGCCACCAATCCTCAACATTAAGACCACCTTGGTCAAATGATACCAACAACATCCTGTACAACTGATTCACCGCTCTTCATGCCCTTTACCATGACATTATAAACTGACTGCACACCCACTTCTTGCTGCAATATATTTGTTTCACCACATGCTTACATGATCACCTCCAATATACTCATTCTACTCCTCAGCCACACTTCACACAAAGATAGGTTAACTTCTATATGTTCCCACCACCGCCAAACTCTATAGACTAGTCAGACACCAACTTCCTACAGCTCAATATTGTTGCAACTAAAGGCAAAAATAATGGTCCGGAATTTGCAGTCAGCGACAAAGCAACAGCATTCGCCGCTGCCCTAAGTAAGCTTTGCACAAAAATCTTGCGATCTCTGCATAGAGAAGTTTGGGGTTTCCGATGCACAATTCAAAATCAACGTAGTATAGTGGGAATCCTATAGTGCGAGCTGTTGTAATGACAAGCCATCTAAGCAGCCAATCAAAATGAAGAATTCTTACAGCAAACCAGAAGTGGGTAAGTTTAAGATTCTAAAATGTTTTAAAAAGTAGAGATCAAAACAAAGATTGGGGCTCATAGGGAAAAAGCAAACCTGAAATAAAATTGAATGTTTTTTTAAAAAAGTTTTAATATTTATTAAAATGGAAAAATTTGACACTGCACAAAAATTAAAATTAGTTTTTAAGGCCCAAACACTTTGTTGAGCAGTCAATATGCTGTTAAAAGCCCAGTTACACCTCATCTCTTTGGGTTTAACTTTTGACTATTTAACAGCGTACTCACTGCTGAAGAACCAAAGTTTGTCAGTTTCCAAGATTTGAAGATTACGCTGATTGCTGGTTTGTTTGGGGTGGGGCAGGGCACAGTGAGCCTGTGGATGAGCAGTGAATGACAGACTGCAACTTAAGGGTTTCCGCATTAGGCTGCGCATGGCTCTAAATCCTGAAGTTGCATTCAGTTTCAAGGCCGAAATGACAGCTCACCATCAGAATCGCCAATAATGTACCAATATGCCTCTGATACTGACACCATCTCACATGCCGCAATCTACTGGGCCCCCAAGCTGAATTTCATACTTCACAGCTAGAACACTGTTTGCATAAACTGTTCATCTTTTCAGCTGCCACATTTATGTCCTGGTTACCTCAAATAAACTCCTTCTCTAATGTTTGCCTAGCCTAGTCCTCTTGCATACAGAAACTGGAGCCAATCCAAAACTCTGAAGCCATATTCACTCAAAACAATTGTTACTTGTTCCATTTTTTTATTAAGGGGATTCCAGGGCCACAGAAGCCTTCTTCACTTCAACAGATTTTCTAAGCTACCCTCACCCTCTAGGACATCTTTGCTTTCTTAAATTATCAGCTCATTTTGCCTTGCACCATCACTTCTGTCAGTTAATCATCTCCTGCCCTTCACCCAATATCAGACCTATTCGTTTATTTTCCTTTCCTCCACGTTCCCCTCTGCCACCCCAACCAGTTAAAAGTTTTTCATCTGTCACATCTTTCAGTTGTCAAAAGAGGTTAAATGATTTGAAACATTAACCCTATGTTTTTCTCTCCACAGATGATGCCTGACCCAAGTGTTTCTAGCATTTTGTTTTTCTCAAGATAAAATGGTCCATCTTCTCCCCCTCCATATACATATCTGCTCCAGGGTGGATATTTTTCCTGGTTCATGGCACTTTTCTATGGTGTAAACAGACTGATTTTATAAACTAGCAGGTAGCCAATATTTACAGGTACTTAGGACAAACTAATCAGAGCTGAACTGACAGTAAATGTGTCTCTAGTTAAAATGGATTGGAGCATTGGCATTTTAAAAAGTGGATTTAGTAACACAAAATAACCCAAGATAATGTAATGAAATAGGAAGTGAACAGTGTTCAAGAGGATTAAATTACATAAAAGTATTGGTAAACCAGTTCTATGGAGCCACATTTAGACAAAAAAATACTCACCATCACAGCAGCAGTTGCAACTTGATCAGCTTCTCCTGTAGCTACACAAGGCATGAAGGAGATTGTGAAGTGAAATGCAGGTGTTTTACAAATCATAAAAGCATAAAAAGATTTGAAAATGCAATCACCTGGACCATTATTTTACTGTGACTGCGCAAGTCACATTCTGCTTCTATTTACTGGACATTCCAGAATTTTTCATTAGTGTTTTGCGGATTACACCCTACATCTCTCCCCATTCATAATTAGGCTGATGGTAATGGTGACTAACTATTCTTCTGTTTTTACACATGGTATTAAAAGGATTTCCTGGCATAATTACTGGTGTGTTGGGATCATATTCAGCAATTCCATAGATTTTTCCCCACACCCAAAAGCAAAATCACTTAGCAAGTGGCCTTTTGTTTTTCCTGTTAAATTTGTCCCCCTTCCTGCCTCACCTTTCTACAATACAGCTCTGGGGGGGGGGGGGTGTCTCTGTCTCTGTCCTCCCCATTACTTCACCCAAGTCGCTATTCTTCATATGGCGGGGGGGCCCCAATGTGACAATTGTGGAAAGGATGTTAAACAAGGGGGTGAATGGAAGGGAATTACAGGTAAGCCCACTCTTGTCTACACACTTATAGTTGCAGCTGGCATGGATAGGAACATATGCCAAATTTGCCCCATCCCAAATCCAGGGATGCAGAAACCAACTGTAACAGTCACCCTAGTTGCAATCAGGTAACCCAGCAACAGACTGGGTATGGAACTTGGAATCGTCCCCCTGTTCCATATGGCACGGTTACTCCTGGTTTAATCAGGAGTCACTGGGAGAAGTCCAAACAAAGCTTGGATTTTTTTTTTTTAAACATTTGAGAGTTATGCAAGGAGGGCACAAATTCTTTGGTTTCCACTTCATTTAAAAATGACTACGATATATATTGAATAATATGTTAAATGATAAATGAGAGTTTGTACATTTTGGTTGAATGAACAAGGAGGCCACATACTCCCTGGAGAATAGTGTGTAAATGGGGCAGAGGGATCTGGGTGCACAGATACACATCATAAAAAGTAATGACAAAGTAATGCAGTAATAAGGCTGTTAAAGGAAAAAGCTTCTTTTCTCACAGGTTAATTTCTGGAGGGGTAGAATTGAAAAAGAGGCATTAGTTCAACTTGTGTAGAACCTTGGTTAAACCACACTTGGGAGTACGGTCTCTATATTTTAAAAAGAGACACACCTGAAAAGGTGTAAGAGTTTTACTAGAAAGATACCAGAACTGACGGGTTATATCCATCAGGAAAGATTGAACAGGCTGGGGGTCTGTGTTACAGAAAAAAAACTGAAGGGTGACATGATAGGAGGTCTTTAAGATTGTGACAATGTTTGATAGACTGGGGGAAATGTTTACACTTGCAGGAGAGACACGAACTAGAGGCCATAAATCCAATAGGGAATTTAGGACAAACTTGTTTATCCAGAGAGTGAAACACACTTCCACAAAGAACAGTTGAAGCAACTAGCACAGATGCATTTAAAAATGGAAGCTAAATAAACATGAGAAAGGAATAGATAATGGAGTTAGAAGGAGTGCGAGGATGCTCATGTAGGCTGTGGAGCATAAACACCAGCATGGAGTGGGCCAAATCACCCACTTCTGTACTGTATGTCATTTATGTAGACCATGTATACTAACTGTATAGTCACATAAGGTGTGCCACTAGAGGGCACTGCAGTGGGAGACCTGAGGGTCACCTGCACAGGTGTGCAGGGCCCAGTATAAAAGGCTGCCCACCATGCTTGTGCCTCACTCTGGAGTTACAATAAATGGGACTAAGGTTACAACAGCTCAAGTACAATACTAGACCTCGGAGTCATTCATAAGAGTATTAAAGACATAACAAAGAATACTAGATAAACATAAAGCAGGGGAAAAAATTACTAAGGAAGTCTTTCAGCTTCATTCGTTTGATTGCTGCCGGCATCTTTAACAAGTGAACGGCCAAGACACAATCAACCAATTCCATTAGTTTTCCAAAAGCTTGTTCCATTTCCCTTATTTTCTCATTTGCTGCAAAGGAGAAGGAAAACATTTAGCTGTGCCCATAGACCGAACTTTCAATTGTACAATGTAGTCTGAATATACCATTACACTGTTCAATTAGTAAACGCAGTAAACCATACAGACCAACACATTGTCAAATCTAACTTGTACTTATTTAGTGGAACCCACTGATTGGATGGTGGCTGTAGCACGGGCTGGGATGGGGGCAAGGAAAGTCAAAGACCTGCCAAAAAGTGTGCGCGCGAGGGGGACAGGGTCCACCCACCCCTTCTATTAAGTTAAAGAGCTACTAGTGCTAAAATCTCCGCACAAATTATGTCTTGTGAAAAAAAAATACACCCCAGAAATAGGAACTTTACAGAAATGTAGTAGGTAAATTAAAAGCAGTGCAAGATACATTTAAAAAAAGTAAATAAGTATGCGGTAACAAGCGTGTGAAATAAACTGGTGTGAGTTATTCTGCCACGAGAATCGAATTTACCTTTTGCATCGAAATATTTAATAAATAATTGTTTGTTCTCATCCCTCGCCTCCTGCGAGAGAACCAACTCCACATTGTCCCCAACAGCATCCCGCTCAGCTCGGCTCCCTGACGCCATAATCAGCGCCTGGTGAAACTGAGTGAAAGTTACCTGCCACCTGCAGGTTACATCTTTATTTAATGCTCGTCCTGTTTGTACTGGCTGGGAATCATTGTCTAATTGAAGTTATTCTATTTAATCCACTCAATGCGAAGTGGCCGTTGGAATGTATTTTAATTGCAATAATGTTAAATGACGAGAGGCAGTGCTGTGCTGTGTAAGGTTACAGTCTAATACACCGGGTTATAACGGGAGCTTTTTGGTTTTGTGTGTTCGGGGCGTGAACCCCGTGTAATTGCACGAGGCCCCGGGCCGTTCCAGTGATAAGGTTAAAGATTGCAGATTTGCCTGGTCCGCGGGAGTCACAGATCTATTTGTGAATTCGGGTTATCGATTTATAAATGGACTTTGTTGCTAAATATGTAAGTGTACAAATTCTTGCTGCCACTTGATTTCCGCCTATGATCCAGTCCCCAAATCTCCATGACCGATAAACCCCAGACAGGAGACGCCTGTAGCAACGAGGCAGTGTTGTCCAACAAGTTAGCCACCAGCCACAGCTCTTTTAAATTATACAATTAAACCAAGTGCCCCTTGTTAAAGTGGCACAACAACTAGAAACTGCAAACTAACCAAAAATGTTTAAGAAAACCGTACAAATCAAATCAAAATTTGGTTTCTGAGGTGATGATGCACTTCAGTCCCTCCGACACCCACCTCTCGCGGAAGGCCGCGAGCGTACCGGTGGACACCGCGTGCTCCATCTCCAGAGAGGCCATCAACCACAACTATTTTAAAATAAACAGATAAAGACAAGTGCCCCCTTCTTAAAGGGGCACTAGAACCCACATGTTTCCAAATAAAACTTTAAAGGGAACTTAGATCAAATTCAAATTTGGTTGCCGGGGGTGATGATGCACTCCAGTCCCTCCGGCGCCCACCTCTCGCGGAAGGCCGCGAGCGTACCGGTGGAAACCGCGTGTTCCATCTCCAAGGACACCCTGGCGCGAATGTAGCCGCGGAAGAGAGGCAGGCAGTCAGGCTGAACGATCCCCTCGACCGTCCGCTGCCTGGAATGGTTAATGGCCCCCTTGGTCAGGAGCAGTCCTACGAGGAGGCCTTCCGACCTGCCCGCTCCCCTCCGCACAGGTTGCCCAAAGATCAAGAGCATAGGACTGAAGTGCAGCCAAAAATCGAGGAGCAGCCCCTTCAAATAATGGAAGCGGGGCTGCAACCTCACACACTGTACATACCACAGGGAACACGGACTCTTCCAGACCACAGAAATTGCAAACGGCCTGGGAATCCGTGAACCTACTTAAAAACCTATTGCACGGGACTGCTCTGTGCAACGGCCTCCAGCACATTGCAGCCAATTGGGAATCCAAATGTGGCCAATTCCATTTTTAATTAGTCAATAAAATAGACTCTCATTATCCACTTGATTTCAATACTCATATTCGCAAGGAATACACATGTGTACTTTAACCTTTTTGTGCATTTGTTAGTAAAAGGGTTAGACGAAAAGCATAGGACTTGCTACGCAGAAGTCCTCCTCTGTTCAAGTGGAGATCTGGCGTGGAGGGTGTTGCATGAAGCAGTCCCATCATTTCATCGACTTCCAGACTGCTTGTAACTTTTGCGGCCTGGATGGGTCTGTGTTTCATGTATATGTTGAGTGTGAGAGGTTGCAGCCCCTCTTCCACTATTTGAAGAGGCTGCTCCTAAATTTTTGGCTGCACTTCAGTCTCACGCTCCTGCTCTTTGGCCACCCGGTGTGGAGGGGGAGGGTAAATTGGAGGACGTGGGTCTACTCCTAAGCCTGGGCAAGGTGGCCATCAACAGGTCCAGGTTGGATGGGGCCGCTGGTGTTGTTTTCTCTGACTGCCTGCCTCTCTTCCATGGCTATGTTATCGCATCATTACCTCTGGTGACCCCCAAGGATCTATCCTTGGTCCCCTCCTATTTCTCATCTACATGCTACCCATTACCGACATCATCTGAAAACACAGCATCATTTTCCACAAGTACACTGATGGCACCCAGCTCTACCTCACCAGCACTTCCCTCGACCCCTTCACAGTATCTAAATTGTCAGACTGCTTGTCCGACATCCAGTTCTGGATGAGCAGAAATCTTCTCCAATTAAATATTGGGAAGACCAAAACCATTGTTTTAAGTTCCGTCCACAAACTCCGTTCCCTAACTACTGACTCCAATCCCTCTCCCTAACATCTGTCTGAGGCTGAACCATGTTGTTCATAACTTGGTGTCATATTTGACCCTGAAATGAGTTTCCGACCACGTATTCACGGCATAACTAAGACTGCCTAATTCCACCTCTGTAGCATCGCCTGTCTCCACCCTTGCCTCAGCTTATCCGCTGCAGAAACTCTCATCCATGCCTTTGTTACCTCTCCTTGACTGTTCCAATGCACGCCTGGCTAGCCTCCCACATTCTACTCTACGTAAACTGGAGGTCATCCAAAACTCGGCTACCTGTGTCCTAACTCGCACCAAGTCCCGTTCATCCACCACTCCTAACCTACATTGGTTCCCGGTTAAGCAACAACTCGATTTCAAAATTTTCATCCTTGTTTTCAAATCCCTCCAGGGCCTCGCCCCTCCCTATCTCTGTAATCTCCTTCAGCCCCACAACCCCCGAGATATCTGTGCTCCACTAATTTTGCCCTCTTGAGCATTCCTGATAATAATTGTTCAACCATTGGTGGCTGTGCCTTCAGCTGCCTAGGCCCTAAGCTCTGGAATTCCCTGCCTAAACCTCTCTACCTCTCTTTCCTCCTTTAAGATGCACCTTAAAACCTACCTCTTTGACCAAGCTTTTGGTCACCTGCCCTAATTTCTCCTTATGTGGCTCAGTGTCAAATTTTTTGTCTTATAATGCTCCTGTGAAGCACCTTGAGATGTTTCACTACATTAAAGGCACTATATAAATACAAGTTGTTGTTGTTGTGTCCGTGCCTGGGTGGGCCTGGATCGCGGTCGTCTGCCAGTATGCTTCAGACCATTTGTGTTCGGTGAGTACTGCAGGGGCTGGAGTTGATTGTCGACACTGTAAATAAGATTATGACTTAATTTCATAAGTTTTTTTTGTTTTTTATTTATAATTTAGAGTTTATTGTTTGTGCTCCTTTTAAAAAGGAGCACTTTGTTAATTAGATGTCAATTGATGACTGTCATCCTAATTGGCAGTTGAAAGAGTCAAAAACATAGGAATGCAAGTTTTTTTTGATTGTTGTGTGTGATTTACTTCTTTGGTTACTGCTTAGTGGTTATTTGCTAAAATGGTGTGCAACATGGGTAAAAGCTCCTGACTTCAGCACCATGGAAACACCAACAACATTATATGTCATCATGGCCAGCTGAATTGCTCAGACTAAGTGCTCCAAGTCAGCAGAAGAAAGCAAGCCCAAACAATAAGGAACAGCTCCAAGGGAACATATTCTAACAAAGGGCATGCAGCATCTAAGCTGCATTCTGGGTGGAAAACAGAGCTGGGTCTGACACGTGTCATTGTGAGTCAACCTTCTCAGCAATTATTCTGGAGTCAAAATATGCTTGCAATTGCTGGATAAAAACCTAGAAGCTGCACTAAGATGTGCTGTGTCCGATAAATTCATGCCCGAAATCCAAGCTTTGGTGAAAGAGACTGAATGATAATAGATGTTTGTTAAGTAAATATACAAGTGAGGAACGTTTACCTGTATTGTGTGTACGCCATTTTCTACTAAAATTAGTGCATGTGGTTAGAACAGTGCTGCTGTAGCCATGCCTGTGGCTAGTCAACGATTTCCATTTGACAACACTGATCTAGTCAGCTTTTTCCTGCACTATGCAGAGTGGAATCTTGCAAACTTGCTGAAGCCACAAGATCACTGCAGAATGAATGTCAATTCTTTCCAGAAAATTAAATGGACTTGCACAATTAGGAAAGGCCTGCCTGCATGATGTCAGATTTATTACCTTTTAGAGGCCACATTTTGAAAGCTGGGCACACTGTAAACTAATGCATGGTAATTTAGTTGGTAGATGCAAGTCCTTGTCAGATTGAACCTTTATTATATAATGTCAGCAATTATTTCTGTAAGTGCAAAGTGTATTATGGATTAATGGATTGCGGCCAAACAACATGGGCTGTATTTTCCTCATTTATACCACCCAAAATTGGATAGTACAGCTGCAGGGAAATTAAATGGGGAAGCCAACTGCCACATCCTCACCCCAACCAACACAACCATAGATTTCCTCCTCCATCACAGCAGGGAAGGTAGCCAGCCACCACTCGACTGCCTGTGCTGATAGAAATGATGGATGGGAGTCACAGCCTGGGAAACCACCTGATTTCACTGCCTTTGGCTGCTATTGCCACTTACCCCAGGGATTGCCAGGAGAGGAGTGATAGTTGAGCCTGGCGCAGCTTTGGAAGACCCTCTATTTTGTTGTGTTTAGAGTGCTGTTGACTGTAATATTGCCCATCTGGTGGACTACTGCTCCACCTAGTGGACTACTATGGTAATGCAACTAATGCTGTATATAATAAAAGAATGAGGATAGGATAATTGGATTCCCTAGCTGAAATTTTGTTGGTGATTAATCCAGCCAACTAACAGAGACTTGGAGAGGTAACTTTGCTTGTTTCTGTCAAGCCAAAGAACACGCTACTGATGGTGATTCTAACCAGGTTCTTTGTTTTGCAGAACAGCTAAAAATCCAAGGTAAATTACAAGCACACTTGGCTGATTAGAAGAGTCCAGATGGCCGCGCCTATAGGAATAATAGGGCACTTGGGTGAGTTCCATCATGACCGAGGGACTTTCGGAGCGTATGTGGAGCGGCTAGAAATGTTTTTCACCGCGAGTAGTATTGTTGAAGTCCCCAATGATGAAAATCGTAACCGGGTGATGTTAGAAAGAAAATGGGCTATTTTCCTGACTGAAGCAGGCTCCGAGGTGTATGAAACCCATGAAGCCAAAGGATACACCACTGATGGAGATTCTAGCACTACAGTCCTGAGCCCCTAGAAATTGCTGAAAGTTATTGTTTTGGAACACGAAATCAGTTGAATGATGAGAGTATCAGTGAGTACATTATAGCATTAAAAAAGCTATCCATTCACTGTCATTTTGGAAACTTTCAGTACTGAGCATTGCGTGACTGCTTTGTTTGTGGGATGAAAAATGAAGCAATCAGAAGAAAGTTGTTGACAACCCCTAAATTGACTTTTGATTTAGCTTGTCAGACAGCTATATCGATGGATATGGCCGACCAATACTCCCGAGAATTTTGAGCCATTTCCAGTCGTCAGACAACTAACATAGAAACATAGAAACATAGAAACATAGAAAATAGGTGCAGGAGTAGGCCATTCGGCCCTTCTAGCCTGCACCGCCATTCAATGAGTTCATGGCTGAACATTCAACTTCAGTACCCCATTCCTGCTTTCTCGCCATACCCCTTGATCCCCCTAGCAGTAAGGACCTCATCTAACTCCTTTTTGAATATATTTAGTGAATTGGCCTCAACAACTTTCTGTGGTAGAGAATTCCACAGGTTCACCACTCTCTGGGTGAAGAAGTTCCTCCGCATCTCGGTCCTAAATGGCTTACCCCTTATCCTTAGACTGTGACCCCTGGTTCTGGACTTCCCCAACATTGGGAACATTCTTCCTGCATCTAACCTGTCTAACCCCGTCAGAATTTTATATGTTTCTATGAGGTCCCCTCTCATTCTTCTGAACTCCAGTGAATACAAGCCCAGTTGATCCAGTCTTTCTTGATAGGTCAGTCCCGCCATCCCGGGAATCAGTCTGGTGAACCTTCGCTGCACTCCCTCAATAGCAAGAATGTCCTTCCTCAGGTTAGGAGACCAAAACTGTACACAATACTCCAGGTGTGGCCTCACCAATGCCCTGTACAACTGTAGCAACACCTCCCTGCCCCTGTACTCAAATCCCCTTGCTATGAAGGCCAACATGCCATTTGCTTTCTTAACCGCCTGCTGCACCTGCATGCCAACCTTCAATGACTGATGTACCATGACACCCAGGTCTCTTTGCACCTCCCCTTTTCCTAATCTGTCACCATTCAGATAATAGTCTGTCTCTCTGTTTTTACCACCAAAGTGGATAACCTCACATTTATCCACATTATACTTCATCTGCCATGCATTTGCCCACTCACCTAACCTATCCAAGTCGCTCTGCAGCCTCACAGCATCCTCCTCGCAGCTCACACTGCCACCCAACTTAGTGTCATCCGCAAATTTGGAGATACTACATTTAATCCCCTCATCTAAATCATTAATGTACAGTGTAAACAGCTGGGGCCCCAGCACAGAACCTTGCGGTACCCCACTAGTCACTGCCTGCCATTCTGAAAAGTACCCATTTACTCCTACTCTTTGCTTCCTGTCTGACAACCAGTTGTCAATCCATGTCAGTACACTACCCCCAATCCCATGTGCTCTAACTTTGCACATCAATCTCTTGTGTGGGACCTTGTCGAACGCCTTCTGAAAGTCCAAATATACCACATCAACTGGTTCTCCCTTATCCACTCTACTGGAAACATCCTCAAAAAATTCCAGAAGATTTGTCAAGCATGATTTCCCTTTCACAAATCCATGCTGACTTGGACCTATCATGTCACCTCTTTCCAAATGCACTGCTATGACATCCTTAATTATTGATTCCATCATTTTACCCACTACCGATGTCAGGCTGACCGGTCTATAATTCCCTGTTTTCTCTCTCCCTCCTTTTTTAAAAAGTGGGGTTACATTGGCTACCCTCCACTCCATAGGAACTGATCCAGAGTCAATGGAATGTTGGAAAATGACTGTCAACGCATCCACTATTTCCAAGGCCACCTCCTTAAGTACTCTGGGATGCAGTCCATCAGGCCCTGGGGATTTATCGGCCTTCAATCCCATCAATTTCCCCAACACAATTTCCCGGCTAATAAGGATTTCCCTCAGTTCCTCCTCCTTACTAGACCCCCCGACCCCTTTTATAACCGGAAGGTTGTTCGTGTCCTCCTTCGTGAATACCGAACCAAAGTACTTGTTCAATTGGTCCGCCATTTCTTTGTTCCCCGTTATGACTTCCCCTGATTCTGACTGCAGGGGACCTACGTTTGTCTTTACTAACCTTTTTCTCTTTACATATCTATAGAAACTTTTGCAATCCGTCTTAATGTTCCCTGCAAGCTTCTTCTCATACTCCATTTTCCCTGCCCTAATCAAACCCTTTGTCCTCCTCTGCTGAGTTCTAAATTTCTCCCAGTCCCCAGGTTCGCTGCTATTTCTGGCCAATTTGTATGCCACTTCCTTGGCTTTAATACTATCCCTGATTTCCCTTGATAGCCACGGTTGAGCCACCTTCCCTTTTTTATTTCTATGCCAGACAGGAATGTACAATTGTTGTAGTTCATCCATGCGGTCTCTAAATGTCTGCCATTGCCCATCCACAGTCAACCCCTTAAGTATCATTCGCCAATCCATCTCAGCCAATTCACGCTCATACCTTCAAAGTTAGCCTTCTTTAAGTTCTGGACCATGGTCTCTGAATTAACTGTTTCATTCTCCATCCTAATGCAGAATTCCACCATATTATGGTCACTCTTCCCCAAGGGGCCTCGCACAACGAGATTGCTAATTAATCCTTTCTCATTACATAACACCCAGTCTAAGATGGCCTCCCCCCTAGTTGGTTCCTCGACATATTGGTCTAAAAAACCATCCCTTATGCACTCCAGAAAATCCTCCTCCACCGTATTGCTTCCAGTTTGGTTAGCCCAATCTATGTGCATATTAAAGTCACCCATTATAACTGCTGCACCTTTATTGCACGCACCCCTAATTTCCTGTTTGATGCCCTCCCCAACATCACTACTACTGTTTGGAGGTCTGTACACAACTCCCACTAACGTTTTTTGCCCTTTGGTGTTCTGCAGCTCTACCCATATAGATTCCACATCATCCAAGCTAATGTCCTTCCTAACTATTGCCTTAATCTCCTCCTTAACCAGCAATGCTACCCCACCTCCTTTTCCTTTTATTCTATCCTTCCTGAATGTTGAATACCCCTGGATGTTGAGTTCCCAGCCCTGCTCATCCTGGAGCCACGTCTCCATAATCCCAATCACATCATATTTGTTAACATCTATTTGCACAGTTAATTCATCCACCTTATTGCGGATACTCCTTGCATTAAGACACAAAGCCTTTAGGCTTGTTTTTTTAACACCCTCTGTCCTTTTAGAATTTTGCTGTACAATGGCCCTTTTTGTTCTTTGCCTTGGGTTTCTCTGCCCTTCACTTTTCCTCATCTCCTTTCTGTCTTTTGTTTTTGCCTCCTTTTTGTTTCCCTCTATCTCCTGCATTGGTTCCCATCCCCCTGCCATATTAGTTTAACTCCTCCCCAACAGCACTAGCAAACACTCCCCCGAGGACATTGGTTCCGATTCTGCCCAGGTGCAGACCGTCCGAATTGTACTGGTCCCACCTCCCCCAGAACCGGTTCCAATGCCCCAGGAATTTGAATCCCTCCCTGCTGCACCATTGCTCAAGCCACGTATTCATCTGAGCTATCCTGCGATTCCTACTCTGACTAGCACGTGGCACTGGTAGCAATCCCGAGATTACTACTTTTGAGGTCCTACTTTTTAATTTAGCTCCTAGCTCCTTAAATTCATTTCGTAGGAACTCATCCCTTTTTTTACCTATGTCATTGGTACCAACGTGCACCACGACAACTGGTTGTTCTCCCTCCCTTTTTAGAATGTCCTGCACCCGCTCCGAGACATCCTTGACCCTTGCACCAGGGAGGCAACATACCATCCTGGAGTCTCGGTTGCGGCCGCAGAAACGCCTATCTATTCCCCTTACAATTGAATCCCCTATCACTATCGCTCGCCCACTCTTTTTCCTGCCCTCCTGTGCAACAGAGCCAGCCACGGTGCCATGAACTTGGCTGCTGCTGCCCACTCCTGATGAGTCATCCCCCTCAACAGCACTCAAAGCAGTGTATCTGTTTTGCAGTGGGATGACCACAGGGGACCCCTGCACTACCTTCCTTGCACTACTCTTCCTGCTGGTCTTCCATTCCCTCGCTGGCTGTGGACCCTTCTCCTGCGGTAAGACCAACTCGCTACACGTGATACTCACGTCATTCTCAGCATCGTGGATGCTCCAGAGTGAATCCACCTTCAGCTCCAACTCCGCAACGCGGACCGTCAGTAGCCGGAGGTGGACACACTTCCCGCACATGTAGTCGTCAGGGACACTGGTGTTGTCCCCGTGTTCCCACATGGTACAGGAGGAGCATATCACATGACCGAGCTGTCCTGCCATGACTTAACCCTTAGATACACTTAAATTGCCGACAACAATGTTAAAAGTTACTGACTAATAAAGAAAAAGAAAAACTACTCACCAATCAGCAGCCAATCACTTACCACGTTGGCTTTGACGTCACCTTTTGATTTCTTTCTACTTCTTTTTTGACTTCTCTCAGCTGGAGCTGCACCGGTACGCCTCTCTCGACTCCCGCCTCTCTCGACTCTCCGGACTGCTGAGCCTTTTATAGGCCGCTGCCTCTCTCGACTCCCGCCTCTCTCGACGCTCCCCGGACTGCTGAGCCTTTTATAGGCCGCTGCCTCTCTCGACTCCCGTCTCTCGCGACGCTCCCCGGACTGCTGAGCCTTTTATAGGCCGCTGCCTCTCTCGACTCCCGTCTCTCGCGACGCTCCCCGGACTGCTGAGCCTTTTATAGGCCGCTGCCTCTCTCGACTCCCGCCTCTCTCGACGCTCCCCGGACTGCTGAGCCTTTTATAGGCCGCTGCCTCTCTGGACTCCCGCCTCTCTCGACGCTCCCCGGACTGCGGTGAATCGCCTGCAGGTTAAAAGTAAAAGGCAGTTGGGCCCCAAGGCCTCAGCAGCTGGCCAAGACAACAGCGCATTGAAGTCATGCTATCGGTGCCTGGGACAACACATTGCTCAAAGCTGTCCATATGTGAAGGCAGAATGTTTCTTCTGCAAGAAAACTGAGCATCTTGCAAAGGCCGAAAAGTAACCCAACTTTCAAGGCCATAAATTGAAATCGCCAGAGTATACATAGCATGGAAGAAAAGCAACAGAATAAAGAGGTTCTGGAGATACAGCAATTCGCGAAATATCGTCATCCAAGTTATCATTGTAAGAATCAGGACACCCATGTTAATCGACACTGGTGTATCCGTGAGCATAGTACCAGAATCACTGTATCTTGACAAGTTGAGTGATTTTTCGATGGAGAAATCGAAGATAGAATGTGAGTCTATTCAGGAGAGCAAATTCCTGTTGTAGGACATATCACCGTACTGGTGAAATACAAGAATCATTTTCAGAGTTTACTTCTCTTAGTAGTGGCAGGAGGCAAGCCTGCCTTAATAGGTAGAAATTAATTGGGATCACTGAAGCTGGATTTGAATGAGATTTTTCGTGTTGAAATGAGATTTGCATCAAAAGATGACATCATCAAGCAAATCCGAAGGTGTTTCGCGAAACAGGCAGTCCAATTCAAGGTTTCAAGGCAAGTGTCAGATTACAGAAGGACGCTAGACCAGTTTACTGCAAGCCACATCCCTTACCATACACACTCAAGAAAGTTGAGCAAGAACTCAAAAGACTAGAAACAGAAAACATTATCTCTAAAGTAGATCTATGTAATTGGGCTACCCCCATTGTTGTTGGACCTAAGTCAGATGGTAATGCTGATGCTGTGTACAGATTGCCAACCCCATCACAAGTTACATCCAATAGGGAAGAAGTGTTCTATTTTTCATACATTGATGAACTGCCAGTCACTGTGGAAGAAATTGGTAGAGCAACCAAATGTGACCCAATTATGTCAAAGGTATATGATTACATAACAAATGGCTGGCCAAACCAGGTATCAGAGAAAGATATTCATTCATACTTAGTTCGTAAGAATGAATTGTCCGTGGATAAAGATTGTATCATATGGGGTGCAAGAGTAGCTATCCCAAATAAATTCAGGTCCAAATTATTAGGAGGTCTTCATGACCAGCACCTGGGAATGTGCTTGACTAAGAGTTTTGCATGCAGTTACTTATGGTGGCCAGGTCTAGATAAAGATATAGAGTACATCATTAGTCAGTGTACAACATGTCAATCGGTAAGCAAGAAACTACCATCAGTACCATTACAGCCATGGAAATGGCCTCCCAAGGTATAGCAAAGGTTACATATAGATTTTGCTGAGCTGTGATTGATAGTCATTCAAAGTGGGTAGAGGCGTTTCTTATGCGGAAAATAACAAGAAGTAAAACACTAGACAATTTGCGAAGATTGTTTTCTTCATATGACCACCCAGAAGAAATTGTTTCTGATAATGGGCTGCAATTTTGTTCAGAGCAATTTGCACAGTTCGTGATCAGAAACGGTGTAAAACATACCGTACCACCCTGCTTCAAATAGTGCAGCAGAACGCACAGTACAAATTGTACAATGTGCCCTCATCAGGCAAATGTTGAATCCAAAGCCAAAGTACCAGCAGTTGTTATTGGACCACAAATTGGCAAATTTTCTGATTACTTATCGTAATACTCCTCATACAACTACTGGTAGAACACCAGCAGAGTTGTTTCTCAAATGACAGCCACAAACCAGGTTCTCGTTGTTAAAGCCAAACCTGGCACAGTTGGTAGAAGAGAAACAATTAACACAGAATCATGATAGGGGTACAGTAAGAGAGAGAAGTGTGAAATTGAATCAGAAGGTGAGAGTGAAGAACCATCACCATAAATGGTTAAAGTGGTTACCAGGAAAAGTAGTGAAGATATATTGCCCTCACACATATTTGGTCAAGATGTTTGATCATGGACAGGTTAGGTTTGTTCACATTGATCATATTTTATCTACAGATGTGGAAGGAGTTGAAAGTTGGAATGATTTGATTATTTCTGATGAGTCAGATAATCTTATTACAAGTAGAGTACCCGTAGCAAACCCTACATCAGATGTACTAGAAACAAGTCCAAGAGAAAGTCCAAATTTAAGTCTGAGTCCGAATCAGGCAGACAAACAATCTGAATTTGTAGAGAGTTCAAATGTAGATCAAGGGCATCCCTTGGAGAAAAACTCTCCTCAGGCTCAGCCTAGAACGAGTCTAAGTTCGACACCATATTTGGAAAGTTCTGGTCGAGACTGAAGGTATCCTCTTCAAAACAGAATACCAGTCGTTAAGTTTGATTTGTAAATATGGCAAAATAAGTCCATATCTTTTGTTGTGTATAACCATGCAAGTTATGTATGATGATTATTTTGTTTTGATTACTTCTTCATTAAGGAGGGAGAAGTGTAATATAGCTCCACCCAGTGGACTACTGTGGTAATGCAATGAATGCTGTATATAATAAAAGGGTCATGTGACAGGTTACATGACAAGTAAACAAGATATCACATTGGCAGTGCCTGTGACAGTTGCATCAGGCAAAAGCAGCTTTACACAATTAAAATTGACAAAGAACTATTTAAGGTCGACTATGCAACAGCATCTAAATGGCTTTGCAGAGATCTCGATTGAATGAGATTTATCGGGAACTTGACTACTCTGATATCGTACAAGAGTTCAGTGGCACTTAAGTTCAGAAAGCTGGTTTCTGACTTGTCGTATGGCTCCTATACTCTAATAACATCGATATTTCAAGACATAATCAATCGTTCAATGCATTTACTTCTATGATACCTATTGCTTATCATTTTGTTAACTATTTTTATATTACTTATTGCAAGTTGACCTTTTCACTTGTTATTGATATGTAATGCTTCCAGACAAACAAACAATGTTCAATTTAAAAAATACTTGACTGTAAGTCTATGATATTTAGTAAGTTTTTAGAAATGGAGCACTAAAGTGAAGCAGCTAGTTTCATAACTTTTTAAAATATACGATTCATTACATTTTGAAGAAAACAGACAAATAGTAAACATATAGCAACAACAACTTGGATTTATATAGCGCCTTTAACGTAGTGAAATGTCCCAAGGCGCTTCACATGAGTATTATGAGACAAAAAATTTGACACCAAGCCACATAAGGGGGAATTAGGTCAAAGAGGTAGGTTTTAAGGGGTGTCTTTAAGGAGGAAAGAGAGAAAGTACGGCGGGGAGGTTTAGGCAGGGAGTTCCAGAGCTTGGGCCTAGGCAACAGAAGCCACGGCTACCAATGGTTGAGCGACTATAATCAGGGATGCTCCTGATATAATAAATGTGAAATAAAAATACATAGCTACTATTTGATGTCTCAACCATATAAACATGCAAATGTAACAGTGTTTGTACAGTCATGTCCTCTGCTTAGTGCCACCTTATTTTTAAACAGTGTTGATGTGCTTGCTGATTATAGAAGTAGCTGTTACGGTATCCAGCTGTAACTTTTCTTCACTTTTAGGCAGGCTGAACACCAATACTTTAAAACATACTGCTAATTCAATGTAAAGCTGCTGTGAGGGGGAAAAAAAACTGGGACTACAAGAAAAATATTCACCTACATGCCCATCATTCTAGTTGTTTGTCCTGCAACTGTTCCACAATTTTCAGCAATACTTACAATGCCAATCACTTGCCTTAATAATAATATCTGCTTCATTCAAATAGTAGACATGAGATAAAGGAGCATAACATCTTATTGAATTAAATACTTGTGGCTAATTGATCAAATGCTATGCCATTTAAGAGATGGCAGTATAGGAACTGTTTGGTAGATTGAAAGCAATGATTAATTCATTTTTGTGCTGATCAAGAACAAATAGTGTTCCTTTCTCTGACAGCAGCAAAACGCCTCTTACCTTCATATGGACAAATTCCACTGCAGTGTTTTAAAAAAAATCCTTTTACAGTTGAATTATATTGGTGCTTGAATATTTTAGCGATCAAAATGATCAAGCTAATATTTGGATAAATCATGTACTAGCTGGAAATGTTAAACCATTTTATAAAGAGTGAATCTTCTATGGTGGGGCTGTGTATTTAGTCTCTTGCACTATTTCCTCAGACTTAGTGATAACATTCCTGCCTAAGTCAGCAGGTGCAGGGTTTGAACCCCACTCCAGATAGTCCTGGCGAGTGGAGACCAGAGCTCCGGATTTGAATACTAGTTGACATCCAGTGAGATATTCACATCTGGTAAACGTGGGTGGTTCCCCCTCATTGTATGGGTTGTGGAACCCATAAAGCTCTCCCGCCGTATAGGACTAACCACCCGATCGGCTGGTATAAAAATGATTATGGCTATGGAAGGAGCGTTCATGTCACGACTTGTCAGTTTGTTAATCAGCCTGCGAGTCCTTCCACTAATTCATACTATTCTCGCCAAAGGAAGAGTGTAAAAATACAAAACCAGCAACTTCAGACTGAATGATCTAAACCTTGGTTCAGATTACTCTTTAACTAATGCATGTCAGCTAAAGACCTGATATATATTCTTACGTTTTATTTGTTACAGCCACAATGTTGCCAGTCCTGTGTAGAAGAGAATCACACCGATCTAATCAAATGTGCTGTGCTTATTTTGTAGAGTAGCCACCAAAACCAAGCAAAGAAGTGAGACCAGCACTTTATATCTGATATTAGCTTTGCTGATGAAAACCGTAACAAGCTTAATAATTATATCATGAGACACAGAGTTTATATTTTAGAAATTTTCATTCAACCCACTCAAAAACTGGACTGTCTACTGTATTGGTTGAATGAATAACAAATAACTATATTTAATCTTCTGTCAAGTATTCTTTTTGGAGTGACTTTGGTATTACTAGGGTAGCTATTTATGAGTCCATTTGAATCATAAAATGTTTCAGCTGTAAGTGGTTTCCCTTAGGTGTCTTTGAAGCAACCCCCACTTTATAATAGTTCTAGAGCTGGGAGTGATTACTGTACTGAACAGATGAATGAGTCACGAACGAATACCTTGGTCTCAAGCGGCAATGCTTTTATTAAAGTTAAAGCACACACACCTGCACCAAGTAAAACCACACACACCCTGGTGTGTAAAACAAACAAATGCAGTACAATACACTGTTCGGCCCATCTAAACAGGCCTCTAATGTGAAGTATCCACTTCTAACACCTCCCCTGAAAACCCCATAGAATTTGGTTGGGAGAACACACAATACGTCCTCACACTGTGGCTGTGATCTTAAAAGATGTGTGTGCAGAGATTACGCTCACCGATTCGCTGGCTTACTTGCTGCTTCTTACATAAGAACATAAGAACATAAGAAATAGGAACAGGAATAGGCTGTACGGCCCCTCGAGCCTGCTCCACCATTTAATAAGATCATGGCTGATCTGATCATGGACTCAGGTCCACTTCCCTGTCCGCTTCCCATAACCCCTTATCCCCTTATCGTTTCAGAAACTCTCTATTTCTGTCTTAAATTTATTTAATGTCCCAGTTTCCACAGCTCTCTGAGGCAGCGAATTCCACAGATTTACAACCCTCTGAGAGAAGAAATGTCTCCTCATCTCTGTTTTAAATGGGTGGCCCTTATTCTAAGATCATGCCCTGAGTTCTAGTCTCCCCCATCAGTGGAAATATCCTCTCTGCATCCACCTTGTCAAGCCCCCTCATAATCTTACACGTTTCGATAAGATCACCTCTCATTCTTCTGAATTCCAATGAGTAGAGGCCCAACTTACTCAACCTTTCCTCACGAGTCAACCCCCTCATCTCCAGAATCAACCTAATGAACCTTCTTTGAACTGCCTCCAAAGCAAATACATCCTCTCATAAATATGGAAACCAAAACTGCACGCAGTATTCCAGGTGTGGCCTCACCAATACCCTGTATAGCTGTAGCAAAAGTTCCCTGCTTTTTTACTCCATCCCCATTGCAGTAAAGGCCAAGATTCCATTGGCCTTCCTGATCACTTGCTGTACCTGCATATTATCCTTTTGTGTTTCATGCACAATTACCCCCAGGTCCTGCTGTACTGCAGCACTTTGCAATTTAAATAATAACTTGCTCTTTGATTTTATCTGCCAAAGTGCATGACCTCACACTTTCCAACATTATACTCCAACTGCCAAATTTTTGCCCACTCACTTAGCCTGTCCATGTCCTTTTGCAGATTTTTTGTGTCCTTCTTGTACATTGCTTTTCCTCCCATCTTTGTATCATCAGCAAACTTGGCTATGTTCTTCTGATGAAAAGGTGTCTCTTCTGGTTTCTTCTCTCTGTCCCACACGGAGGGTTGGATTCTTGTAGAGGCGAAGTATCGAGGCAAGAGAGAGAGCCTTCTTTTATACTCCCATATTGTCTGCCTCTTTTAGCCCGGATAAAGTTTCGAGGCTTCCTGTGGATGTGTCTTCTTTTTGGCTCAATAAAGTTTTCTTCCTTTGTTTCGAGGTTTCCTGTTTTTCCAGTGATGGTTTTTGCTTCCGAGCGGTCTGGGCCTAATAGCTTTCTATTGTTCTTGTATCTCATCCAGGTAATGGCTCGATCACTGATCAGTTCACTTGACGAGTTCACATTGCTTAACAAATGGACTCTCCATTTGCTCATCACCTGCGATGAATTGCCTTATCTTGTCCATTGTCTTCCCAGATCCCCTGCCCATCATTCCAAGTCCAACATGGAAGAAGTACCTGGGCCCTTCCCACAAATGGCTTCCAGCTTTTTCCTGCAGTGAGAAATTAAAACACAAGGTACAGATAACCAAAAAATCCTTGGGGATTAAAACGCAATGTCCAGATCCTTGGGGAGTCCATCCTTAAACAGCACAAAAACGTAACATTTGGCCCAAGTCTGTGCAAGTATTTTTCTCAGCATGAGCCACTCAGTATATACCCTTAAATGCTTCCCCTTTTCAGGCACCTATCTAATTTTATTTAATGAGAATTTATGGATTCTACTTCAACAAGAGCATATGACATAATTCCACAATCTAACCACCTTTTGTAGAAAGGATTTTTTTTCCATTTTTCCCTTTAATATTTTTCGTGATTTTCTTGAACTTGTACCCTTTCATTAACATCTTGCTAACCAGTGGGAACAATCCATCTATTACCCTATCGTAAGTCTTCATAATCTTGAAGACCACTTTCAGGTTATCCCTTATCCTTCTTAGCGCTAGTGAAAAAGCCTCAACTTCTTAAGCATCTATTCATAACTGTAACTCCACATCCCTGGCTAAATCCTCGTAAATCTATGTAGGAATCTACCAGCGACATCTGCAATTTTGGCAGTTCTCAGACAAGCCACCAGGTAGGGAACTGTTTATCACACTAGGTAAAATTGCCATACCTGTCATAGAATCATAGAATGATGCAGGATAGAAGGAGGCCATTCGGCCCATTATGCCTGCGCCGGTTCTTTGGTAGAGCTATCCAATTAGTCCCACTCTCCTACTCCCCATAGCTCTGTAATTTTTTTTTCCTTCAAGTACTATACCATTCTCTTTGGAAAGTTACTGTTGAATCTGCTTCCACCACGCTCAGGCAGTGCATTCCAGATCACAACAATGTTGTGTAAAAAATGCTTTCTTCATGTCGCCTCTGGTTCTTTTGCCAATCACCTTAAATCTGTGTCCTCTGGTTATCGACCCTTTTGCCAATGGGAACAGTATCTGCTTATTTATCAAAACCATTTGTGATTTTGATCATCTCTATCAAATCTTCTCTTAACCTTCTCTACTCTAGGGAGAATAACCCTGGCTTCTCCAGTCTCTCCACATAACTCAAGTCCCTCATCCCTGGTACCATTCCAGTAAATCTCTTCTGCATCCTTTGTAAGGCCTTAATATCCTCCCTAAAGTGGCGCCCAGAATTGAACACAATACTCCAGCTGAGGCCTAAAGTGTGTTTTATAAAGGTTTAGCATAACTTCATTGCTTTTGTACTCTGTTCCTCGATTAATAAAGCCAAGAATCCCATATATTTTTAAACAGTCTTCTCAACTTGTCCTACCACCTTCAAAGGTTTGTGTACATATACCCTGGGTCTCTCTGATCCTGGACCCCCTTTAACATTGTACCATTTACTTCATATTGCCTCTCCTCATTCTTCCTACCAAAATGTATCACTTTGCATTTCTCTGCATTAAATTTCATCTGCACGTGCCTGCCCATTTCACCAGTCTGTCTATGCCCTCCTGAAGTCTGTTACTATGCTCCTAATTGTTTACTACATTTCCAAGTTTCATATCATGTGCAAACTTTGAAATTATGCTCTGTACACCCAAGTCCCGGTCATTAATATATATCAAAAAGAGCAGTGGCCTTAATACCACCCTCAGCTTCCCTCCAGTCTGAAAACAACTGTTCACCACTACGCTCTGTTTTTTGTCCTTTTGCCAATTTTGTATCCATGCTGCCACTGTCCCTTTAATCCCATGGGCTTTAATTTTGCTAACAAGTCTATTATGTTGTACATGTTGTCAAATGCCAGAAAGTTCACATGCACATCTACAGCACTACTATCATCAACCCTCTCCGTTACTGCATCAAAGAACTCGATCAAGTTATTCAAACACAATTTGCCTTTGACAAATCCGTGCTTTCATTTATTAGCTATATTTTTCTAAATGCCAATTCATTTTGTCCCGGATTATTGGCTCTAAAAGTTTTCTCACTATTGACATTAGGCTGTCTGGCCTATAGTGCTCTCCCCCTTTTTAAACAGTGTTTGCAATCCTCCAGTCCTCTGGCACCACCCCCATAACTAAGGAGAATGGAAGATTGTGGCCAGAGCCTTCGCAATTCCACCCTTATTTCCCTCAGTAACCTGGGATGTATGCCATCCGGTATCACAGAGTGACTTTTCTACCTTGCTAACTTTTTAAGTACCTCCTTTTTATCTATTTTTATCCTATCCAATATCGTTACTACCTCTTCCTTTACTGTTGCATTAGCAGCATCCTCTTCTCTAGTAAAGACAAATGTAAAGTATTCATTTAGTACCTCAGCCATGTCCCCTACCTCCACAAGAATATCCCCCTTTATGTCCCTAACTTTGACTATCCTTTTATTACTTATGTTTATAAAAGACTTTTGGGTTCCCTTTTATGTTAGCTATTAATTTATTCTCATACTCTCTCTTTGCCACGCTTACTTCTTTTTAGATCTCCACTGTACTTTGTACATTCAGTTTGGTTCTCTACTGAATTATGAACCTTACTTTTGTCATAAGTCTCCTTTTTCTGTCTCATTTTAATCCATCTTTAATTATCCAGGGAACTCTAGCTTTGGATGCCCTTCCCTTCCCCTTCATGGAATGTGTCCATTCTGTACACAACCATCTCCTCTTTGAAGATGTACATTGTTCAATTACTGTTTTGCATACCAATTTAAAAAAAATATATTTTCAATTCACCTTCTCCTTCAGTTAAGTATTTTTACATGTGATTGTTCCTTGTCTTTTTCCATAACTATTCTAAACCTGATGACATTATGATCACTGTTCTTCAAATATGCCCCACTGAAACATATTCCACTTCATTCCCCAGAACTAGATCCAGCATATTTTCCTTCTGGGTTGGGCTAGAAACACACTGATTACAAAAGTTCTCTTGCATACATTTCAGGAATTCTTCCCCCTCTTTGCCCTTTATACTGTTCACAACAGTCTATATTAGGATTAATTGAAGTCCCCCATTATCACTACTTTGTAGTTCTTGCATCTTTCTATAATTTGACTAAAACTTTGCACATCTATCTCCTTCCCACCATATAATAGCTCCTCTATTCTTCCTTAATTCTAACCAAATAGATTCTGTCTTTGATCCCTCAACTACATCATATCTCTCCAGTGCTATACTAGTTGACCACCTTTATTTCTTCCCCATCTTTCCTGAATACATTGTAGCCTGGAATATTAAGTTACAAATCCTCCCTATCTTTGAACTAGGTCACTTGTTATTGCCACAATATTAGTCTCATGTGGCGAATTGTGCCTGCAGCACGCCAACCTTATTTACCATGCATTTACGCATATGCACTCCAAATCCATCTTAGACTGCCTCGCATTTGCCTCCTATTTGTGAACTATTCTTTACTCTATTTGCCTCTCCATACCTTGTTTCTCCTCTCTGATATTTCATCCTGGTGCCCACCCCTCTGCCAAATTAGTTTAAACCCTCCCTCACAGCGCTAGTTAACCTTCCCACAGGGACATTGGTCCCAACTTTGTTGAGGTGCAATCTGTCTTCCTTGAACTGGTCCCAATGTCCCAAGAATCTGAAGTCCTCCCTTCTGCACCATTTCTCCAGCCACCCGATAACCTGTCTTATCCTGCTATTCCTATACTCACTAGCACGTGGCACTGGAAGTAATCCAGAGATTACTACCTTTGAGATCCTGCTCTTTAACTTCCTTCCGAGTTCCTGAAGCTCTGACTGCAGGACCTAAATCCTTTTCCTTCCTATGTCATTCATTCCCACATGGATCATGACTTCCAGCTTTTCCCCTCCCTCCTCAAAATGTTCTGTACTGTGATGTCCTGCCATAATGTCATAAAACAGTGTGGTGCAATGTCAGCCACATGTGCCTAATTGCATTTCTGATTAGTAAATAAAAATAATGAATCATGGGGCATGTGATCTCACTATTCATTCGCATGGCATATACATGAGTACTTTAACCGTTTTTGTGCCTGCGTTGTTAACATTGTAAGATGAAAAGCAGAGTGTGATTGTTTTTTTTGATTGAGAGTACTTTAATTCCTTGGTTACGAATGGTATTTGATGTTTGTTAAGTAAATATGCACATGAAGTACATTTATCTGCATTGTGTGAATGTGTAGGCAAGGCATTTTATAATACAATTAGTGTATATGACTCGAAGTGTCAGCATAGCCACCCATGAATAGTCAGCAATTTCTATTGGGCAATATGGTCATAGATGCAAGCGTCTCCAATTTTGCATTTTACAAGCAGAATGGCCCGGCATTTGCAGTCAGTGATGAAGCGACGGTGCAATCAATGACTGCGGTGTCTATTTCAGCTCTCCCGCCTGTTGTTTGAATTTGGCACCAAATCAAAGGAATTTCCAGCGTCCAGCAATAGTGATGTCAAGAAGATGGCAGATTCTAATTTACTTTATTTTACACTCTTAAAATTTAAATAAAGATTAAGACATACACATAGGATTAAGAACTTGAAATATCAAACACTTTATTTTAAAAACAATGTAATTCTCAATCATATTAACACAAACATTTGACAATCCATATAAAATTAGTTTTACAGGGGCAGAATGGTTATTCAGTATTCAATAGGCCGTTAAAAACTCAGTTACTCCTCTGAACAAGGCTTACTTTTTTTTGGAGGGGGAAGGGCGCACGGTTAAACAGCAATATTTCAGTGTAATGGAAAAGTTTTCATCCTTTTATGTCATTTCAATTGATTGCCAACTCTGGGGAATTCTGCAGTGCAATCTGCAGCAGAGAAGTGAATGACTGGCCTCAACGTCAAGATTTCTGAGTTTATCTGCGCATGCACTAAATCCGGAGGTTGTTGTCAGTTTCAGAGATATAATGACGGCGAACGCTAATAGTTTCACTGTCAGTTATTACTACCGCAAAATCCAAGCCAAGGATTTTAATATTCCTCCGGCTTATGCCGTTAGTGCTTTGAGCTGGATATTACTCTTATGGAAAAATGTGAAGAAATCCATTATCCCAAGCCTCCACAATAGTGCCATTTAAATTGTATTAAAATAATGCAGCATTGGCATAACACTTTCCTGCAAAGTATTGTATGTAGGATGAGGAAAAACAGAAATCCACCTACGTGAAGCTGGTTTCCGTTGGAGCCGAAATCTGCCTCTTAAACAAGTTATGTGCAATCATCAGATTGGCCAGCTATTATCACAAGTTTATTCCCAATTGTAGTAAGTCATTCCATTAGCTGACAGAGGGGACGAAGGAGCCCAATCAAATACCAAGGCAGAAAATGCTTTTGAAAGGCTTAAAATTGCCTTTGTGCAAGCTGGTCTTGATTATTCTTCAGCCTACACTAACTCAACACCGAGGCATCGGTGTTTTACCGACTCAGTAAATAAATACCTAGATATTTACCCTCCAAAAAAACCTTATTCACAACTGGAAAAACGGTTGAGGCATTATCTGAGGAAGCTACAAATGTATTTCTTGGAAATGCAGTTATGGGTATTGTGAGCATGATCCTCTGATATGGTTAATCGCCTCATAACAAAAATGTGTCCTGTGCTGAAGCATCACCCTGCAAGGATACAACGTGGTGATTGAACATTGTGATTTCCAGACAGCACCACATTGTCACATCAGGAATAATGTCACATTTAATCTCCAGCAGTATTGCATTAGCAGCACATGGGACCATTTTTGTATAGTCGTACTCTTATAGCAATCCAGTAACTCAGCCATCAGGAGTTTTTTTTAAAGGTTGGGAGAAAAGGAGAAGAGGATACTGCTGTGTCCATGGGCCATAATTTGCTGCATCTTGCCTTTGTATATTTAGATTTTTAATGTTTTTTTTTTTGCATTGCACGTTGCTGAAAGTGAGTTGATAATGTCAGTGAGGGAAACATCTAGGACCCAGTGAATAGGTCAAGGAACTATGCATCGCCGTAACCAATTAGATTGCAAAATCATGACATTAACATGGCCAGGAGAGAGAAGTGTAAATTAAATATCAAATAAAAGCCGAGAGAGAAATAAAAAGAGGGAAAGATTGGATTAAGAAAAAGTTTAAAAAAGGTATAACCTTAAAATTAACTTTTAAAATCTCCAACTAAACCTGAAGAAATGAGACACCACCCATGTAATAATTAATTTTCAGTGGCAGAGAAGTTGTTTGACAGTAACTAACACTGATTACATAATTTAAAAGGGTACTTGAGCTGAAGTGTACAAGACTTACTTTGTGGCGAGTTCAGTTTGTATCTGCTATGCAAATATAGCAATCTCACACCATTCAATAAATCAGCAAGATGTCATTTTCACAAAGCTAATGACAGAGCAGTGCATCTCAGACAGTAACTTTTGGATTGGAGTTTAGCCACGCATCTGCCCCTCGTCTAAAGGTGGTGCTTCATTTTAGCATAGGCGAGCACCAGTAGCCTCACTTATTTTAATAGCAAATTATGATCCAATCACATCTCCAGTCTTATGGGATTAAAATGTTACGATTTGTCATAATAGCAAGCCATAGGGCCCTTCAATAAGATCATGGCTGATCTACCTCAACTCCACCTTGCCACACTATCCCCATATACCTGGATTCCTTTAGTATCCAAAAATCGATTGATCGGTCTTAAACACATGCAACAGCCAAGTAACCACAGCCTTAGTTCTAGAACCGCCAGCCCAGGGAAGCATCCTCCCAGCATCTACCCAGTCAAACCCTTTAAGAATTTTATAATGTTTCAATGAGATCACCTCCCATTCTTTTAAACTCGAGAGAATATAGGCCTAGTCTACTTAATTTCTCCTCATAAGACAATCCCCTCATCCCTGGAATCAGTCTAGTCATCTGTTTCCAAAATTGGAGGTTAGAAATTGGGTGATTTATTGTTGCGCATATGACCTGCAGTTACTTTTGAATGCAGCTGAGAGTTATTCAAATTCAGGAAACTCCAGCAACTTCCTTTTTTGATACATGAGCTGAAGCTGTTCAACAATGGTTAGACCAGTTAGAAAGATGACAGGACAAAAAGGAACTCTGCATATTCAAAGCTCAACTTTAAACAAGCATATAGATTGTAACCAATTATTATTTGTTTAAGGGACTGGTCAGTTTATTGTCTGAAACTTTGTATTATTACTACATTGGAGTTTTTTCTGCGCTCTGTACACTAGATTTTTCAACCCCTATTATATCAAATCGCACCTTCCTACACCTCATGGTAATCTTTATTAGCCTCGATTAGCTTTTTGGCAACAAGTCCATAACAGAATTAGCACTACAAATTCCTTCTGGTTCAGCATCACCAGTTACTCTTGTAAGTAGAGGACACATTGTCTATGATCTGGAGATTACCATTACTATCCAATATTTAGTTACATTAATATAAACCAGGGCAGTAACAAGACTTCTCATTGCATGTACTGGATACTCTAATCTTGCATATGGTCCACACACATATCTTCTGGAAGGTCAACTGAAACACTCGAGAGTCAAGACCAATTCTAAACTAAAAAAATTATGCAAACTTTGCTCTCTATATAGACCTCCTCAGTATCAAGGAGTTGCCACTCATTTAGAGACATCTGTTTCTCTAACTTCCAAACTCCCATTTACTGCAGACTGTTATTTAGATTCAGAAAGGAGTGACAAAGGCTCAACTTCTGCCCCTCGAAGATTCACTCAGTGAGCTACCCATCAAAACTATCCCAGCACCTGGTAGCTATGTTGTTTCATCAGGTAGGCGACATATTGTGCTCAGCAAATAAAACCAATTCAACATTGTATCCAATTTCTTCCTGGCATGTACTAACAAACCTCTTGTTTCAAACCAATAGGATATAATAGTTATAATGGATCACTCCTTTTCCTTTGAGACACCCCATTAAAATCCTAGCATAGAAACATAGAAAATAGGTGCAGGAGTAGGCCATTCGGCCCTTCTAGCCTGCACCGCCATTCAATGAGTTCATGGCTGAACATTCAACTTCAGTACCCCATTCCTGCTTTCTCACCATACCCCTTGATCCCCCTAGTAGTAAGGACCTCATCTAACTCCTTTTTGAATATATTTAGTGAATTGGCCTCAACAACTTTCTGTGGTAGAGAATTCCACAGAGTTCACCACTCTCTGGGTGAAGAAGTTCCTCCACATCTCGGTCCTAAATGGCTTACCCCTTATCCTTAGACTGTGACCTCTGGTTCTGGACTTCCCCAACATTGGGAACATTCTTCCTGCATCTAACCTGTCTAACCCCGTCAGAATTTTAAATATTTCTATGAGGTCCCCTCTCATTCTTCTGAACTCCAGTGAATACAAGCCCAGTTGATCCAGTCTTTCTTGATAGGTCAGTCCCGCCATCCCGGGAATCAATCAGTCTGGTGAACCTTCGCTGCACTCCCTCAATAGCAAGAATGTCCTTCCTCAGGTTAGGAGACCAAAACTGTACACAATACTCCAGGTGTTGCCTCACCAATGCCCTGTACAACTGTAGCAACACCTCCCTGCCCCTGTACTCAAATCCCCTTGCTATGAAGGCCAACATGCCATTTGCTTTCTTAATCGCCTGCTGCACCTGCATGCCAACCTTCAATGACTGATGTACCACGACACCCAGGTCTCTTTGCACCTCCCCTTTTCCTAATCTGCCACCATTCAGATAATAGTCTGTCTCTGTTTTTACCACCAAAGTGGATAACCTCACATTTATCCACATTATACTTCATCTTTTGTTGTATCCACCTCCAGAACTTTTGCTGTTAAGTCAAAATAGCATGCTGGAACTTGGAAATTAACCACTTGAATCCAGAACCCATCATACTAGAAATATGCAAACTAAACCAAAAAACCCTACTAGGCAATATTGAAATGTGACAACCTTAATTACAGGAGTGAATCCAATGGCTCCATAGAGTGCTGTCTTAAATAAGTTGTACAGCATCACCAGATGTCATTTCAGGTTTAAACGATTGCAAATTTATTCACCAGAAAAATGATCAAATAAGATTAAATATTTACAGTAGAAATTCTTCAATTTAGCACCTTGGAAATGAAAAAAAGTCACAATCTAAATTATTCTTTTGTAAACAAGTTTACCATGGTGGGAGCTACAGCTCCATAACATTTCCCTAAAAGATACATGGAACTTCCTAGATTTGAATAACTTCTGCAAAGCCAAGGCAGACCTGCTTCAACTTTGTCACAATTATTATTTATATATTCCCTTGCTCATCTACTATTCAATAAATGTGCTCATTAGTTAAGAGGTTGAAAAGGGGAACCATTGCACATTTAAACTTATTGCATGGTAACTTGAAGGAATCCTCTTCATTGAAGAAAAGCAGATGGAATTGTCCATCAGTCTTTGACAAGTAACACTGTTGCATATAGTTAATATTTTGAGACAAACAAGAGCATTTAGGTATTTAGTTTCTCCAAGGGTTACGCTGAAGATCAGAGCTACAGCTGCTCATGTGATTGTAACACACCTTTATGAGAGGATGACTAGACAAACTCAACTGGGGTGGGGGATGAAGTGGAGCAGGACACATCAAGATAGACATAACTGCACATTTAGTCCTTTGAAGGTCAATTAAAGTAAAAATAGGACATTTATTGTAACAGATAGCTTCAAATGTTGACAATGTAGATAAGCGGAGAACATGAGAAAGTCATAAGAAACCACTTTCTTTAAAAGACAGTCTTACAGATAGTCATTCCTTGCCCTCGCCCAATATTTATTTTTGTAGTTCGGAGTTTGCCTACTGAGACGGCCTTGAAAAGAAAATGAATTCAGAATTACATAATTTACAAAGACCAGCCAGTTATAGCAGCTTGCCCTCCAAACTTCAAAGTAAAACTGTAAACTGTAAACATTACATCTCTTGTATGGGAAAAAAATAACCTTACTGCCAGATGTTTTGAATTATTGTAAAATCCATTTGCTTGGTTGTGTTACGTTAGCATAGGATAAGTCAATCCAGACAATGTTTTATTAGCTTTTAGCCTGCTGAAAATCCATCTGTGTACACAGCAAAATCTCTACTTAAAGAGCTAAGTTTTTTGCTACATGTGTTATAAAGCTGATCACTAGTCAAATTAATACAATATCTTCCCACAATACTTGGAGACTGATATTGACAAGACAACCCCAAACATAACTGCCTGAAACCAGAGCACATTTCTGGCAATTTGAGATTAGGTTTGAATCTAGAAAAATATTTGTATCATCATATCTGGTACTAGAAATGTTAATTTATACTATAAAAACTTCAAAGTACAACAAACCCAATCTTTCCAACAAGTACTGTTTCATTGTAAAGAGAAGTACAATCAAAAGTGCAGCGTAAGTGTACATAATTCACAATACCAACTGACAAATAGCTGTAGTAATTGTGACCTGTGGATCAATAGTTTTACCATTTCATTTCAGTAAACATTAACTTGACATTTTGGTGGGACTGGGGGAAGAGGTTAATAGAACATCTGCCATGTGGTTTTCTCTGGCAAACAAAATTAACTGTGTTCATGCATATTTCTGAAGAAACTTAGAATGGAAGTCTTTCAAATTCTGCAACAGCACTTTCAGCTTCTCAACTGGAAGAAGAATGGTCATTCTGGAGGAGAAAAACAAAAAGCTGCAAATACTGGTACATAGTTTTCATAAAATAAATTTGCCAAATTTTATCTACATCAATTCATTCAGGTTTCCACCAACTTTTCTTTATTCCCCTTTTAATTCATCCCCCTACTTTTTAAAAAAAACACTTAAAAAGAATTGACCACCAGGTATGGAATTCTGGTTCAGTATAACAATTGCAGAAATGTGAATTATTGACGGGGGCTTTCCACAGAAAGTCTCACTTGCAGTTCAGAGGAAAATCAAAATGTAAAATATCAATGCCAGGGACAGTAAAAAAAAAATGGTCCTTTAAAATTTGTAGAATGAAAGTTTAAAAAAAAAACAGCACCACAATGTGTTGGAAGCAATCAAAGCATCACTCCATTGACTGGTAGAATGGAGCTTTGTGCTGCCAATCTTTACATACTAACTTCCCACTGCAGCTATGCTGTTGTGGTTGAGCAACTTTAATGCATGGAGAGAAAATCCAACAGCTAGGATTTCCAGTGTGGAATATTAAAACTCCAGCCAAATGAAGCAGTAATGATTGAAGCTTGCACTTCCAAGGAGGAAAAGGACAGAGAATTAACTGTACTGGCAAGTGACTGATTGGCCTGGAATTTACAGTTGTAATCCACAGCAAAAATGCCAGCACTTGCCATCATTACTGTGTAAACGGACAGGAACTTCTGGCGTTCACACATGCAGTTAAACGGGGAAATCTGGAAGCTGCTGTCACTGATACCCTGCTCCTCCACAGGGTGTGCCGTTTTAGTTTTTGCAAATGCAAACAGAATCTGTGATTTGATGTGAACTTCAACTTTTTAAATTTCAAAAGTTACACCTTGTTGAATGAGGGGTCACTAAGTTTTAAGTCATAATTACTGCTGAATAACCTCTTTCCCCCTGAAAAATTAAGTTTACAGATGGAGTCGTATTCCCACGAACATTTAAAAATTCCATAATTTTATTTCTTAAAGTTTGATATTTCAGCTTCCATCTTAATCCATGTGCATGTCCCAATCTTTATTTTGCTTTCTGTACAATGTCCAAAAAGGTGAATTATAATCCCTGCTTTGCTGTCAGTGAGAATTGTTCAATCTGATCAGCTGATGAGCTCGCCTGCTGCCTATATTGTTGCTAGGTACCAGATTCAAAGTCACGTCAGAATAGAGGATATCAACACTCTAAAGCCGCTAACTCTGGGCAGCATTACATGCCTCAAGTTGCACGGTGTCAGTGAACTCCTGATTTATGGTTTTCAGCAACTCTGGTTATTGAAGTGGTGCATCACCAGAAGGGTGTCAACAGCTCTAAATTAATATAGTCACTCATCTCAGAACACAAAAAATATCCAGTGGGATTCAAATTGTTCAGCTATTTAAGTATACAATTAGCTAAAACTATAAATGATTTAAGAACATAAGAACATAAGAATTAGAAACAGGAGTAGGCCATCTAGCCCCTCGAGCCTGCTCCGCCATTCAACAAGATCATGGCTGATGTGGCCGTGGACTCAGCTCCACTTACCCGCCTGCTCCCCGTAACCCTTAATTCCCTTATTGGTTAAAAATCTATCTGTGACTTGAATACATTCAATGAGCTAGCCTCAACTGCTTCCTTGGGCAGAGAATTCCACAGATTCACAACCCTTGGAGAAGAAATTCCTTCTCAACTTGGTTTTAAATTGGCTCCCCCATATTTTGAGGCAGTGCCCCCTAGTTCTAGTCTCCCCGACCAGTGGAAACAACCTCTCTGCCTCTATCTTATCTATCCCTTTCATTATTTTCAATGTTTTAAAGCAATCAGACAAATGTTTTAGCTGTGCCTGCACGGACATTGGACTTCACCTGAGATGATATGTTCCTTCCTTTTGTCCAAATCCACTGCCAGGTACCACACAGATTCCAGTCTCCTCTAGGAGTCTCATACAGTAAAACATATCTGGAGCCATACCATGGGCCTAAACCAAGCACAACTTAAATTAGGACCAAACAGACATTAAGCATTACAAAAAAATCAATTCCTTGAGAGTCAATTGAAAGGTTGTTGCAAGTATACAGTGCAACAAAATCCCAGGTCTTTTACTGCAGGAGCTTCTGGCGTTCACACATGCAGTTAAATGGGGAAATCTGAAAGTTGCTGTCGCTGATACCCTGCTCCTCCACAGGGTGTGCGGTTTTAGTTTTTGCAAATGCAAACAGAATGGAGATTCAATGATATTTCTGCCAAAACTCAGTAACCACCCCACAACTCTCCCCAATGGATTAAAAAAAAAACAGATCATACAGCCAAAGCCAATGGTACAGTCCATTTTATCAATTTAGGAACAATTTAGCTCAATGATGGGAAATACTGCCTTCTTAGAAACCAGCTCTAAAGTCAGTCCAAGAAAACAAAGGTCCCAAAAAACCAACAGACTGTCCATTCCAGAAAACATGCCAGGATGCACCCATTGGGGACCTCTGGTGCTCACCGAGAGTTTGAAGGGTCAGAGGTAGGTCACATCATTCAAATAAACCAGATGGGTGCCCAGAGCACTTGGGGGGTATTTTGGGCAACCTGAGATGGGCGAAGCCACTGTGACAGAAGGTGTACTTTTTAAGCGGGGGACCCAGGGGTGGGGGGTGTTGCCTTTGTAAGAAAGCTGAAGAATTGCACTCAAATTCTTCCAGAGGTCCAGGTCACAACCCAGGTAGGCCCTACTTTCAATGGCCAGTACACTTATTCACTCTGTACAGGCTTGCCACTCTTCCTCCAGGCTGTGGACTGAGAAATTTCTCATCATAGTCCTAAATGGCCGAGTTGTATCCTGAGACTATGCCCCCTAGTTCTAGACTCTCCAGCCAGGGCAAACAGCCTCTACCCTGTCAAGCCCTCATGGGGCAGCCCACTCATCCCAGGCAATTTAGTTAACCTTTGTTGCAGCCCCACCAAGGCAAGCAAAATTCACACCACACAAGTGCCAGGCACTGACCATCTCCAAGAAGAGAAAGTCTAACCACCTCCTCATGACATTCAATTGGATTACCATCATCAAATTCCCCCACCATCAACATCCTGGAGTCACCAGAAACTCAACTGGACCAGCCACAAATACTGTGGCAACAGGAGCAGGTCAGAGGCTGGATATTCTGCAGTGAGTGACTCACCTGACTCCCCAAAGCCATTCCACCACCTACAAGGCACAAGTCAGGAGTGTGATGGAATACTCTCCATTTGCCTGCATAAGTGCAGCTCCAACAACACTCGCAGCTAGACACCATCCACCACCTTCAAGCATTCACTCTTCACCACAGGTACACCGTGGCTGCAATGTGCATCATCTACAAGATGCACTGCAGCAACATGCCAAGGCTTCTTGGACAGCATCTCCCAAACCCATGGCCTTTACCACCTTGAAGGACAAGGGCAGCAGGTGCATGGGAATACCACCACCTCTAAGTCATACAGCATCCTGACTTGGAAATAGATCACCTTTCCTTTATAGTCACTGGGTCAAATTCCTGGAAATCCCTCCCCAACAGCAATGTGGGAGTACCTTCATCACACAGACTGTTGCAGTTCAAGGACAATTGGGGATGGGCAATAAATGTTGATCAGTGATACCCACATCCCATGAATTAAAAAAGTACATCCTTCCTAGGGTAAGGAGACCAAAACTCTACACAGTTTTGGACATGGTTCCTGCATCCACCCATTGCACAAACCCTGATCAAGTTACAATAAATGCAGGATGCAAAAGGGAAATGTGGACATGCGTTCTGATCAAGATCCAATGACAAGACACAAGCAATTTACACAGTCCAAACTGGTGTACACTAACTGGAGCACCACCACTCATTTCCAAAATGCACAACTTTTGCAGCCTGCCACAGAAATCAATCTTAAATTTATCTTCTATTCTTAAAAACAAAATGTATTAGACCTCTGCTGAATTAGTGTCTAGCTGAACATTACCTTTAGTTTTAAGCATCATTTTCAACATGCTACATGTCTATATTTAAAAAAAATTCTCTTTGTTTTGTAAGTGAAGAGAATCTTTGTTAAAGGTATACAACCAAGAGTTGGAAAAACACAAAAAAGTCTCAACAGTATGCCAGTAATGGTAATGCAGGGGCATTATTCAACTCATCTAGCTCATTAAAAAAAGCAAAACTAAACTCTACTTCTAGCAACCAATCTCAACTTTCATTATGCAAATAAGATTGCTCAATATGGAGCAAAGATGGGCACAGGTTTGAATCCCACTCTACTCAGTCCTAATATTCAAACTGAGTGAGGATAACATTGATAAGATATAGGCCCCAAGTTTCCACATGATTTGCTCCTGATTTTTAGGAGCAACTGGTGGAGAACAGACTATCTTAGGAAATCGCAATTCTCCACATTTTTTTTCTGCAGTTCTAGTCAGTTAGAACAGTTTCACTTTGGAACAGAATTTTTTCTTCAAAAGGGGGCGTGTCCGGCCACTGACATCCGATTTCAAAGTTTCCACAGTGAAAACATACTCCAAACTAACTTAGAATGGAGCAAGTGAAGATTTTTGTAGGCCTGAAAAAACCTTGTCTACACATTAAAAAATCAGGCGCAGGTTACAAATTAGGTGTCCGGAACGAGGTGGAGGGGGGGGGGGAGGGAAGTCATTAAATTCTACAATAAATCCTTAGTTATACTTATACAAATAAATCCAACCTGAATAAAAATTTCTAAGCAAAGAAAAGATTAAATAAACCATCTTCCTACCTGTGTGAAAGTGCTTCAGGCAGGGAGAATGCTGCAGGAAGCCTCAAGTTGAGGCAGCCGTTCCCGACGGCATTGGGGGGGGGGAGGGGGGGGGGGGGGGGAGAAAGAGGAGGGGAAAGAGGGGAGAGGAGGCAGTAAGGGCACGACCGACCGCAGCAGGGTGGAGGTGGCCGTTCCCGACGGCAGGGGGGGTGGGGGAGGAGGCAGTGAGAAGGCTGCAGGAAGCCTCAGAAGTTGAGGCAGCCGTTCCCGATGGCAGGGGTGGGGAAGGGGGAGGCCGTCGGGAAACAGCTGCCTCAACTTGAGGCTTCCTGCAGCCTTCTCACTGCTGCAAGAAGCCTCAGTGCTGATCATGGAAGGGCAATGTGCTTTTATTAAAAAATGTTAAAAAATTAAACAGCTACAAAGAACTACAAAAATGGCCGAGTGCCAATGTTTCCTTCATACTGCGCGTGCGCGAACGCTCCAACGTGCACGCGCAGGGTTGCCGGCACGAAAAAAAAAACGAATTTAAATGGTACCCGCCCCCTCCCACTTACAAAATCGGCACGAGTGGTAGGCTCCGCCCCCTGGGTGCCGCACCAAGCTGCCAATTAGCTGCAGGGCGCTCCAGAATCACGCTTTTTTTTCAGGTGCCGTTTTCGGCGCGAAAAACGGGCGCCCAGCTCGGAGGGGGCGCCCGTTTTGTAGCGTGTGGAAACTTGGGGCCATAGAAGGCAGCCACCACTAAAGTTATCACTCTTCGGGGGAGCGAGAGGCGAATTCCTCCCGATTACTGTTCTTGCATGAAACTCGTTAACTTGTTATCGAGATTTATTTTTAAGTTGGTGGAGGTGGAAATGGAGACTCCTCCTGCCCATTGGAGGCTTTGTTTGTCCTACTTATTGATCATATAGGATACAAGACTGAGATCAATAGACTTTTGGACTCAATGAGAATCAAGGGATTGGAGATAGGGTGGGAAAGTGGAGTGGAGGTCGAAGATCACCCATGATCGTATTGGATGGCGGAGCAGACTCGAGGGGCCAAATGGCCAGCTCCTAATTCTTATGTTCTAATAAGATCAATGGGGAAGCATGGAGTGAAAGCTGAAACTCAGTTTGGAAAGGGGAAATTAAAATGAGTGCCATGAGGATTGGCAATCGTGGGAATTGGTCGAGGAGGCCACTTGTCGGTCATGCACCCATCATATTCAGGTCAAAATACAGATAAACATAAGAAAAGATCCCACCCAAAATAACCTAAAAAGGTGGAGTAAGCAAATAATCCTCTCTAAAACTATATAATTTACTCAATCATTAAATATAGAAACAGTTGTATATTTGCCATTTCCAGAATTACAAACCTTGGCCTCTTGGATAGCTTTAGAAGGAATAAAGATTCTTGGAAATGCATACATAGCCCCTTGCAAAGGGTTGCAATGCATTCCAGGAATGGTATTCAAGACTTCCTCTGATAACTTGGCTTTCTCAGCAAGCTTGTGCAATACCCTCATCTTCTCCTACATAACAAACAAACACACCTTATTAATGCTCAAGTTACTGTGAGAAACATTTCTATTTCAGTTGACAGTATAATTAACCTGTGTCTATAGACTAAACACAGCTATGAAAGGCAGAACATTTTTCTTAAGAAAAATATATAATTCCCCTAAATCCAATCTGGAGGCCAAGATTATAAAGTAATTATTGAGGAGTATGGATCTGTAGGATTTGCATGTCTTATATATTAGTGGTTATGGTTATCTGAAGTCTGCCTTGGAGGACATGTGTGTCTTATATACGATGGAAGAATTTCAACAAGAGATTTCGACAAGTGGGGATTTTTAACATTCAGCTGGGAACCAGTTAGCCCCATGTGCTTCTCTAGATTGGAATCCTTTTACTGCTGTTTGAATCATCCACTCAAGCATTTTAGGGGAGGGAATAAGAGCTGGAAATATTCACTGGATAGTACTTTTAGTTTAGGGTGCTGAGGTATAGGGATTGTAGAAATCATTGAAGCTCTATCAATTTTGGTAAGGTCACAGATGAGGTTGCAGTTAGTTTTTCTTTCAGATGCTTTGGTTTTGCTCTGCATCTACTGTTCGGCAGGTCCTTTAAGAGTAATGTCAATATTATGCCTATTGAATCACATTCTGCTATCTGACCACACAGCACAGATAAAGAGTACCATAATATTAAGGCAAGATTGCTAATGTTAGTGAAATTGCTGGTAGATGTTCCTGTTTTACACATTGCTTATGTTAGCGATGAAGGCAATGGAGTAAAATGCACACCATTCCGAGTAGAAGACTAGTAATGGAGAACAAAGAGAGCCAATTAAAGTGAAACCATAAAACTCACTAACCATTGTAAATGTCTCATAGGATTCCTCTCCAGGCTTTGGGGGGTTTACCACAACATCCATGGCTACTTGCCCTGGAACAGGGGGACACAGCCGAACTGACAGCAGCTTCTCAAACTGAGCCTTAACCTCAGGGTCCATGTTGATAACTTCCATATAGCCACCTCGAAATCCACATCTAAAATACAGCAAAGTTACATTAAGCGTTGAGCTTATTGGAAGACTGAATAAGCCAATGCAGATGTTTATACAGTGACAACACAAACAACAGATTTAGTACAAACTACATGAATCAGTGAAATATGCTTAGATCCCAAATCTTCAAGATAAATCAGCTATATTTAAAAAATCTGCAAAATATTTTCAAGAGGAATGTTGGATTTGAAGATGAAAGATAAATTCTGCACAAGGAGGCACAGGCAACATGCAAGCAATGCAGATACCAGACAGTCCCAATTTAATCATCAGTCTATGCTGAGCTAGTTGATCAGTTGGTAATGGTAACAGGAAGCTAAAGTTGGCTCATGGTACCTGGCTAGGCAGGGTCAAATCATCCAGGTTTTTGCTCTTGTGCATTTTTCAGTGGGGTTCACTGGATAATGATCACGTGGATGTCAGGTGAGCATAATAGGATCAGGCTCTGTTGCGATGTTCCCCACAGCTGAATAGCCTCCTGGTCTTAACCGTGTAGCCTCCAGCTACCATGTCAGCAGAAGGACGACAATTTACTTTGAGAGATAAAATGGGTACGCAAGAACAGGAAAATTATTTTATTAAGGGACATCAAATCAGGAATTGAGAAAACCCAAGTGGTTTTTAAAATCAGAATTGGTAAATGTAATGCACAATTACTTCATGACCCAGCAAGTTAAGGAAGCCATGAGAGTGGTTCTCTCAACGTGGTTTTTATGAACGATCCATTTCCTCTACTTTGTCAGGAAGTTGCAGCACCACAGGGCACAGCGACTGCTGAAATGGTCACATTCAGTTATACTAAAAGATCAGGACTTAGTGCTAAATTCAATGAAATGAGGGAATAATTAAGGCAAACTGTTTGGAAGTGGATATTCAACAATACAGTAGGGGACAAGTGGAAAATCTTCAAAATAAAAAAGAAGAATGGAAGATAGTATATACACAGGCAGAGGCAAAACAAAAAATAGTTCCAATAGTGAGAGAGAAGTCAGAAAAGGAGACCACAAAAGATGCAGATGAGTTTTATGCAAAAGACTAGAATGGTAAATATTGTGAATTATTTCTTCCTTTATGAATATGAAGGGAGGAAATAATGAGCAATAATGTGCCCTGGCCAACTAGGAAGAAGTATAAATGAGCTCAAGATCATGGCGAGGTTAAAAAAGACTAAAAACAAATAAATCCAATGGGATAGATTTGATTTAGTCCCGAGTATGCATGTATAGAGAGACAAAGGGCAGAGATTAGGTACGAGAGTTCTAAAAAGGCACTTGATAATATTCCATGCAGAAAATTACTCAAGGTCGAAGATCCAGAGAAAAACTTGGTAATGGATAAGAAATTAGCTGAAGGGTAGTAAACAGGAGGTACTTATTAGAGGGGTTATGTTAGAGAGGGAGAATACGAAGTTGGGTGCCCCTGGGTTCAATATTAGGAACAGAACGGATCTCTATTTATGTGTGTGCAATTAATTTAAATTAAAGACTTGGATTTGGAACCTTAATACAAATCAAACTAAGGGCAATGGAGTGAAAATAAACAGCTCGGAAATTACAGAATGAGTTGAACAAAATCTGTGCACAGATAGAAAGTTAGCAGGTGAAATTTAATGCTGCCAAGTGTAAAGTACTGAGTGTTGGAAGGGGAATAAAAAGGGCAAAAACTTACTCCATTAAACATTGTTGAAATAGTCAGGAAAAAGTTGAACGAGACCAAGGAGTATTAGTAAACTTGATGCTTAACAAGTCAAACCAATGCAGAGCAGCAATACTGGAGAAACATAGCCTTTCCCTCCTGGATAGGAAGTGCCCGAGAGGTGCATAGGTACAGGAGGTGGTTATGTAGCACCTCGAGCCTGTTCCACCATTCGATCAGATCATGTTACCCATACCTAACTGGACGGGTGGAGGTGGAGGTGGAGAGAATTCCAGATTTCCATTACCATTTGCGAGAAGGTGCTTCCTAATTTCACACCTAAATGCACTAGCTCTAATTTTAAAGTGTGTTCCCTATTCTGGATTCCCCCACTAGAGGAAATGCATCTCTGCAAAGAACTGAGTGAACAAATGCTAAATGAAGTAAATCTCCTAAAGCAAAAAAAAAATGTTTAACACACACACACACACACACAGAGAAGTTAGAATACGGATTAGAATAGCACCACCTACTCTCCGGTGTACCCTTTAGATGTGGAGTGGAAAGAGACCAGTTCCACTGTACTAGAGTACTTTGGACCCATCTCAAACAGCACCTTCTTGAATGAGTGGAATTTACATCCCTCTGAATATATGTTTTCCTGGTAAACCTAGAACAGAGAAAAGGAAGCATCCACATATACTTTGTTTTCTGAGGCTAAATACATGACAAAATATGACTGCCTCAAAAATCACTTTTCAGACAGATTCCATAAATAAGCAAGGTGCATCTCACCTCATCAGCCAGAAGGAAGAGTTTTTCGTCATAAGCAAAACGAATTACATCCTCAATGCATTTTATGCTTTGCACCTGGCCTGCATGTTTAAAAAAAAAACATTTGCTTACATAAAAAGCAATTCAGATTCAGAAATTGCTTTCCTCATTCTGGCAAGTTCACCCATCACTTACTATGACTGCCTAAACATTAATGCAGTGATATTATAATGGTATCCGGGTGATCATTTAATTCAAGCAATCACCTGAACTTGTCTGCTTCCATCCAGAATGTTATTGCAGTTCTCAAATAAGTCACTAGATGGAGACAAGGGCCCCGATATTTACTGAGAGGGAGCGAATGGGGAGGGGGGCGCGGGGTTAGGGGCACAGCAGTAGGGTAAAACCCACAAATCCTGGGGGCGCAGAGGTTGACAACATTTAATGGCAGGACAAGGTGGATGCAGAGGGGATGTTTCCACTGATATTATGCCCCTAGTTCTAGTCTCCTCTTAGAATAAGGGGCTGCCCATTTAAAACGGAGTTGAGGAGGAAGATCCCGAGAGGGTTGTAAAGCTGTGGAATTCACTGTCTCAGAGCTGTGGAAGCTGGGTCATTGAATAAATTTCAGACAGAGATAGACAGTTTCTTAAACGATAAAGGGATAAGGGGTTTATGGGGAGTGGGCAGGGAAGTGGACCTGAATTCATGATCGGATCAGCCATGATCGGATTAAGTGGCTGAGCAGGCTTGAGGGGCAGTCTCCCATTTCTTATGTCCTCATTTTTTTTTTTTTATAAACTTTGCTTCCTGCCCAGCAGCCAGATTGATAGGCTGACTGGTGGACGGGAAAGCCTGTGGCAGAAGGCCGCAGCAGGGGGCTGTTGGTGATGGTCCCTGGCAATCGGGAGGGAGGGACAGATCGGAGGTTAGTTTGGGGGAAGGAGGCATCGGCAGATTGCAGCAGAGAGAAGAAACCATGATCGGCAGGAGGTTTGCTTAAGGGGCCTGCTACTCCTGGCTCACAGAGTGCTCTAAAATGCACTTGCTTTCTATAACTGGCTACTCCAGTCTCCATTTAGCTGCTGGGTTTCCTGAACCCTGGGAAACTCAACCAGCAACTGTTAAATTTAAATCCGGTTCCCAACTGCACTGTGGGAGCCAAATTTAAATATTATACCACCACTCAACCGGCCACCACAAAAATGGCAGCAGGTGTACATGCGGCAGATTGGGATTACATTTTGCAATTTTAACATTCCCACCCTGACACTCCTGCTGGTCATGGGGGTGTTTAATAGCGACCTCACAGTCTTACACCAAAGGAGAATATGAATACACTTAGGGATGCTCACCTTGTGCCACCTTGTGGCATAGTAACCCAAATTTCAAATTAGCATTATTTTAAATCCAATTTAATTTTAAATGGGTTATGATTGATAGCAAAATGATACCAATTGGAAAATATGTATGTCTCAATAAGAGATAGATAACTACAATCTATGGGATAGACTGGTTGTAAAAGAATTGCATTAATTTGGCATCTGTCACAGCCTCAGGACATCCCAATGTGCTTCACAGCTAAAGATGTACTTTTTGAAGTGTAGTCACTGTTATAGGCAAATGCAACTGCCAATTTCCACACAAGGACTCAAAACAGCAATGAAATAAAGGAATTTGGGTCAGGACACCACATGGACTCCCTTGATTTTCTTTAAATAGTGCCATGGGATTTTTTTTTTTTTTAAATCCACCTGAAGAGATTGGGACTTGGTTGAACAGATCATCTGAAGCACACCTCCAACAGTGCAGCACTCCCTCAGTACTGCACTGAAGTGCCAGCCAAGATTATGTGCCCCAGATCTGGAATGGGACTTGAACCCACAACTCTCTGAATCAAGTGCTTTGAGACATCCAGTGGTTGTGAAAGGTGCTATATAAAATGCAAATCTTTCTTTCAAGATGAGTATGCTACAACTGAGCCAAGTTAACACTATAAATAATAAGCTGCCATGTTGAAACAGAGTGTGCAGTATGCCTATAATTACATTAATTCCACTAATAAAACAGGTTTTTAAAATGTTGTTCTATTAGTAAAAGCACCTCAGTTTATGCCCCAGAATCTACCAAGCGTTGGCCTTTCAAATGTATGCAAGCACCTTAATTTTAAATGGTTAAAGCAAAGTACCGGTTGGGTTTCCTGGGTTAATAATGCAAAGAACCTTGGGACAGCAATATGCCCTGGCCTCGTCCAAGCTTCGCCTCAATTCATTTTTATCTAGACCCCATCCATTTTCTTCATCCAGGTAATAGTTGATTTGGACAGCACCTAGCTCAGAGATGGCTGCAGAGTACAGGGGATACTGTGGGATTGGAATCATCATTCCAGTCCGCATTCTCCCTTCTCCATTCAACAGAAGTTTCATAATGGTCTATAAAATAAAAACGGAGGCAGGTTATTCATAAGGATACCCATCAAAGCAACTCTGATTTGTATAGAGTCAGTCAGTAGAGCAATTCCAAAATTATTAAATGCAAACAAACAATTTAACAGTGGTGACTGCACTCCTGTTTTTGGCAAATGAACCACTGCTATACATACAGTTATTCCATCACTTGCTCCAGTGGTAATATAAATATCATCAGGATCCACAGGAACTCCTCCATCTCTTGTCTCCACGTACTTCGCAATATCTTGACGTATACAATCCAGACCTTGGCTTGCACTATAGGAACCTGACAAAATGTTTAAAGAAGTGCCCATGTGATACATACTAGAGTTTAATATTTCATTAAAACTTCATTGGATTAGCTTTCCAGAAAGTGCAATGACATTTGGTTGTGTATACCACCAAGCACCTATTTGGTCCAGCAGTGGATACAAACAAGGGCATGTGTCAACAGCTAAAACATTTTCAACTTCGAATAACAGCTTGGTTTCGGAGAGAAAGTTAGTGCTGTGCTTGCTGGTTAATTCATTCTGCTTTTTCAAAGGTCAATTGAAAGCTGCTGTCAGAGTATCAAAAAAGTGCTCGACTTTGACCTGATGATCACAACGGGTCAAAACCTCAAAAGTGTTTCTATGTGGATCTTTACTGTCCTCTCCTGAGCACAAGTAGTAATGCTGGGCTACAGTCCCACAAATGGCACCAACCCTTCTGTACTTCATCCAAGTGGTAATTTGTCATTATCATGTGAGAGAGAGGTTCTGCTGAGGGAGTATGAGCAGCTAGGGACTAAATTAAAAAGCAGAACCACAAAAAGGTAATAATCTCCGGTTTACTACCCAAACCCCCACAAGCAAATTGGCATAGGGCAAAATAAGATCAGAGTGATGAATGTGTAGATCAAAGATTGGGGTAGGAGAAATGGGTTTTGATTCATGGAGCACTGGCATCAGTACTGGGGAGAGAGGGAGCTGTTCCATTGGGACAGGCTTCACTTGAACCATGTGGGGACCAGTGTCCAGGTTAATTGAATAACTGGGGCTTTAAACTAAATAGTGGGGGCAGGGGTGGGGGGGGTTCAGGTGAGGGGAAATTAAAAAAGTCAGAGAAAGGAGAAGACAATATAGTGCAGGGTAGCGATAGGGGTAATGATAACCGGAGTATGACAGGAAGGGACAGAGCATATAAACATAAGAGCACAACAGAACGTAGTGTCAGTAAGGGAAAATGGTAAAAATGACAAAATTAAAAGCTCTTTATCTGAATGCATGCAGCATTCAGAAGATAGATGAGTTGACAGCACAAATAGAAATAAATGGGTATGATGTGATAGCATTAGAGACGTGGTTGCAAGGTGACCAAGGCTGGAAACTGAATATTCAGGGATATTTGACATTTTGGAAGGATAGCAGAAAGGAAAAGGTGGTGGGGTAGCTCTGTTAATAAAGGATGAGATCAGTGTAGTCCGTAGAGGCAAATGATATTGATTCAAAGATCAAGATGTAGAATCAGTTTGGGTGGAGAGAATAAATAAGGAAAAGTCACTGGTGGGAGTAATCTATAGGTCCCCTAACAGTAGCTACACTGTAGGACAGAGTATAATCAAGAAATAATGGAGGCTTGTAAGAAAGGTAGCAGAGTCAGCATGGTTTTATGAAAGGGAACTCAGGAGACAAATTTTCTAGAGTTCTTTGAGGATGTAACAGGCAGGGTGGATAAAGGGGAACCAGTAGATGTAGTATATTTAGATTTCCAGAAGGCATTCACTAAGGTGCCACATAAAAGGTTACTACACAAGATAAAAGCTCAGAGTTGGGGGTAATATATTAGCATGGAGAGGGAATTGGCTAACAGAAAACAGAGTCAGGATAAATGGGTCATTTTCGGGTTGGGAAACTAACTAGTGGGGTGCCCCAGGGATCAGTGCTAGGGCCTCAACCACTTACAATCTATATGAATGACTTGGATGAAGGGACAGAGTGTAATGAAGCCAAATTTACTGATGATAAAGATAGGTGGGAAAGCAAGTTGTGAAGAGGACACAAAGAATCTGCAAAGGGATACAGATAGGTTAAGTGAGTGGGCAAAAATTTGGCAAATCTTCACTTGCTCCATTCTGCTTTAGTTTGGAGTACGTTTTCACTGTGGAAACTTTGAAATCAGGTGTCAGTGGCCGGACACGCCCCCTTTTGAAGAAAAAATTCTGTTCCAAAGTAGAACTGTTCTACCTGACTAGAACTGCAGAAAAAAAAAAAGTGGAGAATTGCGATTTCTAAGATAGTCCGTTCTCCACCAGTTGCTCCTAAAAATCAGGTGCAAATCATGTGGAAACTTGGGCCCATACTGAGGGCACTGATGTCTTCTTTTGAAGGTTCTTTAATTGCCAGCAGCACTCTGGTAGTTTGCCCGCATGTCTATCTTTGATGTAGGAGCCTTCACACTGATATTCCACTGTGAGGAGCATCGCCATTGCAACCCATCACACCTCTCCACATGGCACCAGAGATGCTCCAGCAGGGGATGGGGGAGATGTTGGATAACAGGTTTATATTCAGATCCCTGGCTTGGGAAACTACCATCAAAGGTAGCTCCCACCAAAGTACTGATGAGAGCAGCAGTGGTCCAACCTGGAATCTTACTGCTTGTTATGTTTACCCATATTGGCCAATTGTGGGCCCTGTTGCAATCCTTTTAACTTGCTCAGGGAATTCAATCCAAAATCTGCCTCTAAAGATTTGTTGAAGAACGTCAGTGAGTAGTACTTCATTTAAATAACATTACATTTGTGTTAAACTTGTTGGTGTGTTAGATGCAGGAAGAATGTTCCCAATGTTCGGGAAGTCCAGAATCAGGGGCCACAGTCTAAGGATAAGGGGCAAGTCATTTAGGACCGAGATGAGGAGAAACTTCTTCACCCAAAAAGTGGTGAATCTGTGGAATTCTCTACCATAGAAAGTTGTTGAGGTCAATTCACTAAATATATTCAAAAAGGAGTTAGATGTAGTCCTTACCACTAGGGGGATCAAGGGGTATGGCGAGAAAGCATGAATGGGGTACTGAAATTGCATGTTCAGCCATGAACTCATTAAATGGCGGTGCAGGCTTGAAGGGCCGAATGGCCTACTCCTGCATCTATTTTCTATGTTTCTAATTAGAAAGGCAAATAGAATGTTGGCCTTTATTGCAAGGGGGATAGAGTATAAAGGTAGGAAAATCTTGCTACAACTGTACAGGGCATTGGCGAGACCACACCTGGAGTATTGCGTACAGTTTTGGTCTCCTTATTTAAGGAGGGATATACTTGCATTGGAGTTAGTTCAGGAGAAGATTCATGAGGTTGATTCCAGAGATGAAGGGGTTGTCTTATGAAAAAAGGTTGAGCAGGTTGGGCCTATACTCATTGGTGTTTAGAAGAATGAGAGGTGATCTTATTGAAACATACAAGATAATGAGGAGAATTGACAGGGTAGATGCAGAGGATGCTTCCCCACATGGTGGAATCCAGGGGGCATACTTTCAGAATAAGGGGTCATACATTTAAAACAGAGAAGGGAGGAATTTCTTCTCAAAGGGTTGTGTATCTTTGGAATTCTCCACCCCAGAGAGCTGTTGAGGTTGGGTCACTGAATATATTGAAGGTAGAGAGACAGACAGATTTTTGAATGATAAGGGTGTCAAGGGTTTATGGGGAGTGGGCAGGAAAGTGGAGTTGACGCCAAGATCAGACCAGCCATGATTTTATTGAATGGCAGAGCAGGCTCGAGGGGCCAAATGGCCTACTCCAGCTTCTATTTCTTATGTTCTTAAAACCTAGATCAATCATCTTCTCACCCTCTATCCACACAGACACACAACTAGCAATGATCACTGGGTAATAATTATCCACAGGCATCATTGATCAATTGCTTTCTCCTCCCAAGCCATTACAACTTTTAGTCTTTTTACCTCAAATATTCTACTTGGGTTGGAATCAACAACCACTCCTTTAGCAAACCGTTGTTCTATACAAACTAAAGTGTGCCAGTATCTGGCCAATAGGTAATTCTAGCAAGCCCAGTCACATGAAACAGTTCAGGAAAAGACAAGCTGGTCCATCAAGCTGATCCTGTCCCACATTTTGCAATCTAGACATTAACCAATTTCTTCTTCCTCCCTCCCTCCAGCCCACCTTCCATCACTCGAACTCATTGTAAACTGGACTCTTGAACTGAAATACAGCTATTGATTATAACCTTACATGGAAGTTTCACTACTAACCCTCCACAGAATCTCATCCTTATCACTCACTGCGATGGCTTCAGGACTGCTGAACAGCACGTCCCTAAATGTGAATGCACTAGCACAAATGGGGATGAAGCAGAAGTACCTAGACTTTGTCCTCCACAGTCCAGCAGGATACGTTGGGCCCTCTCCTTTGCATCAACAGGGAAATGTGGACTCCCAATCAGCTCTGGATAAGTACAAAGAGCAACAACCTGAATTGGGCAAGAAATATAGCCCAAGTAAGTATTTAAATGGACTTCTTTCTAGTAATTTTCCTTCTGCCAAAAATGTGAACAGAATAACTTTGTTTTCAAAATGATCTCCACAATGATCACTCATTTCATAGTAAACAGTTATCAGGAATGGCCACACATTTCAGAAAAACATTTATTGGTCAAAAAATCCTCCTCAAATTTATAATTTGTGAATGTCACAGGAATTCAATTTAAAGGCCTTGTTCTTAGTCGGAGAAAATAATGGCCTTGATCCTCAAATTCTGGGTCAGAATGCATCAAATAAATATTTGCCAGTCTTGCTTACACTTGCCTCTGGCTCATTCTCTGATCCTTGGAGCTGCCAATTTGTCACTGAGTTGACGTTGCTTTTAACAGTTTCACCGACCTGAGATTTTGGGTTCTTTGAAACAATTAAACCGGTTAAGTTTTATATTTAAAACATGTGGCCTCAGCCAGACCCTGCCTTGGCTGGTCCTCTCCTTCAATTTTGTAGCAACTCCAGGTTGTGGCTCAGGTCAGATCCATCTGGAGTGGGAGGGAGTGTATGAAGAATTGCATTTTGGGGCAGCAGCTAAAGCAGGAGAACAGATAGTTTGGAGGCTCGAGGAAGCAAGCTAATAGAAGAAGAATTCAATCAAAGAAGAATTTGGTCATTTTATGGATAGCTGAAATATTTTGTTGTAAATTTACATTTTCAAATGATTGTTTGGCTAGTTTTGTAAAAAAATTGTACTGTCAGCAACATGAAAAGAAAGTGGCCAAAAGGACTGAAAACATGGAAGGATGTGATTGGCCAACTGAGACAAGGAGGGTATCTAGTTTAAAATCAGTGAATTTGTTTTTAAAATAATGTTCGTTATTCTATATGTAATGTCCTTTCCACAACATAATAGCATTTAGCCAACACATTTGAGATATGACTAAGATTTGTAGGGTACAAATATATGTCTGACTTGAGAGAGGAGGGAGTTAAGGACCAGCAGTAGGCCATTCAGGCCCTGGACAGAGCCTCAACAGATTTTTGAGGGAAGTGTGTTCTAGATTTCTACTAGTGTGTGAAGAAGTGCTTCCTGACATCACCCCTGACAGCCTAGCTCTAATTGTAAGGTTATGCCCCTTGTTCTGGACCCCAATAGGGTAAACAACTTCTCTATCTACCCGATCAAATCCTTTAAATCATTTTAAACACCTCAATTAGATCACCCCTTATACATCTATACCAAAGGGAACACAAGCCTAGTCTGCACAATCTGTCCTCATAATTTAACCTTTTCATCATCATTCTGGTGAATCTGTGCTGCACCCCTCCAAAGCAAATACATCCTTCCTGAGGTGCAGTGCCCAGAACTGCACACAGTACTCCAGATACAGTCTAACCAGAGCTTTATACAACCGTCGCATAATTTCCACCCCTTTGTATTCCAGCCCCCTTGAGATAAAGGCCAAGATTCCATTAGCCTTTTAGTTTAGTGACTTCTGTATATGGACCCCTAAATCTCTCCACTCCTCCATAGTTCCTAGCTTCTCACCACTTAGAAAATACTGTGATCTATCTTTGAGGTCCAAAGTGGATGACCTTGCACTTCCCCACACTGAACTCCATCTGTCAGTTTTTCCCCGCTCACTTAAATCAACATCCCTTTCCAACTCTCTGCTCCCATTTGCACCACTTACTGCGTCACCTAGCTTAGTATCGTCAGCAAACTTGGATAGGCGGCTCACTATTCCTTCATCGAAGTCATTGATAAAGTGAAAAGTGGAGACCCTAGTACAGATTCCCTGGGGACCACCACTAGTTACATTCTGCCAATTGGAGTACATACCCATTATCCCGAATCTCGTGTCCTGCCTCCTAGCCAATTCCCTATTTATGCATGACAAAGATTCCTACATTCATTTAATTGGAGCCCATCATTTGTTTGAGTCACATTTACCCAATCTAGCTATCTTGGGTTCCTGCATCACACCTTGTGTAAGATAGTGTACAACTAACCTCCTCCCAAGCCTCTGGTCAATGACAACTCAACCATCTGCTGGAGGACACAAGCTGGACCCGACAGAGCTTGTGCAACACCTTATAATTCTTTGGGAGCAGTAGAAAGGACGTCAACATTGCTTAAAAGACATTCATGCATGTATTTCAGTTAAATGAGGGGCTGCTTGCTCATCTAGCAAAGTAATGCAGAATTATTTTACACATTTAAAAATTAGGCCCTGGCTCAACATTAGATTCATTTTAAAAAGTAATCAGATGCTTTGCCACTTACTGATGGGAAAATGCACTGGAACAAACTTTCAATCCTTCATTACTTTGGAGGGGGGGAAAAAAAAAGTGTAATTGAAAGGATTAAACAAGTCTCCCAACTCTGCAGATACACTAAGAAGTAGAAGTTAGCCACATTCCTTCTCCCAGATGTCCCAAGACTGCAGCGATCACAGACAATCAGTACACGTTATCAGATCATAATTAACCTCATGTACTGTACCAAAATTTCACATGTTTCAAAATACTGTATGCAATTCCAGAAATAAATTTTGAATGAAAGCAAAACCATTTCAGGTGCCTAGTGCTTTCCTAATGTTATGGAAGCTCACAGTACAAGTGAACCAGGAAAGGTAGTATAGTGGTAATGTTACTGGTCTGGCCTCACAGCAATGTAGTTGATTCTTAACTGCCTTCGGAAATGGTCAAGCAAGCCACTCAGTTGTAACAAACACTACAAGAAACAAGAATAAAACCAGACGGACCACCTGGCACTGGAATCAGACATGACAAAGGCACACTCCGGAATGTCCTCCTCACTAACATCTGGGGACTTGTCAAAATCGGCAGAGCGTTCACAGACTAGTCAAGCAACAGCCTGATATACTCAGAATCATACCTTTCAGCCAATGTCCCAGACTCCTCCATCCCTCAGACATCACAGGTACACTGGTATACAGGAGGGAGGGGAGGGAGGGAGTGGCCTTGAGCTGCAACTCAAACCAAACACTGCAAACCAGCAAAAGGTCAGTGTTGATAGGACCCTGCAGGGATTAACCTTTTCTTTCAAGACTAAATGGATTTTTAAAATAAAAACAAATCTTTTAGAAAGCAGTGCAATATACATTACCTGTCTCAGAAATGTGATTGGTTGCTGGCCCATAGCCTGAGCATCTCCTATGTTAGCTTTGATTACTTCGGTGAAGGGTTTCTGGACTCCCTAGACACAAGAAAGAGAGAACAATGCAATTGGATGCAAATGATTCAATTTATACCCCATCAGTGGGTAAACCAGACAGTTTGCAAGAAAAGTTGCTATTAATGATCAATATCATGAGTAGAAAATAAAATGATAAATCCACTGAACTCCATGTACCTTCTTTAAAAAAAAATTAACTTATATAGAAGGATTAATGGAAATATATCAAAGTTTTGCATTTATAGCACATCTGTTGCCATTCAAAGGCATTGTAACCCGGAGAATTCTTCGCTCCTCCAACTTGGACCGCTTATGCGGCCCATACTCCCTTTGCCCCAATGGCAGCTACGCCTTCAGATCTGGAATTCCCTTTATGACCCTCCTTCAAATCTACTTGTTTGACCAAGCTTTTGATCACCCCCAAAACCTTAGGCTGTGTCAATGTTTCTGATTATCTCTTAGAAATCATGAAAATAACTGCTCATGTCAAGCACCTTGGGGCATTTTTCTACAGTAAAAAGGTCCTCTTTAAAACACAAGATGTCATTGTTTAGATAGAAAGACAGACAAACAAAAATAAAGGATTTTGTTCCTGACGCAATATCATTTTATATAGGTTTAAATTGTTGAATGAAAATTCTGACCTAGTTGTATTCTTTGAGATGAGGTTTTTGTATTGCTAAAGGAGACTGATGTTTATGCCAGGGCCAGAGAGATGCTTTGATATGGATTGGAAACAACGGTATGAATTTGCGGTCAGCGGCAACGCAAAGGAATTCGCCGCTAGCCCCGAATTTCAGGTTTTTCATGTAGTTGAAATCAACAGAAGTTAAATGGGGATTCCCAATGAACAGCTGCTGTGATTTCAACAAGCTGTCTAAGCAGCCAATCAAAACACAGACTCTGACAGCAAATTAGGAAATGGGTAAACTTCCAAAATTCAAACTTTGAAAAAATGAAAGATTGGAGATCTCACATGGGGAAAAGACAAACATGCAATAAAGATGATCAAAGTTTTTTTTTTAAATTATTTTTTTTAAGTTTTCATTTTTATTAAAATAGATAAATTTGACACTGCACAAAATTAAAATCAGTTTTTCTAAGGCCATAAACTTTGTTTAGCAGTCAACACTGTTGAAACCCCAGTTACACCTAATCCCTTTGGGTTTAACTTTTAAATGGAGAATTTAACGGTGTAATTACTGCAGAAGAGCCGAAGTTTATCAGTTTCCCTGATTGAGAGATTACATCGATTACTGACTTTGGGGGTGGGGGGTGTGTGCACAGCGCAACCTGTGAAGGAGCAGTGAATGACCGACTGCAACTTCGAATCCTGAAGGTGCATTCAGTTTCAAAGGCTGAATAACGGTGAACACTGTCAGTTCTCCGTCATCAGGGCTGCAAATTCCAGGCCAATGTGACTGGAGTCAATTAGTGAGCCAGGTCTGCACCATGGCAAAGAATCAGATTCAGATATTGGTTGCTGAAGGCTGGACGACAAGAACAATGACTGGAGACACCAGCAGCGACGGAACATAGGAGAACAATGCCAATCTGATTGGAGAATAGCTGGTGAGTATCATTTTAAGTTTTAAGTTTATTTCTGCCAAGTTATTTCATAGTATATTAAACAGAGTCATGGCAGGGCAGCTTAGTTTCATGGAATGCACATCCTGTGCCATGTGGGCAGTCCTGGACAAGCACGTGTGGGGGAAGTGTCACCAGCTACAGCAGCTCAAGATCCGTGTTTTGGAGCTTGAGTGGCAGCTGGAATCACTGCGGTGCATCTACAGGGCTGAGAAATTCATGGATAGCACATTTCTAGAGGTGGTCACCCCACAGCTTAAGAATGTGCAGGCAGAGAGGGAATAGGTGATCGCTAGACAGAAGGAAGAGGACAAGGCAGGTAGTGCAGGAGTCCCCCAAGTGCATCCCGCTCTCCAACCAATATTCTGTTCAGAGTATGGGGAGGGGGGGGGTGGGGGCAGTAGGGGGTTCCTCTGAAGTGTAGCCAGAGCCAAGTCCATGGGTGTCTCAGCTGCACGGGGGGGGGGGGTGGGGGGGAAGAACGAACAATAGTGGTAGGGGATTCGACAGTTAGGGGAGCAGAAAGGCATTTCTGCAGCTGCAGAAGTGACTCCAGGATGGTATGTTGCCTCCCTGTTGCAAGGGTCAAGGATGTCACTCACCCCTTCCTTCAACCACTGTCTGTCCCACCTGTGACAAGAGACTGTACAGTCCAATACAGCAATTACAGTCACCTGAGAACTCACTTAGAGTAGAAGCAAGTCTTCCTCGATGCCTATGATGTATCATTCTGTGAACAGCCAGAGGTCATGGTCTATATTGGCACTAATGACATAGGAAGAAAGAGGGATGAGGTCCTCCAGGCAGATTTTAGGGAGCTAGGAGAGAGATTAAAAAGCAGGACCCAAAAGTTAGTAATCTCTGGTTACTCCCAGTGCCATGTTGTTAGTGAGTACAGAAATAGGAGAATAGAAGAGATGAATGCATGGCTGGAGAGATGGTGCAGGAGGGTAGATTCCTGAGGCATTGGGACCGTTTCTGGGTGAGATGGGACTTGTACAAGCTGGATGGGTTGCATCTCAAAAGAGCCAGGGCAGGGGGAAGAGAAGGAAGTTTGCAAGTGCTATTGGGGAGGGTTTAAACTAGCTTGGCAGGGGGAATGGGAATCTGAGAGGATTGTCAGAAGGGAGAGAAGCCAAGCTGGAAATGGAAGGCAGAATATTAGTAAACAAGTTTGGAAGAAACATAGAATTAGGTGCAAGAACAGGCCATTCAGCCCTTCGAGCCTGCACCGCCATTCAATAAGATCATGGCTGTTCAACCTCAGTACCCCTTTCCTGCTTTCTCTCCATACCCCTTTGGCCGTAAGGGCCCTATCTAACTCCCTTTTGAATATATCTAACAAACTGGCCTCAACAACTCTGCGGTAGGGAATTCCACAGGTTAACCACTGAGTGAAGAAGTTTCTCCTCATCTCGGTCCTAAATGGCTTACCCCTTATCCTTAGACTATGACCCCTGGTTCTGGAACTCCCCAGCAACAGGAACATTCTTCCGGCCTCTAACCTGTCAAATCCTGTCAGAATTTTATATGTTTGAGATCCCCTCTCATTCTTTGAAACTCCAGTGGATACAAGCCCAGCTGATCCAGTCTCTCCTCATAGGTCAGTCCTGCCATCCCAGGAATCAGTCTGGTGAACCTTCGCTGTACTCCCTCAATAGCAAGAACGTCCTTCCTCAGAGTAGGAGACCAAAACTGAACACAATATTCCAGGTGTGGCCTCACCAAGGCTCTGTACAACTGCAGTAAGACCTCCCTGCTCCTATACTCAAATCCTCTGGCTATGAAGGTCAACATGCCATTTGCCTTCACCGCCTGCTGTACCTGCATGCCAACCTTCAATGACTGATGTACCATGACACCCAGGTCTCATTGCACCTCCCCTTTTCCTAATCCATCACCATTCAGCTAATATTCTGTTTTCCTGTTTTTGCCACCAGTGGATAACCTCACATTTATCCACATTATACTGCATCTGCCATGCATTTGCCCATTCACCTAACCTGTCCAAGTCACCCTGCAGCCTCTTAGCATCCTTCCCACAGCTCACACCGCCACCCAGTTTAGTGTCATCTGCAAACTTGGAGATATTGCCTTCAATTCCTTCATCTAAATCATTGATGTATATTTTAAAGAGCTGGGGTCCCAGCACTGAACCCTGCAGCACCTCACTGCCTGCCATTCTGAAAAGGACCCGTTTATTCCCACTCTTTGCTTCCTGTCTGCCAACCAGTTCTCTATCCACGTCAATACATTACCCCTCAATACCATGTGCTTTAATTTTGCACACTAATCTCTTGTGTGGGACCTTGTCAAAAGTCTTTTGGAAGTCCAAATACACCACATCCACTGGTTCTCCCTTATCCACTCTACTAGTTACATCCTCAAAAAATGCTAGAAGATTTGTCAAGCATGATTTCTCTTTCATAAATCCATGCTGACTTGGACCGATCCGGTCACTGCTTTCCAAATGCGCAGTTTTCATCTTTAATTGATTCCAACATTTTCCCCACCACCGATGTCAGGCTAATTGGTTTACATTTCTCCGTTTTCTCCCTCCTTTTTTAAAATTTGTGCTACATTAGCCAGCCTCCAGTCCATAGGAACTGATCCAGAGTCAATTGAAAGTTGAAAAATGATCACCAATGCATCCAGTATTTCTAGGGCCACTCTGGGATGCTGCCTATCAGGCCCTAGGGATTTATTGGCCCTCAATCCCATCAATTTCCCTAACACAATTTCCTGACTAATAAGGATTTCCTTCAGTTCCTCCTTCTCGCTAGACCCTCGAACCCCTAGTATTTACGGAAGGTTATTTGTGTCTTCTTTAGTGAAGACAGATCCAAAGTATTTGTTCAATTGGTCTGCTATTTCTTTGTTCACCATTATAAATTCACCTGATTCTGACTGCAAGGGACCTACGTTGGTCTTCACTAATCTTTTTCTCTTCACATATCTATAGAAGCTTTTGCAGTCAGTTTTTATGTTCCCTGCAAGCTTCCTCTCATACTCTATTTTCCCCCTCCTAATTAGACCCTTTTTGTCCTCCTCTGCTGAATTCTAAATTTCTCCCAGTACTCAGGTTTGTTGCTTTTTCTGGCCAATTTATATGCAGCTTCCTTGGATTTAACACTATCCCTAATTTCCCTTGTTAGCCATGGTTGAGCTACCTTCCGTTTTATTTTTACTCCAGACAGGGATGTACAATTGTTGAAGCTCATCTATGTAATCTATAAAATGTCTGCCATTGCCGATCCACTGCCAACCCTTTAAGTATCACTTGCCAGTCTATCCTAGCCAATTCACGTCTCACACCATCAAAGTTACCTTTCTGCAAGATGGAGTGTGACAATTAATTCGGAGACTTGGGTCCTGAACTTAAGAATTCTACAATATTATGGTCACTCTTCCCCAGGGGACCTCACACAAGATAGAAACATAGAAAATAGGTGCAGGAGCAGGCCATTCAGCCCTTCTAGCCTGCACCGCCATTCAATGAGTTCATGGCTGAACATGAAACTTCAGTACCCCCTTCCTGCTTTCTCGCCATAACCCTTGATCCCCCGAGTAGTAAGGACTTCATCTAACTCCCTTTTGAATATATTTAGTGAATTGGCCTCAACTACTCTGGTAGAGAATTCCACAGGTTCACCACTCTCTGGGTGAAGAAGTTTCTCCTCATCTCGGTCCTAAATGGCTTACCCCTTATCCTCAGACTGTGACCCCTGGTTCTGGACTTCCCCAACATTGGGAACATTCTTCCTGCATCTAACCTGTCTAAACCCGTCAGAATTTTAAACGTTTCTATGAGGTCCCCTCTCATTCTTCTGAACTCCAGTGAATACAAGCCCAGTTGATCCAGTCTTTCTTGATAGGTCAGTCCCACCATCCCGGGAATCAGTCTGGTGAATCTTCGCTGCACTCCCTCAATAGCAAGAATGTCCTTCCTCAAGTTAGGAGACCAAAACTGTACATAATACTCCAGGTGTGGCCTCACCAAGGCCCTGTACAACTGTAGCAACACCTCCCTGCCCCTGTATTCAAATCCCCTCGCTATGAAGGCCAACATGCCATTTGCTTTCTTAACCGCCTGCTGTACCTGCATGCTAACCTTCAATGACTGATGTACCATGACACCCAGGTCTCGTTGCACCTCCCCTTTTCCTAATCTGTCACCATTCAGATAATAGTCTGTCTCTCTGTTTTTACCACCAAAGTGGATAACCTCACATTTATCCACATTATACTTCATCTGCCATGCATTTGCCCACTCACCTAACCTATCCAAGTCACTCTGCAGCCTAATAGCATCCTCCTCGCAGCTCACACTGCCACCCAACTTAGTGTCATCCGCAAATTTTGAGATACTGCATTTAATCCCCTCGTCCAAATCATTAATGTACAGTATAAACAGCTGGGGCCCCAGCACAGAACCTTGCGGCACCCCACTAGTCACTGCCTGCCATTCTGAAAAGTACCCGTTTACTCCTACTCTTTGCTTCCTGTCTGACAACCAGTTCTCAATCCACGTCAGCACACTACCCCCAATCCCATGTGCTTTAACTTTGCACATTAATCTCTTGTGTGGGACCTTGTCGAAAGCCTTCTGAAAGTCCAAATATACCACATCAACTGGTTCTCCTTTATCCACTTTACTGGAAACATCCTCAAAAAATTCCAGAAGATTTGTCAAGCATGATTTCCCTTTCACAAATCCATGCTGACTTGGACCTATCATGTCACCATTTTCCAGATGCACTGCTATGACATCCTTAATAATTGATTCCATCATTTTACCCACTACGGAGGTCAGACTGACCGGTCTATAATTCCCTGTTTTCTCTCTCCCTCCTTTTTTAAAAAAGTGGGGTTACATTGGCTACCCTCCACTCCATAGGAACTGATCCAGAGTCAATGGAATGTTGGAAAATGACTGTCAATGCATCCGCTATTTCCAAGGCCACCTCCTTAAGTACTCTGGGATGCAGTCCATCAGGCCCTGGGGATTTATCGGCCTTCAATCCCATCAATTTCCCCAACACAATTTCCCGACTAATAAAGATTTCCCTCAGTTCCCCCTCCTTACTAGACCCTCTGACCCCTTTTATATCCGGAAGGTTGTTTGTATCCTCCTTAGTGAATACCGAACCAAAGTACTTGTTCAATTGGTCTGCCATTTCTTTGTTCCCCGTTATGACTTCCCCTGATTCTGACTGCAGGGGACCTACGTTTGTCTTTACTAACCTTTTTCTCTTTACATACCTATAGAAACTTTTGCAATCCACCTTAATGTTCCCTGCAAGCTTCTTCTCGTACTCCATTTTCCCTGCCCTAATCAAACCCTTTGTCCTCCTCTGCCGAGTTCTAAATTTCTCCCAGTCCCCAGGTTCGCTGCTATTTCTGGCCAATTTGTATGCCACTTCCTTGGCTTTAATACTATCCCTGATTTCCCTAGATAGCCACGGTTGAGCCACCTTCCCTTTTTTATTTTTACGCCAGGCAGGAATGTACAATTGTTGTAATTCATCCATGCGGTCTCTAAATGTCTGCCATTGCCCATCCACAGTCAACCCCCTAAGTATCATTCGCCAATCTATCCTAGCCAATTCACACCTCATACCTTCAAAGTTACCCTTCTTTAAGTTCTGGACCATGGTCTCTGAATTTACTGTTTCATTCTCCATCCTAATGCAGAAATCCACCATATTATGGCCACTCTTCCCCAAGGGGCCTCGCACAATGAGATTGCTAATTAATCCTCTCTCATTACACAACACCCAGTCTAAGATGGCCTCCCCCCTAGTTGGTTCCTCAACATATTGGTCTAGAAAACCATCCCTTATGCACTCCAGGAAATCCTCCTCCACTGTATTGCTTCCAGTTTGGCTAGCCCAATCTATGTGCATATTAAAGTCACCCATTATAACTGCTACACCTTTATTGCATGAACCCCTAATTTCCTGTTTGATGCCCTCCCCAACATCCCTATTACTGTTTGGAGGTCTGTACACAACTCCCACTAACGTTTTTTGCCCTTGTGTTCTGCAGCTCTACCCATATAGATTCCACATCATCCAAGCCAATGTCTTTCCTAACCATTGCATTAATCTCCTCCTTAACCAACAATGCTACCCCACCTCCTTTTCCTTTTATTCTATCCTTCCTGAATGTTGAATACCCCTGGATGTTGAGTTCCCAGCCCTGATCCTGGAGCCACGTCTCCGTAATCCCAATCACATCATATTTATTAACATCTATTTGCACAATTAATTCATCCACCTTATTGCGGATACTCCTTGCATTAAGACACAAAGCCTTCAGGCTTGTTTTTTTTAACACCCTTTGTCCTTTTAGAATTTTGCTGTACAGTGGCCCTTTTTGTTCTTTGCCTTGGGTTTCTCCGCCCTCCACTTTTCCTCATCTCCTTTTGCCTCCTTTTTGTTTCCCTCTGTCTCCCTGCATTGGTTCCCATCCCCCCTGCCATATTAGTTTAAATCCTCCCTAACAGCACTAGCAAACACTCCCCCTAGGACATTGGTTTCGGTCCTGCCCAGGTGCAGACCATCCGGTTTGTACTGATCCCACCTCCCCCAGGAATTTGAATACCTCCCTGCTGCACCACTGCTCAAGCCACGTATTCATCTGTGCTATCCTGCGATTCCTACTCTATCACGTGGCACTGGTAGCAATCCCGAGATTACTACTTTTGAGGTCCTACTTTTTAAGTTTAGCTCCTAGCTCCTTAAATTCGTTTCGTAGGACCTCATCCCTTTTTTTTTAAAACCTATGTCGTTGGTACCAATGTGCACCACGACAACTGGCTGTTCTCCCTCCCATTTCAGAATGTCCTGCACCCGCTCCGAGACATCCTTGACCCTTGCACCAGGGAGGCAACATACCATCCTGGAGTCTCGGTCACGGCCGCAGAAACGCCTATCTATTCCCCTCACCATTGAATCCCCTATCACTATTGCTGTCCCACTCTTTCTTGCCCTCCTGTGCAGCAGAGCCAGCCACGGTGCCATGAACTTGGCTGCTGCTGCCCTCCCCTGATGAGTCATCCCCCTCAACAGTACTCAAAACAGTGTATCTGTTTTGCAGGGGGGATGACCACAGGGGACCCCTGCACTACCTTCCTTGCACTACTCTTCCTGCTGGTCTTCCATTCCCTAGCTGGCTGTGGACCCTTTCCCTGCGGTAAGACCAACTCACTACACGTGATACTCACGTCATTCTCAGCATCGTGGATGCTCCAGAGCGAATCCACCCTCAGCTCCAACCCCGCAACGCGGACAGTCAGGAGCTTGAGGTGGACACACTTCCCGCACACGTAGTCGTCAGGGACACCGGAAGTGTCAGAGTTCCCACATGGTACAGGAAGAGCATAACACCCGACCGAGCTCTCCTGCCATGACTTAACCCTTAGGTACACTTAAATTGGCAACAACAATGTTAAAAGTTACTGACTAATATAAGAAGAAAAAGAAAAACTACTCACCAATCACCAGCCAATCACTTACCCCCTAGGCTGTGACGTCACCTTTGTTTCTTTCTTTGCCTTCTCCCTGTAGCTGCACCGGCACGCCTCTCGCCGACCCCGGACTCGCGCTACTCCGAGCTCCCGCCTCCTCGACTCCCGCTGGCCTTTATAGGCCTCTCGCCGACCCCGGACTCGCGCTGCTCCGAGCTCCCGCCTCCTCGACTGACTGCTCGAACTGCTCGACTCCCGCTGGCCTTTATAGGCCTCTCGCTGACCCCGGACTCACGCTGCTCCGAGCTCCCGCCTCCTCGACTGACTGCTAATTAGTCCTCTCATTGCACAACATCCAGTCTAGGATGGCCAGCTCTCGAGTTGGTTCCTCGACATACCTAATACACTCCAGGAAATCCTCCTCCACCGCATTGCTACCAGCTTGGTTAGCCCAATCTATATGTAGATTAAAGTTGCCCATAACTGCTGTACCTTTATTGCACGCATCCCTAATTTCTTGTTTGAAGACAGAGGAAAACAAGGCTAGAAAATGGACAAGGCAGTTTGGCAATGCTAAATGGTATATACTTTAATGCAAGGAGCATAGGAAATAAGGCAGATGAGCCAAGGGCACGGGATAGACATGTGGGATGATATTATAGCCCTTACTGAGACATGGCTGAAAGTAGGGCAGGTATGGCAGCTCAACATTCCTGGTTACAGAGTTTTCAGATGGGATGGAAAGGGGTGTGGGGGTTATAGTATTGATTAAAGAAATAATTCCAGCTGCAAGGAAGGATATGTTAGAAGGATCATCAAATGAGGCTATATGGGTTGAACAAAAAAAAAGGGGCAATCACACTTATGCATCAGTAAAGCATGCATTCCATGTTCCGCCACCAGGGAGCCCATCCCCTGAAGTCCCAAGGGATCCCAGCATCCCTTGGGAGCACTGTATATAAGCCAGCTCCTAAGGCCTGTTCCTCACTCTGGAGTGTGTCTTATTAAAGGCCAAGGTCACGGTTACTTTAACCTCCCTGTGTGCAGCCTCATCTGTGTTAGGAACACAATAACTGGCAACAAAAATACAAATCTAACAAAGATGCAGCAAACTAAGCATTCTGGAGAAGTTCTCGGAGGGAGAGGACTGGGAAGCCTATGTCAAATGGTTAGATCAGTACTTTGTAGTCAACGAGCTGGACGGGGAAGGAAGCGGTGCAAAAAGGAGAGCGGTCCTCCTCAGTCTGTGGGGCACCGACCTACAGCCTCATGAAAAATCTTCTGGCTCCGGTGAAACCCACATAAGTTGTATGAGGAGCTGTGTACACTGGTTCGGGAGCATCTTAACCCGAGGGAGAGCATGCTGATGGCGAGGTATCGGTTCTACATGTGCCAGCGATTGAGGTCAGGAAGTGGCGAGCTACGGCGCCGAGCTAAGGTGACTTGCAGGACAATGTGAGTTTGATGGCGACCTGGAGCAAATGCTCAGAGTTTTTTCTACTGGGCATTGGCCACGAGACCATTCTACAAAAACTTTTGACTGTAGAGACACCGACCTTCAGTAAGGACATTGCGATAGCACAGGCGTTTATGTCCACCAGTGATAACACCTAACAAATCTCTCAGCACACAAGTGCTAGCAACGTTCATAAATTAACAGTGTTTGCAAGCAGAAATGTACAGGGCAGAACCCATGAGTCTGCAACTGCCAGCAGGCCTCAGGTGACCCAAATGAGAGTCCCCAAAGGATGAATGCAAGGCATTGTGGAGGCTACCCTTCAGCCTATTCATGCCACTTCAAAGGGTATGTTTGCAAGAGCTGTGGAACAATGGGGCATCTCCAACAAGCTTCAAGTTCTGCAAAACCTGCTAACCACCACGTGGCAGAGGAAGATCGGTCCATGGTGGATCAAAGCAAGAGGAGAGAGAGAGAGAGAGAGAGAGAGAGAGAGAGAGAGAGAGAGAGAGAGAGAGAGAATTTGAGACGAAATGTCCACCTATAATGCTAAATGTAAAATTGAATGGCTTATCCGTAGCCATGGAACTGGACACTGGCGCTAGCCAATCCATCATGAGTAAAAAGATGTTTGAGAGACTGTGGTGCAACAAAGCATTCAGACCAGCCCTGAGCCCCATCCACACGAAACTGAGAACGTACACCAAAGAGCTCATCACTGTCCTGGGCAGCGCCATGGTCGAGGTGCACGAATTGCCACTCTGGATTCTCCCGGGTGATGGCCCCACACTGCTTGGAAGGAGCTGGCTGGGCAAAATCCGCTGGAACTGGGATGACATCCGAGTGTTATCACATCGTTGAGGGCTCATGTACCCAGGTTCTTAACAAATTTCCTTCCTTTTTGAGCCAGGCATTGGAAACTTTTGCGGGGCGAAGGTGCGGATCCACTTGGTCCCAGAGGCATGACCCGTTCACCACAAGGTGCAAGCGGTACCTCACATGAGGGAGAGTGTGGAAAGAGAGAGCTGGACAGGCTGCAACGCGAGGGCATCATCTCCCCAGTGGAATTCAGAGAGTGGGCCAGCCTGATTGTTCCAGTACTCAAAAGTGATGGCACGGTCAGGATTTGCGGTGATTATAAAGTAACTATTAATCGTTTCTCGCTACAGGACCAATACCCGCTACCGAAGGCAGACGACCTATTTGCGACACTAGCAGGAGGCAAGACGTTCACCAAGCTCGACCAGACTTCGGCCTACATGACACAGGAGCTGGAGGAGTCTTCGAAGAGCCTCACCTGCATCAACACGCACAAAAGGACTGTTTATCTCCAATAGATGCCAGTTTGGAATTCGGTCGGCTGCAGCGATCTTCCAGAGAAACATGGAGAGCCTACTCAAATCGGTACCACACACATTGGTCTTTCAGGACAACATACTGGTCACGGGTCAGGACACTGCCGAGCACCTACAAAACCTGGAGGAGGTCCTCCAGCGACTGGATCGTGTAGGGCTGCGGCTGAAGAGGTCGAAATGCGATTTCATGGCAACAGAAGGGGAGTTTTTGGGGAGAAAGATTGCGGTGGACGGCATTCGGCCCACAGACGCCAAGACAGAGGCTATCAGGAACGCGCCCAGGCCACAGAACGTCACGGAGCTGTGATCTTTCCTGGGACTCAACTATTTTGGTAACTTCCTATTGGGGTTAAGCACCCTTTGAGCCCCTACATGTGTTATTGCGCAAAGGTGAGAATTAGGTATGGGGAAAAAAAAAAAACAAGTAATTGCTTTTGAGAAAGCCAGAAACATTTTATACTCCAACAAGCTGCTTGTATTGTGTAACCAGTGTAAAAGACTTGTGCTAGCATGTGACGTGTCGTCGTCATACGGAGTCGGGTGTGTAGTACAACAAGCTAGCGTTGCGGGGAAGTTGCAACCTGTTGCCTATGCTTCCAGAAGCTTGACTAAGGCCGAGGGGGCCTACAGCATGATTGAGAAAGAGGCATTAGTGTGTATGTTCAGGGTAAAGAAAATGCATCAGTACCTGTTTGGCCTCAAATTTGAGCTGGAAACCGATCACAAGCCCCTCACATCCCTGTTCGCTGAAAACAAGGGGATAAATACTAATGCCTCAGCCCGCATACAAAAGGTGGACACTCACGCAAGCAGCATATAACTATGCCATCCGCCACAGAGAACTGTGCGGATGCTCTCAGCCGACTACCATTGCCCACCACGGACATGGAAATGGCGCAGCCCGCAGACTTGGTGGTCATGGAAGTGTTTGAAAATGATAAATCACCTGTCATGGCCCGCTAGATTAGTACTTGGGACAGCAGAGGATCTTGGCTGGTCCTAGTAAAAAAAAAAACTGTACTGCATGGGAGCTGGGCCAGCATCCCCATTGAAATGCAAGAGCCAATCAAGCTGTTCCAGTGGCGAAAGGAGGAACTGTTCATTCAGGCAGACTGCCTGTTGTGGGGTAACCACGTAGTGCTACCAAAAAGGGGCAGGGAGACGTTCATCTCTGATCTCCACAGCACACATCCGGGTATAGTAATGATGAAAGAGATAGCCAGATCCCACGTGTGGTGGCCCGATATCAACTCTGACTTAGGGTACTGTGTACAGCAATGCAGTGTGTGCTCAGTTGAGCAACGTGCCCAGAGAGACACCACTAAGTTTGTGGTCCTGGCCCTCTAGACCATGGTCGAGGATCCATGTCGACTATGCGGGCCTATTTCTCGGTAAAATATTCTTGGTGGTGGTGGATGCTTTTTCAAAATGGATTGAATGTGAAATAATGTCAGGAAGCACCGCCATCATTGAAAGCCTGAGGGCCATGTTTGCCACCCACAACCTGTCTGACATACTGGTCAGTGACAACGGGCCACGTTTCACCAGTGCTGAATTTAAAGAATTCATGACCCACAGTGGGGTCAAACATGTCACCTCGGCCCCGTTTAAACCAGCCTCCAAATGGGCAGGCAGAGCGGGCAGTACAAACCATCAAAGAGCCGTAAAAGAGTCACAGAAGGCTCACTCCAAACCCACCTGTCCAGAGTACTGCTCAGTTACTGCATGAGACTCCACTCACTCAGGAGGTGCACCCGGCTGAGCTACTCATGAAAAGGACACTTAAAACCAGACTCTCGCTGGTTCACCCAAACCTGCATGATCAGGTAGAGAGCAGGCAGCAGCAACAAAATGTAAACAATGGTCACGCCACTGTGTTAAGGGAGATTGATCGGAATGACCATGCATGTGCTAAACTATGGACATGGTCCCAAGTGGATCGCGGGCACGGTGATAGCTAAAGGGAGTAGGGTGTTTGTAGTCAAACTAGACAATGGACAAGTTTGCAGAAAGCACCTGGACCAAACGAGGCTGTGGTTCAGACTGCCCTGAACAACCCATAGCAAACACCACCTTTTGAGCCCACAACACACCCCCAGAGGATCAACGACACCACACCGGACCAGGAAATCGAACCCATCACGCCCAACAAGGCCGGGCTCACCTAGCCGCCCCGCAGGGCCAACAACACGCAAGCCCAGCAAGGGCACAGCCAACACACCAGAACAGATATTTGTACCGAGGCGGTCCACCAGGGAAAGAAAGGTTCCTGACCGCCTCACCTTGTAAATAGTTTTCACTGTGACTGGGGGGGGTGCTCGCTGCCTGCACTCCCATGTTCCCGCCACCAGCTCATCCCCTTAAGTCCCAGCATCCCTTGGGAGCACTGTATATAAGCCAGCCCCTAAGGCCTGTTTCTCACTCTGGAGTGTCTTAATAAAGACTGAGGTCACTGTTACTTTAACCTCCCTGTGTGCAGCCTCATCTGTGTTGGGAACACAATACACACAGTCCCCAAACAGTCTGAGGGAGATAGAAGAGCAAATTTGTAGGCAAATTTCTGACAAGTGCAAACAGTATGCAGTAAGTGGGGGGATTTCAATTACCCCAATATTAATGGGCCCAAGTTTCAGCTGGTAAATAGAACGGCGCACTTCCGTCAGCTGTTTAGGAAAAAAAGCACGCTGAAATCCTACCTTGGAATTCTTGTTGCTTGTAGGACCGTGGCGTGGCGCATTGGAGACTCGGGGGGGGGGGGGGGGGGGGGGGGGGGGGAGCAGCGCAAGGAGCAAGTATCCTCACAGCCGGCAGGCAGAGGGTGGGGGGGCGCTAGGGCCCAGCATGGTTTGCAATACCGGCAGCCTTGCGCATGCGCGCACGCTATAATGCGCAATGGGTCGTCGACCTTGGCAATCGGCCATTTGAAAAGGGAGAACGTGGCACTCTTAAAGTGAGCTGTGATTTTTGGGTGCAGGAAGGGAAGGAGTGAAAAAAGTGTTTGTGATTCTTGGGGTGCAAAGGAGTGCTGCATAGGTGCATGCAAGGCAAGGACGGTTTTTAAAAATCAGTCTGAATCCAGTACAGCAATGCAAGAACGTGCAGCGAGAATAAAGAACTTCTTGCAAGAAGGAGTGGAGACAGTCAGTCATCGAGGGGAGATGGCAAGAGTTGGACACTAGCAACAGAGGCCGCACAAGGGTGGAACCCAAAGAAATCAAGAAACGCCGAGACCTGGTTACAGATGAATACAGCGGAGTGGTGAATACCAGGAGATCTGGGAACCAGTGTAAAAAGAAATGGCAGGACCTTGGTCAAGTCGTTAGTGTAAATAATATCTTTCTTTTCTCATTGCAATTATACAGCTGGTCACATTTACATGTCTCACCCAACCGAAAAGCACCCTCTCTAAAAAGTTATATTTTCATCTTTGCAGAAGAAATTGGCCCACAACAAAAGGGAAAGAACACGAACAGGAGGAGGCCTGCCAAATCTGCACTAACTGACACCCTTGGAACAGAGGATCGTTGCCTGGAGAAAAGCAATCAGTACTGCACAAGCTGGGCCCACAGGAGAGAGAGGGCAAGTCCTGAAAATGCATCTGACCCTTCAAATCAACCTGCTGCCTGGCCTACTATGTGCGAGACTACTCATGTCACCCATCCTGTCCACTCCAGTGCTGCTAACCATTTGACTGGTCGGCTATATTTTGCAGAACATGATGCCAATCCAGAAGATTCAGATGTGTTCAATCAAGACCAAGGTGGTGAGGAGGAGAGGGGCAAGGATGTGTGTTCAGGGGAGAATGTTGATCGTAATATGGATAAGTCCACAGTGCAGGGCCTCACTCTCCCAGACAATACCATGAGTTCTCGTCCAACATTCCACTCTTTCATCCACCCCCATCCTTGCGTAGTGCTTTAAGTTCTGATGCGGCATGCCATCGTCTCCTCACGTACCCATTCGTGTTTAGTGATGTATGTTCTGGTCCGACGTTCCATGGTTTCACATCTTCCGAGGTAGAGGGTCCCAGTGGTGGTGGTGGTGGAATGCAGCATGGAACACCCAGGGCCCCACCGTCCCACCCTGTACCTCGCACTGGAGGGGCACCACGAGGCAGAGCTGGGGCAAGGGGAAGGAGAATCCAAATAGGCTCTCCTGAGATGCAGCGTTCAACAGATGCGTTTGAGGTTACTGCATTGGGTGTGGAGGACAACGGCCTTACCAGTTAACTCGAGGACACCGTCAGAGGAGTTGGTGATAAGTTAACAGCACTGTCTGGACAAATAGCAGTTATGCCACGTGAACTGAGTGCAGGAATCTCAATAAGCACACACATCCCAGCCAATCAAATGCCACTCACACTGCAATCTGAGTATCAGCCTCTGTAGAGACCCAAGCACCGAGGTGTGGATGAGAGCTGGGTGCAGCCTGTCTTTGCTGCTGTTGTTGATGCCACTGTTTTCAAATTGTTTACTAAGTTTTGTAACTTTACAAGTATAAGTGATCTTAGAGTGTAAATGTTCTCATTTAATAAGTTGTTTAAATTTACTGTGTTAAAAGTTATCTTAAGATTTTTCAGTAATCTTAGTAAACAATTTCAATTTGTGAACAAGTTTTGTAACTTTAAAACTTCAGTGATGTGTTTTTAAGTGATCTTAGAGTCATATCAAATTAAATTGATACAAGAATGATTTCATTGCACTAAAACAAAGTACATTGAAATCTTTACAATGAAATATATTATACATTGAAACTGAATCATAACAAGAATGCATTTATTATTGCACTAAAGTACATTGCAAACATTTCAATAAAGTTTATTATACATTAAAACTGAGTCATGGTCCATTATCATACCACCACACATTTAGGAACACCTGCAAAAGACAGACATCCCTGCCTCCTGCACCTAGCCATGACCGTGCTGGTGTGGTGTTGTGGCGTCGTGGCTAGGAGATCTCTCCTGCTGCAATGAGATGGGTGTCTGTGGGTCGAGGAAGCCAGTGACTGATAGATACTGTAGGCAGAGGCGCACAGATCGGTCCTGCTGCTGGTTGCGAGGGGGTGTAGGAGTGAGGAGGGATACATGGAGCGAAGGGTTGGGGGGTGGGAAAAAAAAAAAAAAGAGTGCTGTTGGGGGTGTGGGAGACAGAGGTGGGTTACATCATGTTACTCTAACGGTCAGTTCCTGACAGAGGCACGTTAATGCCAAACAAAGTTAGTTCTTACAAATAAGAGATAATCTAGTCCGAGGTGAGTTATTCAAGTAATAGGTAGGACTAATGGGGTATGATGTTTTCCAAAGGATCAACTTAGCCACAATTAGGTGTTGATGTGTCTGCCTTAGCCAGGAACCTACACTTGCTCATTTATAAAAAGGGAAAGAACTGTCCTCACTCAGCAGATATAAGGCAAAATATCACAGGAAGAGGTTTTAGGCCATTTTAAGTGATGTGTTTAATGTTTTAGTCCCTCTGTCTCTGGCTGTGCCTGCACTGAACTCTAGGTAAGGTTTTTCAGAAATTACAGAAGTGGACACTTATTCCATTTTAAGTTAGTTTGAAGTAACTTTTCACAGTTCAGACGTGCAAAAAACAGGCCTAAGTGGCTGGACACATCCCTTTTGAAAAAAACAGAACTAAAACAAAACTAAACAAACTCACTAGAACTGGAGCAAACTAAATGCTGAGAATTGTGTTTAAGATACTCCAAACTAAACTAGTTGCAAAAAAATTGGGAGCAACTCCACCCAAAACTTGGGCCCATTAACTGGGATATCATCAGTGTAAAAAAGGTATAGAGGGCACAGAATGCCTAAATTGCATTCTGGAGAAATGGAGAACTTTGTTTAAGCCAATACTTAGCAAATCCAAGCCCAACGAGAGGCCCGAGGGGAGGGGGGGGGGGGCGCAGTTCTGGATTTCGTTTTAGGGAATGAAGCTGGGCAGGAGAGAGGTGTAGCAGAGATCATTTTCTCAGGCCGAGAAGTAATTTAGCAAAATTGGGCTGGAAAGTGTTAGTTACTTGAAGGTAAATCAGTGCCAGAGCAGTGGGAGGCATTCAAGAGGGAGGTACATGGGGCTAGAAATTCCACATTTAAGAATAGCACTGTTTTTTGGTATCATGTGTTGATTAATGGCCATTTTTTTTTAATGCCAAATTAACCCCAAAAATCAATACTTAAGGTTTAGTCAAAAAGTTTTTTACATTTTGGCGTAGCATTAAAATACCACCATTTAAAGGAGATAACATTTTTCGCATTAAAGAACACCCGTTCTGCGCATGCCCAACTCTCGAAGCATATACTCGAGAGGCTCCTTGCAGGCGGGGAGATTACCCTGACTGAAAAATTCCTCATTCTCAGTTTTGATGCTGGTGAATTGGGCAGGAGGGGGCAGGGGGGATTGAGGGTAGTACAAGTTTCCTTAATAATCGTTTTAAAAGAAAGCAATGTTTCTCTCTCCCTCCTGCACAGATACTGTTCAGAATGCCTCAAAGCCCAGTCACATATTTGTAAATCTTGAGACTGCCAGAAATTGTCTTCACTAATTCTTCCTTAGACATTGTTCTTCATGATACCCATTATGTAGTAACCCACTTTCACTATGTATTAGATAGGAGCAGTATTTGCTATCCTAGCTGGCTTTATTCACTGACTCCCACTATTCTCAGGAGATACTCTTCACTTTACTGGAACAAAAACCCAATTCTTAGTAATATTTATCTGAGTAAATTTAACCCTCTTCCCTCAACATTTTCTGGAACAGCACAACGATATTACGATTACCCAGACGCATATGCCCTTTGAAATACAGTCTCCTCAATTGGTTCACTAATTTCCTTCGTTGCTGTGATCATCTCAATTATTTATCATTTGAGAAGCATTTGCCTCAAAAATGAGAAGTTCTGTGGAATTACTTCTGAAAACCCCCGAGTTGGAAGGATTCCCACAGACCCGATTATGGATGGCAGAGATTTCGGCCATCACGAACTGTTCACATCCCATCTCCGCAGCTCACTGGACTCTGCATGGAGGCACACAGGGTTGGTGTGCCAGCTAGCAGGATTGCTCCCTTGGCTGGACACAAGCTCACGCTCACCTGGACAAGTATCTCTCTTTCCCGGTCTCTGCACGGGCAGTCGGGTAAGTTTTGCCTTCCTCTTCCAATGATAAAGTAGATTTTATTTAAAAAATGTGAATGTGTTACATGTGGGGCCCACCTTAGAGTTGTTGGAAATGTGTTTAAAAAAAAAAGATTTTTCAAAACAAAGTTTGTTTAGTCATCATTATCATCAGCAGTCTCAGAATCAAGGAAGACTGGCTTCCACTCTTAGAATGAGTCCTTAGGTGACTGAACAGTCCAATACGAGAGCTACAGTCCCAGTCACAGGTGGGACAGATAGTCGTTGAGGGAAAAGGGTGGGTGGGGCTGGTTTTCCGCACGCTCTTTCCGCTGCCGGCACTGGATTTCTGCATGCTCCCGGCGATGAGACTCAAGGTGCTCAGCGCTCTCCCGGATGCACTTCCTCCACTTAGGGCGGTCTTTGGCCAGGGTCTCCCAGGTGTCAGTGGGGATGTCGCACTTTATCAGGGAGACTTTGAGGGTGTCCTTGTAACATTTCCTCTGCCCACCTTTGGCTCGTTTGCTGGGAAGGAGTTCAGAATAGAACGCTTGTTTTGGGAGTCAGTACATTTCTACAGGAGCTCAGTTTCCCAAGACGGCACTGCTAACACGATTTTGATGGACCTCGACCAGGTACGGCAAGCTTTTTCCAAATCGGCATTTATCACTGTTCTTAAAAATGTCCTTATTGGGGAAACTCTCAAACGATGTTATCGTTGGTTTTGATGCCGAGTGACATCAGGAAAACAGGTTAAAAAAATATAAACGACAGCATTATACCACTGGCAAAACGAGCAAAATGGCCTTAAATTTATTTAGCACCCAAAAAAAAATTAAAACGGGAGCTAAATCTATCGTTAGTGGCAAATTTCTAGCCCATGGAGGTCAGGGTACAACTGTTCCCACAAAGAGAAAGGTAGAACTGCCAAATTTAAAGATGTCAGGGTGCATACAGGGCAAGATAAGACAAAAGAGAAAACCTATATCAGATATAATGAGCTCAATACTACAGAAAGCCTAGAAGAGTATAAAAAGTGCCAGGGTGAAATTAAGCAAAAAAAAGTGTGTCATGAAAAAAATATTGGCAAATAGAATCAACGAAAACCCAAAGATGTTTTACAATTACATAAAGAGCAAGAGGATAATGAAGGGACCAAAATGGTGATCTGTGTATGGAGGCAGAGGATGTGGGCAAGGTACTAAAGGAATACTTTGCAGCTGTCTTCACAAGAGGGGGACGATTCTGACGTTGAAGTTCAAGAGGAAGAGTGAAATATTGGACGGGATAAACATTGAGGGGAAGTTTTAAAGGGTTTAGCATCCTTGAAAGTAGATAAATTGCCAGGACTGGATAAAATATATATCAGAGGCTACTAAAAGAAGCAAGGGAGGAAATTGCAGAGGCTCAGACCAGCATTTTTCAATCCTCCCTAGGAGTTGTGCCAGAGGATTGGAGAACTGCTAACGTACTATTGTTTAAAAAGGGAGGCAGGGATAAACCGAGCAATTACATTCCAGTTAGTTTAATCTCAGTGGTGGGCAAATTACTGGAATCAATTCTGAGGGACAGTATAAACCTTCATTTAGAAAGCCGCAGATTAAATCAAGGACAGCCAGCATGGATTTGTTAAAGGGACAGTCATGTCTGACTAACTTGATCAAGTTCTTTGAGGAGGCAAGGAGGGTCGACGAGGGCAGTGCATTGGATGGTAGTTTACATGGATTTTAACAAGGCTTTTGACAAGGTCCCACATGGTAGGCTGATCAAAAAAGTATAAGCCCATGGGATTCAAGAGAGGCAAATTGAAACCAAAATTGGCTCAGTGGCAGGAAGCCAAGGGTAATGGTTGAGGAGAGTTTGAGACTGGAAGGCTGTTTCCAGTGGGGTTTCACAGGGCTCAGTCCCTTAATATATACTACAAAAAGTAACGACTTAGACTTAAATGTAGGAGGCATGATAAAGAAATTTGCAGAAGATACAAAGATTGGTCATGTGGTTGACAGAGGAGGAAAGCTCTAGAATGCAGGAAGATAGTGATGAACTGCAGAAAAGTGGCAAACAGAATTTAACCCTTAAAAAAGTGTGAAGTAATGCATTTGGGGAGGGACAAGACAGCAATGGAATACACAATTAATGGGATGATACTGAGGTGTGGAGGAACAGAGGGACCTTGAAGTAGATGTCCACAGATCCTTATAGGTTGCAGGACTGGTCGATAATGTAGTTAAAAAGGCATACGGAATGCTTTCCTTTTAGCCAAGGCATAGAATACAAGAGCAGGGAAGTTATGCTAGAACTGTATACAACCATCAGTTAAGTCACAGCTTGAGTACTACATGCAGTTATGGTCACCACATTACAGGAAGGATGTGGTTGCATTAGAAAGGGTGCAGGCAGAGGAGGTTTACCCAGATGTTGCCAGGACTGGAAAACTTTAGCTACGAGGAAAGATTGGATAGGCTGGGGTTGTTTTCCTTGAACAGAAGAAGAGGTCAAGGGGAGATTTAAATGTGTACAAAAGTATGTGGGGCCTAGAGTGGATATGAAGGACCTATTTCTCCTTAAGAGGGGTCAATAATCAGGGGGCATAGATTTAAAGTAGTTGGTATAAGGATTAGAGGGGAGATGAGGAAACATTTCCTCACCCAGAGGGTGGTGGGAGTCTGGGACTCACTGCCTGAAAGAGTGGTAGAGGCAGAAACCCCCACCACATTTAAAAAAAGGTACTTGGATGTGCACTTAGAGCCGTAACCTACAAGGCTACGGACCTAGTACTGGAAGGCGAGATAGGCTGGGTAACTTTCTCCTTCTGTGTCGTAATTTTTCTATGATTCTACAATCTCCTTGTGTTATAGTGATAACTTCAGCAAAACAAAACCACCATGTGAAGTGAGAGAGAAAATCTCAATGTAAATAACTGGGAAACAAAAAAAAAGGAGAGAATAAACCAACCAAGTACTTGCGCTTTGATGTAAATCCACATTGGAACATAGAGCAAATAAAAATTACAGTGCAAGTAAATGTGAATGAGATTTGTGGAGGAGGAGGGGGGGAAATCAAAACTACTTGCCTCTTGAAGTGTGATGTAAACAGTATTAGGAATACATCAGGCATATATTTTTCAATTTTAGCAAGATGTGGAATACTTTTAACTAATCCAGTCATGTCATATTACTGGAATCAGTATAAAACTCCCCGCGGGCTGTACTCGTAAACTTTTTGTATCCATAAGAGCACCATGATCTGAAAACACCCATGTAGTGCCATGTATAATGCAAGTTCTGTTTAGTAATGTATGTTGCAAAGAAGTGAAACTGTACCCTCACCCATTCTGTGTACTGTATAGTGCCACATGTAATGTAATATTACAATGTATCCTGGATTGTACCTTGAAATGTAAAGTAAGCAAATGTATTGAACGGAACTGCCGTCAGCATCCAAATGTATTGTATGGAATTGCTGACCGCATCCAAATGTACTGAACTGCTTTCCAAAGTATTATAAAAATTTGCACATGAATAAAGTATATTTTGAAATTTAAAAAAGCCACATTACTTCAATAAAATTACCATAATAAGCTATTAAGGGACCACAGTAAACATCAGAAAGTGTATACAGGTTGAACCTCCCTTATCCGGCACCCTCGGAACCTTGCCTGTCCCGAACGTGGGATTTTGCTGGATGAAGGGAGCTCACATGTTTGGGTGGACTGCATCTTTAAGTGCTGATGTTGGGGTAAGTACGTGTGCGCTGATTGACGGTCAGTCCAGCCAATCAGCCTCAAAGAGTCGGCGGGCCCCGAAGAGTAGGCCCGAACCCCCCGGAGGGAGCGCTGTGGGGAGGAGCGGCTGGCCCGATGACTATAGTTGCAGGAGTTCCAGCGGGGCGACGAGGAGGCGACAGCTGATTGAGGAGAAAGATTATATTGGCGAGTAGGATTTTGATAGTCGTGTTCTGTGCATGTGCCACCCGGGAATGGTTCCAGACGAGGAGCAGTGCCAGATAAGGGAGTCCCCGGATAAGAGAGGGGTTCAACCTTTACTGGGTTTTGGACTACCCATGAGACATTTAACATTGCACACAAACATTATTGGAAATCACTTGGTCTGGTTCAGTTGAAATATAAATACCAAAGCAAGGACAAAAAACATGAACATTGAGATTTGGTACCAATAATTCTGACGGTGAATGTAGTCGACTACAATCACAGTACACAAGATATCACTGTAGGATTCATGCCATATTTTCAGAAATACAAGTAAAAAGCCATTCATAATGGAATCAGTCCCAGCTGAGATTTAAGTGTGGAAAACATTCCCAAAAGCTTGCCAACTCTGTCAAGTCAAAATCCAGATTCCACAGCTATCCATAGACTAAGTAAAACAGTCTGTGATCATTTTCAAATGCATGTGTCAGCTGAACAAATATGGCAGCCTGTGGGGTAAAGTTACACTGATCCTTCATGCCTTGGATTTGGTGTCACATTGGACACAACTAGGAGAGACTGAGCACACAGAAGGTAGCAGGGTTCAAAATACAGTTTACCAATCACACAAACAAGCATGAAAGCTGCTTCAAAAGAACCATTTATTTCAGGTGAATTACCTGTTATTTCATCTAACTGAAAATGTAATTTTAAAAATCTAATTAATAAGAATGATTTGGAAGTAGGCAAAAGCACTCCACAACACATTTAATTTAATGCTTTTATTTGGTCACAAACTGAAGTTTCTCTTCAAACATAAAAATCTCACTTTCTATAATTTACACCCTGGCCCACAAAACAACTCAGTACAACAAAATTAAAAACATTACACAAGCTGTCAACGACTCTGCACAAGGCTAAATGCAAAACAGGGTTTCAAGTTTATAAAAAGAACTCTAAATTCAAAAAAATTGAAGGGAAACTGCAGTAAAAAGAAACAACTGCAACATTTTTAATGTATCTTGACTTTGACTCCAGTTCGGCAAGATAAATGAATAGGGCATTGCTGTTACTTCAACTTGCATTTGTATAGTGCCTGCAACAATACAGTGCTTCAGTAAAGAGCCAGTGACAGACAAAGCAGCAGAGCAGGGTTCAAGCTTCTTGCTTCCGAGGGCCCCCACCCACTCTTGTGTTATAAAAATTCCAGAGAACCCCTGTAACACAAGTTTTTTTTTGGTATAAAAATGAGTTACACAATCATTTATTATTTTTGTTTTATTTACTTAATGTGAAACTTGCTGCTGCTGCTGAACTTGAGACAGTCTGAGGTCTTAAGTTAGTAAACGGTCAGAGGTTGATAAGAGTTATACTGGAGGTTGGTAAAGTGTCACTGGAGCTGATAATGTTGGAGACCGATGGTATACCAGCTCTCGCTCCTCCTCTTGTCCGTTACTAATGAGCCGAGCTGAGCACACCTGCTGGGACTCGAGACCGTCGCCTTGACAACACGGCAGACTGATGACCATGAGCCTCTGGGGCCAAGGCCAGGGACAAAAGTGACACTTGCTGGGGAGGTCAATGGGCCGTTCAAAACATGCTCTAGACAGCTGAAAGTTCAGCCATCAAGTAAGGAAAGCCAGGGATGGAGGAACCATATAGGAGCCGATTCTGAGCAATGTAGAATGTGCGATCAACAAGTTGTAGGAGCAGGCTGGGGCAAGGTTCAGGAGTGGGGGAAGATTGTTTGTGTGGGAAGCAGGGAGATCTAGCACAAACACAAGGTACAGGTTGGTTGTGAAGTTCTGTACAAGTACCAAGGATGAAACCTTGGGCTACCCTGGATACAACTGTGTGGGGTCAGGAGAAGCCACTATTAGAAACATGCTGGTTGGTTACATTAGAAATGGAACCAGTCGAGGGTGATCCCCGAAAAGAATGGAGGAAGGTGGAGTGATTTCTGTAGCCATCATACAGTTAGTCAAATAGAAAAAAGGAAATAAGCAGTAAAGATGGATAGTAAGTGACTGAGGCCCAGCGGGAGTCCGGGGATCGGCGGCAGTCGGAGAGGCAGAGCAGCAGCATGGGTGAGGCCTATAAAGGCCCAGCCGGTGCAGCTGCAGCAGGGAGGCAAAAAAGTAGAAAGAAATCGAAAGGTGACATCACAGCCAAGGGGGTAAGTGATTGGTAGTAGTTTTTCTTTTCTGTATCATAACATTTAGCATTGTTGTTGCCAATTTAAGTGTATCTAAGGGTTAAGTCATGGCACAACAGCTTGGACACATGCTATGCTCCTCCTGTACTATGTGGGAAGCCAGGGACACATCCGGTATCCCTGACAACTACTTGTGCAGGAAGTGCATCCGCCTGCAGCTCCTGATGGACCGCATTGCGGCACTGGAGCTGTGGGTGGATTCACTCTGGAGCATCCACGATGCTGAGAATGACGTGAATAGCATGCTTAGTGAGTTGGTCTTACCGCAGGTAAAGGGTACACAGCCAGATAGGGAATGGATGACCAACAGGAAGAGCAGTGCAAGGAAGGTAGTGCAGGGGTCCCCTGCAAAACAGATACACTGCTTTGGGTACTGTTGAGGGGGATGACTCATCAGGGGAGGGAAGCAGCAGCCAAGTTCATGGCACCGTGGGTGGCTCTGCTGCACAAGAGGGCAGGAAAAAGAGTGGGAGAGCTATAGTGATAGGGGTTTCAATTGTAAAGGGAATAGATATAAGTTTCTGCGACCGCAACCGAGACTCCAGGATGGTATGTTGCCTCCCTGGTGCAAGGGTCAAGGATGTCTTGGAGTGGGTGCAGGGCATTCTGAAAAGGGAGGGTGAACAGCCAGTTGTCGTGGTGCATATAGGTAAAAAAATGGGATGAGGTCCTACGAGACGAATTTAGGGAGCTAGGGGCTAAATTAAAAAGTAGGACCTCAAAAGTAGTAATCTCAGGATTGCTATCAGTGCCATGTGCTAGTCAGAGTAGAAATCGCAGGATAGCTCAGATGAATATGTGGCATGAGGAGTGGTGCACAAGGGAGGGAATTCAAATTCCTGGGACATTGGAACCAGTTCTGGGGGAGGTGGGACTAGTACAAACTGGACAATCTGCACCTGGGCAGAACCGGAACCAATGTCCTCGGGGGGAGTGTTTGCTAGTGCTGTTGGGGAGGAGTTAAACTAATATGGCAGGGGGATGGGAACCTATGCAGGGAGACAGAGGGAAGTAGAATGGGGGCAGAAGCAAAAGATAGAAAGAAGTAAAAGTGGAGAGCAGAAAAACCTAAGGCAAAAAGCAAAAAGGGCCACATTACACCAAGATTCTAAAAGGGGCAAAGTGTGTTAGAAAGACAAGCCTGAAGCTCTGTGCCTCAATGCAAGGAGTATTTGGAATAAGGTGGACCAATTAACTGCGCAGATAGCAGTTAATGGGTATGATGTAATTGGCATCATGGAGACATGGCTCCAGGGTGACCAAGGCTGGGAACTCAAGATCATGGGGTATTCAACATTTAGGAAGGATAGACAGAAAGGAAAAGGAGGCAGGGTGGCATTGCTGGTTAAAGAGGAAATTAGTGCAATAGTAAGAAAGGACATTAGCTTGGATGATGTGGAATCAGTATGGGTGGAGTTACAGAATACCAAGGGGCAGAAAACGCTAGCAGGAATTGTGTACAGACCAAACAGTAGTAGCAAGGTTGGGGACAGCATCAAACAAGTAATTAGGGATGTATGCAATAAAGGTACAGCAGTTATCATGGGTGACTTTAATCTACATATTGATTGGGCTAACCAAACTGGTAGCAATGCAGTGGAGGAGGATTTCCTGGAGTGTATTAGAGATGGTTTTCTCGACCAATATGTCAAGGAACCAACTAGAGGGCTGGCCATCCTAGACTGGATGATGTGTAATGAGAAAGGACTAATTAGCAATCATGTTGTGTGAGGCCCCTTGGAAAGAGAGTGATCATAACATGGTAGAATTCTTTATTAAGATGGAGTGTGACAGTTAATTCAGAAACTTGGGTCCTGAACTTAAGGAAAGGTAACTTCGATGGCTTGAGGCATGAATTGGCTAGATTAGACTGGCAAATGATACTTAAAGGATTGAAGGTGGATAGGCAATGGAAAACATTTAAAGATCACATGGATGAACTTCAGCAATTAAAAATAAAACAGGGAAGGTGGCTCAACCGTGGCTAACAAGGGAAATTAAGGATAGTGTTAAATCCAAGGAAGAGGCTTATAAATTGGCCAGAAAAAGCAACAAACCTGAGGACTGGGAGAAATTTAGAATTCAGCAGAGGAGGACAAAGGGTTTAATTAGGAAGGGGAAAATATAGAGTTCGAGAGGAAGCTTGCCAGGAACATAAAAACTGACTGCAAAAGCTTCTATAGAAATGTGAAGAGAAAGAGATTAGTGAAAACAAACAGGTCCCTTGCAGTCAGATTCAGGTGAATTTATAATGGGGGAACAAAGAAATGGCAGACCAATTGAACAAATACTTTAGTTCTGTTTTCACGAAGGAAGACACGAATAACCTTCCAAATGTACTAGGGGACAGTGGGCCTAGTGAGAAGGAGGAACTGAAGGATATACTTATTAGGCAGGAAATTGTGTTAGGGAAATTGATGGGATTGAAGGCCAATAAATCCCCGGGGCCTGATAGTCTGCATCCCAGAGTACTTAAGGAAGTGGCCCTAGAAATAGTGGATGCATTGGTGATCATTTTCCAACAGTCTATCAACTCTGGATCAGTTCCTATGGACTGGAGGGTAGCTAATGTAACATCACTTTTTAAAAAGGGAGGGTGCAAGAAAGCAGGTAATTATAGACCGGTTAGCCTGACATCAGTAGTGGGGAAAATGTTAGAATCAATTATTAAGGATAAATAGCAGCACATTTGGAAAAGTGACATTGGTCCAAGTCAGCATGGATTTATGAAGGGGAAATCATGCTTGACAAAACTTCTGGAATTTGTTTGCGGATGTAACTAGTAAAGTAGACAAGGGAGAACCAGTGGATGTGATGTATTTGGACTTTCAAAAGGCTTTTGACAAGGTCCCACACAAGAGATTGATGTGCAAAATCAAAGCACATGGTATTGGGGGTAATATACTGACGTGGATAGAGAACTGGTTGGTAGACAGGAAGCAGAGAGTCGGGATAAACGGGTCCTTTTCAGAATGGCGGACAGTGACGAGTGGCGTGCTGGGACCCTCTTTACAATATACATCAATGATTTGGAGGAAGGAATTGAGTGGAATATCTCCAAGTTTGCAGATGACAGTGACGGTGTGAGCTGCGAGGGGGATGCTAGGAGGCTGCAAGGTGACTTGGATAGGTTAGGTGATGTGGGTAAATGCATGGCAGATGCAGTGTAATGTGGATAACTGTGAGGTTATCCACTTTGGGGCAAAAACAAGACAGAATATTATCTGAATGGCGGCAGATTAGAAAAAGGGGAGGTGCAACAAGACATGGGTGTCATGGTTCATCAGTCATTGAAAGTTGGCATACAGATACAGCAGGCAGTGAAGAAGGGAAATGGTATGTTGGCCTTCATAGCTAGGGTATTTGAGTATAGGAGCAGGGAGGTCTTACTGCAGTTGTACAGGGCCTTGGTGAGGCCTCACCTGGAATATTGTGTTCAGTTTTGGTCTCCTAATCTGAGGAAGGATGTTCTTGCTATTGAGGGAGTGCAGCGAAGGTTCATCAGACTGATTCCTGGGATGGCAGGACTGACATACGAGACTGATCAACTGGGCCTTTATACATTGGAGTTTAGATGAATGAGAGGGGATCTCAGAAACATAAAATTCTGACGGGATGTTGGGAAAGTCCAGAACCAGGGATCATAGTCTTAGGATAAGGGGTAGGCCATTTAGGACCGAGATGAGGAGAAACCTCTTCACTCAGTTGTTAACCTGTGGAATTCCCTACCGCAGAGAGTTGTTGATGCCAGTTCATTGGATATATTCAAGAGGGAGTTAGATATGGCCCTTACAGCTAAGGGGATGAAGGGGTATGGAGAAAAAGCAGGAAAGGGATACTGATGGAATGATCAGCCATGATCTTAATGAATGGTGGTGCAGACTCGAAGGGCCGAATAGCCTACTCTTGCACCTATTTTCTATGTTTCTATTTCAGTGCTGTTAGGAGGAAACTAGCTGAGGATTTAGGCAGAATGAGAGTTGGGAATGTGCTGGATGGCAACAATGCTTTCAAGGCTATTGGAGAGTAAAGGGAGGTTTGATAAGGAAGAGTAATTGGAATTGATGGAGAGCAGAGTCTCATGGAGGAGATAGGCCTGGTGGGAGGCAAGAGTAGAAAAGATTTTGTAGATTAATACGGGATCAAGACTGTAATGGCTGGGGGAAAGGATACAACAGCAGCTGAGGCAGCCTCAGAGGTCATCTCATTCTTAACAGCTAAAGCAAATCACGAGCTCCTTGCACTTGACTGGAGGTGCGAAGATGGACGAGGTCAGAGGAGGAAGTTAGTTAGTGAGTACAGGGGGAGTCTTGGAATGTCCTTGCCCTTCGGGATGATCCTGGAGTATGTAGTAGGAGGAATATTTGGCCATGACGAGGAGACACAGTAGGTGGTCCGCCAGATTCAGCAACGAACAACCAGACTGGTGATGTGCCAGGTCCCCTCAAGTCCGTGCCTTTGTCACTAGAGGGTGTAGAGATGGAAGCTATACCATGGAAGTGGCAGAGGTGGGACATCAGTGAGTGAGTTAGAGGGGATGAGGGCAAAAGGTCGAGATAAGGGAAGGCAGGCAGCAATGGTGATGCCAGAGCAGTATATGCAAAAGCCCACATAGAACTTGGCAATGAAAGCTATGCTGTCACTGTGGCAGTTGGAGAGAGGCATGGTGGACTGTGTAGCAGAGGATTGTTTGATGCCTGGTACAGCCTAGCAGTGACCCAGCTTAGTCTGGGATGAGAAAGAAATGGGTGCTGAACTGTGCAGTGTCTGGCAAGAGGTTATCAGGACTTCACTCTGCATTCTTGCCAAAACATAGGAAGGTTTAATCACCTGGGTTTGGTACAACAGGCCCCAGATCCCATGAATGAATAAAGGGGGTCGCTGGCTCGACCAGCATTTGGCCATCCCTATTTGTCCTTGAAAAAGTGGTGGAAAGTCAACCACATTGGCAGTGAGTCTGGAGTCACATATAGGCCAGACCAGGTAAGGATGGCAGATTTCCTTCCCTAAAGAGCACATTAGTGAACCAGACGGGTTTTAAAAACAATCTAGTAGTTTCATGGTTACTATTACTGATACTAGCTTTTAAAAAAAAAAAAATAATTATTTTTAAAAATTAACTGAATTTAAATTCCACAACTGCGGTGGGATCTGAACTGGTGTGTCTCCGGATTACTAGCCCAGTAACATAACCACCATGTTACTGTACTCTGGGTGTCCCACAATTCCCTTGGCAGAAGAGGCTGGTCAGTTGAGGGCAAGTCACATGTAGGACAAGAAACTGGCAGTTTCGTGGCAGCAGGAACAGTTGCATGAAGACCTGGCAGGCACAGCAATTAGTACCAGGCAATAGCAGAGCAATGAGAAGGCTGAAGCAGCGAAAAAGAACAGAAATGGAAGTCTCAGGAGGAAAGGAGAGAGACCCAGCTGCAGAGACAAAATCAGCAGCAGAGTCCCAGCACTGGCAATGCCATCCTTTCCAATAAGAGTCCTCAACTCCCAACAAACAAACATATTTTTACTTGGCAAATTCTCTCAGGACACTTACTCATCAGACCTGTTGTTATGCAGTGACAATGAGGTAGTTTGCCATCAATTTCTCTAAAGGCATTGCCTTCTCAAAAGCAGATAGCTACCATTTTCTTCTGACAAACATAGGCCAAGTGGTTCAACCCACTCATGCACATCATAAATGTGTTCAGTAATTTGGGGGAACATTTTATTGCTAGAAATAGTTGCAAACTGACTTTCAAAACAACTATCCACACATACACTAAAACTGAAAGTTGCATGGACCTTTACTCATTGCACGGAGATTCAATTGTCTTTTCATTAGATTCCCACTTATTAATCTTGTCTTTATGTTCAAGTAGAGTTATTCAACACCATCCACCCATTTCTGAAGCTACGTGAATTTTTCCTACACAGCAATTGGAAACACGATACATACAGTAAGACAACCTCATATTACAAGAAATCTTTGTTGGAATTGGAGAAGCCTTGTTTACCGACAAAAAGGCTAGATTACAAACAGGCCAATCAACAAGTGACACAGGCTGAAACTAGGAGTGTATTTGAATATCACTTTAAATCTGAACAATCTTAATGCTGATTGAGTTAACCATGCAAATTTAGTATTTATTCACTACACTGAAGGACCATATTTTACTTCAAGGGGAATTGAATTTTAAAGCCAAGCAAGTTGGAATAAAAGAAACATTTGATCCCACAAGATTTATATTGCAGCAAGTAAGTCATGTTATAACAACATGAACAGTCTTCAAGAACACAGCTGGTTAAAGAGGGCTGGTGTTATCAACTTCAACATTAAAAATCCAGTACACAGTGGATCTACAAATCCAGAATGACTCGATCGCTTCAGCAGATTATAGGATACATAACACCAGTAGCCCAAGTAAACTTTCCCCTTCAAGCCACCACTTTTAGTTAAGAGGAAGAACCCACTGCTTCCATTTGGTGCTGGCCCAGACAGCTCTAGAAAAGACTGAACTCATGATTTGTGATGTTGTGAATTTAAAACTTGAAGCCTTCATTGTGACCCAATGTGCCAATCCACTAACCTCCGACACCACTGTAAAACCCGACAGTATAAAAATACTTCCATTTATAAAGCATCTTTCACAACCACTGCATGCTCCAAAGCGCTTTACAGCCAATTAAGTACTTTTTGAAGTGTAGCCACTGTAGGAACACAAGGGATGCAGCAGCCAATTTGCACACAGCAAGCTCCCACAAACAGCAATATGATAATGACTAGATAATCTGTTTTTTTTTTACTGATGTTGATTAAGGGATAAATATTAGCCAGGACACTGGAGACAACACCCCTGCTCTTTTTCGAAATAGTGCCTTGGGATCTTTTACTTCCACCTGAGAGAGCAGACAGGGCCTTGGTTTAATGTCTCCTCCTAAAAAAATACTGCACTGGAGAGTCAGCCAAGATTTTTGTGCTCAAATCTCTGGTGAATTTAAAATGGAGGATAGATTTTAATAGAGAATTTATTCCTATGGTCCTTTGTCCCCTAATTGTTTAGTGGGTAAAAACACCAGGGTGGCACTAAATTGCACAGACCAAGAACATTCTATCACAATAATATCTACATAGTGCAATTTCCAAGCACTTTAGAATTGAACATGGCTCGAATATGGCTGACAAGATACCCGCTAAAAGTTCAACAGAGGGGGAAAAAAAAAAGGCTTTCATTTGGACATGGAATTGCCCGATGCACAATCTCAGCCAGATGGAAATGGGGTCAGGGTACATTAAACTGGGCCTCATGGCCTCCAGATTAAGGGTTAAGGAGAGTGGTTCCTACTTCTCATTTCTTTCCAGTGACCTCCGTCAGGAAGGATATATTGGCCTTCGAAGATGTATAGCCCAGATTCACCAGAATTATAACCAGGGCTTAAAGGGTTACATAAGGAGGACACATTGGATAAACTTGGCTTGTATTCCCTCGAGTTAAGACAGTTGGGGGTTGATCTAATTGAAGTGTTAAAATAATTCAGGGATTTGACAGCAGAGCTATTGTCTCTGGTGGAGGAATCCAGAACAAGTAGACACAATCTTTAAAATTAGAGCTAACCCATTCAGGAGTGAAACCAGGATGCATTTTTTCCACCTCACACAAAGGGTAATGGAAACCTGTAACTCTTTCTCCTGCTCCCACCCCCAAAGGATGTGGATGCTGGGTCAATTGAAATTTTCAAGACTGGGATCAAGATTTCACTTAGGCAAGGATATCAATGGATATGGAACAAAGATAGTTGGAGAAGTTGAGGTACAGATCAGCCATAATCTAATGAAATGGTGGAAACAGGCTGGAGGGGCTGAATGGACTACTGTTCCCATTAGACGAGCATGTATGGACACGAGCAGAGGCCTCAACTGAGACAACCACAATAAACAGCTGAACAACAGTACCTGCCCCCCCTTCCCAAAACAGCTCAGCAAATCTTTCCAGCAAGTGGTTGCCCAAGTCAAGAGGATCATAGATTTGATCCTTAGTCAGCCCTGAGTGAACCCCAATAAGTAACCAGTTAACATACAGCTCTAACTCTCCAACCTCACAATTACCTCAATTACCACCAGGCTGTCTGTTCAACATCAAGTCAACTTACTCCATTTGAACCTCAAAGACTGAAGCAATCATTTTCAACATCCACCCCCATAAACTCTGCTCCCTTACCACTGATTTAATCCCCTCCCCAGCCACTCACTCAGGCTGAACCTCTTGGATGCCAGACCACTGGCATGGCTGAAACCCTCCCTGGTGACCCAGTGGGCACCACTAAAGTGGCTGCACATCTTACAGCAACCCTCCCCTTTAACTGAAGGGAAGGAACATTGCTATGTGTCAGCATGACACTGCACATCCAAGTCATTATCATTGTGCTGCTGACAATGCCTGCCTTCCACCCTGCAGCCATCCTAACGAAGTCACAGGAAAAAAAATAATTTAATTCGAATTGTGCAGCAGAAGGTAATTTCAGCCCCCCAAGAGTATAGCTTAACAAAAAAAAAAAGCACACATTTGCTTCTGGTTACCACTTCCCAAATCAGTGCAACTCAAAACAGGAACCAAGTAGGGGCAAGTCCATACAGTGGATAGTGGATCCACAACCTAGCATGGACAAATTCAAATCCTATGATAAAGTTGTGAAACTGAATTTAAGAAATGTGGGTTGACAAAAAAATAAAACTGAGATTTTGAGAAACACCCAGCTGATTCACTAACATCTTACAAAAGGAGGGAACCTGCCACTGCTTGACCCTGTTCTATACTGCATGAACAACTCTTAATGCCCTCTGAAGTGGCCTTGCAAGCCATTCAACTGTAAAAACCTATCACTATGATAAAGGTGACCAACTAGGTTTGGGCAATAAATGCAGCCTTGTGAGCATCAGACATATCCAAAGAACTTTTTTTTTTAAAAAACTGCCCTGTGTAGTACTGCCTCCAATGTGGCACCAAGTCACTCCACCTACCTACCACTGGTATCACCCCAAAAAAAATTGATTGAATAAGAGGTATGCTGCAAATCCTCAAAAGGCAGAAGAAACTTTGAATTTCTCAAGATTGAGGGGGTAATCAAGAGAAGAAACAGCTGATAGATTTGGAGCATAGTAGATCATCATTATCCCAAAATAATTTTGCAGAAGTTAAAATGTCTTAGTCACAAGTCAAGCTTATTTTGTCAAAATGTTGCAAATTCTCCACTGACATATTTATGCAGGATAGGTTAGCAGAGATAACAGTTAGCTGCTGATGGGAGAAGGAAAGGGGAAAGAATCATTGCTTTCTACAGAAAGATAAGCTAGAAGGCCAAATAGCCTCCCTCATCTGAACTTTGCACAGACTTTGATACTTCTACTACACAGTCACAACTGTAAAGACAGCACAAGAACATCACTTTCTGTTGACATCTAGTAGAAATTTCAGAGGCTTTCTTGTGCACCATATTTAAGTTGGAGGGGTTCCTAGAAACATTTGACCAGGTCTACAATGCACAGTCAAGATCATAGACCCTTTTCTATATTCATAACCCTCACTGCCCAGTCTGTAGTTGCCAAAGGTCACTGGCAGGGGCACAGTCTGGCCCTCCAGCTGCATGCAGTCTCTGGCAGGGGCACTGGCCCTCCTTCTGCCCAAGGTCACTGGCCCTCTGGTCGCCCATGGCCTCCAGCTCAGACCCTACAAACAAAAAGGAGCGGTTTGGATGAAGTAAATAGGGAGAAACTATTTCCAAAAAGGGAACTAGATATACTCTTGAAGGAAAAGAATTTGCAGGGCTATGAGGAAAGGGGCAGGGACCAATTGGTGGGCTCTTTCAAAGAGCCAGCACAGGCACGATGGACCGAATGGACTCATCCTGTGCTGTGCCATTCTATAAACGTGTTGCCACAAGACATGTGGCTCGGTGCCAGCTCGCACCCACCTGTTGCAGCTCCTTCTCGATCTCTCCCGCTTTAATGACGATGGGTCCCCGGACCGCGTACTCCGTGGCGCGGACATGCGGGTTCATGTTGCCGAGGCTCAGGACCCTGTCGCCATTCCTGGTCGGGGCGGCCCCGTTGTCCCGGAGAACCGAGGCCGCGCCCACCCTCATCAGGCTGGCGGCGAAACCCCTGAAGCCGACCAGCTCTCCTCCGCTGCCCGCCAGCCGCCAGTTCGCTGACACCCCGGCCAGGCGCCGGGCCACACCGCTCAACCCGTACATTTCCACCCAAGCCTCAGCAACCTCCTCAGCCTTGATCGCCTCTTCGGGCGCAGCACAACCCACTTCGCAACCGACTGACCCAGACAGCGGCATTGGATTCAAACCCGCTCCTTTTACGCTCGGCACCGGCGCCGCTGCGCAGGGCACTCTGGGAGTTGTAGTCCACAGCCCGCCGGTCGCTGCGGTTCACACCACGGCCGCGTGTGGCGCTGAAAACTACAGCTCCCAGCAGACCATCTGACGGCCACGCATGCGCATCACCAACGTGTTGAAAAAAAAATCTCCACCTCCTGCGGCCCCCAATGAAATCCAGAGACATCCTGGACCAATTGGAGCAACCAGTCAGTCACACCCATAAACATACTTCGCAGGCAGCAATGGAAAGTGTAAGTGGAGACGGATGCCTGACCAAGTTTGTCTGTAAAAGCGCTGAGGGACGTCCCGAGGTCGTGAAAGGCGCTATATAAATACAAGTCTTGCCCGCAGTGCTTAACAAATGTGACCAATAGAGGGAAAGGCTTAAAAAACAACTTGCCAACAGTTCAAAATATTTTATAGAACATCATCATAGATAGCCCCTCGAAATCATACCGACATTGAAAATTGTGACATTTAATTTCCCATCTTTTAAAAATAGAACAGGAATTACGGAAAAGCAAAATACTGCAGATGCTAGAAATCTGAAATGAAATCAGAAAATGCTGAAAATAAGAACTTAAGAAATAGGAGCAGGAGTAGGCCATTTGGCCCTTTGAGTCTCTCCACCATTCAATAAGATCATGACTGCTCTGATCTTGCCCTCAACTCCACTTTCATGCCCACACCCTATAACCCTTGACTCCCCTCAGCAATACTCAGCTGCCCAGGCAGCATCTGTGGAGAGAGGAACAAAGTTAACATTTCAGGTCCATGACCTTTCATCAGAAGAGGAAAATGTTAGGGATGCAATCTATTATGTCTGTACTGTACTTATGAATGACTCCACGAGGCAATGTGTTATATTCAAACTGTAGTGACCTTGGTCCTTTATTCGTAACTCCAGAGTGAGGCAGCCACATGGTGGCTTCCCTTTTATACAGCCCTTGCCACCAGGGCAGGAAACCCCGGTCTCCACCAGTTGCAGCCTCTAATGGTGCCAGCATAGTGTATACATAGTGTAAACCTTATTGATAATACATCAGGTAAACAAGTCTCCATCTTATGCAACTATAGTGACTACACAGAGAGTATATCTATAGTCTGCATATATAACATCACTCTTCCCAACTGAAGTGCCAATAGCCCTTGCACCTTGGCTGTGCTTTGGCTTGGTTCTCTCCCTATTAACCCCCAAGTCCTTTTGCCATAATGTTGGGTAGTGGTTACCAGTTTGGATGGTTTGATGATACAGTGGAGGTTCCAGTGAGTTCTGGGTGTGATCCATGTATGTGTCCATGGCTACATACATCTACTTCCCCCCCCCCCCCCGCTCCCCCCACACAGCGAGATCATGCAGCTGGCCTGTTACATTAACATACAAGATCAGACACAGTGCAAGTACAGTTTGTACAGTTTTTTTTTACAGTTTGTATCGTGACACCTCGGTTCAGTGACTTACATTCGTTACGTTTTACGGTCTTGCTCCAGGATTGGGTAGATTGCATTCATGGTTCAGTCATGGTTAGTACTGAGGTAGCAGTACAGATATGCGAGGACTCTAGTTTCAGAGCAACCGGACGGGGTCCTAGTTGTCTGAAGTCGGCGCTGCGCCCCCTGCTAGTGGTGGGCAGAGCCACAGATGTGTGTGCCCTCCCTGTCCTCCTTTGAGGGCTGCAGAATCTTCTGCCTGCTCTCTAACGGTGTTGGGAACCTGGCTGTTCCAGGTCCCGTTTGGGGAACTCGTTGGTTCTGACCTTTCACTCCCGGACATGGCTGAGATAGCGACTGGATCTGGGGGCTGCGCTGTCTCCATCCAGATGGTGGGCAATGGCGGCCGACTGCGCGTATTGGTGCCATTTTCGTTTCCAGGTCCGGGGCGAATAGTGCCATCGGGTGCCTGCAGCGTGCGATAGACCTGGGGCAGGGTATCAGGATCAGTGCCGTCACCCTCCTGAGGTCGCTGGCCTATAACTTGTGGGGACAACTGGGGCAGGGCATCAGGATCAGCGCCTTTACCCTCCAGAATTCGCTCGTTTGCTACTTTTGGGGACACTCTATTCCCGACATCTCGCAACAACATTTTGTTCTTTACATTAGGAATAGTACCGACATCTTGCAACAACATTTTGTTCACAATCTTAATCGGTTCGTTACATTCATTGCCATGCATACAATGTCTCTTTAAGTTCAGTTGGTTGCAGATCTCCTTTAAGAGAACCCTGCTGGTTTTACCCCAATCAAATCCTTTGTTAAATACCATGTGTTGGTCCCTCAGCGTTGCACCTCATGGTATGGCCACAGCCATCTTTTTTTTCAGCCACGCTGCACCTCGCTGCAGCAGGGACGCCATCTTGCCTCTGTCCTCAAGGTCAACTGCCTTGATCCTTCTCTCCTGCAATTCTGCCACAAAAGCTGAAAACATAGAAACAAAGAAAATAGGTGCAGGAGTAGATCATTCGGCCTTTCGAGCCTGCACAACCAATCAATAAGATCATGGCTGATCATTCATCTCAGTACCCCTTTCCTGCTTTCTCTCCATACGCCTTGATCCCTTTAGCCGTAAGGGCCACATATAACTCCCTCTTGAATACATCCAATGAACTGGCATCAACAACTCTCTGCGATAGGGAATTCCACAGGTTAACAACTCTCTGAGTGAAGAAGTTTCTCCTCATCTCAGTCCTAAATGGCTTACCCCTTATGCTTAGACTATGTCCCCTGGTTCTGGACTTCCCCAACATCGGGAACATTTTTCCTGCATCTAACCTGTCCAGTCTAGTCAGAATTTTATATGTTTCTATGAGATCCCCTCTCATCCTTCTAAACTCCAGTGAATACAGGCCCAGTCAATCCAGTCTCTCCTCATATATCAGTCCTGCCATCCCGGGACTCAGTCTGGTGAACCTTCGCTGCACTCCCTCAATAACAAGAACGTCCTTCCTCAGATTAGGAGACCAAAACTCAACACAATATTCCAGGTGAGGCCTTACTAAGGCCTTGTACAACTGCAGTAAGACCTCCCTGTTCCTATACTCAAATCCCCTAGCTATGAAGGCCAACATACCATTTGCCTTCTTCACCGCCTGCTGTACCTGCATGCCAACTTTCAATGACTGATGTACCATGACACCCAGGTCTCGTTGCACCTCCCCTTTTCCTAACCTGCCGCCATTCAGATAATATTCTGCCTTCATGTTTTTTGCCCCCAAAGTGGATAACCTCACATTTATCCACATTATACTGCATCTGCCATGCATTTACCCACTCACCTAACCTGTCCAAATCACTCTGCAGCCTCGTAGCGTCCTCCTCACAGCTCACACTGCCACCCAGCTTAGTGTCATCTGCAAACTTGGAGATACTACACTCAATTCCTTCATCTAAATCATTAATGTATATTGTAAATAGCTGGGGTCCCAGCACTGAGCCCTGCGGCACCCCACTAGTCACTGTCTGCCATTCTGAAAAGGACCCGTTTATCCCGACTCTCTGCTTCCTGTCTGCCAACCAGTTCTCTATCCACGTCAGTACATTACCCCCAATAACATGTGCTTTAATTTTGCACACCAATCTTTTGTGTGGGACCTTGTCAAAAGCCTTTTGAAAGTCCAAATACACCACATCTGTAACGTCCTTACACAAGACCATAAATCCACACGAGGCACATTCTATGGACAAGGTCACTCCATGACCTGAACCTTTATTCACAGGACCAAGAAGTGATGACCCTGCGTGGGACTTCCCTTTATATACCTGGATGACCAAGTGAGGAGTGTCTCCCACAAGTTCACCCCCTGTGGTCACGGTGTGCATTTCTTATGCGTATACAGTATGCAGTGTTGTTACATAAAGGTTACATACACGACATCACCTCCCCCTCAACATCTTATTGGGATCATAGGTTAAGTCTCTCCGGTGGTCTGCGCGCTCTCGTGGAGCGCCGCAGTTGGGGCTCTGATTGTTGAGCCTTGGTATGCGTTTCTGTCACCTATGGTGATTCTGCCTGTCCGGGCTGATCGCAGGGACTGTGCATGCTGCTGAATGTTCTTGTTGCTCGTTCACTGGTGGTGGTGTGACTACCATCTCATGATCTTCCTCAGGTTCCTCAGTGTCCATGCTGAACCTTTTTTTTACTTGGTCCAGATGCTTGCGGCATATCTGCCCATTGTTAAGTTTAACCATTATGACCCTATTCCCCTCTTTGTCTATTACAGTGCCCTCAAGCCCCAAAGCGTGATTGAGAACAAATACAGGGTCATCAATTTCTATACATCTCCCCCTTGAATTTCGGTCATGGTACTCGTTTTGGGACTGGTGCTTGCACTCAACAATGTCGGACAGGACTGAATGAATGAGGGACAGCCAAGTTTTGAGTGTTCGTTTCATGAGTAGCTCCGCGGGCGGGACCCCCGTGAGCGAGTGCGGTCGGGACCTATTGGCCAGCAGAAGGCGCGATAGGCGGCATTGAAGGGAGGGTCCTTGAATCTGGAGCATGCCTTGCTTTATGATTTGGACCGCACGTTCCGCCTGGCCATTGGAGGTCGGCTTGAATGGTGCTGTCCTGACATGGTTAATGCCATTACCCGACATGAACTCCTGGAATTCATAGCTTGTGAAATACGGGCCGTTATCGCTAACAATGATGTCCGGCAAGCCGTGGGTCGCAAAGACCGCGCGAAGACTCTCCATGGTGGTGGATGCCGTGCATGAATTCAAAATGATGCACTCGATCCATTTCGAGTACGCATCAACCACAATGAGAAACATTTTTCCCATGAACGGGCCCGCGTAGTCTATGTGAATACGTGACCATGGCCTGGTGGGCCAGGGCCACGGGCTGAGCGGGACCTCCCTGGGGGCATTACCTAGCTGGGCACACGTTGTGCACCTGCAAACACAGTGTTCCAGGTCTGAATCAATTCCCAGCCACCACACATGTGACCGGGCAATGGCCTTCTTCAGCACGATGCCTGGGTGCTCGCTGTGGAGTTCCCTGATGAATGCTTCCCTGCCCCTCTGGTGCATGACTACCCGGCTGCCCCATAGTAGGCAGTTGGCTTGGATGGAGAGCTCATCCATCCGTCTGTGAAACGGTCTGGCCTCCTCAGGGCATGATCCGTGTTCGGGCACCCAATCCCCAGTCAGGACACGTTTCTTATTCAAGGAAAGGAGGGGATCTCTGTTGGTCCAGATTTTGATCTGGCGGGCTGTGATGGTGGAGCCTGCGCTGTCAAAGGCATCGATAGCCATGACCATCTCAGCGCTTTGCTCAGCTGTCCCCTCAGTGGTGACCAGTGGAAGCCTGCTGAGCGCGTCGGTGCAGTTTTCGGTGCCGGGCCGGTGCCGGATGCTGTAGTCATAAGCAGTGAGCGTGAGAGCCCATCGCTGTATGCGAGCTGATGCATTGGCATTGACAGCCTTGCTGTCTGACAGCAGGGATGTTAACGGCTTGTGGTCCGTTTCTAATTCGAACCTCCTGCCAAAAAGGTACTGATGCATCTTTTTCACCCCATAGACACATGCAAGCCTTCCTTCTCAACCATCCCATATCCCCGTTCAGCTTGAGAGAGTGATCTGGAGGCTTAAGCCACAGGTTGTAGTTGGCCCTCAGCTTTACCCTGCTGCAACACGCACCCAACCCCATAGGTCGATGCATCACATGTCAGAACCAATTTCTTACGGGGGTCGTACAGGGTCAACAACTTATTTGAACAAAGTAGGTTCTGCGCCCGATTGAAAGCCCCTTCCTGACAGCCCCCCCAAAACCAATCACAACCCTTATGCAGGAGCACGTGCAGCGGCTCCAACAATGTGTTTAAGTTCGGCAGAAAGTTCACGAAATAGTTCAAGAGTCCCAGAAATGAACGCAACTCCGATGTGTTGCAGGGCCTGGGCACTCGTCGAATCGCCTCCGTTTTGGATTCGCTGGGCCGAATCCCGTCTGCAGCAACTCGACCTCGGGAGCCAAAAGCACACACTTAGACTTCTTGAGTCGCAGGCCTACCCGGTCCAGTTGGCGTAGCACCTCCTCCAGGTTGTGGAGGTGTTCCTCGGTGTCACGACCCGTGATGAGGATGTCGACCTGAAATACGATTGTTCCGGGAATGGATTTGAGCAGGCCTTCCATGTTTCTTTGAAAAATCGCAGCTGCTGATTGATTGCCAAACGGACACCTGTTGTAAACAAACAGTCCCTTGTGCGTGGTGATGGTGGTCAGTAGTTTAGATTCATCGGCTAGTTCTTGGGTCATATAAGCTGAAGTGAGGTCCAACTTGGTGAACAGCTTGCCGCCTGCTAGCGTGGCAAAAAGGTCCTCCGCTCTCAGGAGCGGGTATTGGTCTTATAGGGACACCCGATTGATCCTGACTGAGCCATCCGTTTTTAGGATGGGAACGATGGGGCTCGCCCAGTCGCTGAATTCAACGGGCGAGATGATGCCCTCTCTCAGCAACCGGTCCAATTCGCTCTTAATTTTCTCCTGCATCACATACAGCACAGCTCTGGCTTTGTGGTGCATTGGTCTGGCATCCGGGGTGATGCGTATCACTACTTTGGTACCTTTGAACGTCCTGACGCCAGGTTGAAATAGTGACTCAAATTGCTGTGAGCATGAACTTCGCTCCACAGATGACATGGCGTGCACATCCCCCCATTTCCAGTTCATCTCAGCTAACCAGCTCCTCCCCAACAGTGCGGGACCATTGCCCGGGACAATCCAGAGTGGCAACCTGTTCTCCGAATCTTTGTGGGTCACGACTACCGTGGCACTGCCTAGCACTGGAATGATCTCCTTTGTATATGTCCGTAGCTGTGCGTCAATCAGCAATAATTTTGGCCTCCTAGCCTTGGACACCCACAACCTTTCAAACTGATTGATACTCATCAGGGACTGGCTGGTCCACGTGTCTAGCTCCATTAATACTGGGATGCCATTGAGGAGCACTTTCATCATTATCAGTGGTGTCCTGGTATATGAACTATATATGTGCTCCACATGAACTCGCTGAACTTCAGTTTCCAGCGATTTCCCCCAATATTCATTTGGCCTTGTAGGGCTTACATCGGGCCCGTCCTCCTCGTACATCAACCTGGCTGCAGGCTTCCTGCACATACGCGCCAAGTGACTGCTGACGTTGCAGTTTCTGCAGGTATATTGCTGATACCTGCAAGCTCTGGCTGGGTGTTTGCCTCCACACCTCCAGCATGAGCTGGAGGCCCCGTTGTTGGAAACAAAAGGTCCATTACCAGTCGATCGTCGCTGACTGTCTCTGTAACTGTCCTTAAGCGCACCATTAACAGGTGTTAATGGCCCCATTACTGGTCGCATTGTCCATTGCAATGGCATGAATCGCCGTTCAGCTAGCCATTGTCTCTGTTAAATTCCCCCTTTGGGTTCGACTACATGCTGGGGCATGTCCGACTGCCCTTGTCTGCCTAGAGAACTGTGTGCTGCGTTAACAATGTTGACTCCCTGGTCGTTTGCCGCATTTGAGCCAAGATTTTTGTCATGCATCTTTCTGGTCTCTTCCTCCCCTGAGATAAATGTCTGGGCTATCAGGGCCGCTGCTTCCAAGGTCAAGTCTTTGGTCTCAATCAGTTTCCTGAAAACCCCAGCGTGCCCGATGCCCTCAATAAAAAAGTCTCGCTGCATCTGTGAACTTACATAGACTCGCCAGTCGCCGGAGATCTGCCACGAAGTCAGGAACGCTTTGCCCTTCTCGCTGCTGGTGCGTGTAAAACCGGTGTCTCGCCATGTGCATGCTGCCCGCCGGTTTAAGGTGTTCCCCGATCAATTTACTGAGCTCTTTGAACGTCTTGTCCGCTGGCTTCCCTGGAGCTAGAAGGTCCTTCTTCAGGGAGTACGTTCTGGATCCACAAACAGTCAGGAGATGAGCCCTGCATTTGTCGGCCGAATCCTGTCCCAACCATTCCTTAGTGACAAAACTTTGCTGTAGTCTCTCAATAAAGTCGTCCCAATCATCACCAATGCAGTACCTCTCTTCTGTGCTGCTAGTGGCCATGCTCGCGTGGTTTAAATCCCAGTTTCTCGTCACCAATGATATGTCCTTACTATACAGTATAAATGCACACGAGGCCCATACTTGAGAGAAGGGCACTCTGTGACCAGTTACCTTTATTACCAAGACCTCAAGCGATGAAGGTCGATGGAGCTTCCCTTTTTACACCTGAAAGTCCAGGTTAGGAGTGTCTCCCACAAGTTCACCCCCTTGTGGTCAATGTTCTCAAGGTGTACAACTTAGGTCAGCTTATACATGGGTTACAATGATAGTTGAATACATGACAGATTGAATGTGAGATAATGTCGGCAAGTACGTCCGCTGCCACCACTGAAAGCCTGCAGGTCATGTTTGTCACGCATGGCCTGCTTGATGTCCTTGTGAGTGACAACGGGCCGTGTTTCACCAATGCCGAGTTCAAAGAGTTCATGACCCGCAATAGGATCAAACATGTCACATCTGCCCCGTTAAAACCAGCATCCATTGGTCAAGCAGAGAGAACAGTGCAAACAATCAAGCAGAGCTTGAAGAGAGTAACTGAAGGCTCACTGCGGACTCACCTATCCCGAGTCCTGCTTCGTTACCGCACAAGACCCCACTTGCTCACTGGGATTCCCCCCGCTGAATTGCTCATGAAAAGGGCACTTACGACAAGGCTCTCGTTAGTCCACCCTGATCTACACGAACAGATAGAGAGCAGGTGGCTTCAACAAAGTACATATCATGATAGCGCAAATGTGTCAAGCGAAATTGAGATTAATGATCCTGTATTTGTGTTGAACTGTGGACAAGGTCCCAAGTGGCTTTCCGGCACTGTCGTGGCCAAAGAAGGGAGTCGGGTGTTTCTGGTCAAACTTTCAAATGGACTCATCTACAGGAAACACTTGAACCAAACCAAACTCAGATTCATGGACTATCCAGAGCAACCCATATTAGACCCTACCTTTTTTGACCCCCCAACACACACACCAGTGGCAACCGACACAGCGGTTGACCACGAAGCAGAACCCATCACCCGCAGCAGCTCAGCAGGATTCACCACACCAGGCAGCCCAGCAAGGCCAGCTGCACAGCAGCCCAGTGAGGGCCCAACAAACGACTCACCAAAACCAGCATTTGCACCGAGACAATCAACCAGGAAAAGAAAGGCCCCAGATCGACTCACCTTGTAAATAGTTACACTATTGACTTTGGGGTGGGGGGGGTGGGGGTGGCGTGTTGATATATATGTAAACCTGTAAATACCTTGTTTAACCACCAGAGGGCTCATCCCCTGGAGTCCCAAGGGATCCCACAATCCCTTGGGAGCCCCTCTACTTAAGGAGGCCTCACAGGCTGGAGAGGCACTTTGGAGACCAGCAATAAAAGACTACGGTCACACTTTACTTTGAGTTCACAGTATCTGGTCAGACTCTTCATTCATACACTACAGTTCTCCTTAGAGCAGAGAAGGTTAAGAGGAGATTTGATAGAGGTATTTCAAGAGTAAACAAGGAGAAACTGTTTCTAGTGGCAAAAAGGTTGGTAACCAATGGACGTAGATTTAAGGTGATTGACAAAAGACAAGAGGATTTTTTTTTTGCAGAGGGTTGTTATGATCTGGAATGCACTGCCTGAAAAGGTGATGGAAGCAGATTCAGTAGTAACTTTCAAAAGGGAATTGGATAAATATTTGAAGGGGAAAAAATACAGGGCTATATGGAAGGAGCAGGGGTTTGGGGCTCTTTAAAAGAGCTGGCATAGGCGCGATGGGGCAAATGGCCTTCTCCTGTGCTGTTTCATTCTATACAGAACAAAAGATCTTACAACATGTTAAATGAAACAGGTTGGGAGCAACGTTCCCTCTAAGATGCTTGGCTGTGTAGCTGTCTGCCGGTCCCGAGCAGCCCGGAACTGGCTTTTCCAACATGAAACTTTGAACGGGACACGCAGCCTATTAAAGGGACTGCGCACATAAATTCAAAATTAGCTGGAACATTGGTTGGGAGTCCTGATGTGAACTAAGTTACCTACCACAGTGATTCAAACAGACCTGAAAAACAATACCTGCACCATAATATCCTACACAATTTATACAGTGTGAACATGATGTCAGTCATAGAGCGCGGCTTTAATTGATGTACTTTTAATAAACAGGGGCTCTCTATGCAGACAGAATTCATTGCTCAGTGCAGATTACAAAACTTACTTGAGTACTTAGCACCTTACCTAGAAATATTATTCCTTTTCTAAGTCATAATGTCCAAAAGGACTTTATAAATTGTCAGATATAGGATAATATATCCTATTGTAAGGGGAATAGATAGGGATTCTGCGGCCACAAATGAGACTCCAGGATGGTATGTGCCTCCCTGGTGCAAGGGTCAAGGATGTCTCGGAGCAGTTGCAGGGCATTCTGGAGGGGGAGGGTGAACAGCCAGCTGTCGTGGTGCATATAGGTACCAATGATATAGGTAAAAAACGGGATGAGGTCCTACAAGCTGAATATAGGGAAGTAGGACCTCAAAGGTAGTAATCTCAGGATTGCTACCAGTGCCACGTGCTAGTCAGAATAGGAATAGGAGGATAGTTAAGATGAATACGTGGCTTGAGGAACGGTGCAAGGGGAAGGTATTCAAATTCTTGGGATATTGGAACCGGTTCTGGGGGAAGTGGGACCAGTACAAAACGGACGGTCTGCACCTGGGCAGGACCGGAACCGATGTCCTAGGCGGAGTGTTTGCTAGTGCTGTTGGGGAGGGTTTAACCTAATATGGCAGGGGGATGGGAATCTATGTAGGGAGGCAGAGGGAAGTAAAAAAGGGGTAGAAGCAAAATGTAGGAAGGAGAAATGTAAGAGTGGAGGGCAGAGAAATCAAGGGCAAAAATCAAAAAAGAGCCACATTACAACATAATTCTAAAAGGACAAAGAGTGTTAAAAAAACAAGCCTGAAGACTCTGAGTCTCAATGTGAGGAGCATTCGTAACAAGGTGGCTGAACTAACTGCGCAGTTAGCTGTTAACGGATATGATGTAATTGGGATTACGGAGACATGGCTCCAGGGTAACCAAGGCTGAGAACTCAACATCCAGGGGTATTCAATATTCAGGAAGGATAGACAGAAAGGAAAAGGAGGTGGGGTAGCGTTACTGGTTAAAGAGGAGATTAACGCAATAGTAAGGAAGGACATTAGCTTGGATGATGTGTAATCTATATGGGTAGAGCTGCGAAACACCAAAGGGCAGAAAACGTTAGTGGGAGTTGTGTACAGACCACCAAACAGTAGTAGTGAGGTTGGGGATGGCATCAAACAGGAAATTAGGGACGCGTGCAATAAAGGTACAGCAGTTATCATGGGTGACTTTAATCTACATATTGATTGGGCTTACCAAACTTGAAGCAACACAGTGGAAGAGTATTTCCTGGAGTGTATAAGGGATGGTTTTCTAGACCAATATGTCGAGGAACCAACTAGAGAGCAGGCCACCCTAGACTGGGTCTTGTGTAATGAGAAAGGATTAATTAGCAATCTTGTCGTGCGAGGCCCTTTGGGGAAGACCATAATATGGTAGAATTCTTTATTAAGATGGAGAGTGACACAGTTAAGTCAGAGACTAGGGTCCTGAACTTAAAGAAAGGTAACTTCAATGGTATGAGACGTGAATTGGCTAGGATAGGCTGGCTAATGATACTTAAAGGGTTGACGGTGGATAAGCAATGGCAAGCATTTAAAGATTGCATGGATGAACTTCAACAATTGTATATCCCTGTCTGGCGTAAAAATAAAACGGGGAAGGTGGCTCAACCATGGCTAACAAGGAAGAGGCATATAAATTGGCCAGAAAAAGCAGCAAACCTGAGGACTGGGAGAAATTTAGAATTCAGCAGAGGAGGACAAAGAGTTTAATTAGGAGGAGGAAAATAGAGTATGAGAATACGCTTGCAGGGAATGTAAAAACTGACTGCAAAAGCTTCTATAGATATGTGAAGAGAAAAAGATTAGTGAAGACTAATGTCGGTCCCTTGCAGTCAGAATCAGGTGAATTCATAATGGGGAACAAGGAAATGTCAGACGAATTGAACAAATACTTTGGTTCTGTCTTCACTAAGGAAGACACAAATAACCTATCGAAAATACTAGGGGACCGAGGGTCTAGTGAGAAGGAGGAACTGAGGGAACTGAGGGAAATCCTTATTAGTCAAGAAATGGTGTTGGGAAAATGATGGGATTGAAGGGCGATAAATCCTCAGGGCCTGATAGTCTGCATCCCAGAGTACTTAAGGAAATGGCCCTAGAAATAGTAGATGCATTGCTGGTCATTTTCCAACATTCCATGAACTCTGGATCAGTTCCTGTGGATTGGAGGCTAGCTAATGTAACCCCACTTTTTAAAAAAGGAGGGAGAAAGAAAACAGGGAATTATAGACCGGTTAGCCTGACATCGGTAGTGGGGAAAATGCTGGAATCAATTATTAAAGATGTAATAGCAGTGCATTTGGAAAGCAGTGACAGGATCGGTCCAAGTCAGCATGGGTTTATGAAAGGGAAATCATGTTTGACAAATCTAGAATTTTTTGAGGATGTAACTAGTAGAGTGGACAAGGGAGAACCAGTGGATGTGGTGTATTTGGACTTTCAAAAGGCTTTTGACAAGGTCCCACACAAGAGATTGATGTGCAAAATTAAGGCACATGGTATTGGGGGTAATGTATTGACGTGGATAGAGAACTGGTTGGCAGACAGGAAGCAAAGAGTGGGAATAAACGGATCCTTTTCAGAATGGCAGGCAATGACTAGTGGGCTACCGCAAGGTTCAGTGCTGGTACCCCAGCTATTTACAATATATATTAATGATTTAGACAAAGGAATTAAATGTAATATCTCCAAGTTTTCAGATGATACTAAGCTGGGTGGCAATGTGAGCTGTGTGGAGGATGCTAAGAGGCTGCAGGTTGACTTGGACAGGTTAGGTGAATGGGCAAATGCATGGCAGATGCAGTATAATGTGGATAAATGTGAGGTTATCCACTTTGGTGGCAAAAACAGGAAGGCAGGTTATTATCTGAATGGTGACAGATTAGTAAAAGGGGAGATGCAACGAGATCTGGGTGTCATGGTACATCAGTCATTGAAAGTAGGCATGCAGGTACAGCAGGTAGTAAAGAAAGCAAATGGCATGTTGGCCTTCATAGCGAGAGGATTTGAGTATAGGAGCAGGCAGTTCTTACTGTAGTTGTACAGCGCTTTGGTGAGACCACACCTTGAGTATTGTGTGCAGTTTTGGTCTCCTAATCTGAGGAAGGACATGAGGGAGTGCAGCGAAGGTTCACCAGACTGATTCCCGGGATATATGAAGAAAGACTGGATTGACTAGGCTTATATTCACCGGAATTTAGAAGAATGAGAGGCGATCTCATAGAAGCATATAAAATTCTGACGGGATTGGACAGGTTAGATGCAGGAAGAATGTTCCCGATGTTGGGGAAGTCCAGAACCAGGGGTCACAGTCTAAGGATAAGGGGTAAGCTATCTAGGACCGAGATGAGGAGAAACTTTTTCACCCAGAGAATTGTTGAGTCCAGTTCATTGGATATATTCAAAAGGGAGTTAGATGTGGCCCTTATGGCTAAAGGGATCAGTAGGTATGGAGAGAAGGCAGGAGTGGGATACTGAAGTTGCATGATCAGCCATGATCATATTGAATGGTGGTGCAGGCTCGAAGGACCGAATGGCCTGCTCCTGCACCTATTTTCTATGTTTCTATGTTTCTAATAGATGAGATGTATGTAACGAGTTAGTGTGATATCATGGGTTGGGGTGAGGTTCTGATGATATGTTATAAAACCAAAAGAGTTAATTATGAAGTTCATGTGAACCATGGAGCTGAAGTTGTGCTTGAAACATGCACACATATTTGTTGTTCAATAAAATATGCATCACACAGCTCAAATGGGAGTGTCTTATTTCAATGTTTGATCACAAGAAGTATAATACTTTACTTTTCTTATAAACTTATAACATGCAATTTACTCTATTGAATAGATGGGGTACAATTTTTTTTTAAATTAAAAAGCAAGCCAAACACTAGGGTTTATTTCTAGAGGGATAGAATTGAAAATTAGGGAAGTTATGCTAAACTTGTATTGAACCTTGGTTAGACCATATTTGGAATACTGTACACAGTTCTGGTCGCCGTATTATAAAAAGGTCTAGAGGCACTGTAAAGGGTGCAGAGAAGATTTACAAGGATGATATCAGAAATAATAGGTTATTCCCATCAGGAAAGGATGAATAGATGGGATCCCCTTTCTCTTGAAAAGAGAAGGCTGAGGGGTGACCTAATAGACCTCTTTAAAATTATGAAAGGTTTTGATAGAGTGGACACAGAGAAAGTGTTTCCCCTTGTGGAGGCCATCAATATAAAATAGTCACCAAGATATCAAATAGGGAATTCAGAAGAAACTTCTTTACTTAGAGAGTGGAGAGAATGTGGAACTCGCTACCATAGGGAATGATTGAGGCGAATAGTATTAATGCATTTAAGGGGAGGTTAGATAAACATTTGAGGGAAAAGGGAATAGAGGGTTATGCTGATAGAGTTAGATGAGCAAAGATGGAAGGAGGCTTGAGTGGAGCATAAACGCCGACATGGACTGATTGGGCCAAATGGCCTGTTTTGTGCCGTATATTCTAAGTAATCCTATGTAATATATGTAATTTTGAAGACTCTGTTGGAGCACTGTAACATGGAAAAAGCTTTTGATTCAGTTGAATGGAATTACTTATTTATGACATGGCACATATTGACTTGCAAGTAATATTTATTGAATGGATTACAGTCATCAGTATTTCTCCTTTTAATGAAAACTCAGCAGAAAGAAAGACAGCTTCTGATTAGTCTAAAAACTAAATTCATGTCAATATTTGATAGCAGATGTGGATAGCATTCCTCTTGGTTAACTTCCTCAGTGTGTCTATTTCACTTCTTTTATCAATCAAAGTGTGTGCTGAATTTTGTATGCTCTTATGCTTTTTAGCTTCTGAAGCAGATTTCTTATAGGTAGCCACACATTACATTTGAAGTACTTTGTGACTGTAAAATTACTTTACCTTTAAGTAAATATCTGATAACTGAATAGTTCCATTCCTTCGGTCGCCTGAGAAAGAGAGTGTTCGAAGATCAGGCCCTCAAATCTGGCACCAAGCTTATGGTCTACAGTGCTGCAGTGATACCTGCCCTCCTGTATAGTTCAGAGACGTGGACCATATACAGTATCCACTGTAAATCGCTGGAGAAATACCACCAACGATGCCTCTGCAATATCCTGCAAATCCCCTGGGAGGATAGACGCATCAACGTCAGTGTTCTCGATCAGGCCAACATCCCCAGTATCGAAGCACTGACCACACTCAACTAACTCCGTTGGGCGGGCCACATTGTCTGCATGCCCAACACAAGACTCCCAAAGCAAGCGCTCTACTCGGAACTCCTACACGGCAAGTGAGCCCCAGGTGGGCAGAGGAAACATTTCAAGGACACCCTCAAAGCCTCCTTGATAAAGTGCAACATCCCCACCGACAGCTGGGAGTCCCTGGCTAAAGACTGCCCGAATTGGAGGAAGAGCCTCTGGGAGGGCGCTGAGAACCTCGAGTCTCGTCGCCAAGAGCATACAGAAATGAAGCGCACGCAGCTGAAGGAGCGTGCGGCAAACCAGACTCCCCACCCACCGTTTCCTTCAACAATGGTCTGCCCCACCTGTGACAGAGACTGTAATTTCCATATTGGACTGTACAGCCACCTGAGAACTCACTTTTAGACTGGAAGCAAGTCTTCCTCAATTTCGAGGGACTGCCTATGATGATGCTCTTATGCTACCTTTAAGTAAATTTCTAATAACTGAATAGCCCATTACCAAAAAGGAAATTGAGGACCTCAAACAATTTGATCAACACTCTTTATGTTCCTAGCCATAAAAAATAATTTCAGGTGCAATTCCTGTTCAGTAAATATTTTGCCCAGTTTGAAAATATTTCTATGTTTTCTAGCTCAGTCTCTTTTCGTATGAATACATAGGATTACATAGGATTACATAGGATATACGGCACAGAAACAGGCCATTTGGACCAACCAGTCCATACCGGCATTTATGCTCCACTCGAGCCTCCTCTCGTGTTTCCTCATCTAAATCTATCAACATAACCCTCTATTCCCTTCTCCCTCATAAGCTTGTCTAGCCTACCCTTAAATGCATCTATACTATTCGTTTCAACCACTCCCTGTGGTAGCGAGTTCCACATTCTCATCACTTTTTGGGTAAAGAAGTTTTTTTCTGAATTCCCTATTGGATTTCTTGGTGACTATCTAATCTTGATGGTCTCTCGTTATGCTCTTCCCCACAAGTGGAAATATTCACTCTGTATCCACTCTATCAAAACCTTTCATAATTTTAAGACCTCTATTCGGTCACCCCTCAGCCTTCTTTTTTCAAGAGAAAAGAGACCCAGCCTGTTCATTTTTATTTCAAAAATATACTTTATTCATATAAAATTTTCACAATACATTGGAAAATAGTTCAGTACCTTGCAGTCAGCAGTTCCATACAATTCGTTTGGATGCTGACAGCAATTCCATACAATGGACTAGCGTAAATGTCATTTCAAGGTACAGTTTAGAACAATCCATAAATCACGTTACATGTAGTACTGTGAAAATAAGGGTATTACATGGAGCAGATAAGAACAGGTTAACATTACATTCCAGGATACATTTCAATACCGATCACGAATCACGTTACATGTAGCACTATGCAGATGAAAGCAGTACACGGAACGGATGAGAATACATTTACATTTTTTTACAAGTTACTAAACAGTGCAGAGACTTTCATTATACATGGCACAACACAGGTGTTTTTCAGTACATGGTGCTCTATGTATACATAGAGTCACTCTGGAGACCTGCAATAAAAGATTAAGGTCACAGTGTTCAATCTGGCAGGAGAGCTCTGACACGTGTTATGCTCCTCCTGTACTATGTGGGAAGTCAGGGACGCTTCCAGTGTCCCTGACGACTACATATGCGGGAAGTGTACCCGTCTGCAGCTCTTGACAGACTGTATTGCGGCACTGGAGCTGCAGGTGGATTCACTCTGGAGCATCCATGATGCTGAGAATGACATAAATAGCACGTTTAGTGACTTAGTCTTACCGCAGGTAAAGGTTACACAGCCAGATAGGGGATGGGTGACCAACAGGAAGAGCAGTGAAAGGAAGGTAGTGTAGGGGTCCCCTGCGGTCATCCCCCTGCAAAACAGATACACTGCTTTGGGTACTGTTGAGGGGGCTGACTCATCAGGGGAGGGCAGCAGCAGCCAAGGTCATGGCACCTTGGGTGACTCTGCTGCATAGGAGGGCAGGAAAAAGAATGGGAGAGCTATAGTGATCGGGGATTCAATTAGAATTAGATAGACGTTTCTGTGGCCGCAACCGAGACTCCAGGATGGTATGTTGCCTCCCTGGTGCAAGGGTCAAGGATGTCTCGGAGCGGGTGCAGGACATTTTGAAGGGGGAGGGTAAACAGCCAGTTGTCGTGGTGCATATAGGTACCAATGATATAGGTAAAAAATGGGATGAAGTCCTATGAGACGAATTTAGGGAGCTAGGTGCTAAATTAAAAAGTAGGACCTCAAAAGTAGTAATCTCATGATTGCTACCATTGCCAGTTGCTAGTCAGAGTAGGAATCGCAGGATAGCTCAGATGAATACATGGCTTGAGGAGTGGTGCAAAAGGGAGGGATTCAAATTCCTGGGACATTGGAACCGGTTCCGGGGAGGCCCCTTGGGGATGAGTGACCATAATATGGTAGAATTCTTTATTAAGATAGAGAGTGACACAGTTAATTCAGAGACCAGGGTCCTGAACTTGGGGAAAGGTAACTTCGATGGTATGAGATGTGAATTGGCTAGAATAGACTGGTGAGTGATACTTAAAGGGTTGACGGTGGATAGACAATGGCAAACATTTGAAGATCACATGGATGAACTTCAACAATTGTACATCCCTGTCTGGAGTAAAAATAAAACGGGGAAGGTGGCTTAACCGTGGTTAACAAGGGAAATTAAGGATAGTGTTAAATCCAAGGAAGAGGCATATATATTGGCCTGAGGACTGGGAGAATTTTGTAATACAGCAGAGGAGGACAAAGTGTTTAATTAGGAGGGGGAAAATAGAGTATGAGAGGAAGCTTGCTGGGAACATAAAAACTGACTGCGAAAGCTTCTACAGATATGTGAAGAGAAAAAGATTAGTGAAAACAAACGTAGGTCCCTTGCAGTCAGATTCAGGTGAATGTATAATGGGGAACAAAGAAATGGCGGACCAGTTAAAGAAATGCTTTGGTTCTGCTTTCACGAAGGAAGACACAAATAACCTTCCGGACATACGAGGGGACCGAGGGTCTAGTGTGAAGGAGGAACTGAAGGATATCCTTATAAAGCAGGAAATTGTGTTAGGGAAATTGATGGGATTGAAGGCCGATAAATCCGCGAGGCATGATAGTCTGCATCCCAGAGTACTTAAGGAAGTGGCCATAGAAATAGTGGATGCATTGGTGATCATTTTCCAACATTCTATTGACTCTGGATCAATTCCTATGGACTGGAGGGTAGCTAATGTAACACCACTGTTTAAAAAAGGAGGGAGAGAGAAAACGGGTAATTATAGACCAGTTAACCTGACATCAGTAGTGGGGAAAATGTTGGAATCAATTATTAAAGATGAAATAGCAGCGCATTTGGAAAGCAGTGACAGGATCGGTCCAAATCAGCATGGGTTTATGAAAGGGAAATCATGCTTGACAAATCTTTTGGAGGTGCAACGAGACCTGGGTGTCATGGTTCATCAGTCATTGAAAGTTGGCATGCAGGTACAGCAGGCGGTGAAGAAGGCAAATGGTATGTTGGCCTTCATAGCTAGGGGATTTGAGTATAGGAGCAGGGAGGTCTTACTGCAGTTGTACAGAGCCTTTGTGAGGCCTCACCTGGAATATTGTGTTCAGTTTTGGTCTCCTAATCTGAGGAAGGATGTTCTTGCTATTGAAGGAGTGCAGCAAAGGTTCACCGGACTGATTCCCGGGATGGCGAGACTGACATATGAGGAGATACTGGATCAACTGGTCCTTTATACACTGGAGTTTAGAAGGATGAGAGGGGATCTCATAGAAACTTACAAGATTTTGACGGGACTGGACAGGTTAGATGTGGGAAGAATATTCCCGATGATGTAGAAGTCCAGAACCAGGGGACACAGTCTTAGGATAAGGGGTAGGCCATTTAGGACTGAGATGAGGAGAAACTTCTTCACTCAGAGAGTTGTTAACCTGTGGAATTCCCTACCGAGTTGTTGATGCCAGTTCATTGGATATATTCAAGAGGGCGTTAGATATGGCCCTTGCGGCTAAAGGCATCAAGGGGTATGGAGAGAAAGCAGGAAAGGAGTACGGAGGGAATGATCAGCCATGATCTTATTGAATGGCGGTGCAGACTCGAAGGGCCGAATGGCCTACTCCTGCACCTATTTTCTATGTTTCTATGTTTCTGTTTCTATGTTTCGAAACCAGCGTCCAATGGTCAGGCAGAGAGAGCCGTGCAAACCATCAAGCAAGGTTTGAAGAAGGTAACTGAAGGCTCACTGCAGACTCGCCTATTCCGAGTCCTGCTTAGCTATTGCACGAGACCCCACTTGCTCACTGGGATCCCACCTGCTGAACTGCTCATGAAAATAGCACTTAAGACAAGGCTCTCATTAGTTCACCCTAATCTACATGAACAGGTAGCGAGCAGGCGGCTTCAACAAAGTGCAAATGTGTCACATGAGATTGAAATCAATGATCCTGTATTTGTATTGAAATATGGACAAGGTCCAAAGTGGCTTCCCGTCACTGTCGTGGCCAAAGAGGGGAGGAGGGTATTTTGGGTCAAACTTTCAAATGGACTCATTCACCGGAAACACTTGGACCAAATCAAACTCAGATTTATGGACTACCCTCAGCAACCCACGTTGGACCCTACCTTTTTTGATCCCCCAACATACACACCAGTGCAACCGACACCACGGTTGACCACGGTCATCCACAGCAGCCCAGCAGGACCCAACACACCAAGCAGCCCAGCAAGGCAAGTTGCACAGCCGCCCAGCGAGGGCCCAACAAATGATTCAACAATACCAGCTTTCACACCGAGACGATCAACCAGGGCAAGAAGGACCCCAGATCGACCTCACATTGTAAATAGTTACACTATTGACTTTGGGGGGGGGAGTGTTGTTATATATGTAAACTTGTATTTACTCTCTACAGCCACCAGAGGGCTCATCCCCTGGAGTCCCAAGGGATCCCATAATCTCTTGGGAGCACAGGTATTTAAGGAGGCCTCCCAGGTTGGAGAGGCACTCTGGAGACCTGCAATAAAAGACTAAGGACATACTTTACTTTGAGCTCACAGTGTTCAGTCTGACTCTTTCTCCATACATAACGCCTGGACCTTGGATTGCGCCAGTCTGCAACACTCGGCCGTGGACATCTCCTTTCTCTGGAAGACCAGCAAGTTTCAGGAAGACCAAAGTGCGTCTTTCACCAAGTTGATGGCTCTCCAGCAGCAGATGATGTCTGTCTCAGTGTGCGTCCCTAGGAACAGTCTGCAGAGCACAGAGTCCTGTGTTACGGAGCAGTTTGGGATGAACTTCGACAGCAACCACTGCATCTCTTTCCAGACCTGCCTTGCAAAGGGGCAATCCCGAAGGAGATGGATGACAGTCTCGTCCGCACCACAGCCGACTCGGGGGCAGAGTGCCGTGTCTCTGAAACCACGGCTGTGCATGAAGGATCTGACAGGTAGAGCTCTTCTCACCGCCAACCAAGCTTGGTGCATCTTGGTGCTTGTGTGAAAGCTCTGGCGATGAGACATTCTGCCAAATGAGTTCGACAGTCTGCTCGGGGAACCACCCGACAGGATCCATCATCTCCTTCTTTCGTAGGGTGTCCAGGACCTTGCGTGCCGACCACTGCTTTATGGCCTTGTGGTCAAAAGGGTTTTTCTTGAAAAACTTTTCCACGAAGGACAGTCAGGCATGGTCCAACTAGTTGGAGCGTTCCGCGGCAGCCTGGCCAGATCCATCCTTCGCAACACCGGGGACAGATAAAATCTCAGCACGTAGTGACACTTGGTGTTTGCGTATGAAGGGTCTATGCACAGCTTGATGCAGCCGCACACAAAAGTGGCCATTAGGATGAGGACGATGTTCGGAATGTCCTTTCCTCCCTTGTCCAGAGATTTGTACATCGCGTCTCTGCGGACATGGTCCATTTTCGATCTCCAGACGAAATGGAAGACGGCTCGGGTGACTACCACGGCACAGGAGCGGGGTATGGGCCAGACCTGCGCCACGTACAACAACAGCGAGAGCACCTTACTCCTGATGAACAGTTTCTTTCCTGCAATGGAGAGGGAGCGCAGCTTCCACCATCCCAGTTTCTGTTTGGCTTTAGCGATACGCTCCTTCCAGTTTTTGGCGCCGCCCTGTCCGCTCCGAACCATATTCCCAACACCTTCAGGTAATCTGATTTAACAGTGAAAGGAAAAAAGGATCGGTCAGCCCAGTTTCCAAAGAACATGGCCTCGCTTTTACTGCGATTAACGTTCGCCCCGAGGCCAGTTCAAATTGGTCGCAGATTGTGAGCAATCCTCGGACCGACTGTGGATCCGAGCAAAAGACGGCGACATCGTCCATGTACAGGGACATCTTGACCTGAGCGCCTCCGCTGCCTGGGATTGTCACCCCTCTAATGCCCGCATCCTTCCTGATGGAATCAGCAAAGGGTTCAATACAGCACACAAACAAGACAGAGGAGAGAGGACAGCCTTGCGTGACTCCAGACCTAATCGGAAAGCTTTCAGTTTCCCACCCATTGATTAGAACTGTGCTACTGATGTTTGTGTAGAGCAGTTGGATCCAATTGCGGAAACCCTCTCCAAACCCCATCTTGGAGAGCACATCCATCAGGCACATGTGCGATATCCTGTCAAAGGCCTTCTCCTGGTTCAAGCTGATTAAACAGGTGTCCACCCTCCTGTCCCGCACGTAGGCGATCGTATCCCTGAGTAACGTAGAAACATAGAAACATAGAAACATAGAAACATAGAAAATAGGTGCAGGAGTAGGCCATTCGGCCCTTCTAGCCTGCACCGCCATTCAATGAGTTCATGGCTGAACATGCAACTTCAGTACCCCATTCCTGCTTTCTCACCATAACCCCTTGATCCCCCTAGTAGTAAGGACTTCATCTAACTCCTTTTTGAATATATTTAGTGAATTGGCCTCAACAACTTTCTGTGGTAGAGAATTCCACAGGTTCACCACTCTCTGGGTGAAGAAATACCTCCTCATCTCGGTCCTAAATGGCTTACCCCTTATCCTTAGACTGTGTCCCCTGGTTCTGGACTTCCCCAACATTGGGAACATTCTTCCTGCATCTAACCTGTCTAACCCCGTCAGAATTTTAAACGTTTCTATGAGGTCCCCTCTCATTCTTCTGAACTCCAGTGAATACAAGCCCAGTTGATCCAGTCTTTCTTGATAGGTCAGTCCCGCCATCCCGGGAATCAGTCTGGTGAACCTTCGCTGCACTCCCTCAATAGCAAGAATGTCCTTCCTCAGGTTAGGAGACCAAAACTGTACACAATACTCCAGGTGTGGCCTCACCAAGGCCCTGTACAACTGTAGCAACACCTCCCTGCCCCTGTACTCAAATCCCCTCGCTATGAAGGCCAACATGCCATTTGCTTTCTTAACCGCCTGCTGTACCTGCATGCCAACCTTCAATGACTGATGTACCATGACACCCAGGTCTCTTTGCACCTCCCCTTTTCCTAATCTGTCACTATTCAGATAATAGTCTGTCTCTCTGTTTTTACCACCAAAGTGGATAACCTCACATTTATCCACATTATACTTCATCTGCCATGCATTTGCCCACTCACCTAACCTATCCAAGTCGCTCTGCAGCCTCGTAGCATCCTCCTCGCAGCTCACACTGCCACCCAACTTAGTGTCATCCGCAAATTTGGAGATACTACATTTAATCCCCTCGTCTAAATCATTAATGTACAGTATAAACAGCTGGGGCCCCAGCACAGAACCTTGCGGTACCCCACTAGTCACTGCCTGCCATTCTGAAAAGTCCCCATTTACTCCTACTCTTTGCTTCCTGTCTGACAACCATTTCTCAATCCATGTCAGCACACTACCCCCAATCCCATGTGCTTTAACTTTGCACATTAATCTCTTGTGTGGGACCTTGTCGAAAGCCTTCTGAAAGTCCAAATATACCACATCAACTGGTTCTCCCTTGTCCACTCTACTGGAAACATCCTCAAAAAATTCCAGAAGATTTGTCAAGCATGATTTCCCTTTCACAAATCCATGCTGACTTGGACCTATCATATCACCTCTTTCCAAATGCACTGCTATGACATCCTTAATAATTGATTCCATCATTTTATCCACTATCGATGTCAGGCTGACCAGTCTATAATTCCCTGTTATCTCTCTCCCTCCTTTTTTAAAAAGTGGGGTTACATTGGCTACCCTCCACTCCATAGGAACTGATCCAGAGTCAATGGAATGTTGGAAAATGACTGTCAATGCATCCACTATTTCCAAGGCCACCTCCTTAAGTACTCTGGGATGCAGTCCATCAGGCCCTGGGGATTTATCGGCCTTCAATCCCATCAATTTCCCCAACACAATTTCCCGACTAATAAGGATTTCCCTCAGTTCCTCCTCCTTACTAGACCCTCCGACCCGTTTTATATCCGGAAGGTTGTTTGTGTCCTCCTCAGTGAATACCGAACCAAAGTACTTGTTCAATTGATCCGCCATTTCTTTGTTCCCCGTTATGACTTCCCCTGATTCTGACTGCAGGGGACCTACGTTTGTCTTTACTAACCTTTTTCTCTTTACATATCTATAGAAACTTTTGCAATCCGTCTTAATGTTCCCTGCAAGCTTCTTCTCGTACTCCATTTTCCCTGCCCTAATCAAACCCTTTGTCCTCCTCTGCTGAGTTCTAAATTTCTCCCAGTCCCCGGGTTCACTGCTATTTCTGGCCAATTTGTATGCCACTTCCTTGGCTTTAATACTATCCCTGATTTCCCTTGATAGCCACGGTTGAGCCACCTTCCCTTTTTTATTTTTACGCCAGACAGGAATGTACAATTGTTGTAGTTCATCCATGCGGTCTCTAAATGTCTGCCATTGCCCATCCACAGTCAACCCCTTCAGTATCATTCGCCAATCTATCCTGAGGCTATCAGAGATCTTCCCGCCAGCGACAGCGCAGGTCTGGTCTGGGTGGATCACCAGCTCCAGAGCAGACTTGACCCTGTTTGCGATGACCTTCGACAGGATCTTGTAGTCCACATTGAGCAGCGAAATGGGCCGCCAGTTTTTGATTTCCTCCCTCTCCCCCTTCTGCTTGTAGATGAGGGTGATGATGCCTTTCCTCATTGATTCTGACATGCTGCTGGCCAGAAGCATACCCCCGTACACTTCCAGCAGGTCTGGGCCCATCCAGTCCCACAGAGCCGAATACAACTCAACTGGTAAGCCGCCACTTCTGCGAGTTTTACTCGTCTCGAGGGACCGGACGGCCTTTGTCAGCTCATCCAGAGATAGCGGGTGGTCCAGACTCTCCCGCTCGTTGTCGTCTAAGACCTCTGAGATAGACGACAGGAAAGACTGGGAGGCCACGCGATCTGTGGGCTTGACAACGTACAGCCCAGCATAGAAGGATTTGCTAATCCTCAGCATGTCAGGCTGCGAATACATCACAGAACCATCTTCTTCCTTTAGACTGTTGATCACAGAGCTCCCTCTGTGTACCTCTTTGAGGATATAACGAGCATGGTGGATAAAGGTGTACTGATGGATGTGGTTTATTTAGATTTTCAAAAGGCATTCGATAAGGTGCCACACAAAAGGTTACTGCAGAAGATAAAGGTACGCGCAGTCAGTGGAAATGTATTAGCATGGATAGAGAATTGGCTGGCTAACGGAAAGCAGAGAGTCGGGATAAATGGGTCCTTTTCGGTTTGGAAATCGGTGGTTAGTGGTGTGCCACAGGGATCGGTGCTGGGACCACAACTGTTTACAATATACATAGATGACCTGGAAGAGGGGACAGAGACTAGTGTAACAAAATTTGCAGATGACACAAAGATTAGTGGGAAAGCGGGTTGTGTAGAGGACACAGAGAGGCTGCAAAGAGATTTAGATAGGTTAAGCGAATGGGCTAAGGTTTGGCAGATGGAATACAATGTCGGAAAGTATGAGGTCATCCACCTTGGGGAAAAAAACAGTAAAAGGGAATATTATTTGAATGGGGAGAAATTACAACATGCTGCAGTGCAGAGGGACCTGGGGGTCCTTGTGCATGAAACTCTTTTGGAGTTTACCTGAAAAAACATTAACATTAAACCGTGCCACCCGCCCTGGATGACACACCAGACATTTACAAGGCCCTTTTTTTTTCTTTTTTGTGGTTTTTTTTTGTGTTTTTCTTTTTTTTTTTGTTTTTTTTTTTGGGCACTAAAATCACATTTTTTCCTCCAGTGCCCCCTATAAAAGGGGAGGGGGACACTAAAAGCACCGGCAATTAAAACAAATTAAACTTTAAAACATAAAATCAAATTAAAATTTGGTTGCTGGGCGTGACGATGCACTCCAGTCCCTCCGGTGCCCACCTCTCGCGGAAGGCCGCGAGCGTACCGGTGGACACCGCGTGCTCCATCTCCAAGGACACCCTGGCGCGGATGTACGCGCGGAAGAGAGGCAGGCAGTCAGGTTGAACGACCCCCTCGACCGCCCGCTGCCTGGACCGGCTGATGGCACCCTTGGCCGTGCCCAGGAGCAGTCCTACGAGGAGGCCCTCGGACCTACCCGCTCCCCTCCGCACAGGGTACCCAAAGATCAGGAGAGTGGGACTGAAGTGCAACCAGAATTTCAGGAGCAGCCCCTTTAAATAATAAAACAGGGGCTGCAACCTCGTGCATTCCATAAAAACATGGAACACGGACTCTTCCAGACCGCAGAAATTGCAGGCGGCCTGGGAGTCCGTGAACTGGCTTAAAAATTTGTTGCACGGCACTGCTCCGTGCACCACCCTCCAGGCCAAGTCCCCGATGAATAGTGGGAGGACTCCCGCATAGAGAGCCCTCCATCGGGGACTCCCGCCTCCTCCGGACGACAAGATGGTACGCCATGGCGTGTCCGGACGGCCGGCGAGAATGGCAAAGTTGAGAGTGTGCAGGAGCAGCCCGTACAGGAAACCCCTCCGCGCGGAACTGAAAGGCACGGAGGGGATTTCCTCGAGGCGGCTCAAGTTGTGAGGCGCCGGCTCCCGAGGGAGGTTCCGGGGTTTGGCGCCGATGAGGAATTCCGTCCGGACGGGGATCAGTTCGGACGGGATCTCCCCACGTGCTTGAGCCTCCTCGATGCACCTAACAGAGTCAGGGCCCAAAGCTGTTGTTAGCAACTCGATGGCTTCGGCCGCGCGGCAGACGTTGGCTGAATTTAGGCGCCGCGCCAGCGTGTCTGGCGCCATCCAGCCCGCTCCTCCGCCATCGAGCAGGTCCCTGACCCTGGTCACCTCACCAGCCACAGCCCTCTCTTCCGACCACCACATAAAACCTCGGTCGTGGAGGTACGGATTCCCGAGCAGCGGCTCCTGCAGGACAGCCGCCACTCCAGCCGGCGGAGAGCTGCGCTTGGTGGAGACTTTGTTCCAGACCCTGATGAGTTCCTTGTAAAAGACAGGCAGCTCTGGGGGTCGGTCCTGACACCCCCCAAGTTCACAAACAGGAGCTGCGTGTCGTAATTGAGGTCGCGCTGCTGGCGGAAGAAATACGTCGCCAGAGCACACCACCTAGGAGGGGGCTCAACGTAAAGGTATCTCTGCAGGGTCTGAAGACGGAAAGTCGCGAGCTGGGCGCTGACGCACACCAACGACTGACCGCCTTCCTTAAGCGGGAGACTCAAGACCGCGGCAGAGACCCAGTGCTTCCTGTTGTTCCAGAAGAAGTCCACCAGCTTCTTCTGTATCTTGGCGACAAACGCAGGGGGAGGGGTCAAAGTGACCAGCCGGTACCACAACATTGCGGCCACCAGCTGGTTTATGACTAGCGCTCGACCCCTGTAGGACAGCACTCGGAGCAGTCCTGTCCAGCGCCCTAGGCGAGCGGCGACCTTGGCCTCCAGCTCCTGCCAGTTCGCCGGCCAGGCTCCCTCGTCGGGGCTAAGGTAGACTCCCAGATAGAGGAGATGGGTCGTGCTCCAGGCAAAAGGCCTGAGCTCCTCTGGCAGGGAGTCCACCCGCTACTGACCCACCAGGAGTCCGGAACATTTTTCCCAGTTGATTCTGGCGGAGGATGCGGCCGAGTAAATCTCCTGGCACTCACGCATCCTCCGCAGGTCAGCGGGATCCTCTACCACGAGGAGCACGTCATCGGCGTAAGCCGAGAGGACGACCTCCACGCCCGGCCCTTGCAGAGCCAGTCCCGTCAACCTCGTCCGCAGGAGGCGCAGGAAAGGCTCCACGCAGATGGCATATAACTGGCCAGACATGGGGCATCCCTCTCCTAAAGCGAAGGGGCGCCGTCAAGGACCCGTTAACCTTAATCAGACATTCCGCGGCGGCGTACAAAAGTCGGATCCGGGCGACGAAATGCGTCCCGAACCCGAAGGCGCGCAGAGTTCCGAGCAGATAGTCGTGATCCACCCTGTCGAACGCCTTCTCTTGGTCGAGAGATAGGAAGGCGACCGACAGACCAGCCTCCTGGGAATGATGGATGAGGTCCCGGACCAGATGGATGTTATCGTGGATTGTCCGGCCCGGGACTGTGTAGGACTGGTCGGGGTGGATCATGTGGTCCAGTACGGTGCCAAGGCGAGCAGACATTGCCCTGGCGAAGATTTTGTAGTCCGTGCTGAGGAGGGAGACTGGGCGCCAGTTCTTAAGGAGGCGGAGATCGCCCTTCTTAGGCAGCAGGACGATGACTGCCCTGCGCCAAGAGAGGGGCATCTCCCCGGTCGCCAGACTTTCCCCCAGGACCCGTGCGTAGTCGCTCCCCAGGACGTCCCAGAACGCGCTGTGGAACTCCACGGTCAGCCCGTCCAGCCCCGGGGATTTTCTCCTCGAGAGCCAGTCGAGGGCACCGGTCAGCTCCGCCAGACTTAGCGGAGCTTCCAAATTTTCACCGCCCTCCGGGCTGACTTTCGGCAGATCCTCCCACAAAACTCTACGCGCTTCCTCGCTGGACGGATCCGGAGAGAACAGAGCCCTGTAATATTCACGGGCCCTGTTGTTGACGCCCTCCGGATCCGAGACGAGAGAGCCGTCATCGGCCAGCAGCCGTTTTTCCAGCGAGTAGAAGAAGGGGGAGCCGCGGTCCAGATCCCGCAGGAACCGGATCCGCGACCTCACGAACGCGCCTCGGGACCCGACGAGCTGCAGGTCCTTCAGCGCGGCCTTCTTAGCTTCGTACACCGTCCGCAGGGCTGGGTCCTCGACGACTTGACCGAGACGGGATTCCAGGTCGAGCACCTCTTTTTCTAGGCGCCCGACTCCGGCCGCAAGCCTCTTGGTCGACCCCCTCGCGTACTCTTGACAGAAGACGCGGACGTGAGCCTTGCCCACGTCCCACCATAGCCTCAAGGAGGGGAAGCCCCCCTGCTTCCTTCTCCAGTCGGACCAGAATCGACGGAACGAGTCCTGGAACCGCTCGTCCTCCAGCAGCCGGTTGTTAAAGTGCCAGTACCCGGACCCCGTCCTCGCGCGGAGCGAAGCGAGCTCCGCCCACACCAGGTGGTGGTCCGAACACGGCACCGGCCGCATGGAGGCCGCCGGGACGCAGGAAACGTACACCCGAGACATGTAAAGGCGGTCGACTCTGGACCATCCTACTCCAGGCCTCACCCAAGTAAAGGCACTGGAGTTGGGGTGGAGATTTCGCCAGACGTCCACCAAGTCGAAGGACCCGACCAGGTCCCTCAACTTCTCCATCGCCGTCATGCTCTGCGGGGCACCGGAGCGGTCCCTCGCCTCGAGGGTGCAGTTAAAATCCCCCCCGAGGACAATGCAGTCGCCGAAGTCGACGGAGCCAAAAAGAGCGGACACTTCTTCGAAGAAGCGCGTCTGCTGCGGGCCGGGCTGAGGGGCGTACACGTTCACGAGATGGAGCGGCACGTCCCCCAGGCGAACCGTTACGTGCAGCAAGCGGCCTGGCACGGGCTCCTCGACCCCCAAGATCTCCGGCTGAAAATGCGGGCCCAGCAAGATGGCCACCCCACTAGAAATGGCGGTGAGGTGGCTCATGCGGACCTCTCCTTGCCATTCCAGGAGCCACGTGGCTTCGTCTCCCGGAACAATGTGGGTTTCTTGCAGGAAGCACACCGCATATTTCCCCTCCCGCAGGAGCGAAAAATTGCCAAATCTACGACGTGCCCCTCTGCCGCCGTTGATGTTGAGGCTGGCTATGGTTATCTTCATGGCAAAAGCATAGTGCAACCTCTACCTTAACCTATTGCGGGGGAGGGAGCGGAGTCTTTTGTTGACCTCCACTCCTTCAGCAGCCCAGCGAGGAACTTTTTGAGCCGGCGCAGCTCAAGGCCTTGCGCCCTTGATAAGGGCCCGCCCGCGGCCATGGTTTTAGCGGCGACGCGGACAAAACGATGAGCAGCCCCGGCTCGGACCATCTTTCCAGGGCCAGATGGGCTCGGTTGCGGCGACCCTGGCTCTCGACCAAAAAGTATCGGAGATCCTCTATGGAATGAGGGGGGACTCAGTGGCGGGCACGAGGAAATCCACCGCCTCACTTGCGATGGACTCGAGATCTTCACCCGCGTCCTCCACCGAGTCCCCGTCCTCCTCCGGGAGGTCGCCGCTAGCAGCCGGACCGTCGACCGCACGAGGTACGGCAAATGGCCCGGCCGCTCCATCCGGCCCTGGCTCTGCCCCGATCCCACCCCCAGGATCATCGGCAGAGGAGTCCCCACTGGGCTCTTTTAGAATTGGTGCTGGGTCGGGAAGCGACAGCGGAAGGGGTTCCTCCTCCGCCCCAGGAACCGGGGAACAAGGAGAGACCCGGCCATAGAAAATCCCCAGGCCCTCCAAGTGCTCCAGCTCCAAAGTAGGGGGCGAGGGTGGGTGTTCCTCCCCCTCCCCGCCGCCACCCTCCGGCCCAGCGTGTACAGATTCATTAAAAGTGTTAATACTTTGTATTTCTGCCGAGTCGAGCAAATCCCGGGGGAAGTTGGATATTGGCTGGGCGGGCTCAGGTTCGGCCTTTTCGGCCCCGCCCACCTCAGTCCCCGGGACGCTCGACCCGGCGGCTACGCATTCTTCCGCTGGCCCCACGCCCCCCACGACAGGCAGATCTTTCACGCCATCCCCGGGAGGCAGCGGCTGGGCAGCCTCGACTGCCTCACCCTCCCCGGGGACAGATTCCTCGTGCCTACGGCGCAGTTTGGGGGCGCCGGTGGGGGACGCGGGACAAGCGGCGGGCACCGACTCCTCCGCGGAGGGATGTTGTTCCCCCCCCGCCTCATTGGAGCGGCACCTCCTTTTTTTCCTGGGGGGGCACGGAGACAGGGAGACACCCGTGTCTGCCGAGGCCTCCCGCTCCACTCCCCCCTTTTTCTTATCTTGCCCGCGCCCGAACCCCTCTGCGGTATTAGTCAAGGGCTCAGGCACGGGCTCAGGGCACCCCGCGCTCGCCGGTGATGGGGTTGGGCCGAGCGCGGTGAACAGCTTGTCTGGCGCACTAAGGGGACCCGCCTCTAGGTGTTTCGCCTTCTTCTGCGCCTTCTTTCCGGCCGGACGTTCTCCCTCCCCCCCGCCGGAGGCCGTGAAAACAAAGGCCCCCGACGATGCCCACGCACCCACAGTTCCCCGCACGCGGACGCTACTAGGGGAGGGGTGGCGGCGGCGCCAGCCTTGTCCGCCCTCGGTGGTTTGGCAGCTTTGGAGGCGGGGCAGTTCTTGCGAACGTGCCCCACCTCCCTGCAGGCATGGCACCGCACGCCGTCCGACGTCCAGAAGACGCGGTAGGCAGTCCCCTCGTGCACCACATTAAAATTGCCCTCCGTCGTCTCCTCCCGCGCCAGCCGGACAAAGAGCTGGCGGCGGAAGGAGAACACATGGCGCAGGCTGTTCTCCCTGAGGCCAAGCGGTATGGGGTTGATCCCCGACCTTACCTCCCCCAGTTGGTGTAGGTGAGGGAGGAGGAGCTCAGCGGGAACAAAGAGCGGGACGTTTGATAGAATGACCCTCTGCGCGGTGGCCTCGAGAGGATCCACCGGCAGGAACGCCCCGCCCACCGTGAGCCCCTTTTCAATGGCCAGGGACACCGCCCGCTCCGACCCCAGGAAGAACACGGCCTTCCCAGACATCTTGGAGGCTGCGACAATGGCCGAGGGGCCGACTACCCCAGCCATCGCCCGCACGCACTCCTCAATGCTCATTGTGGGGTGAGTGTAGCTCTTGACCCCGTGTTTTGTAGTTATAAGTCTGAATGGTGGCAGGGCAGCAGGTGGCGCAGGAGGTGCCGTGGATGTGGATGCCGCCTGCGCATAAGTCCTAGCTGGCCCTGCCACCGGCGTAGATGGGGTCGCCATCACGGGGTCCCTTTAAGGGCTACACCCACCCCAAAGTCACAGGCCTTAATGGTCTTTAAATGGCCTCGTTTAATAGACTGAGCAGAGGCGCTCTTAACGAGGCACACCTCTCCCCTAGTTGACAATTGGGGAGGGGCCTTGCTCCCCCTGCTCAGTTGTCTTAATTGTTTTATATTTTTCCAATCAATTTGGGAGGAAAAGGGCTCTCAGAGAGAGAGGGGAGAGACAGAGAGTCACAGAGAAAGAGAGAGGGGGGTGGGAAGGGGGGAAACTGCGAGGGCAGGTCTCCCCTCGCAGCTGTGGGTGGGTGCAATCCCCAGATGGCAAACAAAAATAGTCTTTGGGGTGGTCTTCGGGTGAGGGGAGAAGATGTCTTCACCTGGTGCAGCTGGAGCCACACAGGCACACACTCCCAACGATGTTTAATTAGGGTGGATTAATTGTTTCTTCAGCCTGGTAGCTCCAGCTATCCCAGGCTAGGCAATGGGGGAGGGGTGCTTCAAAGGTGTTTGGGGCCTAGTTGTAAGCAAGGCCCCCACACACACTTCCACACACATACACCCCCCGCGATGTTCCGGCCCCCGACTGGTCTTCTTTCCTCCCCCCACCGATACAGCAAAGTCTTTTAGGGACTGCACCAATACACCCACCTGTAGAATGGTAGAGTCTCCCTCCTTCCACACTGGATGTTGTTGTTGGTCTTTCCCCCTCTCTCCAACTCTTTGTAGAAATGGTGAAGTTGTTCAAGTTTTCTGCTTTTTCCTCCTCTCCCTCTGGGTGAAAGTTGGTGGTGAAGCCCCTTCCTTCCTTCCTTCCTTCCTTCTCTTCCTGGGCTGATTCACAAGCCCAGCCAGGAGTAAAAGCAGCAGCTCCTTCTCTCACTGCTCACAGCTCCAACTGTTTAGGCCACGCCTCCACTGCTCCACAATTGGCCCAGGTGCAGCAGCTAATCAGGAAGGCGAATGGAATGTTGGCCTTCATTGCGAGAGGGATGGAGTACAAAAGCAGGGAGGTCCTTCTGCAACTGTATAAGGTATTGGTGAGGCCGCATCTGGAGTACTGTGTGCAGTTTTGGTCACCTTACTTAAGGAAGGATATACTAGCTTTGGAGGGGGTACAGAGACGATTCACTAGGCTGATTCCGGAGATGAGGGGGTTACCTTATGAAGATAGATTGAGTAGACTGGGTCTTTACTCGTTGGAGGTCAGAAGGATGAGGAGTGATCTTATAGAAACATTTAAAATAATGAAAGGGATAGACAAGATAGAGGCAGAGAGGTTGTTTCCACTGGTCGGGGAGACTAGAACTAGGGGGCACAGCCTCAAAATACGGGGGAGCCAATTTAAAACTGAGTTGAGAAGAAATTTCTTCTCCCAGAGGGTTGTGAATCTGTGGAATTCTCTGCCCAAGGAAGCAGTTGAGGCTAGCTCATTGAATGTATTCAAGTCACAGATAGATAGATTTTTAACCAATAAGGGAATTAAGGGTTATGGGGAGCATGCGGGTAAGTGGAGCTGAGTCCACGGCCAGATCAGCCATGATCTTGATGAATGGCGGAGCAGGCTCGAGGGGCTAGATGGCCTACTCCTGTTCCCAATTCTTATGTTCTTATGTTCTTATGTTCTTTTGGAAGAAGAAATGCGAACACGTCTCATCCTGCTCGACGGAGCGTACTCTGGAGCAGAAGATGATTTTGGAGGACTCTGAGGCAAAGAGCGAGGCTTGCTGGCCTTTCACCTCTTGGAGTTCCTCCGTGACATCGACCCCATCGACTGCAACAGAAGCAGATTTTGCATACTCTTCTGGAGTTGGGACAATTCCCTTTGTCTTCCTCTCGCCTCCTGAACACCTTTTGAGGATGAAGAACCTCTTGATGTTTGTCTTGATTGTTTCCCACCAGTGCATCGGGGAATCACAGAGGGGTTTTACGGTTCTCCAATCTTTGTAATCCCTCTTGAGTTCCTCAACGTTTTCCGGGGTCAACAGTTTCACGGTTGAGTTTCCAAATCCCCCTGCCAACTTTCTGGTCTTCTTGTGGAAAGCAGTCGGCCAGGAGGAGGCAGTGGTCCTGATATGTGTACCCTCGCATTTCTGGTATAACCCTTATAAATCTTCTGTTCACCCTCTCCAGTGCCTCTATATCCTTTTAATAATATGACGACCAGAACTGTACGCAGTACTCTTAAGTGTGGTCTAACCATGGTTCGATACAGGTTTAGCATAACTTCCCTAATTTTCAATTCTATACCTCTGGAAATAAACCCTAGTGCTTGTTTTGCTTTTTTAAATGACCTTGCTAACCTGTTTTGCAACGTTTACTGATTTGTGTATTTGTACTCCGAGATTCCTTTGTTCCTGTACCCCACCTAGACTCGCACCCTGTAAGTAATAAATTACCTACCTATACTTCCTACCAAAATGTAATACAGTACCTCACACTTATCTGTGCTGAACTTCATTTGCCAATTATATGCCCATTCTGCAAGTTTATTAATGTCCTCCTGTAATTTGTTGCAGTCTTCCTCAGTATTGATCATGATTATTATTTCTACCAAGTTCCAGAAAATTAAAAGTAACAGTATAAATGTTTAAGGGGTATGGTCTTCATGAAAATGTTGTGGTAAATATGTTATTCATTGAACAGCTGTTAGCAGAGTTGGTTGTGTTCCTTTCTGGTTTGGCAACCGTTTTCATTTGTTTACAAATGCTCAACACAATAGTACAAATCACATCAGAGGCACATCTTGCGTCTGATCTCATAATAATGAAAATGTGGCGGGGTTCATCTGGCTCTTCACCATCACCAAACAAAAGACCGTTTACCAAACATTTAGGTTCATTCAAGATACGGTTCAATGATGTGATGAAGGGGCAGTCATTTTATGATGGTTGAACTAAGATGCACCAAATGACCTTCCTCATTTTTATTTATCAGGAAGTTGGTGCCTTTTAAGACAGAAAATTCTATCTCATTCTCACAGTGAATTCCTGATAACTGATGATTTCTTATAAATAAAATCTTATGGTGAATAGGTTATATATTGAACAGCTGCTGGTGGAGGTGGCTGTGTTCCTTTCTAGTTTGTGCCCTCTATTGCTCACTATCAACATTGCAACCTAAAGAGTAAGGATACAATACTGATCACAGTTTCAGGTGTAAAATAGCAACCATGCCACCATAAGATCACAAAATTGTGAGATAAATACAAACGAGGGAAGCCACTTGGTGCATTTTATCTCATCTATCAAAACCGTCCCCTCATCGCATCATCTGACTGTATCTTGAATAAACCTTAGATTTTTACCTCACGACATTACCAAAAATACTATTCTAAGTGTTAATCACATTTTGTGTAAAGACCTTCTTAACATCCATCTTAAATTGCCCTTACACTAATTTTAGGTGATTCCCTCTTGCTCTTGAATTAGAGCTACAGTTTTGCTATATTGTTTAAGGTCCTTTATCCCACTCCAGAACTTCAACAAATAATCTAGGCTGATACTTCAGTGCAGCACTGAGGGAATGGTACATTGTCAAAGGTTCTGTCTTTCAGATGACAGATGAGATGTTAAGCGATGTTTGCCTATACAGTGGATGTAAAAATCCAATGATGCTTTTTGAAGAGCAAGGGAATTCTTGCAGTATCCTGGCCAGCATTCGACTGTCACCCAACACCGGCAGAACAGATTAACTGGTTATTCATCTCAGTGCTATTCATGGGATCTTCCTATGTACAAATTGTTTACTGCATTTCCTACAAAACAACAATGACTACATTTCAACAGTAATCCAAATGCTTTGGGCCACACAGGTGTGAAAGGTACATAAATACTAGCTTTTAAAAATGTCTTTACTTCTATGAGGTTACGACTCAGTTGCCTCTTTTCAAGGCTAAACAGCCCCAGCTTTTCCAGTGCTTTCTTGTAACTCAATCCTTGTCACATTTCAGGATTTTTAAAATCAATTTTCTATAGAAAGATTTTGGAAAAAATAATTACTTTCAACGATGTGTTTTAAAAGCATAGTGTATTATTGCAAGTAACAAAAAGGAGGTCTGAGCTGGTAGGTAGCTATTAATAGGCTTGATGATGTTTCCTGATAGACTGAAAATAATACGGGTGGCTCATCTCCAGAATTGATGAACACCTCACACCCATTGTATCGGACGTTTCTGATCTCTTTCTGACCGTGAACAGGCAGTAAATAAAGAAGAATGTCAAACACCTAAAAGGTAGGCTGCTTTTGGAAAGAATATGCTGCACAGACAGTCAGACAACAAAAGACAGGGGTGTGCAGGGATAGAAGGTTTGCCCTGGGCTGTCAGACAGGATGTAGAGGAGTTAATTTGTTTTAAAATAATGTCTTCGCAGGATGTGGGCATCGCTGGGAAAGCTAGCATATATTGCCCATCCCTAATTGCCCTTAAGAAGGTGGTGTGAGCTGCCTTCTTGTCAATAGAGTGGTTTGCCAGGCCATTTCAGAGGGCAGTTATGAGTCAACTAATTACATTGCTGTGGGCCTGGAGTCACCTATAGGCCAAATGTGAACTAATTGGGTTTTTACGACAATCCGGTTGTTTCATGGTCATCATTACTGATACTAGCTCTTTAAAAAAATTCCAAATGTATTTAATTAACTGAATTTAATTCCCCAGCTGCCATGGTGGGATTTGAACTTATGCCTTTGGAACATTAGTTCAGGCCTTTAGATTACTAATCCGTAACCACTATGCTACCGTTCCCGGTAAGTCAAGCAAAATTAACCATTGAAATGGGGTAGCGCATTATGAGCTTTTTTTTCATGCTGTCAATATGAGATTGAACTAAGTAAATCTGATCATAACTATTCCAATGTATGTTCATCTTATTTGGAAATAAAGCTGCTTAATGATTCAAACCAAGCCTTGCCTCTGCCAGTGTTGATTTAGTCTACTTCAGAGAGATTGAAGAAATACATGTACAAAAGGGGAATCTCATTATTACACCTCCATATCCTGTTATCGTAGAAGTAAATATTGGTCAGGATGACTCAACTCCTATAAACACAAGACACTCTTAGAGGAGCGACAGACACCACTGAACAGGTGAAAGTATCTACACTAGAACGAAACTCGTAACATCTTAAATCCCAGGAATTGGCTCCCTGGCTCTTCTCTATCTGTATCATTGCTTGATAGGGTAATACATCCTTGCACATGGAATTCAAATTACTTTTCTTATTCACTGGAATTTTGCAGTTCATTAGTTATTTTTAGCTTTAGTCATGCGGAATACAAAATTTATTAGCAATTTCGTACATTTGACACGTGAAAAGTGCTTATACACAAAAACTGCATCTCAAATTACTTGAACCCTTTGAGTATCTATTGTCCTCTTTCCACCCCAGCCTATTATCTCCCCTCCTCTCCTAAAGCTGGATTTTCATGTTCGGGTAAGGTGCTAACAGTCCTCTCGGTTCTTGCCTATGTGTGAGCCTGTGAGCGAGTGTTGACAGTATAGTCAATTGTACATCTTGTGGCCTCTACTTTCATAGTTGTCATAGAGGATGTGAGGCTCACATTGCGTACTATGAATTCCATGTAGAGAGGTCCTGTGGGAAGGAGGAAGGAAGGAGGACAGTAGGAGTATGTATTGGCACATGCGGCAGAGCCTAGTCTCCAGTCGTCTTGGATCCCCTTGCCACTGGACCAAGACCTTGCTCCGTCAAGCCCATGTGGTGGCTGGTGTGCAACGGCCATCCCATGTGAAAAGAATTCACGCACAGGCATCTTCCACCGTTTAAAATGAGTTCATCTGACACCTGAGTACTCATTTTTAGTGTGGAAGCAAGTCATCCTCGACCCCGAGGGACTGCCTGTGATGATGACGGTTGAATCAAATCCTATTCTCACTCAGTGAGTCAATAATGCGATCCTCAGTGCACATAACACTGCTCATAGAATCATGGAAACTTATAGCACAGAAGGAGGCCATTTGACTTGTCACGCCTGCATTGGTTCTCTGAAAGAGCAGTTGTGCTTAGTCCCACGCCCCGCTTTTTGTCCAGAAAACTAGAAATTCCTCATCCTCACGTAGCTATCCAACTCCCTTTTAAAATTATTTATGGAATCAGCTTCCACCACCTCTTCAGGTAGCGAGTTCCAGATCCCGACAACTCTCTGAGTGCAAACGTTTCTCTTCATCTCCCCTTTAGATCTTTTGCCAATGGTTTTAAATCTATGACCTCTGGTTATTGACCCACTTGCCAGAGGAAATAATTTTTCTCTACCTACTCTATCAAAACCCCTCATCATTTTGAAAACCTCTATTAGGTTACCTCTTAAGCTTTGTCCTAACTTTTCCAACCTCTCATAACTGAAGTCCCTCATTCCTGGCAACATCCTGGAGTACCCTTTCTAAGGTCTTTACATCTTTCCTGAAGTGTGGTGCCTGGAATTGTGTGTTAGCTGCCAGAACTTTGCAGTATGTGACACGGAAGCCTGAGGCCTAGACTGCCTGATGCACTCAATGTTCAGTAACCCAGAAGCACCTCAAGTACTTGGAGCCTATGCACTAGTTATGTGCTCAACTCATTAAAATCTTAATTTTGCTGCAAGGGAGGACCCAAAATGTAAATGGTGGGCTGAACAGTACCAAATCGGCCAAGTGCCTACATAAAAAGAGGAAGGCCTATTTGTCTTCAAATGGGTTCTTGCTCTGAAAGGTGAGTTGGTTTTGGTATATCTGTTTTCAGTGCTGTTGTTGTACAAAAGAAAATAATAAAATGTCTTCGAGCCTTCCCAGCAGTGCTGTGCCTGTTTCTCAAGTAAATGGTGTTATTGTGCTGACTTGTGAAAGAGCCATGGGTATTCCTATGGGTATAGCTCTCTATTTATAGGTTCTGGAACAGGAGGAGGAGGTCAGAGAAGGCATGCCAGGCAGGCGTGATTGCATCTTAAATGTTGCATTAAAACCTGTCCTTACATCACCACTGATGTGTACAGGGCCAGGCTATTGTTATTAGCCATATCTGAAGACACTTCATGCCGAGACTAAGATTCCCAAAGGACACCATAACAAAACTATACAGCCTGAACTGGGTAACACTTCTGAGATAAGGACAGCTCCGTCAGTGGCTGTGAAGGTTACAGCTGTGTTTTGTCGGGCAGGTTTTTTTCCAAACAACCACGGAAGATTATCACATCTCCCAACCTTCAGAGCACGGTTGCACCATGCAGCTCACTCACAACTGTTTTTTCAGGGCCAGTGAACGGATCAGTTTCTTTTTGGAAAGCAATAAGCAACAGGAAAGAGTGCTCCACTTCTATTACATTCCCGAGAGCATAGTGTATAATTGAATGTACTAATTTGGCCATACATAGCCCTACTCCAAATATTACAACATTCATGAATATAAAGGCTACCATTCCATGAATGTACAGCTGGTCTGTGGCCACAGGAACTGCCCAAGAAAATAATTCTTGGGCAAGGGAAGGGAAGATCTGAAGGGAGGTAGAATGTGGTGCACGCTTACACCACAGTCTGAATCAATCACATCATTATCATCTTCAAGCATTGATTTGGATGCCTAAACAGAAAAGGAAAAATGTTGCAGTTCAGCCCAGTAAAGATCTCAATATTTAACTTCCTGTGTTCTGTGCAACTTTTCCCCACAAAGCCATGGGGCAAGCAACAACAACTATCGGAAGACGATGAGCCTAATCACACGACAAGCCTTTAATGCTCAAGGCACAGTATAGTCAGCAGGAGTCACCAGGCGGGGTTAAATCAATCAAACAACAATTTGCATTTATATAGCCCTTTTAACATAATAAAACATTCCAATGTGGTTCACAGGGGCATTATCAAACAAAATTTGATATTGAGTCTGTCATGTATCTAGACATGTTACTACCTGTACTATTACATATGATGTGCCAGCAGAGGGCACTACTATGGGAAACTTGTACACCAGCTGTATGGTCACTAAGTTGTGCCACCAGAGGGCACTGCAGTGGGAGACTTGTAGGTTACCTGTACAGGTGGGCCAGGTCCAGTATAAAAGGCAGGCCATCATGTGTGATCCTCATTCTGGAGCTACATTAAATGGACTAAGGTCACTAAAGTTCAAGTACAATACATTGCCTCGTGGAGTCATTATCAGAGCATCTAAAGACATAACAATTGGCGACGAGATTACAGACTTTCACCCGAAAATGGCTAACCTTGGCATGTTGCAGCAGTTCGCCAATGGTGATGATTGGGACGCCTTTGTGGAGAGGCTCGACCATTTCTTCACAACAAACGACTTGGCAGGCAACAACCCGGCCACACGGCTGATAAGCGCAGAGCTATCCTGCTCACCAATTGTGGGCCCACTATCTATGGCCTCGTCAGGGACCAGCGAAGACAACAACCAAGACATACGAGGAGCTTATAACACTGATCCAAGAACAACTCAAGCCCAAAGAGAGCATCCTCACAGCCAGACACCGTTTTATATCCACCGACGGCCCGAAGGCCAGGAAATCGCCAAATACGCTGCAGACCTCAGGAGGCTGGCGGCACCATGTGATTTCGGCGATCACCTCACCGAAGCGTTGTGGGATATCTTTGTCATCGGCATCGGCCACGAGGGCCTTCTTCATAAGCTACTATCTGCGATACCACAGTCACACTGCAGAAGGCCATCACCGTGAGCCAGGCATTCATGACCTTGACCTGCGGCTCTAGGCGGATGACTCATCCTCAGGACTCAAACCCGGCAAGTACTGTACAGAGAATGGCACCTTTTAGAGATTGGACTGTAGAACGTGAATCTCCTCAGGGAAGAGAGAACAGGCCCCTGAGTCCTTTAACTCAGAGTCCGCCGAGGGGGCTAATCGAGTAGCACCATGCTGGTGTTGCGGAGGGAATCACAGGACTCACCAGTGCCGTTTTAAGGACTATGTGTGTAAAGGCTGCAGCACAAAGGGCCACCTCCAGCGAATGTGTAAAAGAAATATGACTTACTGTGTTGATGAAGAGTCTGCAGATGGCCATGAATCCAGCGCGGATTATAAAGCGATAGTCAGAGAGGCAGCTCAGCCCCACGATGAGGTGTATGGCATGTTTACCTGCACCACAGAATGTTACCCGTTGGAAGTCGAAATAAACGGCGTTCCAGTCTTCATGGAAGTGGACATGGAGGCGAGCCAGTCAGTAATGAATCAAGAAGCCTTTGAGAGGCTATGGGACAATCAAGCAGAACGATCCAAGTTGGTCCCGGTTCAGGCAAAGCTGCGCACCTACACCAATGAACTTATCCCAGTCGTTGGTAGTGCGGATGTAAAGGTACTCCATGATGGCACGTTGCACAAGTTACCACTGTGGATTGTTGCAGGTGATGGACCAATGCTACTCGGAAGAAGGTGGATGTAGAAGATCCATTGGAGCTGGGAAGATTTCATCCTTCCAGCGATCGACATCCTCTACGCTCAGAGGCAAAGCAAGCCCTCACCTGAGGTTGGATCCAGCACCAGAGAGCAGACCAGCACAGCACCCGAGGCACAGACCGCTCAGCACGACTGCACGGAGATGATCCAGCTGAGATGACCCGAATGCACCTTCCAGGCTCCAGTGGCAGGACTCCGAAGGAAGAAAATCGGATCCAGAGGCGACTTCCCAGCTTCGTGGCAGAACCCGGGGTGAAGAGGATCACAGCAGTCGACATCGTGGATGGGTGAAAGATGGCGCCCAAACCACGAGGTGAAGCGCTGAAGAAAAAGATGGCGGTGGCCAGACCACGAGATGCAGCGCTGATGGTGCAACATGTGGTACCAAGCGAAGAAGAGGATTGGGGTAAAGATGGCAAGGCCCTCTTAAAGGAGACCAGCAACCCACCACACTTAAAGGGACAGTTCCACATTCTCAATCAATGTAATAGCAACTGTGAGCCAAATGTAAAGCTTGCAATTGATGATCAGAGTTTTATATACATAATAAGCAAAGAAAAGTCGTGCGATTACGATCGGAGATACAGTTTATCTACAATGAGTAATGAAACGTTGTGCGATGTAGGATTTCAACTGTATTCTGATCATGTAGCAGGCAAACACCCATCGGGAGTACACAGGCCCAGCGGGCTACCCAATGCTATAGCCTGCGAGCCTGGGACCAGAGTGATGCACCACAGAGTGTGGCCACAAGCAGCCAAAATAGACAAGCTGCAGAGCAAGCAATCTCAGGAGGACAACGGCACCGGTATCGATACCCTGCCCCTGATCGGCTCCACCTCTCAAGCACCCAATGGCACCAACCGCCACGAGCCTGAAAGAGCAACCCGCGCTAAGGAGCAGCCCCCAGACCCTACTGCCCCTAAAGCTACACCCGGGAACGAAGGATCACCCACAACAGTCCTCCGAAATGGGACCGGGACCAGACAGGATCCCAACCCAAAGAACGCCCAGGCTAGCGAGTCAGCAGTTCCCTGCACACTGCCAGACAACTGTCCCTCAGGGAGCAGCAGCGACCCAGGGCGCAAGGAAAGGACAGAGAGGTCACAGGCATCTGTGAACTTGCCTGATGCTAGGAGCAATGGCAAAGGGCCCGAGAGCAGGCAACTTGAGCCAACTTGATTCCCACTGCCAGCACTGGGCACTGCACCGCCACCAGACTACCGGAGTTCTGGTACTAGTTTGTCCTCGCGCACCGGTGCTGACCGCAGCACTGAGTCCAAGTATGTATCAAGTATGTACCCCACCAGTCAAATGTACTTGCCTCACAACTGTACCACAAATGTATATGAATGTAACTAGCCACCGGCATAATCTATATGTGGGGTGGAGAGAATGGAGTGGTCATGGACTCACAAACAGAAACCACCAGCACCTCTACTACCAACAAAACACCGTCCACTCACCCAAGATGGAAACGACCCTCCAAGGGTCAACCAGACAGAGCTAAGCCCAGAGCACAGTCAATGCATGATGGCGATTTGCACTAAGGACTTGGGGGAGAGCGATGTCATGTATCTAGACATGTTACTGTCTGTACTATTACATATGATGTGCCAGCAGAGGGCACTACTATGGGAAACTTGTACACCAGCTGTGTGATCACTAAGGTGTGCCACAAGAGGGCACTGCAGTGGGAGACTTGTAGGTTACCTGTACAGGTGGGCCAGGCCTAGTATAAAAGGCAAGCCACCATGTGTGATCCTCATTCTGGAGCTACATTAAATGGACTAAGGTCACTAAAGTTCAAGTACAATACATTGCCACGTGGAGTCATTATCAGAGCATCTAAAGACATAAGAGAGTCACATAAGGAGAAATTAGGGTAGATGACCAAAAGCTTGGTCAAAGAGATAGGTTTTACGGAGCGTCTTAAAGGAGGAAAGTGAGGACGAGAGTTTTAGGCAGGGGGCGGGGGCGGGGGTTGGGGGGTTAGTTCCAGAGCTTAGGGCCCAGGCAGCTGAAGGCGCGGCCACCAATAATGGAGCAGTCAAAATCGGGGATGTGCAAGAGGCCAGAATTGGAGGAGCGCGGAGATCTGAGGGTTATAGGAGGTTACAGAGTTAGGGAGAGCAAGGCCATGGAGGGATTTGAAAACAAGGATGAGAAATTTAAAATCGAGGCTTTGCTTAGCTAGGAGCCAATGTAGGGTAGCGAACGCAGGGGTGATGGATGAATGGGACTTGGTACAAATTTTTTTTCTGTATTCGTTCATGGGATGTGGGCGTCGCTAGCAAGGCCACCATTTATTGCCCATCCATAATTGCCCTTGAGAAGGTGGTGGTGAGCTGCAGTCCTTGTGGTGAAGGTACTCCCACAGTGCTGTTACGGAGGGAGTTCCAGGATTTTGACCCAGCGATGATGAAGAAATGGTGATATACTTCCAAGTCAGGATGGTGTGTGATTTGGAGGGGAACTTGGAGGTGGTGGTGTTCCCATGCGCCTGCTGCCCTTGTCCTTCCAGGTGGTAGAAGTCGCGGGTTTGGGAGGTGCTGTCAAAGAAGCCTTGGCGAGTCGCTGCAGTGCCTTGTAGATGGTACACACTGCAGCCACGGTTTGCAAGTGGTGGAGTGAGTGACTGTTTAAGATGTGGGGTGAGGTGCCAATCCAGGGGACTGCTTTGCCCTGGATGGTATCATGCTTCTTGAGTGTTGTTGGAGCTGTACTCATTCAGGCAAGTGGAAAGTATTCCATCACACTCCTGACTTCTGCCTTGTAGATGGTGGAAAGGGTTTGGGGAGTGAGGAGGTGCGTCACGCGTCGCAGAATACTCAGCCTATGACCCACTCTTGTTGCCACAGTATTTGTTGTGTTCCTAACTCAGATGAGACTGCACACAGGAGGTTAAAGTAACAGTGACCTCAGTCTTTATTAAGACACTCCAGAGTGAGAAACAGGCCTTAGGGGCCGGCTTATGTACAGTGCTCCCAAGGGATGCTGGGATCCCTTGGGACTTCAGGGGATGCGCTCCCTGGTGGCGGAACATGGGAGTGCATGCTTTACTGATATACAACATCATTCCCCCCCCAAAGTCAAAGTGAAAACTACTTACAAGGTGAGGCGGTCGGGAGCCTTTCTTTCCCTGGTGGACTGTCTCGGTACAAATGTCTCTTCTGGTGTGTTGGCTGTGCCCTCGCTGGGCTGGCGTGTTGTTGGCCCTGCAGGGCTGCTGGGTGAGCCTGGCCTTGCTGTGTTGTTGGGCGTGATGGGTTCGATTTCCTGGTACGGCGTGGTGTCGTTGATCCTTTGGGTCTGTATTGTGGGCTCGAAAAATGTGGTGTCTGCTGTGGGTTGTTCAGGGCAGTCTGTGAACCACAGGCTCGTTTGGTCCAGGTGCTTTCTGCAAATTTGTCCATTGTCTAGTTTGACTACAAACACCCTACTCCCTTCTTTAGCTATCACCGTGCCCGCGATCCACTTGGGACCATGTCCATAGTTTAGCACATACACAGGGTAATTCAGATCAATTTCCCATGACACAGTGGCGCGACCATCGTTTACATTTTGTTGCTGCCGCCTGCTCTCTACCTGATCATGCAGGTTGGGGTGAACCAGCGAGAGTCTGGTTTTAAGTGTCCTTTTCATGAGTAGCTCAGCTGGGGGCACACCTGTGAGCGAGTGGGGTCTCGTGTGGTAGCTGAGCAGTACTCGGGACAGGCGGGTTTGGAGTGAGCCTTCTGTGACGCGTTTGAGGCTCTGTTTGATTGTTTGTACTGCCCGCTCTGCCTGCCCATTGGAGGCTGGTTTAAATGGGGCCGAGGTGACATGTTTGATCCCATTGCGGGTCATGAATTCTTTAAATTCGGCACTGATGAAACATGGTCCGTTGTCACTGACCAGTATGTCAGGCAGGCCGTGGGTGGCAAACATGGCCCTCAGGCTTTCAATGGTGACGGTGGCGGTGCTTCCCGACATTATTTCACATTCAATCCATTTTGAAAAAGCATCCACCACCACCAGGAACATTTTACCGACAAACGGGCCCGCATAGTCGACATGGATCCTCGACCATGGTCTGGAGGGCCAGGACCACAAACTTAGTGGTGCCCCTCTGGGCGCGTTGCTCAACTGAGCACACACACTGCATTGCCGTACACAGGACTCTAAGTCAGAGTCGATACCGGGCCACCACACGTGGGATCTGGCTATCGCTTTCATCATTACTCTACCCGGGTGTGTGCTGTGGAGATCCGAGATGAACATCTCCCTGTCCTCTTTGGGTAGCATTACGCGGTTACCCCACAGCAGGCAGTCTGCCTGAATGGACAGCTCGTCCTTTTGCCACTGGAACGGCTTGATTAGCTCTTGCATTTCAACGGGGATGCTGGCCCAGCTCCCATGCAGTACACAGTTTTTTACTAGGGACGGCAGAGGATCTTGGCTGGTCCAAGTCCTAATCTGGCCGGCCGTGACAGATGATTTATCATTTTCAAACGCTTCCATGACCATCAACAAGTCTGCGGGCTGCGCCACCATCAACAAATCTGCAGGCTGTGCCATTTCTACCCCTGTGGTGGGCAATGGTAGCCGACTGAGAGCATTCGCACAGTTCTCGGTGCCTGGCCTGTGGCAGATGGTATAGTTATATGCTGATAGCGCGAGTGCCCACCTTTGTATGCGGGCTGAGGCATTAGTGTTTATCTCCTTGTTTTCAGCGAACAGGGATATGATCGGTTTCCAGCTCAAATTTGAGGCCAAACAGGTACTGATGCATTTTCTTTACCCCAAACACACACGCTAATGCCTCTTTCTCAATCATGCTGTAGGCCCACTCGGCCTTAGACAAGCTCCTGGAAACATCAGCGACAGGTTGCAACTTCCCCGCAACGTTAGCTTGTTGTAATACACACCCGACTCCGTACGATGACGCATCACATGCTAGCACGAGTCATTTACACGGGTTATACAATACAAGCAGCTTGTTTGAGCATAAAATGTTTCTGGCTTTCTCAAAAGCAATTACTTGTTTTTTTTCCCCATACCCAGTTCTCACCTTTATGCAATAACACATGTAGGAGCTCTAAAAGAGTGCTTAACTCCGGTAGGAAGTTACCAAAATAGTTGAGGAGTCCCAGGAACGACCACAGCTCCGTGACATTCTGTGGCCTGGGCGCATCTCTGATAGCCTCTGTCTTCCTCTGTCTTGGCGTCTGTGGGCCGAATGAAGTCCGCCGTGATCTTTCTCCCCAAAAACTCCACTTCTGTTGCCATCAAGATGCATTTCGACCTCTTCAGCCGCAGCCCTACGCGATCCAGTCGCTGGAGGACCTCTTCCAGGTTTTGTAGGTGCACGACGGTGTCCCGACCCGTGACCAATATGTCGCCCTGAAAAACCACCGTGCGTGGTACCGACTTGAGTAGGCTCGCCATGTTTCTCTGGAAGATCACTGCAACCGACCGAATTCCAAATGGGCATCTGTTGTAGATGAACAGTCCCTTGTGCGTGTTGGTGCAGGTGAGGCTTTTCGAAGACTCCTCCAGCTCCTGTGTCATGTAGACCGAAGTCAGGTCGAGCTTGGTGAAAGTCTTGCCTCCTGCCAGCGTCGCAAATAGGTCGTCTGCTTTAGGTAGCGGGTATTGGTCCTGTAGCGAGAAACAATTAATAATTACTTTATAATCGCCGCAAATCCTGACCGTGCCATCACTTTTGAGTACTGGAACAATCGGGCTGGCCCACTTGCTGAATTCTACTGGAGAGATGATGCCCCCACGTTGCAGCCTGCCAGCTCGATTTCCACTCTCTCCTTCATCATGTGAGGTACCGCTCATGCCCTGTGGTGAATGGGTCGTGCCTCTGGGACCAAGTGGATCCGCACCTTCCAATGCCTGGCTCAAAAGGGAAGGAAATTTGTTAAGAACCTGGGTACATGAGGCCTCATCGACATGTGATAGCGCTCGGATGTCATCCCAATTCCAGCGGATTTTGCCCAGCCAGCTCCTTCCAAGCAGTGTGGGGCCATCGCCCGGGACAATCCAGAGTGGCAGTTCGTGCACCGGGCCCTCATAGGTGACCTTGACCATGGCGCTTCCCAGGACAGTGATAAGCTCTTTGGTGTACATTCTCAGTTTCGTGTGGATGGGGCTCAGGGCTGGTCTGAGTGCCTTGTTGGACCACAGTCTCTCAAACATCCTTTTACTCATGATGGATTGGCTAGCGCCAGTGTCCAGTTCCATGGCTACGGATAAGCCATTCAATTTTACGTTTAGCATTATAGGTGCACCCCGTATACTTCAGCATCTGCCTCCTCTCTCTGAGGCTCGAAATTGCTTTGATCCACCATGGACCAATCTTCCTCTGCCATGTGGTGGTTAGCAAGCTCATTGGAGGTGCCCCATTGTTCCACAGCTCTTGCAAACATACCCTTTGAAGTGGCATGAATAGGCTGAATGGAAGCCTCCACGATGCCAACAAGGTGTGAATTGCCTTGCATTCATCCTTTGTTGGGGACTCGGAGTCATCTGGGTCACCTGAGGCCTGCTGGCAGTTGCAGACTTGTGGTTTCTGCCCTGTACATTTCTACTCATAAACACAGTTCCAGTTAATTTATGAACATTGCTAGCACTTGTGTGCTGAGAGATTTGTTTGGTGTTATCACTGGTGGACATAAACGCCTGTGCTATCGCAATGGCCTTACTGAGGGTCGGTGTCTCTACAGACAAACGTTTTCATAGGATGGTCTCGTGGCCAATGCCCAGTGCAAAAAAGTCTCTGAGCATTTGCTCCAGGTAGCCATCAAACTCACATTGTCCTGCAAGTCGCCTTAGCTCGGCGACGTAGCTCGCCACTTCCTGACCTTCAGATCGCTGGTACATACAGAACTGATACCTCGCCATCAGCACGCTCTTCCTCGGGTTAAGATGCTCCCGAACCAGTGTACACAGCTCCTCATACGACTTATCTGTGGGTTTCACCGGAGCCAGAAGATTCTTGATGAGGCTGTAGGTTGGTGCCCCACAGACCGTGAGGAGGACCGCTCTCCTTTTTGCAGTGCTCCCTTCTCCGTCCAGCTCGCTGGCTACAAAGTACTGGTCTAGCCGTTCGACATAGGCTTCCCAGTCCTCACCCTCCGAGAACTTCTCCAGAATGCTGCATCTTTGCGTTGGATTTTGTGGACTCGTCGCTAGTTGTTGTGTTCCTAACACAGATGAGACTGCACACAGGGAGGTTAAAGTAACAGTGACCTCAGTTTTTATTTAGACACTCCAGAGTGAGTAACAGGCCTTAGGGGCCGGCTTATGTACAGTGCTCCCAAGGGATGCTGGGATACCTTGGGACTTCAGGGGATGCACTCCCTGGTGGCGGAACATGGGAGTGCATGCTTCACAGATACACAACAGTATTTATGTGGCTGATCCAGTGAAGTTTCTTGGGAATTGGGATACAGGCAGTGGAGTTTTGGATGAGCTTAAGTTTAGGGAGGGTGGAAGATAGGAGGCTGGTCAGGAGAGTATTGGAATAGTCAAGTCTAGATGGAACAGAGGATGGATGAGGCTTTCAGCAGCAGATGAGCTGAGACGGGGTGGAATCGGGCGATATTACAGAGATGGAAATAGGTGGGTCCCGAAATTGCGTACTGCCCTGCGAGGTGGGAGTTCCTGCGTCAGGCGCGGATGTCCCACCTGCGACTTAAATTCGGGTTACCGCCGCCGAGTGCAAGTGGTGTGCAAAATATAATGCTCCACTTGCTCAGTGGGGCGGGAGCGGGACGGAAAGACTCCATGAAGGACGCAGCGCTATGCGGTGGGACACGTAGCGCTGCCACGTAGACAGCGCCCTCCCCTTCATTAAAGGGGAAGGCCAAGCTGCCGACTCTGCGGGCGGGAAATGGGGCCAGCCCTGGACCACCAGGGATTGGGGTGCCGTGGCAGCAGCCTGACACAGAAGCGGAGTGCCATGTTGCAAGATCATGGTGTGGACCCCGCGATCGAGGACGAAGAAGGCCGCGACCAGTAAGTTGACCATTTTTTTTTACATTCCCCACCTCCTCTTTAATTATTGCCCTGCGAGGGGCCCGCAGCATCTTCAGGGGCTGCTACGGAATTTTCACCCCGGGGCAAAAACGGGTCACTGCGCACGATGATGCCGTTGTCATCACTGGCACAGCAGAGTAGGGTGCTATCCGTTTCCACTGGCGCTAACCTCATGCAGAATTTCATGGGAGTCGGTAGCATCGCTGCACGCAGGCGAAAAGTTGCTTGCACCCCGTTAGCGCGCAAATGGCCCGAATTTCTCCCCCGTGATCTTGGTGATGGCGCAGATATGTGGTCAGAAGCTCATCTCAGGGTCAAATACGACACCAAGGTTGCGAACAGTCTGGTTCAGACTCAGACAGTTGCCGGCGGGAGGGATAGAGTTGGTGGCTAGGGAATGGAGTTTGTGGCACGGATCAAAGACAATGGTGTCGGTCTTCCTAATATTTAGTTGGAGGAAATTTCTGTTCATCCAGTACTGGGTGTCGCACAAGCAGTCTGACAATTTAGAGACAGTGGAGCGTCCGAGAGAAGTGGTGGCCGAGTAACTCCAACAGTTGCCTCCACATAAAACCTAATAAAACATCACCTCCACTGAGCCCAACCTTACACCAAGACCCATGAATGCCACATCATTTTCTCCAACGATCTTAACCTGTGTCAAACCAAAATAACAGTCAGACCACATTGAAATATAAGTCAACCCAGCTTTATTAAATCCTAACAGTGTATGTTTTGTATGTTTTGTTACAGTGCCTGCCCTTAGTAAAAATGCATGATGTGTGTCTTCTGCCTGTTAACCATATGCTCCTTCTAATTGGTTCCAGAGTGGGAGATGGAAGTGAGGTGGATTGGCTGCTGTGTGTCAGTGTGTGTCTTGTGGGATGGAAGTGGTCCATTCCTCTTTGTCTTAGGTTAGGACGTGGCTCTGTAACTGCAGGTGCCATAGGTATTGCTGCAGTGGCGACTGGGCCTGCACACTAACTGGCATGCCCCAGCCTGCTGATGGTCTTGCAGGCCGGGACCGTGCCGATTTCCAGGCCGGGCCACTGCAGGACCATCAGCAGGCCGGGGCCATTGGCGGGAGCAATGTGTGGCGGCATGCCACTGTAGGGAGTAGCATGTGCTGCTGTAGGAGGGCGACGGCTGTGAAGAGGGCGACTGGATTTGACATCACCCAAATCCAGGTCGCTGATTGGAATGCGGGCAGGTACAGCAGGAGTGGCGAGGTCGCGGCGAAGCAGCGGCGAGATCGGGGCGGAGGAGTGGCGAGAGTTAATAGAGAGATGTGATCAGGGCCCAGGAGAGGCGTGAGCTCGGGGCCCAGAAGAGTCCAGGGTCCAGGGGCAGCACGGGCCAGCCCACACTGCGATATGTGAGCGCGCTAGGTATGTGCAGCAGAGCTGGTCTCCAGTCGTCTTGATTAATCCTTGTCACTGGACCAAGACCTAGCTCTGTCAAGCCCATGTGGTGGCTGGTGTGTAACGGCCACCACACGTTAAAAACATCCATGCACAGGCATCTTCCACCCTTCAAGATGTAGTTTGGGACCTGGAATATTAGGTCCTTCATTGAAACACCTTGCGAACTTGGCCCTTTTTGAGGTGGAAGCAAGACATCCTCATTTCGAGGGATTGCCTATGATGCTGATGGTGACACTAACTGGCATATGAACAGGGCAAGTGGGTGATGTCACATCACTTTGAGAGACATCAGTATCATTCATGCCAGGTTCTATCATTCGTCTGATGTAATGTACAGGCTTCATCAAGCACTTCACAGCACATTGCATCTCTCACCGCTGCAATGGTAAGCACCATCAAAAAAACATAGCCACTGTGGGGGAGTCTGTTATTGAATTGGAGAAAGGTAAGGAGGCAGAGACAAAATCTCAGAGATTATTCCAGAGCAGTTGGATGCTGTGATGGGGGAACCATAGGTTTTGATGGAACATCAAGTTAAATGTGATGAATAGCTTTTATCATGTTTGCAACGTGCACCATTTTCATTCATTAAAACTAATGAGTGGAATATCGTGCAGACCATGAATTGGGCCTGATGACATCATTGCCTGAATTCCGGATATATATTCTCATTACGTGAAGCTCTGCATCAGGGCTACAAAATTGTAAAATTTATCCCATATCCTATTTAAAAGCAGAAGTGGAATCTTTTTCTCCAGAGAATCCTACCATCAGGGAATTATTAATTTAGTTTCGCTAGGCTTTTGCGGAATGTGCATCTAATGTTTACTGCATACTATCTATTGTAATTAAGTTAATAATATGCATTTATAGTGTGGCATTGCAACAAAATGTCTCAAAGCACTTCAGAAACAATGCATTATTAATCTTGGAGTGCAGCGACTATTATAGAGACAAACTACAGGCAACTCTCGATTATCTGCACACGGATGCAATGGGAAACCGTTGTAACGGCATTAAAATTCCGTGTGTGTGCGCGCTGCTGGAGCCGCTGTCTCTCATGGCCGCCGCTGACGTTGGAGTCCTTTCGGCCCGGGAAGGCTTCGGGCTCCTCCTCGAGGCCACCTGCATATATGCTGGTAATGTCCATACTTAACTGCCTTGTTACTGTTTGTAGCAGATTGCACAGTATTTATTCATTGAAGTTTTAACTTTATAATGTCAACTCGCTCTAACAGAGAAATCGTTTACCCGGCATAGCCCAATCCCCGAGTGACCCAGATAACCGAGAGTTGCCTGTATATTTGATATGTTAGTGGTAACCACACTGTTTTGCAATGAAAATGGGTCAAAATTAGAATGCTTGATATTAGTAATGTATATGCTTAAAATTCCTTTAGCACTAATTTAACAAAAGGATTAACTTGCTTATTTTAAGCTAATATCACACAGTAAGATTTCTATTGTATTGTGCTTAAATAAACCAAACATAAAACTGTTAGCCCCAAAAATGGTGAGCCATTGCTGATTGCTCCAATGATTCTATTTGGTGAACACGCTCTGCTTTATGTCAACAGGATAATTAACAATAAAAGCTCCATCCTGGTTACTGTACAATGATCTGGGATTACAATTGCGTGTGCTTAAGAAAAGCTGACATAGTTTCAGCTGATAACACTTGAGTGAGGATTTTTGTCTTGAGTTTCGGCAATTTATCTGGGTGAGTTGAGATGGAAAATTAGGTGGGGATCTATCCCGTTGGGTTCCTTGTATTTGTGGCTCCTAGCGATCTTCCGGCATTGTCAAATATGGAAGTACAGGTAGTAATGAGAGACAATTTAAGTCAATTTATGTTACCACAGCAACACTGGGGATGAATAACACGAGCAGTTACTGGTATCCTGTTAAGTAACCTAAATGAATGACTTGCTTTCTACATGTTTAAATAGAAATCCTTTGTAATTACTGCAGTACATGCATGAATTTGAGAAGAGTTATATATAGCAACACAACAGCAAAATATATATAACTATCTTTGTTTGAAGAACGTAAAACCCATGTTGTTTCAATGATTCTGAAAAACTGCATGCACTGAATGAAAACAATGTAAATCCCTAGAGGGCCTTCTACATTTTTGGCAAGTGTTTAATGAACTGAGGTAAAAAAAGACAGTGCCAATTAAGTGCAACACTGTGTTGCTGCTTGGCAATGCCACCCGTCATAACTCAAACCTTACACAAAGATTCATACCACTAAAAAAAAGGAACGGCAATAATCATGAAAGATTTTAACCTTCATATTGATTGGACAAATCAAATTGGCCAGGGTAGCCTTGAGAAAGAGTTCATAGAGTGCATCCAGGATAGTTTCCTTGAACAGTATGTTGCGGAACCAACCAGAGAGCAGGCTATCTTAGATCTGGTCCTGTGTAATGAGATAGGATTAATAAATGATCGCCTAGTAAAGGTTCCTCTTGGAATGAGTGATCATAACATGGTTGAATTTCAAATTCAGTTGGAGGGTGAGAAAGTTGGAACTCAAACCAGTGTCCTAAGCTTAAATAAATGAGACTACAAAGGTATGAAGGCAGAGTTGGCTAAAGTGGACTGGGAATATAGACTAAAGTATGGGACAGTTGATGAGCAGTGGCGGACATTTAAGGAGATATTTCATAAATCTCAACAAAAATATATTCCAATACGAAGGAAAGACTGTAAGAAAAGGGATAACCATCCATGGCTAACTAAGGAAATAAAGGAGGGAATCAAATTGAAAACAACGGCATACAAAGTGGACAAAACTAGTGGGAGGCCAGAAGATTGAGAAAATTTAAAAAGCCAACAAAGAACGACTAAAAAAAAATACAGAAAGGGAAGATAAATGATGAAAGTAAACTACCACAAAATATAAAAACAAATAGCAAGAGATTCTACAAGTATATAAAAAGGAAAAGAGTGGCTAAAGTAAATGTTGGTCCCTTAGAGGATGAGACTGGGGAATTAATAATGGGGAACAGGGAAATGGCAGAGACTTTGAACAAATATTTAGTATCGGTCTTCACGGTAGAAGACACTAAAAACATCCCAATAGTGGATAATCAAGGGGCTATAGGGAAGGAGGAACTTAAAACAATCACTATCACTAAAGAAGTAGTACTCGGCAAAATTGTGGGCTCAATTTTCCCCAAAGCCATTTTTTGGCAAATTGCAGAGTTACACCCATTTTTTTTGGCCCCGACTATTCCAAAAAAATAACTTGCAAATTTCCCTGTTCTATTTTTTGAAATTGGCGCCGTGCAGCCTGTTCTTTAGCTTCGAGGGGTGGAGCCGAATGTCTGTGCCGAAAAAATGATGCCCACCGCTTCTGTGCATGCACAAAAAGAAAGACGTTTTTGACGTGACTGCTGTGGACACGCATGTCCAGTACAGCTCCCAGTTTGCATTCGGCCATTTTTAAAGAGCCAGTTATGTGTGAGAACTTTAATTCTCAGTGGAAAAATTAGAGCTGAAATATAAAATGCAACGTGGCTCAAGGACCAAGAATTTCTCACAGGATGAAGTGGAGGCACTAGTTACTGTGATTGAGGCCAGATGGCACGAGCTGGACACCAGCAGAGGTCACATAAAAGTTTCACCAAAAGAAATGAGGAAACGCTGAAACCAACTTGCAGAAGATTACTGTGCAATGGTGACCACCCCGAGGTCTGGAGGCCAATGCAAAAAGAAATGGCAGGACCTTGGTCAAGTAGTTAGTGTAAGTAATATTTTCACTTATTTACTGGAATTGCAATTGTAAATGTGACCATCTGGATGTCCCACCCAGCAGAAAGACACCCTCTCTAAAAAGTTATATTTTCAGCTTTGCAGAGGAAGGTGGCACACAACAAAAGAAAGAGAACTCCAACAGGAGGAGGCCCGGCAAATCTGCACCCACTGACACCCGTGGAAGACAGGGTCACTGCTTTGATGGTTCCTGCCTGGAGAAAAGCAACCACCACTGCACAAGCTGGGCCCACACTCGAGGGAGAGGGTAAATCCTGCAAATTCCACAGTCTGGCTTTGCTGAATGTTAAGTACTGCACGGGCTAACCATGCTTCGGTTCATGGGGATGTCTCCATCAGCTACGCTTCAGTTGATGTAATGTGCTATCATTCATCGTGGTCCTTCAAATCAGTCTGCTGTCTGTGCTGTGTGAGCCTATTCATGCCACCCTGTCCCCTCCTCTGCTGCTAACCATTTCTCTGTTCTGTTTTATTTTGCAGAACTTGAGGTCAACCCCGACTAGGCTGAAGCTGATGCAGAAGATTCAGACGTGGACGAGCCAGAAGAGGAGAACAGCTTCCAATTCCACATTCCAGACTAAGAGCATGGGGGTGAGGGGGAGGGGGTGGGGCAGAGGGATGAAGCCCCACTTTTGTACTCACTCTGGGTGAGGTGCCGGTGCTGTCCATTGAGGTGCCAGCCCCTTTCCTGAGTGGTACGAGTATTGCTGGGACATTCCATGGTTTGCCACATTCCGAGGCTGGGGATTACAGTGGGGTGCAACGAGCCACACCCAGGGCCCCACCGTTGAGGCTGTGGATCCCAGTGGGATGCAGCGAGCCACACCCAGGATGAGGAGGGGAAGGAGAGCTCGGCAGTGCTCTCCTGAGGTGCAGAATCTAACAGATGTGGTTCAGATGATGGGCAATGAGTACGGAGAGCATTGAACTTACGTGATCACTCCTGGACACCATCAGTGGGGTGGTTGATGAGGTTTCTGGAATGTCAGGAGAAGTAACAACACTCTTACGAGAAATGGGAACACTGTCCGGACACATGAGAGAGGGACTGTCACAGGTAGCTGATACACTGTTGGTGAACATGAGGGAGGGAATGTTGGAGGTAGTTGAGACCCTGTCAGGACACATGAGGGAGGGAATGTCAGAGTTAGCTGCTGCAATAATGGAACATGCCCAGACCCCATGCCCAATGACAGAATCAACTGCCACTCCCACTCCAATCCCTAGACCAACCTCTGAAGAGGCCCGACATGGGCCTTCCACATTACCGCCTGCCCACGCCCCCCCATCAAGAAGTGCGCATTACCCGAGATGTTCAAAAGAATAAGCTTGATACCAACCCGAGAAATGCTGTGCCACTGCCTGCGAGTAGGGGTGGAGTCATCAAGACCAACGCAGCGGGCGGTCTTAGAATAAGGTGGAGGAGAGATGGGTGCAGCCTTTCTTTGTTGCTGTTGTTGTTGTTGTTATGTAAGTGAACCTAACCTGTGTGTAAGATTTGCCATTAGAGGGCACACCTGTGGGAGACCTATGGGTCACCTGTGTACCCTGGTGCAAGCAGGTATAAAAGGCAGTCCACCATGCTGCTGCCTCACTTTGGAGTTAGATTAAAGAGACCAAGGTCACAATGGTTTGAGCTTACAACACAGTCTCGTGGAGTTATTCTGAACTTAACAACTGGCGACGATTTACAGATCACGATCTTCCACGCGGAATTGGCTGCTGTTGGTATTCTTGAGAGATTTATTGAGGGTGATGATTGGCAAGCCTTCGTTGAGTGCCTCGACCAGTACTTTGTGCCCAATGAATTGGACACGGCTGAAACAGAGATCAAGCGCAGGGCGATTCTCCTCACCGTATGTGGGTCATCGGTATATGGCTTCCTTAAAAATTTGCTGGCATCAGTCAAACTAATGGACAAAACTTACGAGGAGCTGTGTATGCTGGCTAAGGAACACCTCAAGCCAAAGAAGAGCATCCTGATGGCCAGGTACCGCTTTTGCATGCACCGTTGCTCCGAGGGCCAGAACGTGGCTAGTTTTGCCGCCGACCTAAGACGCCTTGCGGGGCAGTGTGACTTTGCAGGATCCTTGGGGGAAATGTTACGGGACTTTTTCATGCTTGGAATTGGCCACGAGGTCATCCTTCGCAAACTGCTGTCTGACAAATCCCTGGATCTGAGCAGGGCCATCACGATAGCCCAGGCCTTCACATCCACGAGCGACAACACGAAGCAGATATCTTCACAGAATCGAATCTCACCAGCAAGTACTGTGCTTAAAATAATGCCTTCAGCAGGCAGGACTGTACATGGTAGGGCCCACATGACTGCAGAGGCCAGGCCCAGGATGACTCAGAGGCCGCTGGGGAGTGCTAATGTGAATCCATTAACACCATGTTGGCGCTGCGGGGGCATTGACAGAGCCCATCAATGTCGATTCAAGCACTACATGTGCAGGGGCTGTGGAACAATGGGGCACCTCCAGCGAATGTGCAAGCGACCTCGGACTTACCACGTGGCAAAGTCAGCAGAGGACGACCGGTCCAGTGCGGATCATGCTGAACGAGCAGGAGAGGCAAAACAACCAGAGGATGAGGAGGAAGTGTGTGAGGTACACACCTTCACCACCAAAAGCCCTCCAATAATGTTAAAAGTCAAACTTAACGGCATTCCAGTCTCCATGGAATTGGACACGGGGGCGAGTCAATCGATTATGAGTCAGAAGGCCTTTGAGAAACTGTGGAGTAACAAGGCACAGAGGCCAAAACTGAGCCTGATTCACAGTACGCTGCGCACTTACACCAAAGAACTCATACCTGTTATCGGCAGTGCAGCAGTGCAGGTATGATATGACGGAATGATGCATGATTTACCACTATGGATTGGACCAGGCGATGGCCCACCGCTGTTTAGCAGGAGCTGACTAGGCAAGATCCGATGGAATTGGGACGACATCAAAGCCCTGTCCTCGGCGGATGACGCCCCGTGCGCCCAGGTTCTTGCCGTTATTTGAGCCAGGCATCGGCAACTTCACAGGCGCCAAAGTGCAGATCCATCTTGTTCCGGGGGCACGGCTCGTTCATCACAAGGCCCAAGCAGTCCCATACATGATGCGAGAGAAAGTCGAAATCGAGCTGGACAGACTTCAATGCGAGCGAATTATATCGCCAGTCGAGTTCAACGAGTGGGCCAGTCCAATCGTGCCGGTACTAAAGATGGGACGGTCAGAATCTGCGGGGACTACAAGGTGACGATCAACCGAGTCTCGCTACAGGACCAGTACCCGCTACCCAAAGTGGAGGACTTATTCGCAACGCTAGCAGGCGGAAAGTCGTTCACCAAGCTAGACCTCACCTTCACTTACATGACACAGGAGCTGGCTGAACCGTCAAAGAAGTTGACGTGCATCAACATGCACAAAGGACTGTTCGTGTATCACAGATGCACCTTTGGGATTTGCTCGGCGGCAGCCATCTTCCAGAGGAACATGGAGAGTCTGCAGAAATCGGTTCCATGTACAGTGGTGTTCCAGGACGACATCTTGATCACTGGTCGCACCACCACCAAACACTTGCATAACCTGGAAGAGGTTCTAAAGTGACTGGACAGAGTGGGATTCAGGCTGAAACACTCCAAGTGTGTTTTCCTGGCGCCAGAGGTCGAATTTCTGGGGAGAAAGATTGCGGCGGACGGCATCAGACCCACGGACTCCAAGACGGAGGCCATCAAAAATGCACCCAGACCACAGAATGTGACGGAGCTGCCTTCATTCCTGGGACTCCTCAACTACTTTGGTAACTTTCTACCGGGGTTGAGCACTTTGCTGGAACCCTTGCATTTGTTGCTATGCAAGGATGATGACTGGGTTTGGGATAAATCTCAAGAAAGAGCCTTTAACAAGGTCAGAAACCTGCCATGCCCTCACAAGTTACTTGTATTGTATGACCCATGTAAACGCTTAGTACTAGCATGTGATGCGTCATTGTACAGGGTCGGTTGTGTGTTACAGCAAGCAAATGTGTCAGGCAAACTGCAACCGGTTGCATATGCGTCCAGAAGTTTATCCAAGGCTGAAAGAGCTTACAGTATGATTGAGAAAGAAGCGTTGGCTTGTGTATACGGAGTTTAGAAAATGCACCAATATCTATTTGGTCTCCAGTTTGAGCTCATAAGCGACCACAAACCGCTTACTTCACTGCTCTCAGAAAGCAAAGGTATCAACACCAATGCTTCGCCCCACATCCAAAGATGGGCATTAACATTGTCTGCATATGACTATGTAATCCATCACAGACCAGGCACAGAAATGGTGCAACCCGCTGACTTGCTTCTGGTAATGGATGCTTTTGAGAGCGAGGGGTCACGCGTCGTGGCTCACCAGATCAGGACCTGGGCCAGCCAAGACCCCGTGCTATCACTAGTAAAAAGATACATCCTCAATGGGAGCTGGTCGGGGGTTCCTGGGGAAATGCAAGAGGAAATTAAGCCTTTTCACCGACGCAAGGACGAACTGTCAGTCCAGTTGGATTGCCTCCTATGGGGGAATCATGTGATTTTGCCCAAAAAGGACAGGGAAACATTCATACGCGACCTACACAGTACCCACCCAGGCATTGTCATGATGAAGGCTATTGCCAGGTCGCACGTCTGGTGACCCGGCATTGACTCCGAATTAGAGTCATGCGTACACCAATGCGACACTTGCTCACAGCTGAGCATCATCATCATAGGCAGTCCCTCGAATCAAGAATGACTTGCTTCCACGTCAAAATGTTCACAGATGTTTCAATGATGGACCTAAAATTCCAGGTCCGAACTAAATCTTGAAACATAGAAACAAAGAAACATAGAAAATAGGTGCAGGAGTAGGCCATTCGGCCCTTCGAGCTTGCACCACCATTCAATAAGATCATGGCTGATCATTCACCTCAGTACCCCTTTCCTGCTTTCTCTCCATACCCCTGGATCCCTTTAGCCATAAGGGCCATATCTAACTCCCTCTTGTATATATCCAATGAACTGGCATCAACAACTCTCTGCGGTAGAGAATTCTACAGGTTAACAACATTCTGAATGAAGAAGTTTCACCTCATCTCAGTCCTAAATGGTCCTTATCCTTAGACTATGTCCCCTGGTTCTGGACTTCTCCAACATCGGGAACATTCTTCCTGCATCTAACCTGTCCAGTCCTGTCAAATTTTATATGTTTCTATGAGATACCCTCTCATCCTTCTAAACTCCAATAAATACAGGCCCAACGATCCAGTCTCTCCTCATATGTCAGTCCTGCCATTCCGGAAATCAGTCTGGTGAACCTTCGCTGGATCCCTCAATAGCAAGAACATCCTTCCTCAGATTAGGAGACCAAAACTGAACACAATATTCCAGGTGAGGCCTCACCAATGTCCTGTACAACTGCAGTAAGACCTCCCTGCTCCTATACTCAAATCCCCTAGCTATGAAGGCCAACATACCATTTGCCTTTTTCACCGCCTGTTGCACCTGCATGCCAACTTTCAATGACTTATGAACCATGACACCCAGGTCTCGTTGCACCTCCCCTTTTCCTAATCTGCCGCCATTCAGATAATATTCTGCCTTTGGATTTTTGCCACCAAAGTGGATAACCTCACATTTATCCACATTACACTGCATCTGCCATGCATTTGCCCACTCACCTAACCTGTCCAAGTCACCCTGCAGCCTCTTAGGTGGAAGATGCCTGTGCTTGGATTTTTTTAACGTGTGGTGGCCGTTGCACACCAGCCACCACACGGGCTTGACAGAGCTAGGTCATGGTCCAGTAGCAAAGATTAACCAGGACGACTGGAGACCAGCTCTGCTGCATGGACCTAGTGCGCACACATATCGCAGTGTGGGCTGGCCCCTGCTGCCCCCGGGTCCTCGTCTATTCTGGGCTCCAAACTCACGCCTCTCCTGGGCTCTGATCACGTCCCTCTACAATCACTTGCTGCTCCTTCGCACCGACCTCGCCGCTCCTGCTGTACCTGCCCACGCTCCAATCACTGACCTGGACCTTGATGACGTCACTCTTCACTGCCATTGCTCTCCTGCTCCAGCTCCTGTTGCTCCCTGGAGTGGTATGCCTCCACGCTGCTCCTTCTGCTCCCCGGCCTGCTCCGATGGTGCTTGCAGGCCGGGGGCCGCTCAGACTGCTGGGCTAGGCCTCCACGCTGCTCCTTCTGCTGAGCAACGTACCCAGGGAGGTCCCCTTGAGCCTATAGTCATGGCCCTCCAAACCATGGTCCAGGGTCCACGTAGATTTCGCTGGCCCCTTTCTTGGGAAGATGTTTCTAGTAGCAATGGACACTTACTCAAAATGGATTGAATGTATAATAATGTCATCATGTATGTCCACTGCCACCATTGAAAGCCTCAGGGCCATGTTCGCCACCCATGGTTTGCCCAACGTCCTTGTCAGTGACAATGGACCATGTTTCACCAGCTCGGAATTCAACGAGTTCATGACCCGCAATGGCATCAAGCATGTCAGGTTTGCCCCATTTAAGTCCGCATCCAACAGCCAAGCAGAACGGGCAGTCCAAACAATCAAACAAAGCTTGAGACGCGTAACGGACGGCTCCTTGCAGACCCGGTTATCTAGGATCCTGCTCAGCTACCAGACGTGCCCCCACTCGGTCACCGGGGTTCCCCTTGCAGAATTGTTAATGAAGAGAGCACTCAAAACCAGGCTCTCCTTAGTCCACCTGGATCTCAATGACCACGTAGAAACCCGGCGGCACAGGCATAATGCGTACCACGATCACGCGGCGGCTTTGCGTGACATTGAAGTCAATGATCCGGTGTTTGTTCTAAATTATGGTCATGGTCTCAAGTGAATTGCTGGCACTGTCTTAGCCAAGGAGGGGAATAAAGTGTTTGTTGTGAAATTGTTGAATGGGCAAACGTGCAGAAAGCACCTGGATCAGCCAAACTGCGATTCACGGACTACCAAGAATAGTTTGAAGAAGACCCTACCATCTATGATCCACCAACACACACCCAACCAGCAATTGACCTCGCTGTCAACCACGAGAATGAACCCACCTTGCCCGACAGTCCGACCAGACTAGTCCAGCTGGCGTGCAGCAATGATCCGACCAACTCAGTCGTGCCAGAATGTCAATTCAGGCGATTGACCAGGGAACGCAGACCGCCAGATCGCCTCAACCTGTAAATAACTTGTACTCAAGACTTTGGGGGGGAAGTGATGTTATGTATATGAACCTCACCTGTGTGTAAGACTTGCCACTAGAGGGCACACTTGTGGGAGACCTATGGGTCACCTGTGTACCCTGGTGCAAGCAGGTATAAAAGGCAGCCCACCATGCTGCTGCTTCACTTTGGAGTTAGATTAAAGAGACCAAGGTCACAATAGTTTGAGCTTACAACACAGTCTCATGGAGTTATTCCGAACTTAACAATTGTTATTTTGTTGTTGTAACTGTTCTCAAATTAAAAGTTTTTTGTAAGTTATGTAAATTTACAAGTTTGAAAGTTTGTAAGTGATCTTAAAGTTTGTAAGTGATCTTAACTGAAATCTTTAAAGTTTGATACAAGTTAAGTGAAGTACAAGCAAGTGTTTGTTAAACTTTTGAATAAAATAAACATTAAATTATAACTGAACCATTTCCATTATTTTTTCCATTAACACAACACAACATTACGGAACAGGTCCAAACAGTAAACATGGTTCATTTTGAATAGTTGTCGCTGAGCCTTCAGGCAACAAACCATTCACGGATGAGCTGCTGGCGCAAGGCTCGAACAATCGTTAAAGGGGCACAACGACTCGTCCTCCTCTGCCGTCGTGCTCCAGGTTCAGGTATTGCATTGCTTCCTCATCCTCCTCCTTGTCATCTGCATCTTCCTCCTCATCATCAGGCACTATCTCCTCAGGTTGGTCTTCTACTACCAGCTGCTGTTGCCTCATGATGGCTAAGTTATGCAGCATGCAGCACACAATAGTGAACTGACCGACAATCTCAAGGGAGTATTGCAAGTAGCCTCCAGAATGGTCCAGGCATCAGAAACGCTGTTTCAAGATGCCAATGGTCCTCTCTATTCTGCTGCGCGTCGCAATGTACGACATGTTGTATTCCCGGTCAGCTACCGTCCGGGTTACACATAGGGGCATCATGAGCCAGGTGGCGAGGCCATACCCTTCTGGCTGCTGTGAAGCATGGCAGATATAGTGCTCTCGCGTAGGATGAACACATCATGGTTGTTCCCAGGGTATCTCGCATCAACTGACATGATGCGATGCATGTCGTCACACATGAGCTACACATTAACGGAGTGGAAGCCTTTTCTGTTTCTGTACATCTCGGAATCCTCCAAAGGTACTCGCAAGGCAGCTCTGTATCTTTGGGAAGCCAGCAATCTTGGAGAAGCCTACAGCCCTTTCACGCATTGCCTGGGTGGTCATGAGGAACTTTATGTAGTCATTCCTCCAGGCATATAGCGCAGCAGTCACCTGCTGAATGCAGATATGTGTTGCATGTTGAGAAATGGCGCACACATCCCCAGTTGTAGCCTGGAATGATCCAGATGCATAGAATGAAAGTGCAGCTGTAACCTTCACTTCAACTGACAAAGCAGTCCTCCTGACGCTTCTAGGTTGCAGGTCTGCTTTTACTAACTCACAGATCTTGGCTACAACTGCTTTGCGGTAATGCAGCCTTCTCACACAGTCTGCATCACTCAGGTGCAGGTATGATCGCCTGTCTCGATATACCCGACATGGGTAAGGCCTCCTGCCCATCATCCTATGTGCTCTGAGCTTCCTCATGCGATGATGTCGAATCAATCATCTCCTCCGCAGCACCATCATGCAGAAAGCTTGCACGAGTTATAGCATTGTCAGTATTCCTCCCATAATTAAATTTTACCTTTGGAAGAAGCTCAAAACAGCAGGACAAGGAGTTAAAGCTTCTCTGCTCTCTCCCCAAGGTCACCGCCCTAGTATGGACCACACCCTGGTCTGCGCATGCGCAATAGGCTTGCTTAGAACAGGAAGCTCGGATTGCAAATGAGGACATTTGGGGCAACGAAGTCTAATGCAATTCTTTAATTTTAGATTTTTTTCAAAGTACCACCCCATCACCGACTGAACGTCTCCTCATTGGGCTCGAGGGCCGGCCGGCAGAATCACTCCCTCACCCGGACATAGGGGCTCGGCAAAGACTCACCCCTCCCCTCCCCGCCACCCCCCCCCCCCCCCCCACACCCCCATCGGACTTCTTTTGAATCTGCTGCACAGTGTAAGGCTTCTCATGCCTTCAGTTCGGCTTCCAACCCCCCTTGGCTTCTTTTGAAGTCGAACCCCGAGCCCCTGTGTCTGAGCGAGGAGTGATTCTGCCAGCCGACGCTCTGACCCTCGAGCCTGGTGAGGAGGCGTGGCACATTGAAAAATATCCAAAATTCAAGAATTGCATTAGACTTCCAGTTTCTCCATTTTAAGTTTGAAAAAATTAAGCTTCATGATGCATATTTAATGTCTTCTTGACTGCCTCCAAAACTTTGCATAAAAACAATGGCGTCTTTCTGTGCCGATTTTTTAATGTGCGCTGGTTTTTCTTAAGTGGCCAGAAGGTTTTTGGGGAGTGGTCACATACGCTATCCTAGGAGAAATATAAGTTGGCCAAATTTGCATAAATCTGAAAAACTGGCGCAGACATCAGGTTGCGCCCTCTATGACGCGAAAAAAAACAAACCTAAAAAAATCATAACTAACTGAGTTACGCAGGCGCAGAAACGTTGGGGAAACTTGGATATTTTAATTTAGGCCAAAAAAGGTGGCGCGCGCCAAAAAAACGGTGCAGATAACTGGGGTAAATGGAGCCCTGTGGGACTAAAGGTGGACAAGTCCCCTGGACCTGATGGCTTGCATCCTAGGGTCTTAAAAGAAGTGGCTGCAGTGATAGTGGATGCATTGGTTGTAATCTACCAAAATCTCTTGGATTCTGGGAAGGTCCCAGCGGATTGGAAAACAGCAAATGTAACGCCCCTGTTTAAAAAAGGGGGTCGACAGAAAACAGGAAACTATAGACCAGTTAACCTAATATCTGTAGTTGGGAAAATGCTGGAGTCCATTATTAAGGAAGCAGTAGCAGGACATTTGAAAAAGCATAGTTCAATCAAGCAGAGTCAGCATGGTTTTATGAAAGGGAAATCACGTTTGACAAATTTGTTGGAATTCTTTGAGGATGTAACAAGCAGGGTGGATAAAGGGGAAGCAGTGGATGTGGTGTATTTGGATTTCCAGAAAGCATTCGATAAGGGGCCACATAAAAGGTTACTGCACAAGAAAAAATTCACGGGGTTGGAGGTAATATATTAGCATGGATAGAGGATTGGCTAACGAACAGAAAACAGAGAGTCGGGATAAATTGGTAATTTTCCGGTTGGCAAACAGTAATTAGTGGGGTGCCACAGGGATTAGTGCTGGAGCCTCAACTATTTACAATCTATATTAATGACTTGGATGAAGGGACCGAGTGTAATGTAGACAAGTTTGCTGATGATACAAAGATGGGTGGGAAAGCAAATTGTGAGGAGGACACAAAAAATCTGCAACGGAATATAGACAGGCTAAATGAGTGGGCAAAATGTTGGCAGATGGAGTATAATGTGGGAAAATGTGAGGTTATCCACTTTGGCAAAAAGAATAGAAAAGCAAATTATTTTTTAACTGGAGAAAAATTGCAAAGTGCTGCAGTACAGAGGGACCTGGGGGTCCTTGTGCATGAAACACAAAACGTTAGTATGCAGGTACAGCAAGTAATCAGGAAGGCAAATTAAATGTTGGCCTTTATTGCAAGAGAGATGGAGTATAAAAGCAGAAAAGTTCTGCTACAACTGTACAGGGTATTGGTGAGGCCACACATAGAGTACTGCGTACAGTTTTGGCCTCCGTACTTAAGAAAGGATATACTTGCATTGGAGGCAGTTCAGAGAAGGTTCACTAGCTTAATTCCGGAAATAACGGGGTTGACTTATGAAGATAGATTGAGTAGGTTGGGCCTATACTCATTGGAGTTCAGAAGAATGAGAGGTGATCTTATTGAAACATATAAGATAATGAGGGGGCTTGAGAAGGTGGATGCAGTGAGGATATTTCCACTCATGGGGGAAACTGGAACTAGGGGGCATAGTCTCAGAATAAGGGGCCGCCCATTTAAAACTGAGATGAGGTGTAATTCTCTCAGAAGGTTGTAAATCTGTGGACTTCTCTGCCCTAGAGAGTTAGGGAGGCTGGGTCATTGAATATATTTAAGGCGGAGATAGACAGTTTTTAAGCAATAAGGGAATAAAGGGTTATGGGGAACGGGCAGGGAAGTGGAGCTGAATCCATGATCTGACAGCCTTGATCTTATTAAATGGCGGAGCAGACTCGAGAGGCCTGCTTCTGCTCCTAAATCTTATGTTCTTATGTAAGCTGTACTACAGGCATCCAGTCAATGACTCACAGGATAATACCAAATATAAATGTTCATTTTCGAATACAAATGTTACCTAGAATCTTAGGGCCCAAGTTTCCGCCCTCTGGAAAAACGGCGCATCTCGATAAGGTGCGCCGACTTTGTGGAAGAAAAAGGATGCTGAAAACTTACCTTGTGATTCTGCGAGCTCCTCAGGACGTCTTCGTGCTCGGCGTGGCGCAGCACAAGGGGTCAGAGGCGGAGCCAGGTCCCGGCGCTGAAAACAGTGCCAGGACCTCTGCACATGCGCGCTAGAATGTGCGCGCATGTACAGTAGCTCCTCGCCCCCGAGGCTGCGCGGGAGGGCCCTGACCCTAGCTCTGGCCGAATGGGCACCCCGGGTGAAGATCGTGACTTGGATCTTCCTCCCGTTCAGCTGCCTCCCCTCCCTCACTCCCGTTCAGCTTTCAACCCCTCCCTCCCCCCTCTTCTCTCACCCCCCCTCTTCTCTCTGCCCCCCCCTCTTCTCTCACCCCCCCCTCTTCTCTCTGCCCCCCCCTCTTCTCTCCCCCCCTTCTTTCCCACCCGTTGTTGTCGGGGTTCGCCCGGCATCTCGCTGGGGGCGGGCCCCGCCCGAAGTGTCGTCGGAGGCGGTGGCCCGACCCGGCCCGTTCAGCCTCTCCTCCCTCCTCTCTCCCCCTCCCTCTCTCCTCCCTCCTCTCTCTCTCCCCCTCCCTCCCTCTCTCCCCCTCCCTCCCTCCTCTCTCTCGTTCCCTCCCTACTCTCTCTCCTTCCCTCCATCCCTCCTCTCGCTCCCTCCCTCCATCCTCTCTCTCCCGCCCCCTTCTCTCCCCTCCTCTCCTTCCTCTCCCTCCCCTCCCCTCTCCCCTCTCCTCCTCCTCTCCTTCCCCCTCTCCTCTCCCCTCCCTCCCTCCCCATCCTCTCCCTCCTCTCCAGCCCTCCCCCCTCCTCTCCTCCCTCTCCCTCCCCCTCCTGCCCCCTCCCCTTCCTCCCTCTCCTCCTCTCCTCCCCTCCCCCCCTCTCCCTCACCCCTCGCTGTCAGAAACACAGGGACACTGACAGAGACAGAGAGAGACACACCCAGGGGACCCCATCCCAGCATGCTGTTGGAGGACTCCCAGTGCTGCAGTCAGTGAGTAGAAATAATGTTTTATTTATTGATTGATATTTTAATTTTTTTAAAATATTTTATTAAAAATTTTTTTTTTTATTGATTTATTGGTTGATTTATTGATTTATTTATCATTTTTTATTGATGATAGCTCTTTATTTGTAAAAGTGAAGTGTTTAATGTTTGTAAACTTCCCTCCCCCCTCCCATCTTTCGTTCCCTACACCTGATTTATAAGTGTAGGTAAGGTTTTTCTGAGCGTACAAAAATCTACACTTACTCCATTCTAAGTTAGTTTGGAGTAAGTTTTCGCTGCCTAACCTTGCAAAACAGGCGTAAGTGGCTGGACACGCCCCCTTTTGAAAAAAAAAAATCTGTTCTAAAATGAAACTATTCTAACTCACTCGAACTGGAGCAAACTAAATGCCGAGAATTGCAATTTCTAAGATGCTCCATTCTAAACTAGTTGCTCCAAAAAAATAGGAGCAACTCAGGCTGAAACTTGAACGCATAGAATGGTTGCAGCACAGAAGGAGGCCATTCGGCCCTTTGAGCCCGTGCCAACTCTCAGCTCGTCCCACTATCCCATCCTTTCCCCGTAGCCCTGCAAATTTCCCTCCTATAGGTACTTATCCAACTCCCTTTTGAAAGCCACGATTGTATCTGTTTCCACCATCTTTTCAGGCAGTGTATTCCAGATCCTAACCACATGCTACGAAAAAAATTTTTTGCCTTTGCTTCTTCTGCCAATCACTTTAACTCTGTGTCCTCTGCTTCTCGACCCTTCCGCCAATGGGAACAGCTTTTCTCTATCTACTTTGTCTAGACTGCTCATGATTTTACTAACTGGCTAAAAATGACAGAATATTCTAAGAATAGTGCAGCTACATAAATGCCAACATCGTTAATGTTTGGGATACAATGTTTATTTTTCTTGTCCTCATCAGATGAAGGCTAGCAGGAAGGTGTTGATGAAACAATTCAGCATTAGTTTGAAGTTACAAATGAATCTCTGACAGCTGTATTTTGCAATTTTATCATCATACAGACTTGGGAGTGACCATTATCACTGCTCCCCGCCCGGGTACCTTGACCTGAAACGTTAACTCGGTTTCTCTCTCCACAGATGCTGCCTGATCTGCTGACCAGTAAAGGATCCTGGCTGGTCCAGGTCCTGATCTGGTTTCTGCTTTTAGTTCAGATTTCCAGCATCCGCAGTATTTTGCATCTATTTGTTGTGTGTGTGATTTTGTTTTTTCCCAGTTCCTTTTTAAAGTATGTTCATCTGTAATATTTTGCAGGTCCGATGAAGGGTCAAAACCCTAATTCATTAATGGGATGTGGGTGTCTCTGGCAAGGCCAGCATTTAATGCTAATCCCTAATTGCCCTTGAGAAGGTGGTGCCTTCCCGAACCACTGTTCTTTGTACCAGTTTGGTACAATAAGGGCAGTTAAGAGCCAACCACATTGCTGTTGGTCTGGAGTCACATATAGGACAGCCCAACAGATTTCCTTCCCCTGAAGGACATTAGTGAACCAGATGGGTTTTTATGATAATCCAGTACTGACACCAGCTTTTTATTCCAGATTTATTTAATTAACTGAATTTAAATTCCACAGCTGCTGTGGTGGGATTTGAATTTCCATCTCCCGGTCATTAGTCCAGGACTCTGGATTACTCATCCAGTAACATAACCACTATGCTATCGGTCCCGATGCCTTAACTTGCCCTCTCCACAGATGCTACCTGATTTGCTGAATGCTGCCAACATTTTCTGTTTTTGTTTCATATTTCCAGCATCCGATGATTTTTTTGAGGTTGATTAGTCATGGAGTAAGGTGCCAGTACCTGAGCAGAAACATAGAAACATAAAAAATAGGTGCAGGAGTAGGCCATTCGGCTCTTCGAGCCTGCACCACCATTCAATATGATCATGGCTGATCATTTTTGCAACTTTTTAGTACCCCATTCCTGCGTTCTCTCCATACCCCTTGATCCCTTTAGCCTTAAGGGCCACATCTAACTCCCTTTTGAATATATCTAATGAACTGGCCTCAACAACTTTCTGTGGTAGAGAATTCCACAGGTTCACAATTCTCTGAGTGAAGAAGTTTCTCCTCATCTCGGTCCTAAATGGCTTACCCCTTATCCTTAGACTGTGACCCCTGGTTCTGGACTTCCCCAACATCGGGAACATTCTTCCTGCATCTAACCCGCCCAATCCCGTCAGAATTTTATATGTTTCTATGAGATCCCCTCTCATTCTTCTAAATTCCAGTGAATAAAAGCCTAGTCGATCCAGTCTTTCTTCATATGTCAGTCCTGCCATCCCAGGAATCAGTCTGCACTCCCTCAATAGCAAGAATGTCCTTCCTCAGATTAGGAAACCAAAACTGTACACAATATTCAAGTAGTGGCCTCACCAAGGCCCTGTACAATTGCAGTAAGACCTCCTTGCTCCTGCACTCAAATCCTTTCGCTATGAAGGCCAACATGCCATTTGCCTTCTTCACCGCCTGCTGTACCTGCATGCCAACTTTCAATGACTGATGTACCATAACACCCAGGTCTCGTTGCACCTCCCCTTTTTCTAATCTGTCACCATTCAGATAATATTCTGCCTTCCTGTTTTTGCCACCAAAGTGGATAACCTCACATTTATCTGCATTATACCGCATCTGCCATGCATTTTCCCACTCACCTAACCTGTCCAAGTCACTCTGCAGCCTCTTAGCATCTTCCTCACAGCTCACACTGCAACCCAGCTTAGTGCCATCTGCAAACTTGGAAATATTATATTCAATTCCTTGGTCTAAATCATTAATGTATATTGTAAATAGCTGGGGTCCCAGCACTGAACCTTGCGGTACCACACTAGTCACTGCCTGACATTCTGAAAAGGACCCGTTTATTCCTACTCTTTGCTTCCTGTCTGCCAACCAGTTCTCTATCCACGTCAATACATTACCCCCAATACCATGTGCTTTAATTTTGCACACTAATCTCTTGTGTGGGACCTTGGCAAAAGCGTTTTGAAATTCCAAATACACTACATCCACTGGTTCTCCCCTGTCCACTCCTCACATCCTCAAAAAATCCTAGCAGATTTGTCAAGCATGATTTCCCTTTCATAAATCCATGCTGACTTGGACCGATTGATTCTGTCACTGCTTTCCAAATGCGCTGCTATTACATCTTTAATAATTAATTCCAACATTTTCCCCAGTGCTGTTAACAGAAAAAGAGGGAAGGCAATTGTTTCCCCCAAAAAAACCAGAGGATATAGATGATATGCCCTTACTATACAGTATAAATGCACACGAAGCCCATGCTTGAGAGAAGGTCAGTCTGTGACCTGTCCTTTATTCCATAGCACTCAAGTGATGGAAGTGGGTGGAGCTTGCCCTTTTATATCTGAAGGTCCAATGAGGAGTGTCTCCCACAAGTTCACCACCTAGTGGTCATTGTTCTCACAGTGTACAACTTAGGTCAGATTATATATGGGTTACAATGCTGGTTGAATACATGACATCACCTCCCCCCCCCAAAAGTCTTATTGGGATTACAGGTTGAGTCTCTCTGGTGGTTTACGCTCTCTTGTAGAGCGCCTGAGTTGGGGCGCCGGTTGTTGGGCGCTGGCTTGAGTGTCTGCTGTTTGCGGTGCCTCAGGCTTGTCCGGTCTGCCCACAGTGACTGGGCTCTCCTCTCTTTGGTTCCTGTGTTCGGTCACCTGTGGAGGAATGAACTCTATATCGTGTTCTTCCTCGGCTTCTTCTATGGGGTTGCTGAACCTCCTTTTTGTTTGATCCACATGTTTGCGGCAGATTTGTCCATTGATAAGTTTAACAACCAGAATCCTATTTCCCTCTTTGGCAACCACAGTGCCTGTGAGCCATTTGGGCCCTGCAGCGTAGTTGAGGACAAAAACAGGGTCATTTACATCAATACATCACGCCCTTGCATTCTTGTCATGGTAGTCATATTGTGACTGGCGCCTGCTCTCGACAATTTCTTTCATGGTGGGGTGTATAAGAGATAACCGGGTTTTGAGCGTCCTTTTCATTACCAGCTCTGCGGGTGGAACCCCCGTGAGCGAGTGTGGTCGGGATCTGTAGGCGTGATAATCAGCGTTGTAGGGAACCCCCTTGGATTCTGAGCATCCCCTGTTTGATTATCTGCACTGCTCGTTCTGCCTGGCCGTTTGAGGCCAGCTTGAACGGTGCCGTTCTGACATGGCTAATTCCATTGCCTGCCATGAAGTCCTGGAATTCAGTGCTTGTGAAGCACGGGCCATTGTCGCTGACCAAGATGTCCGGTAGACCGTGGGCGGCGAACATTGCCCGTAGACTTTCTACCGTGGCAGAGGATGTGCTTGAATTTAAAATGGCACACTCGATCCATTTGAAGTAGGCGTCAACTACAACCAAAAACATTTTTCCCATGAAAGGACCTGCGTAGTCCACATGGATGCGTGACCAAGGCTTGGTGGGGCATGGCCAGGGGCTAAGCGGGGCTTCCCTGGGCGCATTGCCCAGCTGGGCACACGTGTTGCACCTGCGAACACAAAGTTCCAGATCTGCGTCTATCCCTGGCCACCAAACGTGTGACCTGGCAATTGCCTTCATCGTGACAATGCCCGGGTGCTCATTGTGGAGTTCTCTGATGAACACCTCTCTGCCCATCTGAAGGCATGACTACGCGGTTTCCCCACAGTAGGCAATCGGCCTGAATCGAGAGTTTGTCCCTGCGCCTGTGAAATGGTTTAAATTCCTCAGGGCATGCCCTGTACGTGGCTGCCCAGTCCCCATTCAGGACACATTTCTTGACGAGAGACAAAAGCGGGTCTCTATTTGTTCAGACTTTCATCTGACGGGCTGTCACGGGTGAGCCTTCGCTTCCGAAAGCTTCAACAGCCATGACCATCTCAGCAGCATGCTCGGTAGCCCCCTCAGTGGTGGCTAGTGGGAGTCTGCTGAGTGCATCGGTGCAGTTTTCGGTGCCCGGTCTGTGCCGAATTGTGTAGTCATAGGCGGCTAACGTGAGTGCCCACCTTTGTATGCGGGCCGATGCATTTGCCTTTATGGCCTTGTTGTCAGCCAAAAGGGACGTTAGGAGTTTGTGATCTGTCTCCAGCTCAAATTTCCTGCCAAACACGTACTGGTGCATTTTCTTTACCGCATATACACATGTGAGCGCCTCCTTTTCTACCATCCCGTAGCCCCTTTCTGCCTGGGAGAGACTTCTGGAGGCATAAGCTACCGGCTGTAACTGACCCTTGGCATTGACATGCTGCAACACACACCCGACACCATAGGACAATGCGTCGCACGTTAACACAAGTTTCTTACATGGGTCATATAGCGTTAACAGATTATTGGAACATAACAAATTGCGTGCTCTATTAAAAGCCCTTTCCTGGCTGTCCCCCCAGACCCATTCATGACCTTTGCGTAGGAGCACGTGTAGCGGCTCTAACAGCGTGCTCAATTTGGGAAGAAAGTTACCAAAATAGTTCAGGAGCCCCAGGAATGAACGCAGCTCCGTCGTGTTACGGGGTCTGGGTGCTCTCTGGATCGCTTCCGTCTTGGACGCAGTAGGACTGATCCCGTCTGCTGCTACCCTCATCCCCAGGAATTCTACCTCTGGAGCTAGGAAGACGCATGTCGCCTTTTTCAGTCGCAGCCCTACCCGGTCCAGTCTGCGTAGCACCTCCTCCAGGTTGTGGAGGTGTTCTTCAGTGTCGTAACCCGTGATGAGGATGTCGTCCTGAAAAACCACCGTCCCGGGAATCGACTTGAGGAGACTTTCCATATTTCATTGGAAGATCGCGGCGGCCGAGCGAATCCCGAACTGACATCTGTTGTACTCAAACAACCCCTTGTGTGTCGTGATGGTGGTCAGCTTCTTCGACTCACTCGCCAGCTCCTGGGTCAGGTCAGGTCCAATTTTGAAAAAAGTTTGCCACCGGATAGCGTCGCAAATAGATCCTCCGTTCTCGGTAGCGGGTACTGGTCTTGGAGTGACATCCGATTGATGGTGGCCTTGTAATCGCCACATATCCTGACCGACCCATCCGCCTTGAGCACTGACACAATCGGGCTCGCCCAGTCACTGAATTCGACTGGCGAGATGATGCCTTCCCTCAGCAGGCGGTCCAATTCGCCTTCTATCTTTTCCCGCATCACGTATGGCACCGCTCTGGCCTTGTGGTGTACTGGCCTGGCGTTCGGGTTTATGTGAATCACTACCTTGGCCCCCATGAAAGTGCCAATGCTGGGTTGAAATAATGAGTCAAATTTATCAAGGATCTGTGAGCATGATACTCACTCCACGGAGGAAATTGCATTGACATCGCCCCATTTCCAGTTCATGACAACAAGCCCAACTCTTCCCCAGCAGTGCGGGACCATCTCCCGGGACAACCCAGAGTGGCAACCTGTTCTCCGAATCTTTGTGGGTCACGACTACCGTGGCGCTACCTAGCACCGGAATGATCTCCTTTGTGTATGTCTGTAGCTGTGCGTCAATCGGCGATAATTTTGGCCTCCTGGCCTTGGACGCCCACAACTTTTCGAACTGTTTGATATCCATCAGGGACTGGCTGGCCCCATTGATACTGGGATGCCAGTGAGGAGCACTTTCATCATTATCGGTGGTGTCCTGGTGTATGAACTGTATACGTGCTCCACATGAACTCGCTGAACTTCAGCTTCCAGCGATTTCCCCCAGCGTTCATTTCTGCAATTTCTGCAGATATTTTGCTCCTCTCTGCAAACTCCGGCTGAGTGTTTGCCTCCACGCCTCCAACATGAGCTGCTGTTTGAAACAAAAGGTCCCTGACTGCCCCTGTCCTTGAGTGCACCATTAACAGGTGTTGATGGCCCCATTACTGGCCACATTGTCCCTTGCAATGGCTTGAATCGCCGTTCAGCTTGCCATTGTCTCTGTCGATCTCCCCTTCTGGATTCGACTACATGTTGGGGCATGCCCGACTGCCCTTGTCTGCCTGGAGAACTGTGTGCTGCTTTAACAATGTTGAATCTCTGTCCCAACCATTCCTTAACACAGTACCTCTCGTCTGTTCTGCTCGTGGCCATGTTCGCGTGGTTTAAATCCCAGTTTCTGGTCGCCATTGATATATCCTTACTATACAGTATAAATGCACACGAGGCCCATGCTTGAGAGGTCAGTCCTTTATTCCATAGCACTCAAGTGATGGAAGTGGGTGGAGCTTGCCCTTTTATATCTGAAGGTCCAGGTTAGGAGTGTCTCCCATAAGTTCACCACCTAGTGGTCATTGTTCTCACAGTGTACAACTTAGGTCAGATTATATATGGGTTACAATGCTGGTTGAATACATGACAATAGATTTAAGGTAATTGGCAAAAGACACGAGGATTTTTTTTTAACGCAGCCAGTTGTGATCGGGAATGCACTGCCTGAAAAGGTGATGGAGGCAGATTCAACAGTAACTTTCAAAAGGGAATTGGATAAATATTTGAAGGGGAAAACAATTTACAGGGGGAAGGGCAGGGAAGTGGGACTAATTGGATAGCTCTTTCAGAGAGCAAGCAAAGGCACATGAGCACCATGGCCTCCTGCACTGTATCATTCTCTGATTCCATTCTGTGAGGGATGCTTCCGGGTAGCTGTTTGTGTTTGCGAGTCTGCGAGCGCACGCACATGTGCGGTGTTGCGTGCCCGCGAGCGTCGTGGCGCGCGCGTGCCCGCGACCGGGGGCGCGCGGGGGTTGCCGCGCAGGTCGCTGCTGGGCTCGCGGGCGATGGCAGCCGGATACATTGTTACTCCGGAGTTGTAATGAAGTTCCACTCGAACTTTTTATCACAGACAGCCCTTGTGAATCAGAGCCCGCAATCAAACCGGGAAAATGGCTGCAAATAAGGCGAAGAAAGTTACAAAAATGGCTACGAAAGCATGTCCGGAATGTGACCAACAGGTGGGATATATCAGACTATAAATATTTGTATATTTCACGTTCATTTCGCGATCCCGGCTGAGGAGCGAGCCTTTCTTTGTGCGGGTTGATAGGGTGCATTATTGAGGTTGTCTTTTGGAAGCATCATTCAGAGACACTGGGCTAATATTTTCAATTGGTGTGACCTCGCCACTGACACGAATTTTAATTTTTTTTGGAAAAATAAATTTCCACCTTGGATTTCTCTAGGACCTTTCAGCAAGCTTTAGGCGTGGGGAATATTGCATAATATCAGATTCCCCCCCCCCCCCCCCCCCTTGTCTTTGCTACGAAATGGTCACGTATTCTATTTGGAGATGTAAGACAATAAAAGGATGGCATTTGGGTTGTAAATGACTGAAATAGAGCCTTTGAGCAAATGTCTTTCATCTGAAAGTGATTAAAATGTTTCGGCGTCAGCCGAATACCACATTTGCAAAATTACATATTACTTCCACGTTGATAAATAGCCGTGCTCCAAGTCTCCTATTCGGCACAGTCGTAAATAAACTTTGAATGGGGAAATTAGACATTTTCAGACCTCTTTAGAACGCATAATTTAATCGTTGTTATCATGTGGCATATGCAATGCGGGCAGTTCTCGCAAACATGAATACTAGTAAAGTGATGACGAGTTGCCAAAGGCTTAATCACAACGGAGACATTCATGGGTTTACGCCTAGACTTTCAAAATACATATTTGCCTTTTGAGCTTTGAGTTCACGCTGCAAATCATGCAGCCATTTGTATTGAACATAAATTGCCTGTGGATTTCTACTTCTTAGCCCGATGTGCTTAATATAGTTTGATTATGGAGGCGGTTTACAGTAATTGTTTCAAGTAGGACGGACGGCAATGCTTAGAAATATTTGCATAATGTCAGTTCGTCTTCAGAAGGAAAATACAAAAGACTGCATTCTTGGCAAACTGCCTTGCCTAGTATATATTTTTTCTAACATTACGAATAATTTTTTTAATGAATCGGTGGTACGTAATCCTTTTAGTGTGAGTTGGATATTAAACATTTTCCAGAATTTACAATCATTTCGAGTGGTTTATCGGTTTGCGGTGGATGCGATTAAAAATATTTTTTCAATATAGAAAAACGTCTACACATGTGAACGTAATCGTATCCCTTGTGATTAAAATGTTTACTGAGCTGGACTGCAGAAAAACGTCATCTAATTTCAACTGTTTAATTTTTCAGATTCCTGTTGCCTGTAAATCATGCCCTTGTGGATTCATTTTTATAAGTAGAAGATTACTGAATGCTAAGCAGTCTGAGAAATCACCGCCACCTAATTTAGGTAAATGATAAGAAAACCTGACAGCCTGCCGAGCAGAATAACTGTATGTGGTGGGGAGCAGAGAAATGAGTAAGCAATACAAATGTATCATCCATCGTTAGATTACAAATTGGTATCTGTTTGTTTTAGTTGTTCTGTTATATTGGCTGTAGAAACACAACTGGACAGAAACCTTTAGCAAAGGTTTTATGAAAGCACAATGTGTCGTTCTGCCAGTAAGGTGCAGCTGTCCTTCTTTAAGACCCCTGAGTCTAATTGTTGAGTAACTAGACATTTAGTTTAATTATTGTTTGATTAGGGAACTTGGCAAATTGGACCACGTTTGTCAGTTTCCAACTATGAGTTAGAAGTGCCCAGCATTTTATGATTGTTTTGCATCTCTAGCTATTATATTACTAGTGGATCTCCTGTAGTGTTGCTCATGCATGATTCTCTGTCTCATAACGGTGGGAGTAATATAGCATGTAATGAAGAATGTATTGGCCCTGAATTTGCGGTCGGCGGCATAGCTAAGGGGTAAACCGTCAAACACCGACATACCTGCTGCAAACCCCCTTCGAGAAGTTACTTTGAAACGTTGCAGAGTTGCCGCAGCGTAGTGGCCCACGGATCCCATCGTTGTGTGTAAGCGGACCTGGGATCACGTGGGACGGTGCTCCTTTCACTTCCTGACTCTTAGCCAATCAAGAAACAGAAACCTCCGATGGGACAGCATTAAGCATTGCAGAAAGTCCATCAAATTGCCCCCACTGTCCCTAATTGATTGTTGAAGAACCTTTCCTTAGTTTGTGGGTATGCATGATTTTCGTCATTATATTAAATATTCATATTTTCACTTAATGTGCATTGTGAATTAGTAAATGCAAATTATATACATTTTGTTAATTGCTGACTATTTTAAAAAAAAACAACACATTTTAAGTAAAAAGGTTTGGTAAGACAAACATGTCAGAAGTTTTACCTAACACGGTAAATTGAAGTTATTTTGATTTGTATAGTTTAACCTAAATACATAGATATTCAGGTTATTATTAATACTGATCAGGAGCAAGCTTGAGTGGAGCATAAACGTTGGTGTGGACTGGTTGGGTCGAATGGCCTATGTCAGTGTTGTATATTCTATGTAATCCTACTTTAGCACACTTTAGCAGATAGTTAAATATTTCTGGCCTCTGGATAAGAACATAAAACTCAATTCTGATGCTTTTTGTGGGCTGTAGCATAACATTTTTTCACCCCCCCTTACGCCGCGCACAGGCTCCTGCGCCTGTTTGCACCAGCCGTAAAAATTATCGGGATAATTAATGGGCAATTAGCCCAACTTTTCGCCAGCACATCATTTGAATGCCGACTTGAAAACCGCAGCGGACCATCTGCCTAATTGGAATTTGACAGATCGCAAGTTCGGGATTTACCACGTGCATGTGGAAATCCTGAATTTGTGGTCAATTTCAAAGGCGATATGACGGCATACTCTTAAGAGTACACTGGTATACTCTGAGAGCACACCATCATACTGACCATGAATTCAGGGCAATTATCCTACTGAGGGAAACTGTGTATCTTTAAGGCAACTAAGTCCAATTGTTAAGTAAGCACAAACTTGGTCACTCACTGTTCAGTTGTTGCCTCGTCTACATTCGCCCCTTGGTGACATCATTCACACACAATGGGTCAGCTTCCATATATACACTGATGACGCCTAGATTTACCACCTCACAACCTCTCTCAACTGCTTCACTGCCTCTGTTGTCAGACTACTTGTCTGGAGCAGGGCGGCGGATTGGAGATGGTAAGGGGGGCCGGGGAGACCACGCCAAGCCGGGTGTGTAGGCCCGGGGCAGTGACACCCAAATGCTGCAACATCAGCAGCTGCTCCCAGGCCCAGCCCTGCCACATCTGCGGTGGGAGTTTCGCATTGTGTCAGCCTGTGGCTCGGTGGGCAGCTCCTTCCCTTGCCTCTCCACATAAGAAATAGGAGCAGGAGCAGGAGTAGGCCATTCGGCCTCTTCGAGCCTGCTCCGCCACTTAATAAGATCATAAAAAGAAAAACTTACATTTATATAGTGCCTTTCATGACCAACGGACGTCTGAAAGCACTTTACAGCCAATGAAGTATTTTTGGAGTGTAGTCACTGTTGTAATGTGGGAAACGCAGCAGCCAACTTGCGCACAGCAAGCTCCCACAAACAGCAATGTGATAATGACCAGATAATCTGTTTTTTTTGTTATGTTGATTGAAGGATAAATATCAGGGCGACGGAGCAGATAAATAAAGGACGGGGCGAAGGAGCGACGAGAGATTGTAGAGGGATGTGATCGGGGCCCAGGAGAGGTGAGAGTTCGGGGCCCAGAAGAGGAGAGGGCCCAGGGGTAGCATGGGCCAACCCACACCGTGATATGTGTGTGCACTAGGTCCGCGCAGCAGAATAGGTCTCCAGTCATCTTGGGTAACCCTTGCCACTGAACCGAGACCTAGCTCTGTCAAGCCCGTGTGGTGGCTGCTGTGCAACGGCCACCACACGTTAAAAAAATCCACGCAGAGGCATCTTCCACCCTTCAAGATTTAGTTCGGGATCTTGAATATTAGGTCCTTCGTTGAAACACCTGTGAACTTTTTGGCGTGGAAGCAAGTCATCCTCGGCTCGAGGGACTGCCTATGATGACTTGTCCAACATTCAGTCCTGGATCAGACACAATTAACTCCAGTCAAACATTGGAATGATCAAATCCATCATCTTTGGCTTCCACCACAATCTCCAAACCCTTGCCACGTTTTCCTTCTCTCTCTTCAGCCACTATCTCAGGTTGAGCCATGCTATTTGACTGCGAGTTGAGTTTACGACCACATATTCTCTCTGTCACAAAGACCACCTACTTCTGACCTACACCCTGCCTCAGTGCATCTGCTGTTGAAACCCTCATCCATGCCTTTATCATCTCCAGACTCAGCTATTCCAATCTTCCAATGAGCCTCCCAGGATCCACCTTCCATAAACTTCAGCAGATCCAAAACCCTTCTGCCCATATTGTATTCTGCACATAGTCTTGCTCACCCATCAATCATGCGCTCACTGATCTGATTGGCTCCTGGATCCCAAACACCAGCAATTTAAAATTCTCATCCTGATGTATGTCCTTTAAGAGCCTCCTTCAAACCTACCTATTTGAGCAAGTTTGTAGTCACCCCTCCTAATAGCTCCTTTGGCTCGGTGTCCATTTTTGTCTGATTACACTTCTGTGAAGCACCATGGGACATTGTTTACATTAAAGATGCTTTTTAATGCAAGTTATTTTGTCAGGGAATGTTTACAAGTTGTAAAGTGCTAGTCAGTTTCAGTTTCAGGTCAGTGCATTCAGCGCTAAGTAGCAAGCTACTTATTTTTTTACCCCTTTAAGATTACTTTGTACCTGTAACAAAAGTATGTTTGCAGTATGATGTATGTTGTGTGCACACTGACTTTTTAAAAATCTAGTATTGCTTGTGGTAAATTGGATGATGACCTGTATAAAAATTATGCCATGTAATGCGGTATGTATTATTCTTGTGCTGAGATGGAGCAATGCTCTAAGTGGCCTGTCCATTTAAGGTCAGAAATTGTAATTGTTTTAAGTCTAGCTCACTCAAGAGTTTCGTTGTCTGATCATGGAACTTTGCAAACTGAGAAGTGGTATTAAGTTTCAGTTCCAGGTTAGATGTGCACATCATTAAGTAACTAGTTTTTTTTCCCTTTTTAAAAAAAAAAATATTGTTTTGCATCTCCACAATAAAGTGCATCTTGCAGTGATGAGCTGTTTTCTCTTCAGCTGTGGCTCAGTGGGTAGCACACTCGCCTCTGAGTCAGAAGGTTGTGGGTTCACGTCCCACTCCAGAGACTTGAGCACAAAAAACTCTAGGCTGACACTCGTGCTGTGCTGAGGGAGTGCTGTCGTAGGTGCCGTCTTTCGGCTGAGACATTAAACCGAGGTCCCGTCTGCTCTCTCAAGTGGACATAAAAGATCCCATGGCACTATTTCGAAGAAGAGCAGGAGAGTTATCCCCGGTGTAGTGGCCAATATTTATCCCTCAATCAACATAACAAATAAACCCCAGATTATCTGGTCATTATCACATTGCTGTTTGTGGGAACTTGCTTGTGTGCAAATTGGCTGCCACGTTTCCTACATTACAACAGTGACTGCACTTCAAAAAGTACTTCATTGGAGGTGAAACGCTTTGAGACGGCCAGTGATTGTGAAAAGCACTATATAAATGCAAGACTTTCTTCCTCATTGCTCAGTCGCATACTGGTTCTCTTTATCTTCTGCGCTCCTTCTCTCTGGTCATGAATGGAAAGTAAGGCAGGTGTCGCACAGGACTGATCAGCTACACAGCGGAATGCAAACATTCTAATTTGCTTTGTTCGGGTGGCAGTAGAGACTCATTTCCAGTTCTACAGCTGTCTGGTGCCTGGTGCACTACAGTGCCAGGTGTAAATGTAAATGGGGGAGGATGATAATGAAAGGCTGGTACAGAACTGCTCTCCTTAAATCAGTGTAGCAAGGCTTACAAAAAACATTGAGATGCTTCATTAAAGTCTGAAAATACATAGAATTACATGGACATTAGAACACGGAAACAGGCCGTTTGGCCCAATCAGCCCCTGTTGTTGTTTATCTGTCACACAAACGGTAATTCTAATCCTATGTGCCCACTCTGTTCCCATATCCGTTTTATTCTACTTTCCTTCAACCAACTATGTACCCTATTCTTAAATGTTGGCACAGTTTCTGCTTCAATGAGTAAGTCTGGCAGTGCATTCCACAGTTTCACAACCCTGTAAAAGAAAAAGTTTCTCCTGCTCTTTGTCCTAATTTTCTCACCTTTAATCTTGTATCAATGTGCCCCTGTTCTAGACCCCCTCAATCACTGGAAACAGCTTGCTTCTATCTACTCTGTCCCATCCCTTCATAACTTAAACACCTCTATCAAATCACTCCTTAATCTCCTTTGTTCTAACAAAAACAGCTTTAATTTTTCAAATCCTTCTTTGTATTTGCACTTCCTCATACCAGGCTTTATCCTAGTGAACCTGTGCTGTCTCCTCTCTCGTACCTCAACATCCTTCCTGTTTGTGTAGTGCCTTGAACTGCACACATGCACATTTTATCGAGTGATAGACCACAACCTTGCCATGGTGGGATTTGAATTGATGGTCCCTGGGTTGCTATTTCAGTAGCGTAGCCACTATACTGCCATACCTCAATGCTAGGAAGTGGAAGAGGGTGAAGTGAATTCAATTATTCACCAGCTTTTCCTCTCTCCATCCTTTGTTTCTTCTTTGGAAGTGCCCCTGTTTCACCACCATGTTTCCGATGGTCTTGCTACCGATTTATATATTTATATATATTCACCATTACAGCTCGACTTTTATATTTTATGGTCAGGCCAGTCTGCAGATGACAAAGGCATGAATGAAGATTTCAGCAGAAGGGCTGAGGTTGCCATAAACTGTGTAGCTGATGCATGTTTGATCAGAAAGGCACAGAGGATGATCTAAGAGCTGATCATTTTCTAAATTTCGTTACTTGGATCAGAAGGATGTAAATTTAACGTGATTTTCTTTGGTAGCCTCTGATGATGCCCTTGTTTTAGTGCGATGCATCCAGAAATTCCATCTTTATTGAAAGTCATCAGGTGACCTTTGACAAATAACCTGGATAGTGGTATGATATTACAGAACAAGGTGTTTACCAAGTGATGAGTGGTCTCCATTGGGTAATGTCAAGAACATTATACCTACTTGGCCAATTGCTTCATACCTGTTCAACACAATAGTCATTACTATCTATTAATTGTTCCAAGATTACGATTTATGCCAGAAAGACCCACATTGATCTCGATGAGATTAGTTACTAATGATGAACTGGGAGGATAGACGTATAGCCCTGCCTCTGGTTTGAACATTGTTGGTTGTGTGCTGGTATCTGGGCCCTCAACCAGACAATCGTATTGATCGATATGGTCTTGGCTGCTGCTTTTCTTTTGAGCCCCATTCTTCATTATTACTGCCATCCTCTCTCAAATCCTTTCAATTGGAGATAAAAAATATGCCTATTTGCCTATTCCTCACTGACAGCAAGGAAACATTTTATTATCGCTTGGTATTGCGGATTAGTTGCATTATGTGCAACAAGATATGACACATGCATCCTTAAGTGTCTTTGGCCAATTGCAAATTGTTATGTGCTTTTACTGTATTGGTTTGATTCATTCTATTTGTGAATGCACAGCAGATACTTTTGTGTATCTGTATTTAGAAGATATGTTAATTGAATAGTGTCAGCTGTGGCTCAGTGGGTAGCACACTCGCCTCTGAGTCAGAAGGTTGTGGGTTCAAGGGACTTGAGCACATAAATATAAGCTGACACTGCATTGTTGAGGGAGTGCTGCACTGTCGGAGGTGCTGTCTTTCGGATGAGACGTTAAACAGAACACTAAAGGGCAAAAATCGTTAGTGGGAGTTGTGTACAGACCTCCAAACAGTAGTAGTGATGTTGGGGAGGGCATCAAACAGGAAATTAGGAGTGCATGCAATAAAGGTGCAGCAGTTATAATGGGTGACTTTAATATGCACATAGATTGGGCTAGCCAAACTGGAAGCAATACGGTGGAGGAGGATTTCCTGGAGTGCATAAGGGATGGTTTTCTAGACCAATATGTCGAGGAACCAACTAGGGGGGAGGCCATCTTAGACTGGGTGTTGTGTAATGAGAGAGGATTAATTAGCAATCTCATTGTGCGAGGCCCCTTGGGGAAGAGTGACCATAATATGGTGGAATTCTGCATTAGGATGGAGAATGAAACAGTTAATTCAGAGACCATGGTCCAGAACTTAAAGAAGGGTAACTTTGAAGGTATGAGGCATGAATTGGCTAAGATAGATTGGCTAATGATACTTAAGGGGTTGACTGTGGATGGGCAATGGCAGACATTTAGAGACCGCATGGATGAATTACAACAATTGTACATTCCTGTCTGGCGTAAAAATAAAAAAGGGAAGGTGGCTCAACCGTGGCTATCTAGGGAAATCAGGGATAGTATTAAAGCCAAGGAAATGGCATACAAATTGGCCAGAAATAGCAGCGAACCTGGGGACTGGGAGAAATTTAGAACTCAGCAGAGGAGGACAAAGGGTTTGATTAGGGCAGGGAAAATGGAGTACGAGAAGAAGCTTGCAGGGAACATTAAGGCGGATTGCAAAAGTTTCTATAGGTATGTAAAGAGAAAAAGGTTAGTAAAGACAAACGTAGGTCCCCTGCAGTCAGAATCAGGGGAAGTCATAACGGGGAACAAAGAAATGGCAGACCAATTGAACAAGTACTTTGGTTCAGTATTCACTAAGGAGGACACAAACAACCTTCCGGATATAAAAGTGGTCAGAGGGTCTATTAAGGAGGAGGAACTGAGGGAAATCTTTATTAGTCGGGAAATTGTGTTGGGGAAATTGATGGGATTGAAGGCCGATAAATCCCCAGGGCCTGATGGACTGCATCCCAGAGTACTTAAGGAGGTGGCCTTGGAAATAGCGGATGCATTGACAGTCATTTTCCAACATTCCATTGACTCTGGATCAGTTCCGATCGAGTGGAGGGTAGCCAATGTAACCCCACTTTTTAAAAAAGGAGGGAGAGAGAAAGCAGGGAATTATAGACCGGTCAGCCTGACCTCAGTAGTGGGTAAAATGATGGAATCAATTATTAAGGATGTCATAGCAGCGCATTTGGAAAATGGTGACATGATAGGTCCAAGTCAGCATGGATTTGTGAAAGGGAGATCATGCTTGACAAATCTTCTGGAATTTTTTGAGGATGTTTCCAATAAAGTGGACAAAGGAGTACCAGTTGATGTGGTATATTTGGACTTTCAGAAGGCTTTCGACAAGGTCCCACACAGGAGATTAATGTGCAAAGTTAAAGCACATGGGATTGGGGGTAGTGTGCTGACGTGGATTGAGAACTGGTTGTCAGATAGGAAGCAAAGAGTAGGAGTAAATGGGTACTTTTCGGAATGGCAGGCAGTGACTAGTGGGGTACCGCAGGGTTCTGTGCTGGGGCCCCAGCTGTTTACATTGTACATTAATGATTTAGACGAGGGGATTAAATGTAGTATCTCCAAATTTGCGGATGACACTAAGTTGGGTGGCAGTGTGAGCTGCGAGGAGGATGCTATGAGGCTACAGAGTGACTTGGATAGGTTAGGTGAGTGGGCAAATGCGTGGCAGATGAAGTATAATGTGGATAAATGTGAGGTTATCCATTTTGGTGGTAAAAACAGAGAGACAGACTATTATCTGAATGGTGACAGATTAGGAAAAGGGAAGGTGCAACGAGACCTGGGTGTCATGGTACATCAGTCATTGAAGGTTGGCATGCAGGTACAGCAGGCGGTTAAGAAAGCAAATGGCATGTTGGCCTTCATAGCGAGGGGATTTGAGTACAGGGGCAGGGAGGTGTTGCTACAGTTGTACAGGGCCTTGGTGAGGCCACACCTGGAGTATTGTGTACAGTTTTGGTCTCCTAACTTGAGGAAGGACATACTTGCTATTGAGGGAGTGCAGCGAAGATTCACCAGACTGATTCCCGGGATGGTGGGACTGACCTATCAAGAAAGACTGGATCAACTGGGCTTGTATTCACTGGAGTTCAGAAGAGTGAGAGGGGACCTCATAGAAACGTTTAAAATTCTGATGGGTTTGGACAGGTTGGATGCAGGAAGAATGTTCCCAATGTTGGGGAAGTCCAGAACCAGGGGTCACAGTCTAAGGATAAGGGGTAAGCCATTTAGGACCGAGATAAGGAGAAACTTCTTCACCCAGAGAGTGGTGAACCTGTGGAATTCTCTACCACAGGAAGTAGTTGAGGCCAATTCACTAAATATATTCAAAAGGGAGTTAGATGAAGTCCTTACTACTCGGGGGATCAAGGGGTATGGCGTGAAAGCAGGAAGTGGGTACTGAAGTTTCATGTTCAGCCATGAACTCATTGAATGGCGGTGCAGGCTAGAAGGGCTGAATGGCTTGCTCCTGCACCTATTTTCTATGTTTCTATGTTTCTAAACCGAGGCCCCATCTGCTCTCTCTCAGGTGGATGTAAAAGATCTCATGGCACTATGTCAAAGAAGAGCAAGGGAGTTATCCCCGGTGTCCTGGCCAATATTTAACCCTCAATCAACATAACAAAAACAGATTATCTGGTCATTATCACATTGCTGTTTGTGGGAGCTTGCTGTGCGCAGATTGTCTTCCGTGTTTCCCACATTACAACAGTGACAACACTGCAAAAGTACTTCATTGGCTGTAAAGCGATTTAAGACGACTTTCTTTTTTCTTTTTATAATCTGGATGACATTACATTCTATAGTAACCTGTCCTTTGCATTGTTCACCGTTATTTGTAGCATGGAGTATTGCTGCCTTCAGATGTTCCTTAGAGAACTATATACAATGACACGTGTAGTTCTTTTTTAATGGTGTTTACTTGGGTGAGCTAAATCACGTTGAATGCTAAATATAACTTGTTTGCCATGTAGAAACCTAAGACACTACTCAACTCTCCTGGGCAGTTGTGCTTCACCAGGAACTCTTGTTAGGATTTCTTTGTGGTTCCTCTAAACTCCTTATGGTGGCAAATTAGCCCTTTTTGGATATCATGCAGGACTGTTCAGTTGCATGCTTGGGTAAACCTTGTTATTGCTGAGTTTGATTTGAGCACAGATATGCTTCTGGGAAGTTAACATAATTTTAGTGCAGAAGGTGAGCTCCCAAGGTGTAGCACATGAGTCATGACTAAGTGTTGTCTTCAAATGAAGTGAAGTTAGAGGACAGGTGTAACTGGACCAGGATGTGCAGACATTATTCAGTCACGTTATTTCCATTATAAATTTCTGTGTCTAATGGAAAATGCCTAGGTAGCTTCTCGTGTTGTAGTTATAACCTCCTGCCAGTGTTAGTGCTGCAATACCTCCATTAATGGAAGGTGGTAGTTACAATGTGACAAGTTTATAAAGGCAGTTTCCATTATAGATGTAAACAAAGGCATTTATAATGGAAAAGATGACAAGAAATGTGCATAGATGTCATTTTTAATATATACAGATTAATATATATGGTATTTTTAAATTACTGTCGTGAAACCACTTTGCTAAATATATATCATCCAAAAGGGCAGGGCAGTATTAATCAATCATTTAAAATTTGACTTATTTGGGAATGGTCCAAAAATCTGCAGGGTTCAAATAATCATATCTTTAGTCTTCTTAAATCTCCTTCCTTCCTTTTATAGTCTTGTTTTAACAAGATTATGGTGAGTGAGATTCTAATCTAGATTTTGAAATTTAAACCCAGATTATGAAACCCTAAAGGGAGTTTGAAGCAGCTAGCTTCAAATATTTATTGCCACAACCATGGTATGGGCAGAGGGATCCAGATTGATGATAATTGGGCAGCTCTAGAAAGGACTTGGAGCTAATATCTGTGACTGAATGTCACCTTGTGTGCCCCGTTTTAATGGAACGTAAACATTAGTCTATTTGCTACACAATGGGTCTGACAGGATTTAACAAACCTTTATTTTGTGAAAGACAACAAGGCAGCAGCTAAAAGAAGGAGAACAGAAAGGGCACGGCGAGAGAAAGCAAATTCTCCTCTGACCAAAGACTTGGAAAACAGGAAACGTTCCAGATCGGATAGCCATTCTGAGCAGATTCGGCGGCGACGAGGACGACCTAAGACCACCCCGAGCAAAAAACACGATGACGAGAAAGGTGAAAATACTTGTGTGATTCTGGGCTGGGTGAGGGGGCGGGAGAGGGGTATTAAGCTTTGCAGACCAGGTTCAATCCTTTGTTGTTGGGTACATCAGCTGAGCCATGGTGGACATGCTACAATTGGCCTCGGCTAGAGAAGGATTAAAAGCTAACTGGGTTCTGCCAGACTCTCGTGTGAAGAATCAGTAGGTACCAGAGGACTGGTGCTGTTCTTGGAATCATAACCCAACCCAGCATCTTGTGGAGCAGGAGGAATGGGGGTCGTTACAACTACAGTATTTCCCCCTTTATGAATGGTATTTTTCAAACCAATTTGCTCTTGTTTAGCCCTCCTCCTTTCGGAAGCGGTTGACTCATGCTGGGATATGGGTTCATGTGAAATAATTGCATCCCAGTGCCTTTCTCATTCACGAATGAACCTAGAGAGTGAGTGTCAGCAAGTAAAGTGAATGGTGAGGATGAGAGTCATCAGAGGCGAGCTGATCTGTCTACAGACATCCACAAAGATGCATTTTCTGGCAGGAGTCACTGGATAGAATCAGAGTGGCTGATTTTTGACTCTAGCAGGGGTTTTGAGGCTCACTAGCACATCTTTTGTTACCCAGGCAATGATCGGCTAACTAGAAATTAAATCTGAGACTTTTGGTCTGTAAGTTCTGTATTTGCTAATTGAGGGGGTTCACCTTTACCCTTTTAATAATTAATAATGTGCAGTGGTGAGAACTGGATGTAAAAGCTTACAAATTTTGGAAGATTGGCAAAACACAATTTTGTTGTTTATTAGAATTTGCTGCTACTAATCCAAGGCTGCCTGGTGTGTTGTTTTTGCCAAAATAAGTATTGAATTGCACTCCTATCAGTGAGAACTGTCGAAAGTGTTCTGGCAGTTTGATTTGTGTGGAAGTCATTGTATTAACAATTAACTTTTTCACTGCCTTTGCTGAATATACCAGTTTCCTGTGAAAATGAAAGTATGTACTTTATTTCAATTTTAACTTTTTAAAAAAAAAAGTCTTTTTCACTTCCAACAAAAATGAAGAATAATTGATTTTGAGAAATTTGAAAACATTTTTAATGTCCTACATCTGGTATTTATAGAAACAAATGAAACTAATTACATTTGGATTCCTTTCTCTAATAAGTGGGTTTGTAAAAATCCAATCTTTGTGAAATGATCCAGGACGACTCTGCAGCCATTCACCTTTCTCCGCTCTATCTCTGTGGAGAATTGGTCTCTGCATGGTGACGGCCACTGATCCGTTTTGAGAAACAGACTTGCAGTAAAAGATATACATTTCTCATTGCCATAAAACAATTTGAATACGTACCTCTGGGCCAAGCAGTGTCTGACAGAACATCCATAGGATGTTGTTGAGAAGCCATGTAAAAATAATGGCTCTTTGGGCATTCTCTCAACAGGTGATGAAGAATAGCCGCATGCCGTCAATACCTCCAGCACCCTGTTGTTGACTTCACCCAATTTATTTTTTTCAATCAATTGAACTAGCATAAATACTATCTCCAAAGGCACCTGCATATATATAGGTAAATGCTTTTAATAAGCTTACTCCCTATTCTGTCTGAACCTTTCATGACGCACTCGGACTTATTTGCACAAATTTAACAATGAGCCACCTCCTTTTGGCCATACAGACTGGCCCAAAATATATCAAGCTGAAATCTTAAGTAAAGCAGTGAAGAGGTTAACAAATAAACAGTGAAGAGGTTAACAAAGAAAAATAGTATTTATTCGTAAAATGGCTTTGCATGTTTTCAGTTCAAAATTGATTGGTGTTTATATGAAATTCTAAGGAGGTTCAGGATTTCAGCTGGGCAGTGACATTTACAAAGATGCAAATAGAATAGAAAACATCTAGCTCCTATGTTGCCAAACGTTAGTCATTCTTTAACGCAAACTCTTGGATACGTTGAGGTAGCTTTGTAGCTAAAGTGTGAAAAAAACATCATAGTCAAACAAACCCAGAAATCCACTGGTGATAATAAATGTGTAAACCCTGGAATTGTGTAATACTGCATAAAGTATTGTTTTTCCTTGAGTGGTGCCAAGAGAATGTATAATCCTGACCACATACTAGTCCTGGTTGCTTTTTGCTTTTTTATTTCCTTTTATTAAAACTGGAGAACCTTTTTTCAGCTACAGATGGAAAAGAAAGAGAGCAGTTATTTAGAAAGTTCCCACACTGATTGAATTCACAATTGGCTGCCTTTTCTCCGCACAGTAGTTGATGGAAGTGTTTTGTGCTCTGACAGTCTGGTTATTAATTTGGAAGGTGGGGTTAGATGATGAAGTTGATGTGTAAGATTTAGATTGTTGGAGAAACTGCATTTCTTTGGACTTGATCATTATTTACTGTACTTACTTTTTGTTTTATAGAAAGGCAAGAAAAGGAAGTTGATGTATATGCCAGTCTTTCAGATGAAAGGGCCTTTGTATTTTCAGTGGCACTGGCAGAAATAAACAGAAAAATTATCAATCAAAAATTAATTCTTTGACAAAGCACGCTACAATGAGATGCAACCACAACTCAGGACTCAACTCTTGCACAGTTTGTTTCACCAATATGGACCTCGTACTGTGACATTTTCCAGCATTATTGTGGAAGCCTGAATCTTGCAGTCAGACTCCTTTACCCTGTGGAATTGTCAGGTGACTGTTTCTAACAGCAAAACTCTTTGAGGCCATGGATGTGGACAAGCAGTGGCTTGAATTTGTACACCAAAGTGGAAGAATACAATTCTTTCTTTAAATTCCAATCTCAGATATTTTGTTTGTACAGAAATAATTATGCTATGTTGAACAAAGAGAAGTAATGTAGGTCGATCAATTGAAAGAAGAAACAGGAAAAAGTGTGTGAAACACTTACTTCCCCAATCAACTTCAGCACAAGAACACGTTAAGCCAGGGAAGGAAGGGAATGAAAGCTTTCCCTCTGGTGTATTTGGAAGGACCTAGAAACGGTTAATTCCTGATCCAGATGCACATTTCGTTCTGTATTTTACCTTATTTATGACATTGAGTGCATACAGGTATTCTCTATTCTGGTCTGTGTAATTAGTCTAAACACTGCAAATAATGATCATAAAATACTACAATAAAAAGTGTTAAGTTTCATACACCTAATTTGTTCCATTTCCAATTTTCAGTGTAAATGGTATATTTTGAATTATTATTTTTAACTAATATAATTTGACATCTGTTTAACATAAATTAATTAAGTCCAGAAATGTTTTACATGTGATCTGAATTTTGAGATATTTTCATATAATTAACTTTTTAACTTTCTTATGTAATAAATAGATTCATTTATGTACAATATAAGTGTGTGGGATAAATAGACTATTGGCATGAGCACTGAAATAGGAAGCTTCACTTGTGAGCCGTATGTTCAGCCTCCCTCAAGGAGATGTTTACTTTTGAGTCTTAGCCTATCATTTTTATCATAGGCATGAGAGTATTGCTGGTGAGATAAATAGATACGCGGTGGGACTGTGATGGGTATAATATTTGTTGCAATAGGACCCACCCAAATGAGATGGTATCACAAATCTGTTATTTTTGCTTCATAAATTGTATAAATGTTGTGTGTGTTTTATGTGTGTATATATATAGTTGAGAGTATATTGATATATTTCTGTTTTAGCTGGAATCTACAAAGAGAAATTACTGTAAAATTTGATCAAGTTGCATTTCAAAGCTGATTTTTGTGACCTACAAACCTATAATTTAAGGGGAGGAGAGCAATTAGATCTTCGTGCTTGAGGAGATTTGAGAATCAGGTGGCGCAGATTTGATCTTGTAGTTGTTTCTGGAGTGATTTTGTGCTGTGTCTTGTTGACTTTTAACAACTCCAGATGAGAACATAAAGCATGGAATAAGATACGGTTATTTGGCCCGAAGAGTCCAGTCCTTCCAGAGATGACTTTCACCCCATCATAGACTCCGTTGCACCTATATATTACCAGTCTTGGCTCAGTGATAGGACTTTTGCCTCTGAGTCAGAGACCCTGATTTTCATCTGGATTAGGATTCAGGAATGCAGGAAACGGGATGAGTGACAACTGCTCCTCCCCTCCCCCACCCCAGCAGCGTGAGACCTGAGCAATTTGAATCTGAATCTCAGTCCCTTGTGTCAGCAGCAGATTCAATTGTGGGACATCATAACTGAGCAAAATGCTGCCCTTCTAAGAGATCCACATATACATAGTCTCCAGCAGGGGTCACTGAATATGTTCAGGAGAAGGAAACCCAGATTTTTTTTTGTTCTTCTCTAACCAGCAGCATTGTTGCTACTTGGGCTGTGATTGGCTCACTTAGAGATGATGAATCACACCTGGATTTAATTGGTCTGTATGCCTCAGTATTCCAACAGGTTTTTAACCCTTGAATCATTGGAGGAACTACTTAAATGGAATATTTGATTTGTATTGTTGTGAACTGTGGGTTTTATTGGGGTGTATTTCACTTTGTGGAGGATTTCATCACTGAATAAAACCCATGTTCCACAGTGATGCTTCAAACACTTTGCTTCATCCATAATTAAATATAGAAATCTGTATGAGTGACCATGGAGAACTTATGTAATCCATCTAACATCACTGGAATGATTTTTTAAAAGGGCATGATGTTGAAGTATTTGGCTCTCACTCAGGAGATTATTTTGAATTGCACTCTCAATGATCGCCTCACTTGGGCTTGCCTAATACTCTACCTTTCCAATTCAGGCTTAGTTGGTTCAGGGCGATTTGATTCCTTGAGCACATTTGGTGGGCTAACCAAAGAGCAGGACTGATAATGTCTAAGGATATATCCACAAGGTGGTGGGACATTGTGGTGAAAACAGGAACAAATTTACAAAACCACACTCTTATCTTCGACAAATCTGAGTTGGTCTCATATCTAACTGCATTCCATTCAAAACTAGGCTTTCCAGAAAGACAGCTACATGTTGCCTATGTGTATATATGGGCATGAATGTAGACTTGCCATTTGAATAATTAAAAATTAATCAGGATACAGGAAGGTTATTCCAGGAAGATGAGCAGATTGGCCTTTGTTTCCTGATTGGGCTGTAGAAAAAAGTAATTATAGTCAGTCAGAACTACTGGGCTGCACACTTGCAAAAAGTGAAATATCCCTACTTCCATTGTCCTTTTGAATATTTCATAGAAAATGCTGCTTGTTTGAAATTTTAAGAAAACTTTGTTTTAACTTGGCTGATTTGGAAAATATTTAACTGTGCCCTTTACATCGGAATGTTTGGTAGCCCTGTGACTACAGCCTTTGGTTGAGAAGTGAACTTGTGAATATTTCAACTAGATAAATTAAGAACCAGGGATCTTATTTACAAGTTAAGTAAGGGCAGAACTAGGTTGAATATTAGGCAGTTATTTTTTTCCCAGAGGACAGTGGACCTGTGGAACAGACTGCTGGCCCATGTGGTGAATGCTAATTTGTTGTACATATTCGCGAGAGCTGGAACTATTTCTGGCTGGGTCAGAGGTTGCATTGTACAAGAAGTAGGTTCCCTATAGTGTAAGAGAGCCAATATGGTCTCCTGGCCTAGTTTTGATTGCCTAAAGGGGTTGGAGAAGAATTTTCTAGATTTTTGTTTCCCTAATTGGTATGAATTTTTTAAAAAATCTTGTTTTTCACCTCTCCCAGGCTCTAGGTGGGTAGGGAGAATCTGTATTATGATGCATGGGATCATGACTGTATGGGTTGGTTAGATAGGCCAGCTGGTCTTTTCCTGTCTGACATTTTTGTATGTTCATATTCTTCCTAAAGTAGGATGCCTAAAACTGGACACTATTCTAACTGTGACTTAACAAATGATTTCCATAGGTTTAGCATTAACTCTGCTTATTTATAAAACATAGGATCCCAGGTTTTTTTTACAGCTTTATGTGCGAGTACTCCCACTTTTAAAGATTGTCTCCACCCCACTACACTTTTGAAAATGTTAGTGTATATTTTCACCCCTATTCTTCCTTCCAAAATATATCCCCTCACATTTCATTACATTAACTTTCATCTGACATTTATTTGCCCAATTTGCTACCCTGTCTGAGTGCCTGAATTGCTTACATTCCTTGCAGTTGACCATCCTAGATGCCAACTTGCAAAACTCAGAAAAGCTGGCGGTCCCTATAAATCTGAACTGAAAATGCATGCAACTATAAAAAATTGCTCTTTATAGAAGCCCGTGACCAAGGCATTGCTTCAAGGTGACTGAATTAATTCAATTCCGTTTTATTATATTGGATTTCTAATTTATGTATTGGGTTTATGTTCCACAATTCAATTTGGGTTTCAGCTTTCAAAGGGGAAAAAAACCCAAAGATCTCGTATAATGCAGGCAAAGAGTTAGTTATAATGGGAGTGCAGCGGGACATGAACCAGTCTTGAGTTAAACTGCAGCTATAGCCACTATTCCTCAGTTGTATTATTGGGAAAAAAAAAACTACACAAAAGCATAATTTTTGCTGCAGTGGGGTTAGAATTCTTTTGAAGTGAGAAATGAGCTCCAGTGGTGCAAAATTTATTACCTCGGTAGAGAAAATTTTCCATGAATTCTTGATTTTTGTTGACACTTTTTGTGTTGCACTTTCCAGCATTTTGGAGTGCACGATGATCGGATGACAAGAACTGCTGCTCCCAGAGTATATTGCTATTAACAGGATCCTGATCCTCATGTTGGTCTATTTACAACAGAAACTTGCTAGTTTATTGGAGCTAAACAGCCTCTTTGTTTGAAGATTATGTTCTTGAGCCTGTGAACCTGATTGTTTTGAAGCCTGCTACTGGCCTGTTTTCATTTGTATTGTATGGTTATAGCAGGTTGTTTTTGACATATTACCCTGTTATAATAGTTCAGTTTGTAAAATCAACACATCTGTTTGATTTTAGTTAAGTTGCTGGATTTTGTGGTAAACATGTGCTGCTTCATCAAATCACTGAATTTAAAGCCAAAATTCTGCAACACTCCAAATTGAAGCTTAAAGTTAAAATGTATTTTTAAAATTTGATTATATTTAAACAACTTTAAGATCCATTGAAAATAATATCAATGGCTTAATGAAATCCATGTTACATGGAACAACAGCCACTTTTGGTTGCGATTTTTAATCTGGTTCTTTCGTGACTCTAGGAGCCTCACCAACTTCCTGGCTTAACCTAGGCTCAGCTCAACCATAAAAAGGTTTATCTGAGCAATTTCTGATCAGTGCTGATCCCATGACCTGCCATCTGGTTAATGTGCTTTGTACTAGGGGTGAATACCTCAGATATGTCAGTGTAATATCTAGCCACTGGATAACAATTTGGCACATACTTTTTGAACCTTAAGGAGCTCTGTTATACTCAAATTGCCATTGAATCTGATGAAACTATACAGCAGTGCCGCGTGCATCTCTACGACCTACCACCTTAAACATTCACTCGCTTCACCACAGTGAACCATGTCTGCAGCTTGTGCCATCTACAAGATGCACTGTAGCAACTTGCCAAGACTTCTTTGACAGCACCTCAAAAACCCGTGACCGTTACCACCTAGAAGGACAAGGGCAGCAGGCACATGGGAACACCACCACCTCCAAGTTTACCTCCAGGTCACACAGCATCCTGACTTGGAAATATATTGTCACTGGGTCAAAATCCTGGAACTCCCTAACAGTACTGTGGGAGTAGCTTCGCCACACAGACTGCAGCGGTTCAAGAAGTCGGCTCACTACCTCCTTCTCAAGGCAATTAGGGATGGGTAATAAATGCTGGCCTTGCCAGTGACTCCCAGATCCTGTGAATGAATAGTAAAAAAAACCCTCCACATTTCAAACCAATTCACTACTAGATTTCTTCTATTTCATTATTAGGAGTTTATTTTATAGCATATACTCTTTAAAAAGTTCTGTTATACCAATGATATAAACAGAAAGCACAACAAGGATTCCTATTTGAAATTTATATTGAGCTAGTGAAAAATATTACAATGCATTTGTAAATTATTCTGCTATTTTATGTTACAGCCCATTGATATGTGATACATGTCTTCTATTTATTACTGGTATTGTACAATTATGTAAAGCCTTACCTGTGATCTGTTATAAAAATCGTGCACATAAATCTACATGCAGAGAAAAATCTGAAGATTATAGAGCTCTACCACAGATATCCATAATGATCCACCTTTGCATAGGAACTCTAGGGGCTCATAAACTATCTCTTCTGCACATTGGCAGAAAGATAATTCTCAAAGCATGGTGGGTGGATTTTAAAGGCCCCAGGACATGTGCTACCTTGTGTGTAGCACGGACAGAGGATCTAAAGATGACCGTTCACTTCAAAAGTTAGTGGTTGGCAACTATGAAACACATTCCCTATTTTTGTTTCGTCTGCAAATGTTGATTATAGTCCCCCTAAACCGGAGTCAAATTCATTTTTATTTTTGTATTCTTTGGTATTTACTTACTGTCATAAACCTCTTGGGTACTACTTCCTCGTTCCAAATTGCCATTGGACACCTGAAGAAAGTATCCAAATACTGCATCACTGACAAGATTTTCAGACTTATTTGAGAAGAGAATGTTCTGGAAAATAGAATAATGTATTTGAACACACACTTAATCGCTACTGGACGAAAAAAAAACAGCTCCTCCACAGCAGCTTAGAATAGATTCTAATTTAGCACTTTTTTTCCCCGTTGTCAGTTGAATCTTTACAGTATGTAACATTACCGTTTGGTTAATTATTTTTATTTCATTTATCGAGTGGAAATCCTTTCACAATAGAATGATTCATAAGGAACAAAAAACTATTACCGAATGTGTGTACTGTGAGTGATCTTAGTTTGTACCTCTAGGGAAAGACAATTTTGCATTAAAATTGCTGGCCTCAATATGGGGGCCTAATCCTTGCAAACAGATTAGAGGGTGAAAGTGCTGGAGGAGACTTTGTTGCTGTCGCTAGAGCTGCTGTACTTTGTAGTCCAGGCCAACAAAGCACTGCAGTATTTGTATTCAATTCACGTGCCTGGGCTCCTCTTAACATTCACTGTAAATGAGAAAACTTTCAATGTAAAATTTTCCATTGCGGGAAGTTGTAAACTTGATGAACCCATGAAAGGAGCAAAAAATGAAATAAGCGCTATTTAAAAAAAAAAAGGATAGTCATGGTTATTTTTTTTAAAGGATGCAGTGTGTTGGATCTCAGCTAGTAATTTTAACTGCTCGTATTTGCTGAACAGTGAATGTGTGAAGTTCAGGAAACATTATGTTAATGATATGCAAAGTAGCTGTCAGATTGGAGTTTTGTCTGGAAAATTAAATACTTGCAGCTGCTTGATTTTGCTATTTTTTGAATAAGCCATAAAACTATTAACTCTTACTAATCGGGAAATGTTGGTCCTAATTAACATACAATGGTCTCCCTGGGATAAGAGATTTAAAGGACTGGCTCATTGAGATGTTGTGCTGTATTAAAGCAAGAGAATTACCATCAGCAAACCTCGGAACACATCAAACTTCAATGGTGGATACAGTAAATAAGAACTTTTATCATTTGAATTTTTAAAAAATTGACAATTATTTCCCTTAATTTCAGCTTGCAACTTGCCATATGGCGCCAAGAGCCTGAGTTTGAGCACAATGTAAAAGCGGTTAAATGTGGAAATCCAAAAGTTGCTGCCTGAGTTGTACCACTCTGCCATTAGTTTTGCAAAAACTGCATCTCGCTGCCTCACCATTGAAATGCATTGAATGGCATGAAGTTGCTGTATTTGTGCAGTAGATTTTAATTGCTGATTTAAAAAATGTCAAACTTCACTAGGTGCCCTGTATCCCTCGCTGTCCCATGCTCAAGCTTTCAGCAACTTGGCATGCAAAAAATGTAAACATCTAAATGTGCAAAGGCAAGTCTAACCATCGGTAAACCTTGTTAGCTGCCCTGTCACAGCCAATTATGGCCTAATATGTTTTTGATGGATCATAGCTTTGTACTCTCTCCCAAATGGTGAGTTACTAAATTCAGTCATGTTGTGAGGAGATACGGAGTGGAGGCAAATATAACAAAGGGGCGAGAAGGAAAATCAGAGTGAAGCACTAATACCCACGCCTGTGTGCCACCTCATAATACTGCTAGAGAGCTGGCAATCTGATTTCACAGCAGGATGGTACGTTGCCCAGGGAAGGGATAAAATGCTCTCTTTTACTACATAAATATGAGCTGGTTGGTTGGCATCATTTATATCAATAATCATCAAGATCAATTAAAGTATAACATTTTAAAGATTATTTTTTTCCTCCTTTCCCTGTATTTTTACAGATTCGCATGGCCCATGTATGTCTCTTGGCCGAGACAGTGCGGGATGGGAGGGGCAGGTAATTTTGACTTTGTATGATGATGTAATAGTAATAGTGAATCTGCCGCTTGTTTTTTATTTCCGTTGACTTAATTTGTTATCGCACAAAGTCAAAATTAGCCTCAAGGAGTCGGTATGCTCCACTACTAATTCTGCTATTTGACAGCTGTTAATACCTCAGCAAGAGGGTGCAATGAAGACTCCCTATTGATTTTTCCTTCCTGTGGGTGGCGATATATAGCCTTTGCTCAGCTTATCCCCGCATAGAGTATCAGACTGAACTCAACATTGCTTTATGCATGGCGATGTTCCTGTTAAGCTGTGCGACCGTGCAATGCTCTGGAGCTCCCGCGCAGGCCACTTGCCGGCTTCACTATGGAAAAACCGTGCATGCGCAGGAATTTGAACGGACCGAGCACCTCCCAAAACAAAAATAAAGGGGAACATTGGTTCATGGTACTGTACACTGAAGGGAGGGCAAAAGAGCTCAATCTCCAACTCGCATTCTGAAGTATTTTCTCAATATTATAACTAGTTGTGTTTTTATATTAGATATTTGTTGTGTGCTGCCCTTTGAAGGCAGCAGCTCAATGCTGAGCAACGGGAGCGCCTGGGAGCAAGTGAAATGTTACAAGTATTCTCAGCCGGTCAGAACCCTTCTCATGTCCCCAACAATTTTGTATGGATTCTTCGTAGTATTTGTTGCATTTCTTAATAATAGTAATAACAATGTTTCCCTTTTGGTAATGTGTTTGGCAAATTCCTGTTTTATGACAAAATGCTGGCTAACTTTTCAGTCGAGTTGGAATATTGCATTTATCTAATTTCCTTAATTGAGCTGAAATTACACAGTATCTCTGGCACTGTTTAATCTTAAATGTTCAACCATAAAGAAGGGATTGCAAGAGAGAGGCCTTGTGAAGGGGAGACAGAAAAGGAGAATGGCTGTAAGCTGCACGCCTTGATGTGACCGATTATTGTGTCTTTGACATAAAAATTAATGAAATATATGACCATGTAACATATATCAAATTTATTATGAAATGTAAACACAATTGCACTCTCCTTTCTCCCATCCCCCTACCCACTAAAGATGATTGCAAGCCACAATGGTTTTATTAAATCTGGTGGAGTAATGGGGACCTAGGCTCAGGAACCAATCCTTTTACAGGAACCAAAAGCTATTTAAGCAAAGTGCCAGGTTGATTGATCTTATGCAGCATCTTGATTATTAATAACCTATGATGTTTTAAAATGCTACAGTACTGGAACATGGTATTCGTTGCACTTATTAAAACACAGACTTTGATCACTGAAGTAATGCAATGCATCTTGATGTAGTTATGTATCCAAATTTAATTGAAAAAGTGGTAGTGAGGTAGTGGACAGTAACACTTTAATTTACAGCAAAACAACATCCTCACAGTACAAAATATAATGTATCTTTCCTATTAATGAATCCAGTTTGCCAGTAAAGTGGTCTTACAAAAGAACAAATCACAAAACTCTTTATTTATTGAAAGAGAGGAAAATATCCAACAAGGAGGTAAAAGGATATAACGATGCCTTATCAGCAGATGGACTTTAGTTACTATATTTGCAGAGCAGAACTGATTGAGAATGGTAGATGTGAGATTTCTGCTGGTAAAACCCACTTCTCTTTCCCGACCCAGTTTAGAGTAACAGCTGGAGAATGGCAGGGTAGTAATAAGGTCACTGCCAGTGTGATTGCACCAACCTCCTCAACACCATGTGTTTTAAAAAAAATAACTGGGTAAGTGCAAGCCATGGTGCAGATAATTACTGATTTCACTTTTGTCGTTGCCACAAAAAGAGAAATGAACAAGAAACGAAGATATCTCCAGGGCAAGGAAATTAGCTGTGTTTGTTTTTTATTTCTCTTCCTCTCCTAAAAGTATTGGCTCATCTAAGGGTATAGGTTCATGGGTGCTAGTTGTCCATCCAGTACTTCACCAAAATGGCCTGTATTTACTGGTGAATCCAGACAGTGACTGTTGACAGATTGTTCAATCATTTGGGGCATCGCTGCCAAGCCTGATTCTGCCTTTGACCAATGTCCTCATGTGAACTCTTTCCAGCAGGAGTCACTTGCTAACGATTGAGGACAAAATTCTGGCTAATTATTTCCCCTCTGTAGCCCAAAGCCAGTGAGGCCACTGCTGTCCCAGTTGAGATCAGATAGCTCAGCACAGTGAGGGTGGGGGATTTATATATCTGGCTCAGTACCATAACAGGCCATACACTTACAGATTGAGCCATAGAGTCAGAGAATGGTTACAGCACGGAAGAAGGCCATTCGGCCCGTCAAGCACATGCCGGCTCTCAGCTAGTCCCACTCCCCTGCCCTTTCCCCATAACCCTGCAACATTTTTTCCTTCAGATACTTATCCAACTCCGTTTTGAAAGATAAGATTGAGTCTGCCTCCACCACCCTTTCAGGCTGTGCATTCCTGACCCCAAGCACTCGCTGCGTAAAAATGTTGTTTCTTGCATTGCCTTTGGTTCTTTTGCTAATCCCCTTAGATCCGTGTCCTCTGGTTCTCGACCCTTCTGCCAATGGGAACAGTCTCTCTCTCTCCACTGTCTGATTTTGAACAACTCTATCAAATCTCTCAGTCTTCTCTGCTCCATAGAAACATAGAAAATAGGTGCAGGAATAGGCCATTCGGCCCTTCGAGCCTGCACCAACATTCAATATGATCATGGCTGATCATGCACTTTAGTAGGAGTAAATGGGTACTTTTTAGAATGGCAGGCAGTGACTAGTGGGGTACCGCAAGGTTCTGTGCTGGATCCCAGCTGTTTACACTGTACATTAATGATTTAGACGAGGGGATTAAATGTAGTATCTCCAAATTTGTGGATGACATTAAGTTGGGTGGCAGTGTGAGCTGCGAGGAGGATGCTATGAGGCTGCAGAGTGACTTGGATAGGTTAGGTGAGTGGGCAAATGCATGGCAGATGAAGTATAATGTGGATAAATGTGAGCTTATCCACTTTGGTGGTAAAAACAGAGAGACAGACTATTATCTGAGTGTTATGGTACATCAGTCATTGAAGGTTGGCATTCAGGTACAGCAGGTGGTTAAGAAAGCAAATGGCATGTTGGCCTTCATAGCGAGGGGATTTGAGTACAGGGCTTTGGTGAGGCCACACCTGGAGTATTGTGTACAGTTTTGGTCTCCTAACTTGAGGAAGGACATTCTTGCTATTGAGGGAGTGCAGCGAAGGTTCACCAGACTGATTCCCGGGATGGCGGGACTGACCTATCAAGAAAGACTGGATCAACTGGGCTTATATTCACTGGAGTTCAGAAGAATGAGAGGGGACCTCATAGAAACGTTTAAAATTCTGATGGGTTCAGACAGGTTAGATGCAGGAAGAATGTTCCCAATGTTGGGGAAGTCCAGAACCAGGGGTCACAGTCTGAGGATAAGGGGTAAGCCATTTAGGACCGAGATGAGGAGAAACTTCTTCACCCAGAGAGTGGTGAACCTGTGGAATTCTCTACCACAGAAAGTTGTTGAGGCCAATTCACTAAATATATTCAAGAAGGAGTTAGATGAAGTCCTTACTACTAGGGGGATCAAGGGGTATGGCGAGAAAGCAGGAATGGGGTATTGAAGTTGCATGTTCAGCCATGAACTCATTGAATGGCGGTGCAGGCTAGAAGGGCCGAATGGCCTACTCCTGCACCTATTTTCTATGTTTCTATGTACCCCATTCCTGCCTTCTCTTCATACCCCTTAACCCCTTTAGCCGTAAGAGCCACATCTAATTCCCTTTTGAATATATCTAACCAACTAGCCTCAACAACTTTCTGTGGTAGAGAATTCCACAGGTTCACAGTTCTGAGTGAAGAAGTTTCTCCTCATCTCGGTCCTAAATGGCTTACCTCTTATCCTTAGACTGTGACCTCTAGTTCTGGACTTCCCCAACATCGGGAACATTATTCCTGCATCTAACCTGTCCAGTCCCGTCAGAATTTTATATGTTTCTATGAGGTCCCCTCTCATTCTTCTAAATTCCATTGAATATAAGCCTAGTCGATCCAGTCTTTCTTAAAAGTCAGTCCTGCCATCCCAGGAATCAGTCTGGTGAACCTTCACTGCACTCCCTCAATAGCAAGAATGTCCTTCCTCAGATTCGGAGACCAAAACTGTACACAATATTCAAGGTGCGGCCTCACCAAGGCCCTGTACAACTGCAGTAAGACCTCCTTGCTCCGATACTCAAATCCTCTTGCTATGAAGGCCATCATGCCATTTGCCTTCTTCACCGCCTGCTGTACCTGCATGCCAACTTTCAATGACTGATGTACCATGACACTCAGGTCTCGTTGCATCTCCCCTTTTCCTAATCTGTCACCATTCAGATAATATTCTGCCTTCCTATTTTTGCCACCAAAGTGGATAATCTCACATTTATCTACAGTATACTGCATCTGCCATGCATTTGCCCACTCACCTAACCTGTCCAAGTCACCCTGCAGCCTCTTAGCACCCTCCTCACAGCTCACACTGCCACCCAGTTTAGTGTCATCTGCAAACTTGGAGATATTACATTCAATTCCTTCGTCCAAATCATTAATGTATATTGTAAATAGCTGGGGTCCCAGCACTGAACCTTGCGGTACCCCACTAGTCATTGCCTGCCATTCTGAAAAGGACCCGTTTATTCCCACTCCTTGCTTCCTGTCTTCCAACCAGTTCTCCATCCACGTCAATACATTACCCCCAATACCATGTGCTTTAATTTTGCACACTAATCTCTTGTGTGGGACCTTGTCAAAAGTCTTTTGAAAGTCCAAATACACCAATCCACTGGTTCTCCCTTGTCCACTCTACTAGTTACATCCTCAAAACATTTTTGAAGATTTGTCAAGCATGATTTCCCTTTCATAAATCCATGCTGACTTGGACCGATCCTGTCACTGCTTTTGAAATGCGCTGCTATTACGTCTTTAATAATTGATTCCAACATTTTCCCCACTACCAATGTCAGGCTAACAGGTCTATAATCCCCTGATTTCTCTCTCCCTCCTTTTTTAAAAAGTGGGGTTACATTAGCTATCCTCCAATCCATAGGAACTGATCCAGAGTGTATAGAACGTTGGAAAATGACCACCAATGCGTCTACTATTTCTAGGACTACTTCCTTAAGTACTCTGGGATGCAGCCTATCCGGTTCTGGGGATTTATCGGCCTTCAATCCCATCAATTTCCCAAACACAATTTCCTGACTAATAAGGATTTTCTTCAGTTCCTCCTTCTCGCTAGACCCTCGGTCCGCTAGTGTTTCCGGAAGGTTATTTGTGTCTTCCTTCGTGAAGACAGAACCAAAGTATTTGTTCAATTGGCCTGCCATTTCTTTTATTCCTATTATAAATTCACCTGATTCTGACTGCAAGGGACCTACATTTGTCTTCACTAATCATTGTCCAAGGAGAACAACCCCAGCTTCTCTAGTTTATCAAAGTAACTGAAGTCCCTCATTCCTGGAATCAATCCCGTAAACTTTTTTGCACCTTCTCTAAGGCCTTCACATCTTTCCTGAAGTGTGGTGCCCAGAATTGTGGCGGGAGCGGGGAAAACAATTTGTGCTTCCATTCACATTACAGCATGTGGAGCAATTGAAGAGAAAGATCAGTTGATTCCTGGTGAATATGGTTTGCCGATATAAACACTTTATTGTGATTATTTTCCAGGATCCGTACAATGGTATTGACACAAAATATTTTTGTAATCGTAATCATGACCTGCAGGAATGAAGTGAGAAGTCTGGCCTCCGATTCTGCTATACCTTTAAGAACCTTCTGCTTCACTCAGCAGCTTGCTATTTGATTAGTATCAGCAGTCAATCTTTATGCTGCTCCATTGTTAGCTTGAAGAGGGCAACATTTAAAATACTGCACTTGAAGTCTGCAGGAGTGCATGTTGAAAGGTATCCCTCCTATTCACTCTGCTGGAGTGATCACTGTCTATTTATTCACACAAGATCACAAGAATGTATGGATGAAGAATGCCATTTGGTCCATCTTAACTCATTTATCCAGGACAATTCGACAATCCTACACTCCCTCCCCACAACTGCAACATCCAATTATTTCTTAAATGATTCCAAAGGTTTTTGTCTCCATCATTCTGCCTAGAAACATAGAAACATAGAAAATAGGTGCAGGAGTAGGCCATTTGGCTCTTTGAGCCTGCACCGCCATTCAATAAGATCATGGCTGATCATTCCCTCAGTACACCTTTCCTGCTTTCCATATGCCTTGATCCCCTTAGCCGTAAGGGCCATATCTAACTCCCTCTTGAATATATCAAATGAACTCTCTGCAGCAGGGAATTCCATAGGTTAGCAACTCTCTGAGTGAAGAAGTTTCTCCTCATCTCAGTCCTAAATGGCCTACCCCTTATCCTAAGACTATGTCCCCTGGTTCTGGACTTCCCCAACATCGGGAACATTCTTCCTGTATCTAACCTGTCCAGTCCCGTCAGAATCTTATATGTTTCTATGAGATCCCCTCTCATCCTTCTAAACTCCAGTGAATAAAGGCCCAGTTGATCCAGTCTCTCCTCACATGACAGTCCAGCCATCCCTGGAATTAGTCTGGTGAACCTTCGCTGTACTCTCTCAATAGCAAGAACATCCTTCCTCAGATTGGGAGACCAAAACTGAACACAATATTCCAGGTGAGACCTTACCAAGGCCCTGTACAACTGCAGTAAGACCTCCCCGCTCCTATACTCAAATCCCCTAGCTATGAAGGCCAACATACCATTTGCCTTCTTCACCGCCTGTTGTACCTGCATGGCAACCTTCAATGACTGATGAACCATGACACCCAGGTCTCGTTGCACTTCCCCTTTTCCTAATCTGCTGCCATTCAGATAATATTCTGCCTTCGTGTTTTTGCCCCCAAAATGGATAACCTCACATTTATCCACATTATACTGCATCTGCCATGCATTTGCCCACTTACCTAACCTGTCCAAGTCAACCTGCAGCCTCTTAGCATCCTCCTCACAGCTCACACCGCCACCCAGTTTAGTGTCATCTACAAACTTGGAGATATTACACTCAATTCCTTCATCCAAATCATTAATGTATATTGTAAAGAGCTGGGGTCCCAGCACTGAGCCCTGCGGCACTCCACTAGTCAGTGCCTGCCATTCTGAAAAGGACCCGTTTATCTCAACTCTCTGCTCCCTGTCTGCCAACCAGTTCTCTATCCACGTCAGTACATTACCCCCAATACCATGCGCTTTGACTTTGCACACCGATCTCTTGTTCGGGACCTTGTCAAAGGCCTTTGAAAGTCCAAATACACCACATCCACTGGTTCTCCCTTGTCCACTCTGCTAGTTACATCCTCAAAAAATTCCAGAATATTCATCAAGCATGATTTCCCTTTCATAAATTCATGCTGACTTGGACCGATCCTGTCACTGCTTTCCAAATGCACTGCTATTTCATCCTTAATGATTGATGCCAACATTTTCCCCACTACTGATGTCAAGCTAACCGGTCTATAATTATCCGTTTTCTCTCTCCCTCCTTTTTTAAAAAATGGTGTTACATTAGCTACCCTCCAGTCCATAGGAACTGATCCAGAGTCGATAGACTGTTGGAAAATGATCACCAATGCATCCACTATTTTTAGGGCCACTTCCTTTACTCTGGGATGCAGACTATCAGGCCCCGGGGATTTATCAGCCTTCAATCCCATCAATTTCCCTAACACAATTTCCGCCTAATAAGAATATCCTTCAGTTCCTCCTTCTCACTAGACCCGCTGTCCCCTAGTACATTTGGAAGGTTATTCGTGTCTTCCTTCGTGAAGACAGAACCGAAGTATTTATTCAATTGGTCTGCCATTTCTTTGTTCCCCATTATAAATTCACTTGAATCCGACTGCAAGGGACCTACATTTGGCTTCAGTAATCGTTTTCTCTTCACATATTTATAGAAGCTTTAGCAGTCAGTTTTTATGTTCCCTGCAAGCTTCCTCTCGTACTCTATTTCCCCCCTCTTAATGAAACCCTTAGTCCTCCTCTGTTGAATTCTAAATTTCTCCCAGTCCTCAGGTTTGTTATTTTTTCTAGCCAATTTATATGCCTCTTCCTTGGTTATAACACTATCCTTATTTTCCCTTGTTAGCCACGGTTGAGCCACCTTCCCTGTTTTATTTTTATTCCAGACAGGGATGTACAATTGCTGAAGTTCATCCATGTGATCTTTAAATATTTGCCATTGTTTATCCACTGTCAACCCTTTTAGGTATCCTTTGCCAGTCTATTCCAGCCAATTCACGCCTCATACCGTTGAAGTTATCTTTCCTTAAGTTCAGGACCCTAGTCTCTGACTTAACATTGTCACTCTCCAGCTTAATGAAGAATTCTACCATATTGTGGTCACTCTTCCCCAAGGGGCCTCGCACAACAAGATTGCTAATTAATCCTTTCACATTACACATCACCCAGTCTAGGATGGCCAGCTCTCTAGTTGGTTCCTCGACATATTGGTCGAGAAAACTATCCCTAATACACTCCAGGAGATCCTCCTCCGCCACATTACTACCAGTTTGGTTAGCCCAATCAATATGTAGATTAAAGTTACCCATGATAACTGCTGCACCTTTATTGCACACATCCCTTATTTCTTGTTTGATGCTGTCTCCAACCTCACTACTATTGTTTGGTGGTCTGTACACAACTCCCACGAGCGTTTTCTGCCCTTTGGTATTTCGCAGCTCCACCCATACCGATTCCACATCATCCAGGCTAATGTCCCTCCTTACTATTGCATTAATTTCCTCTTTAACCAGCAACGCCACCCCGCCTCCTTTTCCTCTCTGCCTATCCTTCCTAAATGTTGAATATCCCTGGATGTTGAGTTCCCAGCCTAGGTCACCCTGGAGCCATGTCTCAGTGATGCCAATTATATCGTATCGATTAACTGCTGTCTGCGCAGTTAATTCGTCCACCTTATTCTGAATACTCCTTGCATTGAGGCACAGAGCCTTCAGGCTTGTCTTTTTAACACACTTTGCCCCTTTAGAATTTTGCTGTAATGTGGCCCATTTTGTTTTTTGCCTTGGGTTTCTCTGCCCTCCAATTTTAGTATTCTCCTTTCTATCTTTTGCTTCTGCCTCCATTTTATTTCCCTCTGTGTCCCTGCATAGGTTCCCATCCACCTGCCATGTTAGTTTAACTCCTCCCCAACAGCACTAGCAAACACTCCCCCCTAGGACATTGCTTCCGGTCCTGCCCAGGTGCAGACCGTCCGGTTTGTACTGGTCCCACCTCCCCCAGAACCGGTTCCAATGTCCCAGGAATTTGAATCCCTCCCTTTTGCACCACTCCTCAAGCCACGTATTCATCCAAGCTATCCTGCGATTCCTACTCTGACTAGCATGTGGCACTGGTAGCAATCCTGAGCGGCAGTTGGTGAGAGGGGAGCGACCTATAAAAGGCCCAGCGGGAGATCGAGAGCCAGCGGCAGTTGGTGAGAGGGGAACGACCTATAAAAGGCCCAGCGGGAGATCGAGAGCCAGCGGCAGTGGGTGAGAGGGGAGCAGCCTATAAAAGGCCCAGCGGGAGATCGAGAGCCAGCGGCAGTTGGTGAGAGGGGAGCGACCTATAAAAGGCCCAGCGGGAGATCGAGAGCCAGCGGCAGTTGGTGAGACGCGGGAGCAGCCTATAAAAGGCCCAGCGGGAGATCGAGAGCCAGCGGCAGTTGGTGAGATGCGGGAGCAGCTTATCAAAAGGCAGCTACAGCGGGAGAGAAAGCAAAATAGAAGTAGAAAGTAATCAAAAAGTGACGTCACAGCCAATGAGGTAAGTGATTGGCTGGTGATTGGTGAGTAGCTTTTCTTTTCTTTTTTATATCAGTAAGTGAACTGTAACATTGTTATTACCAATTTAAGTGTATCTAAGGTTAAGGCATGGCAGGAGAGCTCGGCCATGTGATATGCTCCTCCTGTACCATGTGGGAACTCGGGGACACTTCCGGTGTCCCTGGGCGCTACGTGTGTGGGAAGTGTATCCGCCTCGAGCTCTTGACGGTCCGCGTTGCGGAATTGGAGCTGAGGGTGGATTCACTCTGGAGCATCCACGATGCTGAGAACGACGTGAGTATCACGTGTAGTGAGTTGGTCTTACCGCAGGAGAAGGGTCCACAGCCAGATAGGGAATGGAAGACCAGCAGGAAGAGCAGTGCAAGAAAGATAGTGCAGGGGTCCCCTGTGGTCATCCCCCTGCAAAACAGATACACTGCTTTGAGTACTGTTGGGGAGGATGACTCATCAGGGGAGGGCAGCAGCAGCCAAGTTCATGGCACCGTAGGTGGCTCTGCTGCAAAGGAGGGCAGGAAAAAGATTGGGAGCGGGATAGTGATAGGGGATTCGATTGTAAGGGGAATAGATAGGCGTTTCTGCGGACGCAACCGAGACTCCAGGATGGTATGTTGCCTCCCTGGTGCAAGGGTCAAGGATGTCTCGGAGCGGGTGCAGGACATTCTGAAATGGGAGGGAGAACAGCCAGTTGTCGTGGTGCACATTGGTACCAACGACATAGGTAAAAAAAGGGATGAGGTCCTACGAAACGAATTTAAGGAGCTAGGAGCTAAATTAAAAAGTAGGACCTCAAAAGTAGTAATCTCGGGATTGCTACCAGTGCCACGTGCTAGTCAGAGTAGGAATCGCAGGATAGCGCAGATGAATACATGGCTTGAGCAGTGGTGCAGCAGGGAGGGATTCAAATTCTTGGGGCATTGGAACCGGTTCTGGGGGAGGTGGGACCAGTACAAACCGGACGGTCTGCACCTGGGCAGGACCGGAACCAATGTCCTAGGGGGAGTGTTTGCTAGTGCTGTTGGGGAGGAGTTAAACTAATATTGCAGGGGGATGGGAACCTATGCAGGGAGACAGAGGGAGACAAAAATGAGGCAAAAGCAAAAGACAGAAAGGGGATGAGGAAAAGTGGAGGGCAGAGAAACCCAAGGCAAAGAACAAAAAGGGCCACTGTACAGCAAAATTCTAAAAGGACAAAGGGTGTTAAAAAAGCAAGCCTGAAGGCTTTGTGTCTTAATGCAAGGAGTATCCGCAATAAGGTGGATGAATTAACTGTGCAAATAGATGTTAACAAATATGATGTGATTGGGATTACGGAGACGTGGCTCCAGGATGATCAGGGCTGGGAACTCAACATCCAGGGGTATTCAACATTCAGGAAGGATAGAATAAAAGGAAAAGGAGGTGGGGTAGCATTGCTGGTTAAAGAGGAGATTAATGCAATAGTTAGGAAAGACATTAGCTTGGATGATGTGGAATCTATATGGGTAGAGCTGCAGAACACTAAAGGGCAAAAATCGTTAGTGAGAGTTGTGTACAGACCTCCAAACAGCAGTAGTGATGTTGGGGAGGGCATCAAACAGGAAATTAGGAGTGCATGCAATAAAGGTGCAGCAGTTATAATGGGTGACTTTAATATGCACATAGATTGGGCCAGCCAAACTGGAAGCAATACGATGGAGGAGGATTTCCTGGAGTGCATAAGGGATGGTTTTCTAGACCAATATGTCGAGGAACCAACTAGTGGGGAGGCCATCTTAGACTGGGTGTTGTGTAATGAGAGAGGATTAATTAGCAATCTCATTGTGTGAGGCCCCTTGGGGAAGAGTGACCATAATATGGTGGAATTCTGCATTAGGATGGAGAATGAAACAGTTAATTCAGAGACCATGGTCCAGAACTTAAAGAAGGGTAACTTTGAAGGTATGAGGCATGAATTGGCTAAGATAGATTGGCTAATGATACTTAAGGGGTTGACTGTGGATGGGCATGGCAGACATTTAGAGACCGCATGGATGAATTACAACAATTGTACATTCCTGTCTGGCGTAAAAATAAAAAAGGGAAGGTGGCTCAACCGTGGCTATCTAGGGAAATCAGGGATAGTATTAAAGCCAAGGAAATGGCATACAAATTGGCCAGAAATAGCAGCGAACCTGGGGACTGGGAGAAATTTAGAACTCAGCAGAGGAGGACAAAGGGTTTGATTAGGGCAGGGAAAATGGAGTACGAGAAGAAGCTTGCAGGGAACATTAAAGCGGATTGCAAAAGTTTCGATCGGTATGTAAAGAGAAAAAGGTTAGTAAAGACAAACGTAGGTCCCCTGCAGTCAGAATCAGGGGAAGTCATAACGGGGAACAAAGAAATGGCAGACCAATTGAACAAGTACTTTGGTTCAGTATTCACTAAGGAGGACACAAACAACCTTCCGGATATAAAAGTGGTCAGAGGGTCTAGTAAGGAGGAGGAACTGAGGGAAATCTTTATTAGTCGGGAAATTGTGTTGGGGAAATTGATGGGATTGAAGGCCGATAAATCCCCAGGGCCTGATGGACTGCATCCCAGAGTACTTAAGGAGGTGGCCTTGGAAATAGCGGATGCATTGACAGTCATTTTCCAACATTCCATTGACTCTGGATCAGTTCCTATCGAGTGGAGGGTAGCCAATGTAACCCCACTTTTTAAAAAAGGAGGGAGAGAGAAAGCAGGGAATTATAGACCGGTCAGCCTGACCTCAGTAGTGGGTAAAATGATGGAATCAATTATTAAGGATGTCATAGCAGCGCATTTGGAAAATGGTGACATGATAGGTCCAAGTCAGCATGGATTTGTAAAAGGGAGATCATGCTTGACAAATCTTCTGGAATTTTTTGAGGATGTTTCCAATAAAGTGGACAAAGGAGTACCAGTTGATGTGGTATATTTGGACTTTCAGAAGGCTTTTGACAAGGTCCCACACAGGAGATTAATGTGCAAAGTTAAAGCACATGGGATTGGGGGTAGTGTGCTGACGTGGATTGAGAACTGGTTGTCAGACAGGAAGCAAAGAGTAGGAGTAAATGGGTACTTTTCGGAATGGCAGGCAGTGACTAGTGGGGTACCGCAGGGTTCTGTGCTGGGGCCCCAGTTGTTTACATTGTACATTAATGATTTAGACGAGGGGATTAAATGTAGTATCTCCAAATTTGCGGATGACACTAAGTTGGGTGGCAGTGTGAGCTGCGAGGAGGATGCTATGAGGCTGCAGAGTGACTTGGATAGGTTAGGTGAGTGGGCAAATGTGTGGCAGATGAAGTATAATGTGGATAAATGTGAGGTTATCCACTTTGGTGGTAAAAACAGAGAGACAGACTATTATCTGAATGGTGACAGATTAGGAAAAGGGAAGGTACAACGAGACCTGGGTGTCATGGTACATCAGTCATTGAAGGTTGGCATGCAGGTACAGCAGGCGGTTAAGAAAGCAAATGGCATGTTGGCCTTCATAGCGAGGGGATTTGAGTACAGGGGCAGGGAGGTGTTGCTACAGTTGTACAGGGCCTTGGTGAGGCCACACCTGGAGTATTGTGTCCAGTTTTGGTCTCCTAACTTGAGGAAGGACATTCTTGCTATTGAGGGAGTGCAGCGAAGATTCACCAGACTGATTCCCGGGATGGTGGGACTGACCTATCAAGAAAGACTGGATCAACTGGGCTTGTATTCACTGGAGTTCAGAAGAGTGAGAGGGGACCTCATAGAAACGTTTAAAATTCTGACGGGTTTGGACAGGTTGGATGCAGGAAGAATGTTCCCAATGTTGGGGAAGTCCAGAACCAGAGGTCACAGTCTAAGGATAAGGGGCAAGCCATTTAGGACCGAGATAAGGAGAAACTTCTTCACCCAGAGAGTGGTGAACCTGTGGAATTCTCTACCACAGAAAGTAGTTGAGGCCAATTCACTAAATATATTCAAAAGGGAGTTAGATGAAGTCCTTACAATTCGGGGGATCAAGGGGTATGGCGTGAAAGCAGGAAGGGGGTACTGAAGTTGCATGTTCAGCCATGAACTCATTGAATGGCGGTGCAGGCTAGAAGGGCTGAATGGCCTGCTCCTGCACCTATTTTCTATGTTTCTATGTTTACTGCTTTAGAGGTCCTTTTTAATTTAGCTGCTAGCTCCCTAAATTCATCTCATAGGACCTCATCCCATTTTTTACCTATATCGTTGGTATCTATATGCACCACGACAACTGGCTGTTCACCCTCCCTTTTCAGAATGCCCTGCACCCGCTCCGAGACATCCTTGACCCTTGCACCAGGGAGGCAACATACCATCCTGGAATCTCGATTGCGGCCGCAGAAACGCCTATCTGTTCCCCTTACAATTGAATCCCCTATCACTATCGCTCTCCCACTTTTTTTCCTGCCCTCCTGTGCAGCAGAGCCACCCAAGGTGCCATGAACTTGGCTGCTGCTGCCCTCCCCTGATGAGTCATCCCCCACAACAGTACCCAAAGTGGTGTATCTATTTTTGAGGCGCTGAAAATAGACTTGGGAAAATAAAATGGGCAACAAAATTGGCAAAAAACAATGTAGAATAGCAATGGAAAATATTTAAAGCGGCGTTCAAGAGAGTGCAGGAACAATATATCCCGCTAAAAGGAAAGAACAAACTAAACACTAAATGAGACTCCATGGATAAATAAAGCCATAGGGGAACAATTGAGGGTAAGGAAAGAGGCATACGTTAAGTACATAGACAGCAGGTGAGTGCATGATCAGGGAGAATACAAAAAGACAAGGAGAGAAGTCAAAAAAACAATTAGGAAGGCAAAGAGGAACTATGAAATTAAATTATCAAGGAACATAAAACAAAATAGTAAAATCTTTTTACAGGTACATCAATAAAAAAAGGTTGGGATGGGAATAGGGCCATTAAGGGATAGACAGGTAATGATAGAGAGATGGCAGAAATATTAAATAATTATTTTGCTTCAGTATTTACCAGGGAGATAGAACAGGTAGACATGATATTGGATGATGAGATTAATAATGAGATAAATGCATTTAAAATAAAAAGGAGGGGATATATTAAACAAACTGATCAAACTCAAAGAGGATAAAACCCCTGGTCTGGATGGATTGTATCCATGCATTTTAAAAGAATCTAGGAAAGATTTAAAAGAATCTAGGAAAGAGATAGCAAAGGCATTACTACACCTATTAGTAATTTGTTAGAAAAAGGTGTAGTGCCAGAGGACTGCTAACATAATACCTATATTTAAGAAAGGGGATAGAACATGTCTAGGGAATTATAGACCAGTCAGCTTAACATTGGTGGTCGGAAAAATAATGGAATCCCTACTGAAGGAGAAAATAGAAGAACATCTAGAAACCAAAAATATAATATTGAATAGCCAGCATGGATTTCAAAAGAGAAAGTCTTGCTTGACCACCCTCATTGAATTTTTTGAAGCGATAACAGAGCAAATAGACAAGGGTAATGCAGTAGATGTAATTTATCCAGATTTTCAAAAGGCCTTCGATAAGATACTCCATAATAGACTGATGAGCGAGGTCAGAGAATGTGGAGTCAGCGGACAATTCGCAGAATGGATAGCCAGCTGGCTTCAAGACAGAAAGCAGGGAGTCGGGGTAAAAGTGGCAGAAGATGGGTAGTGGTTTCCACAAGAATCAGTGCTGGGACGGCTGTTGTTCACAATTTATATTAAAGATTTAGACTTTGGAATCAAAAACATAATTTCTAAATTTGCGGATGTCACAAACTGGGGGGTGGAGGGGGATAGTCAATACTGAGGAGGACTGCAACAAATTATAGGAGGACATTAATAAACTTGCAGAATAGGCATATAATTGGCAAATGAAGTTTAACACAAGATAAATGTGAGGTATTACATTTTAGTAGGAAGAATAGGGAGGTCACTTATTACTTGGAGGGTGAGAGTCTAGGTGGGGTAGAGGAACAAAGTGATGTCAGAGTACAAATACACAAATCACTAAAAATTGCGACACAGGTTAGCAAGGCCATAAAAAAAGCAAACCAAGCATTAGTGTTTATTTCTATAGGTATAGAATTGAAAAGGGAAGTTATGCTAAACCTGTACCGAACCTTGGTTAGACCACATTTGGAGTACTGTGTACAGTTCTGGTTGTCATATTATAAAAAATATATAGAGGCACTGGAGAGGATGCAGAGAAGATTTACAAGGATGATACGAGAAATGCGAGGGTATACATATCAGGAAAGGATGAACAAGCTGGGTCTCTTTTCTCTTGAAAAAAGAAGGCTGGGGGGTGACCCAATAGAGGTCTTTAAAATTATGAAAAGTTGAAATAGAGCGGATACAGAGAGAATGTTCCCACTTGTGGGGAAGAGAGTAACTAGAGGATATAAGATAGTCACAGATATAAGAAATCCAATAGGGAATTCAGAAGAAACGTATTTACCCGAAGAGTGGTGAGAATGTGGAACTCACGACCACAGGAGGTGGTTGAAGTGAATAGTATAGATGTATTTAAGGGGCGGTTCGATAAACATATGAGGGAGGAGGGAATGGGGATTGATAGATTTAGATGAGTAAAGACAGAAGGAGGCATGGACTGGTTGGGCCCAATGGCCTGTTTCTGTGCCGTATATCCTATGTAATCCTATGTAATCCTCCCCCGCTAATCTCCCATCCTCTTCCTCCTTCTCCTCCCCTCTTCCTTGGCCTCCCCTTCCGAATGCTCCACGTCCCCCTTTCCACTCTCTCTTTCTCTCCTTTCCTCCCTTCTCTCTCCTCTCACCTCACCACAATGCTAGTCCCGCTCCAATCTCCTCCTTCTCCCTGCCCCCCTCTTTTTTCCCCCAATGTCTAGGTTCAATTATCCTCCCACTCTCTAACTCTGCTTGACTTTTAAAGGTCCCTTGGCCTTGGGAGATCATTTAGTAAAATACATATATATATAAATATCCATTTTCATAAAATAAATGTGGTAATATTGTCTTTCATAAAGGGAATACACACCTAAATGTACAATGACCTCATAAAATATCTGTGTTAATAATGGGGGTCCTTGTGCATGAATCCCAAAAGGTTAGTTTGCAGGTGCAGCAGGTAATCAGGAAGGCAAATGGAATGTTGGCCTTCATTGCGAAAGGGATGGAGTACAAAAGCAGGGAGGTGTTGCTGCAACTGTATAAGGTATTGGTAAGGCCGCACCTGGAGTACTGCGTGCAGTTTTGGTCACCTTACTTAAGGAAGGATATACTAGCTTTGGAAGGGGTACAGAGACGATTCACTAGGCTGATTCAAGAAATGAGGGGGTTACCTTATGATGATAGATTGAGTAGACTGGGTCTTTACTCCTTGGAGTTCAGAAGGATGAGGGGTGATCTTATAGAAACATTTAAAATCATGAAAGGGATAGACAAGATAGAGGCAGAGAGGTTGTTTCCATTGGTGGGGGAGACTAGAACTAGGGGGCACAGCCTCAAAATACGGAGGAGCCAATTTAAAACCGAGTTGAGAAAGAATTTCTCCTCCCAGAGGGTTGTGAATCTGTGGAATTCTCTGCCCAAGGAAGCAGTTGAGGCTGGCTCATTGAATGTTTTCTTCAAGTCAAAGATAGATAGATTTTTAAGCAATAAGGGAATTAAGGGTTACGGGGAGAGGGCGGGTAAGTGGAGCTGAGTCCACGACCAGATCAGCCATGATCTTATTGAATGGCGGAGCAGGCTCGAGGGGCTAGATGGCCTACTCCTGTTCCTAATTCTTATGTTCTTATGTTCTTAATGGACGTTCAACAACAATTTGCATTTATATAGCGCCATTAATGTAGTAAAATGTTCCAAAACACCTCATAATAACATTATCAGACAGAATCAGACACCAAACCACATAAGGAGATATTAGGGCAGAAAAGAGGTAGGTTTTAAGGAGTGTCTTAAAGGAGGAAAGAGAGGCAGAGACATTTAAGGAGAGAATTCCAGAGCATAGGCCCGCAGCAGCTGAAGGCATGGCCGCCAATGGTGGAACAATTAAAATCGGGAATGCGCAGGAGGCCAGAATTGGAGGAGTGCAAATATCTCGGAGGGTTGTAGGGCTGGAGGAGAATACAGAGATAGGGAGGGGCGAGGCCATGAAGGAATTTGATAACAAGGATGAGAATTTTAAAATCGATATGTTGCTCAACCGGGGACCAATGTAGGTCAGCGAGCAATGGGGTGATGGGTGAACGGAATTTGGTGTGAGTTAGGATATGGCAGCAAAGTTTTGGATGAGCTCAAGTTTATGGAGGGTGGAAGTTGGGAGGCAGGCCAGGGGAACATTGGAGTTAAGTCTAGAGGTAACAAAGACATGGATGAGGGTTTCAATAGTAGATGATCTGAGGCAGAACATAAGAACATAAGAAATAGAAGCAGGAGTAGGCCATTTGGCCCCTCGAGCCTGCTCCGCCATTTAATAAGATCATGGCTGATCTGATGATGGGCTCAGCTCCATTACCCTGCCAGCTCCCCATAACATTTTACTCCCTTGCTCAAAAATCTATCTCCACCTTAAATATTTTCAATGATCCAGCCTCCACAGCTCTCTGGGACAGAGAATTCCACAGATTTACAACCCTCTGAGAGAAGAAATTCCTCCTCATCTCAGTTTTAAATAGGCGACCCCTTATTCTAAAACTATGCCCCCTAGTTCTAGATTCCCCCATGGTTGGAAACATCCTCTCTACATCTACCTTATCGAGCCCTGTCATTATCTTATATTTCAATAAGATCACCTCCCATTCTTCTGAACTCTAATGAGTACAGGCACAACCTGCTCAACCATTTTTCACAAGTCAATCCCTTCATCTCAGGAATCAACCGAAAGAACCTTCTCTGAACTGCCTTCAATGCAAGTATATGCCTCCTTAAATAAGGAGACCAAAACTGTACGCAGTATTCTAGGTATGGCCTCACCAATACCCTGTACAGTTGTAGCAGGACTTCTTTACTTTTATACTCTATCCCCCTTGCAATAAAGGCCAACATTCCAATTGCCTTCCTGATTACTTGCTGTACCTGCATACTAACTTTTTGTGTTTCATGCACAAGGACCTCCAGGTCCCTCTGTACTGCAGCATTTTGTAATTTTTCTCCATTTAAATAATAATTTTATTTTTTATTTTTTCTGCCAAAGTGGACAACCTCATACTTTCCCATATTATACTCCATCTACCAATTTTTTTCCCATTCACTTAGCCTGTCTATATCCCTTTGCAGATGTTTTTGTATCCTCCTCACAACTTGCTTTCCCACCCATCTTTCTATCATCAGCAAACTTGGCTACATTACACTCGGTCCCTTCATCCAAATCATTAATATAGATTGTAAATAGTTGAGGCCCCAGCACCAATCCCTTTGGCACCTCACTAGTTACTGTTTGCCAACTGGAAAATGACCCATTTTTCCCGACTCTCTGTTTTCTGTTAGTTAGCCAATCCTCTATCCATGCTAATATTTTACCCCCAATCCCGTGAACTTTCATCTTGTGCAGTAACCTTTTACATGGCACTTTATCAAATGTCTTCTGGAAATCCAAATACACAACATCTACTGGTTCCCCTTTATCCACTCTGCTCGTTATATCCTCAAAGAACTCCAGCAAATTTGTCAAACATGATTTCCCTTTCATAAAACCATGCTGATCTGCTTGACTAAATTATGCTTTCCAAATGTCCTGCTACTGCTTCTTTAATAATAGACTTCAGCATTTTCCCAACGACAAATGTTAGGCTAACTGGTCTATAGTTTCCTGCTTTCTGTCTCCCTCCTTTTTTAAATAGGGACGTTACATTTGTGGTTTTCCAATCCGTTGGGACCTTCCCAGAATCCAGGGAATTTTGGTAGATTACAAACAATGCATCCACTATCTCTGCAGCCACTTCTTTTAAGACCCAGGGGTGGAGTTGGACAATGTTACGGAAATGGAAGTAGTGGTCCTTGTGATGGTGCGGATATGTGGTCGGAAGCTCATCCCGGGGTCAAGTATGACACCAAGGTTGCGAACAGTCAGAGTCAGACTCAGACAGATGCCAAGGAGAGGGATGGAGTCGGTGAGTAGGGAACGGAGTTTGTGATGGGGTCCGAAGACAATGGCTTCAATCTTCACTAAATAAAATAATGGATGTGATCAAAAAAATGAATGCTAAATATTTTCCTTTCTGTGGTATTTATTGTAGGTGCCATTTAAACCCCTGACATAGGCTTTGCAGTATGTGATTCAGTAAATTTGATGAAGAATACCTCTTGTTTTGGCAGGGATGAGTGGATATCATTTATTTTTTTCACAATGGGTAATGACAGGATAATCCTTTAACAAGCTACAAGTTGTTGCAAGATCTGCGAACATGTTGCCCACAGACATGGGTCAGCTTATATGCTGACACCAGTTCTACCTCTCCACCACCTCTCTCAACCCCTCTGCTCACTCTGTGTTATCCGATATCCATGTGTAGGGGAGGATGAAAACCCCCTCATTTTACCCAGAAGGAAAAGGGCTGTGGGATCAGTCTGTGCTATGAATTGAAACTGATACAGTTTGACCTTGGCAGAGCAGTGATTGGACGGGGGAGGACACCGGAGGGCCAATGGTAAGACAGAGTCAGCCCGAAGCATGGGGCTTTCAAGCCAATGGGAGAGCACTTGCTCGAAAACTGGGACTGACTCACAGCCATTATCGGACTATTGTCTTCCCCATGTTTACACTATGGAAGGAAATTATGCAGATCTTCAGAAAACTAGGGAACCCAAAACAAACCAAGGACCTACACAATGGCTACAGGAGGCCAACCCAACTAACACCTACTCAAACCTTGAGTAGGTTAGAAAAACTGAATTGAAGGAAAATTATGCAGACCTTTAGAAACCAGGGAACCCAAAACAACCCAAGGGCCTACACAATGGCTACAGGAGGCCAACACAATCAACACCCATTCAAACCTTGAGTAGGTTAACATCAGTGAAAAAAACTCGCAATAATCTAAAACTGCTGCATTTTTCAAAATCACAAAGCCCACCAATGGGAAGAATCGATTTCAGCAGGAGAGGCGGACTGGATAATCTGGCTATAAAAAGGGGTTTCTGACGTAGTGTGGGTGGTTCCCTGCCCTCGTCATCCAACAACCAGCAAGACTCTCGACACTGAAGGAAAACCATGTCCGAAGACACCGAAGATAGAAGAAACAAACCACTAGACTGCAGAAGGCACAGTAGTGAGTATAACCTCTGGTCCCCAGAACTCCCAACTCAGTTAGGCCAGGAAAGGTGGGAGGTTGGGCATTGTACTGCTAAACTTGTGTAAAGATTTTCGTTGTGTCCGTTTAGTGGGATTTAGGGGGGTTGTTTTGTTGGTGTATTGCTGTTTGCTGAGATACACCTTGTCAAATAAATTAGAAGCCTAAGTTCCTCTTGGAATCACCTTGTCTTAGTTCTATTGTATTACATCTCCTGATCGTGAGTCTTATGTCAGAACAGTGTAAGGGAAGCTAGGAGCGCCTCGAAAATGCTCAACTGTGTGTCACAGGCTAGGGAAGAAGGGGTTAGGAGTGTTTGACACTCACAGGTGCCTCATAGGCTAGGCATAAGCCGTGGGGACGCACGAGTCTCAAAACCCCCTTCATAAGCTGTGGACACAGTCTCTCCAGGGGTGCTCTTGCAGCACTCAGGGTACCTCACAGGCCAGGCATAAGCTGTGAGGACAGAAGCCCAGAGAGAGACACCCAAGGCACAACAACACTCCCTGAGAAATCCCTTATAGAACATGGTGACCGCGGCAGGACATAAGCAAACAGGAGATGTTAATATAACAGATGAGGTGATAAGAGAGGAAACTAAAATGGAGGAGAGAATTTCCTCATACATTTTTGGCAAGGTGAACCTCACCAAACCTTGGGTGCAAGCCCTCACTCGGGCAGAGCGCCCAGTGGATGCTGCTGCTCAGTGAACAGCAGGGAAGGACCACAACCGCAGGGTGGAAAAGGCCATCAGGCTTATCTGCCTCACCTGCCAAGTCCAAAAGCTCGACCAGCGGGTGAAGGACTTGGAACAGAGTCTTCAGAAATTAGAGGAGCTCTCTGCTATCCGTGCTGTGGTTGGGGACAACCTGCTGGCTGAATTAGCTGAGGAGCAGCAAAGGAACCAGCAGTTGGAGGAGACCTTCTGAAATAGCCGGGACTATCTTCAGTGTCAGGTCACTGAGGCCAAGGGTAGTGAGGGGTCCCTCCGGGAACAGAACTCTCGGTACACCCAGAAAATTTGGGAACTAGAGAATAAATTAAAAGATGTACAGGCAACCTATAAATTGGCCAGTAGCAGTGAGTTTGCAGATCACGGTCCCTGCCAGGAGAGGATTAAAACTCTCACCCAGGCTCTATCCCAGGCAAAGGGAATGGTCGCCCTGATAGGACCCGGAGGGTCCACAAGGGACAAAGGAGAGTATTGGGGGGTAGAGGAGAATCCAAAGGCAAGAGACGCCCGACCACCTCCTGAGGTACCGGTGGTTTGTCCGGTGGGGTACCAGGAGGAGCGGGGCACGCAGGTAGTAGCATACCCAGGGCTGGGGGCAGGACCAATGTGTCCCGTTTGGCAGCAGGGATGTGAGGCTCCAGCCGAGGGTCAGTTAAAGGTTGGATCAGGCGACCAGGCACTGTCTGCTGCACCAGGTATGGTGGGACAGCCAGAGGTAGAGGGACCAGCGCAGAAAGATCCTGAACAAGGGCGGATGTGCCCGGTCAGGCAGCGCAAGTACGGTCCTCCACAGGGAGGTGGCCAAGGTCGGGGAGCGCTGGAGAGCGACTTTATTATTCCCCACGGAGTTCAATCACTCAGGGCCATGGTGGCCCATTTGGCCAAACTCACTCGCAGTGGGGACCCATCTATCCACTTCATGGAGGTGATGCAGGCAGGGGAAATTAATGGGTGCGACGACGCAGAGACAGCCAAGCCGCTGCTCTTCTCTCTGGACAGCAAATTGTACCAGGCCCTACCGGCAGAATGCCGGAGGGGACAGCGTACATTTACTGAGGTCCAGAGGGCCGTCCTTGAGGCTATGGGCTTCGATGACGGCAGTCCTTTCGAACGGGTCGAAAGGACAAGGCAGCTCGCAGGGGAAACCCCGCAGGCGTTTGCGGACAGGCTGTGGGTGGTATACCACGCAGCCTGTGGGGAGCTCCTCGACCGGGCGAATCTTTCCGTGGTACAGACTGGCCGCTGGCTGAGGATGCTGGTGACAAACTGCTTGCCCCGGCTCAAGGCCAGGGCAGAACTGTGGTTCGATTCCCGGGACCCCAACCTCACCGAGGAAGCAGTGGTCAGGCAACTGGCACTGGTCCAACGGAATGGAGGAGGGGAGGAGGAGAAAACCTCCAAAGGTCGGGTAAATGAAATAAAACCCAACTCGATTCCCAAAAGGGAATGGCACCAGGAGGGTGGCCGCTCGATTGATAAGGAGGGAGTGTGCTACGGGTGCAGGAAAGCTGGCATTTTGAAAGGGATTGCAGGAGCCCAGTAAAGAGATATGGGGGGAGAAGTCCTTCAGGAGCCGCCCAGAGTGGGGGAAGTGGAGCGAGCTTCTCACCATCCCTTGACGAGATAGTAGCTGCAGTGAGGACAGCGCTGGAGGGGACTGGGAAGGTAGCCATGGCAACAGACAGGGAAGCACCAGCAACCCTGCCAGTACAGAGGCCGTGACTAGCCCAGACCCAGCCTGCATACCTGTGCCCATTAGAATACGACCCCTGGGGACGACCTTGGGTCAAGATGGAGGTTGAGGATGTATTGGGTACTTACCTTTTGGACACTGGTGCTTCCAGCACGATAGTCCATTCGGAGGACCCCGCAACCTCACCTCTATCAAACGGGGTGCCGTATCAACTAGTTGGGTTCACAGGTAATGAGAAGGCTGGGTTTTTCTCAGTCCCGCTCGCAGTTCGTTTAGGAGCACTCCAAACACAATGGAAGTGCGTCCTGATGAACTGGGAGCAGGTGGGAAAAGGGATCTTGGGGGCTGATTTCATCATCGCTCGCCAGATCCTAGTAGACTTGAGGAATCACTGTCTATGGGGCACTGTGGGCACGGGAGCAGAGGGAGAAGTCATGGTGATTGATAAGAAACAGGGAAAAGGGACTCTGTGTACAATGAAGCCAAAAGTGGGTTACGACCTGGAGGTTTTGGTCGGTAACACCCTGGCCGAGTACCGGGCCTATGTGCAAGCAAATCTTGCAGCATTTGCCACCCATAAACACGATTGTGGGAGAGTCACAGGAGTGGAGGTTAGAATAGATGGGGATCCCATGTCCTGCCCGCAAAAGCAGTATGGCTTTCCCCGAGAGGCAGAAGCAGACTTGGAGACAGCTTTAAGCTCGCTTGTCGAGCGGGGTGTTTTGAAACTCATAGCCACCCATGTCAACTCCCCGCTTTGGCCGGTTAGGAAACCGGACAATTCTTGGAGGGCTACGGTGGATTATAAGGTGCTCAATAAAAACATCCCTGCTTGTGCTCCCACAGTAGCGGTAGTTGCGGATCTGATAGGGGAAATCCCTGCATCCACAACCACGTTCACAGTGTTGGACATATCCAACGGGTTCTGGTCTATCCCTGTGCGGAGGGAAGACCAGTACAAGTTTGCCTTCACCTTCCGGGAACAGCAGTATACATGGAGCTGCCTCCCACAGGGCTTTCATAACAGTCCCAGCATCTTTCACCAATGCATGGCGAACTGCTTAAAAGGCTTCAGCCAACCATACCAACTGGTCCAGTATGTGGACGACCTGTTGTTGTTCACAGACAGCTGTGAGGAACACGGTCCACTGCTGGCCGAACTGCTGGTCTTACTGAAGGAAGGGGGTTTTAAAGTTAACCCCAAGAAAGCCCAGATAGGTCTAGGAGAGGTAAACTTCCTGGGCCTGACGATAAGGGCAGGAGAAAGGGCCATTGATGAGGCTAGAAGAAAGGCAGTGCAGGAACTCCCTGTCCCTAGGGATGTGTCGGGGGTAAGGTCTTTCCTGGGAATCACTGGCTACTGTAAGGACTTCATCGAAGACTATGCAACCACTGCCGCCCCTCTGCTCAGACTCCTACATAAGGGGGTCGAGTGGGAATGGGACGAGGGCTGTGAGGCAGCATTTGTCCGTCTTAAGAGAGACCTGCAGGTAGCACCAGCCCTAGGGGCAATTGATGGGGGGGAGGAATTCTTCCTGGAGGTGGCAGCCAGTGGCGACAGCTTAAGTGCAGTGTTGCTCCAGGGGCGAAACGGTCAGCTGAGACCAGTGGTGTACTCCTCCAGGGTCCTCACGGAGGTAGAAAAGGGATACTCCAATTGTGAGAGGCACTTGCTTGCCACCCACTGGGCAGTAAAGAGAGCTCAGATCTTTACCGGAATATCCCTCATTACACCTCACCCATCATACCCCGACGCAGATGCTGTTGGAAGGGAGGATTAAGGACGGGACAGTGAGCAGTGCTAGAATCACTCGCTGGACTCTCCTCCTCTCCCAAATGACTTTAAAGGTCAAGGGCCTCTGCGAGCCCAGGCTCGCAGCAAATTTAATCTATCCAGGGCAGCCGCATAGATGCTCTGTGGAGGGGGTATGGGACATCAACTTTGGATTTCGGGCAGGAATACACCCCACAGGCCGCGAGATCTACGTTGATGGCTCCAGTTCAGTGTCCGCGGATACAAAACTCACGGGCTGTGGAGTTTGGGATCCCAAGGCAGGGATTGCCTTGGTTCTTAAACTCCCATGCACCCTGAGCACCCAGCAGGCGGAACTCTCGGCGGTGGTGTATGTGGTCACACACCCCAAGGAATTCCCTACCCCATACACGATTTGCTTGGACAGCATGTTCACTTGCAATTCGTGTACAGAGTATCTTGCGATTTGGTCACGCCGGGGGTACACCTCTACGGATGGGAAGTCCCTTGTGACCAAACCCCTGCTAGAAAAGATCGTGGCTGCAGTGGGAGAAACCGGGGATGTATATATCCACAAGGTAAAGGCCCACTCCAAAACTGAGCTACGGGGGGAAGGTAACCAGCAGGCAGACCTGCTGGCAAGGGAAGGTGCTCGCACAGGTCGCCCATGGGACCCATACGAGGCAGGCAGGATAGCAGCAGCAAGAAGCAAGCCAGGGACACAAGGGAGCGTAGGGGCAGCTGCGGCCCCGGACCTTAAAGTAGTCCAGATGCAGGATCCGATCCTGAAGGCTGCCTTGGCTACTATCAAAAAGGGGGAAAAGGCGGAGGGCCCATACAGTGCTGCAGATATTGCTGTGCAGGAAGGCATGTTGTTTAAAGGGGACAAATGGGTAGTGCCGCCACAACACCGGAGGGAATTCCTTCAGCTGGCCCATGAGGGTCCAGGTGCGGGACACCCAAGGCCGGAATCTACCTGGCAACGGGTAGAAAAGGCAGGGTGGTGGCCAGACCTCTGTGCAGGCTGTCTGGTTTGTGCTGCAAACAACCCAGACCCTCAGAAAAGGAAGGTGTCTATGGGACACGTCAGGCGGGTAGAGGAACCATGGCAGTCGATCCAGATCGACTACATCGGACCCCTACCGGCCGCCCAGGGAGGTTATAAATATTGCCTCGTCCTGGTGGATGTGTTTTCCAAGTGGGTGGAAGCCTTCCCTTGCCGAACAGCGGTGGGGACTGCAAAAATCCTGGTGAGGGAGGTGTTCTCTCGGTGGGGTCTACCTCAAATCGTGGAGTCCGACCGGGGAAGCCACTTCACCGGCCAGGTGATGCAGGCCACCCTAAAGGTGCTGGGGATAAGAGCCAAATGGCATGTCGCCTACAACCCTCAGTCCTCAGGCCCCGTAGAACGCCTGAACCGGACCCTAAAGGAAAGGCTGCGCAAGGAGACGGGAGACTCACCGAACAAGTGGGTGGAGGTCTTACCGTTGGTCCTCATGGGAATCTGGACCAGTCAGTCAAAGAGCACAGGGTACTCACCCCATGAGCTGATGACGGGCCGAATCATGAGGACCCCAGTGCATGTGTTGGTGCCGGTTCTCACCGAAGGGCAGCTTCGAGACGTGAACCGGGACCGCTTCGTCAGGAATCTGTTTGAACAGCTTCAACAGATTCGCTGGCAGGCGGCCAACAACATGGGTAAACAGCACTGTGCCAATCGGCTGCTGCTGGAACCCCGCAGTCACCGTGATTGGGAGATGGGCGACCAGGTGATGGTGAGAAGCTTCGCCCGGGTCGGGGTATTTGAACCACTGTATATGGGACCATACAGCATCGTCGACAAGGCTAGCCCTATGGTCTATGCGGTTCAATTGCCTCGCCGGGTGAAGTGGTATCACATTAATCAGTGTAAATTGTTTGACCCCAAAAGAGGTAAAAAAACAGAGGGGACGAGCAAGGGAAGGGAATCAGGCACTGGGGGAAGAACAGGCCCCGGTGGATTTGGAGGCTCTAGAGGAGGCAGTGGGCCCCGAAGCTCTACAGCCAGGGATGGTTCACTGCTCCTGTAAGGCTATCCCACCACTGGGTTGAGGTTCCCAGCCCACTAACAGAAGTAGGGAGAAAGGCTCTACCATTAGCAAGGTCCAAGGGGAAGCTGAACCTCCCATGGTGGATCAGCTGGGGCTAGCCCAAGAGGTGGAGGAGATAGCATTGCAGCCCATAACGTGGGACTCTGCACCGACAGTAAGGAGGAGTAACAGAGTGCCACAGCCCAGGGCGCCGTGGTCCCCTGTTTACTTAGCTTCCCGCCCCAGACCGATAAGGCGAAAGACAACAGGGAGGGTGCTCTGTTGCGCTAGCAAGGGTCTCCCACCGATTATCCGGGGCTCGGGACGGCCTTGGAGGGCAGCACAAGACTCATTAAGGGGGACTATATGAGCCCCTCAGTGGAAGGCATCCTGGTCCCCAGGGTACGGTCAGCCGAGTGGTCAACGACGCCTGTACAGTGACAGGATGTAGCCTGGCCACCCGGGGACGGGTGGCGGTGTATATATTTTCCCTTCCTGTTTTGTTACTTTGTGTTGTGTGCATATGTGTTTAGGTAAGGGTACAGCATTTTATGTTCGGAACATGTTAAGTGGGCCGAGCCTGGAGAGGTCTCTCAAGGCAAGGACATGTTCTTCTTGCCTTTCAGATGTCAACACCTCCCTACTGGACGTTAGTGATGCTGGTATCGCTAAGGATCTGCACCGGGCACCGAGGGGACACCGAGGACTCCCTGGTTTTCGGATGCTCCGGGGGCAGAGCGCCGACAGTGACCACAGGAGAAGGGACTCCGGCGGCGGATGGCCGGGTCACCTACTCCCACGAGGGGAAATTACCTGGGTGGTTGGGATCAAACTCCACCAACTACTCCAACCATAAGGACTTTACCTACGGAGAGGCCTCCATCCCCTGCCCGGAGATCACTGTGGCCACTTTCAGAGTGAGAGTGACAGAAGGCAGGAAGGTATGCCTAACTTGCCAAGGGGACATACCTCTGGGACGGTGGTGGTGGCTCAGAAAGCTCAAGAGGGACGTGGGAGACCGACACTCGGACTGGGAACGTCTGGATAATGATACCTACCGAACCATCATGGGGTCATCTGGCGGGGTAACGGTGTGCTGGGAGAAATGGTGGGCGTACGACCAAGGAATTTATTTGTGTATGTGGGGATCCACTCGCGTGTGTTCAGAGGGGGTCTCCATTGCTTTCTATAGGTGGTGATCAGGATGCCTGTGATGGGGGCGTCCCCACGACCAGCACCCCTGTACTGAGTGGAGAATGTGGGAGTCATTCGTGGAGGGGTGCATGTTCGATTCCAAGAGGTCCCACCTTATGTCACAATGTGGGAGCACACTGTGACAGGTACAGACCTCTCGGGTTGTCGGAGCAGGGGAGCACAGGTAATCCTGTGCCCCCAGCACTTGAACGCTTTTGCAAGGCCACAATGCGGGTTCAGCACTGCTGGGGCAGAGCCTATCAATTGCACAATGGAGGTAATGGCCCCTAACCACATGCCTCCACAGGTAGCATATGTAGGCGGTGGGACATATTGTGTCACCACAAGTGCCCAACGGTATGAACACGGACCGGGAAGGTGGTGTCCAATACCGTACAGCAGCTTTTGCTTTAAACCCAGGGTAGAGGTTCAAGTGGCACACACCAGAATCACACCCATCCCTGAACTTTCCACGATTCACCTCACAGTACAAAACAACCTCAGCCATCTACAACAATATGTTGCCCATTTTGGCTATCCCATTGCCCCACTACCTGGGAAACTTACAGCCCTCCTCCAGGCAGTGGATTTGTCTCAAAAACATTTTTACACCATGGAGCAGAAAACTGAAATTCTAGCAGGGGAGATTGCCCAGATTAAACCCCCAGCATCATGGGATTTGGAGATATGGGCAGACATACCTGCGTGGATCCAGGTGGGATCGCATGCCTTAGTAATCGGCCAACTCCTGATTGTAGCTTATCTGCTAGTTACAAGCTGTAAGCTCAGGAGAAAAAGAAAAAGAAAGCAGTTCCTCAGGCTACTACATAGACAGGAGAGCCGTTGCTAAACACTCAAGGCGTGTAAACAAAGCTTGACCGCGACACTTAGACGGTTTTGTTATTCCCAGGGATGACTGCGTTTTCATACATGGCCCCTGGGGAGTTAGCAGGGCAGGTGTCTTTGTTTTACGGTTAAGACTGAAATGAGACTCAATGTACAATTACTGCTGTAACCTTAAGTACATATATGTATATTGCTGTCGTATATTGTAACCTGTTGGATTCTGTGTTTAGTACCGCGTTAAAAGAAATTGCGAGATATATCGACGGGATCAGTTTAGAGTTAAACTGGGGAAAGTTGGGCAATTTGGGAGACCTAGGGTTTTCTCACCACCCTGAACTTTGACACACTCGAGTGGTGTCTGACTGTGTCAGATGGGGGATTATGTAGGGGAGGATGAAAACCCCCTCATTTTACCCAGAAGGAAAAGGGCTGTAGGATCAGTCTGTGCTGTGAATTGAAACTGATACAGTTTGACCTTGGCAGAGCAGTGATTGGAATGGGGAGGACACCGGAGGGCCAATGGTGAGACAGAGTCAGCCCGAAGCATGGGGCTTTCAAGCCAATGGGAGAGCACTTGCTCGAAAACTGGGACTGACTCACAGCCATTATCGGACTATTGTCTTCCCCATGTTTACACTATGGAAGGAAATTATGCAGATCTTCAGAAAACTAGGGAACCCAAAACAAACCAAGGACCTACACAATGGCTACAGGAGGCCAACTCAATTAACACTTACTCAAACCTTGTGTAGGTTAGAAAAACTGAATTGAAGGAAAATTATGCAGACCTTTAGAAACCAGGGAACCCAAAACAACCCAAGGGCCTACACAATGGCTACAGGAGGCCAACGCAATCGACACCCATTCAAACCTTGGGTAGGTTAACATCAATGGAAAAAACCCGCAATAATCTAAAACTGCTGCATTTTTCAAAATCACAAAGCCCACCAATGGGAAGAATCGATTTCAGCAGGAGAGGCGTACTGGATAATCTGGCTATAAAAAGGGGTTTCTAACGTAGTGTGGGTGGTTCCCTGCCCTCGTCATCCAACAACCAGCAAGATTCTCGACACTGAAGGGAAACCATGTCCGAAGACACCGAAGATAGAAGAAACAAACCACTAGACTGCAGAAGGCACAGTAGTGAGTATAACCTCTGGTCCCCAGAACTCCCAACTCAGTTAGGCCAGGAAAGGTGGGAGGTTGGGCATTGTACTGCTAAACTTGTGTAAAGATTTTCGTTGTGTCCGTTTAGTGGGATTTAGGGGGGTTGTTTTGTTGGTGTATTGCTGTTTGCTGAGATACACCTTGTCAAATAAATTAGAAGCCTAAGTTCCTCTTGGAATCACCTTGTCTCAGTTCTATTGTATTACATCTCCTGATCGTGAGTCTTATGTCAGAACATTGTAAGGGAAGCTAGGAGTGCCTCGAAAATGCTCAACTGTGTGTCACAGGCTAGGGAAGAAGGGGTTAGGAGTGTTTGACACTCACAGGTGTCTCACAGGCTAGGCATAAGCTGTGGGGACGCACGAGTCTCAAAACCCCCTTCATAAGCTGTGGACACAGTCTCTCCAGGGGTGCTCTTGCAGCACTCAGGGTACCTCACAGGCCAGGCATAAGCTGTGAGGACAGAAGCCCAGAGAGAGACACCCAAGGCACAACAACACTCCCTGAGAAATCCCTTACACATGCTTGGATGCGATGTAATTTATTCCATCTAAACATTAGGAAAACTACAATTGTCATCCTCATTCCCACAAACCCACCCCTGCCTGACCGCACCCCCCCCTGCACAAACTCTGTATCCTTCTTATCAACAAAATCCTCCTCAATGGCCAGTGTTACAGGTTGAGCTCGACTATGCACAAGCTCGCTTCTGCCTCCACCTCAGCCTATTTTTGAACAAATCCTCATCCATGCTTTTTTCACCTTTAGAGTCAATTACTCCAATGCTCTCCTGGCTGGTCTCTTTTTCTCCACCCGTCATAAACTTCAGCACATCTAAATTTCTGCTGTGATCATCCGATCCCTCACTGTTCTTTTCACTTCTATCCTCACTGACCTACCTTGGCTTCTCAAATTTAAGATTCTCATCCCTGTGTTTAAATCCCTCCATCACTTTGACTCTATGTAAACTCTTTCAGCCTTACAACCCTCCCTCCCCCCGAGCTCTCCATTTCTCTGACTCCAGCTTCTTGTGTATCCCCAACTTCTTTTGCTCCACTATTAGTAGTTGTGATTTGAGCTGCCTAGGCATCACACGCTGGAATTTTCTTCTAAACTCCTCTGCCTCTCCACCCCCACTCCTTTAAGAGCCTTCTTTAAATAAGCTTTTGGTCACGTCACCTATTCTTTCCATTTTTGGCACAGTGTCTTTTTATATCTTTATGAGAATCTAAGAATGTCTATCTACATTAAAAGCATCATAAAGATACAAATATTTTGTAGTTGCAAGGACCGTATACCGTTTCAAACTGCTCAGAATTAATTTTGTTTGTTCATTTTCAGACCACTAGGTGGTGCATGTTGTCATAGTAAACCTTGGGCAATGGTGGAAAGGGAGGAATTAATCTCACATTGCCTCATTAAAGAAAAAGAGAAAGATAGGAAGGAACAGTTAGTTTAATGGACACATTAAATATGCAGTTTATTAGCTTTAAATACTTTTGATTCATAAAGGCTTATTTTGTGCCAGTTCCATGATATTTTATCAATTTAATTTTCTTCTCTCAATTGCAGTCATTGAAATCCGTACAAATTGTGAGAAATGCAGTGAAGGCTAGACTCAATATAATCATCGCAGAACATTATAAAGGATTTAAAATGCAATTATCTATAATATTGGTCCACATTAGGCAGTAAATAATGAGTGAATGGGGATTTGCAGGAATATTCTTAGAGCAGGTTTGGGAATATTTGCAATACATTGCCGACATGAATTACTTTTACAAACTGGACAATTTATATTTAATTTTGCACACCAAAAGCTAAAAATGTGCAGAATTTGGGCTTTGATGTGGCAACTTCTTCACGCTCATCCCTTTGGTCTTATTTCAAATGTTCACAAGTGAAAGGGGAAAGCTGTGTCGCTTGATGGTATTTATGCTCGAATATATTTTTATAGGAGGCATAATAACTCTGTGTGAAAGAGTGAAAGCTCTGACAACAATATCTTACATTACACTATTGTAGAAAATGAAGGAAGTTTTATTTTGTTTTGATGACCCATTGTGCCCATGCCAATGTTAGCTCTTTAATACTGGAGTTATATACTCTGACATAAAATCACATAGAATCATAGAAATTTACAGCACGGAAGGAGGCCATTTCGGCCCATCGTGTCAGAACAATGTAATTGAAATGTGACTATTCCTTAAAGGGATAAATCATATCCAAGCTAATTATACATTGCTAATAAAACCCACAAACTGGCTCTTCGATTTGATGACAAAATTAACTTTAATTATTTCACTGACAGTGAATGACAATTTCAACATTTAGTAGAACAATTGTCATGACCAACTTCATATTCTCAGTAAATGGCTTCACAGATTTGTATGCCACCTGGTTCTGAGTACAGCAAAGCTAGCTCAGTGATCAAGAAAATATGACAAAGTTACTTCTCATTTGGTGGTTTGACTACATTCTGATGTTAGACAGCATACTTTGCAATGCTGCTGAGATCAAATGTTGGACAAGTATCAAGTTGCTTTAACTGGCTCTGTGTAGCTGTGATGTACTGTATATAAGGTCATGCTTTAAGGACATTTCCATTCTGCCTATTTTAAGAATCTGTGTTGGAAAATAAAGCAAAATGCCATTGTGACATGTGCTGCCTTAGAATAAAAACAGGAAGGTTCCAGCAGCTAAGAATACAAAGCGTGGTTAAAAGAATATTCACAAATAAGTAGCATGTGCAAATGCACGTTGAACATATACAAAAAGGAGCAAACACACTGCTGTTTCTTCATAAGATGTCAGTCTGTACCAGACACAGATAGTACTGAAAGGGTTCCATGATATCACAGAACATGCCAACATGGGGTTTATTTATAAATATAAATTGTTGACAGTGTGTACCTGCTTTATATAATGAGAATATTGTTCATATGGAAACATTTTTACAATCCAGAACCTGGAGCAGATACATTTCTTCAGATTGGCATTCATAATCTGTGCCCTATGTATTCATGGTGAACCTTTTGAATTTTATAGGGCTGATTTTGCTTGTAATGTGGAGCCTCGCCTGCTGAACTGCATATCGGGAAATCGCAGGGCACATGTGCTCTCTACAGTTTTCTAATGACTAATTGTAATGTGCTCCCAGTTGTAATGTGGAGCTCCCCACCAGGAGTGCACATTCTTACAATCAGCCATTATATCTTCATAAAAGTGAATAGAAAGAAAAGCTGAATCATCAGATCTCTAACTTCATAATCAGAAAAATACTGCATCGGGATAGAGATCTTGCCTCATATCTACTCAAACTACCTGAGTTATCTCCTAGCCAATCTAAATTGTATATCTAGTGCTAACTTTTATATGTAGGGCAGCTCTGATATAAGATGAAGTACATAGAATGTACAACATGGAGACTGGCCATTTGGCACATCCAGTCTGTGTTGGTATGTATCCTGCAGCTAAACAGTAATCCTAATCCTATGTGCCCATCCTGTTCTCAATTCCTTTTATTCCCCTTTCCTTCAACCGTATAACAAGTCATGATATGCTATAGTTCTAAAACAACTGTAAAATACAAACTTATAGAAAATTGTAAAGAGAGACATCATTTGCAATAATTTCAGATTAGTTCTCTCCACTTTTTCTCACCTCTGCTCTTGAAGGCAATTACAGGCACCAACAATCGTTCAGTACCTCATCCAAGTGACAGTTCTTCGCGTGTAATTGTCATGGGCTAGCCAAAGAGGCCATCACAACCCAGCTCAATACTGTTTCCACCTGGCATCAAAACCAACATGCACACGGAAATCCACATGCACACATGCATGCCTTCCAGATCTCTAGATAGCTCTCTGATAAAGGTCCCCACCTAACACATTGGCCCCAAGTTTCGACATGATTTGCTCCTGATTTTTAGGAGCAACTGGTGCAGAACGGAGTATCTTAGAAATCGGAATTCTCGACATTTCGTTTGCTCCAGTTCTAGTCAGTTAGAACAGTTTCACTTTGGAACAGAATTTTTTTTCAAAAGGGGGCGTGTCCTGCCACTTACGCCTGTTTTCAAAGTTTCGTGAGTGAAAACTTACTCCAAACTAACTTAGAATGGAGTAAGTGAAGAATTTTGTACGCTCGAAAAAACCTTGTATACACTTTAGAAAATCAGGCGTAGGTTACAAATTAGGCGTAGGGAACAAGGTGGGGGGGGGGGAGGGGGGGAAGGGAAGTCATTAAATTCTACAATCAATCCTTAGTTATACTTATACAAATATTATACAAATAAATCCAACCTGAATAAAAATTTATAAGCAAAGAAAAGATTAAATAAACCATGTTCCTACCTGTGTGAAATAGCATCAGCCTTCGAGCTGCTGTGCTTCAGGCAGGCCTTTCATGTTGGAGACAGGCAGGGGTGTGGCGTCAGTGTCTCGACGGCAGCGGCAGCAAGCTTCGAGCTGAGCTGCAGTGCTTGAGGCAGGCCTTCATTCTCTTCGTGGCTGGCCGCGAAGAAGCAACACCGGACGGACCCGAGGCCATTCGGCCATGAGATATCAGCGGCGTTAGTGGCTGGCCGGCAGCCGAAGAATCAGCAGCGGACCGACATGAGGCCATTCGGCCACAGGATATCAGCGGCGTCAGTGGCTGGCCGGCAGCCGAAGAATCAACACCTGACACACGCAGCTCTTTATGGTGCTTGAGGCCATTCGGCCACGCTTTAGGGGCGGCGTCAGTAGTTCGACGGCAGCCGAAGATACAGCAGCAGCCTTCGAGCTGTGAGGAGGACTGAGGCCATTTGGACAGGGAGAGGCAGCCACATCGACAGTTTTATATTTAAATTTGCAGAATGGGTGCTGCATTGTCAACACCACGTATTATGCAATGGTTTGCCATCAATTCACTGCATAGGAGAGAATTGATTAGAGCTCACCGCACCAGGAACATCGTAGCCCGTAGGTTGATGGGCAGGAGACTTTACCCACGTCGACAATATCGAACCAGGCGCTCGTACCTGGACATGAGCGAGGCTGATTGTGTGAAAAGGCTGCGTTTTCGCAGAGAAGTTGTCACTGAGATCTGTGATATGGTGAGAGCCGATTTGCAGCCCAGAAGCAGAAGGACAACTGCCTTGGCTGTTGAAGTGAAGGTAACAGCTGCACTTTCTTTCTATGCCTCGGGATCGTTTCAGGCTACAACTGGAGATGTGTGTGCCATCTCTCAACGTGCAATACATGCCTGCGTTTACCAGATCACGGCTGCACTTTATGCGCGAAGGAATGACTTCATCAATTTCCCAATGACCGCACAAGCGATCCATGAGAGGGCTGTGGGTTTCTTGAGGATTGCCAGCTTCCCAAAGGTACAGGACTGCATTGATTGTACCCACATAGCCTTGCGAGCACCTGTGGAGGAATCTGAGCAGTACCGAAATAGGAAAGGTTTCCACTCTATCAATGTGCAGCTCATGTGTGACGACAAGCAGCGCATCACGTCAGTCGATGCGAGATACCCTGGCAGCACCCACGATGCGTTCATCCTACGCGACAGCGTTCTATCTGACATGTTTGAGCAGCAGCCAGAAGGGCAGAGCTGGCTACTGGGAGACAAAGGGTACGGCCTGACCACCTGGCTCATGACGCCCCTACGCGTGACATGGACAGAAGCTGACCGTCAATACAACATGGCACACATTGCGACGCGCAGCATCATTGAGAGGACCATTGGCATATTGAAACAGCGATTCCGATGCCTGGACCATTCCGGAGGACAGTTGCTATACTCTCCTCAGATTGTCGGTCACTTCACTGTTGTGTGCTGCATGCTTCATAACTTAGCCATCATGAGGCAGCAGGAGCTGGTAGTGGAACCCGAAGATGGACATGAGGGTCCAATGCATGATGATAGTATTACGGAAGACCAGGATGTGGATAATAACGACGATCAGGAAAGCATGCAAGTGCCTGATGCCGAAGCACGAGGTCGGAGGAGGGCCGTCCATCGTGCCCCTTTAACGATTGCTCGAGACTTGCGCCAGCAGCTCATCCGTGAACGCTTCAACTACTGATGCCTGAGGGCTCTGCGGCCTCTTTTGCGCATGGACATGTTTATTCTTTGCAGTTGTTCCTACGTTGTGTTGTGTTAATGGAACATGAAACAATTTTAATGAAAAAATATTTTATTGAAAAGTTAACATCACTCTAATAAAATATTTGTTGTATCAAACTATACTTTTTAATATGACTCTTGAAGATCACTTAAAAACTTTAAGATCACTTATAAACTTGTAAAGTTACAAAAGTTACAAAACACTTTCTATGTGAAAAATCTTACACTCTAAGATCACTTACACTTCAAGATCACTTTTTAGATGCAAAATTAAATAATTTACAGAATGTGAGAACATTTACACTATAAGATCACTTGAAAACCCTAAGATCACTTATATGTTGTAAAGTTACAAAACTTACAAAACAGTTTCATTGTGAAAAATCTTACACTCTGAAGAACACTTAAACTTCAGGATCACTTTTTAGGTGCAAAATTAAATAAGATACAAAAAAATGTGAGAGCATTTACACTATAAGACCACTTAGAAACCATAAGATCCCTTATAAGTTGTAAAGTTACAAAACTTACAAAACAATTTCAATTTGAAAAATGCTACTACAGCTACATCAAGAACAAGAACAAAAGCAGCAAAGAAAGGCTGCAACCATGTCTCATCCATATCTCAGTGAATGTTCACTTCCTCATGGGGGTGTCATTTGATTGGCTGGGCTGTGTGCCCTTATTGCAGCAGCTACCTCAACCAGGCCCATCCTGACGGCCTGTGCCGTCGATTGCACTCCCTCGGACATTCCCTCCCTAAGTTCCCGTGTCATTACTGCTATTTCTCCTGTCAGGACCGTCAACTCTTCACCTACTGCACTGACGCCACGAATGAGTGATCGGGTAAGCTCATTGGTCTCCATACCCAATGCCACAACCTGAGTCGCATCTGTTGCACGCTGCATCTCAGGAGAGCGTGTCTCCAATCTCCTTCTCCTCTGCCTGGGTCTGCCTTGTGGCACCACTACACTGGGAGGCGCGGGCACGGACGGTGGGACGCTCGGTGTTCCAGATGGCTGAACTGGAGGGAGGGGCTCGGGCTGGAATGGTGGGATGCTCTGTGTTGCAGATGGCAGTACTAGAGAGAGATGCTCGGGCTGGAACGGTAGGACGCTCGGTGTTCCAGACGACAGCACTCGAGTGCGAGCCGTGGGCTGGGATGTTGGACGAATGGGTGTAAACTGCTCCATGATATCAGCAGCAACACTGGGACCCGAAGCGTCGGAATCAAAACCATAGTAGGTGGAACCAGAACCTATGCGAGAGGGAGGCACAGGCTGGGACGGTAGTGCACTGACTGTAGAATGCTGCATTATACCAGCAGCACCACTGGGACCCGCAACATCGGAAGCGAAACCATGGAAGGTGGAACCAAGACCTATGCTAGGGGTTGAAATTCTGATGCCCTTTGATGGGGGCTCATAAACATTAAATTGGAAGCTCTCCCCTGCAGACATTTCACTCATCACTGCCATCATCCAGTTTGGATCGTCCGCAGCTGGTTGTACTGGTTCTTGTTCTGTACCCTCAGGAACCTCAGGGTTGGCAGCAGCAGCACCGTCATCATCATCATCATCATCATCATCATCATCATCATCATCATCATCATCATCATCATCATGTTCTGCAAAATACATCAGAACAGTCAAATGCTTAACAGCAAGAGAGGGGGCCGGGTGGGTGGCATGAGTACTCTCATACATAGCAGGCCAGGCAGCAGGTTGATTTAAAGGGCCATGATGTATTTTCAGGACTTACCCTCTTCCTCGCGTGCGGGCCCAGCTTGTGCTGTACCGATTGCTTTTCTCCATGTACGACTCATCATAGCAGCTACCCTTTGTTCCAAGGGTGTCAGTGGATGCAGATTGGGCACGCCTCCTCCTGTTCGAGTTGCCTCCCTTTTGTTGTGGGCCAATTTCTTCTGCAAAAAGTAAAATATAACTTTTTACAGAGTGCGTCAGTCTGCAAGGTGGGACATACAGATAGCCAGGTTACAATTACGATTAAATTAAAAATGGGAAATATTACTTGCACTAACTACTTGACCAAGGTCGTGCCATTTCTTTTTACACTGACTTCCAGATCTCCTGGTATGCACCACTGCGCAGTAATCTTCTGCAACTTGGTTCCAGCGTTTCTTCATTTCTTTTGGTGGCACTTTTATGCGACCTCTGTTGCTGGTATCTAGCTCCTGCCATCTCTGCTCAATTACGTTGACTAATATCTCCACTTCCTCATGCAAGAAATTCTTTGTTCTTGGTGGACGTTGATCCATTGCAAAGTTGAATTGGCACTCTTATTTCTCCAAACACACAGTCCTTAATTTTCATGCACCAATGCAGCACCGGTTCTGCAAATTTAGCAGTGAAAAGCTGAACTCACTGATTTCAGCAGGTGATTTATTCAGCAGTGCTGCTAAAAGCACTCCTTCACACACAGAAATATCAAAGAAAATTAAATTACAAGCCTTTGCAGGGGTTCAAGAAACAAATCTTCACTTTTTGTGCAGTCCTTTTAAAAATGGCCGAGTGCCAATGTTTGTGTGAGACTGCGCATGCGCGCACGCTCCAACGCATATGCGCAGGGTTGCCGGCACCACGAAGGCTAATTTAAATTGTACCCGCTCCCTGCCACTTAGAAAATCGGCGCGAGTGTTAGGCTCCACCCCCTGCTGCGAAGAGCGCGCTGCGCCAAGCAAACATCGAGCTCCAAGGAGCTCGAGAATATCGGACTTTTTTTTAAGCGCAGTTTTCGGCGCGAAAAACAGGCGCCCAGCTCGAAGGTGCGCCGTTTTCGCCACGGGACGAAACTTGGAGCCATAGGCTTGTCTGTTCTCCATGGATGATGACTGCCCTGCTGAGTGTCTCCATCATTTTCTGTTTCTGGATCAGGAGCATGATCCTGGCTGATTTTTCCTCTCCCTAGCCTAGAGATTCTGAAGTCATTTATAGCGTGGCGACTGCCATGTTGGCTGAAATCATCTAATTTAGGACAGATCAGGAACAGAAACCTGACCTTTCTGATCGATATGATTAAGACATAGTGGTGCATTTAGCCACTGTGCCATGGGGGGAGGGGAAAGAAAGGTATACCTCAGGCTTATTTTAATAAATGCTTCACTTCCTTCCAAAATCCAAAATAAATGTTGGCGTAACATACATCAAAATACACAACATAAATAAAATAATTTTCGACAACATGATAATTTTGCTGAACATTGTGAAGGGCCAGCACTTTATAATGCTCAGCATCGTACATGTTTAGAAGCAAATAAGATTTCTCAGTTCACAATGATGTCAGAATGAACAAAATACTTATAGTTTAATTTCAAGTATATATGTGCAAACATAAAAAAGTACATAAATTGGATTTATTAAATAAATACTTTTAAAAATTACTTATTGGGCTGAATTGCATGAAGCATGACAGTCTTTAGGCTTTTCACTGCTAATAAACTGCAAATCTTTGCCTTTGTAACCAGCAACTTGGGAAACATTTTATATGCTAGTGTAAATATTTTTGAAAAAGCAGCTTTAGTTACACAGTCAATGAAAATGTAATCCTGCACCATACTGAATGATCATGGGCCTTGTGGTTTTAAACATTTATATTTAAAGTTAAAATGCAAATGAATTTATGAAACACACACAAAGTACCACTGGACATGCTCATTATACTCAAGTGTACACAAACTAATTGTCGCAGAATACATCATAAAACATAATATTACACATCCAGGAGGAAAGATCCAGCAGCTTATCACATAAATTGCAACAGCACGATGAATTAGAACTGAATACAAGGCCCTCTTCTACAATTTGTACAGGAATTGGAAATCCCAGTCTTGTAATATAATGGTAACTAAACATACAGGGAAATAATTTACTCCTATTGATGCAGTATGAAATTGTTCTATGTTATGTGCTATCATCTATGCTGCAGACTAGCTACTGTGGGGTATGTTTTCCTCTGGGTGCTAAGTTTAACAAAAAAGTATATAGAAACATAGAAACATAGAAAATAGGTGCAGGAGTAGGCCATTCGGCCCTTCTAGCCTGCACCGCCATTCAATGAGTTCATGGCTGAACATGCAACTTCAGTACCCCATTCCTGCTTTCTCACCATACCCCTTGATCCCCCTAGTAGTAAGGACTTCATCGAACTCCTTTTTGAATATATTTAGTGAATTGGCCTCAACAACTTTCTGTGGTAGAGAATTCCACAGGTTCACCACTCTCTGGGTGAAGAAATTCCTCCTCATCTCGGTCCTAAATGGCTTACCCCTTATCCTTAGACTGTGTCCCCTGGTTCTGGACTTCCCCAACATTGGGAACATTCTTCCTGCATCTAACCTGTCTAAACCCGTCAGAATTTTAAACGTTTCTATGAGGTCCCCTCTCATTCTTCTGAACTCCAGTGAATACAAGCCCAGTTGATCCAGTCTTTCTTGATAGGTCAGTCCCGCCATCCCGGGAATCAGTCTGGTGAACCTTCGCTGCACTCCCTCAATAGCAAGAATGTCCTTCCTCAGGTTAGGAGACCAAAACTGTACACAATACTCCAGGTGTGGCCTCACCAAGGCCATGTACAACTGTAGCAACACCTCCCTGCCCCTGTACTCAAATCCCCTCGCTATGAAGGCCAACATGCCATCTGCTTTCTTAACCGTCTGCTGTACCTGCATGCCAACCTTCAATGACTGATGTACCATGACACCCAGGTCTCTTTGCACCTCCCCTTTTCCTAATCTGTCACCATTCAGATAATAGTCTGTCTCTCTGTTTTTACCACCAAAGTGGATAACCTCACATTTATCCACATTATACTTCATCTGCCATGCATTTGCCCACTCACCTAACCTATCCAAGTCGCTCTGCAGCCTCATAGCATCCTCCTCGCAGCTCACACTGCCACCCAACTTAGTGTCATCCGCAAATTTGGAGATACTACATTTAATCCCCTCATCTAAATCATTAATGTACAGTGTAAACAGCTGGGGCCCCAGCACAGAACCTTGCGGTACCCCACTAGTCACTGCCTGCCATTCTGAAAAGTCCCCATTTACTCCTACTCTTTGCTTCCTGTCTGACAACCAGTTCTCAATCCATGTCAGCACATTACCCCCAATCCCATGTGCTTTAACTTTGCACATTAATCTCTTGTGTGGGACCTTGTCGAAAGCCTTCTGAAAGTCCAAATATACCACGTCAACTGGTTCTCCCTTGTCCACTCTACTGGAAACATCCTCAAAAAATTCCAGAAGATTTGTCAAGCATGATTTCCCTTTCACAAATCCATGCTGACTTGGACCTATCATATCACCTCTTTCCAAATGCACTGCTATGACATCCTTAATAATTGATTCCATCATTTTACCCACTACCGATGTCAGGCTGACCGGTTTATAATTCCCTGTTATCTCTCTCCCTCCTTTTTTAAAAAGTGGGGTTACATTGGCTACCCTCCACTCCATAGGAACTGATCCAGAGTCAATGGAATGTTGGAAAATGACTGTCAATGCATCCACTATTTCCAAGACGACCTTCTTAAGTACTCTGGGATGCAGTCCATCAGACCCTGGGGATTTATCGGCCTTCAATCCCATCAATTTCCCCAACACAATTTCCCGACTAATAAAGATTTCCCTCAGTTCCTCCTCCTTACTAGACCCTCTGACCCCTTTTATATCCGGAAGGTTGTTTGTGTCCTCCTTAGTGAATACCGAACCAAAGTACTTGTTCAATTGGTCCGCCATTTCTTTGTTCCCCGTTATGACTTCCCCTGATTCTGACTGCAGGGGACCTACGTTTGTCTTTACTAACCTTTTTCTCTACATATCTATAGAAACTTTTGCAATCCGTCTTAATGTTCCCTGCAAGCTTCTTCTCTAACTCCATTTTCCCTGCCCTAATCAAACCCTTTGTCCTCCTCTGCTGAGTTCTAAATTTCTCCCAGTCCCCGGGTTCGCTGCTATTTCTGGCCAATTTGTATGCCACTTCCTTGGCTTTAATACTATCCCTGATTTCCCTTGATAGCCAGGTTGAGCCACCTTCCCTTTTTTATTTTTACGCCAGACAGGAATGTACAATTGTTGTAGTTCATTCATGCGGTCTCTAAATGTCTGCCATTGCCCATCCACAGTCAACCCCTTCAGTATCATTCGCCAATCTATCCTAGCCAATTCACGCCTCATACCTTCAAAGTTACCCTTTTTTAAGTTCTGGACCATGGTCTCTGAATTAACTGTTTCATTCTCCATCCTAATGCAGAATTCCACCATATTATGGTCACTCTTCCCCAAGGGGCCTCGCACAACGAGATTGCTAATTAATCCTTTCTCATTACACAACACCCAGTCTAAGATGGCCTCCCCCCTAGTTGGTTCCTCGACATATTGGTCTAAAAAACCATCCCTTATGCACTCCGGGAAATCTTCCTCCACCGTATTGCTTCCAGTTTGGTTAGCCCAATCTATGTGCATATTAAAGTCACCCATTATAACTGCTGCACCTTTATTGCACGCACCTCTAATTTCATGTTTGATGCCCTCCCCAACATCACTACTACTGTTTGAAGGTCTGTACACAACTCCCACTAACGTTTTTTGCCCTTTGGTGTTCTGCAGCTCTACCCATATAGATTCCACATCATCCAAGCTAATGTCCTTCCGAACTATTGCCTTAATTCCTCCTTAACCAGCAATGCTACCCCACCTCCTTTTCCTTTTATTCTATCTTTCCTGAATGTTGAATACCCCTGGATGTTGAGTTCCCAGCCCTGATCATCCTGGAGCCACGTCTCCGTAATCCCAATCACATCATATTTGTTAACATCTATTTGCACAGTTAATTCATCCACCTTATTGCGGATACTCCTTGCATTAAGACACAAAGCCTTCAGGCTTGTTTTTTTAACACCCTTTGTCCTTTTAGAATTTTGCTGTACAATGGCCCTTTTTGTTCTTTGCCTTGGGTTTCTCTGCCCTCCACTTTTCCTCATCTCCTTTCTGTCTTTTGCTTTTGCCTCCTTTTTGTTTCCCTCTGTCTCCCTGCATTGGTTCCCATCCCCCTGCCATATTAGTTTAACTCCTCCCCAACAGCACTAGCAAACACTCCCCCTTGGACATTGGTTCCGGTCCTGCCCCGGTTTGTACTGGTCCCACCTCCCCCAGAACCGGTTCCAATGCCCCAGGAATTCGAATCCCTCCCTGCTGCACCACTGCTCAAGCCACGTATTCATCTGCGCTATCCTGCGATTCCTACTCTGACTATCATGTGGCACTGGTAGCAATCCCGAGATTACTACTTTTGAGGTCCTACTTTTTAATTTAGCTCCTAGCTCCTTAAATTCGTTTCGTAGGACCTCATCCCTTTTTTTACCTATGTCATTGGTACCAATGTGCACCACGACAACTGGCTGATCTCCCTCCCTTTTTAGAATGTCCTGCACCCGCTCCGAGACATCCTTGACCCTTGCACCAGGGAGGCAACATACCATCCTGGAGTCTCGGTTGCGGCCGCAGAAACGCCTATCTATTCCCCTTACAATTGAATCCCCTATCACTATCGCTCTCCCACTCTTTTTCCTGCCCTCCTGTGCAACAGAGCCAGCCAAGGTGCCATGAAGTTGGCTGCTGTTGCCCTCCTCTGATGAGTTATCCCCCTCAACAGTACTCAAAGCAGTGTATCTGTTTTGCAGGGGGATGACCACAGGGGACTCCTGCACTACCTTCCTTGCACTGCTCTTCCTGTTGGTCTTCCATTCCCTATCTGGCTGTGGACCCTTTCCCTGCGGTACGACCAACTCGCTACATGTGATACTCACGTCATTCTCAGCATCGTGGATGCTCCAGAGTGAATCCACCCTCAGCTCCAACTCCGCAACGCAGACCGTCAGGAGCTGGAGGTGGACACACTTCCTGCACACATAGTCGTCAGGGACACTGGAGTCGTCCCTGAGTTCCCACATGGTACAGGAGGAGCATAACACCCGACCGAGCTCTCCTGCCATGACTTAACCCTTAGATACACTTAAATTGCAACAACAATGTTAAAGTTTACTCACTATTATAGAAGAGAAAAAAGAAAAACTACTCACCAGTAAACAGGTGAGCAAGACTGATGGTGTGTGGAACAAGCTTTTTGTCCAATATTAGTGTAATTCCAAGTCTTGATCCCATCCTAAAATAAGTATATGGAAATTAATGGGGAAAACAGCACCTCCCAAACCCACGACCTCTACAGCCTAGAAGGACAAGGACAGCAGGCGCATGGGAACACCACTACCTCCAAGTTCCCCTCCATGTTACACACCGTCCTGACTTGGAAATATATCACTGTTCCTTCATCGTTGTTGGGTCAAAATCCTGGAACTCCCTCTGTAGCAGCACTGTGGGAGTACCTTCACCACACGGACTGCAGCGGTTCAAGAAGGCGGCTCATCACCACCTTCTCAAGGGCAGTTAGGGATGGGCAATAAATGCTGGTCTTGCCAGTGATGCCCACATCCCAGGAATGAATAAGAAAAACATTACTTGGTAAAGATTGTTATGGTCTTGTTAAAGGATTGAGCTGCAAAAATGGATCTGAATTGTTTCAGGGTGGGGAAGGAAGTGAATCAAACATAAATTCACATTCAGACACGGGATTGGTTATACAAAGAGAAAATGTTAAAAGTATGAACACAGCTAGTACTTCCTGGGATGTGGTCATTGCTGGCAAGGTCAGCATTTATTGCCCATCCCTAATTGCCCTTGAGAAGGTAGTGGTAAGCCACCTCTTGAACCGCTGCTGTCCATTTGGTGAAAGTACTACCATATTGCTGTTACGGAGGGAATTCCAGAAGTTTGTCTCAGCGACGATGAAGGAGCGGCGATATATTTCCAAGTCAGGATGGTGTGTAACTTGATGTTCCCACGTGCCTGCTGCCTTTGTCCTTCTAGGTGGTGGAGGCGCTGTTGAAGAAGCCTTGGCGAGTTGCTGCAGTGCATCCTGTAGATGGCACACACTGCAGCCACAGTGCGCCGGTGGTGGAAGGAGTGAATGTTTAAGATGATGGATGGGGTGCCAATCAAAGAGGTTGCTTTGTCCTGGATGGTGATGAGCTTCTTGAGTGTTGTTGGAGCTGCACTCGTCCAGGCAAGTGGAGAGTATTCCATCACATTCCTGACTTGTACCTTGTAGATGCTGGAAAGGCTTTGGGGAGTCAATAGTGAGACACTCATTGCAGAAAGCCCAGCCTCTGACCTGCTCTTATAGCCATAGTATTTATGTGGTTGTTCCAGTTAAATTTCTGATCAATGGTGACCCCCCCAAAAAGTCGATGTTGGAGGATTCGGCGATGGTAATACCGTTGAATATCAAGGGGAGGTGATTAGATTCTCGCTTGTTGGAGGTGGTCATTGCCTGGTATTTGTATGTCGCAAATGTTACCTGCCACTTATCAGCCCAAGCCTGAATGTCGTCCAGGTCTTGCCGCACACCATACGCTACCATTCCTTTGTTGCAGATGGTAATCGTGAATGTTATTTGCCACTTATCAGCCCAAGCCTGGATGTTGTTAAGGTCTTGCTGCTTGCAGTCATGAACTGCTTCATTATCTCAGGAATAGTGAATGGAGTTGAAGGTTGTGCAATCATCAGCGAACAGCTCCATTTCTGACCTTATGATGGAGGTAAGGTCATTGATCAAGCAGCTGAAGATAGTTGAGCCTAGGACACTGCCCTGAGGAACTCATGCAGCAATGTCCTGGGGCTGAGATGATTGGTCTTCCTTTGTGCTATGTGTGACTCCAGCCTCTGGAGAGCTTTCCCGCCGATTCCCGGTGACTTCAAGTTTACTAAGTTCCTTGGTGCTCCTCCAGGCTCCATTAAAGTTTTCAAAAACAAAATTACTTGTTTGTTGGGGGCCGCTGGTTTGACCATAGCAAATTCCTGAAAACCTACGTGACGAATTTCTCCAAGGGGTCCTTGAAGGCCCCTCATTAACATATTCAAGGAGCCTACTGTCTGGTGGCTGCCTAAAGAATAGTGATGACAAAATTAACAATCACCTATATGCATGTGAAGATTGTGCATGGGCCGACGCACTGTTAAATTTGTCATCATTGCACCCGTTTTACATCTGTAAAATGGGCACAATGATGTGCAATGTTCCCCCACTATTCCTATCGAATTTTACACCTTTTTGGCACAGCAGATTCTACTGCCCATTAGATGTGTTGCTGGGTGATTTTTACTCATTTTTCAGATCATTGGGCTGAATGACCTATTCCTGTGTTGTAGTTTCTATATAATTTACCATTCACTAGAAGATATAATTAAACTTGCTCTGTGTGCTTGCTGAAGAAATTATTCATGTCCGAAGGTATGATATTAAATTCTGATTTTGCTGCACACTGTCACATCTCAGTACATAGCACGATGATTCTTGCAATGTGCCCACTCTTGACATTAAACAGAATGCTCTTGAGTTTAATTACTTTGCCATAGCTATAATTATCATTGAAGATAGAAGTCTGGAAGGCATCAGATGGTTTTCTTCTGCCCATTATTTTCAAATTAATTTCTCCTATCAAAGGGCCACTTGCTTCATTTCTCTCGGAGTAATGATACACAACATTAATAGACGGCAGGCTGCGCAGTGTCCCTCATGTCATCGTCTCTATACTTGTGTTTGGGTGGGACAACCGCAATATCAGTATCACTAATGCACCTTGTATGTTTTTATATTTATTCATTTATTTCCCTTTGTGTTCCCGACTGTTGTCTTGACAGCAATCTAAACCAATGTTTTGTGCAATGTCCCTGGCTTCTGGGAAGGCAAGTTGCCATTAATGTGACATTGTGATCGTCTGACTACATTAATAATGGTCCTGCCAGTTTTACTACAAAATTGTCAAAATAATGAGTGAGAAATGTCAGGTTTGAACGAGATTTGAGGGGAGGGATTATGCTCTCTGAATGGCGTCATAGGCTACACAGCTGATGCTAGTACGACACCCTAGTTTGTAGTGCTTACTGTCAATAAACTTCTATTTTAATTGGACCAGCGTATTACAAGAAAAGAGAGAAAACTCATATTGGTTTGTTTGGAATCTTCTCAAAAGCAATAATTTAAGATTATTTCCCCAATTTTTCTCTAATTCTCACCTCAGGCCACTAATGCTTGTTGGGAGTAGGGAATTTTACCCATTAGTTTGCACAGGTGACATATGTAGAAACTCAGCATGAGGGGTTGGAAGATTCAGGCGGGGAAGCCATTGCTCCAAAAGTGTAGCAGCAATGTGCTGTCCCTTATTTTCCAGCAGGGTTGATATGTTGATGTTGGTGGAGGTTTGTAAAAATTAAGGTGAGCAATGCAAATAGAGGTTGGACTTCTATCCCCTATATAGTTTATTGCCGTATAAACTACAAACTTACTTCTTGGTCTTCAGAATTGAATTTCTTAGCTGATTTCTGAGTGAGAGAGAGCTACTATTAATTTTGCCTTATGGTTTGCTTTAGTTGTATTCTGTTTGGTGCATTGTTAGTATTCTGCTTTTAGAAATATTATTTTGTGCATTTAACTTTCTTTTTCCACCACAACCATCAAGGGATTTTCGCTGTCAATTGAAACAGCCTTCTTTGATATCATGGACATTTCTCTGGTGTATTCCTCTCGCCTTCATGGAGTTAGACGAGAAGGAGGAGATCCACAGAAATGGGCAGAAGAAACTCTACCTGCACCTGAGGGGTGCTGCACAGACTGATCATTACTCAAGTATGTGGATCCACAGATCTCCCCAGAGCTATTTGGGTACGGTGTTTGCCACCTACACTTCATCAGAGAGGCTGCTACTAGGACTGGTGCTACCAGAAATGATGAGTAGGCTGGGCTAAAAACCACCCATCTCCTGCAGCTGCACGCCCATTTGGCCAACAATCAAATGGGGTCAGGTGCTACACCATTCTTATCACTTGCCTCTGAACTGGGCTTACTTATATTTCAGTTTTGCTTGGCTCTTCTTTCCAACCCCTTCCCTTCCCCAGCCTTGGAAAGTCCAACAAATAGTTAAAATTAATTTTGTAATTTGGTGATTCCTTTACATCAAAGGATATAATCACACTTAACTTCAATCAACTTAAACTTTAACTGTCACCAAGGTGATGCCCACCATTGATGTATGACCTGCACACCCAGCAGTTTGTCAGCCTTGTAAATACCACCAACGTTCTTTCAGACAAAGCGATCATTGATGCGCACCTGATGTAAGGCTCTTGCAGCTATCATGCCACCATGGGCCCTTTCATGTGGTCTAACAGGGGGCGGGGGCATGGCTTCAGTGTCAGCCTGATTGTCTGGGCTGATGTCAGCGTCTGTCTCCTCGTCCTCCTTTTCCTCTCTCTGATGAGGTGGACTGTCAGACTCTTCAGGCAATTCTTGTCCCCTCCTGAGAGCCAAGTTGTGTAGCATGGAGCACACCACCACGAATTGAGCTACCTGCTCAGGGTGGTATTGGACCTCGCCTCCTGAGTGGTCCAGGCATCAAAAGCGCTGCTTCAGCACTCCAATGGTTTTCTCCACGATATTGCGAGTTGCTCTGTGGCTCACGTATCGCTTCTCGACCTCAGTGTGGGTGTCACGCAGGGGGGTCATCAGCCAGGTGGCGAGACCATATCCTTTGTCACCAAGCATCCAGCATTGACCTTGTGGCTCATTGTTAAACAAGTCAGATACAGTGCTCTCACACAGGATGTGAGCATCATGGATGCTGCCCGGAAATTGAGCATTCACTGCCAGTATAATTTGCTGGTGGTCAACAATCAGTTGAACATTCAGGGAATGGAATCCCTTGTAGTTCCTGAAAACCTCAGCATCCTGAAAAGGTGCCCGCATTGCGATGTGCGTACAGTCTATTGCTCCCTGCACCTTGGGGAAGTTTGCAATTCTAGAGAATCCTAGAGCCCTCTCACTCTGTGCCTCCCTGATCAAAGGGAAGCTGATCAAGTCCCTCCAGCATGTGTCCAGGGCTTCAGTGGCCTGACTAATGCAGCAATGTGTGGCATGCTGAGAAAGTCCGCAAACGTCACCAGCTGTGGCCTGAGAAGAACCCGAGGCGTAGAACGACAGTGCCACGGTGACTTTGACCGCGATGTACAGTGCAGTACTGATGGTACTGGCAGGCTGCAGATCTGCCCTTATCAGCTGGCATACCTCAATGATAACCTCTTTTGTGGAAGCGCAGTCTCCGAAGGCAAGTGGTGTCGGGCAAGTCGAGGTAAGAATGCTTTTCCTTGTACTTGCGGGGGGTGTAACGTCTGGTCCCCTCATCTGTCTGTCACGCCTTACATTGGCACATAATGCAGTGGAGCGTTCCTTCGGTGCTGTCGAGTCTGCTGCTCACCAAGAGAGGGTGAGAAATTGCAGTTGCTCTCTGTTTTCCACCGATTGGTCACAAACAAGGAATGTCCCGATGAAGACACCCCTTCAATTCCAATCGGTCACAGTATGGTCAAGATGTTTTTACAGATGTTCACATCAACTGCAACGACCTGCAGAGTACATCTGAACTCCGCCGAGGTTGATGCACAGCAGCCTTTTAAAGGATGCGCCATGTGATCTCGGACATGGCGTCCATAACGCTGTGATTCATTCCGGTTAGTTCCACTTTTTGTGGGTGGTTTTGTGGGCGAGCGACATTGTGGGCGATATGTGTGCGAGGTGGTGAAATTGACGCTAGTTTCGGTAAATATGCTCTTTACGACAAAAAAAAGTGGGCGGGCGTTAATATTGAATCTCGGCGTTAAATCCATCCGGAAAGTAACGCTGGGCGATATTATGGGCGATGAATTCGCCGATTCTGCTGATTCTGCCCCCAAAAAGTGGGCGGGTGGTAATATTTTTTATCGGCGTTAAGCACATGGGGAAAGTAATGCTCGGCGATAAGTTGCCGAAAAATGTCCGTCAGTTTCCATTTTGTGCCAAAATGGGTGATATATATGGACATTATACGCCATTTCAGCAGGAAAATGGGTGTTAAGTGGGCGTTAAGCATACAAAAAAAGTGGAGGTTCTTGCCCCATGTTTTCAAATGAGCTCACGACTGAAAATTGAAGACAGACAGCTTACTGTGCTTCAACTAGCTTTGTGCCAGTAGCTGGGCAGAAAAGCCTGAACTTAACCAAGAGTAGAACATCAGCCCTCATGGTGCCAATGTTTGTCTAACAGTTATTTTGAATTGAGAAAAGACTGGATTTTCAATATTATCATCTTAAATTAATATAATTAATTAATATTATTATTTGAAAATATGTTTATCACTTTTTGGTAAATATGCTCTCTACAGTGTACATAGAAACATAGGAACGAGAGTAGCCCATTTAGCCCCTCGAGTTTGTTCCATCATTCAATGAGATCGTGGCTGATCTGTGACCTAACTCCATATACCCGCCTTTGTCCCATATCCCCTAATACCTCTGGTTAACAAAAATCCATCAATCTCTGATTTAAAATTAACAATTGATCTAACATCAATTGCCATTTACAGAAGAGAGTTCCAAACTTCTATCACCCTTTGTGTATAAAAGTATTTCCTAATTTCACTCCTGAAAGGTCTGTCTCTAATTTTTAGACTATGCCCCTAGTCCTAGACTCCCCAACCAGCGGAAATAGATTTTCTCTATCTACCCTATCTGCTCCCCTTAATATCTTGAAAACTTCGATCATGTCACCCCTTAACTTTCTACATTCCAGGGAATATAACCCTAGTTTGTGTAATCTCACCATGTAATTTAATCCCTGGAATCTGCTTATCATTCTGATAAGCCTATGCTACACTTCCTCCAAGGCCAATATATCCTTCCTAAGGTGTAGTGCCCAGTCCCAAAACTGCTCATAGAGCTCCAGGTGTGGTCTAACCAGGGCTTTGTATAGGTGCAACATAACTTCTACCCCCTTGTGTTCTAGTCCTCTAGATATAAAGGCTAGCATTCCATTAGCCTTTTTGATTATTTTTTTGTACCTGTTCATGACATTTTAATGATCTATCTACCTGGACTTCCAATTCTCTTTGGGCCGCCACTGTTTTTAGCTTTTCACCATTTAGAATGTATCCTGTTCTATCCTTTTTTAGGTCCAAAGTGGATGACTTCACATTTGTCTACATTGAAATCCATTTGCCACAGTTTTGCCCATTCACTTAATCTATCAATATCAATACACAATAGTGTACTTTTTCTATATTTATAAACGGGGATTACTCTTGTATCAGCAACATGATGTTGTCTACCTCAAGGTCCTATATCACTACCAACTTATTTTTGCTAATTTTCTCCTCTCTTATAGGAACTGATATTTGGTTATAGGTTCACAGGTCCTGGTAACCCTTTGGTATCTTTCATCAACTGACCACACTTCATGTGTGAGCTTAGGCAGTGAATGTTGTAAGTTTATCTGATTATGGAGGGCATCACAGTTGAATGTGCATTTGTGTGACTGCAAGAACGTACAATGGAGAAAATTCACATCAAATTGAACTGTCTGAGAATTCTTCATGGCAATTTAATTTAAACAAAATAGCTGTCAAAATGAAAAATGTCAGTTGACTAAGATTTACACATGTACATCTCTTATTGGAATCTGTCAAATAAACAGCACAGTAATAAGAATATTTGGCAACATTTGAAACAGTTTGTGCAACATGACCAAAAATGTAACAATGTATAAAAATATAATACCAAAATGGTAACAGTTTAGTGAGCCGTGTTGGAAATGAACAGACTTATTACGGTGTCAGAGTGCTTAAACTTTGCCCGTGTGTAATGTGTTTGAAGTTTTCCGCTAGTAACAGAGAGCAGATAATATTTACTTTGTTTTGACAGGCTCAGTTTTCACAGCCATTTATTTTTGTACATCTTAACCTTTTGTATTTGAAACAAGGTTTGTCAAGTTGAGTCGCTTATACACAGCTGGATTGGTGAATAATATGTGAATCATTCTTATTCTCAATGATATGCAGTCAGGCCAGCTTTGGGAGCTGCAAGTGTAAATGTCAGGCGTGTTCCTACAGGAATGGCAGATTCGTTTGTTGTAGTTCGAGATTTTGTAGTTGTGTGTAGGCTGAAACTTGTCAATGCTTGCCTCCAAAAATGAACAATTTCAGTATTAGCTGTTGCCAGGTCTTATTTGCTGTGTTATCAAGTCCAATCTGGCATTGAGATATCCCGACTGCAATGATTTTGTTGACACATTAGTTGTACTATTTATAAAAAGGTATTAGATTACACACAGCTTCTGGTTTCTATTTCCCCCCCCCCGGTCCTGAAATGTTCTCTGCCTGAAATGCAGTATCTTAATGTTTGCTTGCTCACTGTTTCATGACCTTATATTCCTTGGAGGACACTGAGGCCCCGATATTAACGGAAAGGCGGGGAGGGTGCGGGGAAGGCGCAAGGACCCTGCAAGGCCGGGGAAACGGAAGTCTTGCCGAACTTAACGACAGGACCTCATTTGCATTTTCTTCTTCCATTTCCCGCATGGCAGCAGGCCTAATTAACAGGCTGGTGGCCAGGAGGGAACACCAGCGACAGGAGGCCGCAGTCGGGGACCCGTGAGGCAGTCCTCGACAGTCGGGAGGTGGGGAAGGGTGGCGATCGGGGTTTGGGGGTGGGATCGGCTACGATTGTCTGGAGGGAGTGCGAGGTCGGGACTTGGTGGTGGATGTCGCCGATCGCAGCAGAGAGGAGAGAGAGAGAGAGAGGCTGTAATTGGCAGAGGGGAGGCCAAAGGCTTCCTTGATGATCGGGATGGTTGCACACTCCCACCCGGTGTGGGGGGGTGGGGGTTAATATCAAGTCAATGGAGTTCATGTCTTGGTGTTGCTGGGAGTTGAAGCTATTGTCCTAGATTTAAAGAAAGAAAGAAAGACTTGCATTTATATAGAGCCTTTCACGACCACTGGATGACTCAAAGTGCTTTACAGCCAATGAAGTACTTTTGGAATACAGTCACTGTTGTAATGTGGGAAACACGGCAGCCAATTTGCGCACAGCAAGCTCCCACAAACAGCAATGTGATAATGATCAGATAATCTATTTTTGTTGTGTTCATTGAAGTATACATATTGGCCAGGACACCGGGGATAACTCTCCTGCTCTTCTTCGAAGTAGTGCCTTGAGATCTTTTACATCCACATTTAATCGTGAATGGCGTTTATATCTTTTTAATTAAAAATGTTTGTCTGTGTCTTTTTCTTCTTTGCATCACCCTGGGCTTTCTATCCCGAACACTGACTGCGAGAACAGGCTGGCAACTGCGGCCATCTCTATGGCTGCTGCTAGTGATACTCCATGGCCACTTGGAAGGAGATGCAGCCTAACGTGGTCCATCGCTTGCTGATTTTTAGTATTTTCTGTTGGTACTGGACTCACCAGCTCTGTGATGTAGCAACTTAACAACTGCAATTTGCTATCTGGGGCAAATGAGAATATGGATGTCAGCCAAGATGGTATTTAATTATACTTGGTTTCTTGAATTTGATTCTCCCTCACTAACTCCTCAGTTGTATGTGCTAGCTCATGATGAGATACAGTTCCACAGTCACCGCTGCCTTGTAATACCTTGTCCAAGTGTCCAATCTCCATGTTTGAGTCAAGGCAAGCTTCTTGATCATGAGGACATTACATCCAAGCCTAAATCTGTTCTCATCCAACTTCTACACATGCACCATTTTCCAGCAGAAATCATAGGGCTTTGCTCATTTTGGGGCAGTAATGATGGTGGGGCTGTAAAGTTTGCACCCGGGAATAGTTTGTGGCTCAGTCAGCAAAATTGGGCAGCTGGGTCCTGAGTGTGGGGCAGAGAGCTAACAGAGGCATTGCACACCTCCCTTAGGTGCAAGGCTGGCTGAACATGTGAAAATCCTAAGCTAAACAGCCGGTATGGGAGGGCTCTGAGAGAGGCTTGGGGAGAAAAAAAAAACCTGAAAAAGACCCACCAACAACATTCCCAATACATAGCCCACGCAACCACAACATAAATCGCAAAAAAACCCCAAAAAACAATCACATTTACCTGGGGTGGACATTACTTACCTCACTGCAGTCGGTATAGGTCGGACTGCCAGCTTTCACAGGCGGTCCCAGCAGGGCGCTCTATGGAGTGCTACCGGTCGGGCGGGACTCAAAAATCGAGCCTGTGTCGCAACCAGGGGCGTTGCACACTGGCTCGCCTCTTCCGGGCCCCGCTGAGGCTGACCCTGAAAACCTGGGCGCTGGACGCTGGCCACCCGCCCAGAAGGGTTCGCTGCCACCATTGCTGCCCCTCCGGGATGAAATTAGAGACGGACAGGACCGGAAAATCCAGCTCTTTATGATTAACTGCCTAAACCTTAGGGGAGTTTTATCACCCCGGACTATGGGGGTGAGGTCAAGAGTACCGCTCCCATTACTGCTCCAAATGAGAACAGCTTACTCAGCATAGATGGGGATTGAATTTGGGAGTTTCCTGGTTTGTATGGCCCAGTCACAACTGTGCCATTGTGTGACCTTGAATCAGATTTCCATTGTAGTTAAGGCCTTTATTTGATTTAAACAGAAGACAAAATAAGGACAATGACAACAACAACTTGTATTTATATAGCACCTTTAGCATAGTGAAACATTCCAAGGTGTTTCACAGGAGTATTATGAGACAAAAAGTTATTTCATAATATGTAGAAATGTCTGAAATACAACTGCTCTAGGTGTAAAAAAATTAAAGATGGCGTATCAGGTTAGACAATGGCATTGCCAATACCTGCCACAATGAAGGGGACCTGGTTTTCTGTGGATAATGGAATTTAGCAGATCATTGAGAGTCTCCACATTTAGTCCTATGCATATGTGTCATTCCTTGATGGGAATGAAGAAAAATGTGATAAAAAATACCACAAATTAATGTAATTTTTCCTGACCTGTTGGGTAGATTTATATCAGACTTGTAGGAGGTTGGTGTAACTGGACTTGAGGCTTTGTCCTTCAAGAATTCTAGTGGATAATCAGAAAGATAGATAATTAGGGCACATATCATGAATATTTGACTTTATATGAATTTATTGAATCTTAATTCCCCAGAATTTATTTCTGAGACCTGGTTTTAAGATAATGATGCAGAGTAACTGAGAGAAAAAAAGTTAAACAGAACAGTTTTCCTCAAGAAAATGATGCTTGGATGAATTAATCACACTGAAAATGTCTAAAAAGTGAGGGAGAAATGTATTATTTATTGATTGAATAATGCTGATAGTTAACGCTAATTTACAATTAATCTTTTTGATCTGCATGTTGGAAATTCTAGATGTTTTTGACTAATTGACAGCTATAGAGCAACTAATTTAAATGATTGGAATGACGTAGAACTCTGTTCGTGGCTCATATTACAGTCACTCCTGGGGCAACAATACCTGCGATTCAATCACCTGCATTTCCTCGTTCTGCCTTTGTCTGGTTACAGGTATTGTTTGTCATGTTCTCATTGAGTACACACCAATGCCTGCTGAATTCTCTTGAAGTGGATTATCTTGCTTAAATCTGAATTGTATTCAGCTGCTTCTTTTACTTTACAATCTCTAGGCCTAATGTATACCGCTATGACCCTGTACTTTAAAATTATTCTGGCAGATAATAAGCTCCATATTAAATTACCGTTTGCAAGGTCCAACCTCATAGCTCTACATTTTAAATTTTATTGACAAAATGATGTTCCTTCCTTCTTTCCTCCTGAACTGTTGAACTGGATGATACAATGAGTGAATAATACAATGAGGTAGATTTTAACTATCGAGCAGCCAGCCGGCCGAATGTGCCGGCCAGCCAGTGTCGGTGGGTCGCCCGGTGTGTTTTGTGGGCCGGGCCTCGTTAACATATGTTTGGTGGGCTGTGGATGGCAAAATCAACATTGCAATTTAGCCCATTGGCTCTGGGCCTGCACAATATTGGGCAAACTGGAGGTCAACCTGACTGGGAGAAACGTAGGCCTGGGGAAGGGGGAAGCTTGCAATCATGGAAAAGGGGGGAGCCCGGGCAGCAGCACCCCACATTATTGTTTTGGAGCCCGGATAAGCACTCCTGCTTCTCCTGGCCCCACAAAAATAATTTCAGCACTTTCCTTTTCAGGCCTCTTCTGATGTTCTGCCTGGTTTTACTAAGTGGAGCATCCACCCACTAGGCAGCTAAATTGGCATCGATGTCCCACATGCATCATTGGATCCCTGATTTGGCCACGCAGAAGGCCCTGGGATGAATTGTGCTGGAGTCGAAATGACCAGTCGCTCCATCACCTTCATTTTAATTCTGCTGCTGTCCATTTTCTACTGGGCAGAGGGAGAGGATTATGCAATGAGTTGAAAAAACCATGATTCACTTAGGTTGTGAAATTTTAAATTATTTTTCAACAACAACAACATCAACAACTTGTAGCCTTTAGCAGGAGTATTAGGAGACAAAAAATTTGACCCCGAGCCGCATAAGGAGAAATTAGGGAAGGTGACCAAAAGCTTGATCAAAGAGGTAGGTTTTAAGGAGCGTCTTGAAGGAGAAAAGAGAGGTAGAGAGGTTTAGGCAGGGAATCCCAGAGCCTAGGGCTGCCAATGATTGAGTGATTATAATCAGGGATGCTCAAGAGGGCAGAATTAGAGGAGCGCAGATATCTCCGGGGGTTGTGTGGCTGGAGGAGATTACAGAGATAGGGAGGGGTGAGGCCATGGAGGGATTTGAAAACAAGAATGATAATTTTGAAATCGAGGTGTTACTTAACTGAGAGCCAATATAGGTCAGCGAGCACAGGGGTGATGGGTGAGCAGGACTTGGTGCGAGTTAAGACATGGGCTGCCGAGTTTTGGATAACCTCTAGTTTACAGAGGGTAGAATGTGGGAGGCCAGCCAGGAGTGCGTTGGAATAGTCAAGTCTAGAGGTAACAAAAGCATGGACGAGGGCTTCAGCAATGGATGAGCTGAGGCAAGGGTAGAGACGGGCGATATTACGGAAGTGGAAATAGGCGGTCTTAGTTATGCTGCAGATATGTGGTTGAAAGCTCATTTCAGGGTCAAATATGATACCAAGTTTGTGAACATTCTGGTTCAGCCTCAGACAGGACAATAATTATGATCTGGATATTCCTGTGTACAATGCATTTTTTGTATAATTGTACATTGTGGTGGTAGTATCCCTATATACAGGCAAAATAGGTTCACTGGGGAGAATCACCTGATACTGAGAAAGAGCTCATTTTGAACTTAACCAGCCTTCTCAGTTACCTGGCTTCTAGAGCTGCCAACATGATAAAATGGGGAATATCCATGGTAAATATGTTGTTTCAGAGTTTCTGGCCCTATTTTTTTGTTTGGAAAATTGGTTCTGGAAGGTAGGAAGGAGCCTAGACTGGAAGATGAATAAAAACTCGAAAGCCAGGATAAGTGGATTTCATTGTTCCAAAAAAGCCCATATGATTTAGTGAACAGGATCTGCCTTAACAATCCTAGGAATGTTAGTCTCCTTACCAACAGGATGGGAATACAATAGTAAATTCCTTGTGTTGGCCACTATCTGTTGAATTCCCAGTAGAGCCAGTGCCTATTCACTAATATCTTAGCAAGGCCCTGATTAATAGTATTGTGTAATTATAGCTTAATTTCTCTATTATAACCAGAAAGAAAGGATCCTTTAAATACCACATATTTAATACCAGGAATTAACCTAAGTAAATTATTTATACTCACATACCACAATGTGTTTTCCGATGGTGAAAGCAAACTTAGAGCCGTCTTGCAGGAAGGATATATCTGAGCTGTAGATATGAGTTGACGCACTTAAGCCTGACGATATTTAAGCAGAATTTTTGAAATGCCAAGTGAAGTGCCTGATAAGATGAAATACTTGGTGTGTCACAATAGGGCCAATCAAGTAAACATCCGTCATGGACTTGAAGAGAGTGCCTTTGTTATAGCTTGCTGTCTGCCCTGTACAGGTTTCTGAATACAAAAGGAATAATGGAAATGCTGTGTAAAGATTCACAGTTGTATAGAACTGTTCGTCTCAGTACTGGAGGATTTAATGTCTCCGACTATATAAAGAGATTTGCGGTAAGATTATCAAAGTTTGAACTTACTTATTTAAAAATGAATACAACAAAATAAGTAAACCTGTTGAAGATGATCTGGTGCCTAATGCGGTATGAAAACCATTTTGAAGCATAAATTAATACAATCACAAAGTCTGATGATTAATCCTTTACAATTTTATTTGACTTTTTTTGATAAGAGAATCTCTGCTTAGTAACATAGATGGTTGATTCAGGATTATCTGGGGTGTTATATTGTAGTTCTGTCATTAATAAAATGCCTTCAAGTCTTGATTAAAATAGAAATGATAAAGAATAAAATAAAACATGTTTTTGGCATCAGTCCCTGAAACCTAACAAATGGAAAACTAGACAAAAAATTGGAGTTAAGGTGTATTTTGGTAAAACCCAGCAAATGACGGATTTAGCAGTGTGATGGCCTGATTTGTGTGTGCGCGAGGTCGACTGCTAAATTGATCCTGAGATTTTTTTTTAGACAGCTGCCTGTAAGAAGCAACATTAATTTAAATATTAAAATGAGGGTCCTGCAACTGAATAAGGACCAGTTTGCTAAATGTGTGCCTGGAAACTCCTGATTCTCAAAGAGGAAGTCATTACCTTACCAGTCGGGAAGCATGCTGCTGAAGTACTATCTAAAGGGAGACCCATCTCCATACGCTGCTGTATGGACTTGATATGCTACTGGAGAGTGTTTTGGTGATTTTTGATGAACATCTGCCTCTCGCATGGAGCGAATATCACTCTCATGGGTCTGTATCTCAGCATTCTCACTGCTCTGCGAGAGAGTACAGAAGTGATGAGATGCTCTAACGGGCCCTATCAATACTGTCCTTCATGCTTTGCAAGCCAGCGGACATACTGGAGCCCTGAGCCAAGTTTGAGGTGCCGTCAAAGCTGTCAGAACTACCATCAAAGTCTCCATTATTCAGAGTCCCAATGCAGTGCTGATAGAGTTGAACACTCGCTCTATCGTTAACTGTACGGACTGGATGCCATACGCGAAGACCCCATGCAAGCTGGAGTTGGATTCCTCCATGGAATCGGCCATTGTGCGGAAGCTCGCTGGGAGGCTGTCTCATGCACTTAAAGATTTGTGCTTCGTAGCCTGCAGTTCTTTTCTGTCGGCTGGATTCTTGAGGACTTCATCTCTGCCTCCTGCTGCAGGGCTAGGATACGAGGTCGTCCTCCAGCAAATTGCTTCACGGGATGTCCTATCCATCTGCCCTTGCTCCTGCATACGTGCTCGATGTAGCTTGCAGTGCAGACCTCCCCATTCTAGCCTCCAAAGTATGCGAGGTGCCAGTCTCTGAGCTGGTGCTCGCTTGGGTATGGTTGATTGACACTGGATCATCTGGAAGGATGTCCTGCTCTTCCTCCAGTCTCACTGAGTGTTCCAGAGTTTCAGGATCTGAAGGGGAAGAGCGGGACAAAGGTTAGCAATTGGTGGCAAGGGTAAGCAGAGACAGATGCAAGCAGCAGCCCTTTGTCATGCATTGTGTGTGAGGGTGAGATTTCAGTCAGAAGGGAAAGAGTGTAAGCTGGCTAAACAACCCTGTGGGATGTCTCCTCCAGCCTCTCCAGAAGTCACGATCCTGATGCACTCCCTGCCCACAATGTCCATGACAATCTCTACCAGAGAAGACAGGATGTGTAAAGATGCTTTGGCTGCCTGCTTCTTGTTATTGTGTGCCAGCTTACCCTACAAGAAAGAGGGGAGTGTGTTAGTGTTGACCTAGTGAGATGTTTTGAAGATGTGCATGTCAGGGTAGAATAGTGTTGCTGGTGTGTGAAAGATGGTAGAGGTGTGTGGAGGTGAGGAAAGTGATAATGAGGACAGTAGCAGCAGTGAAGTGAAGTGCACAGCAGTAATTGGAGAAGAGAGGTAGGAAGCTGGGGAGGGGAGGGTTGCGAGTGCTGAGGTGGCTGGTAATGCAGGCTAAGCAGAGAGTAATGAGAGACAAGAATTAAGAGTCTTAGCTTCGTATCTCTTGTCAGATCATTGAACTTTGTCTGCATTGCAGCCAGGTCCTTGGAGCAATGCTTTTGACACTGACCTGCTCTGCCACCTCTGTCCACTGTTGCCTCCAAGTTAGCCGGGATACCTTCTTACCACTGGGTGGAAAAATGATGTCCTTCCTCCTGTCGATCTCCACAAGCATTCTCCAAAGTTGCATTTAAAAAGTGGGGAGCCCTGCCAGTATCTCTTCTGCCTGCCATTTCAGTGGTGTTCAGAATGAAGCTGATTGCAGCCATCGTGTACCTTCCTCCGAAGAGGTCCTGGGTGCTTTTAACTGACACCAGTGACATCTGATTTTCCGCCCCTCTGTTAGACAAGCTGCCAATGAAGAGCGCGAGTAGTGTTGGCAACTCACTTATTTCATGCTAAGCAGGCACAGGGACCAAATTAGCATGGTCCCTGAGTCCACATCAACAAGTGCACCATCGGAGCCTGGTAACCATTTTGCTCCTGGTTTCAGCCAATTACAAATTTAGGCCCCAGTATATCTCACAAATGCAGTGCAGCAATCAACAAAGCCAACAGAATGTTGAACCACATAGCCCAAAAAATATTTTGAGAGTTAACTGTGACCAAAATATACAATGCTCCGGTCAGACCATGCCTTGAGCACTGGGTCCAGTTCTGGTTGTCAAGAAACATGGGCGGCATTCAACTACAACAAAAATTACTTGCATTTATAGTGTCTTTAACTGAGAAAAACATCTCAAAATGTTTCACAGAGTTGTGATCAAAAAATGGATTTTCAGTCTGAAAAGGAGATGCCTGAAATGTGGTCTTATAGATGTGTATAAGATAGCAATTGGTATAGAAAAGGTTAATCTGAAATACTATTTTTAATTAAACTGTGGGAGTAGGACAAGGAGAAAGAGATGGCATTTCTTTGTGAGTCGAAAAGAATAATTTCAAGACTCGTGGAAATTTTTCAGCTCTGATATCATGTTGCAAAAGAATGTCACTGGTTACAGTAACAGTGTGTAAATAATGGACCTGCATGGGCTTTGTTACTGCCAGTCACGTGGTGTTGAAACTGGCAGATTTGCTGCTGAATATCGATTCAGTACAAATACTGCCCACAGGAACGGAATGTATGTCATTATTTCTTTATACAGGGTAGAGATAAAAAGAAAAAATATGAATGCTGGAAATTTTAATTAAAAATAAAACTTTGTGGAAATGCATAACAGTTCTCTGAAAGAGAAAAAATAAGTTCATAGTAGTTTGTTTTACCACAGTTTTACCACAGTGCACTGTTAGCATGAAGTGAACATCCATCTATAATATGTTATAAATCTTATGCTTTCATGCACTACTTGTGTACAAAATCTTACTTCCTGTTGTTAACATTTAATGTATGATAAATTCCTATGTTCACATTTATAACGGCCTAGAAATTGCAGTCGGAGGTGTACCTCCGGAGTATACCTCTGACCCGCAAAACATTGGCGCCCAGGCTGTGAAAAGTCTCGGGCTTCAAGGCGGAGGGCAGCATAAAGGCCCATGGATCCCAGGGACGCAGGCAGTTTGGAAGCGTCCCTGGGATCACGTGGGCCTGGTCCTCCAATCACAAAGGAGAATTCTATTGCAATTATTTATGAAGCGAATCCCCATATGATATGCAATGGAATCTCCAAATAATTATACAATGCACAGAATTCTAACATTATACAAGGTACTGAATTGCAATTTTATCCATAAGTTCCTTCATTGCACCAAACTCAATAAAATTTCATTTTTTTAAACATCATTTACTGTAATCCAGGCCAATATTTACATAAATTCATTTAATGTGTATGTACATAATTTTGGATTTTTAAATATTTTATTTAAGCCTTATATATACCTTGACTCTGATGAAAGCAGGCCCTATGCGAGTTGCGTGGTCAATTGCCAAGCAGTTGTTGGGCAAATAGCCCAACTCTGCACAGTTTTCAGGCGAAACGGATGACAGATCACAAGTTCCGTATTTCTGAGAGTACGCCGTCGCAGACAGCACCATTTCAGGACCAATAAAAACATTTCCTAATACAGCCAATGTAAATTTGTAATGCTGAAATTACACCCTCCCACCAGTGGTAGTGTTGTAATGCCTCAATGTTGCATATCTCAGCTTCTCATACTGTACAGCAGAGAAACTTCTTGGGGTGAATTTCTTTGGGGCTTTTCACACTCTGTTGCCGTGACTTCAGCGGAAATCTCATTTACCCATGTAAAAACGCGTTTTCTGCTGAAGTTATGGCAGTGGATTGGGAGAAGCCCTGGGGAAATTCAGACCCCTAGGTTCCAGCCAATTCTACTTCTCAACTTACATTCCATTCTCTCAAAAAATTGTATAAAAATAAAAACAGAATATATAACATATATAATAGGGACTGAATTACCCTTGTGTGCCCTGCTCCAGTTATCTCCTGCCCTCTAACCCCCTTTCGCCTCTTCCTTCCCCATGTGCAACATCTGTAGTGTAACATCTGTAGTGGGGAAAATGCTTGAAGCTATCATTAAGGAAGAAAGAGCGGGACATCTAGATAGGAATAGTGCAATCAAGCAGACACAACATGGATTCATGAAGGGGAAATCATGTTTAACTAATTTACTGGAATTCTTTGAGGATATAACGAGCATGGTGGATAGAGGTGTACCGATGGATGTGGTGTATTTAGATTTCCAAAAGGCATTCAATAAGATGCCACACAAAAGGTTACTGCAGAAGATAAAGGTACACGGAGTCAGAGGAAATGTATTAGCATGGATCGAGAATTGGCTGGCTAACAGAAAGCAGAGAGTCGGGATAAATGGGTCCTTTTCGGGTTGGAAATCGGTGGTTAGTGGTGTGCCACAGGGATCGGTGCTGGGACCATAACTGTTTACAATATAGATAGATGACCTGGAAGAGGGGACAGAGTGTAGTGTAACAAAATTTGTAGATGACACAAAGATTAGTGGGAAAGCGGGTTGTGTAGAGGACACAGAGAAGATGCAAAGAGATTTGGATAGGTTAAGCGAATGGGCTAAGGTTTGGCAGATGGAATACAATGTCGGAAAATGTGAGGTCATACACCTTGGAAAAAAAAACAGTAAAAGGGAATATTATTTGAATGGGGAGAAATTACAACATGCTGCGGTGCAGAGGGACCTGGGGGTCCTTGTGCATGAATCCCAAAAAGTGAGTTTGCAGGTGCAGCAGGTAATCAGGAAGGCAAATGGAATGTTGGCCTTCATTGCGAAAGGGATGGAGTACAAAAGCAGGGAGGTCCTGCTGCAACTGTATAGGGTATTGGTGAGGCCGCACCTGGAGTACTGCGTGCAGTTTTGGCCACCTTACTTAAGGAAGGATATACTAGCTTTGGAGGGGGTACAGAGATGATTCACTAGGCTGATTCCGGAGATGAGGGGGTTACCTCGTTGGAGTTCAGAAGGATAAGGGGTGATCTTATAGAAACATTTAAAATAATGAAAGGGATAGACAAGATAGAGGCAGAGAGGTTGTTTCCACTGGTCGGGGAGACTAGAACTAGGGGGCACAGCCTCAAAATACGGGGGAGCCAATTTAAAACCGAGTTGAGAAGGAATTTCTTCTCCCAGAGGGTTGTGAATCTGTGGAATTCTCTGCCCAAGGAAGCAGTTGAGGCGAGCTCATTGAATGTATTCAAATCACAGATAGATAGATTTTTAACCAATAAGGGAATTAAGGGTTACGGGGAGCGGGCAGGTAAGTGGAGCTGAGTCCACGGCCAGATCAGCCATGATCTTGTTGAATGGCGGAGCAGGCTCGAGGGGCTAGATGGCCTTCTCCTGTTCCTAATTCTTATGTTCTTATGTTCTTATGTGCAGTGCCATGGGAGATTGACTATCTTATTGAGAATCTTGCGAAGGGCATTCACTTCCTGTCCACAAACCTTACTTCCTGTTGTTAGGATTTTTGGTCATGTTATTGACTCAACATTTACCATTGCAAATTGCTACGTCAACATTTTCCAGTGAATTTTGCTGTGTCCACTGTCACAATATAATTATAGGCTCTGGACATTAGCTGGCTCTGTAGAGGGAGTTTCTGTAGAGGGCAACTTTCTTGTAATCATAAGAACAATATGGAGAAAAAGCAGTGCATACATTGTTACTGTTAGCCTTGGCTCTGTGGTAACACTCTTGCCTCTGAGTCATGAGATTGTGCATGCAAATCCCATTCTAAGATTTGTGCACATAATCTAGGCTGGCACTTCAATGCAGTATTGAAGGAATGTTGGAGGTGCTATTTTACAGATGAAACATTACACTGCCTGCTCAGGTGGATGTAAAAAATCCCATGGCACGATTTGAAATAGAGTAGAAAAGATCTCCTGGTATCCTAGCCAAATGATCCCTCAACCAACATCACCAAAAGCAGATTAACTGGCCATTCATCTCATTACTGTTTATGAGATCTTGCTATGCATAAATAGACTGCTGCATTTGCCCCAATACAACAGTGACTCCACCTCAAAATTGGTGCTATTGTTTTGATTCAGGTACCAAGATATACTTATTTTATTAGCTTTGATCACTTGAGACATGCAATGCAGTACAGCTGCCTGGGTGATACAAGCTAAATCCACCACTAGTATCCGAAATGATGCTGAGATAACCATTGGATGGATCAGCAGATTTCTGGCAAAACCTAGTCTTAATGTTATATTAAGCTCATAACATCAACTTCCTAAAGGTCCAGTGTGAAACAAAATATGTGGCACAGAACCAAAGCATGTTATACATTTTCCCATGAATTCATGGTGGTTAATATGTGGAAAATAAAGTTTCCATATTATACTGATTATTTTTTTACTAAGTGCTGACAGGAAAAATAAAAAGCTTATAGAGAGTTAACTCTTAAATCACTATTTTAGAAAATAAATCTTTAAAAACGAAGATCAGCAGATGGAGATGGTGTGCATTGATTCTGAAGAAATATGTAGCAGAGGTAGAAAACAGAGTGAAGTCCCCCAGGCAATGTGCGGCATGCCATGAAATCGGTATCACTTGGGAGATATGCATGACAGGGGCCACCCGCTGTGGATGTGCCATTCTGAAAGCTGCAGCACTTGATGAATGGGCTGCTTCGGTGGTGCTGGAAACTTATCACAGCATAAAATACCTTTCTCAAAATGGAAAAGAAAGGGATAGGGTTTAATGACATATCCCACCATGGCACAATGTAGGCCATGTTGTGAGCAATGAAGTGAATAGGATTGCAATATATGTGGGTCACAGGGCATCACTTCCCTAAACAAGCAATGCTGTTGTAAGAAAGAGTATGATGCTAATGAGGAAATCAAGATCTTAGAAAATAAACAAAGGGATGGTTCTAATAAGACCAATTTATAGCAAAAAAGCCAATCTTTTATACTAATTGATGATTTTTTTTTAACAAGTTGTACTAGAACTGAATTGTTTAATTATAGGAACTGATATATTACAGTCTGTGCCCTAGCACAGTGCTTCAGTACTGGGCAATAACATTGAGTGATGGATAAAATAGATATGTTACTGGGGCCGTGATTATTTTCTGATGATGTAATCCATTAAATACTCCTACAGCAGTACTTCATGTTCCTATAGGTAAGTGGAAAGGTTTGCCAAGGGTTCAGTTGGCTGAAAGGGTCTGGTATGGTATTTTGGCTCTTAACAGTCAGGCAGCATCTGTAGTGAGAGAAACAGAGTTAATGTTTCATGTTGATGACCCTTTGTCATAAATCTAGGAGACTCCATTTAGAATATAAACAGGAGCAGAGTGCCATGTAGTTGTAAAACAAAATCTATGGTCTTCCAGATGCTGGAGATAAATGGCACAATGACATTAGGAATACTTTTAGGCAGCAGAAAACAATTGCATGTTAGTGACAATAGTTTAGTGAATGAATGCTCCGTTTCCAGATGTGGGTTGCTTAGACCCAGCCTTGGATTGTTGATGCCAGCTGTTTACACAGCAGCAGCTGAAAGTTACAAACATGATTTTAGTTTTTATTTTATTCCCTAAAACACTACCACCTTATTTTACTACATACTCCGGGTTGTACAGGCTGTTTATTTTCTTGGCTGAGTATAGCCGTACAGCTATAAACTGGACCTTCTGTAAGTAAAAATGATCTCATCTAAACAGAATATGAAACTACTTCTGTGCTAGTTCTGTATCCATACTTCACTATTACGGTTATAATAAGGAATTTTGCCTTGAAATGTATTAATGTGGCTTAAAAGAAATTTCTTTCATTCTTATAGCCAAATTGCAAGAGAAGGTGTGGCTATAATTTAAAATGAAACCAATTAGTAATTAAGTCACTGTTATTATAATTTCTCTTTTTTTCTCTGGAAAATCTGTACAAAAATATCTGATTCATAAATACTTTATAAATATGAAATGATGTCTCTGAAACTCTGCAGAGATTTTCAATTGTGCTATTGTAGAGCCAGAGCTGATTTGAAAGCATTAGCAGACTGGTTTTGAACTAAAATTCAGAAAGTCTATTCTTACAAAGAGGAGCTTGTTTTATTACCATAACAAAAAAAAAACTGATTTCCTGTCAGGTTACAACTCTGTGAGTCCTGTTTTCTTCAAAATGAATTAAAAATCAGGCGGAAAAACTGACAGTCCATGTTGGCAAGAATTTTAAAAGGGCTTTCATTTTATTTATGAGTGAAGTATGAATAAAACATATTTATAGTTTGCTTTCAATGCAAGATAAATCATGGGAAAAGGAGCCTAAACAATGCAATGGTTTTAATCTATATCGAGGAAGGCAACCTTTCAAAGTTCAAGAGCCAGAACAGAAAATTGTATTTGGCAAAGAAGAGCAAATGTTTTGGCTCCTTTACATTATAGCTTAGGTCAAGGGAAAGCAATGGAACTCCAGTGGTGAGGCACTATGTAGGTCCAGCCTTTTGTGTTCAGGAGAGTCTCCAAATGTTCAAGAATCCATGGCACTCTGTGGAAATGCCTTAAATTAGAATATAATAGTATGGATATTTTCATGTGTATTTGGGACATTTTCTTTGTTGAGTGCAGTTGTGGCAACAAATTCCAGTCTTTTTTTAATTATGAAGGTTATTAGATTCCAATAATTGCAATAATCCGAGCAACCAGCAATAAGAAACAAAATTCAATAATTTCTGCACAGCAGAGAAATTGGTACCAGCACGATAATGTTTGTACTGTACCTGCCTTCCCAGGACATAAGCTGTAATGTAAAAGCCCATGAATGCTTGTGGCTTTTTGTCATGTAAAATGTTCCTTGCGCTGTACAGGAGGTAAACTGTTACTTTTGACATGCTTTGTTTCTATCCATTTCAAGCAATCCGATTTCTACTCAGAAATGTATGAACATACGAACTCTGACATGTGAGCATCATTAAATAAGGTTAACTAACTATGACAGAATTTGGTTATATTAAGTACATCCGGTATGGAAAACTGGAGCCATTAAACTCATTTTAACTTCAACTGATGTTGCTGTTGAGGAGCCCGCCTCAGCTTATCTGCTGCTGAAACCTTCATCCATGCCTTTGTTACCTCTAGACTTGACTATTCCAATGCTCTCCTGGCTGGCCTCCCATCTTCTTCCCTACATAAACTTGAGATCATCCAAAACTCTGCTGCCTGTATCCTAACTCGTACCAAGACTCGTTCATCCATCACCCCTGTGCTCACTGACCTACATTGGCTCCTGCTCCTCGATTTTAAAATTTGTATCCTTGTTTTCAAATCCCTCCATGGTCTCGCTCCTTTGTATCTCTTTAACTTCCTCCAGCCCTACAACCCTCTGAGATCTCTGCATCCTCCAATTTGTACCTCTTGCACATCCCTGATTTTAATTACTCCACCATTGGTGGCTGTGCCTTCAGCTGCCTAGGCCCTAAGCTCTGGCATTCCCTCCCTAAACCTCTCCATCTCTCTACCTCTCTCTCCACCTTTAAGACGCTCCTTAAAACCTATCACTTTGATCAACCTTTTGGTCATCTGTCCTAATACCTCCTTACGTTGCTCAGTGTCAAATGTTGTTTGCTAACATTTCTGTGAATTGTCTTGGGACAATTTATTACATTACAGCTGCTATATAAATGCAAGTTATAGTTATAGTAGTAGTTGTAGAGACCAACTGAATTGGTGCTACAAAATATTTGCCTCGGATCAAACTTCTTCAGTTCAGAGTCAAAGCCATTTGAGGACCATTCCTCAAAATATCATGATTGACCATGCAAATAAACTAGGAGCTAGACTTTCCACTCAGATCGCTAGGGCCTAAAAAATGGGCAATGTTCCAGCCTTAGCGATGTTTTAGCTTTCATGATCGCTGGAACATTGCCCATTTTTCGGATCACTACTTTTTTTTCCTGGCAATAGCCCAGCGATAGCTCAGCGATGTGGACTGGGCCTTAGCAATACAAAATGGGCCACACCAATGTGGAAGGCAAGGCTTGTCTAGCAACAGCCTTCTGCGCATGCATTTTTTTTTGTTGCAAACAAGTTTTCCTGAGATTCGGGAGGTCAGGGGTCATCCACGCATGTGCAGAAGGCAAAGGGCGGGGGAGAGAGAGAGAGAGAGAGAGGAGAGAGAAAGGAGAGGAGAGCCAGAAAAGAGAAGAGAGAAAGTCACAGATAGACAGACAGTCAGAGAGAGAAATAATATATCATAATCATAAATCAAAATATATCAATCAATAAATCAATATGTCCAACCTGGAGCATGAATCGGCGGAGAGTGGCCAGGATGTGGAGGGGAGGAGGAGGACCAAACCCTTCTCCGATGAGGCCAACGAGGCTCTCATCCAGGAGGTGCACTCCTGGTGGGCCCAATTAACCCGGGTTGGGCGTTGGAAACCTCCAGTCCGGGCTGACAGGAAAATTTGGGGCGAGATGGCCGACATGGTCTCGTCGACGTCCCACGAGGCAAGGGGGTCCGACCAGTGCCGCAAGCGTTGGAACAGCCTGGTTGCTTCGACAAGAGTAAGTATGAAATAGATTTTAAATTGTAATGACCCACATAATATGTAAATCTCCCAGATTGAAATTAAGCTGGTTATTCTTGTATATATTCCCTGCTAAGATCTGGACAGGGCTCGGAACCTGTGCCCTTTTTAAGTTTAATTTTGGCACCATCTCCTTTTGGGTTATGTTGGTGGATGGAGCACGACTGTGCACTGAGGTGTCCGGTCACCTTCACCCAGACTGTGTCAGTCTCTCCGGCTGCTGTCACTTACACAGTGACCCAGCCTGGACTGGGGGAGAGCTGCCCTGGCTCACTGTCTGCCCTGGGACACTTTGGGACATTAGCTCCTGTCATTGCCGAGTTCACCAGCTATCCTGATTCCCATCACCCCCGGGGGCCCTTCAATAGAGATTGTATTCGAGATGTTTGTGTCAAGCCTTAGATCCTAAACACGATCTTTATTATAACCATGCATCAATTGTGGATACAAACCCTATTAGCATGTAACGTTGGAAACTTGTCTTTCCATGATATTACCTAGTCAATTAGCTTATGCCATGCTCTTGTCACGTTTGCAGAGGAAGATATCTAAGAATCAAGCTGAGCGCAGGCGCACAGGAGGAGGCCCTGCCCAGCTCAGTTTATGACTGACTTTGAAGAACACGCTGCGGAATTGGTCAGCAGCCACAGTCATTCAGCCACCACCCGTGGTGAAGCAGAGGCTCTTCCTTGCGTCACGTGAGTAATGTGTAAAGCAGTGTTAATTCAAAGTAATGTAACGGCAATTCATATACAAATGATGTCATGTTATGCATGCAGCTTCTGTCCTACTCTCAGGTTAACAACATAAGAACATAAGAAATAAGAGCAGGAGCCGGCCAACTGGCCCCTCGAGCCTGCTCCGCCATTTGATAAGATCATTGCTGATCTGATGTAGGGCTCAGCTCCACTTCCCTGCCCACTCCCCATAAACCTTCACTCCCTTATCATTTGTCTATCTCCAACTGATCCAGCCTCCACAGCTCTCTGGGGCAGTGAATTCCACATAGATGCACTACCATATGTACTACCATATGATGCAGTAACGTCTCTCGGTCACATTTATTGTAGTAGTGCTGCTCTTCCTATGTATGCCAGCGCAGCGCAAGAATCCATTCTGTTCTAATAAGCTCAATAAGCTCACTTGTGTTTTGCAGGTCCCACAACTCCGATGGTGCAGAGGGAGGCCACACTTGCACCTGTCAACGTGCAGGTGGTCATCACCACAGGTGCCGAGGAGGCCGACACATTGGAACCAGAACCAGAGGAGGAGGAGAACGTTATGGAAAGGGAGGAGGATGCCCCTTGCATCCAACTGGAAGTCATACCTGTGGCCACTTCTTTATTGTCATCTTCGACAGAAGAAGTAGCGGGACCAAGCGGCTTGCAGCTGACGACGCCAAGGCGTTTATTAGTGCTCACGCCGACCCCACGGAGGTCGAGTCAGTGAGCTCAGCACATGCCTCCACTGGCAAGTCAGATTGAGGGCCTTGACCAGGCTGTGTGTGGAGTGTATCACGATAAGTCGCAAGGTCCTCCAGGCGTTTGGTGTGTTCACGGGAAACATTTCATCGGAGGATATGCAGCAGATTATCCGGGAGATGCGTGAGCAGACCGCCTAGCGGCATTCGAGACTGGTGGGAGATGGCACTGCACCCCAGGGTGCTGTCCCACTAACCGCCAGCACATTGCAAGTCAGGAGGAAGAACTTCCGTCTGGCTCGGAAGTCGTTTCCTGGGGAACGCCTTCCCCTCCACCACCCTCTGAGATGATCCTGCCACCGTCGCCCTCCCCCACAGCAGGAGGTCGCCCACTACATGTCCGCCTCGTCCCGCTACCTGGGGATTCAAACGGGGCCTAAGACACGGGGGGGAAGCGTAGCCGCAGGTAGGGAGGAGGGTGTTATTATTGTGTTTTAATCTGTTGTTCTTATTGTTGTTGGTATTTTTTACATTTATTATTGTGACCGTTTGGGTGGCGGGGTGGGGAGGGGGTGGAGTCACATTTTAAAAATCAAAAGTTAAAAGTGTTCAATTATTAAAATTTTTTATTGAGTTTTACAATTGTGGTGCAGTGTCTTATAATAACTTATAATAATGTAAGTTAAGGTAAAACATGAATACAACTGTTGGAAAACAATGGCCAGGCCAGGCAAGGATGAAACATTACGCAACTGCAAGTTTTGTCTTTCCATAACTGTAACTGTAACTGTCAGCAATATAAGTTCATGCAAAGCGTTCATTTATGAACTGCCGACGCAAGAGTTTTGCAGCTGCGTAGCTCCCAAAGGGTTTTTCCAGTCTTGCTGGGGGGGTTTGGGGGCATGGGTTCATCTCCAGGCTGATTGTCTTCCCCGAGGTCCTGATCATCCTCCTCCTCCTCCTCCTCCTTCTCGTCTGACTCTTCTGCCTCCATTCTTTCCTGAGGTGGACCGGCAGCCCCATCTGGCAATTGTTGTCCTCTCCTTATAGCTAGATTATGCAACATGCAGCACACCACAATAAACTCAGCGACCTGGTCAGGGTGGTAATGCAGGCTGCCTCCAGAGTGGTCCAGGTATCTGAAGCGCTGCTTCAGCACTCAAATTGTCTTTTTAACGATATTGCATGTAGCTACATGGCTTTCGTTGTATCGCTTCTTAGCTTCCATCTGGGGGATTACGGAGGGTGGTCATGAGCCAGCTGGAAAAGCCATATCCTTTATGCCCCAGCATCCAACCATGACCTTGTGACTGACTGTTAAACAGGTCAGAGACAGTGCTCTCACGCAAGATGTGTGCATCATGGATGCTGCCTGGAAAATTAGCATTTACTGCCATGATAATTTGGTTGTGGTCGACAACGAGCTGCACATTCAGGGAGCGGAATCCCTTTCAGTTACGAAACACCTCTGAATCCTGTAAAGATGCTTTCAGGGCGATGTGCATACGGTCTATTGCTCCCTGCACCCTGGGGAAGTTTGCTATTCTTGAGAAACCCAAAGCCCTCCCGGTCTGTGCCTCCCTGGTCATAGGGAAGCTTATAAAATCCATCCTGCATGCGTAAAGGGCTTCAGTCACCTGTCAAATAGAGCAATGTGTGGTGTGCTGAGAGATACCACAGATGTCGCCAGCTGAAGCCTGAAAGGAGGCCGTTGTGTAGAAGGAAAGTGCCGCAGTAACCTTTGCCTCAACAGGCAGTGCGGTCCTGATGGTGCTGGTAGGCTGCAGATCTCCCTTAATTAGCTGGCATATCTCAGCGATGACCTCCTTTTGGAAGCGCAGCCTCCTAAGGCACGTGTTATCAGACAAGTTCAGGTATGATTGCTTTTCCCTGTAAATTCGTCGGGTGTAAGGTCTCCTCCTCCGCATCAGTCTGCCATCTCTTTGATTGGGCTCTTCATTAAACACAACTTCAGTCTCCAGCATGTGAGCATTTACAAATAATGGTAGAGATGTTACAGACCCCATCACTAATGCTATAAATGCCCTTTATGGTCCTCAATAAATATAAATGTGAGCAGGTCAGTCAGTAAGGCCCTTAAATTACTCACTAGTTAAAATTATCCTGATAAGCCCCTTCTTCAAGCAGCCTCTCACTTCCTCCAACTTTCAAAATGGCGTCTGCAGTGCCGAGTCCTGTGAACAGTGCCAGGTAGGAGCGGATTTTCTCCAGCAATCTCCAGCGATCTTCTCGACGAGCGATCAACCTCGCGATGTGTGGGCGATGTGGCGAAAGTTGCGATGGACGATCATCTCGGCTATGTGAAATTCTTGTGCGCCGAAAGTTGGGCCAGCGATCTTTGGGTGATGTCCCGGCCCAACTTTCCATTGTTTAAGTAAAATGGGCGATAGCCTGCCAATTTGGGCGATAGATGGGCAGTGATCATCAGTGGAACATCTAGCCCCAAGATTCATGGCTCCAATCTTTGTGGTAAAACATTGGGGTAGAGTTTCTGCTTTGGACTCAATCAGCGATTATGGCGCAAGTTGCACCCAAAATTGAGAATCCGCTCAAACCCCCATTTGCCTATCACCGAACACAAAATCTGCCATAAACCGGCACAATCGGGCAGCGTTTTAAAACGTAATTTAAAAAAAAAATGTTGCTATAAAATATGTTCCTTGATATATTTAACTGGTAACTTGGTAAAGTTTGATTATTACAACTGAAATAGGTTTATCACAAAAAATAAACATCTTAAATCATAATGTCAATCCACCACCTGTGAATAACATTAAATTACAGAAAATTGTTTTTGAAAAACACACAAAACTATTTTCTAATGAGATTGGGGTACAGTAGTCAGTTCCTTAATAAATTTTTTTAAATTCATTCAAAACATACCTATTAGTGTCCTTGCGTCCAAAAGAACCAATTTAATTTTTGCAGCCTTTTAGAAGGCCTGTAAACGAACACAATTCACGAACCTCCCAATATATATTCACCCTGGGAGCATGGCCAGTTTTGTGAGCAGGACCTGCTTATAGTGCAATGTTTTTAAAACTAGCACAAGAGAGCGCGGAAACTCAATTTGCACTGAACGCAATTTGTGCTTAGAATTATGTAATCGTTTGCGTTGGTTATGCCAATATCAGAGGAATTGCAGCGGAAAAACCTGCGCAATCGAGCAGAAACTCTACCCCATTGAGTTACCATAATTTGAGAACCAAAATCATTGCACGCTTACAACAATGCGATGGGTATCAGCAGAAAACTTGTGTTTACTAATTCCATCTTATCTGCACTATGTTCAATGTTAAACCTGCTCTTTTAGTGTAAACATTGGCTTGGATTCACATTTGCTAATTTCAGTGAGATATTCTATACTGAATAGTAATTTAGAAAGTATGGCCATTCTACGAGTAATTTTCAAGAACATCAGCCCCCTCATCAAACCCACCCTCGACTCCTCTGTCCCCATCACCATTCCTCCCATTCCCCTCCAAAGTTCTTGGGGTGTAAATTCGGTCGCAGCTCTGTTGCAGCATTAACCCAGGCGGAGCGGTAATATTAGCGCCTTGAAAAAGTTTGCTCCTCCCGCCGAGAAATTTGTCGGAATCGGAGAAGAGCTGAAGATGGTGCAAAATCAGCCATTACACACTTGACCTCGGGGGGGGGGGCTCGAACGAAAATGCCGCCACTAAATTTATCCGACCCATTGTGCATGCGCCAATCTCCGATTCCGATCCCGGGAAAAGCCGAATCTTAAAGGCGCGGCACGGTAAGTATGCGCATGCGCAGCTCCACCTCCTCACTGACCGTAGAGCGGGAAAATGAAGGAGCAGGGAGGAAGGCAGAGAGCGCACCGCTTCTCAGCCACGGCCCTTGAGGCCTTGTTGGAGGGTGTGGAGAGGCGCAACAATACGCTACATCCTGGAGGGGGACGAAGGCCACCGCCAAGGATATTCAGGAGGCTATGGAGGGAGCTGGCCTAGCACGTCTCTGCCCATGACACGATGGTCAGAACAGCGACTCCATGTCGCAAGAAATACAACAACCTCACTAGGGTCATCAGGGTGAGTACCCTTTACATTAACCTTGCAATGCCTTCATGTGAGCATCACTGTCTTACACAATGTAAAGGCTTTACACTGCCCACCCCTTCTCTATGTCAACCAGACCATGCTCCTCATTACTGGAGGCACCCTAAACGCTCTCTCTGGCCTCACCAGACATGCCCCGCCTGTTATGTATGCAACCTTAGGTAACCTGTGGAATACAATGTCGGAATATGTGAGGTCATCCACCGTGGAAAAAAAAACAGTAAAAGGGAATATTATTTGAATGGGTAGAAATTACAACATGCTGCGGTGCAGAGGGACCTGGGGGTCCTTGTGCATGAATCCCAAAAAGTTAGTTTGCAGGTGCAGCAGGTAATCAGGAAGGCGAATGGAATGTCGGCCTTCATTGCGAGAGGGATGGAGTACAAAAGCAGGGAGGTTCTGCTGCAACTGTACAGGGTATTGGTGAGGCCGCACCTGGAGTACTGCGTGCAATTTTGGTCGCCTTACTTAAGGAAGGATATACTAGCTTTGGAGGGGGTACAGAGACGATTCACTAGGCTGATTCCGGAGATGAGGGGTTTACCTTATGATGATAGATTGAGTAGACTGGGTCTTTACTCGTTGGAATTCAGAAGGATGAGGGGTGATCTTATAGAAACATTTAAAATAATGAAAGGGATAGACAAGATAGAGGCAGAGAGGTTGTTTCCACTGGTCGGGGAGACTAGAACTAGGGGGCACAGCCTCAAAATACGGGGGAGCCAATTTAAAATCGAGTTGAGAAGGAATTTCTTCTCCCAGAGGGTTGTGAATCTGTGGAATTCTCTGCCCAAGGAAGCAGTTGAGGCGAGCTCATTGAATGTATTCAAATCACAGATAGATCGATTTTTAACCAATAAGGGAATTAAGGGTTATGGGGAGCGGGTGGGTAAGTGGAGCTGAGTCCACGGCCAGATCAGCCATGATCTTGTTGAATGGCGGAGCAGGCTCGAGGGGCTAGATGGCCTACTCCTGTTCCTAATTCTTATGTTCTTATGTTCTTATATACCGCCACCAGAGGGCATACCTGTTGGAGTCCCAAGGGATCCCAGCATCCCTTGAGAGCACTGTATATAAGCAGGTCTTCCATGCTGTACCAACACTCTGGAGTTTGAATAAAGGAGCTAAGGTCACACTTACTCATGTCTACAGTACTCAGTTGCATTGTTTTATTATGAATGTAACAATTGGCGATGAGATAACGAACAATCACGCAAAAATGCAGAGAGCTGTTGGCATCCTGGAGAAATTCTCAGAAGGGGACAATTGGGAAGCCTTCGTGGAGCGACTCGACCAATACTTCATGGCCAATGAGCTGGAAGGTGATGAGAACGCTGCCAAACGAAGGGCGATCCTCCTCACCGTCTGTGGGGCAACAACCTATGGCCTCATGAAGAATCTTCTAGTTCCAGTAAAACCAACAATCAAATCGTATGAAGAACTGTGTACGCTGGTCCGGAAGCACCTAAATCTGAAGGAACATGTTCTGATGGCAAGGTATCGATTTTACACATGTCAACGGTCTGAAGGCCAGGAAGTGGTGAGCTACGTCGCCAAACTAAGGCGCCTTGCAGGTCATTGCGAATTCGATGGATTCCTTGAGCAAATGCTAAGAGACTTCTTTGTTCTTGTCATTGACCATGAGGTTATCCTTCACAAACTATTGACTGTTGAAACACCGAACCTGAGCAAAGTCATAACGATAGCCCAGGCATTTATGTCCGCCAGCGATAACACCAAATTTCTCAGCATAAAGAGGTTTCGGCAAGTACGGTACACAAAGTAACGTCATTTTCAGGCAGGAATGCATATGGCAGAACGTACACACCTGCAGCTGCATGACCTCAGATGACCCAGAGTCCACCATCAAACGTTAATGCGAGGCAGTTAACACCTTGTCGGCACTGCGGAGGTGATCATCGAGCCCATCAATGTCGCTTCAAGCACTATGTGTGCAAAGGCTGTGGAACAATGGGACACCTCCAGCGAATGTGCAGACGAGCTGCAACCCTGCAAACCACCATGTTGCAGAGGAGAATCGATCCATGGCGGATCAGGCTGAACTAGAGACTCGAACCGAGGAGGCAGAAGTGTATGGGGTACACACCTTCACCACGAAATGTCCACCGATCATGCTAAAAGTCGAACTGGACGGTATTTCAGTATCCATGGAACTGGACACGGGTGCGAGTCAATCTATCATGAGCAAGAAGGCCTTCGACAGGCTGTGGTGCAACAAGGCACACAGGCCCAAACTTAGCCCCATTCATACCAAGCTAAGCACTTACACTAAAGAGCTGATCCCTGTAATTGGCAGTGCAGCAGTAAAAGTCTCCTATGATGGAGCAGTGCACGAACTCCCACTATGGATTGTACCAGGAGATGGCCCCACACTGTTCGGCAGAAGCTGGCTGGAAAAAATCCGCTGGAACTGGGACGACATCCGAACACTTTCGGCTGTCGATGATGCCTCATGTGCCCAGGTTCTGAGCAAGTTCCCGTCGTTGTTTGAGCCAGGCATCGGGTGTTTCTCGGGGTCGAAGGTGCAGATCCACTTGGTTCCCGGTACACAACCCATCCACCACAAGGCACGTGTGGTGCCATATATGATGCGAGAGAAAGTGGAAATTGAGTTGGACAGGCTGCAGCGAGAAGGCATCATTGCACCGGTGGAGTTCAACGAGTGGGCCAGTCCGATTGTTCCGGTTCTCAAAGGCGATGGCACGGTCAGAATTTGTGGGGACTATAAAGTAACGATTAACCATTTTTCGCGACAGGACCAGTACCCGCTACCCAAGGCAGACGACCTATCTTTGAAATCTTTGAAAGGCCTCACCTGCATCAAACACGCACAAAGGTCTGTTCATCTACAATAGATGTCCGTTTGGGATTCGATCAGCCGCGGCAATTTTTCAAAGGAACATGGAGAGCCTGCTAAAGTCGATTCTGCGCACCGTGGTTTTCCAGGACGACATATTGATCACAGGTCGGGACACCATCGAACACTTGAAGAACCTGGAAGAGGTTCTAAGTCGGCTAGATTGCGTGGGACTCAGGTTGAAACGCTCAAAATGTGTTTTACTGGCGCCAGAGGTCGAGTTCTTAGGGAGAAGAATCGCGGCAGACGGCATTGGACCCACCGACGCCAAGACGGAGGCCATCAAGAACGCGCCGAGACCAGAGAATGTGACTGAGCTGCGGTCGTTCCTGGGACTCCTCAACTATTTTGGTAATTTCCTACCCGGGTTAAGCACCTTGCTAGAACCCCTACATGTGTTACTACGCAAGGGAGATGACTGGGTATGGGGGAAATCACAAAGCGCTGCTTTTGAGAAAGCCAGAAATCTGTTATGTTCCAACAAACTGCTTGTTCTGTACAACCCATGTAAACGTTAAGTGCTAGCTTGCGATGCGTCTTCGTACGGGGTTGGGTGTGTGTTACAACAAGCTAACGAATCAGGAACATTGCGACTGGTCGCCTATGTGTCCAGGTGTTTGTTCAAGGCAGAAAGGGCCTACAGCATGATGGAAAAAGAAACTGGCATGCGTTTACGGGGTGAAAAAAATGCACCAGTATCTGTTTGGTCTTAAGTTTGAGTTAGAAACTGACTATAAGCTGCTTATATTGCTATCCTCAGAGAGTTAAGGGATTAATACCAATGCCTCTGCTCGCATCCAAAGGTGGGCACTTACGCTGTCTGCATATAACTATGTAATCCGCCACAGACCAGGCACAGAGAACTGCGCTGATGCTCTCAGCCTACTACCATAGCCCACCACCGGGGGTGGAAATGGAACAGCCTACAGACTTGCTCTTGCTGATGGATGCGTTTGAAAATGAAAAGTCATCCGTTATGGCCCACCAGATCAGGACCTGGACCAGCCAGGATCCTTCACTGTCCTTTGTAAAAAACGGTGTCCTCCATGGGAGCTAGTCCAGCATCCCAGTGGAGATGCATGAAGAGATCAAGCTGTTCGAGCGGCGCAAAGACGAAATGTCCATACAGGCGGACTGTCTTTTGTGGGGCAATCGCGTGGTTTTGCCTGAGAGGCAGGGAAACGTTCATACGCGACCTACACGGTACCCACCCAGGCAAAGTAATGATGAAAGTTATAGCCAGATCCCATGTGTGGTGGCCCGGCATCAAATCAGATCTGGAGTCATGCGTGCACCAATACAACACTTGCTCTCAACTGAGCAATGCACCCAGGGAGGCACCGCTAAGTTTGTGGTCATGGCCCTCCAAACCGTGGTCTTGATTTTGCGGGCCCATTTCTAGGCAAAATGTTTTTGGTTGTTGTGAATGCTTATTCAAAATGGATTGTGTTGTGTATCTGTAAAGCATGCACTCCCATGTTCCGCCACCAGGGAGCTTATCCCCTGAAGTCCCAAGGGATCCTAGCATGATGAGCGAGAGAGTGGAAATCGAGCTGGACAGGCTGCAACGCGAGGTCATCATCTCCCCAGTGGAATTCAGCGAGTGGGCCAGCCCGATTGTTTCAGTACTCAAAAGTGATGGCACGGTCAGGATTTGCGCCAATTATAAAGTAACTATTAAGCGTTTCTCGCTGCAGGACCAATACCCGCTACCTAAGGCAGACGATCAATTTGCGATGCTGGCAGGAGGCACACGTTCACCAAGCTCAACCTGACTTCGGCCTACATGGTGCAGGAGCTGGCGGAGTCTTCGAAGGGCCTCACCTGCATCAACACGCACAAGGGACTGTACAATAGATGCCCGTTTGGAATTCAGTCGGCTGCAGCGATATTCCAGAGAAACATGAAGAGTCTAGTCAAGTCGATACCACACAAGGTGGTCTTTCAGGACGACATATTGGTCACGGGTCGGGACACTGCCGAGCACCTACAAAACCTGGAGGAGGTCCTCCAGCAACTGGATCGCGTAGGGCTGGGCTGAAGAGGTCGAAATGCATTTTCATGGCAACAGAAGTGGAGTTTTTGGGGAGAAAGATCGCAGCGGATGGCTTTCGGCCCACAGACGCCAAGACAGAGGCTATCAGGAACGCGCCCAGGCTACAGAATGTCACGGAGCTGCGGTCGTTCCTGGGACTCAACTATTTTGGTAACTTCCTACCTGGGTTAAGCACCCTTTTAGAGCCCCTACATGTATTATTGCGCAAAGGTGAGAACTGGGTATGGGGAAAAAAACAAGTAATTGCTTTTGAGAAAGCCAGAAACATTTTATGCTCCAACAAGCTGCTTGTATTGTATAACCAGTGTAAAAGACTTGTGCTAGCATGTGACGCATTGTCGTACGGAGTCAGGTGTGTATTACAACAAGCTAACGTTGCGGGGAAGTTGTAACCTGTGGGGTAACCGCGTAGTGCTACCAAAAAGGAGCAGGGAGATGTTCATCTCGGATCTCCACAGCACACACCCGGGTATAGTAATGATGAAAGCGATAGCCAGATCCCATGTGTGGTGGCCCGGTATCGACTCTGACTTAGAGTCCTGTGTACGGCAATGCAGCGTATGTGCTCAGTTGAGCAACGCGCCCAGAGGGGCACCACTAAGTTTGTGGTCCTGGCCCTCCAGACCATGGTCGAGGATCCATGTCGACTATGCGGGCCCGTTTCTCGGTAAAATGTTTCTGGTGGTGGTGGATGCTTTTTCAAAATGGATTGAATGTGAAATAATGTCGGGAAGCACCGCCACCATTGGAAGCCTGAGGGCCATGTTTGCCACCCACGGTCTGCCTGACATACTGATCAGTGACAACGGGCCATGTTTCACCAGTGCCGAATTTAAAGAATTCATGACCCGCAATGGGATCAAACATGTCACCTCAGCCCCGTTTAAACCAGCCTCCAATGGGCGGGCAGTACAAACCATCAAATAGAGCCTTAAACGAGTCACAGAAGGCTCACTCCAAACCCGCCTGTCCCGAGTACTGCTCAGCTACCGCACGAGACTCCACTCGCTCACAGGGGTGCCCCAGCTGTGCTACTCATGAAAAGGACACCTAAAACCAGACTCTCGCTGGTTCACCCCAACCTGCATGATCAGGTAGAGAGCAGGCAGCAGCAACAAAATGTAAACAATGGTTGCGCCACTGTGTCATGGGAAATTGATCTGAATGACCCTGTGTATGTGCTAAACTATAGACATGGTCCCAAGTGGATCGCGGGCATGGTGATAGCTAAAGAAGGCAATAGGGTGTTTGTAGTCAAACTAGACAGTGGACAAATTTGCAGAAAGCACCTGGACCAAACGAGGCTGCGGTTCACAGACTGCCCTGAACAACCCACAGCAGACACCATCTTTTTCGAGCCCACAACACGCACCCAAAGGATCAACGACACCATGCCGGACCAGGAAATCGAACCCATCACGCCCAACAGCCCAGCAAGGCCAGGCCCCGCAGGGCCAACAACATGCCAGCCCAGCGAGGGCACAGCCAACACACCAGAACAGACAATTGTAACGAGGCGGTCCACCAGGGAAAGAAAGGCTTCCAACCGCCTCACCTTGTAAATAGTTTTCACTTTGACTTTGGGTGGGGGAGTGATGTTGTATATTTGTAAAGCATGCACTCCCATGTTCCGCCACCAGGGAGCTCATCGCCTGAAGTCCCAAGGGATCCCAGCATCCCTTGGGAGCACTGTATATAAGCTGGTCCCTAAGGCCTGTTCCTCACTCTGGAGTGTCTTATTAAAGACTGAGGTCACTGTTACTTTAACCTCTCTGTGTGCAGCCTCATCTGTGTTAGGAACACAATAGATTGAGTGTGTAATAATGTCTGTAAGCCCATCCACTGCCATCATCGAAAGCCTACGAGCTATGTTCGTCGCGCACGGCCTGCCTGATGTCCTTGTCAGCAACAATGGGCTGTGCTTCACCAGTGCTGAATTCAAGGAATTCAAGACCCGCAATGGAATCAAGCACGTCACATCTGCCTGTTCAAGCCCGCATCCAATGGCCAGGCAGAATGGGCAGTCCAAACCGCTTGAAACGTGTGTCGGAAGGCTGCCTGCAGACCCGCCTGTCCCAAGTCCTGCTCAGCTACTGCACCAGGCCCCACTCGCTCACCGGGATTCCCCCAGCCAAGCTGCTCATGAAAAGGGCGCTCAAAACAAGGCTCTCTCTTTTCCACCCTGATCTCCAGGATCACGTCGAGGGCAGGCGGCATCAACAGAGCATGTACCATGATCGCGCAAACTTGTCACGCGATATTGAAGTACATGACCCTGTATTTGTACTCAACTGTGGACATTGTGCCAAATGGCTTGCTGGCACTGTCATTGCCAAAGAAGGGAGTAGAGTGTTTCAGGTCAAACTTGCTAATGGACTAACTTGCAGAAAGCATTTGGACCAAACCAAACTGCGATTCACAGACAGCCACAAGCAACCCGAAGAGGACACCACCAACTTCGACCCTCCAATACACACACAAGTGGCAACCGACATCATGGTCAACCATGAAGCTGAACCCACCATCCCCAGCAGCCCAGCAAGGCCAGTTGCCCAGCAGCCCAGCGAAGAACCAACCAACTCATTCACATCTGCATTTGTACCGAGACGATCGACAAGGGAGCGAAAAGCCCCAGATCATTTCTAATATGTCCTTACTATACAGTACAAATGCACACGAGGCCCATACTAGAGAGAAGGTCACTCTGTGACCAGTAACCTTTATTTGCCAGCACTGAAGTGGAGAAGATGGGTGGAGCTTCCCCTTTTATACCTGAAAGTACAGGTTAGGAGTGTCTCCCACAAGTTCACCACCTAGTGGTCAGTGTTCTCACGGTGTACAACTTAGGTCAGTTTATACATAGGATACAATGACAGTTGAATACATGATATCACCTCCCCCCCCAAAATCTTATTGGATCACAGGTTAAGTCTCTCTGGTGGTTTACGCTCCCTTGTGGAGCGCCTGAGTTGGGGCTCCGGTTGTTGGACGCTGGCCTGAGTGTCTGCTGTTTGCGGTGCCTCAGGCCTGTCTGGACTGCCCACAGTGACTGGGCTCTCCTCCAATTGGTTCCGGTGTTCGGTCACCTGTGGTGGAATAAACTCTACATCGTGTTCTTCCTCTGCTTCTTCTATGGGGTTGCTGAACCTCCTTTTTGTTTGATCCACGTGTTTGCGGCAGATTTGTCCATTGGTAGGTTTAACTACCAGAATCCTATGCCCCTCTTTGGCAATCACAGTGCCTGCGAGTCATTTGGGCCCTGCAGTGTAGTTGAGGACAAAGACAAGGTCATTGACATCAATACATCGCGCCCTCGCATTCCCGTCATGGTAGTCACATTGTGACCGGCGCCTGCTCTCAACAATTTCTTTCATGGTGGGGTGTATAAGGGATAACCTGGATTTGAGCGTCCTTTTCATTAGCAGCTCTGCAGGTGGAACCCCTGTGAGTGAGTGTGGTCGGGATCTATTGGCAACAGGAGGCGTGATAAGCGGCTTTGTAGGGAACCCCCTTGGATTCTAAGCATCCCCTGTTTGATTATCTGCACTGCTCGTTCTGCCTGGCCGTTTGAGGCCAGCTTGAATGGTGCCGTTATGGCAGGAAATGGTATAAACCATGTCAGAAAGTCCTGGAATTCAATGCTTGTAAAGCACGGGCCATTGTCGCTGACCAAGACATCCGGTAGACCATGGGCGGCGAACATTGCCCGTAGACTTTCTACCGTGTCAGAGGATGTGCTTGAATTGAGAATGTCACACTTGATCCATTTGGAGTATGCATCTACTACAACCAAAAACATTTTTCCCATGAAAGGACCTGCGTAGTCCACATGGATGCATGACATGGCTTGGTGGGCCAGGACCAGGGGCTAAGGGGGGGCTTCCCTGGGCGCATTGCCCAGCTGGGCACACGTGTTGCACCTGCGAACACAAAGTTCCAGGTCTGCATCTATCCCTGGCCACCAAACGTGTGACCTGGCAATTGCCTTCATCATGACAATGCCCGGGTGCTCATTGTGGAGTTCTCAGATGAACACCTCTCTGCCCATCTGGGGCATGACTACTTGGTTTCCCCATAGTAGGCAATCGGCCTGAATCGTGAGTTCATCCTTGCGGCTGCCCAGTTCCCATTCACGACACATTTCTTGACTAAAGACAGTAGCGGGTCTCGATTTGTCCAGACTTTGATCTGACGTGCTGTCACGGGTGAGCCTTCGCTTTCGAAAGCTTCCACATCCATGACCATCTCAGCAGCATGCTCGGTTGCCCCCTCGGTGGTGGCTAGTGGGAGCCTACTGAGTTAATCGCCGCAGTTTTCAGTGCCCGGTTTGTGCCGAATTGTATTGTCATAGGCGGCTAATGTGAGTGCCCACCTCTGTATGCGGGCTGACGCATTTGTATGTATGGCCTTGTTGTCGGCCAAAAGGGACGTTAGGGGTTTGTGATCTGTCTCCAGCTCAAATTTCCTGCCAAACAGGAACTGGTGCATTTTTTTTATGCATATACACATGCAAGCGCTTCCTTTTCTACCTTCCCGTAGCCTCTTTCTGCCTGGGACAGACTTCTGGAGGCATAAGCTACCAGCTGTAACTGACCCTTGGCATTAACATGCTGCAACACACACCCGACCCCATAGGACGACGCATCGCACGTTAAAACAAGTTTCTTACATGGCTCATATAGCATCAACAGATTGTTGGAGCATAATAAATTGCGTGCTCTATCAAAAGCCCTTTCCTGGCTGTCCCCCTAGACCCATTTGCGACCTTTGCGTAGGAGCACATGTAGCGGCTCTAACAGCATGCTCAATTTGGGAAGAAAGTTACCAAAATAGTTCAGGATCCCCAGGAACGATCGCAACTCCGATCACTTCCGTTTTGGACGCAGTAGGTCTGATCCCGTCTGCTGCTACCCTCATCCCCAGGAATTCTACCTCTGGAGCTAAGAAGATGCACTTCGCCTTTTTCAGTCGCAGACCTACCCGGTCCAGTCTGCGTAGCACCACCTCCAGGTTGTGGAGGTGTTCTTCAGTGTCGCAACCTGTGATGAGGATGTCGTCTTGAAAAACCACCATCCTTGGAATCGACTTAAAGAGGCTTTCCATGTTTCGTTGAAAGATCGCGACGGCCGAGCGAATCTCGAACGGACATCTGTTGTACTCAAACAACCCCTTGTGTGTCGTGATGGTGGTCAGCTTCATCGATTCACTCGCTAGCTCCTGGGCCATGTAAGCTGAGGTCAGGTCCAATTTTGAAAAAAGTTTGCCACTGGATAGCGTCGCAAAGAGGTCCTCCACTCTCGGTAGCGGGTACTGGTCTTGGAGTGACACCCGATTGATGGTGGCCTTGTAATCACCACATATCCTGACTGACACATCCGTCTTGAGCACCGGCACAATCGGGCTCGCCCAGTCAATGAATTTGACTGGCGAGATGATGCCTTCCCTCAGCAGGCGGTCCAATTCGCCTTCTATCTTTTCCCGCATCACGTACGGCATCACTCTGTCCTTGTGCTGTACTGGCCTGGCGTCCGGGTTTATGTGAATCACTACCTTGGTCCCCATGAAAGTGCCAATGCCAGGTTAAAATAGTGAGTCAAATTTGTCCAGGACCTGTGAGCATGATATTCGCTCCACAGAAGAAATTGCATTGACATCGCCCCATTTCCAGTTCATGACAGCAAGCCAACTCCTCCCCAGCAGTGCATCACCGTCCCCAGAGACAATCCAGAGTGGCAACCTGTTCTCCGAATCTTTGTGGGTCACGACTACTGTGGCGCTGCCTAGCACCAGAATGATCTCCTTTGTATATGTCCGTAGCTGTGCGTCAATCGGCAATAAGTTTGGCCTCCTGGCCTTGGACACCCACAACTTGTCGAACTGTTTGATACTGATCAGGGACTGGCTGGCCCCCGTATCTAGCTCCATTAATACTGGGATGCCATTGAGGAGCACTTTCATCATTATCGGTGGTGTCCTGGTGTATGAACTGTATATGTGCTCCACATGAACTCGCTGAACTTCAGCTTCCAGCGATTTCCCCCCCGTGTCCATTTGGCCTCATAGGGCTTACATCGGGCCCGTCCTCCTTGGACATCAACCTGGCTGCAGGCTTCCTGCACATATGCGCCAAGTGATCGCTGACGTTGCAATTTCTGCAGGTATATTGCTGATACCTGCAAGCTCTGGCTATGTGTTTGCCTCCACACCTCCAACATGAGCCGTTGTTGGAAACAAAAGGCCCATTACCAATCAATCGTCTCTGACTGTCTCTGTAAATGTCCTTAAACGCATCATTGACAGGTGTTGAAGGCCCCATTAATGGCCGCATTGTCCCTTGCGATGGCATGAATCGCCGTTCAGCATACATTGTCTCTGTTGAATTCCCCCTTTCAGTTCGACTACATGCTCGGGCATATCCGATTGCCCCTGTCTGCTTGGAGAACTGTGTGCCGCGTTAACAATGTTGACTCCCTGTCCATTTGCTGCATTTAAACCAAGATTTTTGTCAAACATCATTCTGGTCTCTTCCTCCAGTGAGATAAATGTCTGGGCCATCAAAGCCGCCGTTTCCAGGGTCAAGTCTTTGGTCTCAATCAGCTTCCTGAAAACCCCAGCGTGCCCGATGCCCTCAATAAAGAAGTCTCACAGCATCTCTGCTCTGCATGCATCTGGGAACTTACATAGGCTCGCCAGTCGTCGGAGGTCTGCCACGAAGTCTGGAACGCTTTGCCCTTCTCGCCGCCGGTGTGTGTAAAACCGGTGTCTCGCCATGTGCATGCTGCTCGCCAGTTTAAAGTGTTCCCCGATCAACTTACTGAGCTCTTCAAAAGTCTTGTCTGCCGGCTTCTCTGCCGCTAGAAGGTCCTTCACCATGGAGTACGTCCTGGATCCACAAACTGTCAGGAGATGAGCCCTGCGTTTGTCGGCCGAATCCTGTCCCAGCCATTCCTTAGTGACGAAACTTTGCTGTAGTCTCTCAATAAAATAGTCCCAATCATCACCAACACAGTACCTCTCATCTGTGCTGCTAGTGGCCATGCTCGCGTGGTTTAAATCCCAGTTTCTCGTCGCCAATAATATGTCCTTACTATACAGTACAAATGCACACGAGGCCCATACTAGAGAGAAGGTTATTCTGTGACCAGTAACCTTTATTTACCAGCACTGAAGTGGAGAAGCTGGGTGGAGCTTTTCCTTTTATACCTGAAAGTTCAGGTTAGGTGTGCCTCCCACAAGTTCACCACCTAGTGGTCAGTGTTCCCACGGTGTACAACTTAGGTCAGTTTATACATGGATTACAATGACAGTTGAATACATGACAGTTTCACCCTGTAAATAAGTGTACTATTGACTTTGGGAGGGAGTGATGTTATGTATGCAACCCTAGGTAACCTGTATCATACCTCCACCAGAGGGCATACCTGTTGGAGTCCCAAGGGATCCCAGCATCCCTTGGGAGCACTGTATATAAGCAGGCCTCCCATGCTGTACCAACACTTTGGAGTTTGAATAAAGGAGCTAAGGTCACACTTACTCATGTCTACAGTACTCAGTTGCATTGCTTTATTATGAACGTAACACCGCCCATTCAAGCATTCCCCTTCTAGCTCCCGACTCAGCCTGAGGACACCCACCAACACCTTTAAATTCTTCATATGCAGTCACAGGCCTTCAGCCTCCTACTTAGTCATAGCTCTTTGTCCCCAAATCCCACCATTGACACATCCACTGTGGGCTGCCACGCAGGCTGAGATGCAAAGATTCACACCTCATGACATGAGTATCGAGTCATTTACTGCAGACACATGTGGCATGCGAATAGATACAGACCCACTGCCAATTTCTTGTTTTGGCCATTGCAGGCCAAACTCGCCCACAACAGGTGAGGGCAGGAGTGGACGGGAGGTGGGGAGCCAGACCTCCAGGACCTTACTGTCATCGAGGAGCGAGTGTCCGCCCTCACGGGCGCACCAGTCATGGCGATGGTGGCTGGCGAGGCAGAGCCCCCGCATAACAGTGACGGTTTGTGAATGAGATGTCCATTTTCTGAGAGCCCTGACCCTTGAGCCAGAATGACTTACAACATGTCGCTTCAAAATAATGATGCCCCTCATTCTTGCCTTCCTGCCCCCTCCCCAACCGCTACCCACACTTGTGTTGCTTTATGCTTACAAATAATGAGCCGCAGCCTGTCCGTCTGCTGCCGTCATCCCACGAGGGTGAGGATGAGGAGGATGTGGAGACGTGTGTGGCCACAGACTGGGACCCACCCTCAGAGCCAGCGAGTGGGGCGACCAGCTCGGTGGAGGAGGGCACGTTTATGGGGTTTGTTGATCCTGATGCTCCTGGCCCCAGTGGCCTGCACAACGCGCAGTATGAGGGGAAGCTTGGGAGCCAGCTCTCGGAGGATAAGTCAGCCCAGGACTCCTGCTCAGAGTCAGGCAGATGAGGACCTGGATTGGGAGACTCTGTCCAGGGAGTCCACGGAGATGCACCATGAGATTATGGGTGCATTGGGGAGAGTGCTGCAGAGCATGGATGTATTTGCTGTGAGTGTGGTGTGGGCCGCCTCCAGCATTGCCCATGCCTCTCAGCAGTCCACTGAGCCCATCCTTGCCCATCTAAACCAGAAAGCGGCCTCAACAAGTGACAGTGAGGTCACAGAGGTGATAGCAGTGCCACGGTTGACGTGACAGCAGCCATGACATCACAGGCCAAAGCCACACAAGTTCTTTGTGATGTCATGCGGACATTGGTTGCTAGCGTGCAAACTCAGACTGCAGCGTTTCAACCGCTCCCTGCATTTATGCAGTCTCAGAGTGATGCCATATAAGCAGTCTCTGCCGCTATCCTGTCTGTCATCCCCACAGTCGGACCGGGAACAGACAGTGCCGCAGCCAGAGATGTGGCATTCTCGTGGCACAATGCGCGCTCTTTATTAGCTGCATCCCTCAGCTCCCTGGGTAAGGACTCCTGCCCCAATGTCTCGGGGATCTCCTCCTTCAGCCGCTGAAATGGCTAACAGCCCTTCTCTCTTCACGTCGCCTTGCTAGAACATGTAGAATGCGATGCTGGCGAATTAGTAATGCTCTCATTAAAGTTTTCGAAATGACTTTTTCTCAAGCTGAACTGTTAAGTCTGTCTGCCGCTTTAAACTCAGAGGCTCACGCACCGTGCTGTGTGTAAACATTGCACTGACTGTGATCTCCGAGGGACACTCTTCCTCATCCCTTTAAGTAGCCACCAGTTAACGATTCTGCAAGCCTGTACCGACTGTTTTTCCAGACATTGTTATTGGTGGGCACTAAATGAGGCAGCAGTATCTAATTTAAAGAGCAGGGTGTAAGCGTGGGCGTTGCACCAGGACTGACGTCATGATCGGAGTGATCATCAGCAGCCAGGTGTTAGCAGTTTGCGCCCCCGGTAAACCTCTAATGAATTTTCCATCGGGGCGCTAAAAGCTGCTCTAATGCTTGCATTAGCGCCCCCTCTGGGTGCTAACTGAGGCTATAGACAACTGAAATTCCAGCCCCTTGAACATATTGTTGCCTCCAAAATCTGTGTCTATTTGTTCCAATATTCCTTGCTTCGGTCTCTCCAGGTTTTTTTCCCCTCCCACAGCACCAAAATAGCCCCCACCAAATTCGCGAATGACTGTCACCATGGTGCATTATCCCTCCTCATCCCCATTACAGCTTTTGGCATTGCCAACCGCCATCATTTAAGAATGCTTCTCCTCCATTTTCCAGCTTGGTGGGCCTGCCTTCACTTGGTTCCACTTTTACCTATCCAATGGTAGCTACAGCATTCCCAACAATGGTCACTCTTTCCATCCCTGCACAGTTAATTCCAGAGTCCCCCAAGGATCTATCCTCGGCCCCTTCTCTTTCTCATCTACAGGCTGCTCCTTGGCAACATTCGCAGATATGGGATCAACTTTCACATATGCGCTAATGACATCCAATTCTACTTCTTCACCATCTCTCTTGACTTCTCTACTGCCTCTGTGTTGTCAGACTGCTTGTCCAATATCCACTCTTGGTTCAGCCGCAGATTTCTCCAGCCAAACATTGGGAAGTCCTAAGTCACAAACTCTGTATCCTCCTTTTCTGATGCATGTAGATAGCATTTCCCCTCAGATTCAATGTAAGTTCCTTTATCAACAAATGAATTCACTGCAGTTCTGGTCTAATATCCAGTCACCAGAAATTGGCTTTGGGAGCTCAGGATAAATGAGCAGACTTTTCAGTATTTTTCTGCTATTTACATTTCTTTGGTTTGAATTAGTCACAGAAATATCTGCAGGGACAGACGTAACCATTGCAGATACTACTCAACCTTGTAAAAATGTTTTAACTTATTGCTCAACTTGAACCTGATGAGTCCTTTATAAATATTGTTACTTACATAAATGACTCGGAAGCTATGTGTAAACTATATAAATGATCTTGGCACAGCCTTTAAACACCACAGGAGCAGTTCTTAATGCTCACACACAGAATTAGTTAGAAATTGATGTGCGCGTTTGTGGAGAGAGGATAGAATGTCTCATAACCTCATTTATCAGTCGTACTTAATTCTGAAAAATCACTTCAAAATAAACTGCACCTACTGTAGTTTGATACATTCTCCAGAGATAAAAGTTAAAGGGGGAGAAATTGACCTCCTTTGCGCCACCCATTGGCATCTCCAAGGGGCAATAACGGGGCACGAACAGCTTACCGACCGGGTGCGGCGGAATTACCGACGCCCGCGAACTTGCATGGCGGGTTAGCGCTGATGCTAAAACTTACCACCTCGATCTCCTGCACCCTGCAGATCATGATGTCATCCGGTGTGCAGCACCCCGTTATTGCCCAGATGTTAAATTCGCTCCCGCCCCCTGCAGCATCGCCGGGCATCAACAACGGCAGCTGCAGGAGGCGCTGTGACCTCGGCTGGCCGCTAATTAAAGGCAGTGGTGGTCAGGTCGGCCAAAATGTTATCACCCCAGTGTGCTGTTTATTGAATTTTTTCAATCATGCGATTGATCAGCCCTGCACTCTCAGACAATTCACAACCTTAGCCTCTAATGACCTCAGCATTGGTCCTTCCCTTTAAGGAAGGGAAGGAGCCTGTGATTTCAGCAGCGGGAGGGACATTGTGCAACGCTTTGCCACAAGCACTCCTCTTGCTCCCTGTAGCGCTCCAAAGGAAGTGGTAGCGCTTGATTAGCGCTCCATTTCCTTCCTGGAGCGCTAAACCAGAAGTTCGCATCAGATTCAATTGTGTAGCGCCTGGCAATACTTCTGTGCTCCCGCAAAAGTTATAGCCTCAAACGATTTCTAGCCCAAAGTGTACCAAGTCTCTTGGCTGGGTTGTTGAAATGCTATTTGATGGCACAGTGCTTTATCTCTTGAGGAGAAAAGTGACTTGATGAAACCCATTTTACAGCAGCATGTTTTTCATTTATTAACCAAAGGGCAGCACTGAGAGAGAAATTTTTGGCTCAGATAATTCTATCTTTCCATTTTCTGAAATAGGATATACGGGGCTAGATTTTCCACCCATTAACAAAACATGCTGGAATTTCTAATATGCACTCTCATTGGGTGAGGCACCCTTCTGGGAGCTCAAAGTCAGAAAATTGCCTCTTTAATGCCCAGTATTTTGACAGATATATAAGTGTGATTTAAAATAATGCAAGACAGAGAGACAGGAACATAAAAATCAGCACACTGTTGCAGAATTGCAATTGTGCATCATTGAAGCAATGGAGGCTCTGAAAAAATACTTTTCTAAGAAAGATGTTTGTGATGTGTGTTGGATCTAGGGGACATACTCCTGCCCCTCCTGGCCCACTAGCAGTGCAATAAAGACTCTTATCCCTTGGATCCGGCCCTTCTCGCCTCCTTTTATCTGCCGGCATTGCCGAGGCCTGAGAATCCAGGCCTCATGTGTTAAAAATAAAAATACACTTAAAATGGAGACATGTAGCCCCCTTAAAAGATTTTGTGACTGACTCGCCTCCTGAGAATGGACGCCCGTTCCCCAACCAGCCCCTGCTAAAACCAGAAGTGCATGGATTGGAGACTGGTCGGGGTCGGGTTTGAGAATTTAAACATTTTCACCTTCCCACCCGCCCCCAACCTACCCGACCTTGGTGTTAAAATTCATCCCAGGTGGTCATTTTGACTTAACTCACCCGGTGAGAAACCCATGGGATCAGGTAGAATGCCAATTTTGCACCACGCTCAATATTATTCTTCACTGATTTCAATGGAGAGTGAAATCGGGTGGGGTACAATCAGCATGGTACCGGATCCCATCAGTTTCCCAACAGATTAAAATTACCCTGTCTGTCTTCCCCCTTCCTTAGGAGAAGCCCCAGAAATCCTGGTGCAACATAAAAGAGGCTATGTAGATGTTAAGTTTTAGCTAAGTTGTGGAGCTATGAGTAATCTACTCTCTCTCAACAATATAGTTTGAAGTAGATTGAAGTGTGGAACTGATAATGCACCTTAGTCACTGATGGATATCGATCAATCCTTGCAGGAAAGTGTGCATGTAATCACATTTGTTGAAAATAGAATTGCTTGCAGCTGTGATGCTCTCCACAGCCAAACAGCCTACCAACACTCCCTGTCTAGCCATTATCTTCAGGAGAGGAAAGGGGAGATGGATTACCTGGTTAGAAAACATATCAATAGTAATCTTTTTTTTCATTTGAGATACTGACCTTAAAAATTTGAAGAATTAACTGTAATGATTTCTGTTATTGTAAAGTCTGAGTAAATACAAATGGACACAGCAGGTCACTAATACAGAGGACTGAAACCTGATGGTTCCTCATAATCACCTGGGACCTTTCAAGGGATTTGCTTTCAGTGTTAACATTCAGATCGCTCAGGCTGGAATGCAGGAGTCACGTCAATGCAAGTGGTTCGGATTCTGCATTTCCAAAGTATTTCTCAAGTAAGATAAGAATGTTGACCTCTGAGTGTGTGACTAATTGAAGAACTGCATATATTGAATAGTCCCATTTTGCACATGCTCGCTCTTGCCTTGCTCTAGTTAAGTGTGAAATTCTTTTCCATCACTAATGCTTCCTTTGGAAACCACAGTTTCTGTAGGCTGGGTTGACTGCCTATATAAAAATATGTTTCGTAACAAAATAGATTATCCTGCAATGTGGTAGGATAATATTTATTTCTATGGAAGATTGGTATTATAGGAGTTCGAACAGTGAGAAGTAGACCAGGCCAAGCTAATTGTGTTCAGAGCAAGTTTATTAATAAACCACTGCTTGCTACAAAACAGTTCCATTCCAACCAGCATTATTTTGTATGTATGCGTGTGTGCGCACACTCAATTATTTAGATAAAATATGTTTCCTGTGACAGCGAGGCACAGCCTGTGCCATAAACCAGAGCGCAGAGGGAGATAATCTGCCAATACAGAAGCACTCTTGCTTCAGTATGAACTTTTAACCGCAATAAATTTAGTACTGTCCTTATATAAAAAAAAAAATTGCCTTTAATTTTCCATCCAATGTACTCGTCTTTCTTGCTCTGGCATATGTTTGGTGACTGAGTCTAGGTAACAAATGTCAAGAATAAACAATGAAGGAAATCATGCCCTGCCCAATTCTATCATCACCCAGTCGTCACACTGCACTCTTACTGCTGTCACTTCTGGATGGTGAGAAGGGGCTGTGACCGTCCACGATGCTGATAGTAGTAAAACTTAGTGACCATCTGTCTGGCTTGTGCCCTCTCTGTATGCAACTCATAGCAGTAAACAAATTGCTCCATCACCAGCCTGGCTATTTGCTACCTCTTAAGGGCCATAACAATGGGCTCAATTTTCCCCAATGTCGTTTTTTGCCGTACTTGAAGAGTTACACTCATTTTTTGGGGCCCAACTACGCCCCCCCAAAAAATCATCCAACTTTCCCCATTTGATTTGTTGATTTTGGCGCCACGTAGCCTGTCCTTTAGCTTTGGGGGTGGAGCCTAAGATCTGTGCCAAAAAGATCGGGTTGCCAAGGTAACGAGGGACACACTGCAGACTGAGACTGGAAAGTAAAACATATAACACATTCTGGCCAGCTCACAACAACCTGCACAAGCACCTTGTACATTGCAGCGGCTTACCAGCGTTAAATTATTAGTGTTTATGCCAAAAGTCTACCCCCCCACCCCACCTCCCGGTGCTGCTCCTAACCCTGGCCGAAAGGCCCTCCCCCCTTCTCCCCTCTGTCCTCTCTCTCCTCTCCTCTCCCCCTCCCTCTCCTCTTCCCCTCTCTTCTCCTACCCCCTCCTCTCCTCCCCTCTCTTCTCCTCTCCTCCCCCTCTCCTCTCCTCCTCCCCCCCTCTCCTCCCCTCCTCCCCCCCTTTCCTCCCCCCCTCCTCCCCCCTCTCCTCTCCTCCCCTCTCTCCTCTCCCCCCCCTCCTCCCCTTTCTCCTCCCCTCCCCCTCTCCTCTCCTCTCCTCTCCTCACACTGCCCCCTCCCCCCGCTGTCCGGCCGTGGAACTGCATCTGTTGCACTGATTCTCTTGCCTGCGCCGATTTTGTTAACAGCCCAGAAGGTTTTTCCAGAGTGGTCACATTCGCCGTGCTAAGAAAAATTGGAGCTGCCCAAACTTGCTTAAATTATCAGAATTGGCGCGGGTGGCAGGTTACGCCCCCAATGAGGTAAAAAAAAATCGTAGCCTAAAAAAATCTTATTACGCTAGCACAGAAACTTTGCGGAAACTTGGAGATTTTAATTTACTCCAAAAAAAATGGTGCACGCCAAAAAAACAGCAGATAATTGGGGAAAATTGAGCCCAATATTTAGTACTGAGATAAAAAATGGTTTTGGCTATGGAAGCAATTATGGAGAATAAAGGTTCACACAACTAAATGAAAGGCAAACATTGCGGGAAAGCTTGATTCACTGATGGTGCGTCAGAAGCTGTGATTAAGAAGTTTGATAGATAACAAACAATATGAACACCAACATCCATTGATACTGTGCTTGGGAGGAGGTTGCCCAAGTGAATGCACTACTTGACGTTCAGTAAAGGAGGCCCGCAATAAAATCATTGACATTGAGAGAGTCACAAAGTGAGTGAATAAATTGCAAACAATACTCTACACTGAACTTCACGAGCGAGAGGATCCATGTCATATCAAGTCAGGATTTCTTTTTTTGCCATTTTTTCCACTGAACAAAACTGAAGAGTTACTTTAAATGTTGACTTTCAAAACGTAGTTTTTCTCATGCGTTAAAAAAGGGTCTAAGAAATCATCATCATAGGCAGCCCCTTGGAATCGAGGAAGACTTGATTCCACTCCTGAAGTGAGTCCTTTGGTGGCTGAACAGTCCAATATGAGAGCCACAGACCCTGTCACAGGTGGGACAGACATTCGTCGGGGGAAGGGGGGGTGGTGTCACTGATTTGCTGCACGCTCCTTCCGCTGCCTGCGCCTGACCTCTTCACGCTCGTGGCATTGAAATTCGAAGAGCTCAACGCCCTCCCGGATGTACTTTCTCCACCTAGGGCGGTCTTTGTCCAGGGACTCCCAGATGTCAGTGGTGATGTCGCACTTTACCAGGGAGGCTTTGAGGGTGTCCTTGTAACGTTTATGCTGCCCACCTTTGGCTCGTTTGCCGTGGAACTCCGCATAGAGCAATTGCTTAGGGAGCCTCGTGTCTGGCATGCGAACTATGTGGCCTGCCCAGCGAAGCTGATCGAGTGTGGTCAGTGCTTCAATGCTGAGGATGTTAACCTGGGCGAGTACACTGATGTTGGTGCACTTATCCTCCCAGGAGATTTGCAGGATAGTTAAAACAGATAGTTAAAATGCTAATGTGTTAGCTTTGATGTTCTTTTTCTGTTGACTTTAAATAATAAACAATTCATGAGATTGTCTCAGCAACCAATAAAACTATTCATGCCCATTGTATTGGAAAGTCTTTAATTAAAAAGAACAGTAACAGATAAAACACAAAAACGGGATGCTGTGCAGGCAGGATTTTAGAAACAGAAAGCTACAAAGCAGTGAGGCCCCGAAAATGGTTCCAAGAAGGATACAGTGCATGGAGAGTTGGAAATTAATTTGTTTAAGTCAAGTAAGACAGCCCACAAATGTGAGGAAGCATAGCGTGTTCATTACTGTTGTTTTATTCCGTGAGAACAATTTGTACCGATTGAACTAAGTGAATTTGATGATAACTGTTGCTCTGCATGTTTACTCACTGTGAAATAAAACAGCTTAACAACTTGTATCCAGCTTCGTCTCATAAAATGTTTGCTCGGTCTGCCTTCAGAAAGATTATAGAAGTACGCGAGTGAAAGACATGAATATCCATCCAGGTCACAAGGGGGTATTATTGTTGCACTGTGTTATGTTTTTATGCAAATAGAATTAGGGCAGTGTGAGTCAAATCCTATAGAAACTAAGATACTCAGATCACTTACGGGAGTGACTGACAGCATTGAACCCAAGAAGGTATGTACGGCAGACCCGAATTTATAACAATTCCTCTCTTTGGTTAGCTTTTGGAATCAGAAGTGATATGTCTTTAGATTTTCCTCAGGTATTTCTCTCATGCTCAAAAGTACCACGATAAGTGAGCCTTCTCTTCCTAGAAATCTGGTTGTGCTTTTATATGCCCACTATCTGTTAATGTAGTGAGTCAAGGGGCTGAACAGAAATCTTTGTGATTACTTTTAGCTTACTTACTAGCTATATCACAAGACCTCGTGACTTCCTAAACTTTGGAAGACAGTCAAATAAATACTCTTATCAGACCATGGTTTAGTGTAAAACCTATGAATAGGTTTAATACAGGTAACAGATAAACAGTAGCAAAGTACAATAAAGCAGATTGCAATAGTTTACTGAATATATTTATCCCTCCTTGAGCATGGAAGCTAATAAAAAGAACTGTAATAACATTTCTTAACAATAATTTTACACCAGGTTGTGCGTCTTTTCCCCGTGCCTTTCTCTTGCCCTCAGGAGAATTGGTAAACTGGGAGCATGCGATATTTCCCAGTAATCTTTGAAGTTTGACCAAAGAAAAGAAAGAAAGCGTTTTGCTTTTATATAGCGCCTTTCATGATCTCAGGATGTCCCAAAGCACTTGACAGCCAATTAAGTATTTTTGAATTATAGTCCGAGCAAGGTCCCAAAAACTGCAATGAGATAACGACCAGATACCCTGTAATACATTTTTTTTTAATTGATTGAGGAATAAATATTGGCCAGGACATGGGGGAGAGCTCTCCTGCTCTTCTTTCAAAGGAAATGACCGTATCCTAATTTGCACCAAATCCCGTTTACCCATCGCCCTTGTGCTCGCTGACTTACATTGGCTCCCAGTTCGGCAATGCCTCAATTTAAAAATTCTCATCTTTGTTTTCAAATCTGGCCATGGCCTGGCCCCTCGCTATCTCTGTAACCTCCTCCACTCTGAGATCTCTGCGCTCCTCCAATTCTGGCCTCTTGCATGTTGTGTTCATACTCTGGTTGTTGCACGAACTCTCACAGGACGGGCATTAGGACCTATGGGAGCTATTCACAGTTGCTGTATTCATTCTGGTTCATGCCGGTTTGGGGACTCCATTTTGGGAGTGTATAAAGCACAGTTAAGTTAGGTTACTCCTGGTTCAATTTGTCAGTTATTTACGCGTACACAACATTGCACATCCCTGATTTTCATCTTTTCACTATTGGCAGCCGTGCCTTCAGCTGCCTAAGCCCTAAGCTCTGGAATTCCAGTCCTAAATCGCTCTACCTTTCTCTCTCACATCCTTGAAAATGCTCCTTAAAACCTTACTGTTTGACCTTGCATGGCTCAGTGTCAAATTTTGTTTGATAATGCTCCTGTGCAGCGCCTTGGGATGATTTACAACATTAAAGGCGCTATATAAATGCAAGCTATTGTTGTTGAAATTTAAATTGTATTTTTCAAAAACAAACCTGCCAATCATACATATAATTACATTCACAGTATATAATTCTATGGACTATCCCTAGAATAGTCCACCTGATAAGTGTCAGACCCAAATCTATCATCTGACTGAAAATCTTTTTTGGCTTAATGGAACATTAACAGAACAAAGCCAACTTCTATCAGGAAATGCTTCTCATAATATCAACCCAAATGGCTTTGGAATTAACCACTATTAACATATAAAAGTCACAGATCTTATCCCAGACGGTTTGTCTCTGAAAATGGAAAAAACTGGTATAGTGAAATGCACAGTTCCTAGATTTGATTATTTCTTTAAGTCAACCTGGTTTTAACCATGGAGATACTATAACAAAAAGGCACAACAAAATAGTATTATTTGTCCCAGAAACATCCAGTTACTATAGCCAAAGATAATGAGTACAGTATGTCCTAAGGAAATAATTATACTGTCTTCACAATAATGTCTGGAGGTCCAAAATGGACCGTGTCCGCAAAGACACGATGTACAAATCTCTGGACAGTGGAGGAAAGGATGTTCCGAACGTGGCCCTCATCCTGATGGCCACCTTTGTGTGCGGCTGCATCAAGCTGTGCACAGACCCCCCGGTACGCAAACACCAAGTGTCACTACGTGCTGAGGTTCTATCTGTCCCCGGTGTTGCGAAGGATGGGTCTGGCCATGCTGCCGCGAAACGCCCCAACAGTTGGACCATGCCTGTCCACCTGTCCTTCGTGGAAAAGTTTTTCAGAAAAAAACCCTTTGACCACAAGGCCATAAAGCAGTGGTCTGCACGTAAGGTCCTGGACGCCCTACGAAAGAAGGAGAGGGTGGACCTTGTCGGGTGGTTCCCCGAGCAGACTGTCGAACTTGTCTGGCAGAATGTCTCATCGCCAGAGCTTTCACACAAGCACCAAGACATAGCTTGGTTGGCGGTGAGGAGGGCCCTACCTGTCAGATCCTTCATGCACAGCCGGGGTTTTAGAGACAATGCATTCTGCCCCCGAGTTGGCTGTGGTGCGGAGGAGACTGTCATCCACCTCCTTTGGGACTGCCCCTTTGCAAGGCAGGTCTGGAAGGAGATGCAGTGGTTGCTATCGAGGTTCATCCCAAGTAGCTCCGTAACACAGGACTCTGTGCTCTACGGGCTGTTCCCAGGGACAGACACTGAGACAGACATCATCTGCTGCTGGAGGGCCATCAACTCAGTGAAACACGCACTTTGGTCTGCCGAAGCTTGCTGGTCTTCCAGAGCAAGGAGATGTCCATGTCTGCGTGTTGCAGACTGGCGCAATCCAAAATCCAGAAGTACGTGCTGAGGGACGCACTAAAATTGGTGCAGTCGCCGCAAAGGCATGGTGGGGAAGAGCCACAGTTTAAAGCTCTTACGCCATGGTAAACCTAGGGGCTGGAATCAGTATAAAACTCCCCTCGAGCTGTACTTGTAAACTTTGTGTATACATAGAGCACCATGATCTAAAAAAACCTATGTAGTGCCATGTATAATGCAAGTTCAGTTTAGTAATGTATGTTGCAAAGAAATGTAACTGTACCATCACCCATTCCGTGTACCGTATAGTGCCACATGTAATGTAATTTGATGACTGTATTACAATGTATCCTGGATTGTACTGAAATGTACCTCGAAATGTAAAGCAAGCAAATGTATTGAACGGAACTGCTGTTAGCATCCAAATGTATTGTATGGAATTGCTGACCGCATCCAAATGTACTGAACTGCTTTCCAATGTATTGTGCAAATTTTTATATGAATAAAGTATATTTTGAAATTTAAAAAAATTATGCTGTCTTCACAAAGGCATCCCATATAAAATGTTGTTTGATTTTGAATGAATGAGCATCAAGGTTGTTAAAACTGATTGCAGCAAAATGTTGAGAATACCTTTAAATCAAACCTCATTAAGTTACAATATTTATGGGTGAGGAAGGCCATTTGGCCCATCTAAATTTATTTATCCAAAATGATCATAGAGCCTCTCATTGAATCCCATTGTTTCTTAAATACTTTCAAAGTTTTCTTCCTCCACAAATCTCTTCCATATGTTGATTATTTTCTGTGTGAAGAAGAATGTCCTGATACCAGTTTAAACTGTGACTTTTGTCCCGGTCTCACAATTTAAAGTAAAATTCTACATTTACCTTTCCTGTTCCCTTAAGTATCCTATGTACCTCTATAAGATCTCTTGGCCAAGCCCAAGTTTCTGATGACCCAGACCTTATATCTGAGAGCATAATATAATTGGAATATTGTGGAAGGAGAGCTATTCTTTATAGAACTGTATGGCTTAATGAAACTAATAAACAGTAAAATTGAACTGTGTGAGAAGTTACAGGATAGTTTGTATAAGTATCAGACATTTAGCCAAATATAGGCTGTTATAAATGTAAATCTGTAAATACCTTGTTTAACCACCAGAGGGCTCATCTCCTGGAGTCCCAAGAGACCCCACAACCCCTTGGGAGCACCTGTACATACGGAGGCTTCACAGGCTGGAGAGGCACTCTGGAGACCTGTAATAAAGGACTACGGTCACACATTACTTTGAACTTACAGTATCTGGTCAGATTCTTTATTCAAGACATAACAATTGGCGATGAGATACAGATGATGAATCCCACTGCAATAATGCAGAGAACCGTGGGCATCCTGGAGAAATTTTCGGAGGGAGATGATTGGGAAACCTTCGTGGAGTGACTCGACCAATACTTTGTGGCCAACGAGCTGGAAGGAGAAGTGAACACTACCAAACAAAGGGCAATCCTCCTCACCGTTTGTGGTGCATCAACGTATGGCCTCATGAAAAATCTGCTCGCTCCAGCAAAACCCACAGGAAAGTCGTATGATGATTTGTGCACACTGGTCCGGGAACATCTAAACCCGAAGGAAAGTGTTCTGATGGCAAGGTACCGGTTCTACACATACAAGAGGTCTGAAGGCCAGGAAGTGGCGAGGTATGTCGCCGAGCTAAGGCACCTTGCAGGATATTGAAATTTTAAAGGACACTTGGAGCACATGCTCAGGGACTTCCTTGCACTTGGCATTGGCCATGAAATAATACATCGCAAACTTTTGACTGTAGAGACCCCAACCTTGAGTAAAGCCATAGAGATAGCTCAGGCATTCATCGCCACCAGTTACAATACCAAATAAATCTCTCAGCACATGAGTGCTGCTGCAAGTACTGTGAACAAAGTAATGTTGTTTTCAAATCGTAACGTACAGGGCAGGACTCACATGCCTGCAGCTTCATGTCTGCAGATGTCTCAGAGTCCACCATCAAGGGTGGCGAATGCAAGGCCATTAACACCTTGTTGGCGCTGCGGAGGTGATTGTTGTTTCCATTCATGCCACTTCAAAGGATACGTTTACAAGGGCTATGGAACAATGGAACACCTCCAAAGTATGTGCAGGCGTGCTGCAAACCCTGCTAATCCTGCAAACCACCATGTTGCAGAGGAGGACAGATCCACGGTGCCTCAGACTGAGGAGGCAGAGGTATATGGGGTGCACAAATTTACCACAAAGTGTCTCCTGATAATGCTGAAGGTTGAATTAAATGGACTCCCGGTGTTAATGGAGCTGGTCATGGGCGCGAGCCAGTCCATAATGAGCAAAAAGACTTTCGATAAATTGTGGTGCAGCAAGGCCTCAAGGCCAGTCCTGACTCCCATTCGTACTAAACTGAGAACGTATACAAAGGAACTGATTCCCGTAAGCGGCAGTGTTACCATAAAGGTCTCCTACGATGGAGCGGTGCACAATTTACCATTCTGGGTGGTACCGGACGATGGCCCCACGCTGTTCGGCAGCAGCTGGCTGGGAAAGATACGCTGGAACTGGAACGACGTCCGAGCGTTCTCGTCCTTTGACAACACTTCATGTGCCCAGGTCCTAAACAAGTTCCCCTCGCTGTTCGAACCGGGCATCGGGAAGTTCCAAGGAGCAAAAGTGCAAATCCACTTGATTCCAGGGGTGCGACCCATCCACTATAAGGTGAGAGCGGTACCGTACATTATGAGAGAGTGTGGAGATCGAGCTGAACCGGCTGCAATGAGAGGGCATCATTTCGCTGATCGAATTCAACGAGTAGGCCAGTCCAATTGATCCAGTCCTCAAGGAAGACGGCACCGTAAGAATCTGTGGTGATTACAAAGTAACTATCAATTGTTTCTCCCTGCAGGATCAATACCCGCTACCAAAGGCAGATGACCTATTTGCGACGCTGGCGGGAGGAAAACGTTCACGAAGCTGGACTTGACCTCGGCCTACATGACGCAGGAGCTGGAGGAATCATCGAAGGGTCTCACCTGCATCAACACGCACAAATGTCTCTTCATTTACAACGTTTGGGATTTGATCAGCCGCAGCGATATTCCAGAGGAACATGGAAAGCTTGCTGAAGTCGGTCCCGCGCACCGTGGTCTTCCAGGACGACATCTTGGTTACAGGTTGGGACACCGTTGAGCACCTGCAGAACCTGGAGGAGGTTCTTAGTCGGCTTAATCACGTAGGGCTCAGGTTAAAATGCTCAAAGTGCGTTTTTCTGGCGCCTGAAGTGGAGTTCCTGGGGAGAAGAATCGCGGCGGACGGCATCACGCCCACCGATTCGAAGACGGAGGCAATCAAGAACGCACCGAGACCGCAGAACGTGACGGAGCTGCGGTCATTTCTAGGATTCCTGAACTACTTTGGTAACTTCTTACTGGGTCTTAGCATACTGTTAGAACCACTGCACGCTTTACTGCGTAAAGGAGATGAATGGGTATGGGGTAAAAGCCAAGAAATGTCTTTGAGAAAGCTAGGAAATTGTTATGCTCAAACAAATTGCTTGTGTTGTATCATCCATGTAAGCGATTGGTACTAGCATGTGATGCGTCGTCATACGGTGTCAGGTGTGTATTGCAACAAGCTAATGAATCTGGGAAATTGCAACCGGTTGCTTATGCATCCAGAAGTTTGTCTAAGGCCGAGAGGGCCTACAGCATGATCGAAAAAGAAGCGTTAGTGTGTGTTTATGGTGTAAAGAAAATGCATCAATATCTATTTGGGCTCAAATTTGAATTGTAAACTGTCCATAAGCCACTGATATCCCTCTTTTCTGAAAGTAAGGGGATAAATACGAATGTATCGGCCCGCATCCAGAGATGGGCGCTCACGTTTTCCGTATACAACTACGCCATCCACCACAGGCCAGGCACAGAAAGCTGCGCCGATGCTCTCAGTAGGCTGCCATTGCCCACCACGGGGGTGGAAATGGCACAGCCCGCAGATTTAGTTATGGTAATGGAAGCATTCGAGAGTGAGCAATCACTTGTTACCGCCCGACAGATTAGAACCTGGACGAGCCAGGACCCCTTACTGTCCTTAGTAAAAAACTGTGTGCTACATGGGAGTTGGTCTAGTGTCCCATTAGAGATGCAGGAAGAAATAAAGCCATCCCAGTGGCATAGAGATGAAATGTCCATACAGGCAGACTGCCTCCTATGGGGTAATCGGGTAGTGGTGCCAAAAAAGGGCAGGGACACTTTCATTAGTGATCTCCACAGTACCCACCCAGGCATTGCAATGATGAAAGCGATAGCCAGATCCCACGTGTGGTGGCCCGGTATCAATGCAGTCTTAGAGTCCTGTTCACAGTTAAGCAATGCACCCAGGGAGGCGCCACTAAGTTTATGGTCCTGGCCCTCCAAACCGTGGTCTAGGGTCCATGTCGACTATGCAGGCCCATTCTTGGGAAAAATGTTTCATGTGGTTGTAGATGCGTACTCCAAATGGATTGAATGTGAGATAATGTCAACAAGCACGTCCACTGCCAACATTGAAAGCCTGCGGGCCATGTTTGCCACGTTCGGCCTGCCTGATGTCCTTGTGAGTGACAATGGGCCGTGCTTCACCAATGGCGAGTTCAAAGAGTTCATGACCCGCAGTGGGATCAAACATATCACATCTGCCCCTTTTAAACCAGTGTCCAATAGTCAGGCAGAGCGAGCAGTGCAAACAATCAAGCAGAGCTTGAAGAAGGTAACTGAAGACTCACTGCAGACTCATCTATCCCGAGTCCTGCTTAGTTACCGCACAAGACCACACTCGCTCACTGGGGGTCCCCCGGCTGAACTGCTCATGAAAAGGGCACTTAAGACAAGGCTCTCGTTAGTCCACCCTGATCTACACGAACAGGTAGAGAGCAGGTGGCTTCAACAGAATACATATCATGATCGCGCAAATGTGTCACGCAAAATCGAGATTAATGATCCTGTATTTGTGTTGAACTGTGGACAAAGTCCCAAGTGGCTTCCCGACACTGTTGTGGCCAAAGAGGGGAGTAGGGTGTTTCTGGTCAAACTTTCAAATGGACTCACCTGCAGAAAACACTTGGACCAAACCAAACTTAGGTTCACGGACTATCCAGAACAACCCACAATAGACTCTACCTTTTTTGACCCCCCAACACACACACAAATGGCAACCGACCTTACGGTTGACCACGAAGCAGAACCCATCACCTGCAGCTGCCCAGCAGGACTCACCACACCCAGCAGTTCTGCAAAGCCAGCTGCGCAGCAGCCCAGCGAAGACCCAACAAACGACTCACCAAAACCAGCATTTGCACCGAGGCGATCGACCAGGGAACGGAAGGCCCCAGATCGACACACATTGTAAATAGTTACACTATTGACTTTGGGGGTGGGCTGGTGGCGGGGAGTGTTGTTATATACCTGTAAATACCTTGTTTAACCACCAGAGGGCTTATCTCCTGGAGTCCCAAGGGATCCCACAATCCCTTGGGAGCACCTGTACATAAGGAGGCCTCAGAGGCTGGAGAGGCACTCTGGAGACTTGTAATAAAGGACTACGGTCACACATTACTTTGAGCTTACAGTATCTGGTCAGATTTTTTATTCACGACATAACATAGGCAATATGTAATCTGTGTGTTGTTATATCCTTTAGACTGACCTTGCCATCATTCTGCTTAATGCATGGTAAGATGACACACAATGTTAGGTTATGGGTGGGAATGAATGGTGGTACATTGTTGGCAATGGTATATGTTGGCAGGAGCTATCATAGTTTGATATAGTCTTCGTTCCATCTCAACCTTTTGCATTCTGCATCTATGCAATAAATATAAACGAAGGTTGACAATGCTACTCATCCTCTAGACATCTCCATTATTTATATTTCAGTTCAAATTGAGAGCAAGCAATGGCTGGTGTGTTTTAGTAGAGATCAGCAATTACTGATGTGTTTTATCATAGATCAGCAATAGTTGATGTATCACTATTGCAGCATATTCCTTCAGAGTGTTGCTTGGTGGATCATACATCTTCATCTCTTGTGGGTTTCAGCTCACCTTATGGTGGAGAAGGTCCCTATATTTTGGGACCTGTGGTCAGCTGTAATGGTCAAGAGCCAGATGCTTCTTGGCCTTCCAAATGGGTCTTTGGAGGATAGGCTTTTGGCAATTGTGACACTCAGGGGAGGTTGGGAGTATTGGTGACACGATCGTATCACTGAATGTGGCAAATGTGGCAATAACATCACTGGTCTGCTGCATCAATTTTTGCCTGGTCTGCTTGCAAGACTGTCTAAGTCTCTGATGCATACAGGAGAATTAGAGTGATGTAAGTATTATACAGGCACAGTTTTGTTGTAAGTGGGAGATGCGATGATCATATGTTGAAAATGGTGATAAATTCATCATGCTCTTTCTCCTTTGAGCTCATTAGCCTCCTATCCTCCCTTAATCTCTCCATGTAAACTCTCCAACCCATATTCACGGCCACCTCCTCGACCTCACCCCCTCTCGTGGCCTCGCTACTCCCATCGTGTCAGTCGCAGAAAAGGCCATCTCTGACCACTTCCTTGTATCGCATTCCACCCACATCCCCCTTCCACCCCACCTCCACAAACCGACCTCCTTCTGTCTCCGCCCCTGGAAAAAAACTCTCTCCCAACTCTCTTACAGATGCACTTACCAACCCCCGGTCTTTGGCTCTCCATTCACCATGACATCTCTGCAGCTGCCAATCTGCTCAATCACACCCTCACTACCACCTTCGATGCCCTGGTCCCTATTAAAACAATTACTCTCTCTCACCTGGCCGTTCCCCCTGGTATGGCCCTCATCTTCGCTCCCTTAAGTCCAAAGGATGCAGACTTGAATGGATATGGCGGAAACTGGTTTAGCCATTCACCGCCAGATCTGGCTGGACCACATAAAGCATTATCAGGTCCTGCTCTCGTCTGCCAAAATCGCTCACTATTCCAGAATCATTCTGGAATGCAAAGATAAACCCCAGCTTCTATTCTCCACTGCTAACCATCTTCTTAAATCCCTCTCCCCAGCCTCCACCCTCACATCCGATAATAAGTGTGAGGAGCTCATGGATTTCTTTGTCTCTAAGAGTGAGACCATCTGTTTGGCTGCCTCTACCTCTTCCCTTCCTGCCCCTAGCCCACCGGGCCAAACTTCCTCTAAGGATGCTCCATGCCCTCGCCCTGACCTCACAGCTTTCTCCGATCTCCCCTCATGCCCTTGAGCTCATCTTGTCCATAAGACCCACTTCCTGCTCCCGTGACCCTATTCCTGCCAAACTGCTGATCACCCAACTTCCTTTTCTGGCATGTTAGCTGACATTGTTAACGGTATTGTTTCCCTCTCCCTCAAATCGGTCGTTATCACCTCTCTCCTCCAAAAAACAACCCTTGACTCCTGGGTCCTTGCTAACAACAGCCCCATCTCCAACCTCCCTTTCCTCTCCAAAGTCCTTGAACATGCTGTCACCATTTTCCCCTCAACTCCATGTTTGAATCGCTCCAATCCAGTTTCCGCACCTGCCACATTACCGAAATGGCTCTCAAGTCACCTTTGTGACTGTGACAAAGGCAAACTATCCATCCTCATCCTTCTTGACTTGTCTGCAGCCTTTGACATGGTTGACCACTCTATCCTTCTCCAACGCCTCTCCACAATCATCCAGCTGGGTGGGACTGCACTTGCCTGGTTCCATTCTTATCTATCCAATCGTAGCCTGAAACGGCTCCTCTTCCCACTCCCGCATCGTTACCTCTGGTGTCCCCCAAGAATCTATCCTTGGCCACCTCCTAGTTCTCATCGACATGTTGCCTCTTGGCGACATCATCCGAAAACACAGCGTCAGTTTCCACATGTACGCTGATGACACCCAGCTCTACCTCACCACCACTTCTCTCAAACTCTCCAGGATCTCTAAGTTGTCACACTGCTCATGCGACATCCAGTTCTGGATGAGCAGAAATTTTCTCCAATTGAATATTGGGAAGACCAAAGCCATGTTTTCGGTCCCCGCCACAAATTCTGATCCCTAACCACTGACTCCATCCCGCTCCCCAACTTCTGTCTGAGGCTGAACAACACTGTTCACAACCTTGGTGTCATATTTGACCCTGAAATGAGCTTTCGACCACATATCCGCAGCATAACTAAGACCATCTATTCCACCTCCGTAATATCACCTGTCTCCGCCCCTGTCTCAGCTCATATACTGCTGAAGCCCTCATTCATGCCTTTGTTATCTGTAGACTTGACTACTCCAACACACTCCTGGCTGGCCTCCCACATTCTACCCTACGTAAACTTGTGGTCATCCAAAACTTGGCAGCCTGAGTCCTAACTCACACCAATTCCCGCTCAGCCATCAACCCTGTGCTCGCTGACCAACATTAGCTTCCAGTTAGACAATGTCTCGATTTCAAAATTCTCAACCTTGTTTTTAAATCTCTCCATGGCCTCGCCCCTCTCTATCTTTGTAATCTTCGTCAGCCCCAAAATACTCGAGATATCTGCGTTCCTCTATTTCTGCCCTCTTAAGCATCCCTGATTATAATCGCTCAACCATTGGTGTTCGTGCCTTCTGTTGCCTAGGCCCTAAGCTCTGGAATTCACTGCCTAAACCTCTCCACCTCTCTTTCCTCCTTCAAGACATTCATTAAAACGTACCTCTTTGACCAAGCTTTTGGTCACCTGCCCTAATTTCTCCTTATGTGGCCCGGTGTCAAATTTTGTGACTCATAATACTCCCGTGTAATACTCCTTGGGACGTTTTACTATGTTAAAGGTGCTATATAAAAACAAGTTGTTGTTGAAGTCTTTAGCACTTTGCCTTAACTATAGTGATTTTAAGGCACCAAATCTTTGCTAGCTTTTCTATTGCAGGTACAGCCAGATTATGAGAAGGTCGGAAGTAGGTGCTAACTGAACATTGGCTTTTTGAGGGGTTTTATTGGACATCAAGCACACATCCTTGATAGCCGCCTTAGTCCTGGATACTACTTTAATGGCAGAACCCCTTTTTAGCAGACTCTAATTACAAAGCATTGTCATTGGAGGCCCAGTAGAAGACATGTTTCATGATCCAGTTGTAATATAAGTGTAATTCAGAGTGTTAGTTACTACAGTACTACAGAGACTGTTTAAATGTTTGTCTTATTTAAGAAACAGACAATTGTGGGTTATTTCAAAAGAGTTTTGAAAGTTAAATGTTATTCAGTCCAAGGTTATATTCAATTATGGTACTGGTATCTGTGTGACCATGAGGTTTGCTTTAAAGGAGCCTAATGGCAATGCTTAGAATACTGGTTTATATAACTTCATCCTATAACAGAGTTTGAAATGCTAAAGGCATGTGCCAGTAAAAAAATTTATGCAATTGTCATCACAGTCTATTTTTGTCTCATCTGACAGCTAGTATCAGGTCACTTGATGCATTACCATTTCAGAACATACATTCTCCATCAGTTGTAAATAGATGCATATGTGAGTCAACTAATCCTTTGTACTTCAAGTCCTAAGCTTACAGCTGTGATTAATGGAATATTTCACAATACATTATTTTATATGTGTATAAATTTATAATCTTAATGAATATAAGTGCCCTGCTTTGTCACTTTCACAGATGGCATGCTTATCATCAGATTCTCAAGAAAAATATGTTAATCACCCAGAAATATTTCTGTGACGTCAAGGGTCAAAGAAGAATTCAGAATACATCAAGCAGGATGGGTTATTTAAAAATCTGTGAGGGGTAAGAGTGACAGAAGAGTGTGAAGCTCAAATAGAATGACAAAGTTGAAGCAGATAGACAGACCTCCTCTGATATTATAGTCAAGCTAGAGATTGTCAGACAAAAATCATCTGCATGAACAGAATGGATTCTTTTGTTTGGGAAATTGTTTAAGAAGCGAGGAAGTGGTATCATAAGATCTGAGCTGATTCTTTTTGAACGGTTATTTTATTTCATATTCAGTTTTGACAAGATGAGTAAGCAAGTTTCCCTGGCCACTTGTTTGGCCAGAATGTATGAAGGAGGTAATTGTGACTCTCAGAATAAAGGTGGGTCCGTTGGCCAAGCAAAGAAGCCGTCTGGTGCAAATCAAAGCAGTGTTGTCAATAACCTGAGTACGATAGACAGCAAACTGAATCTTCTTAATGAAAAAGTAGATCAAATAGTAAACTTTCAAGGAGAAGTTCTTAAGAAATTGGAAGATATGTCTCACGGAATGGGTGACTTCGAAAAGAACATTGAAGTACTGAAAATATTAAAAGACACTGATGAAGTAGTAGCTGAGAAAAATAATGAAGTTAAATACTCGCAACCTACTGACTGCCTAAGTCACCCTGAGATGAAGCCTTTATTCATGGAACTGTTCAAATTGGTGACATCTGTACATCAAGACACAGCAAAACAAAACGAGAAATTAAACGGCATAGAAAAAATGCTGTCAGCTGTGGATAAAGCCATTCATTTTGTGGGCGAAACCTTTAAAAATTCCAACATAGTACAGTTTATTCTTAAAGGAATTGTACCTTGGAAAAAGGGAAGTCTAATAGAATCTTCAGAGGTCAGTCTTATCAACTAAATCATAATTTAGAAATAAAAGTTAGAATTGTAATAGAATTATAATTTTATTAATGACTGGAACAAGCGATGCTTAGAATGAAAGTCTATGTTAACAATTACCCATTCTTCCTCTGCTTGTTGATTTTGAAAAAAAATTGCTCACCTCTTAGAGGGCACAATCTTAGAATAAGGGGCCGCCCATTTAAAACAGAGATGAGGAGAAATTTCTTCTCTCAGAGGGTTGTAAATCTATGGAATTCTTTGCCTCATAGAGCTGTGGAATCTGGGACATTGAATACATTTAAGACAGAAATAGACAGTTTCTTAAACGATAAGGGAATAAAGGGATATGGGGAGCGGGCGGGGAAGTGGAGCTGAGTCCATGATCAGATCAGCCATGATTTTATTGAATGGCGGAGCAGGCTCGAGGGGCCTTATGGCATACTCATGTTCCTATTTCTTATGTTCTTATGTTCTTATGTAGTAGAGCCACAGGGGAATCATTTTGACTTTGAGCAATTGTGTAAAATGCGATCCGTTTTACACTCTTGCAGAAAGTCAAAATTATCCCATAGTGTCCACAGTTGCCTTGTATTAACTTTGTATTCCTTCAACATACACATAAGAGCCAAAGGAAGTTTTGTTAATGAAATGCTGTTACTCATACCCTATTATGAAAAGTGTTTGCAACAAAATTAATTTAATGAATGCAGAGTTTATGTACTCCACTGATCGCTGCTTAGTGCTCCAGTGTGCTGTTAATCACAAACGTAGAGCTTGAGGATGAAAACCAGAACTTAACAGTATTCCATTAAAATTCAAGCATTTAAACCAATCCTGATTGTGAAAAGCGCAATCATTTTCTAAAGGAAGAATGCTTTTAACAGACCAATATCTTTTCTGCCTCCTTGTATGTCAGAAAAATATTATGTGGGACTAGTATTCTAATTATACCATTGGGTGGTGTAAGTACTTTGTGACAGTATTGCAATACCTGTGACTATTTTCTTAATTTTATTGTTTAGTTAAAATATTTCTGAGTTCTTCCACAGCTATGTTGGAAACAGTGATATGTTTTTCCTTTGGTACAGTATTATTATCGAATACAAAGTTTCACTGTAATTTTTCAAATGAATTGTATCCTGAAACTAACAAGCCTCATGACTGGAGATTTATATAACATGTTATGTTATAACAGTGCTTTGTGCATTTAAAAGGGGCTGGAATTCCTCTTCCATTTGCCTGTGACGTAAGCGTGTGTCGTGTGCAGAGAGGGTGGAAAGCCTGGATCTGTGATTTTGCACCAGCCCTGGCTTTTGCCATGGCGCCATGCAAGGGGCACAGGAGGCTTGCGCTGCTCCCCAGTTTGGGGTGTGATAGGACTGTGTCTTTGCAGCTCCAGGACCTTTGATGTGCTGCACTTTTTGCGAGGGGGCCAAGGCTGTGAGCCTTTAAAAGCGATAGATATGAATAGTATCTAGATTTTCTTCAGCTAGCCAGTTGCAGAAACCAATCATTATGTTTAAGAGTCTCCACACCAAATTACTGAGACCCACTGTTACAAGTTTAGGATCATTCTCAAAGTATTTTCTTAGGTACAGTGGTGCTTGAAACTCCCATAAGCGGTCTCAGCATCTTATGTTTAGGGCTGTGCCCATACTGCTCAATATCTAACTACACAATAGTGTAATCCAGGGATAATAAAATAGTGCCTCCATGTGATTTGAACCAGATATTTGTGTGTTTTGTACGTCTGCCATCTGCCTCTCCGGTCTTCTTGAAGGTAAACTAAGTAAACACATAGTAAGACAAAGCCAGATACAAATTGTTAAGCTGCTGTATTTCATAGCAAGTAAACATACACAGCAACTGTTAGGATCGGACTCACTTAATTCAATCAGTACAAGTTGTTTTCACACGGTACAAAATAATGAACATACTATGCTTCCTCACATCAGTGGGCCATCTTACTTGACTTCGACAAAATAACTCCTAACTGCCCTCCTGCATGCTACACTCCTCAGCATAGACAAAGCTTGCCCTCTCAGCTGTCTGCTGTAAAAACCGGATTGACTACTTGTATCTCTGCCTCAGTTTTTATCTCTTACTCTTCACAGCCAGAAGGGAAGGCCTGCGAGAAAATCACTGCTAAGCACCTGGGACCAAAGATCTCGCAATATAATGAGTGTGAGGTGCTTATCAATTACAAAAACAAGCTTAAAAAAAAACCTTAATTTTTTAGTCTTTGGGGAAAATTTGCATTTTAGCCATGTAACAGTGCTTTTAAAAAAAACCTGTGAGTACAGTTTGCTTTTAAAAAAATGTAAAAGTAACTCTCTGTTCCAAATCCTTTCTGTGGAAAAACAGACAAAAAAAAATAATGAAACGTGGCACCCACAAAAATAGCTTATGACAACCTGAAAAGTCCTAAGTGCAAGCTAGAAAGTACCGAGATTTTAGGCCCTCAGGTATGCCCAGACATTTACCAGCTAAAGGCATGCATGGAACATTGGTAAGTTTTCTGCTGTTTGTCCAGCTAGGCCCAGCTTATCTGTTAGAGTTTTGGTTCGAACGGTAACCCGTAGCTGAGTGGGAAGTATCGCAACCTCCAGTGACATGTCTAACCCTCCAGAATCCATCAGTGAGCCAGGCTGGATGGTCAATTGTCCTGAAACACTGCTATCTTGTCTGGCTCCGGTATCAGACCAGTGAGTGTCCCATAGAGAATTGAGCTGGTTGCAATCTACCATTGGCAGATTTGTCATTGTGGACTCAACCAGACCATAAAGAGAGCACTTTTGTTGTGGTATACATAGAACAAACATATCACCGGCTTAAGAAAAAAAATCTATTAATGATGAGGGGAAAAGCCTAATATTATATAGTGCTCTGATGAAGGGCCCCACCCAGAACTGTCTTTTTCTTTCACATATTAACTGGCCTGTACATAACTGGAATTTTGTTTTCTTTCTAATCATAGGCCCCTGGGCTCAGAATGGATATGCCACTCAATACATATTTCAAGGGTGAAATTATCTATGGAATGTAAAACAGATGATAACCCATACTTTAACTTAGGAAGGCACTGTAATCTAAATCATTGCTGTAATTCACAATGACTTGCAAATGGCAAGAGCATTTTGCAAAGAACTGTATCTTTCCATGGCTTCCATCATTCAGTGTTGAGCGACAATAGGTTGGGAAAGGCCTTTGAAGCCAGTTCACCATGAAATGTAACAATGGGGCCAAGTTTCTGCAAGAGTTGCTCCTTTTTTTTTGGAGCAACTAGTTTTTTTTGGAGTATCTTAAAAATCACAATTCTCCACATTTAGTTTGCTCCAGTTTCAGTGTGTTAGTTCAGTTTCTTTTTAGTTCAGTTTTTTTTTCCAAAGTGGGCATTACCAGTTTAGACAGCCAATAGTTACTCCAAACTAACTTAGGCCAGAGTACGTGTCCACTTTTGTACGCTCAAAAAAACCTTGTGGACACTTTAGAAATCAGGTGCAGGTAGCAAGAGATGGGGGCGGGGAGGTGAAGGGAAGTTAGAGGATTTTCCAAAGCACTAAACACCTTCACAACAACATTAAAGAAGTATAAGTACATTTAAAGCACCAAGCACTAAACAAAGCACAAAAAGTAATAAACAATTAATTAACAAATAAAAAATAGAAGGAACCCTGCACACAAAGCAACAAGACCAAAGTAATAAGCAACCAATCAATAACAAATAAAAATAGATGTCCTACCTTTATGTGAAGGGAAGGTGTTTCTGTCAGCCTCTCTCTGTATTTCTGTCCATTTCTCTCTCTGTGTTTCTGTCAGTGTCTCTGTCAGTGTCTTTCTCTCTGTTTCTGTCAGTGTCTCTCTGTGTTTCTGACAGTGAGGGGTGGGGAGAGGGGGAGGGTGGAGGGGTGGGGGTGAGAGGGGGAGGGGCAGGAGAGGGGGGAGTGGGGAGGAGCGGGGGAGAGGGGAAGGTTTTTTTTTTAGCTAGAGAGAGAGAGAGACACACACGCACGAAATGTATTCGATTTGGTCAACAAAATAAAGCCATGAACCGATATTGGATTGGTGCCAGCAGCTGTTGGTTGTTTGCCTTGGTTTGTTCAAAGGTTGCTTTTCTGGCCTCAGTCAGCTTGGTAACTCAGCTCGAGCCAGGTCCCCATCTGCCTTGCCTCCTCTTGGCCTGTTCCTTTGCTTTCACACACTGCATGAAGCCGTTCCCGCTCTCTGAATGCTTCATGTGCCCCACACGCACTTTAACACTGTTGCCGAGCATCTCCTGCCTTTGACTTGCTGGTTGATAATAATGCCTTTGGCAAGTTATGCTGTAAAGATTCCAATGTCATAAAATATTCAAGATACTTTAAATCAAAGCGTGCGCCCACACATAGGCACAACCACTGAAATAATGCTGCGAGGGCCATTGGGGGCCTGCTCACATGAACGCGGCATCGGGGGAGCCCATTCGGCCAGGGATAGCGGCGGCGTGCTTCGGGCCACTCCCACACAGCCTGCAGCACACACACACAGAATCTGGGGCGAGGAGCTACTGCACATGCGCGCACACTCTAGCACGCATGTGCAGAGGTCCCGGCACTGTTTTCAGCGCCGGGACCTGGCTCCGCCCTCCGCTGGTTCTGCTGTGCTCCGTCAAGTCCGAAGGAGGCCTGATGAGCATGGAGAATACCACGGTAATCATTAGACACGCTTTTTGTTCCAGAAAGTCGGCGGACCTCATGGAGGTGCGCCGTTCTAAGGGTCGGTGGAAACTTGGCCCGAAAACGTCCAGCTTGATACAATGTTGAATTCCCCCAAGATAGCATGAAATAAACAGGTTGTGTGTTCAATGAGCCATATACTGGCCATGTATTTTTAAATAGAAGAATAAAAGTGTTACGCTCATAATAAAGTGATACAACTAAGTACTGTATGCAATGCGTAAGTGTGACCTTACCTCCTTTAATTAAACGCCAGCGTGTTGGTACAGCATGGGAGGCCTGCTTATATACAGTGCTCCCAAGGGATGCTGGGATCCCTTGGGGCCAACAGGTAGATTCCTCTGGTGGTGGTATGATACAGGTTGCCAAGGGTTACATACATAACAAAAAGATTGAGTGTCCTGAAGCCTAAACAAAAATATGAGTTATTTTCTCAAAAAAAAGTTAGAGTTGTGATTTTAGAATTATTTTTGTTGGTTAACAAATCAATGTTAATTACTATAATGATTGTCAAATGTAATGTAAGATGACTGTTAAATTGTTAGTGACTGATACCACAGGCTGGAACAATGATTTAATTTTAACTTTTGAACCAGTTGTAAAGTATTAATTTCTCAGATTCTTAAACCTTTTCAACAGTTCTTTTAAAAAAAACATGGGGGAGAAATTGGAGTCGTTTGCACCTCCCATTAGGACGCTAACGACTCCCGCTAAATTCAGCGTATAGCCCCACTCTGATGCGTGGGACGTCATCACCATGCGCAGCGACCCGTTTCCGCCCCAGAGCAAAAATTAAGGAGCGCCCTCTGAAGCTGCGCTGGGCAATGACAGCGACAGTCTCAGGGGACGCGTACCAGGCTGTAGGCCGCTCACGGGGCGCTAGTTAATGGGGAAATTGTGCTTGAGTGCTGGACTGATGCCACGGCACCCCGCTCCCCGATGGTCCAGGTAGGGACCCACAGAGTTGGCAGCTTGGCCCTCCCCGTTAATGAAAGGGACGGCTCCTCCTATGCGGTAGCACTACGCATCCCAGTGTGTAACACTGCGCTCCTCTCTGTTTGTTTCCATCCCTCTCATACCCCACAGAGCAAGTGGAGCACATTATTTTGAACTCCACTTGCTCTCGGGGACGGTAACCCCAATATTGTGAATGGGGTGCGACTTCCGTGTCTGGCGCAGGAACCCCCGCTTCGCAGCTGTTACCTCCCCCATGAGCTTCCATATTTTGCTCCCAAAAGCCCTTGATTTTGTCAGGCAACAAGGAAGCCAGACATTTTATTCAGCTTAATTACAATGTAGCAATGTCAGAAATAATATTTCAGATTTACCTGTACCTTTCCCTTAACTATCTTACATCCCTCTATATAACACCTCTCAGACATCTCCATTCCCAGCTGAAAATACCCCCTTGTTTCTTCAGTCTTTCCTCAACTCAGACCCAACACTAGGGATCCGCCCTATAGCTAGAAACATAGAAACATAGAAATTTACAGCGCAGAAGGAGGCCATTTCGGCTCATCGTGTCCACGCCGGCCGACAAAGAGCCGCACGGCCCTTGGTCAGCAGCCCTGAAGGTTACACATAAACCTATGAACAATGACGGAAAGGCAAAGAGCACCCAGCCCAACCAGTCCGCCTCAGACAACTGCGACACCCCTTATACTGAAACATTCTACATTCCACCTCAACCGGAGCCCTGTGATCTCCTGGGAAAAACCCAGGCCAATTTAGGGACAAAAAAAATCTGGGAAAATTCCTCTCCGACCCATCCAGGCGTATTCGATTCCCTGCAGTACTTACCATTAATACTGCATCGGCCAACAAAAGTTCTTCTCTGAACTGACCCTGGTGCTTGAATATCCCTCTTGTGTCTCAGTGACCAAAACAGGACTCAGCACTCAAGATGTCACAATTTGGTCACAACTTCCTCCCACTTGTAATTCTAAAGTTTTGGCTATGTATCTTAACCTTTATTGGCTTTGTTGATTGCTGCTGTGTATTGTTTGGACACATTGAGCATTGAGTCTATTAAGACTCCTGGAACCTTTTTGGCTTCACCCTTAACTATTGAACGCCATCTATGTAGTATGCATCACACGACTTGTTTTCTTCCTTCATGCAGTACTTTACACTTGTCTGCATTAAATTTAATTTCCCACTGTTCTACCCACTGTCAATTCCAGTTGTTACACAATGCTATCCCATCATGAGAAATAGATGGGTCCTGCTGGACATGATCTAGCCATTTGATTTGGTGGTGATATACTATAACTGTGTTAGAAATTATGCACCAGCATGAATTTGATGCCAAATCCATCGCATAATAATGGATGTGTCTATTTGTACTGCCAAAATGGCCGTCCTTGTCTCTGATTGGTCCCCTGAGAGGATAAGCCACACCCTGAAGTTTCTCTGGAATGTCTAACTGGAACCGCCCAGCCCAAGTTTTGATTTACTTTGCAAATTGTAACTCGATCTATTTTGACTTCAGAAGCCAGCAAGTTCCAGCCGAAGTCCCTTACCCTAGCGGAAATGCATCCCTTCTTCAGCCAAAGTCCCTTATCCCAGTGCAACCTCCCACCCGCCAACCTTACCGCCTGCCAACCTCCACCCCCTGGCCATTGATGGGGTATTGTGTGTGGATTGTTTACAGGTTTATTGGGTATGAAGTGAATAGTGAGTATCGTGACTTCTGGATTTTACCCACTCCAACAATGTCCTTTGAAGGGGGTTGGAAGGACATGATCCGTCTTCCCTGAGATCCCGCTCTCCCCTTCGACCCCCCCACATATGTCTCTCTCTCCCCCCCCCCCCCAACCCCTTCCAGGCTCTCTTCCCCCGCCCCCCCCACCCCTTCCAGGCTCTCTCCCTCTCCCTCCCCCCTCCAGGCTCTCTCCCTCTCTCTCACCCTCTCACTCCCCAGGCTCTTTGCCCCCCCCACCAGGCTCTCTCTCTCCCCCCGCCCCTGGCTCTCTCTCTCTCTTCACCCCCCACCCCCCAACCCCAGCATCTCTCTCTTCTCCCCCCAGGGTCACTCTCTCTCTCCCCCTCGGCCGCCCGCCGCCACTCAGCGGGAGACTCGGGGCCCGATTGAAGGCTCGGGGTGGCTTGTGGCTCAGTGGGAGGCCTGGTCAGCGGTCACTAGAGCAGTAGGTGGCCTGCGGGAGGAGCAGCAGGCCCAGTCGAACAACCCGTGAAGCAACAACATGGTCGGACTGATTGCAGGGTCCCACTTCCAGTTCGGGTCTCGGGCGGGAAGCATTGGGGGCAGAGTCTCGAGAGGAAGCAGATGCAGAAGGGCAGAAAAAGTGCAATACAAATAGTCAGTCCCTATAATAACAGCATCAGATGACCTGAACTGAATGTGTTCCTGCACTGTTTGGTACTAGCACTGCCCTGTGTATAATGCAGCTCGTGATCGTGGCCTAGAAAGTTGGCCATGCAGCACCTGTTTCTCGGGTGCTCCGAAGCCTCCAATATGGCAGGCAGAAAGTGAAGGCTCATTACGAGCCAGTAGTGCGCCACACGCCATATTGATAAAGGGCAAAAAAATTAGTGAGCAGTGCTTATGCCAGAAATAGGCATTTGGCCTTTTGCATATGCTGCACGCAGGAAAACCAGGTCTACATGTGGCCTTGCAGCCGTTTTTTAAAGGGACCGTTTTTACCTGAATGTGGAGCTGGGAGGAGCAGGAGCGCTTCTCTTGACCCCACATCCATAGAACGCGGGCCGCTACCGGACACAGGCTCACCTCCCCATTGCCATCGCTGCCACTCCCCAATTGACACTGATCCCCTCATGATCGCCACTGATCACCCAACCCCCAAGATTGCCGCCGATCCCCCACCCCGATCACTGCTACCTCCTTCCAGGACCAAAACCAGGAACACAGAACTTCTGTGATTTTTACAAAAGCAAAATACTGCAGATGCTGGAATCTGAAATAAAAACAGAAATTGCTGGAAATCTCAGCCGGTCAGGCAGCATGTGTGGAGAGAGAAACAGAGTTAATGTTTCGGGTCTGTGACACTTCTTTATAGCCAATGACCTGGATGGTGACTTTTATGTCTGAACAAGTGATAACACAGTGTAGTGCTTGTTATTGGTGCAAATTGATACTGGGCAGCCCAAATTCAATCTGCAAATATTTCACACTTTGTAAGTACTACAGGTACATAAGCATACATACCCTAATACATATGAAGATTTTGTATATATGATCATAGGGATGTCTAACCTATTACTGTAGTGAGCCACATGCAGTCTTATTGTTAAATCAAAGTTCCCATTAATTTGTACATATTTCAGATTGCTGATAACCAATCTTGGTATTTGTATTTAGGATTTAATCATCAATGAATCAAACAGGCCTTTCCAGAGTTCCAGGTCTATTAAGTTAAAATGGGACGAAGTCGCAAGTGATAAATAATAGAACTGAGCATCGAGAGCTAGATTGCCAGAGCTCAGACCCCACAGCTAGTCCCAGGGCTGCCAGTTCGACACCATGCTTTACCGCACACAATACATATCTAATGTAGAGAGTGTATAATACATGCGGCATTTGCAAGATCTGGAAAGCTCTTGTCTTCTTGTCATAAAGTATGTAAGTCTATAATGACAGAAGTTACTAAGGGATATTAAGGTAATCAAGGGATATGGGGATTGTTGTGTATGGTTGTTACAAGTTCCTCATAGCTTTTGGTGGTTGTCTTCGCTGGGGCTAGCAAGTCCCTGACGAGACAATGGATGGAGGGCCCACAACTGCTAAGCAGGATGGCCCTGCACTTGTTCAGTCGTGTAGCCGGTGTATTCCCATCCAGGTCATTGGCTATAAAGAAATGTTCCAATCTTTCCACAAAAGCGTCCCAATCTTTCCCCTCTGTAAATTGCTGAAAGTTGCTGAGGTTAGACATGTTGAGCGTGTAGTTTGTGACCTCATATTCTCGTCGCCAGTTGTAGTGTATGTCGGCACCTTTAGTAATGACTCCACGAGGCAGAGTATGATACTTAAACTGTGTAGACCTGTAGTCCTTTATTTGCAGCTCCTCGAGTGAGGACATCAAGCTGTGAGCTCCTTTTTATACTGGGTTCCCTGCAGTGTACAGGTAACCCTTAGGTCTCCAGCAGCAGCACCCTCTGGTGTACAGGTAAGGTGTGTACAGTGTAAGGGTACATTCAGTGTTGCATAACAGTGTTACAGATATCACACAGAAAACAAGCATGCATACACAACAGGGACAGTACAGGAAAATGGAGTTGAGGTAGAAGATCAGCCATGATCTCATTGAATGGCGGAGCAGGCTCGAGGGGCAGAATGGCCTACTTCTGCTCCTAATTCTTATGTTCTTATGACAGAAGCTCGCAACCTTCCACAACAATCAATGAACAATATTAAATTGATGTGCTATTAGTTTTTATGCCCGTTTAAAATTTTGTTAAACTTTTTTGTTAACAGGCAAATAATAAAGTTGAAGAAAAGGGTGCCAAACCAAAGCATGGATTTAGCAACAGAGGGGTCCAGGTACAGATAAACAGAGAAGTGCTTGAAGGTACAGAAAAATTACCCACTTTCTGAGCAGTAACGGCAGTTGTGAGTGTGAGATTGAGTGTGCCTTGGCAATACATTTGTAGAGTTATACCCATTACACGTGCCTATCTGGTATGTGTATTAAACCAGTCATCACATGCGCTAGGGTTATACCACTGTATATACCAGACCCATGTCATTACATACAGACAGGTCTGTTACAGTGTGTGTAGCAACCTTGCTCTGAACTGGTTTATAGATTAGCCTAGTCCTATTATGTGTACTAACTGGTATCATTACTTGGACCAGGCCCATTTTACTGCTTGTATCAGGTCACAAGAACCACAGATCTCCAGTTTAAGCACTGAAGGCCTAATATTGTGCTTTTAGATTGTTGTATTTCTCAGCAAAATAGTGCACCTATGCTTTTTTTTACTTGTTGATGTTTGATGTAGATTCTACAACATACATCTCCTACTATACTACTATAAATGTGTCTTCTTTATACAGTAACTGTTTTCTAACCCTTTTACTGAAGGATCTTATACAACATGTATTTAAATGTTCATAATTACTGCAGCAAGGAGACTACAGCCAATATAGGCACTGATATTATAGAAGAGTTTTGAGGAGAATTGTGAAGAAAAAAACTTGCAGTTATATAAAACATTTCACAGCTTCATAAAATCCTTGAAAATACATCCTATGCTTGCCTGCTAAAATGGCAGGCAAGGACAAGTGGCAGGCTTAACCATCTCCAATGAGAGAGAGCCTAACTACCTCCCCTTGACATTCAACGGCATTATCATTGTCGGGTCCCTCACCATCAATATCCTGGGATTTACCATTGGGCATAAACTCAACTGGACCAACCATGGCTACCAGAGCATGTCAGAGGCGGGGTAAACTGCAGTGAATGGCTCACTTCATCACACTCCAAAGCCTTTCCATCGCCGACAAGGCACAAGTCAGTAGTGTGATGGAATACTCTCCACTTGCCTTATTATACCATTATATCAGTCTAAACCTCTATTAACTTCTGTGTCCTTGATTTAATGTTTCATACATTAAAGTGACTTAGCTGGTACTCTTAACGCAACATAAACCCATGTCCCACCAGGGCACAGCCTGTTAGAGCACCACTTACTTAATTTACATTCTTAAACATACCTATTTTATTTAGCTTTTATATTTTTTTATTCGTTCCACTTATGATTGGGAATTAGGTGCGAGGGTAAGAAGTGCACTATATATTGGTGAGGTCACACCTGGAATACTGCGTGCAGTTTTGGTTTCCATATTTACGAAAGGATATACTTGCTTTGGAGGCAGTTCAGAGAAGGTTCACTAGGTTGATTCCAGAGATGAGGGGGTTGACTTATGAGGAAAGGTTGAGTAGGTTGGGCCTCTACTCTCTGGAATTCAGAAGATTGAGCGGTGATCTTATTGAAACGTATAAGATTATGAGGGGGCTTGACAAGGTGGATGCAGAGAAAATGTTTCCACTGATAGGGGAGACTAGAACTAGGGGCATAATCTTAGAATAAGGGGCCGTCCATTTAAGGAGAAATTTCTTCAGGTTGTAAATCTGTGGAATTCATTGCCTCAGAGAGCTGTGGAAGCTGGGACATTGAATAAATTTAAGACAGAAATAGACAGTTTCTTAACCGATAAGGGAATAAGGGGTTATGGGGAGCGGGCAGGGAAGTGGAGCTGAGTCCATGATCGGATCAGCCAAGATCATATAAAATGGCGGAACAGGCTCGAGGGGCCATATGGCCAACTTCTGTTCCTATTTCTTATATAGGTTTCCACATAGGATAACAAATCTAGCCGTGTAATCTTTATGATAACTTGGTAACTGTAACAATGACAATATAATTAAGTTTTAAATGGGGTTTTACAAAACGATAGCCCTGTTTATTAATGCATTGAAATGTATTTTTGTTCTTTGTTGAACATCCTTACTTAGAGGACAATGGCTGTGAAGATGCTCAATCCTATGGAAACGTTCAGAAACTTAAAGATGAGCACACAAATGCAGGCAGCATCATTCTACTTGGACCACAGGCAACGTTTCATGTTGAAGGAGGAATCTCACCACATCAGCCTCCAGAGACTGCTGCCAAATGCAAAGAATTGGGACATTCTGACTTTCGGGGGGCTCCAGTGATGACAAATAAATTTGGTGGTGCCAGCAGAAAACTGGTCTCTGCTGCAACAGAAAAAGTGAAAGAAGTTCCTCGGGAAAATAAAGAATACGCACAGAGTTGGAATTTTGCAGAAGACAACCTGAAAAAAATGACTAAAATTAGCACAGACAATGAGGCATATCAACTACAGGGAGTTGAAAGAAGTCAGGGAAAAGAGACTGCCAAGATAATACTCACTGTCATGACTGGAGTTCCTGAGGTCAGTCTGGTTGCTACCCAGTCAAAGATTGATGGAAGATGCACATTAATTCTCGAGAGGTAACATTTAAACGTTAATAACTCATCAATCTGTTCTCTATCCTCAGCTTTAAAATGTATGCTTTTCTTCCAGTGTTGGATCATTGATAAATCCTGGTTAGAATAGAAAATATCTGTAAACAAATAGCATGGAACTGAACAGATGCAATAAGAATACAAAGTCTGAACCTGTTACCTAAAGAAAATTAACAACTTTTCTTCTTATTACTATTACTTTTGCTGCCTTAGAAAGAAAAATATCAAGTATGAGCTGCATTTTTGTTTTATAATTGTTTTTTCAACCAGATTACCACCCTCTATTAATAGCCTATTTTTTACCTGGTTTAAAAACAAAACAGTGCTGATCTTGCTTACCACAAGATAATTACAGACAAGAACGGCCATTCGGCCCATCTTTTTTCATCTATCCTAAAAGATCCCAAAATTCTCCTGTTGTAGAATTCAGTTGTTTCCTAAAAGATTTTGGGATTTTTTTTTCCACCTACTATTTTCCTGGAAATCTATTCCATACATTGATTACTCTTTGTGTAAAGAAGGTCTAAGACATGAATTATAATTTGCCTGTTTCCAATTTGAATCTATGTCCCATTGTCCAACACTCGCTATTTAACTTAAAATAATATTCCGGTTTATTGTTTCCATTCTCTTAACTATCTTACAAAGCTCTATAAGATAAGATAATGGGCCTGAATTTGCTGAACACTTGCGCCATTTACAGCATGCGCCAATATTATGGTGCAGAGATTCCGGCAAATTATGGTGTGCGATTTATGCCATTACATACGTGACGCCATCATTTGCTGGGACTTCTGCGCTGTTCCACAGAGACCCTCACTGAAAAAGTTAAACAACTAATTATCAAAGCTTCCCTCCCTCCCCATTAAAATCAGTGGCGAGATCGAGTTTGCTGAATTAACGCCACTGTGATTGCCACAGGCAATTAGAGCATTGCAGGATGGTGCTGGAGGGCTCAGAGTCAGTAAGGTATTCAGTCGCTCAGCAGGTTATCTGAGGATAATAGTTTTATTGAAATCTTAAACCTCAGTAAGTGTTTTGATTGCCAGTCATGCTCTGATTTTTTTCCTGAACATTCTGTCCGTACTGCGAACCATTCCCATGTTATCAGATTGGGGCCATTGCTTCTAAACATGTCCGTCAAATAACCTGTTGTTCTATTGTGTGTTGGGCCTCAGTACCTTGGATTGTATTAGACATTGGCTGCACCACTCCCGATCCTTCACTGCGCTCATTGCGCAGTATTCTAATTATTTTTCCAGCAAATTGTGGTGTGAATTCACCACTGGAGAGTCAAGGAGTACAATGTTCGGCGCCAATATCGCCATTGAAGCAAATTCTGGGCCATTCTCTTTGACGCCTCTTTTCCAGGCTGACAACCTCATGATTCTCCAATCTTTCATCATAACTGAGATCTTCAGCCCAAGGGATCAGCTTTGTGGCTTTTTCTGCACTACCTCCAGTGCTTAACTGTCTCCCTTATGTCTCGGCGGCCAGAACTAATATGGTCAGACCTGAGCACTACACAGCCTAGCTACAACTACTGCTACATTAGCAATGTAATTCACACTCTGAAGTATAAAGAGGCAGATATGGGACAGATTTGGGAACAATTGTCCTCCAATTCACATTAATTCTCGCAGCTAGCTGCGTTCTTCATCCACGCTTGAGCCGAGTGAACCACTTGTCTGTTTTGCTATAACACCACTTGTCTGTTTTGCTATAACACCACTTCCAATGCCATATAAATAGAATATCACAGATATTAGAGAGAGGAAACATTGTTACATTGAAACTTAGGTCTCAAGTGCAAACTATGGCACCATCTAGTCTCTATACATGCATAATTAGTGATATAGAAACCCTGCCTTGTCAACATGCTTAACAGTCACTGAAAGCAGTGTCATGGTTTGTGAAAGTTGCTGTACCCTTGCCTTAAAAATCGGGATTTCTGGGCATTCCAAGCTACAAAAAAACGATGTTTCAGGAACTCACTAATAAAAGAGTTCAGGAGTTACATTTGTACAAACTGAGTGATCACTCAAAGAAAAGCTGCTGTTTATTTAATGCTGCAATTAATTTACAGGACTTCTGACACAAAGCAGGGAATGCCATCCAGTTCTACTGAAAAGGCCAATCCAGAGACAAGAGCCACCAAAGAGGTTATGCCTGCAGCATGTGAAGGGCTGAAAGAACCCCACAAAAAGTACAAAGAACAGCAAAAACCCAAAGAAGAAATGCGACCTAATATATTACAGAAAACAGCAAAGGAAAAGAAACCCAACATAGCACTAGATGCAAGAATCAGCAAATTATCCAAAGCATCTGTAACCCAGGAAAAAGTGATCGAAAACATCAAAACACAAACAGGCCAGCAAAGTGAGGAAAACGCTCAGAGCTGTCAAAATAAAGTGGAAAACAAGTGCAAATCAGACAAAGGTAGTGAATCAAAGGATTCAAAAGAGCTTCAGAAAGCAAGCCAAGAACCTGAGAAAATTGCAGAGGTGAATGACTCTGCAGAGATCACAAACAAAGCGAAAGAAACCACAGGACCTGCTGAGAAGCCAGAAGATTCCAAAACCATTATTGGTGAGTTGATATTTCATAATCCAGTCATTACTTCCAATTTCAAATGTTTCACTTTCAACCATATGTGTAAAACCATAACGCAATGCCAGTTGTAAAGTTTTGATTTTCTTTTTCAGATGATAGTCCATCACCTCCAGCCCCCTTCAGTCATCGCATAGTGACCACAAAGCAAATTCATGTAACCTCCTCATACACAGTTCATCACAATGAGGTGCTGGGAGGGTAGGTTATTCTTCAGACCTGTCAGCCATTTTGGCCAATTACTGACAAATAAAAGCCTGAGGAAGTGAGATACCCACAAAGGCATTTGATTACTGTGCAAATATTCACTATGTAGCATTGAGGAGTACAATCCCAGAACCTGCAGTTTAAAACAATAAATGAAGAAGGATAGCAATAGTTATGTAAAGATGCACAATGCTAAGTATAGGGCTTTTAAATAGTTATTATTTTGAGAAAGCAGTTGGTCTAGAACAACCTCCAGTCAATCTTTATTAACCTCATTACATAACATCTATTCACTTCTCAGGAGCTCAGTGAAAAATTAATAATGATTTTGTATTGACTGTTTCAAATTATTGGCACTTTAAAATTGTTGTAATTTTATAATTTTATATGAATATTACTACCATAAAATGACACAGGTGCAGAGGTTACACACAATTGCTTCACTGGTACCTTAGTGGGTAAATTGACTGTGCGCTGTCACACTGAAGCGTACTGGTCAGGTTCTCTCTCGGGCCTGTGCTGACCATGGAGGCTAGGGGATGGTAGATCGCTTTAATTGGCTTCATCATCCTTGAGCTAGGTAGGAGACAAAAGGTCCAGGGTTCGATCTAGTACCCTCTGCTGGAAGTGTACATGTGTAAATGTCCAGTGAAGACCAAATCAGGCTGGGCTGTTATGCAACACCCCCCACCTCACCCCAATCTTAAAATAGCCTGCTCACACTTACTTCTAGAATGGCCACTTGGGTGAGGCACTGTAGGGCTAGCAACACCTGTGGAACCTCACTCCAACAAGAACCAATGCCTCCAGTTGAGAAGGGTAGAAAAGTGGAGAAACCGGGGGGGAAAAAATGGCATTGGACACTTTGGGCTGGATATTTACTGGGGTGGGTTGCGTACCCAGAGGGGGCGGAGTTTCATATGGGAAAGCCAGAAGGATGGGTTTCACCACGTGCTGTGCAGGTTTAACGCTACAGTGTGTGACTTTTGGCCCGGACAGGTTCCCCGCCCAGTAGTCAGCCTGATTGACAGTCTCAGCTTCCAGTTGGGCAGGGAGAACTCGGGAGGAGGCCTCTGGAGCAGGTAGGACCGATCCACAACCCCGGTGTGGTCTGGTCCTGAAGGGGGTCCGATCACTGACTTCAGGGGTCCGATTCCTGACCCCGGGGGGAGGAGGAGTCTGATATCAGAGGGGGGTCCGATTCCTGACCTTGGGGAAGGGTGAGGTTTGTGTGGGGGTCTGATGGTGGGGGAACTTGGGGGGAGATGGGAGGAAACACTCCTGCTGCTCTCGGCCCACAAGGTATGCTCCCCAAGGCTGCAGCGGCTGGGTTTCCAGAGGCTCAGGAGACCTGGCCGGCCACAGTCAAATCCGAGGCTTCCAGCCTCATTAACATATTTAAAATACCAGCCTGCCTTCTGGGAGCGGGTTGGCTACCCGCCTGTTGTCCTACCTCAGTCCAACCCGGATGTGGGCGGGTTGGAACTGGCTTCCCGCCGTGCTTGGTACTTTTGCTCTTTTAATCCCCACCCGCACCCACTCCCTCCCACTCACCCGTCTTAAAATTCCCCCATTTATTCTCTTGATTTTTAAAAAATGTTGTTACTGGGCATTGGACAGTATGTGTTACTGGTTGGAGCAATTGGCCTATTCTGAAACTCACTGAAGACAGCAGAAGTTTTAATTAAGTAACTGATTTTGTTCCACTGCTTGCCATCTAACTTTCATATTCCAATTCATATCATACTCATGATAAATGCAACACACCATATAGAGCCAAAAATTCTTTTAGTTAGTTTAGTGAATTATAAACATAGCAATGATGTGAATAAAGAAGATTATGCAGTAATCTGGTATGATGATTTCCAGTGCTATTCAAATTAATGTTTTTACTCTTGTATTTTTTAATGGCAGGGGTCGGTTTGGCCAAGTTCATAAATGTGCAGAAATATCAACGGGCCTCGAACTCGCTGCCAAAACAATAAAAGTAAAAGGACCGAAGGAAAGGGTAAATTCCATACTTAAAATAACTTCCCAATATTGCTTGTCACTCGCCTAATTTTGATTAACTACCGTCACCTGGGGAGTGTTTCATGCTGAAAGCCTGGTGAATGACGTAGGTTCTCCAGTGATTTACAGTGTTTTTTCTTTCACATTAGTTGCTTGGCTTTTCTTAATAGAGCCCAGACAGCA